>NC_050105.1:69594246-70844155 GCF_902167145.1 Zea mays | reverse complement strand
GCCGCAATCAGCAGCAGGTGCACAACATTGCCAACCAGCACCCCGCTGGTGATGCCCCTCGCCGCCAGGAATATCCCCCCAGGGTCGCGGAAATGGAACTCGCGGTAGGGACCGGGGACGCGCGCAGCCGCCGCGCCGATTCTACTGCCTTTTCCACGGGGAAGACTGCGCCCACCAAACCAAAGACTGCCCAGAGACGAAGGCCACCAGAGACAGGATGGCACGGGCGCAACCGACCGACAACCCTAGGGTTGTCGCGCACACTTATCAGCAACACCCTCCACCATACATCCACGCCCCCGCCCCGCATCCACCGCACCACGCATACCAACACCACCAGGAAGTACAAATCGTACCTCCCCCACCCCCACCTCCACACCAGCAACAACAAAACATCAACAACCCCCACGCCCCAAAGCAAGAAGACTTCGCCGATCAGCCGTATCGCGGAGTCATTCATATGATCACTGGGGGGTCCAGCACCGACTTTGACACAAAGCGGCAGAAGCGGGACCACTACCGCAGCATCAACCACGTCGCCATCACCGGTCCAGTCGTACAGACGAAGTGGTCCCATGTATCGCTAACCTTCGACGCCCGAGACGTCGACCTGCGCAGCGCCCCCCACATCGACGCCATGGTTATCAACTGCAGCGTGGCAGGCTGGGACCTGCACAAAGTCCTAGTCGACAATGGCAGTCAAGCAGACATCATTTTCCTCCACGCCTTCGACCGTATGGGCATAAGCCACAGCCTGCTCAAGCCTTCGGACAACCCGTTGTATGGCTTTGGCGGCAAGGGCACCTTCCCTATCGGCAAAATAGAGTTGCCTCTCTCCTTTGGTGCAGCACCCAATGCCCGAAGTGAGCAAATAACCTTTGACATCGTCGATATGATGTATCCGTACAACGCCATCATGGGCCGGGGCTCCATCAACAAGTTTGAGGCAGCCATTCACGGATTGTACCTGTGCATGAAGATATCAGGTCCATTAGGCGCCATCACAGTCTACGGCAATCAGCAGACTGTGCGCAATATAGAGCGGGACTTCGTCCCCGGGCAAAGAAATGTTCACTTCCTCACGGCCCAGCGCGAGGTCCCTGCGTCCGCCAGCCCAACCGAAAAAGAACACGACAAGGCACAGCTGCAGAGCAACGACGGGACCAAGACTGTTCCCCTCAACCAGGCCACGCCCAAGCAGACAGTCACCATCAGCGAAGACCTCACTTCGCATGACGAGGAGAAACTCCTATGCTGCTTGTCCAAGAACAAAGACGTCTTCGCCTGGTCCACCCTCGACTTGGTCGGGGTCAGCCGATCCATAATTGAGCACAGCTTGGGAATCGACCCCTCGGTGAGACCGAAAAAACAGCGGCTCCGCAAAATGTCCGACGAGAAGACAGAAGCCGCCAAGGCCGAGGTGCATCGCCTCCTGGAAGCCAAATTTATCGAGCCAGTGGCTAACCCCACATGGCTCTCCAACGTTGTGATGGTGCAGAAAAAGAGCGGCAAGTGGCGAATGTGCATCGACTTCACCAGTCTTAACAAGGCCTGCCCAAAGGACAACTTCCCGTTGCCTCGGATCGACAAAATAGTCGATAGCGCGGCCGGGTGCGAAGTCATGTCACTCCTCGACTGCTTCTCTGGTTACCATCAAATATATATGAAGGATGAAGACAAGGCCAGCACCAGCTTCATAACTCCGTTCGGCACATATTGCTTTATCAGAATGCCGGAGGGACTCAAGAACGCCGGGTCCACCTTCTCCCGGCTTACCAAAACAGTGCTCGAAGGGCAAGTCGGCAGAAACATATTCACATATGTGGATGACATCGTCGTCGCCAGCAGGAACAAGGAGGACCATCTCGCTGACCTCGCCGAGACATTCGCGAACATGCGGGACGCACGACTTCGCCTAAACCCCGAAAAGTGCGTCTTCGGCATTCGCCAGGGGAAAATATTGGGCTACCTGGTATCACACCGCGGCATCGAGGCCAACCCAACCAAAATCCAGGCCATCATCAACATGACGCCCCCGCAGTCAGCCAGAGACGTCCAGCGTCTGACGGGCAGATTGGCCGCCCTCAACAGATTCATCTCCAAATCCGCTGAGCCAAGTCTTCCCTTCCTCAAAACACTCCACGGCGCAAAAGACTTCGCTTGGGGACCAGAGCAGGCGGCGGCCTTCACCTCACTAAAACAGTACCTGTTGGAATTGGCGGTTCTTACAAGCCCTGACTCTTCGCTACCCCTGTTGCTTTACGTTGCGGCCTCGCCGCACGCGGTCAGCGCGGCAGTGGTTCAGGAGCAGGCAGTCGAGGGCGTGATCAGACAGTGCCCAGTTTATTACGTCTCCGAAGTGCTCACACCGTCAAAATGTAACATGACGGAACTCGAAAAGATTGCCTATGCAGTTGTTATGTCTTCGCGCAAATTGCGCCACTACTTTGAAGCATTCAAGGTCCGCGTCACCTCAGATAGGGGACTCGGCGAATTGTTCAGAAACCCGGAGGCATCGGTACGGATCGCCAAATGGGCAGCCGAACTCTCTGGCTACCACATCACTTTCGAGCCCAGGACAGCGATCAAGTCACAAGTTCTAGCAGACTTCGTCGTCGACTGGACCGGGCCAATAACACAGCCAAACCCGTCCGCAGAGAAGGTTTGGACAATCCACTGCAACGGCGCATGGTGCCATGCGGGGGCAGGCGCTGCTGCAGTCATCACCTCTCCCGCCAGGGTCAAGCACAGATACGTAGCATGCTTAAGCTTCGCTCTGGAATCTGACAGATGCACAAACAACATAGCAGAATACGAAGCTGTCATCCTCGGCCTCCGCAAACTAAGAGCCCTTGATGTTACCACCTGCATTGTCAGAACAGACTCCAAGGTAGTCGCCGGCCAAGTCGAGAAAGACTACGCAACAAAGGACCCTGCACTTATGCAATACCTCGCGACCATTCGAAGTCTTGAGAGACAATTCAAGGGATTCACCTTGCAGCATGTGGACCGGGCCAAGAATGAAGAAGCCAACGCATTGGCCAAGGCAGCCGCCAGGGGCGAAGCCTTACCCTCCGACGTGTTCTACCACGTCATCGGCACGCCAGCCGTCCGCAGCCCTGAAGGGCTCCAAATAACCAACGACAGCGAGGGCCACCGCATAATCAACCTCATCATGACCGAAGACTGGCGGGCGCCAATAACCCTGTACCTGCAGGGGTACTATCACCCAATTGACAGCAATGAGGCCAAGCGCCTCAACCACCGAAGCCGGGACTTCGCACTGATCGAGGGCCAACATTACAAGAAGGGGGTCAGTCAACCGATGCTTAAGTGCGTCACCAAGACCGAAGGCGTCCAAATCCTGCACGAAGTCCACAAGGGGACCTGCGGCTCCCACGCAGGGCCTTGGGCCCTAGCGGCAAAGGTGATTCGCCAAGGTTTCTACTGGCCCGCCATTATTTGCATCGCAAATCGGGTTGTCAGATCCTGCAAGGCCTGTCAGAAATTTTCCCCACGCTCGGGGCGCCCCTCGCAGTTCACGAAGCTGATCGCCCACACGTGGCCCCTTCAGCGCTGGGGCCTAGACATTGTCGGGCCCCTGCCCACGGCTCAGGGGAACCTCAAGTTCACCTTCGTCGCCGTTGAGTACTTCACCAAATGGATTGAAGCGAGGGCAGTATCCACCATCACATCGAAGACAGCCCAGAAATTCTTCTGGCAAAATATTGTTTGCCGCTTTGGAGTACCGTCCGAACTCACGGTCGACAATGGCAAGCAGTTCGACAACCAAGATTTCAAAGACTTCTGCTTCTCCATCGGCACCAAGCTTGCCTTCGCCTCCGTGTACCACCCCCAGCCCAACGGAGTCGTGGAGCGCGCCAACGGCAAAATTTTCACAGCCGTCAAGAAAATGCTCCTCGACGACAAAAAAGGCAAGTGGCCCGACCTGTTACCCGAAGTGGTCTGGGCGCTGAACACAACTGAGTGCAGGGCGACTGGGTTCACCCCCTTCCGCCTATTATACGGATCGGAGGCCATGACTCCGCAAGAAATAAAACATGGATCGCCCCAGACAGCCGCGTCGGCCGTCCCCGACGTAGACGAGCCAACTTCGAAGGACCTCATCGACGGAGACCGCGTCTTCGCCCTACAGGCTCTAGACAAATACCAAGCCCAGACAAAAGCATGGTGCGACCGCGCAGTCATCCCAAGGGAATTCAGCGAAGGGGACCTCGTACTCGTCCGGACAGCCCGAACAGAGTCCAGGGGCAAGCTGGAGCCCATGTGGGAGGGCCCTTTCATTGTCAAGACGAAGGCCTCCCACAGCGCATACAGGCTCGCAACGCCAAACGGCGAAGACTTGGAGCATTCCTGGAACATCGATAATCTCCGCAAATTTTTTGTTTGACTCATCAGGGCCGGCTCGCCCTTGTAATTCGCAAAAACAATTTTATTCTGGCCCGCACTCTTTTCCTCCCGGGGGTGAGGTTTTTAACGAGGCGGAGTCATGTAATATACAAGTGAAAAATCCCCCGCAAAAACCTACGTCGAAAAAAGACCGCGCCGACGGTCTTTGACATTCGACCAATACAAAGTCACCGTTAGGCCCAGCGCTAGCCACCCTCGCGTGCGACAACTCCGTGCAGAAGTCGCCTAAGGGTGCAGCCGGACTAGCACAACAAGTGCGAAAAATCGAAGTCTTCCGCGAGGACTATCCGTGCAGATGTCGCCTAAGGGTGCAGCCGGACTAGCACAACAAGTGCGAAAAATCGAAGTCTTCCGCGAGGACTATCCATGCAGAAGTCGCCTAAGGGTGCAGCCGGACTAGCACAACAAGTGCGAAAAATCGAAGTCTTCCGCGAGGACTATCCATGCAGAAGTCGCCTAAGGGTGCAGCCGGACTAGCACAACAAGTGCGAAAAATCGAAGTCTTCCGCGAGGACTATCCGTGCAGAAGTCGCTTAAGGGTGCATGAGAGCACCTAGAGGGGGGGGTGAATAGGTGATCCTGTGAAACTTAAACTTATAGCCACAAAAACTTGTTAAGTGTTAGCACAACAATTGCCAAGTGGCTAGAGAGGAGTCTCAACAAAACACAATACCACAAGAGATCAAACACAGAGATGACACAGTGGTTTATCCCGTGGTTCGGCCAAGACCAACGCTTGCCTACTCCACGTTGTGGTGTCCCAACGGACGAGGGTTGCAATCAACCCCTCTCAAGCGGTCCAAAGACCAACTTGAATACCACGGTGTTTTGCTTTGCCTTTCAATATCCCGTTTGCGAGGAATCTCCACAACTTGGAGCCTCTCGCCCTTACACTTGAGATTCACAAAGAAATACGGAGTAAGGGAGGAACTAGCAACGCACACAAGACTCAAAATCAGAGCAACAGCACGCACACAAGTAGCAACAAGAGCTTGCAACACAACTCAAAGAGTTCACAACTCCACAAGAGCTCTATATGCTATCACAATGAAACGAATGTGTGAGATCGATGTCTTGGTGATTAGGAATGTTGTAGGAATGCTTGGTATTATCCTCCATGCGCCTAGGGGTCCCTTTTATAGCCCCAAGGCAGCTAGGAGCCATTGAGAACAAATCTGGAAGGCCATCCTTGCCTTCTGTCGTCGGGCGCACCGGACAGTCCGGTGCACACCGGACACTGTCCGGTGCCCGATTTCCTTCCTTAAATAGCGAAGCCGACCGTTGCAGATGTGGGAGCCGTTGGCACACCGGACATGTCCGGTGCACACCGGTCAGTCCGGTGCCCCCTTCCGACCGTTGGCTCGGCCACGTGTCCCGCGCAGATCGCGCGGCCGACCGTTGGCTCACCGGACAGTCCGGTGCACACCGGACAGTCCGGTGAATTTTAGCCGTACGCAGTCGGCAAATTCCCGAGAGCGGCCACTTCGCCCGAGGCAGCCTGGCGCACCGGACACTGTCCGGTGCACCACCGGACAGTCCGGTGTGCCAGACCGAGCTGAGTCTTGGCTGTACACAGCCAAGTCTTTGCACCTTTCTTCTTTTCTTTTTCTTTCTGTTTCTAATACTTAGACAAGTATATTAGTACACAAAACCAATGTACTAAGGCTTAGAAACATACCTTTACTCATGATTTGCACTTTGTTCATCCATGGGCATAAATTCACATTTAAGCACTTTGTGTTGGCACTCAATCACCAAAATACTTAGAAATGGCCCAAGGGCACATTTCCCTTTCAATCTCCCCCTTTTTGGTGATTTATGCCAACACAACATAAAGCAACTAAAACAAGTGCAAAATCACTTCAAATAAAACTCAAATTTATTTTGATTCTATTTTGGCATATATGGATCATCCTTTGCCACCACTTGGTTTGTTTTTGCAAATCAAACTCAAATCTCTATCTCTAAGTCAAACACACATGTTGAAGCATAAAGAGAGTCATTCCAAAAGAGATTGATCAAAGATTTCAAAAACTCCCCCTTTTTCCCATAATCACTACTTCTCCCCACAAGAAGCCAACTTTTGACAAGAGTGACAATAAAAGAGTGTTATGACAAACCAAAAGCTCTACTCTACTATTTTCAAATCTCTCAAGTGGTAGCTGATCCATTTATTGCTTTGGCCTTTATTTTCTCCCCCTTTGGCATCAAACACCAAAACGAGATCAATCTTGGCCCTTTAACCCCATTGCCTCACCAAAATCTTCAATTAAGAGCAAAAAGGCAATAAGAGTCTAAAGATGAACTTGGAATAAGTTACCCTCTCATCGGAGTGCAGTGGAAGTCTTTCATGGTCCAAGTCCACCTTTTTCCCTTTCAATCCATCTTCGAGACTAAATCATCAAACTCAAACACATGGTTAGTCTTCAAAGGGTCAAGTTGTAACATATCTCCCCCTAAACATGTGCATCACTTTGCAACGGACTTGTGAGGTCCAGGGAGTGTTTGTACAACTTGAGCATCATAATAAACAACAAAATGCAGAAAGGAACATGATCAAAGGCATAAACACATGTATGCTATAAATCAATCCAGGTTCCGCGAATCTAAGACATTTAGCTCACTACGCAACCTGCAAAAGGTCTTCTCATCTAGAGGCTTGGTAAAGATATCGGCTAGCTGGTTCTCGGTGCTAACATGAAACACTTCGATATCTCCCTTTTGCTGGTGGTCTCTCAAAAAGTGATGCCGGATGTCTATGTGCTTTGTGCGGCTGTGCTCAACAGGATTCTCCGCCATGCGGATAGCACTCTCATTATCACATAGGAGTGGGACTTTGCTCAGATTGTAGCCAAAGTCCCGGAGGGTTTGCCTCATCCAAAGCAGTTGCGCGCAACACTGTCCTGCGGCAACGTACTCGGCCTCAGCTGTTGATAGGGCAACGGAGGTTTGTTTCTTAGAGTTCCATGACACCAGGGACCTTCCTAAGAATTGGCACGTCCCCGATGTACTCTTCCTGTCGACCTTACATCCAGCATAGTCGGAGTCTGAGTATCCAACTAAGTCAAAGGTAGACCCCTTTGGATACCAGAGCCCGAAGCAAGGCGTAGAAACCAAATATCTAAGAATTCGCTTCACTGCCACTAAGTGACACTCCTTAGGATTGGATTGAAATCTAGCACACATGCATACGCTAAGCATAATATCCGGTCTACTAGCACATAAGTAAAGCAAAGAACCTATCATTGACCGGTATGCTTTTTGATCAACGGACTTACCTCCTTTGTTGAGGTCGGTGTGTCCGTCAGTCCCCATCGGAGTCTTTGCGGGCTTGGCGTCCTTCATCCCAAACCGCTTCAGCAAGTCTTGCGTGTACTTTGTTTGGGAGATAAAGGTGCCGTCCTTGAGTTGCTTCACTTGAAACCCAAGGAAGTAGTTCAACTCGCCCATCATCGACATCTCGAATTTCTGTGTCATCACCCTGCTAAACTCTTCACAAGACTTTTGGTTAGTAGAACCAAATATTATGTCATCGACATAAATTTGGCACACAAACAAATCACCATCACATGTCTTAGTAAAAAGAGTTGGATCGGCTTTCCCAACCTTGAAAGCGTTAACAATTAGAAAGTCTCTAAGGCATTCATACCATGCTCTTGGGGCTTGCTTAAGTCCATAGAGCGCCTTAGAGAGCTTACACACGTGGTCGGGGTACCGTTCATCCTCGAAGCCAGGGGGTTGCTCCACGTACACCTCCTCCTTGATTGGTCCGTTGAGGAAAGCGCTCTTCACATCCATTTGGTACAACCTGAAAGAATGGTGAGCGGCATATGCTAGCAAGATACGAATTGATTCTAGCCTAGCCACAGGAGCAAATGTCTCCTCAAAGTCCAAACCTGCGACTTGGGCATAACCTTTTGCCACAAGTCGAGCCTTGTTCCTCGTCACCACCCCGTGCTCATCCTGTTTGTTGCGGAACACCCACTTGGTTCCCACAACATTTTTCTTGGGACGAGGCACCAGTGTCCAAACTTCATTGCGCTTGAAGTTGTTGAGTTCCTCCTGCATGGCCAACACCCAGTCCGGATCTAGCAAGGCCTCTTCTACCCTGAAAGGCTCAATAGAAGAGACAAAGGAGTAATGCTCACAAAAATTAACTAATCGAGATCGAGTAGTTACTCCCTTGCTAATGTCACCCAGAATTTGGTCGATGGGATGATCCCTTTGAATCATCGCTCGAACTTGGGTTGGAGGTGCCGGTTGCGCTTCTTCCTCCATCACTTGAACATCTTGTGCTCCCCCTTGATCACACGCCTCCTTTTGATGAGCCTGTTCATCATCTTGAGGTGGGGGATGCACCGTTGTTGAGGAAGAAGGTCGATCTCGTTCATCTTGTTCCTGTGGCCGCACTTCTCCAATCGCCATGGTTCGTATAGCGGCTGTCGGAACATCTTCTTCATCTACATCATCACAATCAACAACTTGCTCTCTTGAAGAGCCATTAGTCTCATCAAATACAACGTCGCTAGAGACTTCAACCAAACCCGATGATTTGTTGAAGACTCTATACGCCTTTGTATTTGAGTCATAACCTAACAAAAACCCTTCTACAGCTTTGGGAGCAAACTTAGAATTTCTACCCTTCTTCACTAGAATGTAGCACTTGCTCCCAAATACACGAAAGTAAGATACATTGGGTTTGTTACCGGTTAGTAGCTCATACGACGTCTTCTTGAGGAGGCGATGAAGGTAGACCCTGTTGATGGCGTGGCAAGCCGTGTTCACGGCTTCCGTCCAAAAGCACTCGGGGGTCTTGAACTCTCCTAGCATCGTCCTCGCCATATCGATGAGCGTCCTATTCTTCCTTTCTACCACACCATTTTGCTGTGGTGTGTAGGGAGTGGAGAACTCGTGCTTGATCCCTTCCTCTTCAAGGAACTCCTCCACTTGAAGGTTCTTGAACTCGGACCCGTTGTCGCTCCTTATCTTCTTTACTTTGAGCTCAAACTCATTTTGAGCTCTCCTGAGGAAGCGCTTGAGGGTCCCTTGTGTTTCAGACTTATCCTGCAAAAAGAACACCCAAGTGAAGTGGGAAAAGTCATCAACAATAACTAGACCATACTTACTTCCTCCTATGCTCAGATAGGCGACGGGTCCGAAGAGGTCCATATGCAGCAGCTCCAGTGGTCTTGAGGTGGTCATCACATTCTTGTTGTGATGTGTTCCTCCCACTTGTTTACCTGCTTGACAAGCTGCACAAGGTCTATCTTTTTCGAATTGAACGTTAGTCAAACCTATTACGTGTTCTCCCTTTAGAAGCTTGTGAAGGTTCTTCATCCCCACATGTGCTAAGCGGCGATGCCACAGCCAGCCCATGCTAGTCTTAGCTATTAAGCATGCATCTAGACCGGCCTCTTCTTTTGCAAAATCAACTAAATAAAGTTTGTCGTCTAATACACCCTTAAAAGCTAGTGAACCATCACTTCTTCTAAAGACAGACACATCTACATTTGTAAACAAACAGTTATATCCCATATTGCATAATTGACTAACAGATAGCAAATTATATCCAAGAGACTCTACTAAAAACACATTAGAGATAGAGTGCTCATTTGAGATTGCAATTTTACCTAACCCTTTTACCTTGCCTTGATTCCCATCACCGAATATGATTGAATCTTGGGAATCCTTATTCTTGACGTAGGAGGTGAACATCTTCTTCTCCCCCGTCATATGGTTTGTGCATCCGCTGTCTATAATCCAGCTTGAACCCCCGGATGCATAAACCTGCTAGGCAAATTTAGGCTTGGGTTTTAGGTACCCAACTCATGTTGGGTCCTACAAGGTTAGCACAAATATTCTTAGGGACCCAAATGCAAGGTTTGTCTCCCTTGCATCTTGCCCCTAACTTCCTAGCAATTACCTTTCTATCCTTTCGACAAATTGCAAAGGAAGCATTCAAAGCATGATATATTGTAGAAGGCTCATTAACTTTCCTAGGAATATTAACACCATTTCTCCTAGGCATATTATGAACAACATCCCTTCTACCAACATTTCTATCATGCACATATGAAGAACTAGAAGCAAACATAGCATGAGAAAAATCATCGTACGTATTATAACTCCTATAAGCATTTCTAGTTTGTCTCCTATCATGATACAAAAAGGCATGGTTCTTTTTAGCACTAGTAGCCATAGGGGCCTTCCCTTTCTCCTTAGCGGGAATGGGAGCCTTATGGCTTGTTAAGTTCTTGGCTTCCCTCTTGAAGCCAAGTCCATCCTTAATTGAGGGGTGTCTACCGATCGTGTAGGCATCCCTTGCAAATTTTAGTTTATCAAATTCATTCTTGCTAGTCTTAAGTTGGGCATTAAGACTAGCCAATTCCTCAGTTAATTTAGAAATTGAAACTAAATGATCACTACAAGCATCAACATCGAAATCTTTACACCTAGTGCAGATCTCAACATGTTCTACACAAGAATTAGATTTACCAGCTACTTCTAGTTTAGCATTTAAGTCATCATTAACACTCTTTAAAGTAGCAATGGTTTCATGACAAGAAGATAGTTCACTAGAAAGCACTTCATTTCTTTTAACTTCTAAAGCATAATACTTTTGTGCCTCTACAAATTTGTCATGCTCTTCATACAAAAGGTCCTCTTGTTTTTCTAAGAGTCTATCTTTTTCATTCAAGGCATCAATCAATTCATTAATTTTATCTACTTTAGTTCTATCCAATCCCTTGAACAAACTAGAGTAATCTATTTCATCATCACTAGACTCATCATCACTGGAAGAATCATAAGTGACATTGTTTTGATTACATACCTTCTTCTCCCTTGCCATAAGGCATGTGTGACGCTCGTTGGGGAAGAGGGATGACTTGTTGAAGGCAGTGGCGGCGAGTCCTTCATTGTCGGAGTCGGAGGAGGAGCAATCCGAATCCCACTCCTTTCCGATATGTGCCTCGCCCTTGGCCTTCTTGTAATGCTTCTTCTTTTCCCTCTTGCTCCCGTGTTCCTGGTCACTATCATTGTCGGGACAGTTAGCAATAAAATGACCAAGCTTACCGCATTTGAAGCATGATCGCTTTCCCTTGGTCTTAGTCTTGCTTGGCTGTCCCTTGCGACCCTTTAGTGTCGTCTTGAACCTTTTGATGATGAGGGCCATCTCTTCATCATTAAGACCGGCCGCCTCAATTTGTGCCACCTTGCTGGGTAGCGCCTCCTTGCTCCTTGTTGCCTTGAGAGCAATGGGTTGAGGCTCATGGATTGGGCCATTCAACGCGTCGTCCACGTACCTTGCCTACTTGATCATCATTCGCCCGCTTACAAATTTTCCAAGAATTTCTTCGGGCGACATCTTGATGTACCTAGGATTTTCACGAATATTGTTCACCAAGTGAGGATCAAGAACAGTAAATGACCTTAGCATTAGGCGGACGACGTCGTGATCCGTCCATCGCGTGCTTCCGTAGCTCCTTATTTTGTTGATAAGGATCTTGAGCCGGTTGTATGTTTGTGTCGGCTCCTCGCCCCTTATCATCGCGAATCGTCCGAGCTCGCCCTCCACCAACTCCATCTTGGTGAGTAAGGTGACATCATTCCCCTCATGAGAGATCTTGAGGGTGTCCCAAATCTGCTTGGCATTGTCCAAGCCGCTCACCTTGTGATACTCATCCCTGCACAAAGAGGCTAGCAACACAGTAGTAGCTTGTGCATTTTTATGGATCTGTTCATTAATAAACGAAGGGCTATCCGAGCAATCAAATTTCATTCCACTTTCCACACTCTCCCAAATGCTTGGATGGAGAGAAAATAGGTGAGTACGCATTTTGTGACTCCAAAATCCGTAGTCCTCTCCATCAAAGTGAGGAGGCTTGCCAAGTGGAATGGGGAGCAAATGAGCATTTGAGCTATGCGGAATGCGCGAATAATCAAAAGAAAAGTTTGAGTTAACCGTCTTTTGTTTGTCATAGTCGTTGTCGTTGTTGTCCTTTTGGGAAGAGGAAGATTCGTCGCTGTCGTCGTAGTAGACGATCTCCTTGATGCGCCTTGTCTTCTTCTTCTTCCCTTCCTTCCGTCTATGGCCCGAGCCGGAGTCGGTAGGCTTGTCATCTTTGGGCTCGTTGACGAAGGACTCCTTCTCTTTATCGTTGATCACGATTCCCTTCCCCTTAGGATCCATCTCTTCGGGCGGTTAGTCCCTTTCTTGAAGAGAACGGCTCTGATACCAATTGAGAGCACCTAGAGGGGGGGGTGAATAGGTGATCCTGTGAAACTTAAACTTATAGCCACAAAAACTTGTTAAGTGTTAGCACAACAATTGCCAAGTGGCTAGAGAGGAGTCTCAACAAAACACAATACCACAAGAGATCAAACACAGAGATGACACAGTGGTTTATCCCGTGGTTCGGCCAAGACCAACGCTTGCCTACTCCACGTTGTGGTGTCCCAACGGACGAGGGTTGCAATCAACCCCTCTCAAGCGGTCCAAAGACCAACTTGAATACCACGGTGTTTTGCTTTGCCTTTCAATATCCCGTTTGCGAGGAATCTCCACAACTTGGAGCCTCTCGCCCTTACACTTGAGATTCACAAAGAAATACGGAGTAAGGGAGGAACTAGCAACGCACACAAGACTCAAAATCAGAGCAACAGCACGCACACAAGTAGCAACAAGAGCTTGCAACACAACTCAAAGAGTTCACAACTCCACAAGAGCTCTATATGCTATCACAATGAAACGAATGTGTGAGATCGATGTCTTGGTGCTTAGGAATGTTGTAGGAATGCTTGGTATTCTCCTCCATGCGCCTAGGGGTCCCTTTTATAGCCCCAAGGCAGCTAGGAGCCGTTGAGAACAAATCTGGAAGGCCATCTTTGCCTTCTGTTGTCGGGCGCACCGGACAGTCCGGTGCACACCGGACACTGTCCGGTGCCCGATTTCCTTCCTTAAATAGCGAAGCCGACCGTTGCAGATGTGGGAGCCGTTGGCGCACCGGACATGTCCGGTGCACACCGGTCAGTCCGGTGCCCCCTTCCGACCGTTGGCTCGGCCACGTGTCCCGCGCAGATCGCGCGGCCGACCGTTGGCCCGGCCGACCGTTGGCTCACCGGACAGTCCGGTGCACACCGGACAGTCCGGTGAATTTTAGCCGTACGCAGTCGGCAAATTCCCGAGAGCGGCCACTTCGCCCGAGGCAGCCTGGCGCACCGGACACTGTCCGGTGCACCACCGGACAGTCCGGTGTGCCAGACCGAGCTGAGTCTTGGCTGTACACAGCCAAGTCTTTGCACCTTTCTTCTTTTCTTTTTCTTTCTGTTTCTAATACTTAGACAAGTATATTAGTACACAAAACCAATGTACTAAGGCTTAGAAACATACCTTTACTCATGATTTGCACTTTGTTCATCCATGGGCATAAATTCACATTTAAGCACTTTGTGTTGGCACTCAATCACCAAAATACTTAGAAATGGCCCAAGGGCACATTTCCCTTTCAGTGCAGCCGGACTAGCACAACAAGTGCGAAAAATCGAAGTCTTCCGCGAGGACTATTCGTGCAGAAGTCGCCTAAGGGTGCAGCCGGACTAGCACAACAAGTGCGAAAAATCGAAGTCTTCCGCGGAGACTATCCGTGCAGAAGTCGCCTAAGGGTGTAGCCGGACTAGCACAACAAGTGCGAAAAAACGAAGTCTTCCGCGAAGACTATCCGTGCAACAGTCGCCTAAGGGTGCAGCCGGACTAAGCACAACAAGTGCGGAAAAGACTACACCAAACTGTCCGCGCAAAGACCGACTACATGCGCACCAGACCAACATAACAAATACACCAGACCAGGTACGTAACGCCTTCGTGAGTATAGCCGAATGTGCGAAGGCACACAACCTCATCATACAAGCCATTACATATGCACAAGCGAGGGCATCACACTTTACATCGGTTCAACCTTCGGAATAATTCACATCTCCCTATAGTTAAATAGCATTATCCTCAGCTCCTCACCCGCAAAAAGACTTCGCAGCTCCCCCTCACCGGCACTCATAGCGGCCGGCAAGGACAACAGTTCCTGCCTGCCAGCCCTGTTCACACGAAGCCGCCCGCCTCACTCATTCTACGCTTCGCAACCGCCCTTCGCCGCCTACGCCCCGCACTTGGACCAGGCACAACCTCAGCATTGACAGCACGCGGTGAAGCCTCTGCCGCTGCCATATCCAAGGTCGCAAAGTAATCCAAGTCCTCATCCGACGACTCCTCAGTCCACCCAACCGAACTCCCAGAATCATCAAAACCAGAAAGCTTAGACGCAGATTCATCCGATTCATTCCCATCATCCACGGTCGAAGCCGCCAACAAATTAGCAGTAGCGGCTGCGTGCGCAAGCCCAAAACCTTGAACCTGCGCAGCAACCAAGGTTCAGCAACATATGCAAAATTCCGTAACTACCCACACCCACTATGCCACCTGCGAAGACCCAGCCGTCGGAGGATCCTCCGCCGCCATCTTCGCAGGATCTTCAGCCCTCGGCGCAGCAGTTGGCGACGAGCCACCGCCGGCCGCAGTGGCTGCGGGGGCATCAGGGGCGCCTCCGGCGGTCTCTGGGGGCGGCGCCGGGGCGACCCTGGGCACAGCCGCCGCCGGGGTCGACTCCGAGTCAGGCTGCGCACCGCTCAAAGCCCCGAAGTCCTCCACCCTCTCGTTACGCGCCGCCTGAGACACAACACACAGATTCAGCAAACCCACATATAACCCACATTCAACAACACCAAACAAAGGTCAAACATTACCTGACCCCTCGCCGTCTCGGACCGCACCCTGACCACCTCCCGACCGTGAGGACCCCACATCCGGTCGAAGAGGGCTCCCGCGGATTCCTTCACCACAGGGTCCTCAACCTTGTAAATGTCACGCTCGAAATCCTCATCAGCTTGGTCGAAGACCTCATAGTGCCGGCACCCCTCGCGGGACAGCGTGTTCATCGCCCCTTCGCAGGTGACCAGGGAGGCATAGGACATAAACCCCTCCACAATGGTGGGGAGCGCCAGCAACTCCTCCTGCAGCCACTCGAGGCAGCGAAGGCCGGGCTCTTGGTCTGGCACTTCGAAGTCAGCGGTCCGCGCGCCCAGCTCGTGGTATGAGTCCATAAGCTGTTTGCGTGTCCGCTCAGCCTCCGAGCGCGTCGAAGCCTCGGCCCTCTCCACACGGGTCTGCAGGGCGTTGAACCGCTCCTCCAATTCCTCGGCACGCTGTCTGGCGAGATTGCACTCCGCCCGCGCCAGATTGGCCTCCGCCTGCGCAGACTGCGCCTTGGCGAGGGCCTCATTAGCCTCCTTCCTCTCCTCCGCCAGTTGACGCCGGAGGTCAGTCCTCTCACCCTCCAGCGCGGCCACCTTATCCGCCAACTTGCGGCACTTGCTGTCGGCGGCTGACTTTTCCCGGACGGCGTCAGCATGTTGCGCCCGAAGTCTCTCGACTTCGGCAGACACAACTGCCGTAAGGGCCCCCGATGCCGCGCGGTCTGCGAAGTCAGCCGCCTGCAAGACACACATAAGACCACAACCCCAACGAAGCTGGTAAAAACCGAAGTCTAGCTCAATTTACCTGACTTAACGCCTCCTTCAACCGGCGGGACACAGCGCCCGCCTCGTCCCTGACGGCAGTAAGTGCCGGAATCTCACCACCGGCACTAAGAGCACTACCCTTTGCCCTAGGCACCACGGCAGCCGCCGCGGTCGCCACGGCGGGCGAAACAGCATCAAGTTGGCCTTCGCCTGACCCTGCAATGTATCAATATATCAAAAAAAATCGAGCTAACGACTTACCAACAAGATAATCATCCATGCTAATATCGGTGGCGAAGTAGGGAACGCGCTTGCCCGGCGGAGGCAACTCTCGAGCCTTCGCGGCTCCCGCCGAGACAGACTTGGTTTCGCCGGCGGCGGCCGCCTTCACAGCCTCCGGCACCCTGCTGGACCCAGGAGCGGCCGACTTCGCCGCCAGCGTCGGCTGGCTTCCGCCGGGGGCAGCAGCCTTCGCAGTCCCCCGCGACCTCTTCGGCCTGGCCTCAGGCAGCCTGACGACCGCCTGGCGCTTCTACGCAGCTCCCTGACAATCCTTGTCCATCACTGCCGACAAAACAGCAGCAATATTCCGCCCATAAGGAAACACCCTCCAATCACGAACCATGCGAGATGTAAAAAAATCTTCGCCGGCCGCGCGGGGGATAGGAACATTCTTAGGCCACCAACCCCCGGTAACCCTCAGCATCCGCGCCGAAGACTCCCGGAGCTCGGGCGAAGACATCCTTCCCCCTGGGGCCGCACATGTCCTCATCAATTCCCTAGCAAAACCATCGGAAACCACCAGTCCTCCCGTAGCAATACCTAGTTTCCTCTTCTTAGAGGATGGGGCGGCCGCCGGCGTGGGGTCGTCTCCAGTCTCCACCACCGGGTTCTTCCCGCGACGATCCACATCGTCTTGCCCGGGATAACCGCCATACGACAGGCGGTTCAATTCGAAGACCCTGTTCAAGCGGTCATTAGACCCGCGTATATCCCAGCTACGCTGGCCTTCTGTCTTCGCCACATACCGACCAACAATCCGCACCGCCCCATCCTCCGCCTCACGCACAACGGTGGCCGGATCGCGACTACGCATATCCAGTGCGAAGGCGGGACTTCGCACCATCATCCCACCACGGGAAGGCATCTGGCGAGGGCACACTTCGCCCAGCGCCCAGCCATGCGACAAAGGCCACACCCCATACGCCACAAACTCCTCAACCAAATCGCGCTCGCTGCTCAGGCCGACCGTGCACCGAAGGGCCCCTTCGTCTGCATCCTCCTCCGCCACTTCAAACTGCGGGTATGCTGAATAATAATACGAGCACATCTCGGCCACGGGGAGCCCCGGATGGTCCTCGACTGTGCCCTCCGCAACGTAGAACCAAAACTCATGCCAGTTGCCCCATTTATTACGGGCGCAAGGAACCAACTCAACTACCTCCATCGAGGTCTTACCGGTCTTCGGCGTAAATGTACAGGACCCAAACTGAGCAACCTTATTTCCGATCATCCTTTTCTGCTAGTGCAGGCAATAGTACTTCGCGAAGACTTCGACCGATGGCTGTCCGCCGTACGAAGTCGTCGCCCAGACATATTTCGACAGAGCCACCACGGCATTCGGAGTCAGCTGGTGGATCTGGACATTAAATCTGCGCAGGACCTCTCCCACAAATCGGTGCGCAGGCAAGCGAAGACCAGCGGTGAAGAACGCTTCGAAGACAACCAACTCGCCTTCTGGCTCGGGGACCTCCTCCGTCCCCGGGACACGAGCGACTCCGCCGCCAAAGTAACCAAGCTGCTACATATCTTGCACGCGAACCGAGGACATTCGCGACACACCGAAATCCACCGTGTCGCCGGCGCGCAACTCCTCTGCCGCCACAGTGCTCGGCGTCTCCTCAGACGACGCGTCGGCCGGCGGCGTAGCGGCAGCAGAAGAAGAGGTCGGCATCGCTACGTACCGTCGGCGGCGGCGGGCGGTCTGCTTCACACGGGTCAGATCTCCGGCGAACAAGAGCAAGGAGGGCAGACGAGCAGCAAGAGGTTTGAGAAGGCGGTTAGGGTTTTCGCGGAGTGCGGAAAGATAAAGTTCAAAACCCGCCGCCCCCCGTCCCCTTTTATACACAGGGCGCGGCGCTTCGGGAAACCCGCAATCCAACAGTACGACGTCAATCAACGGTCATGTCAAAAACCCCCGCGGAACCATTTCGAGCGAGGGCAGCGTCTCCGCCATCTAGCGACGTCTTCGGCACCAGGTGACTTAGTCGAACTGGTCCCTCGGAGGGCAAATGTTGGGGCGAAGGCGAAGACGCCACCCTTCGCTCGAGGCCTTCGCCGTACTCGCTGCACCAACGGTGACAAGTCAGCAGGCAGACTTACCCTTCGTCTCATACGCTGCCGGGCGAAGACCTGTGACGAGGTCGTCTCATCCCGCGACCTCGTCCAGAATGGAGGCCCACGTGTGATCCGGCCCACTGTAACAGGCCCTGCGTGGCCGTTGCGCGTTACAGGCCTAATTTGTAAAGGCCTCCCTATAATTACGGTCTATAACCCCGCTTTATGGGAATATTCCGGGGAAAACCTAGGTGTCTGAGGGCACATGCGTCCTTAACACGGGACGCTGGGCACCCGGACACCTATAAATACCCCCGCACAGTGCCCTTGAGAGGCGAGATTAACAGAGCTATTGCCATCACGTGCAAAAACCCTGTTCGCGTTATTACATCTCCCCGTTGGATCAACTTGCGCCAGTGAGCAGGTTCCAACACACCCTTCTTCCATCAGGGTGTGGGTTCAAACCCCACCACCTGCATCGCTTTTCAACATACCCCACCTGCTACACTGCTTTTTAATTTTACACTGAGTTGATTTGGAAGACATGCAGTGACTTTTTTGTAAAAAAAGGTGACGTAGGACGACTGTTGAAACTGGTGCTTTAAGTATAGTAGAGATATATTGTATATGTGTTGATACAAAACCGTATTTAATTGTAGTGTTACGGTATGTTTTACCTAGTTTTTGCTCCTAAATAATTAAGATGGCCGTAGCGAGTCTAATCTGGCCAAGGTGTTTGATAGGTTGCCAGCACGCAAATCTTCAAAACTTGCTATTGTAGTATTGTGCCATGCAATAAGCTAATAAATGATTATATATCTATGTTGGGACTTGCTCTCCTGGGCAAGTAGATCCAACGGGGGAGCAAAAGCGGTGTAAACAAGGTTTCAACTCGAGATGCCAATAGCTCTGTTAATCTAGCCTCTCAAGGGCACTGTACGGGAGTATTTATAGGTGCCTGAGTGCCCAGTATCTCGAGTTAAGGACGCATGTGCCCTCAGGCGCCCAGGTTATCCCCGAAATATTCCCATAAAAGAGGGTTACAGACTGTAATTACAGGGAAGCCTTTATAAATTAGGCCCGTAATGCGTAGCGGCCACGCAGGGCCTGCCGCAATGGGCCGGATCACACGTGGGCCTCCATGTTGGACGAGGCCGCGGGATGGGACGACTTCGCCGTAGGCCTTCGTCTTCCGATGCGTGGGACGAAGGGTAGAGTCCGCCAGTCGTCTTGTCTCCGTTGTTGCAGCGAGTCTGGCGAAGGCATCGAGCGAAGGGTGGCGTCTTCGCCTTCGCCCCAACAATCTACTTCCTTAAAGACAATGATTGTTTTTGTAATAGAATACGGGTCCTTCAGGTGTAAGGAAATCAATTTCATACTGAAAATATTCTAAAATTTGGTGAAGGCATTTTTGTTGTTTTTTACAAATTGAAAATAGTAAATTGATTTAGAAAAGCCAATTTCATGCCACAATTCAGACAGATTAGTTGGCTATATGTGGATCAGTTGAGGTACCAAAAAAACAAACTGTTGACTTAAGCATGGTCTAAGATTCAGTAGAAATATGAGAAGGTATTGCAGATGTAATGTATAAATAAATATGATATCAGCAAACTTAATATATGTAATGCAGACTTAAAATAAGTAATGCAGCCCACAATTTGTAATGTACATGTTTAGACAGAGCTAAAAATAGAAAAAATATAATTATAGGAAAATATAATCCTAATTAGGGAAATAGTGTACATGTTTAGAAAAAGCTGAAAACAAAAAAAATATAAATACAGGAAAATATAATCCTAATTAGGGAGATAGTGCGAAAATACTATGCCTCGATATTGGTACTTATTTCCAAAAAAAATTTCGAGCAAAACACAACTTATTTGATTTGTAAATGTATGACAATGAATTCATGATGGTGACAAATAAGAATAGTGGACTACTAATATAATTTTATTTATGTTAACAATGTATTAGGTGGAAGTAAGAATTTTGTATTCTGTAAGAATGTATTTTTTTTCAAAGCAAAACTCAACTGGATTGTAAAAATGACTATTGCAGTAGGACTATTAGCAGTTCATGTAAAGTAGAATGCAATCATAAATTCCATGGAAAATGAAACATTATTTGTAAACTTACCCAAGGAAGAAGTGGACAATACAGTCAGAAGCCTAGAAATGATTAAGCGTAGCTCAGCTCCTCGTAAATTGTTGGTATATTCAGAAATAAAAATATATATGAGCGTCCATATAATCAAATTATTCGACGTAATGACAAACATGAAAAATACATATTTGATCATGCAATTTACTTGTATGAGGATGTGTTGACGATTTTTCCGTACTATGGAAAACAACCCACTCCAAAAACGTTCCTCTAACAACAGAAATAACAATGTTGATGAAGTGTATGAGCAAGCTGCAAAATTTACAATTAGTACTAATTGGTTGTCATATGCAACATTTAGTTGGTGTATATAATATGTAAGTTGTTTGATATAACAATAAGTAATACAGTCGAAATTTGTTTTAGTAGTGTAGGTTGTATGTAAACGCACAATATTCAAAACTATATTTTTTACACACAATATTTAAGGTCTAACGGCCGACATCGCAGTAGCGTCATGTATAGTTCACATAAAAGTAACACATGAGGTTAAATTTCGTCTATGACTCAAAAAATATGGGCTGATATTTTTAATATTCATGTACATGAACTCATGATTATTCAACATTCATGTATTTGAACTCGTGGTTATCACAAATAAGAATAGTGGATTGTTAGCTTAGATATATTCATGCAATTGCCGTTTTAGGTGGAAGCAATAATTTTGTTTTGGAAAGAACACTTTTTTGCAAGCCAAAATACACTGGTGTGTAAAAACTAATATTGCAGTTTGAAAATGAAGGGGTGCATCTCCTTGTAAATTACTGGTATATTGACAAATGAAAAGAACATATGAGTGGACATATAAGTAACTCATTTGATGTAAAGACAAATAGCAATATATTTGACCATGCAATTTACTAATAGAGGTCGTACTCTGGGTAACAGCCCACCGTGCAGAAGATGTTGTAACGTGAATCAATCACACCACTGATGAGGTCGATCGGTGAGCTGCAAAAGCACAATTAGTATACATCTGTAACATTTTATATGTGTGGATATATAACAGGGAAGGTGAATGGTGTAACAATCAATAATACATTCAATGTGTTGCATTAACGTTTGCATGAAGCAAGTCATGCAAAAGTGTCAGGCAAATAATTTGTTTGAAGAATTCGATCGAGCAACTTGAACACATGGTCCACATTAGTCTACTTTATTTTGACAATCTAAAACTATTGTAGTAGCGGTTGCAACAATGAAGCCTGCAAATGTGTTAACCCAAAAAAATCAGTTGGACATTCAATCGAGCAACATGTGCGCGTGTTCGCAACACTCAACCTTCCTTCCCATACCCGTTAATGGAAGTCCTCATGCAGTCGATCACATCACAGTGGCGTATTAGAGCAGCGTGAGGCAAGGGTGGGGACGTGGACCGAAGTATCGCAGAAGAATGGATGAGGAGGTGTGGGGAGGACGATCCGAGAACCAAACAAAGTCAGAACCGACAATCACAACATCTCTAGGATGGACGCAAGAGGTGAAGGTATCAGTGCGAATTAGAAAATGCAATGCAGATAGAGCTCCAACTTCAGCAAGGCACCTAGAACTCTTCGCACACGTGCTGAAGACATGATGGAGAAGATAAGGCTGAAATTCAGGGTCATCACTGCAAGCTTAGGGGTGAAGTTAGAGTATGAAGGGCACCCCAAATCATCTAAACAGGATGCAGAGGATCTGTGAGCGGTGATTGAAATTACATTTTAGTTTCTCGGCCCTTGTTGTTTAAAGCTCTTCAACTCATTGGCATCATGAGGAACTGCCGTGAGACATCAATGGTCAGAGTCCAACCATAACCACATATATAGTTTTAACAATGTCTCAAGTTTGGTGTTATTACCTGTTGTCTGTTGTCTGCCATATGTAATAGTTTCCTTTCAGAAGGCAAAAGCACTTCCTTCCCATTTTCTTTGAAGTACTTGTTGACTTGTATTCTACATGTTGGGAGCATATAGATCTTCCTCGTAAAAATACATGTCCCATGTATTGCAAATCTGCATAGATCCAATTATCTCATGGGTATGTTCATCCCAAGTGTAGAAAATCAGTGATGGCCCTTGCATTGATGGATTTAATCCCAAATCTTGGACAGTGTGTTCGGCACTCTGCAAACTACACGTCCACAACCTCAATCCAGGTCACCTTCTAATGGGCCAGCCTCCTTCATTGGCTTACTACCCTCTTTATATGAGTGGCTGTCATGTGGGTGTAGTCCAAACCTCTGAAGTCACAGGACAGTAGTTGAGAAATTCAGAGTAATCGAGTTACAGTTAGCATTCTTGCACACAACTATCTATCGTTGCTCCACATAGAAATACTTCACCTTGAAAGGTTTTCTATGTTTCACATAATACTCATGTAGGCAAGTCCTTAAAAACCAAACCCTCATGAAGTTTCATGTTGTCACCGACCTTAGGAGCCTTTAGCAGCTCATCATCTCTACCTTCTGCATAAACCTTATAAAAATGACTAAGACCACTGAATTTATAAACTGTTGGATCTCGATAAGAGCAACAAAGTTTGATTAGCTCAAAATCTTGTTCACTTAGATCTACAATAGTGCAGTCATCATTAGAACTGATGGCACTTGGAAGCCCATAAGGCTCACCATCATCCACAGTTTGGACATCCATACTATTAGAGACCCTATTGTGCTTGATCAAGCAACATAGGGTAACCAATATTATTAGGTAATGTCTCTTGCATCATAAGCAAAAAAGGATACAATTGAGAAAAAATAATAATTAAAGCCTAAAGCTAAAAAATAAAATATTATGGTGGCACTTATTTGGATGGGGGGTTGCCACATCATACGTACGATGTTCAAATTAGATAGGTTGAGGAACTCCAACCTTGTTAGGGAAAATTGAGCATCGAGGACCACAACAACATCTTTCACATTTTTCATGGTCGGGTAATGGAGGGTTGTGTAGTGTTGGATTGTCCAGCTCTAGTAAATAACTAAATACCCATGAAGGGTAGGATCAATCGACACCTTGCATATAAGCATGCCCAAACAATAGAATTGAGTCCTTATCACCGACCTCACATAATTCTACCATTGATCCTCAAAGGCAATTAAGGTCATTCGTCTTATAATTAAGACTTTCGAACCCATTGAAGTGCTCGCCTCCTCAACTAAGATATCATCTTCATTTGCATCACAATGTAGCTCCTCCCTAGCTATAGCAACTAACTCACTAGACAACAACCGAATATTGAATAACATAGACTCACCTTGCATTTGAAAGTCACCTAAAGGGGGTGAATAGGTTAAATCTGAAATTAACAACTTTAAGCACAACTTCAAACCCCGAGTTAGCGTTAGAACGGAAATAAAGACAATCAGAGTGCGCGAGAGGTGTTCTTCTTACATGGAGTTGCACTAATAATCACGAAATTACATGGATGCAAGTCAAATTGATATGTGATCAATCACAAGCATGAGAACAAGAGAGAGCGGTAAGGAAGAATCAAATCGCAAAGCAAATATCAATGCAATGAACAACAAACGATTTGTTTTCTAAGGTTCAGTTTTGAAGAACTTACTCCCCGTTGAGGAGTCCACATAGGACAGGTCTCTCTCAACCCTTTACCTCTCTCAATTGGTCACAGAGACCAATTGAGTTTTCTTCTCTTTTTCGGAGGACACTTAAGTCCTGTAAAGATCACCACACATTTAGGTGTCTCTTGCTAGCTCGTTACATTTTGGCCATCACTGATTTTCTACACTTGGGATGAACATACCCATGAGATAATTGGATCTATGCAGATTTGCAATACATGGGACATGTGTTTTTACGAGGAAGATCTATATGCTCCCAACATGTAGAATACAAGCCAACAAGTACTTCAAAGAAAATGGGAAGGAAGTGCTTTTGACTTTTGAAAGGAAACTATTACATATGGCAGACAGCAGACAACAGGTAATAACACAAAACTTGAGACATTGTTAAAACTATATATGTGGTTATGGTTAGACTCTGACCATTGATGTCTCACGACAGTTCCCCATGATGCCAATGAGTTGAAGAGCTTTAAACAGCAAGGGCAGAGAAACTAAAATGTAATTTCAATCACCGCTCACAGATCCTCAGCATCCTGTTTAGATGATTTGGGGTGCCCTTCATACTCTAACTTCACCCCTAAGCTTGCAGTGATGACCCTGAATTTCAGCCTTATCTTCTCCATCATGTCTTGAATTTGTTCATTCTCCGGATCGGACAGCGGATAGCTGCCCACCAGTGCAGCCAGTTGCTCGATATTCTTCCTGACCCGAGCTGTGAAGGCATTCTGATCAATGAGAATTGCAGACGTCCACACATCCAGACAGCCGTGAAAGAAACCCAGTTCTTCACCGACCTAGAAACCCATCTTTAAACCAACCTGCCTCCCCTCTTCCTTTCCAGATGCCAAACCATCATTGTAGCCATTTCTGTACCCCTCCTGGTAATGTGTCTCATCTAAGAGTACAGTTGGTTCAAGAAAATCAGCATCAATCATAGCTTGCTGATCCATAATATGAACAAGAGCCTAGTTTAGCTCTCCAATAGATAGTTCTCAAGAAATGTGATTCCAGAAAGCCTGCTTCATAGTCAAAAATAAAAGGATGGGCATAATAAGAAACTAAATGAAGACATGCTAAAGGAAAAAAGGAGTTTAACAAAACTGCACTGAAATAATGTTGTAAATCAAGAGAGGGAAACTGCATATGTATGAATGTTCTCTCTAAAATATCACCTATATTTTTCTGAATGCCAATAAAAATGTAAAATTGATCTATTAAAAGTTGAAGTGAGACAAGTTGATATTCAAGAACCAGACCACGTCAAGTGTATTAATATACACTTCTGATGCAGAAATGCAAAAGGTATGTTAGTGATTATACATGTATCATCATAAACAAGTGGAAAAGCCACTTTCTTACTAGTACATAGTAACAACCTTGCACAGAATACTCCAATATCAGAATGTGTGGTCACAATCAGGGCTGGCAGAATTGATACATATGCTTGCATATTTAATACCATATCAAAATACTACAACACAGGTCCTTCAAACTAATCTGAAGAATTTACTTACAAGAACCGAACCACATCCAACAAATCTCATAGATCAAAGTTCCCTGTAACATAAGATCTTTTTCTTCCCTGTGTATAATGACACCATATATAACAACATAGCCTTTTAGTCCCAAGCAAGTTGGGGTAGGTTAGAGTTGAAACCCAACAATATGTCACCAAAAGGAGGAAGAGAAATAGGAGGGGAAAATCTTTTGAGAGCACATAACCAAGAAAAATATTCTTTGAAAGAAACAGACCAGAAGATGGTAATTGTCTGCATCCAAGGCCTGGAACCACGGAGCACATTTATTTTCTGCTTCAGATATCGGTGTTCATGTGGGTTAATTTGCAGGTTCTTGTGCTGCGATGCAGGGTTACTTTTGCCCTCGAATTGCAATAGTCGACTGAAGACCAGTCAATTTCAAAGAGAATGGTACCTTGGTTTTGGGGTACACCAACTTGGTAACGGATACAGGGTACTATATCTAGTATTGAGCAAATACAGATACATGCGTAAGCCATTTTTTTTCAAGAAAAACAATACTAACAGGAATATTACACGTTTTAGTACTTTTTTTGGGTAAACAAACAGTATATTAAAATTCTAAAACAATATCAGCCTGCCAGGAACATTGAAATTCCCTTGAATTCTATTATTTGTACTTCCCACTCCAATTTTGCATATTTCCATTTTGACAGCACTCCAATAGACAAGCCTGCCGTGCATTTCCATTGAATTTTCGAAATCGAAGTTGCAAGCCCCCACTAGTAATGCATAAGTTCTTAATCCACTAGTATATTCAAGTAATCGCCTTTGACTTGTGCCTTCAGGCTTGGACGAGACACGAGATCAGTTAATCACTGATCCAACCGACAGCCCAACACATACTACTTGAAGTGCTTGCAGATGCTGCGCTACCATTCATCGACTTGCTGTTCCAGTCTAATCTTGGCCAGGGACATGAGAGAGGGGACAGGGAGGGACTAGGAGGAAATAAGGAAGAAATTCAGCTAACCGCTGATCCGTAGCCACCACGACGCCGGTAAACCGCTGGTAGGTGAACGAGCTCGTTGCGCGTGTGCGGGCGTCGTCAAATGAGCTTAGTGCGGCTTTCGGAGGGCTTCCTTCGCCGGCGATGGATCCCTTGCGGACGACACAGGTGGCAGCGGTCGTCTGGCTGGGCTAAAGGCCTAAAGCATCGAGGCGTCGCTCGCCTACAGGTTATGGGTTGCAGTTTAACGAGTCAATGTTTGGGCCGTATTCTAAATGAACCCATACGTATCGGCCCACTTGTCTGAATTTTTTGTTTCCAAAAAACACTCATCTTTTTAATCCGACACTACAGGTGCACGACTTTTACTATGTAAATTTACATTCTATTATATGAAAGCCGGTAAGAAACGAGACCAGATACGTTGTCCACGTCGGCGCAAATTTTTTAGGACGTCCGATTCCTAATCAAAGGTCATACCGTCTCTTAGCTTCTTGTAATCCCAGCTCACTATGCCTCTGGATACTTCGGCGGCACTCTCCCTCACGTCAGCTCGCTTTGGCCCCGCTTGGGGGCTTCTCCTCGGCGTCGTCGCTCCCTCCGCCGCCTCTTCCTCTTCGCGCCGAGCGCTACAGGTTTGTTCCGACCTCGCTCCCTCTGCCATTGCGACCGCGCTGGATTTTATCCGGTTTGGCACCATTATGCCTTTCAACTTTTGGTTGCGTTCTTGGTTCTAGGGTTCGTGTCCTCCGTCTGCTAGATCTTTTGCTCGGCTTCATGTTTGTATTGGCGGCTGTGTGACAGCGAATCGTATTCTAGGAAATCCTCTCGAAATCTACCCTAACCTCGCCCCTAAAACCATAGCTAGGGTGGTGCAGCTTGGAAGCCACATGTTCGTCAGTCCGCACAAGAGAGCATGGGAACCAACGATTGACGATCGAACGTCTAAGATAATTCGACTAACGTGGATGGGCTATCAGGCCGTGTTTCCTTCCTGCTTTAGGGCTTGTTCGTTTGTGCCGGATTGGTGGGTCGGAACGATTCCTAACCGGATTGCTTCTCTAATTTATATAAACTTTGATTAGCTGGAACGATTCCGGGTGCAATCCGATGCAAACGAACAAGGTCTTAATAATAAGGAAATACAGTTTGAGACAAAACATGTATGGTTCACAAGAGATGGTTTTGTTCCATCTGTGTTATGCCTGCTGAGACAAAACATGTATGGTTCAAAGTTTTGTACTTCTGTGTAATTGAACTAATAATAACCCTCTAATGTGAACATCCGAAGTTTCACCACAATTGTACTTCACAGCAAGTTGTATACCGAACCCAATATCACAAGGCACTACAAGAAACTAATAAATGTTCGTGGGTTAATTTAAGAACGTGGGTACCGACGTTCTTAATTGAGTTATGTTCGTGGGTTAATTTAAGAACGTGGGTACCCACGTTCTTAAATTAAATTCGTGGGTCCGTGCTAAAACCGTCGAACTTATTGTATTAGAAACGTGGGTACTCACGTTCTTAAGTTAAATTCGTGGGCCACGTGGACACCGTCGAACTTAACCCAAAACCTAAATCCCTAACCCTGTGCGTCTCTCTTCTTTCCCTCTGTTTACCGCGCGTGCCCGCCGCTACCTGCCAGCCGCGCACCCGCCGCCAGGCTCTAGGCTTCGGAGCTCAGCACTGCACGCGCGCTCCCCTCTCCTTGCTGGCCAAATCGATTGGTCCCCTTCAGGCTCCAGGCTCCGGAGCTTGCTTTACTTCAGGTGAGATTACTTCCCCTCACCTCTGACTCTGATTCCATTCCTCTTTCGTTCGCTAAGGATTCGGTTTAGCTATCAGGTAGAAACTCTCCTCTCCGGCAGTCCGGCTCCATTCATTTCATTTCACTTCACTTGCATCAATCTCTCCCCTCCTCTCGCTCGTCTCCTGCTTCATGCCGCATTTCCCGATCGATCAAGATCTGAACAAATTTCACGAGCTGCGTGTGCGTGTGCCTGCCTTGAGGAACTACTCCGTTCATGGATACGTTACTGTCATTCAGCTACCAGTATTCCGCTCCCTGAATGCTTCCTAATTCATTATTTCATTCTTGGCGAATAACTGAAGATGATGAGTAGTCAAGGGCTGCCTTCATGATTTGCCCAACGACCTGCGCAGGCTCTCTTCAGTTTACTAGATTTGGCGATAAGATGTTCGTATATTTATTGGGATTATTTGAGCTCCGAATCTTTGTCTTTTTTGTACGCTTTTTCTGGCAGCGAGAGTGTGGTTCGGCTGTAAATTAGATCAGCGTGGTCACTGTAAAGCTGGACAGCTGGAAAAGGGCCGACACCGTGAATTTACAAGAACAACATCCTCTCTCTGTGTGTTCATTATTTATTTTTCGGATTCCTGTTGCTTTCAGTAGATTCCATTCACAAAAGCTCATGCACTTTTTTACCGACTGCGATTGTGATTGTGATTGCTTATCAACTAGTGTATGAAGCGCGCCTTGCGCGCGATATCATATCAATTTTATTTGTGTGAGCTTAAATTGTACATAAATATTATGCACATGTTAATATAAAAAATACACATGTAAAATGAATGGAAAAAGATGGCGGGTAGAAGCATGTGCGCATAGTTTTTTTCGTGTATTAATAGTTCAATAATTGTTCCTTTTGCTCACTGAAAGTCTTTGTTGTTGCACCATACAGTCCGCTTCTTCTACGTGTTGTGGCACAGTGGCCAATCAGCATCGAGACCGCGCAACACCAGATTGCGTTGTCTCATCATCCTTGGCTCCGGTGAGTCTATTGCGATGTTGCCTGTCAAATACCTTATGGACAAGTTTTAGGTACAGTTGCCTGGTATATAAAACAATACTCAAAGTTGTAAGTGCATGCATTTGTATGGAGATGTGGCAATACTGAATAATTGTTGGTAACTGCAAGTTCATATGTGAGTTGATTTTCTTCTATGGTAATGAAAGTACAGCTCTTGGTGTCCGTATATGGGAATTGCCTTTTCACTGACTTGATCATGGTAGACTGTCATAAAGAGATCTTGGGACAAAATCTTGTTTCATCCAGAAACATTATTTCTCCCAGTCAAGTGTAGCTTTCATGCTGCCGCAGTTCTGCTTTCCAAAAGTCGGTCTCCTTGTGCAACTCTGATAACCCTGAACTGAGTTAGGAGTTCCCTTTTGTGGCCTCTGCTAGCCATTTTTCATCTACAGTTTCTATTCTAAGCAGAGCACATTTTTTTAATAATATTTTTGCATTTTGGTTGACTTCCTTCAATTTATTCTGTTCATGTGCAAGTGCTATCTTAGTTGCCAATTTGCTAGTGGCGCAATATCTTGTTTTAGTTGCATATTCATTCTTGCCCTATTTAGCATGTATTAGCTGTTTAATAGCAGTATTAAAACTGTCAGGATCTTACCATTTTACTGTTTACAAAACACACTTGTATCTCTAAATAATAAGTATATTTATGCTTTTCTTTTTCCCATTGGGAAATCCTGTTCTTTTTTAACACATCTGATCACTATCAAATAGCACATCACTTGCATTATTACTATTTTCTGGACTCGTGTCGACACTCTTGCAAGAACATTTGGTAGTTTCTTTGAGTTATCAAGTACCTAGGTTGTAAGATATGTAGCTTGACGAAACATGTATTGTTTTGCATTTTGGTTGTTAGGAGGGCATACCGTAGAAATGATGAATATTGTAACAATGCTTCAGAAGGATAGGTTCACACCAAGATATTATGTGGCTGCACTTACTGACAACATGAGTCTTCAAAAGGCAGAGATCTATGAACAATCGCTTATTCAGGTGGAGGTTAAATATTATGTTGTACCGAACAAATTACATGCTGAGAACTTGTTAAACTATTTAAAACATGGGATATGAGAACAAAGAATCATATATTGAAGTAACTATTAAACTGTCCTATGTTTTGACATTCTTTTTAATTTCCCATTCTCAACCATTTTCAGGTTACCTCCTCGCATCACAAGATTCCAAATGATAACAGAGAAACGACTTGAATACAAATTGCTCTCCAGTATACCCTTTAACCCTTTGCTATACAGATTGCAGCTCGAAACTCCATGGACTACGTACAGGGGAGCTTCAAAACCCGAAGGAAAACACTGAATTTCAGATTCAATTTACTGAACCAATTGCTGAAATCCCAGTCTGATAGAGCGACTTGGAGCAGCATTTTCTCCCTTTTCTAAGCAAGGTCAGGGAGATCCACCTTAACGGAAATTTCTCACCACACTACCCTCTAACATTTTACTATGGAGAGTGCAAGCCATAACATTAGGGGTTTATCACAATAGAAGTCTGAAGTTTGGTAAAAATGCTGAAACTGCATTTCAATTTCTGAATCAAGTTCAGAAAATCACAAGTCTAACAGCCCCTTTTTTAAGCAACTATAACTCCACATTTTATGCAGTACCAAGCCAACCTTCCCTAAAGGAACTTGTTCACTGATATACACTCTTCAACTTTGACACAAGGAGTATGGCTCACAAATTTATGGATCAAAAGTTATAGTTCTTCAAAGTGGGATGAAAATACTAAAATTCAGATTCAGTTAACTGAACCAAAAACTGAACTCACACCTGATAGAGAGAGTTTGAGCACAATTTACTCCAAATTTAGTGCAGCCCCAAATCAAACTTATTTAATAAACCTTGTTCTCTGAACTATGGGCTCCAACTCTTCTATGGAAACGTTAGTCCAAAACCACTTGGATTGATCACAAATGAGCTCCAAATTGGACACCATTTACTGAATTTCAGTTTTAGTTAACTAAACCAATTTCAGTCACCAGTAACCTAACAGTCCATTTTCAGTCTCTCCACTTTTTGTGTAGGATCATATCCATCACCCTTAACGACATTTGTACACCAACTTATGGTCTTCAATTTCTCTATAGAAACTATAGTTCAAAACCTTATGGATTATTTACCACGAAGCTCCAAAGTCAGTCACAATCACTGAAATTCAGACTTAGAGTCCAAATCTGAAAATTCAGAATTCAGCCAACACCACTTTGAACCACCTTTACTCCTAGTAGCATATGATTTTAGGGCATCCCACCAAATAAAGTTTGTTCTCCTATAGTCACTCTACAAGTTTGATATAACAATCTTTTACTAAAAGTCCATAGTTTAAAAGTTACATGGGTCCAAAAACGGCTAAACAAAACTATTATGTGCTGAATTCAAATTCCCCCAATTCTGAACTTTTGCAATTTACTCCAAACTTTTGCACATAGCATGGAAATCTCCAAATAAGAAACTTGTTCACTTTTCCAAGCTCCACAACTTTGATATATGGACTATTAGCAAAACATAGCTAGATCTTGAAATCCACTTTTGGGCAACTTTAGTGTTTCATTTGAGATTGTTTTTCTCCAGTCAAGCCTCTCATCTTTTGTCCATCATTTAAAGGTAAAGTTGCCCTTTAACTCAAGGCCCAACTTTGATACATAGTTCCCATGGCCAAATCATCTTTAACTTAGGAGCAGTTTACTTGCACTTGATCTCTCATTAGCTTAGTGTTGTGAGAGCATGCTTTGGACTGTTAGCTAGCTGAATTGTGAATTTTCAGATTTGGAATAGCGTTTAAGTCTGAATTTCCAAAGTAGTTTCTTGAATAGTTAACATCGCGGATCCTTTGCACGATGCATCATTTTAAATAACATGGTGCTGCGTCTTGAAATGAAGTTTGTTTTCACTCTCATGTTCATGTTTATGCACAAATATGGAAGCCACATTTTGTGTTTATCATGCTTTCCTATATCTTTGTGTACATGTGATTTAATGCCAGTTGTGTATTTATGAGAATTTTGGTTTATTTTGTAGGATTCTGGCTCTCATCAAGTGACTCCTCCCCCTCACGTTGACTTTGCGGACATATGTCTCAATTCCAGTGGTGGAGCTACGAACAACAATCTGATGTCCTGATCGAGAGCGATGGAGCTAATGTTTGAATTTGTGAACTATGGATGTGAACTTGTGTGAATTTGTGAACTTATGTATTTGGACTTATGTGAATTTGCGAACTTATATATTTGGACTATGTGAATTTGTGATATGAACATATATCAATGTGTTTGAAATCTGTATTGTATGTGATATATTGTGTTGCATGTGATATTATGTGTGTCTAATTTTTCATTTCTGTATTTTTTATTTTTTTCTGGAAAAGGGTTAAGAACGTGGGTACCCACGTTCTTAAGGTTAAGAACGTGGGTACCGTCGAACTTAATGGGCAGCCCTCGCCGACCCACGCAGGACCCATAAGTTCGACGACCACGTGGCCCCGTCGAACTTAAATGTAAGAACGTGGGTGCCGTCGAACTTATGGGAAACAATTCGACGGCCCCCGTCGAACTTAAAAACCCACGTTCTTAACCATAAGTTCGACGGTACCCACGTTCTTAATGTTAAGTTCGACGGTACCCACGTTCTTAACCTTAAGAACGTGGGTACCGTCGAACTTACTTCTTTAAGTTCGTCCAAAAATCGTCGTCGGCTATATTCGTGGGTAAACCCACGTTCTTGTGGTAAGTTCGACGGCCTATTACATTAAGTTCGACGGTTTTTCACCCACGTTCTTTAACCAGTTTCTTGTAGTGAGGACCTTCTAAACAGCAAACAGACAACCTTTTAAACAAGAGTGAGATTTCTAGTGTGGCTCTAAGATTAAATTGCTAAAAAGCAAGGGAATGCACCTCAAAACCAGACAAAGGATAGTAACCTATGTACACACTAAACTAGATGCCACCTGAAATTAACAGAAATTACTAACTCAGTAGTGAGCTCGCAACAGAGAGCAGTCTGCTAGTTCACTATCTCGGACTCGAGGGTCCACATTCCTATGAACTAAACCCTAGATAGAACACGCTACTGATTAGAGATAAGACTACTCTCGAAAATAACAAATAACAGAAGCAAGCAAAACGTCGTACCAGCTACCAGGAGGCCATACATATGCGTCCCTACTACAAACCTAAGGAAACGAAAATTAAAATCACTTCGTCCATCTAGGTATACGGTCCTATGTACTACCGACGAAGTTCAGTTACTCCAGTAAACTTCTCGTGTGGCCAGATCTACCGAGAAACGCTATGCACCCATCTCAAAAAACGAAATTAGATCTCGGCTTGGGGAAGAGGGAGGGTGCGTACCGGAGAGATGGGGAGAGCGAGGCCCGGTTCCCGCTGACGCTGCGGCGGGCGCCGCCCTTCCTCGCGCCGTAGAGAAGAGAGGTGGTGGGGTGGTTCGGCCGCTACCTGAGACGAATCGGCGAGTCTTCTATCAAGTGACTATCTCTCCCTGCTTAAATCATCTCTGTCTAGATATGAATTTAAAAAGTTTTTAGAAAAACTCTTCCCAACAGTTATATAAAACATGTCCTTAAATTTACAAACTCCCTACAAAATCCAATTTTATTCCTGCATTTAGAATTCTTATTGGGACCATGGTTATTAAAGCGTCGTTTAAACGACGATTAAGCGTCGTTTAAGCGCTAAAACGTGATTAGGAGTTAAAGCGTCCGTACGTTTAAAAAAAACTGCGTAGAACGTCCGTTTTGGACGTTTAAACGTCGGAACGCGCGTTCTGGACGTTTTACCCGTTCTAGGGACGTTCTGTGCGTCTATGAGTTCTTGGGCCTTAATGGGCCTTTAACCAGCAAGCTTGCTCCAGCCGCCAAACTGCCCACACGCACAGCCCTAGCCGCCAAACTGCCCACAAGCACAACCGCGGAGCCGCCAGAGCCAGACGCTGCCGCCGTCGGCCGTCCTCCGCCCTCCAGGTACGCCGCCGCCCCCCTCCTCCCTCCTCCGGTCCTCCCTCCACCTACAGCCGCCGCTAGTGCGCAGTGCTCCAGGTCCAGGCGCAACCGCCCAGTGCTCCTACTCCAGCGAGCCGCCAGTGCACAACCGCCCAGGTCGGCAGGTCCAGCCGCTGTTCGTATTCTGCTGCTGTTCGTATCCAAAACACGGTGCGCACTGCTCCTGTGCTCCAGCGAGCCGCCAGCCACCAGCCAGTGCACAGTGAAGCAGCCACCAGCCAGTGCGCAGTGCTCCAGCCGCCGCTGCTCAGTGTGGCTGCAACAGCCAACAGTATAAATGTATAATACCATTCTACTGTGTGTTGCAGGCTAAAGTGTGGCAGTGAATTTCAAGTCTGAAAAGACGTTTCAACGTTCGTTTAAACGTTTAAACGTTGAAAAGTTGGTTCATAACGTTTTAACGTTTTACCGCTTTAATAACCATGATTGGGACTCCCTAAATCAATGTTGATTCTAAATTAATCACGAAAACCATATTTCGGCCACTATTTTGTGTCGTCCCACAGTCCCATGACCACAAATCTATCTTTAGTGCCATGTGTTGTCATCATGTCATTGTCACGACTTTCTGATCTTCCATCGACAATTTCGACCTTCCAAGACATTATGTAAGGTTGTTGATGTGCTAGCTCAATTTAAATTAGAAAGCATGCTCATTTTTGTTGACATGGACAATCTTAAAAATTAAAAACCAATAAATAGAGAATTGTTGGAGCACACCCATTTTTCTATTCCTTAAAGTGATTTAACGACTTCTTAAATCTGTAATTTAGGGTGCTAAATTTACATAACTAGTGGATATGCTCTTAATGTATGTTTGGTTTGGTTGTGGTTGTGAAAAAAGTTGTTGTATGTTGTGAGCTATGAAAAAAGCTGTTGTGGACTATGAACTGCTAAAAAGCTAAAAATTGTTTAGTAAAAATCACTAAAAAGCTAAAAAAAAATTCACATATATTTTTACGGTTTCATTCAAAAGCCGCTAAAAGCAGGTCTAGATGTACTTTTAGTTTTATACTACGAGAAAGTCGGTTTTTAGAAAAAATTGATTTATAGATCCAACCCTTTAGTTTTGCTTTTGACTTTTGGGAAGAAAAATCAAAGTCAAAAGTCAAACTAAACACACCCTAATATAACGTGCATGCGACTACAGCAACAATGTATCACAATTCATAAGTACTAGTGCGTTACGCGCGCCTGCCCACGTGTTGTCCTTTCTTTTTCTTTGACAAGCATATCTTGTTTAAAATAGCAAGTATCTAAGAACACCCGCTGAAATTTGAACAATATTTTTTATACTAATAGTAGTAGTAATATAAACTTAGATTACAATACATAGCAAGTTACATTAAAGTAGCATACTTGAGTATCCAACAATAGTGTGTCTGTAAAGTTTGCATAGACAAACATAGTTCTAGAAAGGCTTCAATAGCAGAGTCATATGTACACAAAAGTCTATTGATCAAAAGTGATTAAGCGTTTCTTGCATAGACACACATAGTTCTAGGAAGGCTTCAACATCAGGTTCATATGTACATAAAAGTCTCATGACCAAAAGTGATGGAGCCTCTTCTATGCTTGCAAAAAAACTAATACATGTATACAAATGATTGGAGTATGTTAGTCTAGACAGCATCAAAGAGCTCAATGCAATATTAGGATTATAAAAGAAATAATATTCTTTCAAAGGAGAGAAACAATTACACATAACATGTTTATTTTATCTTTCCCTCTAATCATGGCAAGCAGGTACTAAGTCTCAAGTTACAAAAACTTAATTGAAAGTTGTGCTTCTCGAATAAGGTACATGAAGAGGCTAACAGTCTAACACATTGTTATGACAATATTTAAGTGAATAACAGTACACAAGCAGGTTTATTAAGAACAGTGGCAAGTGCATCTAGGTAATGTTTGAAGAAAAGGTTCAAAGCATTCAAACAAAAATCATGAATGACAGGATAACTTTAAAGAAATAAGTTGCTGGAGTTAGTAAGTTTGGTAAGCAAAAGATAAAGCTATTATGGGTCCGGCCAGGCAAGTTCGCAAATTATGCATATAGGTTTCTAGATAAAGCCAGAAGTAGTGGCTTTAATTATTAGTAATACATTATTTTGGGTTATGGTTGTTGATTTGTGGAAACAAATTATCAGGATACTTAAATATGGTTTTTTTTGTTAGACACGATGTAGTTTTGCTTGTTGTAATGGGGAAAAAGGGAAAACGAGGGTGCGAGGTTTGTGTACAAAGGATCCTGAATGGTGTCATACCTTGATATATTTCAGGATGATCTAACTGTCATCATTCTTGGAACATGAAGAATCTGGCATGGCTTTGCTAACCTGGGTATGCTTCATCATGCATGTAGTGTATTATATTAATATGGAATTGAAGTTGTAGTTGTAAACTTAAAAGGCATACTTTGTTTTCATTTTATAAATAATGTCTTTCCATACATACTTTTTTGGTGGCGATGACAATTCATTGTTGCTAAGTTGATCTGTATATGTGTCAACAGTTCCCTGATAGCAACTGCATGCCCAAGAACTGGAATATGCTAGGGTTTAGCAAAAAGTGAGTTTGTATTTTTTCAGCTTCATGAGTCCTCAAAATTAGAGCAGTCCAGCTGAAAAGTTAAGTTCCACCAAATTGTGTTGTCAAAAAGGTCACTGGAACACATCGCCAAGACGTGAAGCGGATATATTTACTAAACTTTTACAATGAACTTACATCAATCAGAACATGAATTTACTATCCTATGCAACTCCATCACAGATTCACAATTAGAGCAGCTGAGCTGACAAAGTTGCATTTTATTAAAAAAATCATTGATATACTGCACCAAGTTGTGGAAGCAGATAGTTTTACTAAAATTGCAATGTATTTACAACAACCTGACAAACCTTGATAGGATATCAGAGAGTTGAATATATATTTACCTCTCTAAGCTGTTTTACTTTTGTTGTTGTTTCCAACTGAGCCTTCATCAGCTCGTCCTAGAGACATAAGAAACAAAGGTTGAATAGAATGCAAACACACTGCATCAGAACAAAACATCACAATAGTCACACATTTTCATACCTCAGCAGCTTTAAGAGCATGTCCAGTCTTCTGAATCCTGCGCTTTTGATCACTGCTTGTCCTCTGGAGCTATTAAGAAAAGTATAAAAGTAAGGACACTGCACACTGAATAAAAGAATGGACTAAAAGAAATATTTTCTTTTCTTTTTTGAGGTGCCTAACCCTGCTTACACAGAAAATAAAACAGGTGACAAGAAAGAAAGAAAGCACACCGCATCTGACAACCTACCTTTCTCTCAACGGGGAATTAACCTCAATCTTTTTTTACTTTACAGCTTGATTGTAACTCAACAAGACATGAGCCCCATTTATACTTGAGATAAATAAGAAAATGCTAACATGTGCCATGTTGTCATTCCATGGAACTCTACCCTCTAGGATAGGGAGCCTAGCTCAATAGGTTGAGGATGTGGATGTATGCCGAGACCACTAGGTTGAAGTCCTTGTCGAGACAAATTTGGGTGCCCATTTTATCAATATTAAGGCATCTAGTTCCTCCAAGGTTGGTATCATTTTTCATTCCATGGAACTCTCGCAACTATTGAAAATTCTTTTATCAGTGACTACAATCACCAAATAGTGTTAGCAGAATTCAACCATACATTTCCATTGCTCATCACTCATGTGTAGTATAGTTACATATTCATTTACAATTAACATGGACAAAGAAGAAAAATGGGAAACTTTTGAAGACCTACCACTACCAGTACTGGAATCACAAAAGTAAAGAAAATAGCAGTAAGCCAGTAAGCAACTACACGCAACACAGAAAGCATGCTCACTGTTTAACTACAGAATATTCACCATGGCCTCTAATCAATGAAAAGTATTTGTATATCTTTGAAGTAGAGAGAAATTGCAGTCCAATGTAGTAGCAAATAAGATAATTCGGCAGCCACAGTTGCACACTTACCTTCTCCAGCTTCATATTTAGCTCTTGCACCTTCTTATCAGCATTGCCAGCCCTAGCCTCTAGAGCTTCTTTTTTTATTTTTTGTTTTGTAATATCCTTCTTGAGCTTCTCGGTCTGAAAGATATTAGATCAGGAACCACAATATTCTCTCACACTATAGTTCTTGGAATTCTGCCAGCCCACTACCTGCTTCTCGAGCTCAATGGCCAGTGCATTGGCCTTGCTTGCCTGCTCCTCTGCAGCTAAAGACCCTTTGGCCTGTATAGCCAGCGTGTAATGAATATTGCTTCAATAAGTTATGAAACAACGCTACAATAGTGAATTTACTGCTATTAAACCTCGAGGGAAGTTACTTCATTCTGCATAGTAGTAATCTTTTGTGACTTTTCCTTGACAATCATATTCAGTGTTTCGATTACATCATTCTTGGTCACATCATTCTTGGTCTTGAACTCCAGGTTCTGCTCTGCAATGCGAGACTCTGCAGAATGAAAACAATAATGCCAGTTTCTCACTTTTCAAAATTTGAAGAAGAAAAACGAGGAAGCATTTTGTCATGATTAGAAGTTGGTAGTTGGTACAATTAATATATGTAATGAAATCATACATACGCAACATGAACGGTAACCTAAAACTGCATCCAGTCATGAAAAATTTCAGGCCATAGTGTTGAAGACCACCTACAATTTTAGGCCACTTTGCATACCTTACATAATGTCTTGGAAGGTCGAAATTGTCGATGGAAGATCAGAAAGTCGTGACGATGACATGATGACAACACATGGCACTAAAGATAGATTTGTGGTCATGGGACTGTGGGACGATACAAAATAGTGGCCGAAATATGGTTTTCGTGATGAATTTAGAATCAACATTGATTTAGGGAGTCCCAATAAGAATTCTAAATGCAGGAATGAAATTGGATTTTGTAGGGAGTTTGTAAATTTAAGGACAAATGTTTTATATAGCTGTTGGGAAGAGTTTTTCTAAAAACTTTTTAAATTCATATCTAGACAGAGATGATTTAAGCAGGGAGAGATAGTCACTTGATAGAAGACTCGTCGATTCGTCTCAGGTAGCGGCCGAACCAGAGCCCTGTCCCAACCCGACCACCTCTCTTCTCTACGGCGCGAGGAAGGGCAGCGCCCACCGCAGCGTCGGCGGGAACCGGGCCTCGCTCTCCCCATCTCTTCGGTATGCACCCTCCCTCTTCCCCAAGTCGAGATCTAATTTCGTTTTTTGAGATGGGTGCATAGCGTTTCTCGGTAGATCTGGCCACACGAGAAGTTTACTGGAGTAACTGAACTTCGTCGGTAGTACATAGGACCGTATACCTAGATGGACGAAGTGATTTTAATTTTCGTTTCCTTAGGTTTGTAGTAGGGACGCATATGTATGGCCTCCTGGTAGCTGGTACGACGTTTTGCTTGCTTCTGTTATTTGTTATTTTCGAGAGTAGTCTTATCTCTAATCTGTAGCGTGTTCTATCTAGGGTTTAGTTCATAGGAATGTGGACCCTCGAGTCCGAGATAGTGAACTAGCAGACTGCTCTCTATTGCGAGCTCACTACTGAGTTAGTAATTTCTGTTAATTTCAGGTGGCATCTAGTTTAGTGTGTACATAGGTTACTATCCTTTGTCTGGTTTTGAGGTGCATTCCCTTGCTTTTTAGCAATTTAATCTTAGAGCCACACTAGAAATCTCACTCTTGTTTAAAAGGCTGTCTGTTTGTTGTTTAGAAGGTCCTTGTGATATTGGGTTCGGTATACAACTTGCTGTGAAGTACAATTGTGGTGAAACTTCGGATGTTCACATCAGAGGGTTATTATTAGTTCAATTACACAGAAGTACAAAACTTTGAACCATACATGTTTTGTCTCAGCAGGCATAACACAGATGGAACAAAACCATCTCTTGTGAACCATACATGTTTTGTCTCAAACTGTATTTTCTTATTATTAAGACCTTGTTCGTTTGCGTCGGATTGCACCCGGAATCGTTCCAGCTAATCAAAGTTTATATAAATTAGAGAAGCAATCCGGTTAGGAATCGTTCCGACCCACCAATCCGGCACAAACGAACAAGCCCTAAAGCAGGAAGGAAACGTGCCTGATAGCCCATCCACGTTAGTCGAATTATCTTAGCCGTTCGATCGTCAATCGTTGGTTCCCATGCTCTCTCGTGCGGACTGACGAACATGTGGCTTCCAAGCCGCACCACCCTAGCTATGGTTTTAGGGGCGAGGTTAGGGTAGATTTCGAGAGGATTTCCTAGAATACGATTCGCTGTCACACAGCCGCCAATACAAACATGAAGCCAAGCAAAAGATCTAGCAGACGGAGGACACGAACCCTAGAACCAAGAACGCAACGAAAAGTTGAAAGGCATAATGGTGCCTAACCGGATAAAATCCAGCGCGGTCGCAATGGCAGAGGGAGCGAGGTCGGAACAAACTTGTAGCGCTCTGCGCGAAGAGGAAGAGGCGGCGGAGGGAGCGACAACGCCGAGGAGAAGCCCCCAAGCGGGGCCAAAGTGAGCTGACGTGAGGGAGAGTGCCGCCGAAGTATCCAGAGGCATAGTGAGCTGGGATTACAAGAAGCTAAGAGACGGTATGACCTTTGATTAGGAATCGGACGTCCTAAAAAATTTGCGCCGACATGGACAACGTATCTGGCCTCGTTTCTTACCGGCTTTCATATAATAGAATGTAAATTTACATAGTAAAAGTCGTGCACCTGTAGTGTCGGATTAAAAAGATGAGTGTTTTTTGGAAACAAAAAATTCAGACAAGTGGGCCGATACGTATGGGTTCATTTAGAATATGGCCCAAACATTGACTCGTTAAACTGCAACCCATAACCTGTAGGCGAGCGACGCCTCGACGCTTTAGGCCTTTAGCCCAGCCAGACGACCGCTGCCACCTGCGTCGTCCGCAAGGGATCCATCGCCGGTGAAGGAAGCCCTCCGAAAGCCGCACTAAGCTCATTTGATGACGCCCGCACACGCGCGACGAGCTCGTTCACCTACCAGCGGTTTACCGACGTCGTGGTGGCTACGGATCAGCGGTTAGCTGAATTTCTTCCTTATTTCCTCCTAGTCCCTCCCTGTCCCCTCTCTCATGTCCCTGGCCAAGATTAGACTGGAACAGCAAGTCGATGAATGGTAGTGCAGCATCTGCAAGCACTTCAAGTAGTATGTGTTGGGCTGTCGGTTGGATCAGTGATTAACTGATCTCGTGTCTCGTCCAAGCCTGAAGGCACAAGTCAAAGGCGATTACTTGAATATACTAGTGGATTAAGAACTTATGCATTACTAGTGGGGGCTTGCAACTTCGATTTCGAAAATTCAATGGAAATGCATGGCAGGCTTGTCTATTGGAGTGCTGTCAAAATGGAAATATGCAAAATTGGAGTGGGAAGTACAAATAATAGAATTCAAGGGAATTTCAATGTTCCTGGCAGGCTGATATTGTTTTAGAATTTTAATATACTGTTTGTTTACCCAAAAAAAGTACTAAAACGTGTAATATTCCTGTTAGTATTGTTTTTTCTTGAAAAAAATGGCTTACGCATGTATCTGTATTCGCTCAATACTAGATATAGTACCCTGTATCCGTTACCAAGTTGGTGTACCCCAAAACCAAGGTACCATTCTCTTTGAAATTGACTGGTCTTCAGTCGACTATTGCAATTCGAGGGCAAAAGTAACCCTGCATCGCAGCACAAGAACCTGCAAATTAACCCACATGAACACCGATATCTGAAGCAGAAAATAAATGTGGTCCGTGGTTCCAGGCCTTGGATGCACACAATTACCATCTTCTGGTCTGTTTCTTTCAAAGAATATTTTTCTTGGTTATGTGCTCTCAAAAGATTTTCCCCTCCTATTTCTCTTTCTCCTTTTGGTGACATATTGTTGGGTTTCAACTCTAACCTACCCCAACTTGCTTGGGACTAAAAGGCTATGTTGTTATATATGGTGTCATTATACACAGGGAAGAAAAAGATCTTATGTTACAGGGAACTTTGATCTATGAGATTTGTTGGATGTGGTTCGGTTCTTGTAAGTAAATCCTTCAGATTAGTTTGAAGGACCTGTGTTGTAGTATTTTGATATGGTATTAAATATGCAAGCATATGTATCAATTCTGCCAGCCCTGATTGTGACCACACATTCTGATATTGGAGTATTCTGTGCAAGGTTGTTACTATGTACTAGTAAGAAAGTGGCTTTTCCACTTGTTTATGATGATACATGTATAATCACTAACATACCTTTTGCATTTCTGCATCAAAAGTGTATATTAATACACTTGACGTGGTCTGGTTCTTGAATATCAACTTGTCTCACTTCAACTTTTAATAGATCAGTTTTACATTTTTATTGGCATTCAGAAAAATATAGGTGATATTTTAGAGAGAACATTCATACATATGCAGTTTCCCTCTCTTGATTTATAACATTATTTCAGTGCAGTTTTGTTAAACTCCTTTTTTTCCTTTAGCATGTCTTCATTTAGTTTCTTATTATGCCCATCCTTTTATTTTTGACTATGAAGCAGGCTTTCTGGAATCACATTTCTTAAGAACTATCTGTTGGAGAGCTAAACTAGGCTCTTGTTCATATTATGGATCAGCAAGCTATGATTGATGCTGATTTTCTTGAACCAACTGTACTCTTAGATGAGACACATTACCAGGAGGGGTACAGAAATGGCTACAATGATGGTTTGGCATCTGGAAAGGAAGAGGGGAGGCAGGTTGGTTTAAAGATGGGTTTCCAGGTCGGTGAAGAACTGGGTTTCTTTCACGGCTGTCTGGATGTGTGGACGTCTGCAATTCTCATTGATCAGAATGCCTTCACAGCTCGGGTCAGGAAGAATATTGAGCAACTGGCTGCACTGGTGGGCAGCTATCCGCTGTCCGATCCGGAGAATGAACAAATTCAAGACGTGATGGAGAAGATAAGGCTGAAATTCAGGGTCATCACTGCAAGCTTAGGGGTGAAGTTAGAGTATGAAGGGCACCCCAAATCATCTAAACAGGATGCTGAGGATCTGTGAGCGGTGATTGAAATTACATTTTAGTTTCTCCGCCCTTGCTGTTTAAAGCTCTTCAACTCATTGGCATCATGGGGAACTGTCGTGAGACATCAATGGTCAGAGTCTGACCATAACCACATATATAGTTTTAACAATGTCTCAAGTTTTGTGTTATTACCTGTTGTCTGCTGTCTGCCATATGTAATAGTTTCCTTTCACAAGTCAAAAGCACTTCCTTCCCATTTTCTTTGAAGTACTTGTTGGCTTGTATTCTACATGTTGGGAGCATATAGATCTTCCTCGTAAAAACACACGTCCCATGTATTGCAAATCTGCATAGATCCAATTATCTCATGGGTATGTTCATCCCAAGTGTAGAAAATCAGTGATGGCCAAAATGTAACGAGCTAGCAAGAGACACCTAAATGTGTGGTGATCTTTACAGGACTTAAGTGTCCTCCAAAAAAGAGAAGAAAACTCAATTGGTCTCCGTGACCAATTGAGAGAGGTAAAGGGTTGAGAGAGACCTGTCCTATGTGGACTCCTCAACGGGGAGTAAGTTCTCCAAAACTGAACCTTAGAAAACAAATCGTTTGTTGTTCATTGCATTGATATTTGCTTTAAAAGTTCTTCAAAAGTCAACTTGAATTTGATATTCTTTCTTTTTTACATAATATATGGCGACATACATGAATACACATTTGAAAGGCAACAAACACAAGAAACTAAATATATGGCCATATATTTTAAACTTTCCAACGTTACATTATGCACTCAGATTTGTAATACCACCTCACCCTACTTAGTTCTGAATATGACAATACTTTCAGACTTTTTAGGTCATGCTAACTCAATTATAATAGTTATAATTACCATTTTATTCAAAGTTTACACTCATCCTAGATGCACTAAATCTATTTTTTCTTATTGTATACCAAATGGCCACCTGCTTTTCATGCTCATCAGCAATTGGTTTGGAAATCTTGCAAGTTCTATCTACCACCAACTTTATCAACATCATCAACAACTGCTTTGAAAACCTTGCAAGTTGTATCTACGACAGGTAAGCCACAGATATTCAGTTTTTTTACCAATCATTAGTTGCTAACTTTTTCACTTCTCCCCCACCCAGATACAGTACAACTAATTTTTTTTCGTTTCCTACTGTTTAACCCGCAATTAGCTACTGGTTTTGAATCGATGTCTGTTGATTGTTCTTTCACTTATTCCTCATTAAAACAAGCATCATTAGTTTCTATATTTCAAACCGTTAATTAGTATTATTCTTATTTCTCCTCGATATGCATATACCAAACTCTACTTCATCTCTTATTGTTTAATACAAAAATCACATACTATTTACAATCACCAACATTTAATTCAATTAAAACAAAAATAATCACTTCCTTCAGTATTCTTTTTATGTATGCTTTCTATTTATGTTACAAGAACTTTTAGGTTACCTTATAATCCATTTTAAAACCCCTGCAAAACTGTGAGGAATTGCTTAGTAAAACACTCTGATTTTTTCATTTACTACTCATTAGTTACTAATGTTCTCATTTCTGAAACTATATATAGCATGTCTCATTTTTCTTGTGTCTTACTGTTTAACATATGGTCACAAACTATTCTAAGACATGAACAACTGATTGGGACACCTTGCAAATTCTATCCACAGCAGGTTCGTTACTTTCCAAGAAAGGGACAAAAAGAAGACTGCAACCAACATTTTCCATCCCCTTTCCCCTCTTCTTCTTCGCTCATTTTTGTTGCATTTCCTTTGGGAAACAACCTCCAAATATCTGATCTGCTGGGTTTGTGTTCTATTCTTTTCTTTTCTTTTCCCCCTTCTTTTATAGTTTCCTCATATTAGGTTGTGCAGACAAAGCATTAGAAAAGAATCAATTTGTACACTTCGTCAGGCTTTGGCTCCAACATGTCTTGTGAATTTAGTGTATAAACGATAGATAAAGGGTTGAATTTGTGTTTTGAATCCCCTGTGGCATCTTCATTTCGGAAAGACGTTGAGTAGTGTACTCCTGCTCCTTTAAGGAAAGCCCTAGAAAGGAGTGTACAAAGGGAAAAAAATGATAACAAACAATGTTTTGCATTCATTTTTTCATGCATACACAAATAGACACAAATTTGAACTCCCAACTTACAATACACAAGTGCCGGATGAAATGGACGGACGATCGCAACTAGGTACGCCTGTCTAAAGCGAATACAAACTGGACTTTTTTTCTTCATATATGGGCTAGTTTAGGCTTTATCTATAGGGTATGCCGTGACCCTGACCCACTGGCATACCTATAGATCCACCCTGCCCGTGGCTGAGAGGGATGGCTAGCGGTTGAGGCAGATATGAACCAACCCTAAAATTATTGGGCTGGATTGGACCAATTAGTTGTGGGCTTCTTTATTTTTTCTTTTCATGTTTCTCTTTTCTACTACGTTGAAATGGGCACACTAGGCCTTACAATTATACTACCATACTTATTACCTTCGAATCAGTGATATATAAATAACATTTAGTTTAATTTTAATATTTATATCTATATCTATACCTATTTCTATATTAAAGCATCAGTTTCAACGGTTGTTTCGCGTTATCTTTTTACAAATAATCTCTCACATCTATTTTAAATTAACCCTTTGCACGTCTGTCTCCTCCGCGCAACCAACCTCCACGTCTCAAACCACACCTCCGCATATATGGCCAAACAACGGTCCGATGCTCGCGGGCCGTAGCTCCAACACAAGCACGACACGTCGGCCTGCTGATTGTGTTGGGCTGGCCCGTTAGCCCGTCAGGCCATTTGGTTAAATCAGCGTAAAATTTGTTAAAAAACGGTGTAGGAGGTGGGGTTCGAACCCACGCCCTGAAGGAAGAAGGGTGGAAGACACTGGGTGAAGCCGTCTAACAAGTAGAACATCATACACAGGTGTTTTTATTATTGAATATAAATTGTACATACGTATATACGATTTTTTGTAAAATAAAAAATCGTGCCGGGCCAGGCCAGCACTACAGGCAGAGGCTACGGCCCAAGTACGGCGCGACGCTCGTGCTGGGCTGGCCCAGGCACTATTAAATGGGCTGTGCCTCGGACCGGCCTACCAAACACATCCCATTTGGCCATCTATAACTCCGCACGATAATGATGGTCCTCGCCTCAGTTACCGCCACCTCGTTTGTCATCCTACTTCTTTTCTCTCTCCCCTCATGCCTTTGTCTCCGCGTCACCCCATTATCGGTAGAGGGCGTGGGAGCAGGTGTCTCCTCCCCGTATTCGTTCGACACTAGCTCCGACACCGACCCGCGCAGTGGCTATTGCACGTCCACGAGGACGTTTCACAGCATGCGCGCACCATCGTTTTCGCCGTCGTCGGACGACCCGTTCATCTTCCCGGCGTTCACCCTGTTTTTCCTCCCCAACCTACCGCCCACGGTCGCAGTCGCGAGCCAACCGACGCTCGTCGATGCGGGTACGGGGCGAGTCGGTTTTGCTCCTGGCCTTTCTCCATGCGTGCTGCCGAGGACGAAACGGCGACGCCTGCCACGCTTAGGTTATCTTCGCGATGAGGAGTCCAAGTCTGAGATATTGGACAACCAAGGATCGTAGCACGACAGCAGTCGACATATGGTACAGAGTTGGTGGCGGTGTTGTGTCACCTTGGCGGGTCCAGGGCTGGGAAGGCACTCGCATTCTCTCACCCTTCTCGGATTGACGCCTGGTGTGGGTGCCTCTTGGTTTGGTGTTGCTCGAGCTGGGCTTCTTTATCCACTTGCGTGCTCTCTTTATATGTATCTAGTGGTATACTACCTATGACGTCTCCAGATGCCCAAGTCTTTGTTGTGTGCTTCTTCGGCAACGAACAGGCATGCCTGCCTCTTCCCTACCCTTCCTACTCTATGAAACCTTGGAAGTGGGGAGGTGAGGGATGGGGTCCCTGATTTGCTGTATATGGTACCCATTCGATGGCTCAGTATCACCTGTCTACATGGCCTTTCCCTTACCACTGTGTCGACTTGTTATGCTTCTACCACTTCTATGTACCTGTCACACATCCTTTTGTCATTGCAAAAATTATTGTGTTGTTCCTTTGTTGTTTTGGATGTTAGTTTTTTTGTTATGCTAAGGACTAAACATAATTGGGTGTGTTAATACTTTATTTATTGTCCGCACATGGTTTGTGTTATTCTGATGATGACTCATGGATCATGCAAATATGTGTTAGGATTTGTAGATCCATGCGGGCACTACCACAGGGTGCTCGTCCCTTGTGTTCTTGGCTCTTGCATGCATTAGGTTGTTTCTGAGACCACTGAGAGCACCTAGAGGGGGGGGGGTGAATAGGTGATCCTGAATAACGTGAAACTTAATGCCACAAAACTTGGTTAGATGTTAGCACAATAAAGCCAAGTGGCTAGAGAGGAGTCTTAGCAAAACACAATAACCACAAAGGGATCAACACAGAGATGGCACAGTGGTCTATCCCGTGGTTCGGCCAAGACCAACGCTTGCCTACTCCACGTTGTGGCGTCCCAACGGACGAGGGTTGCAATCAACCCCTCTCAAGCGGTCCAAAGACCCACTTGAATACCACGGTGTTTCGCTTTGCTTTACTATATCCCGCTTGCGAGGAATCTCCACAACTTGGAGTCTCTCGCCCTTACACTTTGATGTTCACAAAGAAGCACAGAGTAAGGGAGGGATGAGCAACGCACACAAGACACAAAATCAGAGTGACAACACGCACACAAGTCGCAACAAGAGCTCACAACACAACCCGACGAGTTCACAACTCAAAAAGAGCTCTAGATGCTATCTCAAAGAATCAAATGCGCGAAATCGAAGTCTTGGTGCTTAGGAATGCTTAGAGTATACTTGGTGTGCTCCTCCATGCGCCTAGGGGTCCCTTTTATAGCCCCAAGGCAGCTAGGAGCCGTTGAGAGCATTCCAGGAAGGCAATTCTTGCCTTCAGTCGCCTGGCGCACCGGACAGTCCGGTGCACCACGGACACTGTCCGGTGCGGATTTCTTTCCTTGTTTGGTGAAGCCGACCGTTGCAGATTCAGAGCCGTTGGCACACCGGACACTGTCCGGTGCACACCGGACAGTCCGGTGCACACTGGACAGTCCGGTGCCCCCTTCTAGCCGTTGGCTCGGCCACGTGTCCCGCGCGGATCGCGCGGCTGACCGTTGGCCCGGCCGGCCGTTGGCTCACCGGACAGTCCGGTGCACCACCGGACAGTCCGGTGATTTATAGCCGTACACCGTTAATTGCTTCTCGAGAGCGACGAGTTCGCCTGTGAATGGCTCACCGGACAGTCCGGTGCACCATCGGACAGTCCGGTGATTTATAGCCGTACACCTCCGTCGAAGTCCCGAGAGCAGCAAGTTCACCAGAGCCAGCCTGGCGCACCGGACACTGTCCGGTGCACCACCGGACAGTCCGGTGCACCCAGACTGAGCAGACTTTGGCTGAACAAGGCCATCTCTTTTCCAATTTGATTTCTCCTATTTCCAGCACTTAGACACAATACATTAGTTCTCAAAACAATGTACTAAGTCTAGAAACATACCTTTTGACTTGATTTGCACTTTGTCCATCAATTGGCATAGATTTACATTTAAGCACTTGTGTTGGCACTCAATCACCAAAATACTTAGAAATGGCCCAAGGGCACATTTCCCTTTCAATCTCCCCCTTTTTGGTGATTTATGCCAACACAACAAAAAGCAACTAAAAGAAGTGCAACATCAATACAAATGAGAACTCAAAATTGTTTTGATTCAAAATTGGCATATATGGATCACTCTTTGCCACCACTTGGTTTTGTTTTTGCAAATCAACCTCAATCTCCTATTTCTAATTCAAACACAATTGTAGAGACATAAAGAGAGTTGTTCCAAGAGAAATTGATCAAAGATTTCAAAAACTCCCCCTTTCCCCATAATCAACCATTCTCCCCTCAAGAGGCCAACTTTTGACAAGAGAGACAATAAGAGAGTTTTGACAAACCAAAAGCTCTATTCTACTATTTTCAAAATTTCTCAAGTGGTAGCTGATCCATTTCTTGCTTTGGCCTTATTTTCTCCCCCTTTGGCATCAAGCACCAAAACGGGATCAATTTTGGCCCTTTAACCCCATTGCCTCACCAAAATCTTCAAATAAGAGTACAAAGGCAATAAGGATATTGAGATGAACTTGGAATAAGTTACCCTCTCATCGGAGTGCAGTGGAAGTCTTTCATGGTCCAAGTCCACCTTTTCCTAACCTCCTTTGAGACTAAATTAAGAAAACTCAAGCACATGGTTAGTCTCAAAGGGTCAAGTTGTAGCACGTCTCCCCCTAAACATGTGCATAACTTGCAAATGGACTTGTGAGGTCCGGGGAGTGCTTGTACAACTTGAGCACCATAAGTAAACAACAAAATGCATAAGGAACATGATCAAGGCATAAATGCATGTATGCTATAAATCAATCCAAGTTCCGCGAATCTAAGACATTTAGCTCACTACGCAGCCTGCAAAAGGTCTTCTCATCTAGAGGCTTGGTAAAGATATCGGCTAGCTGGTTCTCGGTGCTAATATAGAACACTTCGATATCTCCCTTTTACTGGTGGTCTCTCAAAAAGTGATGCCGGATGTCAATGTGCTTTGTGCGGCTATGCTCAACAAGATTTTCAGCTATGCGGATAGCACTCTCATTGTCACATAGGAGTGAGACTTTGCTCAGATTGTAGCCAAAGTCCCGGAGGGTTTGCCTCATCCAAAGTAGTTGCGCGCAACACTGTCCTGCGGCAACATACTCGGCCTCAGCGGTGGATAGGGCAACTGAAGTTTGTTTCTTAGAGTTCCATGACACTAGGGACCTTCCTAAGAATTGGCACGTCCCCGATGTACTCTTCCTATCGACCTTACATCCAGCATAGTCGGAATCTGAGTATCCAATCAAATCAAAGGTAGACCCCTTTGGATACCAGATCCCAAAGCAAGGCGTAGCGACTAAATATCTAAGAATTCGCTTCACGGCCACAAGGTGACACTTCCTTGGATCAGATTGAAATCTAGCACACATGCAAACGCTAAGCATAATATCTGGTCTACTAGCACATAAATAAAGTAAGGAACCTATCATGGACCGGTATGCTTTTTGATCAACAGACTTACCTCCTTTGTTGAGGTCGGTGTGTCCGTCGGTTCCCATTGGAGTCTTTGCGGGCTTAGCATCCTTCATCCCAAACCGCTTTAGCAAGTCTTGCGTATACTTCGTTTGTGAGATGAAGGTGCCGTCTTTGAGTTGCTTCACTTGGAACCCAAGGAAGTAGTTCAACTCGCCCATCATTGACATCTCGAATTTCTGAGTCATCACCCTGCTAAACTCTTCATAAGACTTTTGGTTAGTAGAACCAAATATTATGTCATCGACATAAATTTGGCACACAAATAAGTCACCATCACAAGTCTTAGTGAATAAAGTTGGATCAGCTTTCCCAACCTTGAAAGCATTAGCAATTAAAAAGTCTCTAAGGCATTCATACCATGCTCTTGGGGCTTGCTTAAGTCCATAGAGCGCCTTAGAGAGCTTACACACGTGGTCGGGGTACCGTTCATCCTCGAAGCCAGGGGGTTGCTCCATGTACACCTCCTCCTTGATTGGCCCGTTGAGGAAAGCGCTCTTCACATCCATTTGGAACAACCTGAAAGAATGGTGAGCGGCATATGCTAGCAAAATACGAATGGACTCTAGCCTAGCCACAGAGCAAAAGTCTCCTCAAAGTCCAAACCTGCGACTTGGGCATAACCTTTTGCCACAAGTCGAGCCTTGTTCCTTGTCACCACCCCGTGCTCGTCTTGTTTGTTGCGGAACACCCACTTGGTTCCCACAACATTTTGCTTAGGACGAGGCACCAGTGTCCAAACTTCATTTCTCTTGAAATTATTGAGCTCTTCCTGCATGGCCAACACCCAGTCCGGATCTAGCAAGGCCTCTTCTACCCTAAAAGGCTCAATAGAAGAGACAAAGGAGTAATGCTCACAAAAATTAACTAATCTAGAACGAGTAGTTACTCCCTTGCTAATGTCACCCAAAATTTGGTCGACGAGATGATTCCTTTGAATCATCGCTCAAACTTGGGTTGGAGGGGCCTGAGGTGCTTCTTCTTCTTCAACTTGGACATCCTGTGCTCCCCCTTGATCACATGCCTCCTCTTGATGAACCTGTTCATCGTTTTGAGTTGGGGAATGCACCATTGTTGAGGAAGAAGGTTGATCTTGCTCCTCGAGTTCCTGTGGTCGCACATCGTCAATCGCCATGGTGCGTATGGCGGCCGCTGGAACATCTCCTTCATCTACATCATCAAGATCAACAACTTGCTCTCTTGGAGAGCCATTAGTCTCATCAAATACAACGTCGCTAGAGACTTCAACCAAACCCGATGATTTGTTGAAGACCCTATACGCCTTTGTATTTGAGTCATAACCTAATAAAAACCCTTCTACAACTTTGGGAGCAAACTTAGAATTTCTACCTTTTTTCACTAGAATATAGCATTTGCTCCCAAATACACGAAAGTAAGACACATTGGGTTTGTTACCAGTTAGAAGCTCATACGAAGTCTTCTTGAGGAGGCAGTGAAGGTAGACCCGGTTGATGGCGTGGCAAGCCGTGTTCACGGCTTCCGACCAAAACCGCTCGGGGGTCTTGAACTCTCCAAGCATCGTCCTCGCCATGTCTATGAGCGTCCTATTCTTCCTCTCTACCACACCATTTTGCTGTGGTGTGTAGGGAGCGGAGAACTCGTGCTTGATCCCTTCCTCCTCAAGGTACTCCTCCACTTGAAGGTTCTTAAACTCGGACCCGTTGTCGCTCCTTATCTTCTTCACCTTGAGCTCAAACTCATTTTGAGCTCTCCTTAGAAAGCGCTTGAGGGTCCCTTGGGTTTCAGATTTATCCTGCAAATAGAATACCCAAGTGAAGCGGGAAAAATCATCAACTATAACAAGACCATACTTACTTCCTCTTATGCTTAGATAGGCGACGGGTCCGAAGAGGCCCATATGAAGCATCTCTAAAGGTCTTGATGTGGTCATCACATTTTTGGGATGATGAGAGCTTCCCACCTGTTTTCCTGCTTGACAAGCTGCACAAGGTCTATCTTTTTCGAAATGCACATTAGTTAGACCTATCACGTGTTCTCCCTTTAGAAGCTTGTGAAGGTTCTTCATCCCCACATGTGCTAAACGGCGATGCCACAGCCAGCCCATGCAAGTCTTAGCAATTAAGCATGCATCTAGACCGGCCTCCTCTTTTGCAAAATCAACTAAATAAAGTTTGTCGTCTAGTACACCCTTAAAAGCTAGTGAACCATCACATCTTCTAAAGACAGACACATCTACATTTGTGAATAGACAATTATACCCCATATTGCAAAGTTGACTCACAGATAACAAGTTATATCCAAGCGACTCAACTAAGAACACATTAGAAATAGACTGCTCGGATGAAATAGCAATTTTTCCTAACCCTTTCACCTTGCCTTGGTTCCCATCACCGAATATTATTGAATCTTGGGGATCCTTGTTCTTGACGTAGGAAGAGAACATCCTCTTTTCCCCCGTCATGTGGTTTGTGCATCCGCTGTCGATAATCCAGCTTGAGCCCCGGATGCATAAACCTGCAAGGCAAATTTAGGCTTGGGTCTTAGGTACCCAACTCTTGTTGGGTCCTACAAGGTTAGTGACAATATCCTTAGGGACCCAAATGCAAGTTTTATCTCCCTTGCATTTTGCCCCTAATTTTCTAGCAATCACCTTTCTATTCTTTCTACAAATTGCAAAGGAAGCATTGCAAGTATGATAAATTGTAGAAGGTTCATTAATCTTCCTAGGAACATGAGCAACATTTCTCCTAGGCATATGATGAATGATATTTCTCCTAGACATATCTCTATCATGCATATAGGAAGAACTTGAAGCAAACATTGCATTTGAATCATAAGCATTACAACTCCTATCATGATGAATATTTCTAGAAAATTTCCTATAAATAAATGCATGATTCTTTTGAGCACTATTAGCCATAGGGGTCTTCCCTTTCTCCTTGGTGGAGATGGAAGCCTTATGGCTTGTTAAGTTCTTGACTTCCCTCTTGAAGCCAAGACCATCCTTAATTGAGGGGTGTCTACCAATCGTGTAGGCATCCCTTGCAAATTTTAGTTTATCAAATTCACTTTTGCTAGTCTTAAGTTGGGCATTAAGACTAGCCACTTCATCATTCAATTTAGAAATTGAAACTAGGTGTTCACTACAAGCATTAACATCATTCAATGTAGAGGTAAAATGTAGCGTAATGGTTTCGAGATTTCTTTATGGGACGTAGAGGTTGCCCCTATATGAGTAATTGTGAACACGTGGAACCGTCTTAAGTCGTTGCCGACTTAAGCCGATTGTTCTGTTAGCAGGGCATAGTAGTCACCCCGAGTTAAGTAAGCGTGAGCATGTCGCACCGTCTTAAGTCGTTGCCGATTTAAGCCGATTGCTCTGTTAGCAGGGCATAGTGGTCACCCTGAGTTAAGTAAGCGTGAGCATGTCGCACCGTCTTAAGTCATTGCTGACTTAAGCCGATTGCTCCGTTAGCAGGGCATAGTGGTCACCCTGAGTTAAGTAAGCATGAGCATGTCGCACCGTCTTAAGTCGTTGCCGACTTAAGCCGATTGCTCCGTTAGCAGGGCATAGTGGTCACCCCGAGTTAAGTGAGAATGTAGGTCAATCATGAACAAACTGAGTATCCTTGAAGCCTTTTTATTGATGACATATTTCCCATTTTACAGAGTACATTGTCGTCCCGATAGCTTTTGAAATACAGCTAGGGATAAAACTTCGTGAGGTGTTCTATATTCCATGAGTTCCCGATTTCCGTGCTGTCCATCTGAGTCAGACGGTATGATCCCGGCCGAGTGACTTCCGCTACTACGAATGGTCCTTCCCATAGGGGTGATAACTTGTGCCGTCCCTCCCTCGTTAGAATTCGGCGGAGGACGAGATCTCCCACTGCAAAGGATCGGCGTCGCATGGCCTTATCGTGGTAACGCCTCAGAGTTTGCTGGTACCGTGCTGATTGAATTACCATTTTCACCCGCTCTTCTTCGAGTACATCAACATCCTCTAGCCTAGTAGCCTCGGCTTCCGCTATGTTTTCAAAGATCAACCTTGGCGCCCCAAACTTGAGGTCAGCAGGTAGTACAGCCTCTGAACCATAGACCATGAAGAAAGGGGTATTTCCATGCAAAGCTCGACTGGGTTGAGTTCTTAAGCTCCAAACGACGTAGGGCAACTCCCTTATCCATTTCCCTGCAAACTTCTTATTTTTATCGAAGACTTTTTTCTTGAGGGCTTCTAATATCATCCCGTTAGCTCTTTCAACCTGCCCGTTGGCTCTTGGGTGTGCCAACGAAGCATATTTGATCTGAATGCTTTTCTGCTCGCAAAAATCAAAGAACTCTGAACTTGTGAAGTTGGACCCCAAGTCAGTTATGATACTATTCGGTATGCCAAATCTGAATATTATATCTTGTATGGACTCCACGGCCTTAGCTGAGGTTAAGGAAGCGATGGGTTTGAACTCTATCCATTTAGTGAATTTGTCGATAGCCACCAGCACATGAGTGTATCCTCCCTGAGCTTTCTTGAAAGGTCCAATCATATCCAGTCCCCAGCATGTGAACGGCCAAGTTACTGGTATGGTCTGCAGTTGCTGTGCTGGTAGATGTTGTTGCTTCGATAAGTATTGGCAAGCTTCGCACCTCTGAACTAACTCGGCTGCATCACTCTTCACTGTTGGCCAATAAAAACATGACCTGGAGACTTTCCCAACCAGGGTTCTGGATGCTGCATGCACTCCACACTGCCCAGCATGGATCTCGTCTAGAAGTTGCTTCCCAGTAGATGAGAGAATGCATTTCATGAGGACGCCTGATGCACCTCTTCTGTACAGTGTCTCCCCAATGAGTGTGTAGTGAGCTGACTGTCTAGCAATGCGCTCGGCTGTATTTTTGTCATCTGATTCCTCTTCGTTCTTTATATATCTGATGATCGGCCTTCTCTAGTCATCAGAATCTGACTCTGATTGGTCCACGATATTACATTCTTCTGCCTGGTCCATTGAGATGCTTGGACGTGGTATTTCTTGTATAAAGACTCCAGGTGGGACCTGAGTTCGACTGGATCCTAGCTTGGACAATACATCAGCTGTCGTGTTTCGATCTCTTTCTACATGGTGAAATTCCAGACCTTCGAATTTATCTTCTAGCTTCCGGACGACAGTGCAGTATTTTCCCATGGAATCGTTCGAGCAATCCCATTCTTTGTTTATCTGACTTATGACTACCATAGAATCACCGTATACCATCAGTCTCCTGATACCTAGTGATATAGCAATGTTCAGTCCATGAATCAGAGCTTCATATTCGGCTGCGTTGTTGGAGGCTAGAAATAACAATTGGAGGGCATATTTGAGGTGCTCGCCTCCAGGTGCGGTAAAGAGAATTCCCGCGCCCGCTCCCTGCAGTTTTAACGAGCCATCAAAATACATTTGCCATACTTCTGCGGTTTCTGGATTATCTGGTACTTGTTGTTCAGTCCATTCTGATACGAAGTCAACCAATGCTTGAGTTTTGATGGCAGTGCGAGGTCGAAATTCGATGTCATGAGATCCCAGTTCGCAGGCCCACTTGGTTATTCGGCCAATGGCTTCCTTGTTGTGAAGAATTTCCCCTATCGAAAAACCAGTGACTACTATGACTTTGTGGTCGTCAAAGTAGTGACGTAGCTTGCGGGCAGTTAGAAGTAATGCATATAATAGCTTCTGAACTTGAGGATACTTTTTCTTCGAGGGACCCAGAACTTCACTGATGAAATAAACAGGATGTTGTACTGGATGAGCATGTCCTTCTTCTGCTCGCTCGACTACTAACGCGGTGCTCACCACGTGAGTCGTGCAAGAGATATACATCAACAAATCTTCAGCGGGTTGAGTCGGCGTGGCTCGACGCGGCGGTCTCAGCACTGGTGGTGTTGTCAAGAATTTTTTCAGTGCCTCTAGAGCTTCTTTGCTTCCGAAGTCCACTGAAACTTATCCACCTTCTTGAGTAGCTTATAAAATGGTAAGCCTTTTTCTCCCAGCCTTGATATGAATCTGCTCAAAGCTGCCATGCATCCTGTGAGTCTTTGCACTTTCCTCTGCGACCGTGGTGCCTCCATCCTCATAATAGCTTCGATCTTATCCGGATTAGCCTCAATTCCCCGGTGGCTGACAATGAATTCGAGTAGCTTTCCCGCTGGTACCCCAAAGACACATTTTTCGGGATTAAGCTTCCATCGGTATCGCCGTAGACTGTTGAAAACCAGTTGTAAGTCCTCGATGAAGTTCTCCGAGTTCTCAGTTTTGATTACCACATCATCTACTTAGGCTTCCACACGCTTGCCCTAGTGATCGGCTAAGCATGTTTGAATGGCTCTCTGATAAGTCGCTCCAGCGTTTTTGAGGCCGAACGACATGGAGGTATAACAGAAAGCGCCGAACAGAGTGATGAACGCTGTTTTTTCCTCGTCTTCCTTTGCCAGACTAATCTGATGATATCCGGAGTAGCAATCCAGGAAGGACAGCACAAAACATCCAGCGGTGGAATCTACCACCTGATCTATCCTAGGGAGCCCAAAGGGATCCTTTGGACAGTGTTTGTTGAGATCTGTATAGTCGACGCACATGCGCCAATCCACCATATTCTTTTTGAGTACAAGAACAGGGTTAGCCAACCACTCGAGATGTAACACTTCTCTAATGAATCCAGCCACGACCAGACGAGCCAGCTCAGCGCGAATGGCTTCTCTCTTGTCGGGCGTGAAATGACGTAACTTTTGCCGAATCGGCCTCGCCTGGGGGTAGACCTTCAGTTTGTGCTCGGCCAGTTCTCTCGGGACTCACGGCATATCTGCAGGTTGCCATGCGAATACGTCTCGGTTATCTTGCAGAAACTGGACGAGCGCGCCTTCCTATTTGTCATCCAGGCTGGAGCTAATGATGGCAGTCTTGCGTTCATCAGTGAACCCGAGGTTGATCCTTTTAGTTTCTTCAGTCGGCCGCATAGAGGTCACGGCTTGAGCTTCATTTGCAGGTGTTGCAAGGTCTTCCTCAGGCTTAGAGTTTGCCTGTGTCGAAGAAGTCGCCGACAGTTTGGTGGTGAGGGCCGCCTGGATGGCCACTCGGAAACATTCTGCGGCGCCTTGGAAGTCAGCACGCACAGTTATGTTCCCTTGTGGTCCTGGCATCTTCAGTATCATGTATGTGTAATGCGGAATGGCCATGAATTTTGCCAATCCCGGCCTCCGGATGATGGCGTTGTACCCGCAGTCGAAGTTCGCCACCTCGAACCTCAGGAATTCGGTCCTGTAGTTCTCCGGAGTTCCGAAGGTGACCGGCATGTAGATGTGGCCTAGCGGATATTCTCCTTCAGTCGGCACGATGCCGAAAAAAGGAGTGTCTGACTCGTGGAGCTCTTTGAGGTGAACTCCCAAGCCTCGGAGTGTCCGGGAGAAGGTGACGTTGATGCTGCTCCCCCCGTCCACTAATACTTTCTTCACCCTGCTCTCTTGGATCACCGGTTCGACGAGGAGCGGGTATTTGTCTGGGTGGTCGAAGTTGAGCCATTGATCTGCTCGAGTGAAGGTGATCGGGTGCTCCGACCATCGGTTCGGAGCGGGAGGTCCGGTGGTCGCCACCAATATCTGGCGATCGTTGAGCTTTTGTTGCCTTCTGTTCTCCTGCGATCCGTGTCCACCGAAGATAACGTTGACTTCTCTGTCAACGCGCGGGAAGGCTCCACCTCCTCCCTCCTCCTGTTGCTGAGGTGGTCGCGGTTCTCCTGGCCCTCCACGCGGCGGAGGAGGAGGTAGAGGTTGAAAAGGCCGGTCGTGTCCGACGGAGTGCTTGAAGTCTCTGCAGTTCCGAAGGGTGTGGCGCATGTCCTTGTGGTACGGGCACTGGGCGTCGAGGATGTCGTCCAGAGTGCGTTCGCCTCCATGCGGTCCTCCCCGAGCGCGAGAGGCAGGTGGTCCAGCAGCGTGTACTTCTTCGCGAGGCCTCTTCTCCCAGCGTTTGTCGGGCTGCTGGTTTGTATCGCGTCGCGGTGCTGCCGGTGCAGGTTTCGCTCCTCCGATGAGGTCCTGAGCTCGCTCGTCGGCAGCGATGTAGAGGTCGGCTTCCCGGAACAGTTGCTCAGAGTAGTCGGTGCCTTCTGTAATATGGCTCGGACGAAACCCGAGTCGTTGGATCCTCTGTAGAAGTCTTCGATCACGGCCGCCTCCGTGACCTCGGGGATACGATTTCTCATGGTCTGGAACCTTTTGAGGTACGACCGAAGAGTTTCATCCCCCTGGCGCTTGATAGATTTGAGGTCCCATGGTTGCGTGGGTTTGTCGGAGAGGGACTGAAAGTTGGCGGTGAAGCGTTGGCTGAAGTCGCTCCAGTCGTTGATGCAGTGTCGGGGTAGATGTCGCAGCCATTGCAGCGTGTCTTGCCCGAGGACGATGGGCAAATATGCGGTCATCACGTCCTCGGATGCCCCGGCACCTTGAGCAGCGGTGGTATAGACGGCCAGCCAGCCTCCTGGATCCTGCTTAGGTTCATATTTGTCGACATTGGATACCTTGAAGTTAGGAGGCCATTGAATGGCCCTAAGGCGTGGAGTAAGAGCAGACACTCCACACGTGTCCTCTTGTCGCTGGGGACGATGTCTGTCCCGGGGAGGGGAGTAGTTGTCGTGGTGCCTCGACCGTCCCCGGGTGGTTCCACCAGTTGAGGCCGTTGCTGACTCGGTTCTGGCGGCCTGACTTCGAGCTGGGATGCCGATGCCGTGGTCCCTGTCGTATTCTTCCCGGCGGCGGATCTCGTTCTCATGTCGCCGTTCATGCGAGGCGTTGATGGAGCTTCGCGCGTCCCGGCGGCTGTTGATGGTGTGTCGTAAGTCGTTCGGCGGGTGAGCGAGAGGTAGAAGATGGTTGGCTGCTTGGGTGAACAGTCATCGATAGCCCTCAGCGTCGGGAGTCCGAGGGAGTCCCTCAGCTATCCGAGCTAGTACTCCGCCAACTTCACTTGGCGTGTTCATGGCTCGGGCGAAGTCGGGGTTCAGGTTGCGCCCGAAGAGTGGATTTTCCCGACGTTGTCTTGCCTCTTGCTCGGCTTGTTCCTGAGCTCGTCGGCGATCACGTCGTCGGGAGTTCCTTCGTTCTCTGAAGATGCGTTCCTCCGGAGTTTCTCCTATTTCTGAGACCTTGTCTCGCGAGACAGGCTGCTCCGGGTTCCGCTCTCCGGCCTCATGATGTCGCCGGATATTTCGGTGTCGGTTCCTCCATCGACGGGATTCCCACTGAGGAGGTTCTTCTCTGGGCATGGTTGGCTCGTCGTCAGAGACGGGTGGCGACTCCGCTCTCCCGATGAAGAGGATGTCGGGGTAGAATGGTGCGGCGGTCGTGGCGACCTTCTTTCCATTCTTTGTTCTCCTGATCTTATTTGTTTCTTTCTTCCTTGCGATCTGCGTCCATTCTTTCGTCGGAGAGGTAGACAGTGGAGTTCTCCGGGTCAGCGGGCCCTCGGCTCCTGGCTTGTTAAAGGCGATCTTTTTTCGGAGCACTGGAGGTCGCGCTTTTTCCTGCCTTGCTCCGATATTCTCGGAGTTTGGAGGAGACTTCTTTCTTGGCGGATTCGTGATGCGGTGCAGAGTTCCTTCTTCGTCTGCTACGGATGAGATAGTTCCGAAGCAGAATACGGATCCGGGGCGGAGGAGGATCTTGCAGCGAAAGGTGATGGCCATTGAGCTAGCTTAGATCGGCGACACACCCCCTATCTAGCGCGCCAGATGTCGGTGTTTTGGGTCCGACCGCACACCCGGGGTTGCCCCTCAAGGTGTTTTTAGGAGCAGGACAGTGTTACCGACTGTAACTCAATGGTTCGTGCAGGGTGCACGAGAAACAGTAGATGATGGTGTACAGGTTCGGGCCACTTAGAAATGCGTAACACCCTACGTCCTGGCGGGAATGCTTTATGTGGTGGATTACAAGAGAGCTCTCTAATGCTAGAATGTAGAAAGCTGAGGTGGATGGCTGAGTAGTGAGATTGATCTGAAGGGGTGCCCCCTAGGCCTTATATATTCGACCGTGAGGCAATACATGCGGATATGATAACAATGCGCGCCCGAGAAATAGTGAACTGATTGAGTCTATCTTCTTATAGTTCTGCCGACTTATCCTCGCTTGGTTCCATTGTGCGGAGCTCTAGCGCGGGAAAGTCGGGTCTCTGTTGTGATTACTCGCTCGAAGTCATTGGGCCGTCTGGGCTTGCTCCGATCCAGCCTCATGTCGATCTGCTTCGTTGGTTATTCCTCCCCAGGTCCATGAAGGGATGACCTTACGATTTATTGGGCCCTTGGGCCTTTCGTGAGGTCTTTTATCCTTCTACTGGACCCGGGGGATATCTGTCCCCCACAGCCCCCTTCTAGCCGTTGGCTCGGCCACGTGTCCCACGCGGATCGCGCGGCTGACCGTTGGCCCGGCCGGCCGTTGGCTCACCGGATAGTCCAGTGCACCACCGGACAGTCCGGTGATTTATAGCCGTACGCCGTTAATTGCTTCCCGAGAGTGACGAGTTCGCCTGTGAATGGCTCACCGGACAGTCCGGTGCACCACCGGACAGTCCGGTGATTTATAGCCGTACACCGCCGTCGAAGTCCCGAGAGCAGCAAGTTCACCAGAGCCAGCCTGGCGCACCGGACACTGTCCGGTGCACCACCGGACACTGTCCGGTGCACCCAGACTGAGCAGACTTTGGCTGAACAAAGCCATCTCTTTTCCAATTTGATTTCTCCTGTTTCCAGCACTTAGACACAATACATTAGTTCTCAAAACAATGTACTAAGTCTAGAAACATACTTTTTGACTTGATTTGCACTTTGTTCATCAATTGGCATAGATTTACATTTAAGCATTTGTGTTGGCACTCAATCACCAAAATACTTAGAAATGGCCCAAGGGCACATTTCCCTTTCAACCACATTGGCGCAATGGACTCTATGGTGTTTGAGGTTGTTGAATTGGATGGAACAACAATGGTTTATCATGCTAACAGTAAAAGGAAAGGTTATTTGTTGGTTTTTGTAACATCCCGTCCAATCCCTGGATCAACGGTACTTACTCCTGGCAGCTCTCTAGGATCATATATCGTCCCCACTGATCAACACGAGACTTTTGTGCGTACTTTGTCCTCATTCATGCGCACCCGAGAAAACTTCTCGATCGGTCACCCATCCCAAATTGCTCCAAGTAGAGATGGTAATGGGTACAAACCCGCTGGGTTTAGCCATCCCAAACCGTACCCGTGAAAAATATCTATACTCATTAGAAAACCCGTATCCATGATGGGTTTGAAATTTTGCCCAGACCCGTACCCATCGGGTTAGTAGGGCATCCACGGGTTACCCACGGGTTTCATCTCCAATATGCTTGTTCTTCTCATAATCAATAAGTATCGTAATGATCAATGAGATCATGGTCCAAAATTTATGTGATGGACAACAAGTTCATTATTTGGTATAAAAATTAATAGTAGAGAATGAAATACAAACAATAAGTTGTATAATTAAGTAACCTTACACTAAGTTATCTATCCACCACATATATAACGCTAGTAAAAACTATAATAGCAAGCAAGCAACACTCTCACCGACTACTTATATATTCACCATTTGATAAAAATTAGTAAGTAAATAGGGAGATAACAAGTTTTTTTGTTTATAAAATAAAATGACAATATGCACTAGGTTTGGTCGGGTTTAAAAAACTCATGGGTTTACGGGTTTGGATACTATAGGAACAAACCTGTACCCATAAACCCATCGGGTATAGATTTATACCCATTAACAAACCCATGGGTATGAAAATTGACCCAAACTCGTACCCTAATGGGGTAAAAACCCATCAGGTTTTGGGTTTCGGGTACCCATTGCCATCTCTAGCTCCAAGGCAAGCACGCTTAACTTGGAGATTCTTTCGAGATAGGCTTCTAAAAAAAAAAGATGCACCTTGTTGGTATGGATACTCTATTAATTCTATTAAGCCTTGGACTAGGACATCACCATCCCAGGGCTAGGATATCACAATGCACCCCCCTTAGAAGATCGACGTCCTTGTCGGTCAACCCCAATCCAGGAACCTCCCCTCTTAGCCACGTCTGTGTGTCTAGTGTCGTCATATGCCTTGCCATGTGACCACTCCGGGCCCACATGCGCCATGGGCCATATACCCGAACCCCCTAACCCACACACGGCCGTGAAACCTCGAGGGTAGGCTCCGATACCACTTGTAACACCCCGTCCAATCCCTGGACCCGTGGTACTTACTCTCGACAGCTCTCTAGGATCATATATTGTCCCGACAGGCCAACATGAGACTTTTGTGCGCACTTTGTCCTCACTCATGCGCACCCGAGAAAACTTCCCGGTCGGTCACCCATCCCAAATTGCTATAAGGCAAGCACGCTTAACTTGGATGTTCTTTCGAAATAGACTTCCAAACAAGACGATGCACCTTGTTGGTATGATGCCAGGACATCACCATCCCAGGGCTAGGATATCATAGTTTTAAATGTTAGTAATTGCTACAAAGCATCATAATTTGTATGGAGCACATCCAGTTTTTATTGATGCCTGACTTTAGCAACCACTCCATATTTTGATCCATCTTTTTTTATAAGTTTGAGTTCATGTGACTTATTTTAGAAACTTGAGCTCACAAACTTTGTTTTATTTGGTCTCTGTATGGTAGAATTATACATTCTATAATCTCGGTTCATTCAGTCAGTCGTTGTGAACTCTCTTCTAATCGCTCCCTTCATTGTCTGTCTTGTACCAAAGCATATTAGATGGAGTAAACAACAACATCAGTTAGTCAAATCAAAAAATATTATACGGAGAGCAGAAACAATCAATAAAAAAATCTTAAGATCTTTTTGGTGGATAATTTACGTGGATATTGTTGTGAGTCGTCTTAACGCACGGGCAACCGACTAGTATATAATTAAGGTGTCGCTTTGCCTTACGTTTAAGGGCGGTAATATGCTCTAAATTTTACACTATAAAATTTAAGAATCGGATTAGATTAGGATCGAGCTCTTTTTATATTCACTTTTGAACTAAAATTATTTAAGAGCTAAAATAAATTATGAAGTAATTATTGGATCGTGATCCATTATCACCCTTACCCTCTTTTCTTAAAGGGTAAGGGGGCTCACCTTAATTTACCTTATCTCCTTAATAATTATGGTCCTTGCACCATAAAAAGTATAAGATTCTAAACTACTCTAGTTATGTCTAGACCTAGAAAAATAGGTCAAGTTTATTGAAGCTTGAGCTCAAATGGACTCGTGAACTACTAACAAATTGAGTTGAGTCAGTTTTGTCAGCTCAAAAAATGATCGAAGTCAAACCGCCTCGTGCAAACTCACGAGCCAGTCCAACTGAGCAGCTAGGCCACGAACGTTGAGGACTTGAGGCCCAATAGGTAAACCAACTGAAAGGGAAATAGGCTTTAAACCTTTTCCTAAATAATTTTGGTGGTTGAAATGCCCAACACAAATAATTGGACTAACTAGTTTGCTCTAGAGTATATGTTCTATAGGTGCCAAAGGTTCAACTCAAAGCCAATACAAAGATTAAAAAGGGTTCAAGAAGAAAGGAGCAAAGGAAACCGAAGTGCTCTCTGGTCTGGCGCACCGGACTGTCCGGTGTGCCACCGGACATTGTCTGGTGCACCAGGGAGGATCGACCTCAAACTCTTTGAAAGTCGCTTAGAGGGGGGGTGAATAGGGCAAAACTGAAATTTACAAAGATAATCACAACTACAAGTCGGGTTAGCGTTAGAAACAATAACGAGTCCGCGAGAGAGGGCGCAAAACAAATCGCAAGCGAATGAAGAGTGAGACACGTGGATTTGTTTTACCGAGGTTCGGTTCTCGCAAACCTACTCCCCGTTGAGGAGGCCACAAAGGCCGGGTCTTTTTCAACCCTTTCCCTCTCTCAAACGGTCCCTCGGACCGAGTGAGCTTCTCTTCTCAAATCAACCCGGGAACGAAACTTCCCCGCAAGGACCACCACACAATTGGTGTCTCTTGCCTTGGTTACAAATGAGTGGTGATCACAAGAACAAATGAGAAAGAAAAGCAAGCGATCCAAGCGCAAGAGCTCAAATGAACATGGCAAATCATTCTCTCTAATCACTAAGGCTTGATGTGGAGTTGGGAGAGGATTTGATCTCTTTTGTGTGCTTTGAAATGAATGCTAGAGCTCTTGTAAGGTGTTGTAGTGTAGAAACTTGGATGCCATTGAATGTGGGGTGGTTGGGGTATTTATAGCCCCAACCACCACAAAGTGGCCGTTGGAGGGCTGCTGTCGCATGGCGCACCGGACACTGTCCGGTGCGCCAGCCCACGTCAGCAGACCGTTGGAGTTCGACCGTTGAGTTCTGACTTGTGGGCCCGCCAGGATGTCCGGTGGTGCACCGGACAAGCACTGTAGGCTGTCCGGTGCGCCACCCGCGCGTGCTCTGCTCCTCTGCGCGCGCTGACGCGCATTTAATGCGTTGCAGGTAGCCGTTGGCGCGCGAAGTAGCCGTTGCCCGCCGTCACACCGGACAGTCCGGTGTGCACCGGACATGTCCGGTGAATTATAGCGGACGAATTCCCGACACCGGCGAGTTCCAGAGCCGCTCTCCTCTGGGGCACCGGACAATGTCCGGTGTACACCGGACAGTCCGGTGAATTATAGCGGAGCGCCTCTGGATTTTCCCGAAGGTGGAGTTCAGCCTGGAGTGCCCTGGTGCACCGGACACTGTCCGGTGGCACACCGGACAGTCCGGTGTGCCAGACCAGGGCAGCCTTCGGTTATCCCTTGCTTTCTTTGTTGAACCCAATTCTTGGTCTTTTTATTGGCTAAGTGTGAACCTTTTTGCACCTGTAAAACTTATACACTAGAGCAAACTAGTTAGTCCAATTATTTGTGTTGGGCAATTCAACCACCAAAATCATTTAGGAAAATAGGTGTAAGCCTAATTCCCTTTCACTCTTCAGCTTCGGGCTTCTCAGGCGTAGCTCCGCTATAATTCATCGGACTGTCCGGTGGGCCACCGGACTGTCCGGTGTGCCAGCGGAGCAACGGCTATCTGCGCGCAACGGTCGACTCTGACAGTGAATAGTGCAGCACAGTGAACGTGGCAGAAGTCAGAGCAGTTGGTCAGAGGGGCACCGGACTATCCGGTGTCGCACCGGACTGTCCGGTGCCGCATGAGGACAAAGCCTCCAACGGTCGACCAGCTCCAAGCCCTAACGGGAGGATGACGTGGTGGCACACAGGACACTGTCCGGTGGCGCACCGGACCGTCCGGTGCGCCCATCGCCAGCAGCCTTCTCCAATGGCTACAATTTGGTTGGCGGCTATAAATACCACCCCAACCGGCCACTTCAAGGTGTGGGAGACCAAGCAACATTCCAAGTCATATAGTTGACATATCCAAGCCCTCCCAACCACCTCTATTCATTGATCCATTCTATACACAAGATTTAGACCACTACAAACCACACAAGTGCCACAAAAGAGAGAGCAAGTAAAAGAAAGCCTTTTGTGAGAGTTTAGCTCTAGTGCCTTGTGAGATTCATTGAGAGAAAGTGTGTGCTACATCTTGTGTTCATTTGCGCGTGGAGTTTTGACTCCCATTGAACTTCCTCCAAAGTTTTGGAGGCTTGTAAAGCTAGCAAGAGAAACCAAAGAGTGTGGTGATCCTTGCGGGGTCTTAAGTGATCCTTGAGAAGAAGAAGAGCTCTCTGGTCTTGGGGATCGGGAGAGAGAGGGAAAGGGTTGAAAGAGACCCGTCCTTAGTGGACTCCTCAACGGGGACTAGGCCTTCGAGAGCCGAACCTCGGTAAAACAAATCACTCGTGTCTTGTGTGTTTATTGCTTGTGATTTTTTTGTCCTCCCTCTTTCTAAGTTTTCTTGCACTATTCTTTGCTAATACTATTTGGTGTTGCTTTAAGTTAAATTCTCATATAGTGAAGCAACATATCGCAAGAAAGAACTTGTGTCATTGCTCTTCTTATCTAAGCCCCCTTGCTTTATTCTCATAGATCTTCTAGTTGCATTGATTTATCAATACCGCATTATTTGAAAGCAATATTCTTTACAAGCAAAGGACTTAATTTTTATCCTCCGATAATTGTGCATCTTGTTCTAACTACTAATCAAGGGATCTAGTTGGGGGATAAAATTTTAATTTTTAGGTTTCTCCTGTTCACCCCCCCTCTAGGAGACTTTCACCAGCCAGCCTCCAGGTCGCTTAAATTCCCCAAACTCTAACTCTAAATTCCAGTACGGGCGACGGGGCTACGCCGCTATGGGCACAGCTGCACCCGCAGCGGCGCAGGTGCACGTCGGTCGCCGCCCATTCGGTTATGACCGTTCGGCCGTTCCATTGACGCAGCGCGCCACCGTAGTTTCGCATCGTCGGCCGTCGCAACTCACAGCCTCGCCCCTCTAAGGCTTGCGGTGCTGCGCGCTTGCGCCGTCGACCCCTCCAACTCTGAGCTCGTCCCCCCGCCGTCGCTCGCGTGTCACGGATTCGCCGTGTCGGGTGATCGGGTCGACCTCCTCCTCCTAACATCTTCCATCGACTGCCTCCGAACTCCGTCATCCGCATCCGCAAGCGGAAGGTAGCACTATCACTCTAGCGGCTAGCCCGCAGGGCCTTCCATGTTTCTAAGACCGAGATTTATGTCTGACTTGTTGTGGTGAAATGTCTGAGTAGTTGATGTCGTTCTGAGCTTTGTTATTTGAGCATTTTGTATTTCTATGGAAACTATAGAAAATGCAATTGTCTCACTACACTGCTATACATGAATTTGATGTTGTTCGATCCAAACAGATGCCTAATGTGGTCAGCACAATGTTTAAGTTTGTAAGATGGATGGCTAGTTGGTTAGTAGCTGGGTATGTCCTTTCTCTTCCTTTTCTTCTGCACGCAAGCACCCAAACCCTAATGTAAGATTCAGATTTGATATAATTACACTTAAGATGTCAGCATTAAGATGTCACCCTTAAGATGTCAGCATTCTCAGTGACAAACAGAGTCTTCTCTATACTATATGTTCTAACAAATCATGGAAGACAAACAACCTAAATACCATCTACCATGCTGAACTACCCCCAACAACAGCTACTGACACAAGACGACGTATTCGAACCTACAACCACACAAGATTCTCCAGCAACATCATTTGCTAAGCTATCCACTTCAGCTGAACAGGAAAACACGGTACAAAACTTCTTACATAATAATGTCTTCAAGTTTCTGTGAACCATCTTGTAGATACGTAACATAATGAAACATATTTGACAGGTTCGACACGTCTTAGAGTACTGCGATGCATCCAAGAGTTCAGAGGTAATTTCCATGTACTTATAATATTGACTTATGTACATAGACACAAATAGGTATTTTCTCTACTGCTAAGTTATCAAAAATAGATTGTAACAAGAACAATGCTTAACCAGTTAAGCATGTGTACATTTGTTAGTATAAAAAATGCTCTCTCACTTTGGACCATCTAAGTTAACTAACACCTTTTCTTTTAATCATAGAATGTTGACAGATATATAGATCAACTTAATAACAATGAATTGTCACCGCCACCAAAAAAGTATGAATGGAGAGACATTATTTATAAAATGAAAACAAAGTATGCCTTTTAAGTTTACAACTACAACTTCTATTCCATATTAATATAATACACTACATGCAGGATGAAGCATACCCAGGTTAGCAAAGCCATGCCAGATTCTACATGTTCTAAGAATGACGATAGTTAGATCATCCTGAAATATATCAAGGTATGGCACCATTCAGGATCCTTTGTACACAAACCTTGCACCCTCGTTTTCCTTTTTTCCCCATTACAACAAGCAAAACTACATTGTGTCTAACAAAAAACCATATTTAAGTATCCTAATAATTTGTTTCCACAAATCAACAACCATAACCCAAAATAATGTATTACTAATAATTAAAGCCGCTACTTTTAGCTTTATCTAGAAACCTATATGCATATTTTGTGAACTTGCCTGGCCGGATCCATAGTAGCTTTATCTTTTGCTTACCAAACTTACTCCAGCAACTTATTTCTTTAAAGTTATCCTGTCATTCATGATTTTTGTTTGAATGCTTTGAGCCTTTTCTTCAAACATTACCTAGATGCAGTTGCCAGTGTTCTTAATAAACCTGCTTGTGTACTGCTATTCCCTTAAATATTGTCATAACAATGTGTTAGACTGTTAGCCTCTTCTTGTACCTTATTCGAGAAGCACTTTAAACTTTCAATTAAGTTTTTATAACTTGAGACTTAGCACCTGCTTGCCGTGATCAGAGGAAAAGATAAAATAAACACGTTATGTGTAATTATTTCTCTCCTTTGAAAGAATATTATTTCTTTTATGATCCTAATATTGCATTGAGCTCTTTGATGTTGTCTAGACTAACATACTCCACTCATTTGTATACAGGTATTAGTTTTTTTGCAAGTATAGGAAAGGCTCCATCATTTTTGGTCATGAGACTTTTATATACATATGAACCTGATGTTGAAGCCTTCCTAGAACTATGTGTGTCTATGCAAGAAAGGCTTAATCACTTTTGATCAATAGACTTTTGTGTACATATGACTCTACTGTTGAAGCCTTCCTAAAACTATGTTTGTCTATGCAAACTTTACAGACACACTATTGTTGGATACTCAAGCATGCTACTTTAATACAACTTGCTATGTATTGTAATCTAAGTTTGTATTACTACTGCTATTAGTATAAAAAATATTGTTTAAATTTCAGCAGGTGTTCTTAGGTACTTGCTATTTCAAACAAGATAGGCTTGTTAAAGAAAAAGAAAGTACAACACGCGCGCAAGCGCGCGTAACGCACTAGTGAGATATAAACATACTATTATTTTGTATTTTAAGTTAAAAAAAATAAAAATATTTTTTGATCAGATGCAAAACTTATACATACATTGTGAAATTATGTAAGAGTATTATGCATGTCTATCCATATTATCAGCTACTTGCTCGACCACAAATTAAAATCCGTTTTAAATAGTTAATAGATTCATATAATATTTAACATATGTGTCTAGATTTATCATCATACATTTAAATACAAACATAAACTAAGGGTTAAAACAAATGGAGGGAGTATATGATAAAAGTTAATATTTCCTATGTCTTAAAATAGTAGTCTTTTTAGCTCTTATTTTTATGTATATATTCAAATGAATGATGATAAATCTAGATGCATATATAAAATACATATATTAACTATTGTATGAATCTATGGTTTTTTCTTTAAAGCGAATTTTATTTTGGGACGAAGAGAGTATTATTGAAGATGTTGTCTTGGAGCCGGTAACTAGCTCATACTATTAAAAGTGTTATATCCTAGTATTATCAAATATCATTTGTCATGAATGACTGGCAACCGTAACATCTTGTCGTTGCTCAATATCACGTATTTCCTCTATCTCACAATAAGTGAATGCCTCGGTTATCGAGAAGCTAAATTATTTTTATATTTGACTAAGTATAGAGAAAATAATATCAATAACTTTATTCTTAAATTAATTTATTATGAGATTATATTGATATAATAATATTCAGTATATATCATAGATATTTGTTTTTTATATACATTTAGTTAAATTTATGATCGTTTGGCTCCTCTATTTTAGGATGGAGTAGTTTTTCAGTTTAGAGAGTCTTCATCCAAGTGTGACGAAGATTTGGCTCCGAGATAACGCTGTGTTGACTGTTGACACATATTTATTTGAAAAGGATTGTGCATTTATGTGATGGGTTTATTTTGAGTAAACCCCACCGGCTTATATATGGCATTAAAATATTTCATAGCTATAAGCCGTATCTGAAATTTAAAAATGTGAATTAGTGCCGCAATCTTTCACCTAGTACGTAATATGGCAGTATAAACACAATGATTTGTATACTCTTCGCACCACTAATTCTCCATAAATTTCTTTCTGCCCCCGGTCTAAATTATATAAGACATTCTAATTTTCTTTGAGAGTCAAACTCTAATTTAATCAAAGTTATAGAGATAGTTAAAAAAATATAACACCAAATATACATATATTATAAAAAATATAATTCATAGAGAGACTAATGATACTTATTTGGTACCATTTATACTATTATTTTATTATATAAATTTAGTTATACTTAAGATACTTCAATTCTCTAAAGAATTAAAATGACCCATAATTTAATATAGAAGGAGTATATAATAAAAATAAGTTTAATCCATTTCTTATCGTATGGTACTGTCCGCATCCTAAAATAAATATATATCTTATACATGTTTAACTAAGTTTATATAAAATAATATTAATATATATATATCTAAATAAGTTTATAATAAAAATATTAACCTAATTAGTCTAATAATATTTATATTCATATTATAAATATTAATTTATTTTTGTATGTATCTAATTAAATTTGACATTAGTTCATTTCTCTAGATGATAGATAAGTATTTATTTTTAGGGATTGAGGGAGTAAAGCTATTCTTAATCTATGGTATCATACACATCTAATACATACCACGTAAGTATTTTTGATGATGTGGTAAGAGAGTTAAGAGGAAAGTGAAGAAAGTTATATCTTAACAGAGATACTACTTGAACATGAAATCATATAGATTGAAATATTAACTATCCAAGTAACCCACAGATTATACCATCACATGTTTTGCAGAGAATAAAAAACATAATCTATAATATCATGTATTGCCATAGTTATATACTTATATCTTGTTTAAGATCATATGGCATGACAGCTTTGATAATGCGATAGGATACTGTTGAGCACCAATTTGAGCGCGCGGACGGTCCGCGCCTGTGGGCCGGACTGTCTGCGCGTGCGCAGAGCAGATTAGGGTTCCGAGTTTTGTGCTACGGTTGTTAGCTAAAATCGCGGGATAAGCTCAGAAATTAGTTTGTAAAGGGTCTAGCCCCCCTCCTCTATAAATAGAGAGGTATACGACCGATTTGTAATCATCAACAATCGAATCAATACAACTTCTATTTCGCATTTTATCCTAGGAGTAGTTCTAGTCTAGTTTAGGTTTAGCCTCTCGATCCCCAAAATCTTCCGCCTCTCCTCGACTCTACGTCGATTAGAGGAGTCTAGGTCGGCCTGCCCGAGCCTAGACAACTCCTAGGATCTCTCCTCCCCGACGGGGTCCCTCCCGGGAGCGAGATCCAGGCGCCGCCGGCGATCTTCCGCCGCCCCTGCGCACGCGCAGACCGTCCGGTCGTCAGGCAGGGAACCCGAGCTCCTGCACCAGGTCGCGGACTGTCCGGCCCTGTGCGGCGGACCGTCCGCGCCTGACCAGAGAGCACCGCCGCCTCACGCCAGGTCGCGGACCATCCGGCCCCAGGCCGCGGACCGTCCGTGCCTGACCAGAGAGCACCGCCACGGTTCTTGTTGAGTGTTTGGCGCTCCGAAAAGGCGTCAACATACTTTTTGGCGACTCCGCTGGGGAATAAACATCTAGACATATCAAATCGGCCCTCAATGGCCGGTTCAAAGGATAGCTCTGAAGTTTCCACCAGCAATATCATCACACCGACATGGGAAAATTTGCCGGCTGAAGAACGGCTCCTGTTCGAGGAGCGCCAGGAGCAGCTGATCCAAGAAGCAAAGGCGAGGTTCCTGGCCGACTTCAAAGTGGACAGGAACAACAAAGTCATTCGACATCGGGCAACGGATCCGGCTTCGCTCCAACCCACACCAGATATCCCTAATGTAAGTAATACCAACGAGCTACAATCTCTTAGAAATTATGTAGAACAGCAACGTGAACAAATGCAAAACATCATAGGAGGTATGCAAAGCGATTTTAAGAGACTAGTACGTGCATTTGATAAATCTAATATCGCAAATTTTACTTCGCACGAGGTTGAGTTAGGGGGTAACACACGTAATACATCGGCTACAGGTTGTCACGACCAGTCACAACCCTTTTATGGGATGCCGATGGACACATACCCTGAGCAACCGCAAATCGGCAGCAAATCAGCCGATCTGCACATGCCCGGACCGTCCGCACGTGAGTGCGGACCGTCCGGGCCAGCAACAGTCGGGCCTATTTTTAATGAGTTACCAGAGATATGCGCCCGAGCCACCACACACGGCACAGAACCCAAACTACCCAGTCGGACGGTCCGCATACAACGACGGACGGTCCGCATACAATCACGGACGGTCCGGGCCAATGTTCGGACAGTCCACGCACGAGTCTTTTGAGGAGGATTATTACCTGAATCCTCGCCCGTCCCAGCAACATTTCCCATCACACTATGCAGTGCACCAGCCCATTAATTCAGGATCCAGAGCCCAGGAAAGCTTTCCGGCCCCACCTAGAAGGCCGGAAAGAAACGATCAAACCTATGAGCCATATAGGGTAAGTGGAAATGCACCACGTAGCTCAAACCAATGGGGGGAAAGACAACCTACTAACATACAACCAACCCCACCTATGTTTGACCAGAGAGCCGGTGGTCTTGCACCGGCTGCCATTGATATAGTGAGGGAAGAAATAGCCGGGGCGTTCCAAGATAAGCTCGGAGTAAGCATGGTCCCTGGGGGGCAATCATATCGGAAACCTTATGACAGCCGATTTGATCACCACCCATACCCACAGGGAACCAGGATACCCGAATTCACAAAATTTTCGGGTGACCAAGGAAAAAACACACATGAACACATAGGCCAATTTTTAGCACAATTAGGAGAGTTGGCCGACACAGAGGCATTTCGCGTACGTTTATTTTCATTATCTTTAACAGGAACTGCGTTTGCATGGTACGCCACTTTACCTCCTAATTCCATTTTGTCGTGGGGAGATTTAGAACAAAAATTTCATGAACATTTCTTCTCTGGCGATTATGAGCTAGATTTAGTAGACTTAGTGGCCCTACGACAAGAAAAAGATGAATCGGTTAGTGATTACATCCGAAGATTCCGGGATACGAGAAACCGATGCTTTCAAATTCATTTAACAGATAAACAACTGGCGGGAATAGCCTTTGATGGATTGCGCTATTATTTAAAAGAGAGATTAGAAGGCATTCAGTTCTTTACGCTAGCACAATTACATCAGAAAGCTTCGGCTTGTGAAAGCCGAAGCAAAGAACTAGTCAAAACGGTTCATCATAATGTCCAGATAGTAGAACACAATCAAAGTAGTTCGGACGGTGAACCAAAGGAAATCTACACTGCCGAAATAGTTTGGCCTGAGCAGGCCAAATCTTCGGCTTGCTCCTCCTTGCAGCCAGTTCAAAAGAAACAGCAGGAGGCGATTAAGTTTACATTTAATGTTGGCAAATGTGATAAGATATTCGATGAATTACTAAAAAATGGTAACATTAAAATTGATTATATCGTTCCACCTGCCGACGAACTAAAGCGTCGCGCATACTGCAAGTGGCACAACTCATTTTCCCATGCCACTAATGATTGTAATGTGTTCCGACGACAAATCCAATCGGCCATTAACGAAGGACGATTGAAATTTCAGGAGGACACAGAGCCCTTTCCAATGAATATGATCGACTTCAAGGGCAAAAGGGTCCTAATTCGGCCCAGCACAGCCGATAAGGGCAAAGACAAAGAAGTCATCATCGGCAGCTCACAGGAGGCCGATGGAAACAACAAAATTTCTTGCAGGAAAGTGGTGGCCGAGAAGACTCCTGATGGAGGAGAGACACTGAAAGTAACCATCACAAACTCCAGCACTGGGGGGCAAGCGCAGACAAGGGGATATGTGCGAGAACCCATTCTACGCATCGCGGACGGTCCGGTGTCCAGGCGCGGACGGTCCATAACATCACCGGACGGTCCGGCAACGCCGAAGAGCCGCGGCGACCACGTACCTTCAAACCACGACGACCAGAAATAGGTACGTGGAAAACTAACACGTTCAAGGCAACTGGTCGGTTGGTAAGATCTAGCCCGACCTTTGATCAATTATTGTCTAAATATGTGAAAAAGAAGGCTAGCCCCAGCGACCGGCCACCAAAGGGACCTCGCTTACCCACCCAGGTACGACGGCAGGTTAGGCCGATTGGACCACCACACCAATCGGAAAGGACGGGAGGTCATAATGTTCAATTAAGACCTAATGTACCTGCATGGACACCTCCACCACCATATCCACCTATGCCATATTCATACACATACATACCTCCACCATACGTCCCAAATCAAATGTGGGGCATGCCACCATACCCATTTGGGATGCCACAGTACCCCGCTTGGGGGGCACCCCAAACATCTGTATTCAATAGGTTGATACCTCCAGTACAAGACCGATTGAGGGCCCCTCAATTTGGTCCACGAGCACAGGCCCAGCAAGATTGCCGAACAACTCGGCCCCAAAGGCTGACTAATCCGGCAGGGGGGCATATAGCTACAACCTCCAACAATACGAAAAAGGGAGACGTCATTAAAATAGGAACGACAGATGTCGTCGTACAACAAAATAACAAAAGGCCGATGATTTTTGGTGAATCGGCCAACACAAACAAAAAAGAAAGTACGACTGTCAATAAAATAGCCGATCCAAAATACTCCATGCCCCGATGGTGCCCATCGGGATTGACACGATCGCAAAAGCGAAAATTACAGTGCCTTAGAGCAAAGGAGAATCAGGAGAAGGAGACGGAAAAAATATTCAATGACACACATCCGCAGTATCCGCCACCACAAAAGAGATGGAGACCAAAGGCCGTTGAGGAAAATCAAACGACCATAAAGACAGAAAATAAAACAACAATTGTGCAGCTCTTTGCAGGTATAGCAGACAGTCCGGCTATAAAGACCGGACCAACCGTACAGGGCGCGGACCGTCCGACCCCTGAGGCCGAACCATCCGCACTACACCAAGACACCTCCAACGATGTACCGACAAACATGGAGGAAGATGACCTGCAAGGAGAAGACCTGGTCGACTATGAAGCTACGCCAGAACACTTGGAAAATTAGGAAAAGCTAGGTGACAGATTGATCAGGATCAGTATGACGCTCGACGGTGTTGGGACCGATAGTTCGATCAAAGCTAAAGGGGTCACGTCCGAGACCAAGACGACTGCGTACCATCCTAGTAAGTGACAAGATGCCTAAGAAAACCGATGTGATAACATCGAGTTAGTTGCTTTTGGTTTGCTCAGCTCCACCAAAAGGCAGGGGGGCATATGTTGAGCACCAATTTGAGCGCGCGGACGGTCCGGCCCTGAGGCCGGACGGTCCGCGCATGTGGGCCGGACTGTCCGCGCGTGCGCAGAGCAGATTAGGGTTCCGAGTTTTGTGCTACGGTTGTTAGCTAAAATCGCGGGATAAGCTCGGAAATTAGTTTGTAAAGGGTCTAGCCCCCCTCCTCTATAAATAGAGAGGTATACGGCCGATTTGTAATCATCAACAATCGAATCAATACAACTTCTATTTCGCATTTTATCCTAGGAGTAGTTCTAGTCTAGTTTAGGTTTAGCCTCTCGATCCCCAAAATCTTTCGCCTCTCATCGACTCTACATCGATTAGAGGAGTCTAGGTCGGCCTGCCCGAGCCTAGACAACTCCTAGGATCTCTCCTCCCCGACGGGGTCCCTCCCGGGAGCGAGATCCAGGCGCCGCCGGCGATCTTCCGCCGCCCCTGCGCACGCGCGGACCGTCCGGCCCTAGGGCGCGGACCATCCGGCCGTCAGGCAGGGAACCCGAGCTCCTGCACCAGGTCGCGGACCGTTCGACCCTGTGCCGCGGACCGTCCGCGCCTGACCAGAGAGCACCGCCGTCTCACGCCAGGTCGCGGACCGTCCGGCCCCAGGCCGCGGACCGTCCGCGCCTGACCAGAGAGCACCGCCACGGTTCTTGTTGAGTGTTTGGCGCTCCGAAAAGGCGTCAACAGATACAATAGATTGAAAATAGTCTATTAGTAAATAAAAAAATAACTAACCACGTTAGCCATAGCAACATATCTGGGTCAGCAGCAGCTTTACACGTCACGCTCGGTCACATGTTTGAACCATTGGCCCACAACCCCATCATTCCTCATCGCGACCCGGAAGGGGTCATAGCTCATAGCTCCTGTCATATGACACGTGGCTGGCTCCCATGGATATTTTCGTTTCCTTTCTCTATCGACAATTGATATTCTTTTTCGTTCCCTTCCTTAACCCACGTTAATCCAGTTCGTCTTCTTGATAAGATAAAAGTTCAGTAACGTTTTACTCAAGTAAATCATATTTAATTATATTGATTTTTGACAAGTATTTAATAATATTATTAGATACTAGCAAAATGGGTTTTCAGGATATTATGAATAGAAGAAAAATACAAGTATATGGCTCGACGCCACTTTGACACTAAAGTATCATTTTAGTTTCAGTGACTAAGAACCTGTTTATTTCTTGTAACACCACAAAAGCCATCAACTAAAAATAATGAATTTAGTTATTATGTAATTAAGATAATAATTTTTTAAGTGTTTAATTATTTATTTGCATTTTGATTATTTTCTTTGTATGCGCTTGATTGATTATCAGATGTTTATTATCAATTCTTTTTAAAGAAAAACCTAGTAATTAATATAATAATTAAATAATATAATAATTATTAGTCTAAAAACAAGTATTTTATTTATAAATAACTTTGGTGAATTTTTAGGGAATTTTCGAGCTCTTTAAAAATGCATTTCGGAATTTGAAAAAAAAAGAAAAAAACACAAATACCCCTAACCCTAGACCCACTAGGGGCCCATTTGCTCTCACCCGTCGCACGCCTGGCTCCCAGCGAGTAGCCGTCGCCGCCATCTCCTGTGCTTCCTCTCCCTCTGTTCTCTCTCTCCCATCTCTCTCCTCTCTCTCACCGCTCTCTCTACCACGCCAGGCCTCCGCGGCTAACCGCGCGCGCAGCAAGCCGCGACCCCGCGCCTGCAGCCGCCACGCCCTGCCTCGCCGACCTCCTCGCGCGCGCGATGCCGAGCCGCCCTGCGCGCACAGTCCCGCGCAGCAGCCCGAGCCGCCGAGCTCCCTGCGCGCATCACCGCCGCGCGACGCGCGCGTGCCCCAAGCCGCGCCCAGCGCGCCCGACTGCACGCCCGCGACCGTTTCATTTTTTGCGATTAATGGACTTCGTGCATCCGTTTCTTCCTCCCCCTCATTCCTCCTCTCCATTACGAGCAGGTAACAGCAGCGCCATTGATGGCTTCCTTGATGACGCCGACGTCCCTTTCTCCCCTTCCCTCTCTCTATAAGAGGGCAGCAGAGCTCTCTCTCACTTCTCCCCTACCCAAACTCGCCCCCATCTCTCTCACTCTCCTCGCCGTTAGAGCCACCGCCGCCGTCGCCGAAGTTCGTCATCGCCGGAGCCCATGGAGTTCGCCAGAGCTACGCCATCCGCCATCTGAAGTCGAGCCCCTACTCTTCTCCACCAGGCCGAACCCCCGTCAAACTCTCCCCGTCACACGTGCAAACTCAAGGTTGAAGACGACCCAAAATATTTTATAAATTACTTTTGATTCGATTCATGAATTGTATATTTAGTTGTTGTAATATGAACATGTGTGGTCCGAAATACACGTGTATGTGCGTTATGGATTTTTTGGTAGAGATTTGCGATTATTAGTGCACCGTGACAATTCATGTTAATCGATGCGTTGATTTTTGGATTAGAGAAATATTACGAGAATTTAGTAGTCACACGTTGGTGATAAAAAACATTAGATAGGAATTTTTGAAGTTAAATTTAGTTACAACGAACTTTAGAATCTATTTGAAGAATTGAAGTCATAGGTTCATTTTAATGAATTTAGAAAATAGTATAGAACTCCTGTCATATAAATATTATAGGATTTTAGATGATTTATCACTAGGTTATTTTATTAATATTTTCTTTTAAAAAGAAAGGAGAAAATATCACCGGTAGAATGGAAAATAGTTTTTTACTAGCCAAATAAACATATTCGCAAGTATAGCGCTTAAATTTTTAGAGTTAGTAAAGTACTAGTTTATGTCAAAATAACCTCGCTTGAGTTATAAAACGTTCAATTAGAAATTTATAGGGATTTTTATAATATTAAAATTATTTTTTGGCTATACTCAATAATTCTAGCTAGAAATAAAAAGATAAAATCTATTAGTCTAAATATTAGTATTAAAGACAATAAGTAATATTTATTTTTATTAAGGATATTAATATATATTAATACTAGTTAAAACTGTATTTATTGCACCCACTCATAAATTCACCATTTAGGATTCACAATAATAGCTATAATTGAATTAATAAGTATTTACACGTTTATGACGTATTTAAGATGTGATAAATGCGATGCGTTAATGTGCATGTAATGGTGTATGTTTATGCAATGGTGCGTGTTTATTTATTGGTGTATGTTTTATTTTTGTATGTGCGATGTGTGACTCTATTAGAAGCCGACTGTTTGGTAGAGGATTCGAATACGTTCGAAGACGAACCACAGGACATGTTTGAGCAAGGCAAGTGGATTCTCCCTCTGCATATTCTTTTTGTACCCACTCATTGCATCTAATAATGTTTACTTTTTGATATACTGCATAATTTGATAGGTTTTACCTAATTAAGGATTTCCTAGATTTACCAACTGTATTCCTTGTTTACCCTAGGAAATATTTAAGCTTTGCAAAATTTATGCTAACGCTCAACTTAATGATTTTAATGTCACTCATTAATTGATATTAATGTTCCAAAATTAAAATTGGCAATTATGACATTAACCCGATGGTTAAGATAACAATATTACTTCTTATTAATTGAAATATGGAGTGACCACCCAGGATAACAGTGCAACCACGAGTGCTATCATGGCTCTGGCTTTGATAATTAGCTTTATATGCTTAGTGCCTGGCAACATTACCTAAAATATGGGCAAGAGGGGGAGCGGTAGGTGTTGGCAGCCCACGTTAACATGGGGACGTATTCTTGGCTAAGGTACCTCACCCAGGGAACCACCACCATCGTCTTTAGAAACCTTAGCGGGTTGCTTCGTATTAAGTGTATTTTGTGAAAACCTCATAATGGATCCCTAGCCATTCACCTCGGCAGTGTTTAAGGGTCCGATCAACCCAGGCTAGATGGGATACATGGCTTGTGGGTAAAGTTGTACCACCTCTGCAGAGTGTAAAACTGATATATCAGTCGTGCTCCCGGTTATGAGCGACCTAGACTCCTCACATGATAATTGAACTTGAAGATGGAATTAAATTGAGATCTGATGATCTGCCAATAAATTGCTTAAGTGGTTTCACTTAAGTGTTTTTGTTATAGTCATATTCCTTTGTTTAAATGGGATATTTGGGAATCACACTTATTAGTAAGACAGATGTTGTTAATAAAATGTTGACCAACTAAAATGCTTACTTGTCGGGGACCATAATTAGGGGTACCCTCAAGACTCCTAATTCTCAGCTGGTAACCCCCATCAGCATAAAGCTGCAAAGGCCTGATGGGTGCGATTAAGTCAGGGATCAGTCCATTCGAGCGACTCGATCACGCCTCGCCCGAGCCTAGCCTCGGACAAGGGCAGCCGACCCCCGAGGGATTTCCGTCTCGCCCGAGGCCCCCCTCCAACGGCGGACACATCTCCGGCTCGCCCGAGGCCTTGCCTTCGCTAAGAAGCAACCCTGACTAAATCGCCGCACCGACCGACCGAATCGCAGGAGCATTTAACGCAAAGGTGGCCTGGCACCTTTATCCTGACACACGCCCCCCGGCAGAGCCGAAGTGACCGCCGTCACTTCGCCGCTCCACTGACCGACCTGACAAAAGGACAGCGCCGCCTGCGCCGCTCCGACTGCAGTGCCACTTGACAGAGTGAGACTGACAGGCAGTCAGGCCCTGCCAAAGGCACCATAGGAAGCTCCGCTCCGCCCGACCCAGGGCTCGGACTCGGGCTAAGTCCCGGAAGACGGCGAACTCCGCTCCGCCCGACCCAGGGCTCGGACTCGGGCTAAGTCCCGGAAGACGGCGAACTCCGCTCCGCCCGACCCAGGGCTCGGACTCGGGCTAAGTCCCGGAAAACGGCGAACTCCGCTCCGCCCGACCCAGGGCTCAGACTCGGGCTAAGTCCCGGAAGACGGCGAACTCCGCTCCGCCTGACCCCAGGGCTCGGACTCGGGCTCAGCCCCGGAAGACGACGAACTCCGCTCCGTCCGACCCCAGGGCTCGGACTCGGGCTCAGCCCCAGAAGACGACGAACTCCGCTTCGCCCGACCCCAGGGCTCGGACTCCGCCCTGGCCTCTGCCGAACGACCTCCGCCTCGCCCGACCCAGGGGCTCGGACTCGGCCTCGGCCATGGAAGACAGACTCGACCTCGGCTTCGGAGGAGCCTCCACGTCGCCCGACCTCGGGCACGGGCCAGCCACGTCAACAGGAAGCGCCATCATCACCCTACCCCGAGCTGACTCGGGCCGCAGAGAACAAGACCGGTGTCCCATCTGGCTAGCTCCGCCAGATAGGCAATGATGGCGCCCCAGATGCCCTGTGACGACGGCGGCTCTCAGCTCTCTTACGGAAGCAGGAGGACGTCAGCAAGGACTCAACCGCTCCGACAGCTGTCCCTCCGCCAGGCTCCGCCGCTCCTCCGACGGGCACGACATCACACCAGCTGGGTGCCAAGATCTCTCCGGCTGCCACATCGGCATGTACTTAGGGCGCTAGCTCTCCCCCGCTAGACACGTAGCACTCTGCTACACCCCCATTGTACACCTGGATCCTCTCCTTACGCCTATAAAAGGAAGGACCAGGGCCCTCTTAGAGAGGGTTGGCCGCGCGGGGACGAGGACAGGACAAGCGCTCTCTTGGGGCCGCTCGCTTCCCTCACCCGCGTGGACGCTTGTAACCCCCTACTGCAAGCGCACCCGACCTGGGCGCGGGACGAACACGAAGGCCGCGGGATTTCCACCTCTCTCATGCCCGTCTCCGGCCACCTCGCTTCCCCCCTTCGCGCTCGCCCACGCGCTCGACCCATCTGGGCTGGGGCACGCAGCGACATTCACTCGTTGGCTTAGGGACCCCCCCGGTCTCAAAACGCCGACAGTTGGCGCGCCAGGTAGGGGCCTGCTGCGTGTTGACGAATAGCTTCCCGTCAAGCTCCAGATGGGCAGTCTCCAGCAACCTCTCCGACCCGGGACGGTGCTCCGTTTCGGGAGCCTTGAGTTCATGTCCTTCGACGGCAGCTACGACATGATACTCCTTCCACCGCCGCGCGACAACGACAATGGCGGCCGACAACCCGCCCGCCGGTGGCGGAATCGACGACATCATCCCCGCGTGGTGGAAGAACAACATTCGAGCTCGCCCCGTCCTCTCCCCCGCCAACGGAGGAGGAGGCGGGGCAACCAAGGCCAAGCGGGAGGCCACGCTTCGTCGGCTGTCGAGCGAGTCGACGTCCCCAGCGCCCCAACGGGGGGCGCGTCGGGCGTCGACCTCGCGTTTGAGACGAAGGCGAGCGCCGTCCCCCCGCGACACGCCAATCCCGAGCAAGCGAACGACGCCAGTGCGCTCGCGGAGAGCTTGCAGGACGTCGCCCTCGTACCTGAAGCGACGGTGCAATCAGTCCCCGACGTGACTATGTCGCTGCTCGTCGATCGAAAGGTACCGACCGATTCCCATCCTACGTCATTTGGACTCAGCCTCAACCCGCCAAGCGACCTTGCTTTGGCGGGCGCTCTCGTAGAGGCGAGTGCAACCCCTCTGGGGTTTCGCATGCGGTCGCCTTGGGACCGGTTGACGGACGTCTCGACCTACGGGCCCTCTGGGTCCATGGAAGATGACGACCCCAACATCTGTTGGGATTTCTCTGGATTTGGCAACCCCAGTGCCATGCGGGACTTCATGACCGCATGTGACTACTGCCTCTCCGACTGTTCCGACGGTAGCTGCAGCCTCGACGACGAGGACTGCGGCCCAAGCCGCGAATGTTTCCACGTCGAGCTAGGGGATCCCTTCGAAGGCAATCATCTCGGCATGCCGGAGGACGGTGATCTCCCTAGGCCGGTGCCTCGCGCTGACATCCCGCGGGAGCTAGCTGTGGTCCCCATTCCGGCGGGGGGTCACGACCCACAGCTCGAGCAAGTCCGCGGGGCGCAGGCCAGGCTCGACGAGGGAATAGGAGCGCTTAAGCCGATTCGCCGGGACGTCGGGCAGGTATGGGCGGGCCAACCCCCGGCCGGAGAAATACGTCACCTGCCCCAGGGTCTCCAGCACCGCGTCGCCAACGACGTCAGGGTCAGGCCGCCACCCGCATCCAGTGGGGTCGGTCAGAACCTGGCTGCCGCAGTAATGCTTCTCCGCGCGATGCCGGAGCCATCAACCACCGAGGGTCGGCGAATCCAGGGAGAGCTCAAGAATCTCCTGGAGGGCGCTGTGGTCCGACGGGCCGAGAGCTCTGCCTCCCGAAGGCAGGGATACCCCTCGGAACCTCATGCCGCGACTTCCCGATTCATGCGGGAAGCCTCGGTCTACAACGGGCGCACGCGCAACACCGCGCCTGCGGCCCCGGGTCGCCTCGGCAACGAGCACCATCATCGCGACCGTCGGGCCCACCTCGACGAGAGGGTGTGCCGAGGTTACCACCCCAGGTGTGGGGGACGCTACGACAGTGGGGAGGATCGGAGTCCCTCGCCCGAACCACCCGGTCCGCAGGCCTTCAGCCGGGCCATCCGACGGGCGCCGTTCCCGACCCGGTTCTGACCCCCGACTACTATCACAAAGTACTCGGGGGAAACGAGACCGGAACTGTGGCTCGCGGACTACCGCCTGGCCTGCCAACTGGGTGGAACGGACGACGACAACCTCATCATTCGTAACCTCCCCCTGTTCCTCTCCGACACCGCTCGCGCCTGGTTGGAGCACCTGCCTCCGGGGCAGATCTCCAACTGGGATGACCTGGTCCAAGCCTTCGCCGGCAATTTCTAGGGCACGTACGTGCGCCCCGGGAATTCCTGGGACCTCCGAAGCTGCCGGCAGCAGCCGGGAGAGTCTCTCCGGGACTACATCCGGCGATTCTCGAAGCAGCGCACCGAGCTGCCCAACATCACCGACTCGGATGTCATCGGCGCGTTCCTTGCCGGCACCACCTGCCGCGACCTGGTGAGTAAGTTGGGTCGCAAGACCCCCACCAGGGCGAGTGAGCTGATGGACATCGCCACCAAGTTCGCCTCTGGCCAGGAGGCGGTCGAGGCTATCTTCCGAAAGGACAAGCAGCCCCAGGGCCGCCCATCGGAAGATGCTCCCGAGGCGTCTACTCCGCGTGGCGCCAAGAAGAAAGGCAAGAAGAAGTCGCAAGCGAAACGCGACGCCGCTGACGCGGACCTTGTCGCCGCCGCCGAGTACAAGAACCCTCGGAAGCCCCCCGGAGGTGCCAACCTCTTCGACAAGATGCTCAAGGAGCCGTGCCCCTATCATCAGGGGCCCGTCAAGCACACCCTTGAGGAGTGCGTCATGCTTCGGCGCCACTTCCACCGGGCCGGGCCACCCGCGGAGGGTGGCAGGGCCCGCGACGACGATAAGAAGGAAGATCACCAAGCAGGAGAGTTCCCCGAGGTCCGCGACTGCTTCATGATCTTCGGTGGGCATGCGGCGAATGCCTCGGCTCGGCATCGCAAGCAAGAGCGCCGGGAGGTCTGCTCGGTGAAGGTGGCGGCGCCAGTCTACCTAGACTGGTCCGACAAGCCCATCACCTTCGACCAAGCTGACCACCCCGACCACGTGCCGAGCCCGGGGAAATACCCGCTCGTCGTCGACCCCATCGTCGGCGACGTCAGGCTCACCAAGGTCCTTATGGACGGGGGCAGCTACCTCAACATCATCTACGCCAAGACCCTCAGGCTCCTGCGCGTCGATCTATCCTCCATCCGAGCAGGCGCTGCGCCCTTCCACGGGATCATTCCCGGGAAGCGCGTCCAGCCCCTAGGACGACTCGACCTTCCTGTCTGCTTCGGAACGCCCTCCAACTTCCGAAGGGAGACTCTGACGTTCGAGGTGGTCGGGTTCCAAGGAACCTACCACGCGGTATTGGGGAGGCCATGCTACGCGAAGTTTATGGCCGTCCCCAACTACACCTACCTGAAGCTCAAGATGCCGGGCCCCAACGGGGTCATCACCGTCGGCCCCACGTACAAACACGCGTTCGAATGCGACGTGGAGTGCGTGGAGTACGCCGAGGCCCTCGCCGAGTCCGAGGCCCTCATCGTCGACCTGGAAAACCTCTCCAAAGAGGTGCCAGACGTGAAGCGTCATGCCGGCAACTTCGAGCCAGTGGAAACGGTTAAGGCCGTCCCCCTCGACCCCAGTGGCGACGCCACCAAGCAGATCCGGATCGGTTCCGGGCTCGACCCCAAATAGGAAGCAGTGCTCATCGACTTTCTCCGCGCGAACGCCGACATCTTCGCGTGGAGCCCCTCGGACATGCCCGGCATGCCAAGGGATGTCGCCGAGCACTCGCTGGACATTCGGGCCGGAGCCCGACCCGTCAAGCAGCCTCTGCGCCGATTCGACGAGGAGAAGCGCAGAGTGATAGGCGAGGAGATCCACAAGCTAAAAGAAGCGAAAGACGTCAAGCTCGACCCTGAAAGGTGGGCCCTCGGGGCGCCCCAGGGCATGGTCTTGGAGTTCATTATCTCCAAACGGGGCATCAAAGTCAACCAGGAGAAGACCCCGACCATCACACAGCACCCCGAGCCCTTGCTGGGGGTACCCGGGGGCTGCACGCACCCCCGGGAAAGGCCGCTTGTCACCACCAACGTTCTGGAGCCCGGAACGTACAAGCTAGCCGGCGGTCAAGGCGAGGTCTACGGCAACGCTTGGAACGTCCGACAGCTACGTTGCTTCTACCCTTAAGATGTTTTCAAGCTGTTCGTATACCTCGCTCCCACACAAGTCTCAGTCGTCAAGGAAGGGTCGGCCTCGCCTCGGCAGAGCCCGACCCTCCCTCGGGGGCTAAAAAGGGGGAACCCCTCTGCGTCAAGATTGGGTGTACCTCTCCGCATCCAAAATTTTCGATCAAAAAGGCTTTTGCGTTCTCCCGGCTATGTCAGAAGCAGGGCCCCAAGGAGCGAACGTGGGTGCATGTAAGTGGCAGGGCCGACTGAGCCGAGGAACTCCTATGCCTCCGGGTTAGGGACACCTCACTCATCACCCGCCACGAAAAATGACCCTACTCGGGAAGCCACCCTATTATTGACAGGCTAAGCCGGACACGCAAAATAAAAGGAAGAAGAGTACGACTTCATGCAATGAAAACAAAGTGTTCAGGCCTCAGCGGTCGCAGTAGGACACGCGCACATCCAACAAGAAACTGTTCCAACAAGAGTCAGACGTCGCCTTGGGAAGGAGCCGCGCCTTCAGCTCCGTCCCCGTCTTTGGCAAGGTCCGTCTCGGCTTCCGGCGACGGCGCAGGGGGAAGGATCTCCGCCTCAAAGGTGGTCGCCAGCACTGCGCTCGGACCCGCGGCGACCGCGTCGAGCCGCTGAACTTCTGCCAGGGCAGCTTCGTCTTCGTCAGGAAGACAATACCCCTCACTAACCCGCTCCAGGTCCACAACATAGTGGGAAGCGAGCACGGCAAAGGCCCGCCTGACACCGTGGTGTAGCGCCTTGCGGACTCTGCCGCGCGCGTGATCACCCAAGGCTTGAAGGCGGCTTTGAGGGGAGCTTCCTGAAGGGACGTCGCCAGAGCCAAGGATCCGATAAACGTCCGAGACGGCCTCGGACATGGCCGCGAGGTCGGCCTCCCTATGCTCGGCAGCTCCGGCAAGCGCCTCGGCAAGCGCCTTGGCGGACTCGTCAAGGGCGGACTCGAGCTCTGCGAACAGCCAGAAGAAAGATCTCAAACACAAGCAGAGGAAACAGACAAGAACAAGAACCAGGGACGGCCAAGGCGTACCTCCGGCTCGGGCGCGCTGCTCTGAGGCAGCGACCTGGGCTGCGGCTAAGTCGGCTGCGAGGGTTTCAGCCCGGCTTTCGGCCTCGGCTGCCCGGCCCCGAGATTGGTCCCGCTCCTCGACGACCTGGACGAACTCCGACCGCTGCCGTTGCGCCTCTGCACGCGCCGCTGCCGCCTCCACGCGCGCTGCTGCCGCCTCGGCTCTCAGGTCAGTGCAGAGCAACTGGAGGTCCGCTACCTTGGCACCCTGCTGAGAAAGGCGCGCGGTAGCCCCGGCGAGCGAGGTCCTCAGGGATCGCAGCGAGCCCCAGACATCGACCTCACGGCAGATGAACGACGACTTGGCGGCGCTCCGGTCCGTCAGATCCTGGGGGAAGGAAACGGGGCATCACGAAGAACGCCTCGTTCACAGAAAAGAAAAGGTATGCCTGAAACCGTTACCTGGAGGATTTTGGGGACGTCCCTGCAGAAAACCTCCAGCGACGACCGGAGCGACCCCACCGTTGCCTCAGCACACTCGCGGAGCTCATCCCAGGACTGGTCCTCCTGTTCATCATCGAGAACGAAGACGGGGTCCGAGGCCTCGCGGGTCCGAAACCGGAGCAACTGGCGCCGGGCCCCGGGGCTCCGCCGCACAGCGATGAGGCTGTCGCCCGGCGGGACGGATCGCGCCTCCACGCCCGCCTCTTCCGAGGCACTGAGCGCCGACGCACCAGCCGTCTCGCCGCCGGCAGCAACCGGTCGCCCTCCGACTGGGATGGCGGCGACTTCGGTAGCGGCAGGCGCCGGCATGGCCGGCACGTCAGGTGGGCTCGGGACCACGTCAGCGTCAGCCGCCTCCCCTATCACGATGGCCGCCTCGGCAGTAGAGCCCGCCTCAGGAACCTGCTCCACAGCGACAGGTGCCCCCCGAGCCCCCTCCGGGGGGACGCCTTGCGAGAGGGTCGGCTGAACGGCCAGGCCCGGAGCGGCGCTGATCGCACAGGCCGGCGCCGTCTTAAGGGCCTTCCGGGGTGCCAGGTCGGTCTGGCCATGGCTTCGCTTGCTGAGGGGAGAAGGAAAATCACGGCCAAGACATATGAATGGAAAGCCAGGACAAAGACATTCCGAGATACCTACCCGCTCCGGGCCATGATCCACCGCGCCTGGGGGGAAGTCTCTTGGATCCCAGCTCCCGGAACAGCCGCCGAGGTCCGCTTCGCCGGCAACTTCGGCAACACCCTTGCTTTGGACACCCGGGGAGCAGATTGCCCAGGCATTGTCACGGTGACTTGAGGGTCACCCCCATGCGCTGCCGGCGCGGGCGGCGACTCTCGGAGAGCAGGTGCCCTGACCTGGCCCCCCGGAGTCACCTCATCTCCTCCAGCCGAGGGGTCAGGTGTCCTCTCGGGTTGCCCCCGTGCCTCGGACCGGGACCCCGACGCCCCGACTCCGAAGACTGACGGCGTCGGCCCGCTCGGGGGCTGGCTCGACGGCTCCTGGCCACGCCCCAAGCCGGGGCTGAGGCCGAGACGGGCGGCCATGTCGTCCTCCTCATCATCATCATCGTCGTCGTCGTCGTCGGGCGTCTCCGGCGACGGCTCCCTCGGGAGTCCCTCCCTCTCCTGCTGGCGACAGCGCTTTTCCAAGGCGTCCCGAGCCCGCCTCCGCTCACGGGCTCGGGCCTTCTCCGCGTCCTTCTTCTTCTTCTTCTCCTCCATGGCGACCCGCCGCGCTGCTCGGTCCACCGCATCCTCCAGGACCCGTGGCCGGGAAGGCTTGTGCCACCCCACCTCTTGAAGAAAGGGGGGAAAGAAGCCCGATCGTAAGAACTAGGAGCAACCCGATGTATGAAGAAGGAAGGAGCGAACACTCACCAGAGTCACGCACCCCTGGTCGGGGCGCATCCGAAGCTGGGAGAAGGCGTGGGGGTCCGGCTTCCCCATCGCAGCCGACACCCGCCATTGGAGGGCGTCGAAGGGAAGAGGATCAGGGGACATCCGTGAGCCCTCCCAGTCAGCCTCCGGGGTCATCTCCCAAAGCGACAGCCGTCGCTCCGCCAAGGGAAGCACCCTCCGACGGTGGATGGCGGCAATCACTCCCGCAGCGGTGAGTCCCCCCTCCCGCAACGCCTCCAAGGCCTGGAGAAGGGGTCCGAGGTTCTTCTGTCTTTCGTGCGGGGTCCCGTGACGCCAGGCGTCGGTGGCGGCGGTGACTACTCGCTGGGAGAACGGCGGGAGCAACTCACCGTCATTCCAGAGGTAGAACCACCGGCGCTGCCACCCCTTGTTCGAGGACGCGAGGATGGCAGGAATATACTGCGACGCCCGCGACTACCTCAGCAGGAGGGTGCAGCCGCCGGCCCGCACCGCTGCGCGGACCTTCCTCCCCCCGTCGGCAAGGCAAAAAGCTCGGCGAAAAAGAGATGGGTCCACAAATCCCAATGGGGGGCGATCCCCAAATACCCTTCACACACCACTACGAAGATAGCGGTCTGCGAAATGGAGTTGGGGGTGAGGTTGTGCAACTCCACCCCATAGTGGTACAGGATCGCCCGCATAAAGCGGCCCGCCGACACACCGAATCCCCGCTCGTGGAAGGAGACGAAGCTCACGACGTACCCCGGCGGTGGGGATGGAGCGGCTCCGCCCGCGGGAGGAATCCATTCTGGTCGCTGCTCATCGGTGAGAGGGCGAAGCAAACCCTCGCCGACCAGCTCCTCCAGATCGCTCACCGTCACCGTGGAAAAGGGCCATGGATCGCGCGGCGAGATGATGGTCACCCGGTCAGCCATCACCAAAACGGAAGGGATGGCGGCACAAGGGGCAGGAAGGGCGGTTTCCTCTTCTCTGACTAAAGTCTCTCGGGTTGCGAAAACCTAAAGGAGGAGGCAGGAAGCGGAGCGAAGAACCGTCACCAGACCCTCTCCCGGGTATATAAAGACCAAGGCGAGACCGTTTCCAGCGTTCCGCCCGGGCCGGATGCGGGATTCAAAAAACGCGAAGCGAAACAGCCGTTCCTTGAACGGCTCGCGCACGCGCAACGGCCGCCCCGCCAACCACTCGCCCCGTCGCATTAACTCCGCGGCAAGACAGGCGGCGCTTCTGGCAGGAGAAGCGGACGATGCTTCGCCTTCGTCGTCATAACCGCTCCAAAAAAGGTACGCAGCGTCGATCGATTTCATATCCTTTTCCTTTTCTCCTTTTTCTCTATCTCTTGCAACAGGGACCGGGAAAGGGGGATACCCCGAAAAGGATCCTTCCCCATGAAGGAACCAGGCTCCGAGCCTCCTTACTGATCAGGGGTTCGAAGGCTGGCCCCCCGAAGGGTTCCAACAGCCGCCTCAGATCGCGTGGGCCCTACACCCACTACTGGTCAGAGGTTCGAAGGCCGGCCCCCCAAAGGGTTCCACGGCCGCCTCAGGCTGCTCGTGCTCCACGCCCATTACTGATCAGGGGTTCGAAGGCTGGCCCCCGAAAGGTTCACAGTCGCCTCAGACGCCGAGCGAGGGATGACCAGGGGTACGTTCGATACATAACCAAGGCTCGGGCTGCGCTCCCGAGGTACCCTAGGACATTTCCGAGACTAGCGGGAGCGATCTTGTAACGGAATCCCATCGGAGGGAGGCATCGAGCCCTCGGACCCCATCGCCAGGGGACCGGGTCCGGCAGATCACCCGTAGGTACTTTTGGGCGTGCCTCTGGGCCCCTAGCCGACCCCTAACGAACGGGGCACGGACGTCCACTCGGATTACCCGCTTGCAGCTCACCGGAGACACCATGTTCGGCGCCCATCGAGGGTAACATGGCGCTTCCCCCCCTCCTCCTTGCAGAAAGGTGACGCAGGGGCGTATGTAAAAAAACCGAGTCTGTCCCTGATCGCCCTCTCGCCCTGTGCAGAGGCTCAGGGGCTGCTCTCGCAAACCCGGCTCCGGCCGAACCGTTGACAGCGTCAACATACCAGCCCGAGAACTTGGGCCCTGACCGTACACCCGGGCTACGGCCAGTTCGCATGAGGGAACAACCAGACCAGCCGAAGCATTACGCAAGGCATTAAGACCTCGAAGGAGTGAAACCACTCCTCCGAGGCCTCGGGGGCTACACCCGGCGGGTGCGCTCGCGCGCACCCACCGAAACAAAATGCAACCGAGAAAGGCTGGTCCCCTTGCAAAAAAGTGCGACGAAAGCCTCCAAGCGAGTGCTAGCACTCCCTTCGAGGCTCGGGGGCTACTGTCGGGGACCATAATTAGGGGTACCCTCAAGACTCCTAATTCTCAGCTGGTAACCCCCATCAGCATAAAGCTGCAAAGGCCTGATGGGTGCGATTAAGTCAGGGATCAGTCCATTCGAGCGACTCGATCACGCCTCGCCCGAGCCTAGCCTCGGACAAGGGCAGCCGACCCCCGAGGGATTTCCGTCTCGCCCGAGGCCCCCCTCCAACGGCGGACACATCTCCGGCTCGCCCGAGGCCTTGCCTTCGCTAAGAAGCAACCCTGACTAAATCGCCGCACCGACCGACCGAATCGCAGGAGCATTTAACGCAAAGGTGGCCTGACACCTTTATCCTAACACACGCCCCCCGGCAGAGCCGAAGTGACCGCCGTCACTTCGCCGCTCCACTGACCTACCTGACAAAAGGACAGCGCCGCCTGCGCCGCTCCGACTGCAGTGCCACTTGACAGAGTGAGACTGACAGGCAGTCAGGTCCTGCCAAAGGCACCATAGGAAGCTCCGCTCCGCCCGACCCAGGGCTCGGACTCGGGCTAAGTCCCGGAAGACGGCGAACTCCGCTCCGCCCGACCCAGGGCTCGGACTCGGGCTAAGTCCCGCAAGACGGCGAACTCCGCTCCGCCCGACCCAGGGCTCGGACTCGGGCTAAGTCCCGGAAGACGGCGAACTCCGCTCCGCCCGACCCAGGGCTCGGACTCGGGCTAAGTCCCGGAAGACGGCGAACTCCGCTCCGCCCGACCCAGGGCTCGGACTCGGGCTAAGTCTCGGAAGACGGCGAACTCCGCTCCGCCCGACCCCAGGGCTCGGACTCGGGCTCAGCCCCGGAAGACGACGAACTCTGCTCCGCCCGACCCCAGGGCTCGGACTCGGGCTCAGCCCCAGAAGACGACGAACTCCGCTTCGCCCGACCCCAGGGCTCGGACTCCGCCCTGGCCTCTGCCGAACGACCTCCGCCTCGCCCGACCTAGGGGCTCGGACTTGGCCTCGGCCATGGAAGACAGACTCGACCTCGGCTTCGGAGGAGCCTCCACGTCGCCCGACCTCGGGCACGGGCCAGCCACGTCAACAGGAAGCGCCATCATCACCCTACCCCGAGCTGACTCGGGCCGCAGAGAACAAGACCGGTGTCCCATCTGGCTAGCTCCGCCAGATAGGCAATGATGGCGCCCCGCATGCCCTGTGACGACGGTGGCTCTCAGCTCTCTTACGGAAGCAGGAGGACGTCAGCAAGGACTCAACCGCTCCGACAGCTGTCCCTCCGCCAGGCTCCGCCGCTCCTCCGACGGCCACGACATCACACCAGCTGGGTGCCAAGATCTCTCCGGCTGCCACATCGGCATGTACTTAGGGCGCTAGCTCTCCCCCGCTAGACACGTAGCACTCTGCTACACCCCCATTGTACACCTGGATCCTCTCCTTACGCCTATAAAAGGAAGGACCAGGGCCCTCTTAGAGAGGGTTGACCGCACGGGGACGAGGACGAGACAGGCGCTCTCTTGGGGCCGCTCGCTTCCCTCACCCGCATGGACGCTTGTAACCCCCTACTGCAAGCGCACCCGACCTGGGCGCGGGACGAACACGAAGGCCGTGGGATTTCCACCTCTCTCACGCCCGTCTCCGGCCACCTCGCTTCCCCCCTTCGCGCTCGCCCACGCGCTCGACCCATCTGGGCTGGGGCATGCAGCGACATTCACTCGTCGGCTTAGGGACCCCCCCGGTCTCGAAACGCCGACATTACTGCTCAACCTGAGCCTCATCTTGTTATACCTGCATTAATTTTTCCCCCACTTGCTGAGCCCCGACCATAAGTGAGCTCACCCTTGCTAATACTTTGATCAGAGGGTGATGCTGGAGACTTTGATGAAGATTTTATCGACGACAAATTCTAAGTCTAACGATGCGCCGGTCATCTTCCTGTGGGAGATTGTCCTTTTATTTATTTCCGCTTTACTTTGATGTGATACTTGTTAATGATACAATGATTCAGATGATGTAATAAAGTATTCTACTCCCTTTACGCCTTTATTGCATTGTTTTTTGATATATTACACTTGTGACGTCAACATATGTGTGGAAATAGATCCTGGCACACATATGCTATGCACTCGGTTCTACCCCTGGAACCGGTTGTGACAGAAGTGGTATCAAAGCTATGCTGACCCTAGGTCGTTAGATTAGTTAAAAATGGAAAGCCTAGTTTGTTCAAAACTTGCTAATTTCATCCTTATAAATTATTTTATCAGCCTTACCTCTTTAAAAATTTCAACTGAATTGACTCTTCTCTTGTAGATGGTTCGTACTCTCTAAACTATCCGCATCAACACCAGCTACGCCCCTCAGCCCCGGCAGATCCCGGTCTACCCAGTGATGGTCGAGGAAGTTCCGGTGGATCTCCCTCACATCCGAGTGGAGAATGGAGTCATCCTGGAGGATAGCTCGGAGGAACAGCTACCGACCCCCACCCCGTTGGCAGAGTCCCTGGCCTTCGCAGCTAGGTCATCGACGTCAGCACCGCCTGCACCAGCCTTCCAAGCACCTGCACCCGGAGGCGACGACCCCAACGACTCCGGAGACGATGATGACGAGGATGACGACGACGACGAAGGAGGAGACGAACATGTCAACCAGGAAGCTGACTACACGTAGCAGGACTACTTCATGGGGTTTGGTCCAGTTGTCGAACATTACACATCAATGTTCGAGACGGTGCACTTCCCCAACCTGCTGCAAGAAGTGCTGCACGCGCTAGGAACCTACGTCCGCCCCCTGTACGAAACAAGGCGAGTGAGCGAGCCTCCCCGAGCTTGCTACTACATCACTCGCATCCACGTCAGGGTGATGGATGTAGAGGACAGGGGATTCAGGACTCTGTCTGCTCACGAGTCCCTGACACCACTGTCCACCTACGCTGCCTCGTTCAGCGATGCTGCCTGTCTGACCCTGTGGTCGCTCAGCCACACCTACCGGCAGTAGCTGCAGAACACGAGGTTCAGGCATCTTCCTCGGCGTCTGAGTGGAGGAAGTCAGACCAGCATCGTCCTAGGTGAAGCTGGTGAGGATCGCCTCAACACCCTAGCTAGTGTAGTGGCCGGTCTCAACACCGACCTGGATAGTGCCACCCTGGATCTCTATAGGGTGCACTTTGAGCTGGAGAATGCCCATGCCAGGATTGCAGCCCTGGAAGCCCAACTGCAAGGACTGGATCCGCCCGAAGCCCAGGTCCCCGCCATGGCATTGTCTCCTCCCCGCAAGAGGCTGCGCTATGGGGAGCCCGGATCCGTCACTAGGCTGCTTTAGGTGTTTTGAGATATGATGTAATAAGTTAGTTTCTGTGTTAGACGATGATACTCTTTTTAAGTTATCCTATTAATAAATACCAACATGTGATGGTGATTGATTGAAATGTTTGATTTGAATCTTTGTTTGAGTGCAATGGTCTTATGGAATGATGGCCATAAGAACATATAAAATTTTTAAAACATAAGCTATTTCCCGCCTAGAATCTTTTCTACTCTTCACTCCTCTGAGATGTTCACTTCCTAACCAATCAGATGGTGAACGCACGTCAAGGACCCAACAACAACCGGAACCAGCGTGGTCAACAGATACCACCACCACCACCGAATCCCAATATGGAGCAGTTCATCGCTGCCCAGATGCAGATTCTACAAGGACTCACTGCGGCTGTTCAGCAGATTCAACAGAACCAGCAAAATCAGCAGCATCAGCAGCAACAACAGAATGCACCCCCAGCCAGAGATAAGCACCGGGATTTCATGAGTCATCACCCGCCGACATTTTCTCATGCGGTTGATCCTCTAGATGCCGATGACTGGCTAAAGGTCATTGGAAAGAAGCTGGACATCATCCAGTGCAACGACCGGGAGAAGGTCTTGTACGCCTCGGGAAGACTCGAGGGTTCCGCGTCTGACTGGTGGGATGCCTTCACAGCGGCACACCCCAACGCGGATACAATAACTTGGCAGGAGTTTCAAGAGAACTTCCACGCTCATCACATCCCCTCAGGAATTATGAAGTTGAAGAAGAAGGAGTTCCTTTCCTTACTCAAGGGAATATGTCCATCAGCGAGTATCGTGATCGCTTCACTCAGCTTTCACGCTATGCCCCGGAAGAAGTGGACACAGATGAGAAGCGCCAAGAGCGTTTCTTGGAAGGATTGATTGGACCTCTGAATTACCAACTCCAGAGTCATACATTTCCCAATTTCTAGACACTGTTGAACAAGGCAATTGGCCTTGAAAGCAAAAAAAAGGAAGCAAAAGAAAGGAATTATCTGACCATAAAAGGAAGTTTCAAGGTCAGTCTAGCAGGAACACCCGCCAGAACAACGCTCAAGGTTCACAGTTCCACTTTGAAAATCAAGGCGGAAACAATTATCAAGTGCAACGCTCTGGACAACAAGGCCAGAGAAATAATCAGAGTCAGAACCAGCAAAGGAGCAACTCCCAGACCAACCAGAGGTCTGGTGGGAGTTCACAGAACCGTCAAGGTGGCGCCAGTAACACGCAGGCTAGAAGCAACAACGCACCTGTCCAACCCAACGGTTGTTTCAAGTGCGGTGAGCTAGGCCACTATGCTAACAACTGCCTAAGGCGCAACCAGCAGACACCTCAGAAAAACAGTAATTAGAGAAATGACCAGAACACCCTCGCTCGTGGATCTGCACAGAACAAGACTCCGCAGAACCAGAGCAGAGGAAGGGTCAATCACGTCACCGCAGAATCAGTGCCTGAGGATGCCGACATAGTGTATGGTATGTTTCTTGTTAACTCCATACCTGCATCAGTTTTATTTGACTCTAGAGCATTGCATTCATTTATAACTGAGTCATTTGTGGAAAAACACAACATACCTAAGTACCCTCTTAAGAAGATATTACATATTAGTTCACCGGGAGGTGACATGAAGGCCACACACTCATGCCCCCATGTTAATCTCAAGATTCAAGGAATAGATTTTTCAGTCAACCCAGTGGTCCTAGGATCCAACGGTATTGATGTGATTCTTGGATGCGTCTGGTTGAAAAGTTGTGATGGAGTGATACAGTGTGCCAATGGAACAATTATGTTGACAAGTCCTCAAGGTGAAAGAATCCAAGTTAGCATAGACAAGTCAACAGATGCAAAAGGGAAGACAGTGATAAATCACTTGGAAGAAAAGCCTTTGGAAAATATCAAGGTAGTGTGTGAATACCCAGACGTATTTCCGAAGAAATTACCAGGTATGCCACCTGACCGTGATATAGAGTTTTCTATTGAGTTATTACCCAGAACCGCACCTATTTTGAAAACACCATATAGAATGGATGTCAAATATTTAGTAGAACTGAAGAAACAAATAGAAGAATTACTAGAAAAAGGTTTCACTCGCCCAAGTTCATCCTCTTGGGGAGCCCCAGTTCTATTTGTGAACAAGAAGGATGGTTCGAGGAGAATGTGCGTTGATTATAGAAGTTTGAATGAAGTAACCATCAAGAATAAATACCCATTACCTCGGATTGAAGATTTATTTGATCAGATGAAGGGAGCTAAGATATTCTCGAAGATAGATATGAGATCGGGATATCATCAGTTAAAGATTCGAGCAGAAGATGTACCGAAGATAGCCTTCACGACAAGATATGGATTATACGAGTTTTTGGTCATATCGTTTGGACTGACTAATGCACCAGCATACTTTATGAACTTGATGAATAAAGTATTCATGGAATATCTGGATCAGTTTGTGGTCGTATTCATTGACGACATACTGATATACTCTCCGAATGAAGAAACACATGAAGATCATCTAAGGCTAGTCCTACAAAAGCTTCGTGACAACCAACTATACGCAAAGTTCTCGAAGTGTGATTTTTGGTTGAAGGAAGTTGCTTTCTTAGGGCATATCATTACCGATGGTGGAATTAAAGTGGACCTAGGAAAGATAAGCGAAATACTAAATTGGAAGCAACCAAAGGATGCGTCCAAGATCAGAAGTTTTCTTGGATTGGCAGGATACTATAGAAGATTTATTAAAGGTTTTTCCAAGTTAGTGAAACCACTTACCTCTCTACTGGAGAAAGGTAAAGAGTTCAAATGGGATGAAGCTTGTCAGAATTGTTTTGAAGAACTCAAGAAAAGGTTAACCACTACACTAATATTGGTAATGCCAGACATCCACAAGGGATTTGATGTGTATTGCGATGCATCACACCTTGGACTTGGATGCGTGCTAATGCAAGAAGGAAAAGTGATAGCTTATGCCTCAAGGCAGTTGAGAAAGCATGAGAAGAATTATCCTACGCATGATTTGGAACTAGCTGCCATAGTGCATGCTTTGAAGATTTGGAGGCACTATATGATTGGAAACAAGTGCAAAATCTTCACGGGTCACAAAAGCTTAAAATATATATTCACTTAGAAAGATCTCAACCTAAGACAGAGAAGATGGCTTGAGTTGATTAAGGACTATGATTTGGAAATACAATATCACCCAGAAAAGCTAATGTAGTAGCTGATGCTTTGAGCCGTAAGGGTCAAGTGAACAACATCACTACTCATTTGATGTCACAAGAATTGTGCTGGGAAATGGAACAACTCAACCTTGCTTTGCTCAATAATGTAGAAGCAACAGTTATGGAAGTTGAATCTACTTTAGAAGAAGATATTCATAAAGGACAAGAGTCTGATGAGAAAATCAAGGAAATTAAAACTTTGATTGGGATGGGTAAAGCCCTAGATTTCACGGAAGATGATCAAGGCAAAGTATGGTTTAAGAGGAGAATCTGCGTACCGGAAATCAAACACTTGCGCCAACTTATTTTGAGAGAAGCTCATGATTCAGCTTACTCTATTCACCCTGGTAGTACAAAGATGTACCAGAACCTCAAGGAAAAGTATTGGTGGTACGGATTGAAAAGAGATGTTGCTACTCATGTTGCATTATGTGACGTGTGTCAGCGAGTTAAAGCCGAACACCAAAGACCAGCAGGATTGCTACAACCCCTCAAGGTACCTGAATGGAAATGGGAAGAAATCGGTATGGATTTCATAGTTGGACTACCCCGTACTCGAGATGGCTATGATTCAATATGGGTCATAGTAGACAGGTTGACTAAAGTGACATACTTTATACCTGTGAAGACAACTTACTCAGGAGCCCAGTTAGCAGAGTTATACATGTCAAGGATTGTTTGTCTACATGGAGTACCAAAGAAGATCGTATCAGATCGAGGAACCTAGTTTACCTCGCGCTTTTGGAAAAGACTACATGAGTCTATGGATACCAAGCTAAATTTTAGTTCAGCTTATCATCCGCAAACGGATGGGCAAACGGAAAGAACAAACCAAGTGTTGGAAGATATGCTAAGAGCTTGCGCTCTAAAGCATGGTAGAAGCTGGGATAAAAGTTTGCCTTATGCATAATTTTCATATAACAATAGTTATCAGGCAAGTCTAAAAATGGCACCATTTGAAACACTTTGTGGACGAAAATGTAGAACACCGCTTTATTGGAATCAGACTGGAGAAAGTCAAGTATTTGGTCTAGAAATTCTCCAAGAGGCAGAAAGGCAAGTGCAGATTATTAGAGAAAACTTGAAGACAGCCCAGTCAAGATAGAAAAGCTATGCTGATAACAGAAGAAGAGAGTTGATGTTTGAAGTAGGAGACTTTGTATACCTTAAAGTTTCACCGATGAGAGGAATGAAAAGGTTTAAGGTTAAGGGAAAATTATCACCTTGCTATATCGGCCCATTCAAGATTTTGGAAAGAAAAGGTGAAGTAGCCTACCAGTTAGAGCTACCCGGTAGATTATCGGATGTGCATGACGTATTTCACGTGTCACAACTTAAGAAGTGCTTAAGAGTACCAGAAGAACAGTTACCCATGGAAGAACTGAATGTCAATGAGGATTTGACTTATTCGGAATACCCTATCAGAATTTTGGAAACATCTCGCAGAATTACATGGAGTAAAGTCATTAACATGTGCAAAGTTCAGTGGAGTCATCATTCAGAAGATGAGGCTACTTGGGAAAGAGAAGATGAACTCAGAGCAGAATTTCCCCAGTTATTCTCGGAAGTTTCTTAATCTCGAGGACGAGATTCTTTTTAAGAGGGGTAGGTTTGTAACACCACAAAAGACATCAACTAAAAATAATGAATTTAGTTATTATGGTAATTAAGATAATAATTTTTTAAGTGTTTAATTATTTATTTGCATTTTGATCATTTTCTTTGTATGCGCTTGATTGATTATCGGATGTTTATTATAATTATTTTTAAAGAAAAACCTAGTAATTAATACAATAATTAAATAATATAATAATTATTAGTCTAAAACAAGTATTTTATTTATAAATAACTTTGGTGAATTTTTAGGGAATTTTCGAGCTCTTTAAAAATGCATTTCGGAATTTGAAAAAAAAGAAAAAAACACAAATACCTAACCCTAACCCTAGGCCCACTAGGGGCCCATTTGCTCTCACCTGCCGCAAGCCTGGCTCCTAGCCAGTAGCCGCCGCCGCCATCTCCTGTGCTTCCTCTCCCTCTGTTCTCTCTCTCCCATCTCTCTCCTCTCTCTCACCGCTCTCTCTCTACCGCGCTAGGCCACCGCGGTTGACCGCGCGCGCGCAGCAAGCCGGGACCCCGCGCCTACAGCCACCGCGCCCTGCCTCGCCGACCTCCCCGCGTGCGCGATGCCGAGCCGCCCTGCGCGCACAGTCCCGTGCAGCAGCCCGAGCCGCCGAGCTCCCTGCGCGCATCACCGCCTCGTGACGCGCGCGCCCCAAGCTGCGCCCAGCGCGCCCGACTGCACGCCCGCGACCGTTTCATTTTCTGCGATTAATGGACTTCATGCATCCATTTCTTCCCCCCCTCATTCCTCCTCTCCATTATGAGCAGGTAACAGCAGCGCCATTGATGGCCTCCTTGATGACGCCGACGTCCCTTTCTCCCCCTCCCTCTCTCTATAAAAGGGCAGCAGAGATCTTTCTCACTTCTCCCCTACCCAAGCTCGCCCCCATCTCTCTCTCACTCTCCTCGCCGTTAGAGCCACCGCCGCCGTCGCCGGAGTTCGTCATCGCCGGAGCCCATGGAGTTCGCCGGAGCTACGCCATCTGCCATCCGAAGTCGAGCCCCTGCTCTTCTCCACCCGGCCGAACCCCCGTCGAACTCTCCCTGTCACATGTGCGAACTCAAGGTTGAAGACGACCCAAAATATTTTATAAATTAATTTTGATTTGATTCATGAATTGTATATTTAGTTGTTGTAATATGAACATGTGTGGTCCGAAATACACGTGTATGTGCATTATGGAATTTTTTGTACAGATTTGTGATTATTAGTGCACCGTGACAATTCATGTTAATCGATGCGTTGATTTTTGGATTAGAGAAATATTACGAGAATTTAGTAGTCACACGTTGGTGATAAAAAACAGTAGATAGAAATTTTTGTAGTTAAATTTGGTTACAACGAACTTTAGAATCTATTTGAAGAATTGAAGTCATAGGTTCATTTTAATGAATTTAGAAAATAGTATAGAACTCCTGTCATATAAACATTATAGGATTTTAGATGATTTATCACTAGGTTATTTTATTAATATTTTCTTTTAGAAAGAAACAAGAAAATATCACCGGTATAATGGAAAATAGATTTTTACTAGCCAAATAAACATGTTTGCAAGTATAGCGCTTAAATTTTTAGAGTTAGTAAAGTAAAGTTTATGTCAAAATAACCTTGCTTGTGTTATAAAAAGTTCAATTAGAAATTTATAGGGATTTTTAGAATATTAAATTTATTTTTAACTATACTCAATAATTCTAGCTAGAAATAAAAAGATAAAATCTATTACTCTAAATATTAGTATTAAAGACAATAAGTACTATTTATTTTCATTAAGGATGTTAATATATATTAATACTAGTTAATACTGTATTTATTGCACCCACTCATAAGTTCACCATTTAGGATTCACAATAATAGCTATAATTGAATTAATAAGTATTTACATGTTTATGACGTATTTAAGATGTGATAAATGCGATGTGTTAATGTGTATGTAATGGTGTATGTTTATGTAATGGTGCGTGTTTATTTATTGGTGTATGTTTTATTTTTGTATGTGCGATGTGTGACTCTATTAGAAGCGGACTGTGTGGTAGAGGATTCGAATACGTTCGAAGACGAACCACAGGACACGTTTGAGCAAGGCAAGTGGATTCTCCCTCTGCATATTCTTTTTGTAGCCACTCATTGCATCTAATAATGTTTACTTTTTGATATACTACATAATTTGATGGGTTTTACCTAATTAAGGATTTCCTAGATTTACCAACTGTATTCCTTGTTTACCCTGGGAAATAATTAAGCTTTGCAAAATTTATGCTACCACTCAACTTAATGATTTTCATGTCACTCATTAATTGATATTAATTTTCCAAAATTAAAATTGGCAATTATGACATTAACCCGATGGTTAAGATAACAATATTACTTCTTATTAATTGGAACATGGAGTGACCACCCAGGATAACAGTGCAACCACGAGTGCTATCATGGCTCTGGCTTTGGTAATTAGCTTTATATGCTTAGTGCCTGGCAACCTTACCTAAAATATGAGCAAGAGGGGGAGCGGTAGGTGCTGGCAGCCCACGTTAACATGGGGACGTATTCTTGGCTAAGGTACCTCACCCAGGGGGCCACCACCATCGTCTTTAGAAACCTTAGCGGGTTGCTTCGTATTAAGTTATTTTATGAAAACCTCATAATGGATCCCTAGCCATTCACCTCGGTAGTGTTTAAGGGTCCGATCAACCTAGGCTAGATGGGATACATGGCTTGTGGGTAAAGTTGTACCACCTCTGCAGAGTGTAAAGCTGATATATCAGCCGTGCTCCCGGTTATGAGTGACCTGGACTCCTCACATGATAATTGAACTTGAAGATGGAATTAAATTGAGATCCGATGATCTGCCAATAAATTGCTTAAGTGGTTTTCACTTAAGTGTTTTTGTTATACTCATATTCCTTTGTTTAAATGGGATATTTGGGAATCACACTTATTAGTAAGACAGGTGTTGTTAATAAAATGTTGACCAACTAAAATGCTTACTGCTCAACCTGAGCCTCACCTTGTTATACCTGCATTAATTTTTCCCCCACTTGCTGAGCCCCGACCATAAGTGAGCTCACCCTTGCTAATATTTTGATCAGAGGGTGATGCTGGAGACTTTGATGAAGATTTTATTGACGACGAAATCTAAGTCTAACGATGCGCCTGTCATCTTCCTGTGGGAGATTGCCCTGTTATTTATTTCCGCTTTACTTTGATGTGATACTTGTTAAAGATACAATGATTCAGATGATGTAATGAAGTATTCTACTCTCTTTACGCCTTTATTGCATTGTCTTTTGATATATTACACTTGTGACGTCAACATATGTGTGGAAATGGATCCTAGCAACATATGCTATGCGCTCGGTTCTACCCCTGGAACCGGGTGTGACATTTCTATAGTGCTAAAGTCTAGCATATGCTTGCTAAACTTTAGCATTAGAGGACTGTTTGATACAAATGCTAACTTTAGCACATGAATATAATTAATATCTATTTTAGCTGGCCGAGGACAGTGGCTGGCTGTTGTGCGGGGAGGAGGGATTGCTAACAACCGTGGGTGGAGTAGGGGAGAGAGAGAGGGGTTGGGACCACTTTTAACTTATTTTAGCATCTTTGGAGGAGCTAACGTACTAATTTGTACTAAACTTTAGTGTCGGCGTTTCGAGACAGGGGGGTCCCTAAGCCGACGAGTGAGTGTGCTGCGTGCCCCAGCCCAGATGGGTCGAGCGCGTGGGCGAGCGCGAAGGGGGGAGAGGCGAGGTGGCCGGAGTCGAGCGTGAGAGAGGTGGAAGTCCCGCGGCCTTCGTGTTCGTCCCGCGCCCAGGTCAGGTGCGCTTGCAGTAGGGGGGTTACAAGCGTCCACGCGGGTGAGGGAAGCGAGCGGCCCCAAGAGAGCGCCTGTCCCGTCCTCGGTCCCGCGCGGCCAACCTTCTCTAAGAAGGCCCTGGTCCTCCCTTTTATAGTCGTAAGGAGAGGATCCAGGTGTACAATGGGGGATGTAGCAGAGTGCTACGTGTCTAGCGGAGAGAGAGCTAGCGCCCTAGGTACATGCCAATGTGGCAGCCGGAGAGGTCTTGGCACCTTGCTGGCGTGATGTCGTGGCTGTCGGAGGTGCGACGGAGCTTGGCAGAGGGACAGCTGTTGGAGCGGTCGAGTCCCTGCTGACGTCGCCCTGCTTCCGTAAGAGAGCTGGGGGCCGCCGTCGTCACAGAGCTTGTGGAGCGCCATCATTGCCCATCCGGCGGAGCTGGCCGGATGGGACGCCGGTCTTGTTCTCCGTGACCCGAGTCGATTCGGGGTAGGATGATGATGGCGCTTCCTGTTGACGTGGCGGGTCTGTGCCCTAGGCAGGGTGACGTGGGGGCTCCTCCGAAGCCGAGGTTGAGTCTGTCCTCTGTTGCCGAGGCCGAGCCCGAGCCATGGGGTCGGGCGAGGCGGAAGTCGTTCGGCCGAGGCCAGGGCGGAGTCCGAGCCCTGGGGTCGGGCGAGGCGGAGTTTCGTCGTCTTTCGGGTCTTAGCCCGAGTCCGAGCCCTGGGGTCGGGCGAGGCGGAGTTTCGTCGTCTTCCGGGTCTTAGCCCGAGTCCGAGCCCTGGGGTCGGGCGAGGCGGAGTTTCGTCGTCTTCCGGGTCTTAGCCCGAGTCCGAGCCCTGGGGTCGGGCGGAGCGGAGTTCGCCGTCTTCCGGGTCTTAGCCCGAGTCCGAGCCCTGGGGTCGGGCGGAGCGGAGTTCGCCGTCTTCTGGGTCTTAGCCCGAGTCCGAGCCCTGGGGACGGGCGGAGCGGAGTTCGCCGTCTTCCGGGTCTTAGCCCGAGTCCGAGCCCTGGGGTCGGGCGGAGCGGAGTTCGCCGTGGCGCTTTTGGCAAGGCCTGACTGCCTGTCAGACTCACTCTGTCGAGTGGCACCGCAGTCGGAGTGGCGCAGGCGACGCTGTCCTTCTGTCAGACTGGTCAGTGGAGCGGTGGAGTGACGGCGGTCACTTCGGCTCTGCCGGGGGCGCGTGTCAGGATAAAGGTGTCAGGCCACCTTTGCGTTAAATGCTCCTGCAATTTGGTCAGTCGGTGTGGCGATTTAGTCAAGGTTGCTTCTGAGCGAAGCCAAGGCCTTGGGCAAGCCGGTGATGTGTCCGCCGTAAAAAGGGGGGCCTCGGGCGAGACGGAAGTCTCTCGAGGTCGGCTGCCCTTGGCCGAGGCTAGGCTCGAGTGAAGCGTGATCGAGTCACTCGTGTGGACTGATCCCTGACTTAATCGTACCCATCAGGCCTTTGCAGCTTTATGCTGATGGGGGTTACCAGCTGAGAATTAGGCGTCTTGAGGGTACCCCTAATTATGGTCCCCGACAGTAGCCCCCGAGCCTCGAAGGGAGTGTTAGCACTCGCTTGGAGGCTTTCGTCGCACTTTTTTGCAAGGGGACCAGCCTTTCTCGGTTGCATTTTGTTCCGGTGGGTGTAGCCCCCGAGGCCTCGGAGGAGTGGTTACACTCCTTCGAGGTCTTAATACCTCGCGTAACGCTTCGGCTGGTCTGGTCGTTCCCTCATGCGAACTGGCCGTAGCCCGGGTGCACGGTCGGGGCCCAAGCTCTCGGGCTGGTATGTTGACGCTGTCAACGGTTTGGCCGGAGCCAGTTTTTGCGAGAGCAGCCCCCGAGCCTCTGCACAGGGCGAGAGGACGATCAGGGACAGACTCGACTTTTTACATACGCCCCTACGTCGCCTTTCCGCAAGGAGGAGGGGGGGAGTGCGCCATGTTACCCTCGATGGGCACCGAACATGGTGTCTCCGGTGAGCTGCAAGCGGGTAATCCGAGTGGACGTCCGTGCCCCGTTCGTTGGGGGTCGGCTAGGGGCCCGGAGGCACGCCCAAAAGTACCTGCGGGTGATTTGCCGGACCCGGTCCCCTGGCGACGGGGTCCGAGGGCTCGATGCCTCCCTCCGATGGGATTCCGTTACAAGATCGTTCCCGCTGGTCTCGGAAATGTCCTAGGGTACCTCGGGAGCGCAGCCGGAGCCTCGGTTATGTATCGAACGTACCCCTGGTCATCCCTCGCTCGGTGTCTGAGGCGACTGTGAACCCTTCGGGGGCCAGCCTTCGAACCCCTGATCAGTAATGGGCGCGGAGCCCGAGTAGCCTGAGGCGGCCATGGAACCCTTCGGGGGGCTGGCCTTCGAACCCCTGACCAGTAGTGGGTGTCGGGCCCACGCGATCTGAGGCGACTGTTGAACCCTTCGGAGGGCCAGTCTTCGAACCCCTGATCAGTAGGGGGGGCTCGGAGCCCGGTTCCTTCGCGGAGAAGGGTCCTTTTCGGGGTATCCCCCTTTCCCGGTCCCTGTTGCAAGAGATAGAGAAAGAGGAAAAAGGAAAAGGATACGAAATCGAATGACGTGGCGTACCTTTTCTGACGCGGTTATTACGGCGAAGGTGAAGCGTCGCGCGCTTCTCCCGCCAGAGGCGCCGCCTGTCCCGCCGCAGAGTTAATGTGACGGGGCGAGTGGTTGGCGGGGCGGCCGTTGCGCGTGCGCGATCCGTTCGAGGAACGGGTCACGGGTGCACCGTCTTCACGCCGTGAGAGGAGGCTCTCTTGCTGTCCTGGGACGGGACGTGAGCCTGGCTGACGACGTGACTGCTGCGTCCGCCCGCCTGCCACCGCCATTACTGCCGGCCCACTTTCGGTCGCTTTGACCGACGCGCCAGGCCGGCGCTGCTGGGTCGCCTCGAGTCGCGGCATAGGCTCCGCAACCGAAGAGGCGCGACGGTGGCACAAGTGGCGGTGCGGTTGCGTGCGTGCAGCAACTGGCGCGCCGATTGCTTGATGCGTGGGCCTGGGCTTCCAAGCTGGCGTGTCAGAAGTCGGAGAAGCGCGTCCACCTGGCGCGGTTGCATGCCGCCTGCATGGCTGCCTGCCCCTTCCGCCCGTTGGTCTGGGCAAAAGTGGGGGGTCGCTTGTAACCGCTGGACGGTCGTGCGCACCACGTGCGGCGGTTTGGCTTCTTCTGCCCTGAGCCGGTTTGCATGACATGCGGGACCCAGCCCCCGAGTCGCAGGGGAGGGCCTTGGAGCGTGTTGGAGAAGACTTAGAGGCCGGTTGGCCGAGGCCCCAGGGGTAACCGGCCGAGCCGCCTGCTCGGGCCGGATTCCCGAAGGAGTCCCTGGACCGCGTCGCCGTCCGAGGCTGGGTCGGACTTTGCTGAAGAAGTCGTCGATGCCGAGGGTGCTACGGCTCCCTTCAGCGTGAAGACCCGAGCCTGCAGGATCAGACCGTCTTGTAGCGTGTGCCTTCTGCGGCCGCCGAGGCCAGAAAACACACCCTCGCCGCGCTTGCGAAGCTGCGTCTGTTTTCCTCTTGTTTCGAGCATCTGGACTCTGTCGGTAACAGGGATGTTTGTGTGAGCGAGAGTTGCTTCTCGCGGAAGGGACGAGTGAGGTATCCGTATCCCAGAGGCGTGGGAATCCCTCGGCTCGGTTGGCCTTGCCGCTTACGCGTACTTTCACCCGTTCATGAGGCCCTCCCCGACTTAGTCGAGAAAGCTTGAAGGACTGCTTCGGCAGGAGAGCTTCCGAACGTGAAGACTTGTTCGGTCCACGGAGTCGCTTTATCCGAGCGCGAGTTACTTATCGCAGAAGGTGATGAGTGAGGTATCCGTATCCCGGAGGCGTAGGAGTCCCTCGGCTCGGTCAGCCTTGGCTGCTTACGTGTACTCCGTCGTTTCCAGGATCCGCTTTTCGAAGTAGTCGAGAAGTACGAAAGAAATCCTGCTAAAAAGAGATCCTTTTTCGAGGAAAAATTCGACGCAGAGGGGGTCTCCCCCCTTTTAGCCCCCGAGGGAGGGTCGGGCTTTGCCGAGGCTAGGCCGACCCTTCCTTGACGACTAAACTTTGCGTGGGTGCGAGGTATATGAACAACTTGAAAACATCTTAAGGGTAGAAGCGACGTAGCTGTTTGATGTTCCAAGCGTTGCCGTAGATCTCGCCTTGATTGTTGGCCAGCTTGTATGTTCCGGGCTTCAGAACTTTGGCGATGACGAATGGCCCTTCCCAGGGGGGCGTGAGCTTGTGCCTCCCTCGGGCGTCTTGCCGCAGCCGAAGCACCAGATCGCCCACCTGGAGGTCTCGGGACCGGACCCCTCGGGCGTGGTAGCGTCGCAGGGACTGCTGGTACCGCGCCGAGTGTAGTAAGGCCCTGTCCCGAGCCTCCTCCAGCTGGTCCAGCGATTCCTCTTGGCTAGCTTGGTTGCTTTGATCGGTGTAGGCCCTCGTCCTCGGGGAGCCGTATTCCAGGTCAGTGGGCAAGATAGCTTCAACCCCGTAGACCAGGAAAAACGGCGTGAAGCCCGTGGCACGACTCGGCGTCGTCCTTAGGCTCTAGACCACCGAGGGGAGTTCCTTCATCCATCGCTTGCCGAACTTGTTGAGGTCGTTGTAGATCCGAGGCTTGAGCCCTTGTAGAATCATGCCGTTGGCACGCTCTACTTGCCCATTCGACATGGGATGAGCCACGGCGGCCCAGTCCACCCGGATATGGTGATCCTCGCAAAAATTCAGGAATTTTTTGCCGGTGAACTGGGTGCCGTTGTCGGTGATGATGGAGTTCGGGACCCCGAAGCGATGGATGATGTTGGTGAAGAACGCCACCGCCTGCTCGGACCTGATGCTGTTCAGAGGTCGGACCTCGATCCACTTGGAGAATTTGTCGATGGCGACCAGCAGGTGCGTGTAGCCCCCGGGCGCCTTCTGCAAGGGACCGACGAGGTCCAGACCCCATACAGCGAAGGGCCAGGTGATGGGTATCGTCTGCAGAGCCTGAGCGGGCAGGTGAGTCTGCTTCGCATAGAATTGGCACCCTTCGCAGGTGCGGACAACTCTAGTGGCGTCAGCCACCGCCGTTGGCCAGTAGAAGCCTTGTCGGAAAGCATTCCCGACAAGGGCTCGGGGCGCTGCGTGGTGGCCGCAAGCCCCCGAGTGTATTTCTTGCAGCAGTTCCCGACCTTCGGCGATGGAGATGCATCGCTGGAGGATGCCCGAGGGGCTGCGATGGTAGAGCTCCTCTTCGTCGCCCAGCAAGACGAATGACTTGGCGCGTCGCGCTACCCGCCGAGCCTCGACTTGGTCGAGGGGTAGCTCTCCTCGACGGAGATATTGCAGGTACGGGGCCTGCCAATCTCGATCTGGCGTGGCCTCGCTCTGCTCTTCCTCGACGTCTAGTGCCTCGCCCTCGGGGGCCGAGGGTACCTCGGGCTGTGCCGAGGGTACCTCGGGCTGAGCCGAGGGTACCTCGGGCTCGGGCGCGTCGTCGAGCTTGACGGAGGGTTGATGCAGATCCCGGGAGAAGACGTCCGGGGGGACCGTCGTTCGCCCCGAGGCTATTTTAGCCAGCTCGTCTGCGGTTTCGTTGTAGCGTCGAGCGACGTGGTTGAGCTCGAGCCCAAAGAACTTGTCTTCCAGGCGCCGAACCTCGTCGCAGTAGGCCTCCATCTTCGGGTCGCGGCAGTGGGAGTTCTTCATGACTTGGTCGATGACGAGCTGCGAATCACCGCGGGCGTCGAGGCGTCGAGGCGTCTGACCCCTAGCTCGATGGCGATCCGCAACCCGTTGACCAGAGCTTCGTACTCGGCCACATTGTTGAACGCCGGGAAATGGAGGCGCAGCACGTAGCGCAAGTGCTTTCCGAGGGGCGAGATGAAGAGCAGGCCCGCGCCGGCTCCCGTCTTCATCAGCGACCCGTCGAAAAACATGGTCCAGAGCTCCGGTCGGATCGGAGCCGTCGGCAGCTGGGTGTCGACCCATTCGGCCACGAAGTCTGCCAACACCTGGGACTTGATGGCCTTCCGAGGGGCGAATGAGATTGTTTCGCCCATGATTTCCACCGCCCACCTTGCGATCCTGCCCGAGGCCTCTCGGCACTAGATGATCTCCCCCAGGGGGAAGGATGACACCACAGTTACCGGATGAGACTCGAAGTAGTGTCGCAGCTTCCGCCTTGTCAGGATCACAGCATACACCAGCTTTTGAACTTGTGGGTAGCGGATCTTGGTCTCGGACAGCACTTCGCTGACGAAGTAGACCGGCCTCTGAACGGGCAATGCATGCCCTTCCTCTTGCCTCTCGACCACAATCGCGGCGCTAACCACCTGCGCGGTCGCGGCGACGTAGACCAAGAGGGCTTCTCCATCCGCCGGGGGCACCAAGACAGGCGCCTTCGTAAGGAGCGCCTTCAGGTTGCCGAGGGCTTCCTCGGCCTCAGGGGTCCAAGCGAAACACTCGGCCTTCCTTAAGAGGCGGTACAGAGGCAGACCTCTTTCGCCGAGGCGTGAGATGAAGCGGCTCAGGGCCGCGAGGCATCCCATGACCCTCTGTACACCTTTTAAGTCCTTGATGGGTCCCATGCTGGTGATGGCCGCGATCTTCTCCGGGTTGGCTTCGATGCCTCGCTCGGAGACGATGAACCCTAGGAGCATGCCTCGGGGCACCCCGAAGACACACTTCTCGGGATTGAGCTTGACTCCTTTCGCCTTGAGACATCGGAATGTCACTTCAAGGTCGGAGAGGAGGTCGGAAGCCTTCCTTGTCTTGACTACGATGTCATCAACGTAGGCCTCGATTGTGCGACCGATGTGTTCGCCGAACACATGGTTCATGCACCGCTGGTACGTCGCGCCCGCATTCCTCAAACCGAACGGCATGGTGACATAACAGTACATGCCGAACGGCGTGATGAAGGAAGTCGCAAGCTGGTCGGACTCTTTCATCCGGATCTGGTGATACCCTGAGTAGGCATCGAGGAAGGACAGGGTTTCGCACCTAGCGGTGGAATCCACGATTTGATCGATGCGAGGCAGAGGGTAGGGAACCTTCGGACATGCTTTGTTGAGACCAGTGTAGTCTACGCACATCCGCCATTTCCCCCCTTTCTTCCTCACAAGCACGGGGTTGGCAAGCCATTCGGGATGGAATACCTCTTTGATGAACCCTGCTGCCATTAGCTTGTGGATCTCTTCGCCAATCACTCTGCGCTTCTCCTCGTCGAATCGGCGCAGAGGCTGCCTGACGGGTCGGGCTCCGGCCCGAATATCCAGCGAGTGCTCGGCGACATCCCTCGGTATGCCGGGCATGTCCGAGGGACTCCACGCAAAGACGTCGGCGTTTGCGCGGATAAAGTCGACGAGCACTGCTTCCTATTTGGGGTCGAGCCCGGAACCGATCCGGATCTGCTTGGCGGTGTCGCCACCGGGGTCAAGAGGGACGGCCTTGACCGTCTCCGCTGGCTCGAAGTTGCCGGCATGGCGCTTCACGTCTGGCACCTCCTTGGAGAGGTTCTCCAGGTCGGCGATGAGGGCCTCGGACTCGGCGAGGGCCTCGGCGCACTCCACGCACTCCACGTCGCATTCGAACGCGTGTTTGTACGTGGGGCCGACGGTGATGACCCCGTTGGGGCCCGGCATCTTGAGCTTCAGGTAGGTGTAGTTGGGGACGGCCATGAACTTCGCGTAGCATGGCCTCCCTAGTACGGCGTGGTAGGTTCCTCGGAACCCGACCACCTCGAACGTCAGGGTCTCCCTTCGGAAGTTGGAGGGCGTCCCGAAGCAGACGGGGAGGTCGAGTCGCCCGAGGGGCTGGACGCGCTTCCCAGGGATGATCCCGTGGAAGGGCGCAGCGCCTGCTTGGACGGAGGACAAATCGACGCGCAGGAGCTTGAGGGTCTCGGCGTAGATGATGTTGAGGCAGCTGCCCCCATCCATCAGGACCTTGGTGAGCCTAACATTGCCGACAACGGGGTCGACGACGAGCGGGTATTTCCCCGGGCTCGGCACATGGTCGGGGTGGTCGGCCTGGTCGAAGGTGATGGGCTTGTCGGACCAGTCTAGGTAGACTGGCGCCGCCACCTTCACCGAGCAGACCTCCCGGCGCTCTTGCTTGCGATGCCGAGCCGAGGCATTCGCCGCATGCCCTCCATAGATCATGAAGCAGTCGCAGACCTCGGGGAACTCTCCTGCTGGGTGATCTTCGTTCTTGTCGTCGTCGCGGGCCCTGCCACCCTCGGCGGGTGGCCCGGCCCTGTGGAAGTGACGCCGAAGCATAACGCACTCCTCGAGGGTGTGCTTGACGGGCCCCTGATGGTAGGGGCACGGCTCCTTGAGCATCTTGTCGAAGAGGTTTGCACCTCCGGGGGGCTTCCGAGGGTTCTTGTACTCGGCGGCGGCGACAAGGTCCGCGTCAGCGGCGTCGCGTTTCGATTGCGACTTCTTCTTGCCTTTCTTCTTGGCGCCGCGCGGAGCAGACGCCTCGGGAGCCTCTTCCGATGGGCGGCCCTGGGGCTGCTTGTCCTTTCGGAAGATAGCTTCAACCGCCTCCTAGCCAGAGGCGAACTTGGTGGCGATGTCCATCAGCTCGCTCGCCCTGGTGGGGGTCTTGCGACCCAGCTTGCTCACCAGGTCGCGGCAAGTGGTGCCGGCGAGGAACGCGCCGATGACATCCGAGTCGGTGATGTTGGGCAGCTCGATGCGCTGCTTCGAGAATCGCCGGATGTAGTCCCGGAGCGACTCCCCCGGCTGTTGCCGGCAGCTTCGAAGGTCCCAGGAATTCCCGGGGCGCATGTATGTGCCCTGGAAATTGCCAGCGAAGGCTTGGACCAAGTCGTCCCAGTTGGAGATCTGCCCCGGAGGCAGGTGCTCCAACCAGGCGCGAGCAGTGTCGGAGAGGAACAGGGGGAGGTTACGGATGATGAGGTTGTCGTCGTCCGTCCCACCTAGTTGGCAGGCAAGGTGGTAGTCCGCGAGCCACAGTTCTGGTCTCGTTTCCCCCGAGTACTTCGTGATAGTAGTCGGGGATCGGAACCGGGTCGGGAATGGCGCCCGTCGGATGGCCCGACTGAAGGCCTGCGGACCGGGTGGTTCGGGCGAGGGACTCCGATCCTCCCCGCTGTCGTAGCGCCCCCCACGCCTGGGGTGGTAGCCTCGGCGCACCCTTTCGTCGAGGTGAGCCCGACGGTCGCGTCGATGGTGCTCGTTGCCGAGGTGGCCCGGGGCCGCAGGCGCGGTGTTGCGCGTGCGCCCGGTGTAGACCGAGGCTTCCCGCATGAATCGGGAAATCGCGGCGTGAGGTTCCGAGGGATATCCTTGCCTTCGGGAGGCAGTGCTCTCGGCCCGTCGGGCCGCAGCGCCTTCCAGGAGATTCTTGAGCTCTCCCTGGATTCGCCGACCCTCGGTGGTTGATGGCTCCGGCATCGCGCGGATGAGCATCGCTGCGGCTGCCAGGTTCTGACCAACCCTGCTGGATGCGGGCGGCGGCCTGACCCTGGCATCGTTGGCGACGCGGTGCTGGAGACCTTGGGGCAGGTGACGTATTTCTCCGGCCAGGGGTTGGCCCACCCATGCCTGTCCGACGTCCCGACGGATCGGCTCAAGCGCTCCTGTTCCCTCGTTGAGCCTGGCCTGCGCCTCGCGGACTTGCTCGAGTTGTGGGTCGTAACCCCCCGCCGGAGCGGGGACCACAGCTAGCTCCCGTGGGATGTCGGCGCGAGGCGCCGGCCTAGGGAGATCACCGTCCTCCGGCATGCCAAGATGGTTGCCTTCGGAGGGATCCCCTAGCTCGATGTGGAAACATTCGCGGCTTGGGCCGTAGCTCTCGTCGCCAAGGCTGCGGCTTCCGTCGGAACAGTCGGAGAGGCAGTAGTCACATGCGGTCATGAAGTCCCGCACGACACTGGGGTTGCCAAGTCCGGAGAAATCCCAACAGATGCTGGGATCGTCATCTTCCTCGGACCCAGAGGGCCCGTAGGTCGAGACGTCCGTCAGCCGGTCCCAAGGCGACCGCATACGAAACCCCAGTGGGGTTGCACTCGCCTCAATGAGAGTGCCCGCCAAAACGAGGTCGTTTGGCGGGTTGAGGCCGAGTCGAAATGACGCAAGATGGGAGTTAGTTGGTACCTTTTGGTCGACGAGGGGCGACGTAGTCACATCGGGGACTGGTTGCACCGTCATCTCAGGTACGAGGGCGACGTCCTGCAGGCTTTCCGCGAGCGTGCTGGCGTCGTCTTCTTGTTCGGGGTCAGCGCGTCGCGGGGGGACGGCGCTTGCCTTCGTCTTGAACGCGAGGTCGACGTCCGGCGTGCCCTCCGTCGGGGCGTCGGGGGCGTCGATTCGCTCGACGGCCAACGAAGTGCGGCCTCCCGCCTGGCCTTGATGGCCCCGCCTCCTCCTCCGTTGGCGGGGGAGAGAACGGAGCGAGCCCGAATGTTGCTCTTCCGCCACGCGGGGAAGATGTCGTCGATTCCGCCGCCGGCGGGCGGGTTGTCGGCCGCCATTGTCGTCGTCGCGCGGCGGTGGAAGGAGTATCATGTCGTAGCTGCCGTCGAAGGACATGAACTCAAGAGTCCCGAAACGAAGCACCGTCCCGGGCCAGAGAGGTTGCTGGAGACTGCCCATCTGGAGCTTGACGGGGTGCTGTTCGTCAGCACGCAGCGTGCCCCTACCTGGCGCGCCAACTGTCGGCGTTTCGAGACAGGCGGGTCCCTAAGCCGACGAGTGAGTGTGCTGCGTGCCCCAGCCCAGATGGGTCGAGCGCGTGGGCGAGCGCGAAGGGGGGAGAGGCGAGGTGGCCGGAGTCGAGCGTGAGAGAGGTGGAAGTCCCGCGGCCTTCGTGTTCGTCCCGCGCCCAGGTCAGGTGCGCTTGCAGTAGGGGGGTTACAAGCGTCCACGCGGGTGAGGGAAGCGAGCGGCCCCAAGAGAGCGCCTGTCCCGTCCTCGGTCCCGCGCGGCCAACCTTCTCTAAGAAGGCCCTGGTCCTCCCTTTTATAGTCGTAAGGAGAGGATCCAGGTGTACAATGGGGGATGTAGCAGAGTGCTACGTGTCTAGCGGAGAGAGAGCTAGCGCCCTAGGTACATGCCAATGTGGCAGCCGGAGAGGTCTTGGCACCTTGCTGGCGTGATGTCGTGGCTGTCGGAGGTGCGACGGAGCTTGGCAGAGGGACAGCTGTTGGAGCGGTCGAGTCCCTGCTGACGTCGCCCTGCTTCCGTAAGAGAGCTGGGGGCCGCCGTCGTCACAGAGCTTGTGGAGCGCCATCATTGCCCATCCGGCGGAGCTGGCCGGATGGGACGCCGGTCTTGTTCTCCGTGACCCGAGTCGATTCGGGGTAGGATGATGATGGCGCTTCCTGTTGACGTGGCGGGTCTGTGCCCTAGGCAGGGTGACGTGGGGGCTCCTCCGAAGCCGAGGTTGAGTCTGTCCTCTGTTGCCGAGGCCGAGCCCGAGCCATGGGGTCGGGCGAGGCGGAAGTCGTTCGGCCGAGGCCAGGGCGGAGTCCGAGCCCTGGGGTCGGGCGAGGCGGAGTTTCGTCGTCTTCCGGGTCTTAGCCCGAGTCCGAGCCCTGGGGTCGGGCGAGGCGGAGTTTCGTCGTCTTCCGGGTCTTAGCCCGAGTCCGAGCCCTGGGGTCGGGCGAGGCGGAGTTTCGTCGTCTTCCGGGTCTTAGCCCGAGTCCGAGCCCTGGGGTCGGGCGGAGCGGAGTTCGCCGTCTTCCGGGTCTTAGCCCGAGTCCGAGCCCTGGGGTCGGGCGGAGCGGAGTTCGCCGTCTTCCGGGTCTTAGCCCGAGTCCGAGCCCTGGGGTCGGGCGGAGCGGAGTTCGCCGTCTTCCGGGTCTTAGCCCGAGTCCGAGCCCTGGGGTCGGGCGGAGCGGAGTTCACCGTGGCGCTTTTGGCAAGGCCTGACTGCCTGTCAGACTCACTCTGTCGAGTGGCACCGCAGTCGGAGTGGCGCAGGCGGCGCTGTCCTTCTGTCAGACTGGTCAGTGGAGCGGTGGAGTGACGGCGGTCACTTCGGCTCTGCCGGGGGCGCGTGTCAGGATAAAGGTGTCAGGCCACCTTTGCGTTAAATGCTCCTGCAATTTGGTCAGTCGGTGTGGCGATTTAGTCAAGGTTGCTTCTGAGCGAAGCCAAGGCCTTGGGCGAGCCGGTGATGTGTCCGCCGTAAAAAGGGGGGCCTCGGGCGAGACGGAAGTCTCTCGAGGTCGGCTGCCCTTGGCCGAGGCTAGGCTCGGGTGAAGCGTGATCGAGTCACTCGTGTGGACTGATCCCTGACTTAATCGTACCCATCAGGCCTTTGCAGCTTTATGCTGATGGGGGTTACCAGCTGAGAATTAGGCGTCTTGAGGGTACCCCTAATTATGGTCCCCGACATTTAGCATGACACTTTTAGCCACCTTGTTTTTTATTAGTAGCTGAACTATAGCAAAAAAAGTGCAGTGTTAAACTTTAGGAAGGCAAAACAAACAAGCCCCACACTGACTATTTTACCCTTACACATGTGGGCTGGTCACCTCTTTGGTACACGCGTTAGGGGAGGCTAAGATGCATGCATGCCGGTCACCCCAATTGGTATGCATGCTAGGAGAGGGCAATGGGTGGAAAAACTACTTTTAGTCCCTTTTAGTCACCGCTTGGTGACTAGCGAACTAAAGTTTAGTCACCCTACTTTGGTCACCATGTTTGCTTCTTTAGTAACTAAAAGTGTCAATAAACTTTAGTCATCATGAACCAAATAGGCCCTAAGAACTTTATAGGAGCCCTCCATCACTACCTAAGATGTCCGAACAATCTCATATATCATTACCCCAGCACTAAATACGTCCTTGACTAGGTTAACCGCATACGACACTAAGCGATTAAGATAAGACTTTATTCATCATATTTAGAGATGACACAACGGTCAAAAGGTGTCAATGTAGCCACGCCTCAAGCCGTAGGTGTACTCACGAGCATTATACAATGTGCACCTTGAACAACTGCCAACTACATCGTACTCGAAGGCGCACCCGTACATACCACTGTGGTAGGTCACACTCATCATTATGGCACATCAAAGGCATACTATGTACAAGGTACAACAACTATGACAATATAGAAGTAGTTGGAACTTGTAACACCCAAAAAAATTCAATCCTGATTTTGGGAGCAAAAAAAAATCAAATAAGATGCCCTTTAAGAATAATTAAACTTTGGAATTCACCCTTTCTAATATAACGGGTCATAAAAAAATGTTAGTTAAATTGTATCTTAATAAACATTAGACAGTGGAAAATATTTTCTATAAAAACAAAGGGATATTAACTTTTGAATATACTTGTAATACAACTACACACTCCAAATAATGTTTTCTTAAGCGAATAATATGTGTGTTTGCGTAATTGCAACATTTGTGTAGGAGAATGAGTAAAGAATTTACTATAAATATATATTGCATCATTCTGGGATTATACTTGTTGTTGCATATAAACTGGGCTTTGAAATTCAAACAGATTTGAATTAGTGACTCATTTAAATTTAAAATAGTTAAAACAAATGGAAATTTAAATCAGAGAAGGAAAAAGAGAAAACTCAGCTGCGCTTGGGCCACCTACCCTCGGCCCATTTCTCTCTCGCGTGCCTGACGCCACTCGCGGGCCGTTACGCCGGCCCAATATCCTCGCGCAGCCAAAGAAATAGTCTCCGTGCTCTAGTTCTCGCCGACTGGTGGGGCCCGGGCAGCATTCACCTCGCCCTGCGCGGTCCGCGCACTGACTCCGCGCCGTGTCTCTAGCGTGTGGACCCTCATCGTCAGGGATAACGTCTCCGCGGAGTTGGTTCGGCTGTGAACCGAAGACCGAGCTGAAGCTTAACAATCCCTCCGATGATCTCGGCGGCTGTTGCGACGGGCGCCGACTCCGCGCGTAGGATGCGGACCCCCCCTCCTTCTGTCCGGGTATAAATCCAGGCACCTCGACCACTTTGTCATCCGAGCTCTTGGGGGCGGCACGCGAGCGCTCATCGGAAGCCCCGGTGTGCGGCGAACCTGCGGTATGGCCTCTCCCTAATCTACCGTTTCTCCTTTCGACGTCCATCCATGCGAAGCCGGGGAAGAGTCTATGGTCGCTCGGTTTATGGCGGTGTCGATGTGTAGGGCCTGGACTGTGCCGGCCGGTAGCTGGGATTGGCTTGGTGTTGCGCATCGCGGCCGACTGGGCGTTCAGGTTGGGCAAATGGTGCCAGGAGTACGCGTAGCGTTGGAGAAAAAGATGGGTTGGCAACGGAGGGCTGTAATCAGGCGTGCGCATCGTGGGAGCAGGAGTGAATCGGGGCCGTTGATCGGGTGATGGTCGGTTCTGGGTGCGTTCGGGTTTGATTGGTATCCGACCGTTGATATCCTATCAGGCGGTTTGGATCGCGCCCTGGTATATTATGATTGTGCGCCTAATCTGGGCCGCCAGTGGCCGATCGGACGGTGGGGATATCACGATACCCCTTCACGGGCGTAGATTAACACAATGGCCCCTGCATTGTTTTAGATTTCATGCGCGCAGTCCAGAGCCATGTAATAATGGGAAAAAGTAATATAAGAGATAGTTTTTAATATGAAAATAATTCCAGAAACTTATTTTATTCATAGAAAATTTATATGTGGTCCAAATTAATCCATTCCAGTTTCTATAATTTTGTATTAATATTGTTTAATACTTAGTGTCTCTGTTTGGACATAAAAGTCACATTAAAATTTATATCCCATTTAATCAAGTACAAAACACATAGAATCTTCAGAAAATCATTACTCCTCCGTTTTAACTCCGATTTGATCCGTTCAAGTTGCGTTAGTCTCGTAGCGACGCGTAGATTATTATTATTCAGTTTGTGCTTATGTTTGATGTGTTGTTAATTTTGTCTATACTATGTTTGTTTGTATTGCTATGACTAGCGCGAGGTTACGAGTCATCTGAAGATCATCCTGGTACCTGGAATCTCAAGTCCCAGGCAAGTTGTGCCCTTGATCACTTCTTTTACCCACTCATGTTCTAATTAATCATAATGATCTGCATAGGTTAATTTTGATGGGACCTAATAGGCTACCCTAGTTTGTCTATCTTTATGCCTTGTTTACCACTGAACTTTTTGGGTAGTACTTGCTAGTGCTATATGTGGTTTTGGGCATTGAGATACACATTATTCATGATTATACTTTTGTTATCCGTTGTTATTTACTGTTCATGTCAAGATCATTAATGTTAATTGGAACATAGAGCTTAACTTGAGAAACACGTGCCACCACAAGGGTTTATGGACGCCCTTGGCTGATTAATTAGGAAAGCTATTGGAGGACTACCTAACCCGAAAGGGGCAAGGGCAGTAGGGGAGTGGTCAGTGTAGGGAGGTCCTTGCTTGATTTTGCTGCGATGGCGGTCAGGCAAGAACCCTGCATTGGAGCTTCCTATAAACTGTAGCGGGTTTTCTGAAGCTAGTGGAACTTTGTAAAGGCCTCGTAGTGTTACCCTGACTCGCCTCCTCGGTAGAGGTGTATGGGAAGTCGCAATCCCTTGGCAGATGGGTAACATGACTTGTGGGTAAAGGGTACCACCTCTGCAGAGTGTAAAACTGGTATACTAGCCGAGCTCACGGTCATGAGCAGCTCTGGACTCTCTGATGATTAAATTATGAAACTTAAATTCAATTTGTCATATGCATTACATCGCAGGTGATGTTGTTACTTTTGTTCTACTACTTAATTGGGTTGGTATTTACTTATACTTAGTAATTGCTAATAAAATTTTGACCAACTTTAAAAGCAATGCTCAGCTCTAACCATCCTCTTTGGTAAGCCTTACACTTCACGTGAGCTCCCACCTTTGGCGAGTTCATGCACATTATTCCCCACAACTTGTTGAGCGATGAACGTATGTGAGCTCACTCTTGCTGTCTCACACCCCCCCATAGGTCAAGAACAGGTACCACAGGATGAGGCGCATGGAGGATGCTGTGACGAGTTCGTGAGAGGTCTAGGTCGTCGTCTCCCAGTCAACTTTGGGTTGCTGGACCGTTGTCTCCTTATAATGTAATTATTTATTTTGTACAGAACTCCTGTTATATAGTAAAGATGTGACATTCGATCCTGTGCCATGATTCATCATATGTGTGAGACTTGGTCCCAGCACACCTAGTGATTATGTTCGCGCCCGGGTCTTAGTGCCCCTGAGATCCGGGTGTGACAGAAGTGGTATCAGAGGAGTGTTGACTGTAGGACGAAACCTAGATAGAACTGGACAACCAATATTTACTTACCTTTGCTACTCTGATCTTTTCTAAACTCTTCTTGATCTTTTCTCATCTATTTTCGCTTTACTCTGATTATCCTTACCTTTTCCTTATAAAGACAAACTTGGATTTCACACTTTGAAATCTTGTGCCTAAAGTGACTTTTAGGAATAGGAAACCTAATCTTAGGAGCAAAAACAAAACTATTTTATGAGTATCTATGCACTTGAATGTTTGTTCTTATGATACTTGTCTGATTTGGATCTTTGATTGAGTGTGATGAGTTGTGGAGTAATGTCCACAATTACATCTGCATAAACATCTAGGCATAAAGGATAGTATTTATTATCCCCCTAAAAAATATATCTAGTATTTCGTATCTATCTCATCTTAACAGATTCTATCTTACCTTTGGACATTCACCTCACATAACTAGTTACCCTAGTCTTGACATAAAATATCTGGTCAAGCCCTACCAAAGAATCTTCAGTACATAACCAACTATTAGCTCATTCATTCCGCCTACCAAATGATTCCCTTGCAAAACTATCTTACCATATGTATCTAACTCAGGTGGTCAATACCAGGCGGGGTGGTGGAATTGATCTACCTCCTAATCGACATACTCGGTGGATATATAGACAACCCCAGCCACAGCCAGCAGAGATGAATCCTCCTAATCCTCCACCGGGCGGAGTTGACCCACTGATTGCAGCTCAGATGAGGATGATGCAGCAAATGGCGGACACTATGGCAGATATGCGCACTCAGATGCAGCAAGAACGCCAGGAAATGCGCCAGGAAAGAGAGGATGTACGTCGGGAGATGCGCCAAGAGCGGGAGGAGATACGTCAAGAGAGAAGGGCGCAACAGCAACAACAACAAGTACCATTGCCTCCCCCACCACCACCAGTTCTACCCCGGGACAAGCACCGGGAATTCATGAGCCACAAACCACCAACCTTCTCCAACTCCGCGGATCCGCTGCATGCAGATGACTGGCTAAAGTCTGTAGAAAAGATGCTCAACATAGCTCAGTGCTCGGACAGAGAGAAAGTGCTCTACGCATCAGGTCATCTTACTGGTCCCGCTGCGGATTGGTGGGATGCATACTGCGCCGCTCATGCTGCCGTCGACACAATTACCTGGGCAGAATTCTCCACTCAATTCAGGAATTACCACATTCCTGCCGGGCTCATGAAGATTAAGAGAAAGGAGTTTCTGTCCCTCAAGCAAGGAAGTATGTCCGTGAGTGAATATAGGGACAAATTCATCCAGTTATCTCGATATGCTCCTAGAGATGTTGAGAATGATGAGCAAAAGCAGGAGCTTTTCTGGACGGTTTGATTGGACCCTTGCAATATCAACTGGTATCGCACACATTCCCATCCTTCCAAAGGCTACTTGACAAAGCTATTGCTGTAGAAAACAAGAGGAGCATATTTGGAGAGAAAAGAAGGGCTGCTAACCAAGGGCAAGCTGGAAGTAGTTCCCGTCCTCGCTATACTACCACTCCAAGTACACCAGCTAGTGGAAGTATCGGACAACAAACTCAACAGGCACCAACTGCTCCTCCGAAAGCAAGCACCCCAGTAGGACCCGTTGCTCCTAACACAACCACCAACAGGGCATGCTTCAAGTGTGGACAACCGGGACACTATGCCAACTACTGTCCCAACAGAGCTGCCTACACTACACCGGCTCCGATGAAGCAAGGACAATCCTCGGCAGGAAGGAGTCAGCCCCTATCTGTCAACCGAGGACAAGCCCATCATGCAGAAGTAGAAGCTGAACCAGGTGGACTGGAAATTCAAGAAGAAGAGCCAGTTGAAGATGAAATAGTCGGTGAAGAAGTCAATGAACAACAAGAATAGAGATAAACATAAATATAGATGCATATATATATATTACTATTTGTAAAACCTAAATATTAGTTTAGCTAGTAGTTCGAATTTTACCATTTTAGGAATAATAATAAGGTCTATTTGACCCCATGTGTTGCTAATAAAGTATGCATCATGCTGAGATTTTGTGTGTGCATATGTTCTGAGATGACATCGTTATACAATCATTTTCTTATAAATCTCGAGGACGAGATTTTTGTTAAGGGGGTAGGATTTGTAACACCCAAAAAAATTCAATCCTGATTTTGGGAGCAAAAAAAAATCAAATAAGATGCCCTTTAAGAATAATTAAACTTTGGAATTCACCCTTTCTAATATAAAGGGTCATAAAAAATGTTAGTTAAATTGTATCTTAATAAAGATTAGATAGTGGAAAATATTTTCTATAAAAACAAAGGGATATTAACTTTTGAATATACTTGTAATACAACTACACACTCCAAATAATGTTTTCTTAAGCGAATAATGTGTGTTTGCGTAATTGCAACATTTGTGTAGGAGAATGAGTAAAGAATTTACTATTTGCATCATTCTGGGATTATACTTGTTGTTGCATATAAACTAGGCTTTGAAATTCAAACAGATTTGAATTAGTGACTCATTTAAATTTAAAATAGTTAAAACAAATGGAAATTTAAATCAGAAAAGGAAAAAGAGAAAACTCAGCTGCGCTTGGGCCACCTACCCTCGGCCCATTTCTCTCTCGCGTGCCTGACGCCACTCGCGGGCCGTTACGCCGGCCCAATATCCTCGCGCAGCCAAAGAAATAGTCTCCGTGCTCTAGTTCTCGCCGACTGGTGGGGCCCGGGCAGCATTCACCTCGCCCTGCGCGGTCCGCGCACTGACTCCGCGCCGTGTCTCTGGCGTGTGGACCCTCATCGTCAGGGATAACGTCTCCGAGGAGTTGGTTCGGCTGTGAACCGAAGACCGAGCTGAAGCTTAACAATCCCTCCGATGATCTCGGCGGCTGTTGCGGCGGGCGCCGACTCCGCGCGTAGGATGCTGACCCCCTCATTCTGTCCGGGTATAAATCCAGGCACCTCGACCACTTTGTCATCCGAGCTCTTGGGGGCGGCACGCGAGCGCTCATCGGAAGCCCCGGTGTGCGGCGAACCTGCGGTATGGCCTCTCCCTAATCTACCGTTTCTCCTTTCGACGTCCATCCATGCGAAGCCGGGGAAGAGTCTATGGTCGCTCGGTTTATGGCGGTGTCGATGTGTAGGGCCTGGACTGTGCCGGCCGGTAGCTGGGATTGGCTTGGTGTTGCGCATCGCGGCCGACTGGGCGTTCGGGTTGGGCAAATGGTGCCAGGTGTACGCGTAGCGTTGGAGAAGAAGATGGGTTGGCCGTTGGATTGGCAACGGAGGGCTGTAATCAGGCGTGTGCATCGTGGGAGCAGGAGTGAATCGGGGCCGTTGATCGGGTGATGGTCGGTTCTGGGTGCGTTCGGGTTTGATTGGTATCCGACCGTTGATATCCTATCAGGCGGTTTGGATCGCGCCCTGGTATATTATGATTGTGCGCCTAATCTGGGCCGCCAGTGTCCGATCGGACGGTGGGGATATCACGATACCCCTTCACGGGCGTAGATTAACACAATGGCCCCTGCGTTGTTTTAGATTTCATGCGCGCAGTCCAGAGCCGTGTAATAATGGGAAAAAGTAATATGAGAGATAGTTTTTAATATGAAAATAATTCCAGAAACTTATTTTATTCATAGAAAATTTATATGTGGTCCAAATTAATCCATTCCAGTTCCTATAATTTTGTATTAATATTGTTTAATACTTAGTGTCTCTGTTTGGACATAAAAGTCACATTAAAATTTATATCCCATTTAATCAAGTACAAAACACATAGAATCTTCAGAAAATCATTACTCCTCCGTTTTAACTCCGATTTGATCCGTTCAAGTTGCGTTAGTCTCATAGCGACGCGTAGATTATTATTATTCAGTTTGTGCTTATGTTTGATGTGTTGTTAGTTTTGTCTATACTATGTTTGTTTGTATTGCTACGACTAGAGCGAGGTTACGAGTCATCTGAAGATCATCCTGGTACCTGGAATCTCAAGTCCCAGGCAAGTTGTGCCCTTGATCACTTCTTTTACCCACTCATGTTCTAATTAATCATAATGATCTGCATAGGTTAATTTTGATGGGACCTAATAGGCTACCCTAGTTTGTCTATCTTTATGCCTTATTTACCACTGAACTTTTTGGGTAGTACTTGCTAGTGCTATATGTGGTTTTGGGCATTGAGATACACATTATTCATGATTATACTTTTGTTATCCGTTGTTATTTACTGTTCATGTCAAGATCATTAATGTTAATTGGAACATAGAGCTTAACTTGAGAAACACGTGCCACCACAAGGGTTTATGGACGCCCTTGGATGATTAATTAGGAAAGCTAGTGGAGGACTACCTTACCCGAAAGGGGCAAGGGCAGTAGGGGAGTGGTCAGTGTAGGGAGGTCCTTGCTTGATTTTGCTGCGATGGCGGTCAGGCAAGAACCCTGCATTGGAGCTTCCTATAAACTGTAGCGGGTTTTTTGAAGCTAGTGGAACTTTGTAAAGGCCTCGTAGTGTTACCCTGCCTCGCCTCCTCGGTAGAGGTGTATGGGAAGTCGCGATCCCTTGGCAGATGGGTAACATGACTTGTGGGTAAAGGGTACCACCTCTGCAGAGTGTAAAACTGGTATACTAGCCGAGCTCACGGTCATGAGCAGCTCAGGACTCTCTGATGATTAAATTATGAAACTTAAATTCAATTTGTCATATGCATTACATCGCAGGTGATGTTGTTACTTTTGTTCTACTACTTAATTGGGTTGGTATTTACTTATACTTAGTAATTGCTAATAAAATTTTGACCAACTTTAAAAGCAATGCTCAGCTCTAACCATCCTCTTTGGTAAGCCTTACACTTCACGTGAGCTCCCACCTTTGGCGAGTTCATGCACATTATTCCCCACAACTTGTTGAGCGATGAACGTATGTGAGCTCACTCTTGCTGTCTCACACCCCCACAGGTTAAGAACAGGTACCACAGGATGAGGCGCATGGAGGATGCTGTGACGAGTTCGTGAGAGGTCTAGGTCGTCGTCTCCCAGTCAACTTTGGGTTGCTGGACCGTTGTCTCCTTATAATGTAATTATTTATTTTGTACAGAACTCCTGTTATATAGTAAAGATGTGACATTCGATCCTGTGCCATGATTCATCATATGTGTGAGACTTGGTCCCAGCACACCTGGTGATTATGTTCGCGCCCGGGTCTTAGTGCCCCTGAGATCCGGGTGTGACAGAACTTTGCTAGATATGACATGTTGTCCATACATGAATGTAACTCTCTCCTCTCTTGTGTTATTAAAGGAAGGTGTAGAGTAACAAATAAAGAGTTTAGGCTCATAGAACAAAAGCTCTCATGGAAATAGAGTTAGGATCTAACACATAATGAAAGGGAAATGGGCTAGACAAACATTTCTACCTATTTTGGTGATTAAGTGTCCAACACACTATCATGGACTAACTTATATGTTAAGTATATGAGAACAGGTTCACTATTATGCATTTTGAAGGTTTCAAGTCCAAAATAGTTCAAACAGGGGAATAGAGATGCAACTTTGGTTAAAATAGTAAATCTATGAGGTTTGCACCCTTAGACATGTTGCATAGGCCTATTGCAATGTTTCTAGCACTTGCATTTGGTCTCTAACTTCTTTTGTAGCAAAATGTGCATTTTGGACTTGATTTGGGCCAAAACAGGAACTCTATTGAAAATATGTGAAAGAGGTGAGTTTCGCACACTTAGTCAATTGGATTATGTACTAATGATCTTTGTAATAGGGAAGTTCTCAAGAACAGTCAAAGAAGATTAAAGAAGTTAGGCTCAAAAGAGCCTTGATTGGGTTGTTCTGGGCCTCACCGGATTGGTCCAGTGGTGCACCGAACCGAGTCTACAGAGGCCTAGAACTTAGCCTTTGAGTGGCCTAGTGCATCGGATCGAGTCCGTGTGCACTAGACTGCATGTACGGCTGAACAGTAAGGCCTCTGGAAATAATTTCAATAATTCACCGGACCGGTACTATACATGGTCCGGTGGCGCACCGAACCACCCAGTAACAACTAGTTTTGGGTGCCAACAGCTACTTCATGGGGAGGCGACATATGGTGGTCTGGAGATGCACAAACCCAGTCCGGTGCTCTCGCCACAAGGAAGGAGTCTATCAGGATGTCAAAGGTCGGGCACTGTACTCGGTCTAGTGGCACACCGAATCGTTCCTGTGCCCCCGACCAGAGCACAATTTCAGCAGTCTTTTACATGGAAGGAGCAACAGCTAGGGGCCGTCTTGGGCTATAAGAGGGACCCCATGGCATACTCCTTCAGCACCAAAGCACCCCAAGAGCAATACATCACTCCCATACTCTACAACAACACATTTATGATATTCCAGTGAGAACCAGGCATCGCTCTGAGCTATTTCTGTCACTCTGTAGGAGTGTTGTGTTGTGATCTTTGTTCTTGCATTGTGTTGTTGTGTTTTTGCTTTTATGTGTATTCTTACTCTCGCTCTTGCTGTTACTGAGTTGTAACTCCATTAAACTGTGTACGGCTGCAAGAGTCTCCAACTTATGGAGATTCCTTGCGATGGGATTGGTATTGTGATAAGGAATACCATGCCACTCAAGTTGATCATAGGATCACTTGAGATGGGTTGAGTGCAACCCTTGTCCGTTGGAACACCACAACATGGAGGTAGGTAAGCAATTCAGGCTTTACCGAACCACTGGATAAAATCACTTGTCTCTCTTATGCATTTACTTTCTTTACGATTTTACTCTTCCTCTCTTTCTCCAAGTTCTTAAGTTCACTTGCAATATTGCTCTAAGTTTATTCCACTATCTTGTGAGAGCAATCAAGTGAAAGAACTTCTCTCTACCTTCTCACTTTATTTTGATCTAGTTTTTACACTAATAATTAATTGGATCAAGTTTTTGTTTTAAGTTGTGATTTTTAAGGCGTCACCTATTCACCACCCTCTAGGTGACTATCACATAGTAAGAGCTCTTGCTTGAGTTTGAGCTCTTTCACTCAGTTCAAGAGTAAACATCATAACACCAACTAGGTATCTTCAGACTCCCTATATGAAAGCTCTATGCATGATTTTAATAATTGAGACAATTAGTAGACTAAACTCTATTGTAAGTGTTTTGAATGAGATATGGTCGAGTCCACATCTAAAGGTTGAGCAAGGTGGATAGCCATGAGAAGGATGGTGATGATCACAAAAGATGAACAAGTGATCAACATGAAAGAGGAAGGTGACAAATAAAATGCTAGGGCTCAAGGCAAAGATATAAGTTAAGACATTTTGTTTTACTGGTCAAGATGGAGTAGATTATGTGATCAGATTTAGGATATATGATCATATTGAAAGGGAAATAGACCTGGAGCCATTTCTATATTGAAATTTTAGTGTTTGATGACTATCATAACTTGATGGACTAACTCGTTTGCTAAGTGCTTGGTCATAGGATCAGAAGATTGAATTTGGAAGACCAAATGCATAGAAACAACTCGAACAAACCACAAAACCGACAAAATTTAATGACATAAAGATAATTTACAATTATTTGTATAGTTAGTCAAAGATAAAGATTTGAAAGGTAACAAGTCAGAAAAATACCAATATACCCGTACTACTTGCGAATACAAGGTTGACTTGTCCCTTGTGTTTCGGGTTGATGATGAGTGATTGTCAACGGGTAGCACTCTGGGGTAGTCAGTGGACTGACCAGAGTGTGAGATTATGCTTGTGCAACCATGTCGATCGACTTGTGGTGTGCAGGTATGGAGCATAGGAATGGTGGTCGACAGCTGAGGTGATGGTCATGTGAGCTCGTGCTGATGGACCAGGAGTAGTGAAGGGCAAGTGTTAGGTCTTGATTAACGGATCAGAGCAGCCAGGTGACCAGCCACGATGGCTGACACCTAGGACACGCACTTGCGTGAGGACGTGGTGGAGTGGACCGTGTTGCCGGCGTGGTCGAGGACTAGCGGGACACATGTCTGATCGTGGAGGACGTGCACGAGGTGCGGTGCTCACGATAGTTTTGGTGGTTTGGGTCTCAAAACCACCCAACGCTACAGATGGCGGGTCTTGCTGAGTTTGGGCCTCAAAACTCGGCGATGGCAGTTCCGGAGGGAATTGGTCGCGGCACATGGCGTGATCGCGGAGGGTGCGTCGAGGCGAAGCAACTCCGTGTGAAGGACGTGGTCATCAGATCGAAAACCTAGGAGTTTGTCCATTTCGCCCCCGGTGGAGTGGATATGCTCTATGTAAATAGGAGTAGTTTAGGAAGTAAGAATAACCCTCTATAAATAGAGGGAAGGACTGGTTAGTTCAGCATCTCTTGGCTGCCATTTATTTAGAGCACTCATTCTAGAGCTCCTAGTTTTTTCTCTAGGTAGACACTAGTTAAGCCGAGGGATCCGCAGCGATTTTGTACTTCGACTGTGTTCTTTATTTTCAAGTTTAATCTGAGGAAGGGTCATTGGTCCAGCCCATAGGGCTCTTTGGCTTCAAATCTCAGTTTGTACCTATCACACCTGGGTTTTGGGGGCACCAAATTCGGGCACAAACTTCACCAAGTGTGCTAGGATCAAGTCTCACACATATGATGACTCATGGTACAGAAACGAATGTCACATCATTAATATATAACAGAGTTCCATACAAAATAGATAAATAGTTACATTATACGAAGACAACGATTGAGCAACCATAGTTGACTGGGAGACGACGGCCTAGACCTCTCACGAACTCATCGCAGCATCCTTCTTGCGCCTCATCTTGTGGTACCTGTCCTTGACCTGGGGGATGTGAGTACAACAAGGGTGAGCTCACATATGTTCATCACTCAACAAGTTGTGGGGATTAATGTGCATGAACTCACCAAAGGTGGGAGCTCATGTGAAGTATAAGGCTTACCAAAGGAGATGGTTAAAGCTGAGCATTGCTTTTAAAGTTGGTCAAAATTTTATTAGCAGTTACTAAGTATAAGTAGATACCAGCCTAATTAAATAAGAGATCAAAATTAATAACAACACCCAAGATGCAATGCATATGACAGATTAAGTTTAGTTCCATAAATTAATCATGCGAGAGTCCTGAGTCGCTCTTGACCGTGAGCACGGTTGATATACCAGTTTTACGCTCTACATAGGTTGCGCCCTTTACCCATAAGTCGTGTATCCCATCTAGCTAGGGTTTGCATGACCCTTAGACACTTCCGTGGTGAATGGCTAGGTGTAACGCCCCGAATTTTGGAGTTGATTTTTTTTTCTTTTCTTCACTCGCCAAATTCGGGGGTTACCCTTTCCTTTTTCCTTTTCCACTCGTTAAGCCTTGATCATTTCCAAAGCTATAGCGGGATTTGGCTTGAGATCTCGTGTAAAGCAAAACCCTAAAACACTTCATTTTGTTTGCTGCACCATGTCGAACCATACATTTACTTTGATTGATTGAAATTGTGAAAACATTCATCTAGAAAATGGGTTTTAGAAAAAGGAAAACATTTTTCTTTTCCTCTTTCCCCTTCTCCTCCCTTTTTGGCCCAGCCGCCCCCCTCGCGTGGCCCAGCTGGCCTTTCTTCCCCCCCCTCTCCGCTTTCCCCGCTGTGGGCCCCGCGGCGGCCCAGCCGGCTTGCGGCCCAGCCGCGGCCCGACCGCCCCCGCCGGCCCCCCCGCTCCCCACGCCGCGCCCACCGCGAGTGCGGTTGGAAAACCGCCCCCCCGCGTGGGCCCCACCCGTCAGCTTCCCCCTCCCCAAACCCCTCTCTCTCCTCCCCTGCTCGCCCCCGCTCCCCTGCCCGACTCGCCCGTGCCCCTGCTCGGCTCGCCGCCGAACCGCTCGCCACCGGCCACCCTCCCCCCTCCTCCCTCTCCTCTCCCCCTCCCTCCCTCTCCCCGGCGCGGTCCCGCCCGCCCCGGCGTCCCGGCGCTGCCCCCGCCCTCGGAGCTCGCGACCATGGCGTTCGCGGCCATGGCGCGGCGTCCCGGCGCGGTCCCGCCCCGCCCTGGCGTCCCGGCGCGACCCCCGCCCGCCCCGGCGGCCCCGCCCCGCCCGACAAACCCCCTCGCGCGCGCCCGCGAGCTCGGCCCCGGCCATGGCGGCTCGCCGTGGCGCGCGGCCCGGTCTCGCCCTGACCGGCGCGCTCCCCTCCCCGCGGCCCGGTGGCGTCCCCGCCCCCTCTCTCGCGGTGCCCCGGCGGCGCTCGGCCGTGGCGCGCCCGCGCGGGCCCCTGCTCCGGCCCCCGGCGTGGCTCGGCCTCGCCCCGCCCCGGCGTTCCGGCACAGCCCTGGCCCCTGCGCGGCGCCCCCGCCCGCGGCAGCCCCGGCCCTAGCCCCCCTTTCCCCCCGCGTCTCGGCTTCGGCCGGCCGGCCATGGCACGGCGGCCTGCGGCCCCGGCGTCCCCGCGCAGCCCGACCCCTCGCCGTGGCGGCTCGGCCCTGGCCCGGCGTGGCTTTGGCTCGCGCGACCGTGGTGCCCCTGCGTAGCGCGGCGCGTGCGCTGCTCGGCCCCGGCGTGTGCGCGACTCGTTCGCGACACGTCAGCGCGACCTTGCACGTACGTACCCGCGTGGCGCACGGTGCTTTGGCACGGCTCGCCATGCCCTCGGTGTGACGTATAGCGCCCTGCCACGTTCGCGACGCGCTTGTCTACCCCCTAGACACGTCCGTCTACCCCCCCCCCCCCCCCCCCCCCCGTGTGTACTCTATGTGTAGTGATCACGTTATTTAATTAATGAATAGAAACTCAAGTTGGAAATTGGTTACGTTAGTTAATTCATGTAGTTAATCATCTACCTTATTTAATGTTGATCAATTGAAAATAGTTATGATTCTATTAGTGCATGTGACTAATCCTTTTTATTGGAACTAAGTGGAACTAGAGCACGTAATGGCTCGCTATGTGTCTACCCGTAATACGCCTTGAGTATAGCTTCAACCACTGCGGGACCTTTCTTCTCTAGCCATGGCAAATGCAATATCGTATGTTATACTCTATGCATATTCAATCTATTTGTTCTCTTATAATGATGTACTGTTTGTTTCCTAATTCGAATGGATGGATGTATGTATGCTTGCGCTCGCATAGAGAATGATCCGGTTGAGGAGCCCGAAGAAATCACAGGAGAAGATGAAGCCGTGGAAGGAGACTTCCAGGAGTTCCAAGACTACGACGAGTTCTAGGCGTGGGTTAGCGGCAAACCCCCAGTCGGCTGCCTGTGAAGGCCGCGTTTATCTACGTTTCTTTTCCGCACTTTGATTTATTGTAAAGACTATGTGGATGTCTAAGACATATGATGTAATCAACTACTATTTCCCTTTTTAATACTATTTGAGCACTGTGTGATGATGTCCATGTTATGTAACTACTGTGTACGTGAATTGCTGATCCTGGCACGTACATGGTTCGCATTCGGTTTACCTTCTAAAACCGGGTGTGACATAGGTGGTATCAAAGCCATGCTGACTGTAGGACTGCTAACCTAGAGTAGAATGGTCGTTCTAAGGATTATAGACCCCTGTCCCTGCCTTGACTTTGATATCCCTTCAAAAGTTGGTCATACCGACCAAACCTATGTTCTACTATATATTATACCTTGCTGAAAATTGTGTTTTATTTTAATCCTTCATTTATTTATTTATGGTTCATTACTTGCTGGTCATACTAGTTCTGTTCTCACTCTTATGCTTACGGTGTCTTTTGTAGATGGCTCATTTTAGACACACCGCACGGAAGTCTGTCATCCCCTTCTTACCCTCTTGTCTCGCGGAGCGTCCGCTTCGCCGTCCCATGGCCGGTCAGTCCAGCCACTTGGAGAGGCTGCACCACCGCCTGCTTGAGGAGCAGGAACGTCGACGACAGGAGCAGCAGGGCTCTTCTTTCTCGCTCCAGCAGGAGATAGAGTCTGTGAGGAGCTGCTCCCCTGTGCTTCCCCTAGAGGCGCCCCCTGCACCACCACTGGGCGCCCCAGCCCCTGGAGTAGCAGCTAGAGGAGACCCAGACGATGGAGGTGGCGACGGCAGATCGAGCCACGACACCGACTTTTCTGCTGACTGGGTGCCGGAAGGATGGGTTGCTCGACCCATCACTCGCGACGCTGCTCGCGGGTGTCACTTCCACGATGCGCTCGACACCCTGCTACGTCGGGCACTTAACCGGCATACTTGGTCCATCGAGTATCGCTGTGTGGTCTACCAGCATAGTCGCGGGGTCTACCCAGACCGCTGGGAGGCGACCTACTTGGTGCGCCTTCCGGAGAACAGTCTCTGGGGTGCTGAGTGTAGGAAACGGTGACGCCTAAGAGGGGGGGGGGTGAATTAGGACTTCAAAAACTTTCGCTTAACTAGGCCACAATTAAATCCCTAGAGCAAAACCTATGCAAATAATCAAAACTAGAATGTGCAAACTAGGTTTTGTCTAAGTGTTGCTATCTCTACCGCAAAGGCTAAGTTTCAATCTACACTAAATAAGTATGACTACAAGATTGAAAATTAAATGCTTAATATAAATGCGGAAACTTAAAGAGCTAAGTAGAGAAGCAAACTCTCGTGGATGGCGCCGGTATTTTTACCGAGGTATCCGGAACCACACAAGGTCCCGACTAATCCTCGTTGGTGCCCCTACGCAAAGGGAAGCCCACGCGAGGGCCAAGCACCACGGTCGAGTAACTCCGTAGAGAGCCACGGGCCTTCTCCACGCGCAAGTGGTGCTCCGCTTCCGGCTCCTCTCGGACGCTCCCCGCCGTCTCCACTATCGAGCTTCCGGCCGAAACGCCGCGGGCCTCGTTCCCTCCGGTACACGATGGCGGCCGTGACACAAACGCGGTTGTCACGGTCTCGCAAGACTCTCGCCCCACTCGGTACAATTACAACGACTCACGCAAGAGCCGAGGGGTTGTGTGGTTTTACAAAACTCACTCAACTAACTAGGGTTCACCTAGAGCAAGCGCTAAAGCGGTCTAACTAACCTAAGCACTTCGCAAAGCACCTACGCTAATCACCGAGTGATTCTATTAAGCACTTGGGTGTTTGAGCTCTTGGAAATATGCACTATGTGTCTTGGTATGTTGCTTGGGCTCTCACACTTGAGAATGGCCGGTTGGGGTGGTATTTATAGCCTCCACACCCCAAACTAGCCGTTGGACAGAAAGCAGCAGCTTTCTGTCGTCGGGTGCACCGGACATCTACTGTGCAGTGTCCGGTGCACGCCACGTCAGCCGACCGTTGGCGCCTGTAGCAGTCGACCGTTGGATCCGACCGTTGTCGTCTGCCCGTTGGCACACCGGACAGTCCGGTGCTACAGCCAGAGAGCGCCTGCCTGCGGCCTCTCTGCGCAGACTGTCCGGTGTCTCACCGGACAGTCCGGTGCACCACCAGGCGCTGGCTGACAGCCCGTTTCTTGGATTCCTTTGCTGATTTCTTCGGGCTTCCTTCGTTCTTGAGTATTGGACTCCTATGCATCTTTTTATGTCTTCTTTTGAGGTGTTGCATCCTCATTGCCTTGGTCCAATTCTCTTTGCATCCTGTGAACTATAATCATAAACACTAGCAAACATTATTAGTTCACGGATTGTGTTGTTCATCAAACACCAAAACTCAATTAGCCGAATGGCCCGGGGTCCATTTTCCTTACAATCTCCCCCTTTTTGGTGATTGATGACAACACAACCAAAGCAAGCAAATAATACAAGTATTTGAATGAAAATCTGCAATCTACTTGCTAAGATGCATGATTGTCCCCACAATGTGATATTATGGACTTAAGCCTCCCCCTAACTCCATAATTCACTTACTTCCTATTTATGGACCAAATAACCAAAACCACTTGAAAAACCATTTGTAGATATAAAATTTTAAATTTGTGGTGTTTGGTGTTTGATATAGATTTCATTGCTTTGGTCCCTAAACTTCTCCCCCTTTGGCATCAACCACCGAAAAGGAAGACATTAAAAGCATGTAGGAAGTAAATAAAAGCTTGCCCTCATCAAGAATTGAATCAAATGATATCACTAGAAGGATATTAAATTAAACTATGTGAATGATACCAGTTGAAGGAGTCCTCAAAAGATTACTCCCCCTAAATGAGTTGTCTCCTTTAGAAAGAGTTTTTCTCCCCCTTTAGAGATGAAGAAATACTCCCCTTGACAGAGATCCTCTACTTAGGAAAAAGCATGTGAAAATTAGAGGTGCAAGACATGATTTGAAAAGACTAACTTCCCTTATGCATAGGTAACATAATATGAGTGAACTACTTATGCATTTTTAGCAACATGGAAGCATATGATATGAAATATAGTCTAATCAAATATTGGAGAAGACATGTAAATGATACTGAATGTAGTCTCAAAAGATACCAATTGAAGATCAATGGCGAGCTTGAGAGACATGAGAGTTCTTGGAGATTTTGCAGTGGAAGATTGTTGTCTTTCTTCGGGGACCTTATTTTCCTTACAATGAGACTATCACATAAAATAGACTTGAAAAGGTGTTAGTCTCAAAGCGTTAGATTATAGAGTAATCTCCCCCTAAAGGCGTGCATACAAGTTTTGAATACTTGTAGGAGACATGCACTTTGATTTGATATCAAGAGGGGCAAATTATCTACAATCCTAACTTTGGCACATATAAGTTAAATGATACAACTTGTAGAAATCAAAATTTTCAATTATTGCATCATTTACTACGGAGTGATATAAAAGCTATGTGCCGTGCTTAAATAAACATTTTAAGCCATGTAGGTTTGCTTAGGTATATGAATTAAAAGCAAGCAATCCTACCATATGATTTACCTAGTATGCATGATTTTAAACAAAAGTACATAACAAATGTAATACTAGGCAAGAAAGGTAAACTAGATAAAAGGTAAATAGATACGCATATCTAAAAACAAAAAATACAACAAAACTAGTTACCTTAGTCATGGGTGGGAAATTTGGGTCCAAAATTTTCACTAACCCACTTGGCAATAAACTTGATCCAATATGATGTATCCCATGATATACATCCCAACTTTGCCAAGTCTCCAAATTTCCCGACGACTTTTGGTCCACTCACTTCTCTTTTGGGATCCAAACCTTCTTGGTGCTTTTCATGGTTGAAATTATTTCCTTTGGCACCCAGATGCGTTTGGCCCCCTTTCCTTTGTTGGCTTGCTTGTTGGCCTTGATTGCTATCACCTTTCCATTCTTCTTCTTTTTGATTAAGTATGGTGTAGCAGTCTTTTTATCCACCTTTTTGATGTAGGTGTTGGAGATTTTGCTTGATGGCTTTTGCTTGAGCTTTTGCCTTTGTTTATCCCCGGTCATCGCCTTGCATTGGAAAGACTTGTGCCCTTCCATGTGGCATAGCCTACAAATCACAATTTCTCCCTCTACAGGCTTGTTCACTCCCGCAGTGGTGTTATCCTGTGGAGGTCGGATTTGTTTGGCTTTGCCTTTCTTGTTATACAAAGCCTTGCCAAGGCGAGCCACTTCTTGCTTTAATTGTTCATTTTCCTTTGCAACCTCATCCGAACATGTCTCTACAACAATATTCTCAACAACGACTTGGTTAAGTTGCAGGGGTTAGAATCATCAATTAAATCAAAGCAGGAAGTAGAAGCATCTTTCTTAATTGTTTCAGGTATTTCAACTAAAGATGCTGCTGGGGTGCTACCAATGTTTTCTAGCTTAGTAGTTAGCTCATTATTGTGTATGCTAAGAATTTCCATTTTCTCTAGCAAATTTTCAATAGCTTCTTGGGAGCTAGCTAACTTAGCCTTAAGTTTTTCATTCTTTTTAATAAGGCTATCATCGGTAGCAGTGGATGGAGCACTAGATTCTAATAGCTCAATTTTAGTTGATAGCTCACAGTTTAAGTTTGCAAAAGTTTCAAATTTTTCTAGCAAACCTTTGTAATCATTTTGAGAGCTAACCAACTTATTTTTCAAAGTTTTAAGTTGAGCTTTTTGCTTAGTGCAGACATCCTGGAAAAATTCTACGGCTTTCGCAAGCTCATCTACAGAGGGCTTTCCCTCACCTTCATCATCACTACTACTTTCATCACTAGAAGATGGAATGCTTTTGTTACCTCTTGCCATAAGGCATTTGTGTGATGACCGTGATGAGCGTGATGAGGACCGGTGGCTGCGCGTCCTTGGAGGTTCATCTTCACTTGAAGAATCATCCCAAGTTCTAACACTTGTTAGCGCCTTGCCTTTGCTCCTCTCCTTTTTGGGTTTGGCCATATTTGGATAGTTGTCCCTGAAGTGGCCCTTCTCCCCACATGCGAAGCATCCTCTCTTCCTTTGCTTTTTCCTGTCAATGTTAAAGAGAAGATCCTCGACCTGCAGGGGCACACCCATTAGATTAATCTTGTGAATCATCCTCATTACCTTTCCGACGCGTCGGATTGTTTCTTCGTCCTCGGAGGATGATGTGCATGGTTGATTATCTTCATCATCATCACTTTCTTCTTCTTCTTCTTCACTTGAGGAACTTGGAGTGGGACCCTTCTTTTTGCTCTTCCTTTCATCACATGCAAAAGCATATGGTCTTGAGGAAGTTGGCTCCTCTCCCCGACTCATTTTTCGCGACATTTCAAAAGCCGCGATTTTCCCAATCACGATGGTTGGGGTCATGTTGCTCAAGTCCTCCATGTTGTGAAGGATGGTGATGATGCTCCCATATCTTTGTTGTGGTAGCAGGGAGATAATCTTCCTCACAATGTCCGCATCACCTAGCTTATTAATGCCAATAGAATTGAGCTCATTGATAATAAGATTCAAACGAGAATACATGTCTCTAACAAGCTCATCATTTTTCATAGCAAAAGTATTATACTCATTTAAGACTAGGCAATGTTTTTGCTCACGGACATTGGATGTGCCGTCATGGAGCTCATGCAATTTTAGCCAAATCTCATTAGCAGTTTTCAAGGTAAATACTTGATTAAAGATATCCATGCTAAGAGATTCATACAAGCAATTTTTGGCTCTAGCATTTAAATGAATTTCTTTTTCCTCACTCGTGGTGGGTTTCTCGGGATTCTTGAGAGGTTTCATCCCGTCACGAGTGACTCTCCAAACACCTAGATCAACGGCCTCTAGGTAACAAGCCATTCTAGCACTATAATATGGGAAGTTAGTGCCGTCGAAGTGTGGTGGCCTATGGGTATCCATCCTTTCCTCTAAAAGGCGTCGGCTCTTTTAGCGGTGAAGCTAAAACGTTTCAAATGAGCCAAACCGGGCTCCGATACCACTTGTAGGAAACGGGTGACGCCTAAGAGGGGGGGTGAATTAGGAATTCTAAAACTTTCGCTTAACTAGGCCACAATTAAATCCCTAGAGCAAAACCTATGCAAATAATCAAAACTAGAATGTGCAAACTAGGTTTTGTCTAAGTGTTGCTATCTCTACCGCAAAGGCTAAGTTTCAATCTACACTAAATAAGTATGACTACAAGATTGAAACTTAAATGCTTAATATAAATGCGGAAACTTAAAGAGCTAAGTAGAGAAGCAAACTCTCGTGGATGACGCCGGTATTTTTACCGAGGTATCCGGAACCACACAAGGTCCCGACTAATCCTCGTTGGTGCCCCTACGCAAAGGGAAGCCCACGCGAGGGCCAAGCACCACGGTCGAGTAACTCCGTAGAGAGCCACGGGCCTTCTCCACGCGCAAGTGGTGCTCCGCTTCCGGCTCCTCTCGGACGCTCCCCGCCGTCTCCACTATCGAGCTTCCGACCGAAACGCCGCGGGCCTCGTTCCCTCCGGTACACGGTGGCGGCCGTGACACAAACGCGGTTGTCACGGTCTCGCAAGACTCTCGCCCCACTCGGTACAATTACAACGACTCACGCAAGAGCCGAGGGGTTGTGTGGTTTTACAAAACTCACTCAACTAACTAGGGTTCACCTAGAGCAAGCGCTAAAGCGGTCTAACTAACCTAAGCACTTCGCAAAGCACCTACGCTAATCACCGAGTGATTCTATTAAGCACTTGGGTGTTTGAGCTCTTGGAAATATGCACTATGTGTCTTGGTATGTTGCTTGGGCTCTCACACTTGAGAATGGCCGGTTGGGGTGGTATTTATAGCCTCCACACCCCAAACTAGCCGTTGGACAGAAAGCAGCAGCTTTCTGTCGTCGGGTGCACCGGACAGTCCGGTGCACCACCGGACATCTACTGTGCAGTGTCCGGTGCACGCCACGTCAGCCGACCGTTGGCGCCTGTAGCAGTCGACCGTTGGATCCGACCGTTGCCGTCTGCCCGTTGGCACACCGGACAGTCCGGTGCACACCGGACAGTCCGGTGCTATAGCCAGAGAGCGCCTGCCTGCGGCCTCTCTGCGCAGACTGTCCGGTGTCTCACCGGACAGTCCAGTGCACACCGGACATCAATGTCCGGTGCGCCACCAGGCGCTGGCTGACAGCCCGTTTCTTGGATTCCTTTGCTGATTTCTTCGGGCTTCCTTCGTTCTTGAGTATTGGACTCCTATGCATCTTTTTATGTCTTCTTTTGAGGTGTTGCATCCTCATTGCCTTGGTCCAATTCTCTTTGCATCCTGTGAACTATAATCATAAACACTAGCAAACATTATTAGTTCACGGATTGTGTTGTTCATCAAACACCAAAACTCAATTAGCCGAATGGCCCGGGGTCCATTTTCCTTACACTGAGGTCTGCTCGGAGCACTATTCCATCTCTGAGCGGGACTCAGCTGAGGCGGCCATGCAAGATGTCGCACGGCGTGCGCTTTCGCACTACTGCTTAGTGCTCAGTGGGGTAGCTGATGGTCTCAACCTGAAGTATTACCCCCGCCGTCCATCTGGCAGCACAGGAGGCGTGATCGTCTCACCTGTCGGTGAGGACAATCCTAGGTTGAGCAGCAGAGTCAACCTAGCCGTCGTGCTAAATACAAAGTTGGACCATGCACTAGACGAGCTGAGTAGGGTTCGTGCTGAGATCGCCCAGCTGCGGGCTGAGCGCGCGGAGCGTCGTCACCTGGACGATGGTTCCCCCGCCCCCGTCGGGACTCAGCACCCATACCGCTCACCTCGGCGTGGACACCAGTCTTATGGCAATCCCGACTGCAAGACCAAGATAAATTGAGAACCATAGATCGTCAGAGTCGGATCCTGTAATTAATATGAAATATATACGTAGAAGCTATAGTCTTAGCATTACTCTCGCTTTTAGTTAGTCTTAGTTAGACAGGGTAGTTTGTTATATCCTGTGCATTTATGTTTGTCATGATGAACTATGTTTGATTTGGATCTTTGTAATGACTGTCACCAGAGTGTGGGTATCCCCTGCGTTTTGGTTTACCTGTTATATGTTAATGGAGTTAGCTATTTAGTTGGGAAGCCTTTTATTCCACTTTCCTCTTTATCTGAGAAGCTGTGTCGATCTGTGTTGGAGATCAGTGAAGATGCTCACCTGTTCAGTGTTGTTGAAGAATTCTATACTCTTCTCTTATGCTGCAAGATTTGCAAGATCAGTTCTGATGTGTGGTTGCATTCTGCAGATGTCAGAGAACAGGCGCAGAGGAGGAAGGCGTGCTCAGCAGGAGCAAGCAGCTCAGCAGGATGAGGTACCCCAGCAACAGCAACTGCCGCCCCCGCCCCCGATGTCCATCGAGCAGATGTTCCTGATGCAGACTCAGGCAGTTCAAGCCATCGGTCAGACTCTGGCCGCCATTCAGCAGCAGCAGCAACAACCACCACCTCAGCCTCAGATGCCTCAGATGCCCAGGGACAAACGTGCTGAATTCATGAGAGGTCATCCCCAACGTTTGCTCACTCTTCTGACCCCATGGATGCTGAAGACTGGCTGCGCACTGTGGAGCGGGAGTTGCATACCGCTCAGTGCGATGACAGGGAGAAAGTACTGTATGGTCCTCGTCTGTTGAGAGGAGCAACTCAGTCCTTGTGGGAGTCTTATCTTGCCACCCATGCCAATCCCGACACCATCACCTGGGAAGAATTCAGAGGTAGCTTTCGTTAGTACCATGTTCCTGCAGGTCTGATGACAGTGAAGAAGGAGGAGTTCCTGGCCCTCAAGCAAGGGTCATTGTCTGTCAGTGAGTACGGGGACAGGTTTCTGCAGTTGTCTCGCTATGCTCCTGAAGATGTCAACACCGACGCCAAGAGACAGTATCGTTTCCTAAGAGGCTTGGTTGACCCTCTGCAGTATCAGCTGATGAATCATACTTTCCCGACATTCCAGCACCTGATTGACAGAGCAATCATGACAGAGAGGAAGCGTAAGGAGATAGAGGATCGCAAGCGCAAGATCAGTGGACCCCAGCCTTGAAGCAACAATCGTCCTCGTTTCTCAGGCAATCAACCTCAGCAGTTCAGGCAGAACCAGCGTCCACCTCAGCATCAGCAGTTCCAAAGGCAGTATCCTCAGCACCAACATCAGAATCGCCAGAACAATCAGTCAGGAAGAGGTCAGTTCCAGAGGCAGAATCAGTAGGCACCTCGTCTTCCTGCCCCAGCAAACTAGCAGAATAGTCAGGCAGCGCCAGCTCAGGTTGGAAACAGAGCCTGTTTCCACTGTGGAGAGCAAGGCCATGGGGTGATGCAATGTCCGAAGAAGGCAACCCAGCAGCAGTCAGGCCCTAATGCCCCAGCAAAGCATAATGTGTCTCAGCCTGGAGCAGGTAACCGCTCTCAGCCGCGCTACAATCATGGAAGACTGAACCACTTGGAGGCTGAAGCAGTTCAGGAGACCCCCGGCATGATAGTAGGTATGTTTCCAGTCAACTCCCATATTGCAGAAGTGCTATTTGATACTGGAGCAACGCATTCATTCATTACTACATCATGGGTAAAAACGCATAGTCTTCCAATAACTACCATGTCAACCCCCATTCAAATTGACTCAGCCGGTGGTAGAATTCGAGCCGATAGCATTTGTTTGAATGTAAGTGTGGAAATAAGGGGGATAGCATTTCCCGCTAATCTCATAGTAATGGGTACTCAGGGAATAGATGTCATCCTAGGGATGAATTGGCTAGATAAGTATCAGGCAGTTATCAGTTGTGATAAGAGGACAATCAAGTTGGTGTCCCCACTAGGAGAGGAAGTGGTGACCGAGTTAGTCCCGCCTGAGCCAAAGAAAGGAAGTTGTTATCAGATGGCTGTCGATAGCAGTGAAGCAGACCCAATTGAGGGTATCAAGGTCGTGTCTGAGTTCCCAGATGTGTTTCCAAAGGACTTACCGGGTATGCCACCAGAGCGGAAAGTTGAATTTGCTATAGAGCTTCTTCTTGGCACCGCCCCCATCTTTAAGAGAGCTTATAGAGTATCCGGACCAGAGTTGGTTGAGCTTAAGAAGCAGATTGATATGCTGTCAGAGAAAGGTTACATCCGGCCAAGCACCTCGCCTTGGGCCGCCCCTGTTCTATTTGTGGAAAAGAAAGATGGCACCAAAAGGATGTGCATCGATTATCGAGCTCTAAATGAGGTCACGATCAAGAACAAGTACCCCTTGCCCAGGATAGAAGATCTGTTCGACCAGTTGAGAGGAGCCAGCGTGTTCTCCAAGATAGATCTGAGGTCAGGTTATCATCAACTCAGGATCCGACCTTCAGACATTCCGAAGACGGCATTCATTACCAAGTATGGGTTGTATGAGTTCACTACGATGTCTTTCGGTCTAACCAATGCACCGGCCTTCTTCATGAACTTGATGAACAGTGTATTCATGGACTATCTTGATAAGTTTGTGGTGGTATTTATTGATGACATTCTGATATACTCTCAAAGCGAAGAAGAGCATGCCAGTCATTTGAGGATGGTATTGCAGAGATTGCGAGAGCACCAGTTGTATGCAAAGTTAAGCAAGTGCGAGTTCTGGATTAGTGAAGTCCTGTTCTTGGGTCATATAATCAACAAAGAAGGATTGACTGTGGATCCAAAGAAAGTGGCAGACATTCTGAACTGGAAAGCGCCAACAGATGCTCGAGGAATCAAGAGCTTCATTGGAATGGCCGGATATTATCGGCGATTCATTGAAGGGTTTTCGAAGATTGCGAAACCAATGACAGCGTTGCTAGGCAACAAGGTTGAGTTCAAATGGACCCAAAAATGTCAAGAGGCCTTCGAAGCGCTGAAAGAGAAGTTGACTACAACGCCTGTCTTAGTTTTGCCTGATGTGCACAAGCCCTTCTCGGTGTATTGCGATGCTTGTTTCACGGGTTTGGGATGTGTGTTGATGCAAGAGGGAAGAGTTGTGGCTTACTCGTCCCGACAGCTAAAGGTTCATGAGAAGAATTACCCAATCCATGATCTAGAGTTGGCAGCAGTGGTCCACGTACTGAAGACATGGAGGCACTATCTATATGGATAGAAATGTGATGTTTACACAGACCACAAGAATCTGAAGTACATATTCACTCGGTCAGAGCTGAATATGAGGTAAAGAAGATGGCTAGAGTTGATCAAAGACTATGAGTTGGAGATTCACTACCATCCAGGCAAAGCGAACGTAGTGGCAGATGCTTTGAGCTGGAAGAGTCAAGTCAATCTGATGGTCGCTCATCCGATGCCTTATGAGTTGGCCAAAGAGTTTGACAGGTTGAGTCTTGGATTTCTGAATAATTCGCGAGGAGTCACAATTGAGTTGGAACCTACCCTGGAGCGGGAAATCAAAGAAGCGCAGAAGAATGATGAGAAGATCAGTGAGATCCAGCGACTGATTCTGGAAGGCAAAGGCAAAGATTTTCGGGAGGATGCAGAAGGTGTGATATGGTTCAAAGACCGCTTGTGTGTTCCCAATGTCCAGTCTATTCGGGAGTTGATCCTCAAGGAAGCTCATGAGACAGCCAATTCGATTCACCCTGGAAGTGAGAAGATGTATCAGGATCTGAAGAAGAAATTATGGTGGTACGGAATGAAGAGGGAAATCGCAGAGCATGTGGCGATGTGTGATAATTGTCAGTGGGTCAAGGCAGAGCACCAGAGACCAGCTGGATTGTTGCAACCTTTGCAAATTCCTCAGTGGAAATGGGATGAAATCGGTATGGACTTCAAAGTCGGATTGCCTCGCACTCGAGCCGGCCACGATTCCATTTGGGTAGTGGTGGACCGCTTGACCAAGTCAGCCCACTTCATACCTGTCAAGACCAACTACAGCAGTGCAGTATTGGCAGAGCTATACATGTCTCGGATTGTTTGTCTTCATGGTGTACCAAAGAAGATAGTGTCAGACAGAGGAACACAGTTTACCTCTCATTTCTGGCAGCAGTTGCATGAAGCCTTGGGCACACATCTGAATTTCAGTTCAGCTTATCATCCGCAGACAGATGGTCAGACCGAAAGAACCAATCAAATCCTCGAAGACATGTTGAGAGCCTGTGCGTTGCAAGATCAGTCCGGATGGGACAAGAAGTTGCCTTATGCAGAGTTCTCCTATAACAACAGTTACCAGGCTAGCTTGAAGATGTCACCATTTCAGGCGCTCTATGGGAGGAGTTGTAGAACTCCGTTGCAATGGGACCAGCCTGGAGAAAAGCAAGTGTTTGGGCCAGACATTCTGCTTGAAACTGAAGAGAACATCAAGATGGTTCGAGAGAATTTGAAGATAGCGCAATCAAGACAGTGAAGCTATGTAGACACAAGAAGAAGAGAGCTGAGTTTCAAAGTCGGTGACTTCGTCTATCTGAAAGTGTCACCGATCAGAGGAGTCAGAAGATTCGAAGTCAAAGGCAAGCTAGCACCCCGTTACATCGGTCCGTACTGAATTCTCGCAAGGAGTGGAGAAGTGGCCTATCAGCTTAGCCTACTAGAAAATTTGTCTGCCATGCATGATGTCTTTCATGTGTCTCAGTTGAAGAAGTGTCTCCGTGTGCCAGAAGAGCAGTTGCCAGTTGAAGGTCTTGAAGTCCAGGAGGACTTGACCTACATTGAGAAACCAGCGCAAATCCTTGAGACGGCAGACAGAGTCACCCGAAGGAAGACTATCAGAATGTGCAAAGTCAGATGGAATCACCACTCCGAGGAAGAAGCATCCTGGGAGCGTGAAGAGGATCTGATTGCCAAGTACCCTGAGCTTTTTGCTAGCCAACCCTGAATCTCGAGGGCGAGATTCTTTTAAAGGGGATAGGTTTGTAACGCCCCGAATTTTGGAGTTGATTTTTTTTCTTTTCTTCACTCGCCAAATTCGGGGGTTACCCTTTCCTTTTTCCTTTTCCACTCGCTAAGCCTTGATCATTTCCAAAGCTATAGCGGGATTCGGCTTGAGATCTCGTGTAAAGCAAAACCCTAAAATACTTCATTTTGTTTGCTGCACCATGCCGAACCATACATTTACTTTGATTGATTGAAATTGTGAAAGCATTCATCTAGAAACTGGGTTTTAGAAAAAGGAAAACATTTTTCTTTTCCTCTTTCCCCTTCTCCTCCCTTTTTGGCCCAGCCCCCCCTCGCGCGGCCTAGCTGGCCAGCCGGCCCAGCTGGCCTTTCTTCCCCCCTCTGCCCTTTCCCCGCTGTGGGCCCCGCGGCGGCCCATCCGCCCCCGCCGCCCCCCCGCTCTCCACGCCGCGCCCACCGCGCGTGCGGTTGGAAAACAGCCGCCGCCGCCCGCCCCCCGCGCGGGCCCCACCCGTCAGCTTCCCCCTCCCCAAACCCCTCTCTCTCCTCCCCTGCTCGCCCCCGCTCCCCTGCCCGACTCGCCCGCGCCCCTACTCGGCTCGCCGCCGAACCGCCCGCCGCCGGCCTCCCTCCCCCCGCGCGGTAAGCCCCTCCCCCTCCTCCCTCTCCTCTCCCCCTCCATCCCTCTCCCCGGCGCGGTCCCGCCCCGCCCCGGCGTCCCGGCGCGGCCCCCGCCCTCGGAGCTCGCGGCCATGGCGCGGCGTCCCGGCGTGGTCCCGCCCCGCCCCGGCGTCCCGGCGCGACCCCCCCCCCCCCCCCCCCCCCCCGCCCTCGGCGCTCGCCGGCCCGCCCGTCCCCGGTGGCCCAGCCCCGCCCGACGAACCCCCTCGCGCGCGCCCGCGAGCTCGGCCCCGGCCATGGCGGCTCGCCGTGGCGCGCGGCCCGGCCTCGCCCCGCCCGGCGCGCTCCCCTCCCCACGGCCCGGCGGCGTCCCCGCCCCCCCCCCCCCCTCGCGGTGCCCCGGCGGCGCTCGGCCGCGGCGCGCCCGCGCAGGCCCCCGGCGTGGCTCGACCTCGCCCCGCCCCGGCGTTCCGGCGTAGCCCCGGCCCCTGCGAGGTGCCCCCGCCCGCGGCAGCCCCGGCCCCCCTTTCCCCCCACGTCTCGACCTCGGCCGGCCGGCCATGGCGCGGCGGCCTGCGGCCCCGGCGTGGCGCCCTCCCCCGGTGTCCCCGCGCAGCCCGGCCCCTCGCCGTGGCGGCTCGGCCCTGCCCGCCTTGGCGTGCCTCGCCCCTGCGCAGCGCGGCTCCGGCCCGGCGTGGCTTCGGCTCGCGCGGCCGTGGTGCCCCTGCGTAGCGCGGTGCGTGCGCTGCTCGGCCCCGGCGTGTGCACGACTCGTTCGCGACACGTCAGCGCGGCCTTGCGCGTACGTACCCGCGTGGCCCACGGTGCTTTGGAACGACTCGCCGTGCCCTCGGCGCGACGTGTAGCGCCCTGCCGCGTTCGCGACGCGCTTGTCTACCCCCTAGACACGCCCGTCTACCCCCCCCCCCCCCCGTGTGTACTCCATGTGTAGTGATCGCGTTATTTAATTAATGAATGGAAACTCAAGTTGGAAATTGGTTACGTTAGTTAATTCATGTAGTTAATCATCTATCTTATTTAATGTTGATCAATTGAAAATGGTTATGATTCTATTAGTGCATGTGACTAATCCTTTTTATTGGAACTAAGTGGAACTAGAGCATGTAATGGCTAGCTATGCGTCTACCCGTAATACGCCTTGAGTATAGCTTTAACCACTGCGGGACCTTTCTTCTCTAGCCATGGCAAATGCAATATCGTATGTTATACTCTATGTATATTCAATCTATTTGTTATCTTGTAATGATGTACTGTTTGTTTCCTAATTCGAATGGATGGATGTATGTATGCTTGCGCTCGCATAGAGAACGATCCAGTTGAGGAGCCCGAAGAAATCACAGGAGAAGATGAAGCCGTGGAAGGAGACTTTCAGGAGTTCCAAGACTACGACGAGTTCTAGGCGTGGGTTAGCGGCAAACCCCCAGTCGGCTGCCTGTGAAGGCCGCGTTTATCTACGTTTCTTTTCCGCACTTTGATTTATTGTAAAGATTATGTGGATGTCTCAGACATATGATGTAATCGACTACTATTTCCCTTTTTAATACTATTTGAGCACTGTGTGATGATGTCCATGTTATGTAACTGCTGTGTACGTGAATTGCTGATCCTGGCACGTACATGGTTCGCATTCGGTTTACCTTCTAAAACCGGGTGTGACACTAGGGATCCACTACGAGGCCTTTACAAAGTTCCACTAGCTTCAGAAAACCTGCTACGGTTTTTGAGAAGGGCAATTGTAATGCCCAAAATTTTATTTTTGGAATGTATTAAAATTCTCCAAATATTTTGAATTTGAATACCTTATAATAAGAAGTTCATTGCATGGAAGCTACATTCCCTAAAATAGACATGTTTTCTAACCGTCATTAAATGAAAGGATTCTATTTAGTTATCTATTTGTTGAATTGTATAATTAAGTTGACACATCTCCTAAAATAAATATTAAACATTTATTCATTCTAAAATAATTTATTAACCTTTGATCTTGGCACACATTCAAAGTACTATTTATCTAAAGGGAATAATATGGGAATATTTCATTTGACTAAATAAATATTTGATTTATAAAATAAATTAAAACATGTATAACATGTTGGAGTTTTTGTTTGAGCACTTAAATATAATTTAAGTTTGAACTCTATTTGAATTTAATTCGAAATTTGAATTTGAATCTAATTGAAAATTGGGAAAGAAAAAAGAAAAAAAAAGAAAGAGGAACCTAGCGCTGGGCCGATTTACTTTTAGCCGGCCCAATTCGGCCTCAAACGAGCCCACCAACGTGCCCCGTCCTCGCGCCTGGCGCCCACTGACGGGCGGGACCCCCTCGTCAGTCGGATATGGCGCCCGCTCATCTCCTCGCCTGGAAATGACGCTCCAGGCCCACCACTCGGTCTCTCGGGTGCCAGCATGTGCATCGTGCTAGGGTCATTGGACATTGGGACCCAGTGGCCAGCTCCCTTCTCCCCACCGAGTTATTTGAATTTGTAATATTCTCGTCGCGCGGCTTCGCTACTTTATTACTCCGCAGCTGAGCTTCGCTAGTTTGGTATTATGGAGCACACACCCGCGCCAGTTGATTAATAGTCCCAAACTGGCGCGGGTGTGTGTTCCATAATACCAACCTGGCGAAGCTCAGCTACGGAGTAATAAAGTAGCGAAGCCGCGCGACGAGAATGTTACAAATTCAAATAACTCCTCTCCACCTCGGCAGCAACAGATCGCCGACTTCCATGGGCGCCGACGCAAGTTGGGGATCCTGTTGGCCGATCAAACTCGCGATGCTTGAGCTTATAAAATCCAAAGCCGTCGCGCCCTGTCCTAGAAAACCAAAAGCATCGCAGCCAACCGAGCACCACCGCGGCAAGGATGAGGGAGCGGGTTGAAGCCGGTGAGGGCGTGGGGATCTGCCGCCGCGGGGGCAAATCGCCTACAACCTCGCGGGAGCCTTGACTATTGATCTAGGAGACTCACTGGGGCCTAGGGAGCGTGGTCGTGAACCAGCGAAGTCGGGGAACCAAGCAGGGGTCGAGCAATTGCTCGCCGTCGTTGCAATCCGCCATGGGGCCACCGAGCGTCGTGAACCAACCATGGAGCCATGTGACCGAAGGTGATAACCTCCCCTTCCCGCTTCACATTGTTCTCCCTATCGTATAGCGCCTATAAGATCTCGTGACCGTGCACCAGAGCACTGTATCACCTAACGCCGACAGGCTCACCACCGTTGGGCATACTGTTGCCGCCGTCGGGTGATGCCGAAGGAAGGAAGAAAAGACTTCGCCGTTGGATGTGAAACTAACGGCCTAGATTAGACAAGAGAGAGAGATAAAGGAGATAGCCGTGGATCAGTAAACGGACGATATAAATTAAATGTAGAATACCGGTTCGGGTTATTGAATTTCGACCGTAGATTGCGGATCCGACCGAGGCAAACGTACGAGTTTGGATGATCTAATCGGGTCCATCCATGCTTGATCGTGCGGGCCACAGTAGGAGGCCGCACCATTTTGCAAAAGAACCCTCAGGGAATTGGTGAATCAACCCGCCATCTAGGGGATTTAAAATGGGTCCATGTTATTTATTCTTTTGACTCTGTGGTTTCAGTGAATTGCGGGCGCAGTCCATGAAACTCTGGATATTAATAAAATTAATTCGAAATTGATTTTTAAATGCCAAAGTAATTCTAAAACCTTAGGAAATGCATAACTAGGTCGTTTTAACTCCTCTTGATCCGTTCCAGTTGCGTTAGCTTCGCAATAATATTGCCTACGCTATGGTAACATTATTTTACCAAGTAACATGTTTCCCAAAGTAGGTATTATGTTTAACCTATGTTAGTAGATTAACCTTTCTAATCAAAGTTAACCTGCCTATAATAAGTTGACTAACATATGATTTATAATTAAGTTATAACTTGAATTAAGCTTAAGTTAGCTATTCCTCTAGAATATCTATCTCACATGATTTATAGTAATCAACATAGAACATAGTTTTCCTGTTTAACCACATAAACCTTTGAAAAATCATAACTTTATAATCGTAACTCCGAATTTAGTGATTCTCGAACCTAGGACCTAGTTACGACGCGTAGATCATTATTATGCAGTTTGTTCTTGTGTTTGGTGTGATGTTAATTTTGCCTATACCATGTTCGTTTCTATTGCTATGACTAGCACCGAGGTTATGAGTCACTTGAAGTACAAGTTGGTACCTGGGGATCTCAAGTCTAAGGCAAGTTGTGCCCTTGATCACCCCTTTTTACCTAATAATGTTCACTGTTAATCACTATGACATGCTCAGGTTAATTTGATGGGACCTAATAGGTTTCCTTAGCATTATTTATCCCCCATCTCACAAATAGATGAATCATTGGGTAGATTTGCTATTGTTGTACCTGGTTTTGGGAAACTAATGTTTCATTATGATCATGTTCCAATTATGTTGTTGTTTAATTATTGTTCATGATAAGATCATATTGTTAATTAGAACATGGAGCGGCCACCCGGGAAAATAGTGCTACCACAAGGGTGGTATGGGACGCCCTTGGATGACTAATTAGGAAAGCTAGTGGAGGACTACCTTACCCGAAAGGGGCAAGGGCAGTAGGGGAGTGGTCGGTATAGGGAGGTTCTCAGGCTGATTTTGCTGCGATGGCTTTTCAGATGGAGGATTCCTATGCTGCGCTCCCTAGAAACTGTAGCGGGTTTTCTGAAGCTAGTGGAACTTTGTAAATGCCTCGTAGTGGTACCCTGCCTCGCTTCCTTGGTAGAGGTGTAATCGCTCTCGCATCAACACCTTCGAACAAGCCGAAGGTATCAATATAATATAAATCTTATTAATATTCATATATTTATCATGAAATGAATATATGAATCGATATATGAATGGTTAATATTTATCATCTCTATGAATGGTTATTCTTGCGAATGGTGAAGGTGCGTCCTACATGATCTTCGTCTGAAGATCATTATATCCAAAAAGGAGATAATGCTTCGAAGGATGAAGGTCCCTAATCTTTTAACAATTTTGTTGCCTTGTTCTTGATTCATAGTATTTAAGAACAAGAGACCAACATTGGTGCCCATCTCCGATGAACTCAAACGACCACTTTCGGCAACAGCTCGAGCAACCACCTTCGTCATGCCGCCGAAGAAGGCAATAGCGCCAGAGGCTGCCCTTGCACCGCTGGACATCAACCAAGAGGGGCTCCCTATGAGAGAAGCTCGAAACCAGAAAAAGGAAGGCCATCAGCCCAACACCACAAGAGGAGGAGCTAGACCAAGAGATCAGAGACCTAGAGACCATCCACCAACAAGTGGAGGGAAAGTGGGAGAAAATGCTTCTAGCTAAACTTCCGAAGAAGATTGATGAAGTTGCCGAAGAAATGCTCCATATCACGCAAGACGAGCAAGGATGAAGGCCACAGCAGAGAGAGCTTCGGCAAGAAAGTCCAAGCTATGATGATGTATGGTATGATGATTTCCACCATGGTAACTTTGCTTTTGATGATGCTTCTCCTCTAGCAGCAGAATTGCAGGCTACCCCATGGCCACCATCCTACAAACCACCACAACTTCCCATGTATGATGGGCATTCTGATCCTAAGCAGTTCCTTATGAGCTACGAGGTGACCATATCCTCATATGGTGGCAACATGGCTGTCATGCTGAAATCCTTCGTCATGGCAGTCAGGAGCGTGGCTCAGACGTGGTATTCCTCCCTTTGCCCTGGAACGATCACATCATGGCAGAAGCTGAAGGACATGCTGGTAACCAGTTTCTAGGGTTTTCAGACAAAGCTAGTAACTGCCCAAGCTATGTTCCAGTGCACGTAGGACCATGAGGAATACTTGCAAGCATATGTTCGAAGGTTTTTGCGTCTCAGGGCCCAGGCGCCAATGGTGCCAAATAAGATTATTATTGAGGCTATGATCAAAGGGCTCCGACCAAGACTGATGACGCAGTATTTTGCCAGAAAGCCACCACAAACTTTGGAAAAGCTTCTGCAGAAGATGGACGAGTACATTAGAGTCGACAATGACTTTCGGCAGAGAAGGGAAGAGGCCTACATATACTCCGAGATGACCAGGGGCTTCGGAGGGAGACTCCACCCTAGGCATGTCAGGACAATCCATAATCCCAACTCAAGCAACGATAGGGGAAATCACACTCAAGGCCACCAGCAAAGCTCCCAATCATCAGGGACGCAACAAAGTTCCTACAGGCCACCAGCTCCAAGAGGTAGAGGAGGAAGAAGCTTCGGTGGAAGATTCAACTCTCAACCAAGAAGGTTGTTTTGTTTATTCTGTGGAGAAGATAAGGGACAGGGACATGCCAAGTCACGATCCAAAAGCAGAAAGAAACAGCTGAAGCTGAAGCATGACAGAATCATCCGAAGCAGGTCCTGCATACCGCTTTGTGCTATTCCCCATATATCCCCGAGTATGTGGGCAACCAACAGTCCACAACATCAATTGCTTCTGCAAGCCACTCACAAGCTACATGGACCCCGCTACCACCACCACCACCCATGGCTCCAATCTTGTCTCACAATCAGCAGTTAGAAGGGCACCGCCAGGCACAACATCATGATACACGTGAAGAGTCTGAAGCTCGGACAGTAAACAACACTGTGCCAGAGTCGAGACACATTTACTAAAACAATACAGGGCCTAATAAAAAAATTTCATATTCAATGTAATCTTTGCTTTTTTTATCTTTATTTGTTTCCCTAAAGACAATATAAGAAGGTACAACCTTCAGTTCATTGTAATGAATCTGGGGTTACACCATCGAGTGTAACAGAAAAGGTGAAGAAGCTCCAAAGTCATTCATAAGGGGATGTTGTGGGGGATAGATATCCCCCGGGTCCACTAAAGGAGTAAAAGACCTCACGAAAGGCCCAAGGGCCCAATAGATCGTAAGGTCATTCTTTCGTGGGCCTAGGGAGAGATAATCAACAAAGCAGAGAAGACGTAAGACCGGATTGGTGCAAACTCGGACGGCCCACAACGTCGACCGAGTAAATCGCAACAGAGACCTGACTTTCCCGCGCTGGAACCCCCATGCAACGGAGCCATGCAAGGGTAAGTCGGCGAAGGTTACGTGGAGATAAACTCAAGAGGTTCACTACCTTTTAGCGACTTGTAGTTATCATATCCACATGTACTGCCCCACGGTCGAGTATATAAGGCCTAGGGGGCACCCCTTCAGAAGGATCGACCCTATCTTACTTAGCTACTCACATCAACTCTCCGTGTCCTCAATCCAGAGAGCCCTCTTGTAACCATACTCATATACTCACCAGGACATAGGGTATTACGCATCTCTAAGCGGCCCGAACCTGTAAATCTTGTCCACTGTCCCACGTGCGATCGGCACGAACCATTTTGCTACAGTCGTCGACACCGTCCTACTCCTAGAAACACCTTGAGGGGCAACCCCGGGTGTGCGGTCGGACCCAAAACACCGACAGATGTAGAGCTTAGCTCCAAAGTCGTTCATAAGGGGATGCAGAGCTAAAATGCCACCTAAGTAAAAGGTGAAGAAGCTCCAAAGTCGTTTCTAAGGGGATGCAGAGCTTAGCTCCAAAGTCGTTCCTAAGGGGATGCAGAGCTAAAATGCCACCTAAGTAAAAGGTGAAGAAGCTCCAAAGTCGTTCCTATGGGGATGCAGAGCTTAGCTCCAAAGTCGTTCCTAAGGGGATGCAAAGCTAAAATGGCACCTAAGTAAAAGGTGAAGAAGCTCCAAAGTTTTTCCTAAGGGGATGCAGAGCTAAAATGCCACCTAAGTAAATGGTGAAGAGACTCCAAAGTCGTTTCTAAGGGGATACAAAGTCTTATTTTTATGATTCGTGAATTAACATCATTTGCATCATATCATCACATCTTATTGCATAACATCGCATCATACAACATTTTGCATCAGCAGAAGCAGTGAAAAAAGAAGGAAAATTGCTCCTTCAAACATACCGGCTAACCCATGAGGTTAAGTCTACCTTTGGCAAAGAGTCACGAAAGAACGTATCAATAATACAAGACCTATACCTTTGGCAGAGGTGTTTTTATATAGGGTTTGTACCTTCGATAACGGTATTCTTATGCAACATCCATGGCGAGACCTTCAATGTTGCTTCGGCAAAGAAGGGGGATTTCTTTCTCTCTTTATGAAGCGTGAAAAGAAGGGAAGGTGTTTTTTAGCCTACAGCTCAAAAACGGTACGTACGAAGATTTCACACATCACAAAGAAATATATTACATCATTAAATATACAAATAGTTGATAATTGTTTCTTACAAAAAGAAGCTGCATACAAAAATTCTAAAGTCTGAATAAACAAGATCTAGTCATCTTCTTTCAAAACTTTATTAGCAGCTTTGTTTAGTAGCCTGTTAACAGCTTCGTCAATGGCTTCATTAGCTATTCTAATTACATCAAGTGCCCCCTTCAGAGATGGATCGGCTTTAGGGTCATATGGCTCCGGAGGGGGAGAGAGTTCAGCTGCACCGTAGTATAAGTGTTTATTAGTTCCGAAGCTGAAACAATTTACGAAGCTAGGTCACGATAGATATACCTATAAGCCTTGCACGTTTTGCAGCTTCTTTAGCTTTCCTGGCCTCTTCCAAGGCAGCATGAGACTCTTTCTCATTTTTTATGATAGCTTCGTTAGCTACCTCTCGGCCACACCTCAACCAAATTTCAGAATAAAATTTTCCACTCAGCGCAGCGACTTCGGCTAAAGGGTTCTTGATGTCATTTGTTGAGACCAAGAATTCTGGCTAAACTACAGGCTTTGCATGTTCGCAGCCAACCTTCTCAAGAAGTGACACAGCTCCACGGGCGACGGCGAAGGCACAAAAGTCTCCCCTGTCACTGAGAATCTCGTCAAAAGCTTCGGCCTCATCGCCGATCCAACGAATGACCCCATCAGGATCACCACAGATAAAATTTCGCTCCGTGGAGAATGCACCAACTTTGGCAAAGTTATCCTTCAATTTATTACAACACTCCATGGCAACATTGTAACATTCTTCTTTTTCTCGGCGAAACTCCTCGACATTTTTCTTAACTCTGAGCCGTTTAGTATCAGATATTTGGTGTTTTGTTTGCTCAACATTAAAATTTTCAGTCACTTCGTCGAGTTTCTTTTCTAATTCTTGGACTTCAGATCTGTGCAATCCCACTCGAATAGATAGCGCGTACTCCACGTCAGCAATGCGCTTCGCATCTTTCAGTTACTTCTCTTCAAGCTCCTTCACTCTCTGCTCTGCTTCGGAAAGGCTAGAAAGCCTAGCTTCACTAGATTTTAACCTCTCCACCAAAGAGAGCAGGATCTTATCCTTCTTGAGACTTCTTTTCTCAAAGTTATGACCTCCAAACGAAGGTTTCCGATTGCTATCTGGTTGCTCTCATCTTCTGCATCCTTCTGAGCTTTTAAAGCTTTACTTAGAATTAGACCCTAGAAAACAAAGAACGTAAAAATAATAATAATATGAATTGCCGCAAAATCGTTCGTCATAATAAAAATTACCAAATACGAAGGCAAAACACACAAACCTTTAGGCTGTTATAAGCGAGGTTGTCTGCGAGTTGGTCCTTCGTCATTACAGACACAAGTATTCCATGTTGTCCATCATTTCCCGACAAACATTAATCTCCTTACTGTCTGGTAGACAGTAAAGAAAGTCATCTTCATCGCTCCCCCCATAAACTAAGGATCCCCGAGGGTATTTTAGATCCGTTGCATAATGCTGCACTTCGACAACTTGTTCTTTGGATAGTTGCTTCCCCGAAGCATGATGAACAATATATTCTAAATCAACTTGGGAAGGTACTTTGGGAGTAGGCAATGTTGGCTCTTTAGGAAGGCTTTCCTCTGCTAGTTCTGCTAGCTTAATCCTCGAAGCTTCAGCCTCAGTGTAAGTGGGAGAAGCGTTTGTAGTGGGTACTTCTCTCGACTCTTCAACGTTATCTTTGGGAGCTTCGATAGAAGCAGGAGTTGGAATATTCGTCGACTTCAAAACAACATCCAAAATACTGGCCATCCTCCTTTTCTTAGGAGTCATTGTTGTGGTTGCAGTAGTTGTTAGCTTCGGCAACTCAGTTGTGGTTGGGGGACTCAACAGTCTTGAATGCTCTTCTGCCTTTCAGCTCTTTATCTCAGACTCTTCTACTGGACTGGCACTAACTTCGACCATCACAGCAGGAATCATCTCCAAAGCCAAGGGGATAGCTTCGGTTTGTTCAGCAATCCCTATCCTCTTTGTATCGGGTATTGCAACTATCATTTTTATAGAATGTGGCCTCAGCCTATGAGTTAGAACTTTAACTTTCTTCGGCTTAGGCGCGGTAGAAGATGAGGAGGCTGCCATTTTCCTTTTCAACCCTTGTTTTTGGGCAGGAAAGCAGTAATCAAGATAAAAAATCCAATAACATCAAAAACTCTATTCAACCTCCTCTTTCTGCGAGCGCTGAAGGCAGTGGTCATAGCTTCAGCCTCCGTGTAAGCTCCCAACAGCTCATCACTGGTAGCTTCAATAGCCTCAAGCCAGTCATCATTAGGCTCATCAAACTGATTTCTAAAATGGTAGGTATATCTCAGGTAAACCAATCCACCTTCGCTAGAGCTGGTAGTAGCCTCCTTCGACATTTCCTAGTCATTAACGAGCGGTCATACCTTGTAAGCAATATGCTCCTGTACCAAATCCCTGGTACCGATGTAAGTGCACACAGTATTGAAAGCCATCAAACACGCTTGCACTTCGTTCCCACTTGCAATTAACGACCTTCTGATGCCGAAGCAAGACTGTATGGGATGCTGGATAATACCCTTCACATCTTCCCTTTCACTCAGATCATTCTTGACATAGAACCATTGTTTCATCCAAGAACCCGGCCACTTCTTTCGGAATGTCGGCACGGGATACCTCGCATCAGAGCAGTGCACAAAGTTGTTTTGTATGGTAGGAAAATTCATGAATGTTGCAGAAACACTTGGCATCTGGCTCCAGCCCTTGGCTCCTCATGGACCAAATAAAACCCCCACTTTAATTAAATCTTCGGGGGTAAGATGATGAAGGTATATCTCAAATGCCTTTAACACTTCAACCAACATCTTGTGCAAGGGAAAACGAAGCCCAGCCTTCATCAAACTCTTAAAAACCACTACTTCGTTTGCTTCAAGAAGAGGAACGGTACTTTCTCCCCTAGCCCTCACAATGGATATATCATGGAAATATTTTCCCTTCATCGCTTCAATCTGTCCTTGCTTAATAGTGGATTTTCCAAAAACAACATGACTCAGCCTCCATGGCCGATCTTTGGCATCTTCATTATCACTCTCCACATCGAAACTGTCACTATCGCTGGAATCCCCAGATAGCCCAGCCAATATTTCATCAGTGAATTTTTCAACGTTGGTTCTTTCCATAGCTTCGTAAAAACCAGCAAGTGTGGGCTCTACAGTTTTCTTATCTTTGGCCATTTTGATGGTGATCACATCAAAAGCCAAAGCTCAAAAATAGTTGCGCTCACAAAAGAAGAAAGCTAAAATGGCAATCACAGCACAAAGAGCTAGATAGCACAAAAAATATTCATAGCACGAGCCTCTCTATATATACACAAAGCACCACTGAGCGGTGGGTCCCATGATTCAGAACGATTCGCTATTCTAGCAAAGGGAAGGTGTTTTTTCGACCTTCGGCTAAAGGCCTTCGTTCATATAGCAGTTTGAATTTGTTATAAAGAAACAAACTAATAATGCGATGGGCTACTGTTGGGGGCCTTTCTCTTTCGAAGGTCCTCAAAAAACACGTCTGACCATTTGTTTCTAGCATAATGTTGAGTATTACAGGAGTGTCATCACAAACAAAGATTCATGATGAGAGTCTCCTTCTCCACCGAAGGTCTTCAAGACAAAGATATACCTCAAAAATGACAACAATGAACGCCGATGCTATAACCGAGGAATAACAGCTTCGACTTAAAGTGGTGTTGAATATCAAGCATGATGTTGAACTAAAGGGGAAAAGACTAGTTGGTCCATAATGATTTATGTTACAGTTATGAACAAATGATAAGGTCATAAATGTATTTTTACCCGGGCTGCGTCCCGTGCCTATAAATAGGTGAACAATACCACCGTACTATTCACGCTAGATTGTAATCGCTCTTGCATCAACACCTTCAAACAAGCCGATGGTTTCAATGTAATATAAATCTTATTAATATTCCTATGTTTACCATGAAATGAATATACGAATCGATATATGAATGGATAATATTTATCATCTCTATGAATGGTTATTCTTGCGAATGGTGAAGGTGCGTCCTATGTGACCTGTTGGGGGCCTTCGGATTCCGAAGGTCCTCAAAAACATGATTTAACGATGTTTCTGGAAGTATAATGCATGAACAGGTACCTTCGGACTTGAGTTGAAACCACAGCGTGAAGAAGCACAAGGAGTACGAAGGATAGCGAGAAGCAGAAGCTGTGCGCAAGAGAGCTTCGGCATGATAGCAGAAAAGGAAAACCGACTTAAAGATGAAAAGGCTATTTAGACCCCGATGGATTACTATAGAATTATTAGCAAATGTAAAGGGCATGAGTGTAATTTTACATGGGCTGCGTCCCGTGCCTATAAATAGATGAACAGTACCCCCGTACTGTTCACGTTGACTTGGCATTTATTCTCATGTCATGCTTGTACCCCTGCTTTCCTTCGAGCTGAAGGTACATTTATAATCTGTCATTGTGAATACAGTAACGTAAATAAAAATAAGTTGATAATAACATTTAAAGTGTTTATATTATTTTTTCATATCTTGTGTATGAATCCTTCTTCATCATTTATTGTGCTCATGAAGGTTTGTCTTTCATGACCTTCGTCCGGAATTCGTTATATCCGAAAGGAGATAATGCTTCGAAGGACGAAGGACTTTAACATTTAACACTTTTATGTTGCCTTGTTCTTAACTCTTAGCGTTTGAGAACAAGTCTCCAACATTGGCGCCCACCTCCGCTGAACTCACTTCCACTTTTTGAGTTTCGAACACCTTCGGCAAGCATAGACCTTCGTCATGCCGCCAAAGAAAGCTTCAGCAACAGGGGCTGCCGCTCTGCAGCTGCTGGACCCCAACTAGGAGACCCTCTCTCTTCGGGAGGCCCGAAGCCAGAAGAGGAAGGCCATCAGTCCAACGCCTCAGGAGGACGACTTGGACCAAGAAATCAGAAATATGGAGATGCTCCATCAGTAGGTGCAAAGGAAGAAGGAAAAGATGGCTAGGCTGGCTGATCTGCAAAGGCAGATAGACGAAGCCTCTGAAGAAGTTCGCCATCTTACTCAAGATGAGTAGAACCGAAGGCCTCAGCACAGAGAGCTTCATCAAGAGGGTTTCTTCAACGAAGATGACTGGTATGAGAATTTCCATCATGGAAATTTTGCTTTTGATGATGCTTCTCCTCTGTCAGCAGAACTGCAGGCTACACCTTGGCATCCGTCCTACAAGCCACCTCAATTCCCCATGTACGACGGCCACTCAGATCCGAAGCAGTTCCTGATGAGCTACGAAGCAACAATATCTTCCTATGGTGGCAATACTGCAGTCATGGCGAAGTCTTTCGTCATGGCTGTCAAGAATGTTGCACAAACCTGGTACTCCTCCCTTCGGCTAGGAACAATCACATCATGGCAGAAGCTGAAGGATATGCTGATCACCAGTTTCCAAGGGTTTCAAACGAAGCCGGTCACTACTCAAGCTTTATTCCAGTGCACCCAAGATCACGAAGAATATCTTCAGGCGTATGTCCGAAGATTCTTACGCCTGAGGGCACAAGCGCCAACAGTGCCCAATGAAATTGTCATTGAGGCCATGATTAAGGGGCTTCGGCCGGGACCTTCAGCCCAATACTTCGCCAGAAAGCCCCCTCAGACTCTAGAGAAATTGCTTCAGAAGATGGATGAATACATTCACGCTGACAATGATTTTCGACAGAGAAGGGAGGAAGCTTACAGGTTCTCCGAAATAGCCAGGGGCTTCGGAGGGAGAATTCATCCCAGACACGTCAGATCGATTCATTCCACTCAGAATGATGACAGGGGAAGCCAGCAGCAGAGGCCACAATATTCCTCCCAGGCTTCGGGGCAGCAGCAGAGCTATCCTCGGCCTCTATCTCCAAGGGGCAGAGGTGCCAGGGGCTTCGGAGGGAGATTTGGGGATCAGCCCAGGAAGATTTATTGCCTATTCTGCGGTGAGGACAAGGGCCATACCACCAGGATGTGCCATGTTACCATCCAGAAACAAAAGGAGATAGCAGAAGCTGCAGCCCAACAGAGCCAGCCGAAGTAAGTTATGCACACTGCTTCATACCATTCGCCTTACATTCCAGAGTATGTAGGCAACCACACTGCAGTTTCTGTCGCTTCGGCAAGCCAACCTCAGGCATCCTGGCAACAACCTCCTCCTCCACCACCAATGCAACGAGGCCAGCAGCCAGAAGGGAGTCAGCATACCCACTTCCAACGGGACTTCATAGAAGAGTCCGAAGCTCGCACAGTCAATAGTACTGTGCCAGAATCGAAGCATATTTACTAACAAATATCCTACCTCGGCAGCAGTTTTTACATTCAGTATCATTTTCTTTTTAATAAGGAACAATTATTGAAAGCCTAAGTGTTTTTGTCGTTTTTTAATCTCTTGTAATAGTTTCGTTTTCGCCATAGTGAAAATATACCTTCTCCACAGAATAGCAGAGTTGCCGAAGCATAAGAATTTATGGTTACAAGGAGAATTTCCGAAATAACAAAAAGTCGTTCCTAAGGGAGCGCAGCGTAAGTTTTCTGCTCAAAAGTCGTTCCGAAGGGAATGCAGAGCCTACAACGAAAAATAAGCGTTGATACCGCTGAAAGTAAAAGGCGAAGAAGGTCCTAAGGGAGGCTTACAGCAAAAAATAAACGCTGATACCGCTGAAAGTAAAAGGCGAAGAAGCTCCTAAGGGAGGCTTACAGCGAAAAATAAACGCTGATTCCGCTGAAGTAAAAGGCGAAGAAGCTCCTAAGGGAGGCTTAGAGTGAAAAATAAACGTCGATCTTCAGCAAATATCATTTTGCATAACATCGCATCATCTCATCATTTGCATAGCATAACATCATACATCATATTGCATCAATGACGCAAGAAGGGGATCAATGTTGATATTTGGAGATTGTTTCGAAAAAACAGTGCCAAGGCACAAAAAAGTAAATATTGAAGAAGCATACCTTCGTCAAACCCTGAAATGAAAAGATCTATCGGTTATTGATTTTACGAAGATTGGATGTTTTTATGAAAGTACGGATATTATTTACGAAGCATGAAAAGAAGGGAAGGTGTTTTTTTTCGCCGAAGGCTCAAAAAACGGTATGTATGTAAAGTTTCATGCATCGTAAAGAATTGAACCATAGATAGCTTATATATTACATTCAAAGTTACAAAATATTACACATGTTCAATAAATATTACATTCCAAATGTTTTACAATAACATCTAGTCTTCCCTTTGAACTATTTCTGCAGCTTCGTTAAGTAGTTGATCAACAACTTTATCCATGGTAGCTTCAGCCATTTTTCTAATTTCGTCGTCCCCCTTCACGTGGGGGTCCGCCGATGGATTGGCAGGCTCTGAGGGGCGAGAAAGTGCGGCTGTGTTACAAAGCGTAAACAAGTTCGAAATCAAAAAATTACAACAGAGCCAAAAACTGCTAGTCAATACCTATTTGCACTTCAACATCCGCACTATTCTCAGCGGTCTCTGCTACTTTTCTAGCGTCATGAATACCTTTCTCGCTCTTTCGTATAATTTCTTGGGCCATCTCCCGGCCACCATTGTCCCAGATGTCGGTAAAAAAATTTCCACCGATCAGGCTCGCTTCGGCCGAGGGGTCTTTTATATCTTCAGAAGACAAGGCGGCTTCGGATTGTGCCAAAAAATTCACATGGTCACAGCCTTTCCTCTCCAAAATAGTGGCAATCCCCCAGGCACCCGAAAAGGCACATATGTCTCCACGGCTATTCAAAACTTCTTCAAAAGCTTCAGCTCCGTGGCCGATCCATCCAATTGGGCCTTCGGGGTCACCCCTTATGAAGTTCTCCTCACTTGAGAATGCGCCGACGCTGGCGAAGCTGGTTCTTATTTTCTTAACACATTCTATAGATTTTTCTTAACACGTTTTTTTCTAAATGATTGGCCCATTGTTCACTAATTTCTCGTTTTGTCTCTTCAGGTGTGCACTCTTCTTTAGCTCTCACTAGTTGTTTCTGAAGATCTTCAATTTCGCGCTTCTGAGCTTCAGCTTGAACTTTGAAAGCAGCTTCGTCTTCTTTTATTTTATTCAATAACGAGTGTAATATTTTATCTTTTTTGAGACCTTCGTTCCTTAGTTCAATTACTTCGGAACGAAGGTTGCTCAAGGCCACGGTACACCCTTCGTCTTCGACATCTTTTTATGCCCTGAGGGCATTGCTAAGTATAAGGCCCTGGGAAAAAATGTGTGTTAATAAGTTTAAGCAAATGAAAAATTTTGGTTTCAAGAAATAATACAAAGATCTCATTTTTTCACCTTTAAACTATTGTACGCTAAGCTGTCAGCCAGCTAGTTCTTTGACAACACTGAGAGCCCGTCTTCTAGTGTTGGGAATCCGAAGCTTTTGCTCATCTCCCGACAGACTGAAATCTCCTTGCTGTCAGGGAGACAATACAAGAAGTCTTCTTCTCCGCTGCCGTTGAATATCAACGCCCCCTTGGAATATTTCAGTCTTTGGGCATAGAACTGAGCCTCTTGCTTTTCTTTTTCAGTCAACTCCTTCCCCGAAGCATGTCGTAAAATATAATTGGAAGCTTCGGAAAAGGCTTCGGGGGCAGCAGTGCCAGTTTCTTCAACAAAAATTTGTTCTGCTGTTTCTGTTTCTTTGGTTTCCAAGGATTTTACCTTGGCGGGCTCTGAAGGCCTAGCTTCAGTCTCAGCTTGGTGCCTTGAAGCTTCGGCACCAAAAGCTTCGATTTGCACTTCGGGAGTTTCGGCAATTTTCTTCGGATTAGTGCTTGAAGACTTTATTGTCTCCAATACATCCAGTATATTAACCATCCTTTTTCTTTTGGGGGTCAATGCTGGACCCTTTTGGCTTTTTGGCACTTCAACTTTTGCTGAAGGACTTAAAATTTCAGATGTCCTTGTTTCTTTAGCCTTCAGTTCTTCTATTTTCTTTATCTCCGGCATTGTGACCGGCTCTTCAATATTCTTCAGGGGAGTCGGCTCCTTGGCTTTGGGGGCCGAAGAGGATTCACCGACAAACTCGGGCACTGTGGCCGGTTCAATATAGCGTGGACGGTGCGTAAGAACCTTTATCTTTTTCCTCTTCGGCGCTGGCTCACTAAGAGCGGCTGAGGCGGCTTCCTTCGCAGACGCCGTATCTTTCCTTTTTTGACCCCGTGTTGGGTAACGGTAGTCAGGATACACGAACCCAATGGCATCAAATACTTGGTTGAGCCTTTTCTTCTTCCGGCCTCCGAAGGCTGCGGAAAGTGCAGTATCTTCTGCCTTCGAGTATGGCCCAAGTAGCTCATCGCTTATGGCCTCAATACTTTTCAGCCAGTCGTCATCTCACTCGACGAACTTATCTCCATATTTGAACGTGAATTTTAACCTAACTAGTCCACCTTCGTTAGGTTCGCTGACGGTTTCCTTTGGCATTTCCCACTTTTCTGCAAGTGGCCATACTTTGAAGGCAATGTGTTCTTGGATCAAATCCCTTGTCCCGATGAAAGAGCAAACTACTCCGAAGACTCTCCGGCATTCTTCGGCTGCTTCGTCAATTTCCACCTTCGGTTTCCGAAGGCCGAAGCGCTGCCGGATAGGGCGCATAATGATATCTTTAATATCTTCTCGCGTTTTCAAGTCGTTCTTCATATAGAACCATTCCTTCATCCAGTCCCCAGGCCATCTTCTCTGAAAAGTTGGCACGGGACAGCTTGACCCAGAGCGGGCACCGAAGCTATAACAACCAAAATTGTTGTGATATTGCTCCTTACCCCATGGTTTCGTCTCATACAATAACTCATGCATATTGCAGAAACTTTTTGCATTTGGTTCCAAACCTTGGCTCTTCACGGCCCATACGAAGATCCCCATCCTTATGATTGCTTCGGGAGTAATTTGATGGAGGTAGATTTCAAATATCTTCGAAACTTCTACCACAAAACTGCTCAAAGGAAACCGAAGTCCAGCCTTAAAGAAGCTTCGGAATATCACGACTTCATTTTCCTCGAGAGTCGGACAAGTTTTCTCTCCTTCGTCAGCCCTTACAATAGATAAATCCCGAAAATATCTACCCCTCATATTGACAAGATGGCTTTGTTTAATGCTTGATTTTCCAAAAACTGAATGGCTTGGTCGCCAAGGTCGATCTTTGGAATCTTCACCGCCACTTTCCACATCATAGCTGTCACTGTCACCAGTGTCTTCAGACAAACCCTCTAAAATCTCCTTAGTAATCTTCTCTGTATTTGTCTTTGCTATTAATTCAAGGAAGCCGAGATTCATCTCTTCAGAAAGGCTTAGCTTCGACTCAGCGACAACTTTCTTGTCTTCAAACATCTTCAAAAATGCTAGGAAAGTGCTCTCAAAGACGAAGCTTAAAAATGTAAAAAGCCAGACAAGCATTGGTGTGCAAAGAGATAAAAATTAGGAAGGCAGGAGCCGACGGCAAGAAAGCGTGCTAAATGTGCTCGCGGTGCGTTCTTATTTATACGCCCAGTACGTTGCAAGTGGCAGGGCCCCACTTGTCATTGACTATTGCTATTCTAGCAAAGGGAAGGTGTTTTTTCGGACCTTCGGCTCAGGGCCTTCGTCCTTGTCGCAATCTGAATTTATCATTCTAACAAATTAATATTGCGAGGGGCTACTGTTGGGGGCCTTCGGCTTCTGAAGGTCCTCAAAAACATGATTTAACGATGTTTCTGGAAGTAGAATGCATGAACAAGTACCTTCGGACTTGAGTTGAAACCACAACGTGAAGAAGCACAAGAAGGAGTACGAAGGATAGCAAGAAGCCGAAGCTGTGCGCAGGAGAGCTTCGGCATGATAGCAGAAAAGGAATACCGACTTAAAGATGAAAAGGCTATTTAGACCCCGATGGATTACTATAGAATTATTAGCAAATGTAAAGGGCATGAGTGTAATTTTACATGGGCTGCGTCCCGTGCCTATAAATAGATGAACAGTACCCCCGTACTGTTCACGTTGACTTGGCATTTATTCTCACGTCACGCTTGTACCCCTGCTTTCCTTCGAGCCGAAGGTACATTTATAATCTGTCATTGTGAATACAGTAACGTAAATAAAAATAAGTTGATAATAACATTTAAAGTGTTTATATTATTTTTTCATATCTTGTGTATGAATCCTTCTTCATCATTTATTGTGCTCATGAAGGTTTGTCTTTCATGACCTTCGTCCAGAATTCATTATATCCGAAAGGAGATAATGCTTCGAAGGATGAAGGACTTTAACATTTAACACTTTTATGTTGCCTTGTTCTTAACTCTTAGCGTTTGAGAACAAGTGTCACACCCGGCTTTAAGGAACAAAGCCAGGTGCATCTCATACATGCGCCAAGAAGACAACATATATAATAACAGAGTGTATAGAGATAAATGTCACAAAACATCAGAGTATTTATTACATAGCGGAAGACTTATTACAAAATAAAATAATAAAGATAAAACGAACTAAGGATCGTCGGCGCCAATGTCAACTGAGAAACGCCACCTAGATCAGATCATACTCCTCGCCTTGTGGCTCCTCCTGAACCACCTGCTCTTCTCCTGTGGGGGGGGGTGTGAGACAGCAAGGATGAGCTCACACATGATCATAGCTCAACAAGTTGTGGGGAACCAGTGGACATAAACTCACAAAGGTGTGAGTTCATGTGATGTGTAAGGCTAATCAATGATAGGGGTTAAAGCTGAGCATTGCTTTTAAGTAGTTGGTCAAACTTTTATTAGCAGTTACTAAGTGTAAGTAAATACCAAACCATAAATAAAGTAATAGAACAAAATTAATAATAAACCCATGCATATGCAAATGACAAAATTGAATTTAAGTTCCATAATTTAAACATCAGAGAGTCCTGAGCTGCTCATGACCGTGAGCTCGGCTAGTATACCAGTTTTACACTCTGCAGAGGTTGTACCCTTTACCCACAAGTCATGCTACCCATCTGCCAAGGGGTCGCGAATCCCATACACCTCTACCTAGGAAGCGCGGCAGGGCAACACTACGAGGCCTTTACAAAGTTCCACTAGCTTCCGAAAACCCGCTACAGTTTATAGGAAGTTCCAATGCAGGGTTCCTGGCTGACCGCCATCGCAGCAAAATCAACCAGGGACCTCCCTACACTGACCACTTCCCTACTGCCCTTGCCCCTTTCGGGTAAGGTAGTCTTCCACTAGCTTTCCTAATTAGTCAGCCAAGGGCGTCCCATTAAACCCTTGTGGTGGCACGTGGTTCTCAAGTTAAGCTCTATGTTCCAATTAACATTAATGATCTTGACATGAACATAAATAAAATAACAACAAGAATTGGAACATAGATATAATAAATGATTATCCCAAAACCATGTAAAGCAATAGCAAAACTAACCAAGTGATTCAGGGGTAAACAAGGTAATGAGATAAACAATCTAGGGTGACCTATTGGGTCCCATCAAAATTAACCTATGCATGAATAAGTGATATTAAGAACATTATTGGGTAAAAAGTGGTCAAGGGCACAACTTGCCTTCAATGAGCTCCTGCTCAGCTACTTCAACCTGCTGCTCACCAGGATCTTCAACAACGGGCTCTTCTACTCGCCACAATACAAACAAGCACAGTGCATATAGAGAAATTAACATTACACCAAACATATATACAAAATGCACAGTAATAATCTACACATTAAAATAAAATTCTAGGAACAGGAATCATAATTTTTGGAGTTATAGATTTTAAGTTATGGATTTTCAAAGGTTTTATGTGTTTAAAATGGGATTAAGTGTGGGATTAATTTTCTTACTGTTGTCATGATAAAACAGAGACACTAAGTGGTAGAGAATAAAATTACAAAATTTTAGGAACTTGAATGGATTAATTTGGAGTTAGTATGAATTTTCTATGAATTTATTAAGTTCTAGTAATTATTTTCATATTAAAAATCCATTTTCTATTTCATTTATTCAAACTAAATGATCACTGGACTGGGCCTCATTTTCTAGAAAGTGCAGGGGGCTCGGGGATAAAATTCCTAAGACACAGAATACTATGCAGTGTACGGCGGGTTGATTCTTAAATACTACGGGGGCTCCTATGCAAAGTGCTATGGCCGAAGGGGTATGGAATACTACTGGCCGCTCGATCCAAAACCGAGGGCCCAGATTAGATCCTATCCAAAGTGAAGCGGTGCGATACTATAGCCGTTTGATCGGAGATCAACGGTGCAGATTCAAAACCGTCCGGATCCACCCTGACCCGCACGATTCATGATCAACGGTTCTGGTTCAATCCCCAAAGAGATACACTCAAGTTCTAATCAGGACCGTCGGCTGGGATCCAACGGTGGAGGTTCATCTCCCCCCTCCAACCGTGCCCAACGACGGCGAACCGGTCCCCAGCGGCGGCGCCATGGTCGGCCTAACCTAGATCTCGACACCACGCACCAAGCTCTAATTCGAAGAGTGCTACACGATGCTCTAAGTTATATGAACGCGATGAACCAAGACATACCCCTCGATGTATCGCAGAAGGTCCTGGCCACGGTGGAGGGCGGAACCGCGGCACATTTTCTGCGACGGTGAGGAATCCCGAGGTCCCCAGTCGCAATCCCCGCTTGCTGAAGCCACGTACACCATCCTCGTGCTCCAGTGAAGCCCCCAGGCACGACACCAAGGACGCGGTGGTGAAGAGCGCTCGGGTCGACTATGGCGGCTACCCTTTCCGCTCGGTGCTCACGACAATGTGGTTTACGGGGAAGAGGATGGGGTCCCGATGGCGCGTGGCGGTACAGGGTGAGATGGTCAAGAAAGCGAGGAGGTTTTACGGTTAAGGAATGAGTCCACGGCGGCGAGATTTTACCGGGACCGGAAGAATCGCGCGGAGCTCAACCGAAGTCGCTCATGGCCGCAGAACCCGCGCAGTCAGTTGCGGCAGCGAGCCATACGCAGAGGAGCGCGCATGCATCGACTGACACGCAGCCCATCCGTCCATTGGCCGCGTGGGCGAGTGACATTGGTGGATTCTGGCGCGATTCGGTCACGTAGCCGAGTGGATCTTGACCACCAGCGCGCGGATGGCGGAGTTGAGTTGGGGGAAGGAGAAGCTCCCCCCCTGCCAGTGCGGGCCCGCAATGCCAGCGATCTGCGCGGAGCCGAGGCTGGCAACGGGAGTGCGGCCGCGGCGGTAGCTGGTCCGACAGGCAGGCCCACCGGTCAGCAGCGTGAGTGGCGCGTGAGGTGAGAGGCTGACGCGAATGGCCCGCACGGCAGCGACGCACGGTGCGCGGTGCGTGCTGGGTAAGTGGGCCGCACGGGGTAAAAGGCGAATGGGCCAAAATGGACAACGCCGGCCCAGGCCTATAGTTTTTCTTTCTTTTTTTTCTTTCTTATTTGAATTCCCTTTTTTCTCTTTTTAAATCTCCAATTTGAATTCAAACCTTTTGTGGCGAACTTGTAATCAAATTAATGAATATATGATTTGAATAAATTATTATGGAATAACTTTATTCATTTATAAATTTATTTTTGGTATTGTGTAATATTTTCTCTTTTCTTCTCTATTTCAAACCCTAATTCTCCATTTAGGATTAAAACTTCATCTCAAGTCATTGTTTTATTTCTACTAGCATTATTATTGTTATTTTGTCACAATATGCACACAAAAGAAAATCCGAGCATGATGCATGATTTATTTGAGTAGTGTTCTTTTGTTAATTATTTATCTGTGTAAGTGAGGTGTCCACATGAAATAATGGATAGAGATGACACACACATATCTATAAAGGAATGTAATTTCTCCTTTTAGATTTTTTTCTTACAAAGTGGGTATTACAAATCCTACCCCCCTTAAAAAGAATCTCGTCCTCGAGATTTAGGAAGATCTAGGGAAAAGGTGGGGAAAATCTATGCGAAGCTCTTCTTCTCTTTCCCATGTTGCTTCATCTTCTCCGTGGTGACTCCATTGCACTTTACACATCTTTATCACCTTATTTCTTGTAACTCGAGTCAATGTGTCAAGAATCTTGATCGGATACTCCGTGTAAGTCAAATCACCCTGAACACTGAGCTCTTCCATTGGTAACTGTTCCTCAGGAACACGGAGACACTTCTTCAGTTGAGATACGTGGAACCCATTATGCACATCCGATAGAGTAGCAGATAACTCGAGTTGGTATGCCATCTCCCCAACTCTTCTAAAGATCAAGAATGGTCCAATGTAGCGAGGGGACAATTTGCCCTTAACTTTAAATCTCCTCATTCCACGAAGTGGTGACACCTTGAGGTACACATAATCTCCTTCTTCAAATTCCAGTGGCCTCCTTCTATTATCAACGTAACTCTTTTGCCTAGTTTGAGCCACTCTCAAATTCTCTCGAATTATACGGACTTGTTCTTCTGCTTCTTGAATCAATTCAGGCCCAAAGAACTGTCTCTCTCCAGTCTGATCCCAATATAGAGGAGTCCTGCACTTCCTGCCATATAGAGTCTCGAACGGTAACATCTCCAGACTAGCCTGGTAACTATTATTATATGAGAACTCAGCATAAGGTAGGCTCTTATCCCAACTTCCTCCATGCTGAAGGGTACAAGCTCTCAACATATCTTCCAATACTTGATTAGTCCTTTCAGTCTGTCCATCAGTCTGAGGGTGATAAGTTGTACTAAAATTCAACTTTGTACTCATATTCTCATGAAAGCTTCTCCAAAATCTTGAGGTAAACTGTGAACCTCGATCAGACACGATCTTCTTTGGTACACCATGTAAACACACAATCTGAGCCGTATATAACCCTGCTAGCTGAGAACCTTTATAAGTAGTCTTCACCGGAATAAAGTGAACCACTTTAGTCAATCTATCCACAATCACCCATATAGCATCATATCCTTTCTGGGTGCGAGGCAATCCAGTAATGAAATCCATACCAATCTCTTCCCACTTCCACTCGGGTATCTTCAGTGGGTGCAGTAGTCCAGCTGGCCTCTGGTGTTCAGCCTTAACTCTTTGACATATATCGCACATAGCCACATGTGCAGCCACATCTCTCTTCAATCCATACCACCAATACTTCCGCTTTAAATCCTGATACATCTTAGTACTACCAGGATGAATAGAATAAGCCGAATCATGGGCCTCCTTTAAAATAGTCTCTCGAAGGCTTTTAATATCAGGAACACACATCCTGTCCTTGAACCATACGGTGCCTTGCTCATCCTCCATGAATTCTGGACCTCGTCCTTCAGTAATCAGATCCTTAATCTCTTGTATTTTGGCATCACCAACCTGACCTTTACAAATCTCTTGCTCCAAGGTAGGTTCCACATCAATAGTAACTCCTTCGGTATGAGCAACTATCCCCAGGTTAAGTCTCCTGAAATCCTCAACAATCTCATCGGGTAGCTGGGCAACAACAGCTATATGAACATGCTCCTTTTGACTCAAGACATCTGCAACCAAGTTTGCCTTGCCCGGGTGATAGTGAATCTCCAAATCATAATCCTTAATAAGCTCCAACCAACGGCGTTGCCTAAGGTTGAGATCCTTCTGAGTGAATATATACTTCAAACTCTTATGATCCGTATACACTTGACACTTGGTTCCCATAATATAATGCCTCCATATCTTAAGCGCATGCACAACGGCTGCTAGTTCTAAGTCATGAGTGGGGTAGTTCATCTCATGTTTCCGCGTAGGTGATCACATGTCCTTCTTGCATAAGCACACATCCAAAGCCTTAGCCACATGCATCACAATAAATGTCAAATCTCTTCTGTAGATCTGGCATAACCAACACTGGTGGCGACATCAATCTTTTCTTCAATTGATCAAAGTTGTCTTGGCACTTCTCGTCCCATTTAAATTCTCTTCCTTTCTCCAAAAGTGAAGTCATAGGCTTAGCAATCTTAGAAAATCCTTCAATAAATCTCCGATAATATCCTGCTAGTCCCAAGAAACTCCGAATCTCAGTAACTGTAGTGGGTATGCTCCACTCCATAATCTCCTTGACTTTAGCAGGATCCACTGATATTCTGCCATTAGAAATGATATGTCCAAGAAATGACACCTCGCCAATCCAAAACTCACACTTGCTGAACTTGGCATAGAGTTGATTATCTCGTAGCTTCTGTAGCACCAATCTCAGGTGTTCCTCATGATTACTATCACTCTTGGAATAAATAAAAATATCGTCGATGAAAACCACGACGAATCTATCCAGATCATGAACACCTTATTCTTCAGATCCATAAAATAGGCTGGTGCATTAGTCAGTCCAAATGACATAACGGTGAACTCATATAAACCATATCGGGTCGAGAAATCCATCTTGGGAATATCCGATGGCCTAATCTTCATTTGATGATCTTTGAGAATACCCTTGCATCTCTCATCTGATCAAATAAAACTTCAATGTGGGGTAATGGATACTTGTTCTTCACAGTGACATCGTTAAGGGTCCTATAATCCATGCACATCCCTTATGATCCATCTTTCTTCTGTACACACAGATCCGGCGCTCCCCAAGGTGAGGAACCCGAACGAATGTACCCAACTTCTTGTAATTCCATTAATTGCTTCTTAAGTTCCTTTAGTTCTTCTACAGACATCATGTATGACCGTTTAGGAATAGGGGCAGTCCCAGGTGAGAGATCAATGACCAACTCAACTTCTATATCTGGTGGTATCCCTAATAACTCCTTTGGAAAGACATCCGGAAAATCCTTAACTGCACGGATGTTGTCACCCACCAACTTCTCATCTACTAAGAATGTCGCTAGTCTGATGGTGGTAGTTACTGCAACTTCAACTTCAAATCCTTGTCCTTTGGAACTGTTGAGTTCTACGGTTCCCTTAGCACAGTATATATACTGTCTTTGCCTTTCTTAACCATGACATACCAAGGATTACGTCTATAGTGCTCTCTTCTAACATTATAGGGGTAGCCCATCTGGGTTAGAAACACAGGATAAGAAAGGAAGAATTGTAGACAAGGTGAGTAATTACGAGGAATGTTGCTATAGGGGATTTATTAGCTAAGTAGATTAGTGTGTTATCCACTAAAGCTAATTCATTACCTTATGTTGGTACATGCTAAGATGTCCATATAATATTTCAATCAATCAAAGAAGCAAATCAGGCATTTAGCATCAGCACAATCAACCAACATTTTTTAAGAAAATAGTTTTAAATTTTGTCTTGGGTTCCCTATCTCTTAAAAAGATCATAGTGGTAGGATTCCAAGGTGTGAATTCCATCTTGTCTTAGAGTAGAAAAGGTAAGAATGATCAGAGTAGAACAGTAGAAGGTGAGACAAGATCAAGATGAGATGAGTATAGAATGAGCCAGAGTAAGGTAAGTAAGTGAGGGTTGTCCATTTCTATCTAGGTTTCGTCCTACAGTCAACATTTCCTCTGATACCACTTCTGTCACACTCGGCTTTAAGGAACAAAGCCAGGTGCATCTCATACATGCGCCAAGAAGACAACATATATAATAACAGAGTGTATAGAGATAAATGTCACAAAACATCAGAGTATTTATTACATAGCGGAAGACTTATTACAAAATAAAATAATAAAGATAAAACGAACTAAGGATCGTCGGCGCCAATGTCAACTGAGAAACGCCACCTAGATCAGATCATACTCCTCGCCTTGTGGCTCCTCCTGAACCACCTGCTCTTCTCCTGTGGGGGGGTGTGAGACAGCAAGGGTGAGCTCACACATGATCATAGCTCAACAAGTTGTGGGGAACCAGTGGACATAAACTCACAAAGGTGTGAGTTCATGTGATGTGTAAGGCTAATCAATGATAGGGGTTAAAGCTGAGCATTGCTTTTAAGTAGTTGGTCAAACTTTTATTAGCAGTTACTAAGTGTAAGTAAATACCAAACCATAAATAAAGTAATAGAACAAAATTAATAATAAACCCATGCATATGCAAATGACAAAATTGAATTTAAGTTCCATAATTTAAACATCAGAGAGTCCTGAGCTGCTCATGACCGTGAGCTCGGCTAGTATACCAGTTTTACACTCTGCAGAGGTTGTACCCTTTACCCACAAGTCATGCTACCCATCTGCCAAGGGGTCGCGAATCCCATACACCTCTACCTAGGAAGCGCGGCAGGGCAACACTACGAGGCCTTTACAAAGTTCCACTAGCTTCCGAAAACCCGCTACAGTTTATAGGAAGTTCCAATGCAGGGTTCCTGGCTGACCGCCATCGCAGCAAAATCAACCAGGGACCTCCCTACACTGACCACTTCCCTACTGCCCTTGCCCCTTTCGGGTAAGGTAGTCTTCCACTAGCTTTCCTAATTAGTCAGCCAAGGGCGTCCCATTAAACCCTTGTGGTGGCACGTGGTTCTCAAGTTAAGCTCTATGTTCCAATTAACATTAATGATCTTGACATGAACATAAATAAAATAACAACAAGAATTGGAACATAGATATAATAAATGATTATCCCAAAACCATGTAAAGCAATAGCAAAACTAACCAAGTGATTCAGGGGTAAACAAGGTAATGAGATAAACAATCTAGGGTGACCTATTGGGTCCCATCAAAATTAACCTATGCATGAATAAGTGATATTAAGAACATTATTGGGTAAAAAGTGGTCAAGGGCACAACTTGCCTTCAATGAGCTCCTGCTCAGCTACTTCAACCTGCTGCTCACCAGGATCTTCAACAACGGGCTCTTCTACTCGCCACAATACAAACAAGCACAGTGCATATAGAGAAATTAACATTACACCAAACATATATACAAAATGCACAGTAATAATCTACACATTAAAATAAAATTCTAGGAACAGGAATCATAATTTTTGGAGTTATAGATTTTAAGTTATGGATTTTCAAAGGTTTTATGTGTTTAAAATGGGATTAAGTGTGGGATTAATTTTCTTACTGTTGTCATGATAAAACAGAGACACTAAGTGGTAGAGAATAAAATTACAAAATTTTAGGAACTGGAATGGATTAATTTGGAGTTAGTATGAATTTTCTATGAATTTATTAAGTTCTAGTAATTATTTTCATATTAAAAATCCATTTTCTATTTCATTTATTCAAACTAAATGATCACTGGACTGGGCCTCATTTTCTAGAAAGTGCAGGGGGCTCGGGGATAAAATTCCTAAGACACAGAATACTATGCAGTGTACGGCGTGTTGATTCTTAAATACTACGAGGGCTCCTATGCAAAGTGCTATGGCCGAAGGGGTATGGAATACTACTGGCCGCTCGATCCAAAACCGAGGGCCCAGATTAGATCCTATCCAAAGTGAAGCGGTGCGATACTATAGCCGTTTGATCGGAGATCAACGGTGCAGATTCAAAACCGTCCGGATCCACCCTGACCCGCACGATTCATGATCAACGGTTCTGGTTCAATCCCCAAAGAGATACACTCAAGTTCTAATCAGGACCGTCGGCTGGGATCAAACGGTGGAGGTTCATCTCCCCCCTCCAACCGTGCCCAACGACGGCGAACCGGTCCCCAGCGGCGGCGCCATGGTCGGCCTAACCTAGATCTCGACACCACGCACCAAGCTCTAATTCGAAGAGTGCTACACGATGCTCTAAGTTATATGAACGCGATGAACCAAGACATACCCCTCGATGTATCGCAGAAGGTCCTGGCCACGGTGGAGGGCGGAACCGCGGCACATTTTCTGCGACGGTGAGGAATCCCGAGGTCCCCAGTCGCAATCCCCGCTTGCTGAAGCCACGTACACCATCCTCGTGCTCCAGTGAAGCCCCCAGGCACGACACCAAGGACGCGGTGGTGAAGAGCGCTCGGGTCGACTATGGCGGCTACCCTTTCCGCTCGGTGCTCACGACAATGTGGTTTACGGGGAAGAGGATGGGGTCCCGATGGCGCGTGGCGGTACAGGGTGAGATGGTCAAGAAAGCGAGGAGGTTTTACGGTTAAGGAATGAGTCCACGGCGGCGAGATTTTACCGGGACCGGAAGAATCGCGCGGAGCTCAACCGAAGTCGCTCATGGCCGCAGAACCCGCGCAGTCAGTTGCGGCAGCGAGCCATACGCAGAGGAGCGTGCATGCATCGACTGACACGCAGCCCATCCGTCCATTGGCCGCGTGGGCGAGTGACATTGGTGGATTCTGGCGCGATTCGGTCACATAGCCGAGTGGATCTTGACCACCAGCGCGCGAATGGCGGAGTTGAGTTGGGGGAAGGAGAAGCTCCCCCCCTGCCAGTGCGGGCCTGCAATGCCAGCGATCTGCGCGGAGCCGAGGCTGGCAACGGGAGTGCGGCCGCGGCGGTAGCTGGTCCGACAGGCAGGCCCACCGGTCAGCAGCGTGAGTGGCGCGTGAGGTGAGAGGCTGACGCGAATGGCCCGCACGGCAGCGACGCACGGTGCGCGGTGCGTGCTGGGTAAGTGGGCCGCACGGGGTAAAAGGCGAATGGGCCAAAATGGACAACGCCGGCCCAGGCCTATAGTTTTTCTTTCTTTTTTTTTCTTTCTTATTTGAATTCCCTTTTTTCTCTTTTTAAATCTCCAATTTGAATTCAAACCTTTTGTGGCGAACTTGTAATCAAATTAATGAATATATGATTTGAATAAATTATTATGGAATAACTTTATTCATTTATAAATTTATTTTTGGTATTGTGTAATATTTTCTCTTTTCTTCTCTATTTCAAACCCTAATTCTCCATTTAGGATTAAAACTTCATCTCAAGTCATTGTTTTATTTCTACTAGCATTATTATTGTTATTTTGTCACAATATGCACACAAAAGAAAATCCGAGCATGATGCATGATTTATTTGAGTAGTGTTCTTTTGTTAATTATTTATCTGTGTAAGTGAGGTGTCCACATGAAATAATGGATAGAGATGACACACACATATCTATAAAGGAATGTAATTTCTCCTTTTAGATTTTTTTCTTACAAAGTGGGTATTACAACAAGTCTCCAACATGACCTTTGTTTGAAGATCATTATATCAAAGAAGGAGATAATGCTTCGAAGGACGAAGGTCCCTAATCTTTAACAATTGTGTTGCCTTGTTCTTGATTCACAACATTTAAGAACAAGAGACCAACAATAACTGGAACATGCTCATAATGTAACATTAATCCCAAAACTAGGTAGAGCAATAGCAGTACTACCCAAAAGTTCATTTGTTTGCAAGGTGTAGGATAAACAATACTAGGGAAACCTATTAGGTTCCATCAAATTAACCTGAGCATGTCATAGTGATTAATATGAACATTATTGGGTAAAGAAAAGTGATCAAGGGCACAACTTGCCTTAGACTCGAGATTCCCAGGTACCAACTTGGTCTTCAAGTAACTCGTAACCTCGCTTCTACTCGTAGAAATACAAACAAACATGGTGTTGTGGGCCTTCCTCTTCTGAAGGTCCTCAAAAATAGGACTAACTATTTGTTTTAGCATGATATGAATTATTACAGGGAGCTTCGACTTCAGGATGGAGGTTTTCCCCCATGACAAAGGCATACAAGGTGAAGGTATAGTCCAAAGATGATAAGGCTGAACGCTGAAGCTACATATGAAGAGTAATAGCTACAGCTTATAATGGTGATGAAGACTGAATATGATGCTGGTCGAAAGGGAAAAAGACTAGTTAGTCCTTAATGATTTATGTTATGATCATAAGTGAATGTTAGGGACATAAATGTACTTTTACCCGAGCTACGCCCCGTGCCTATAAATAGATGAACAGTAGCACCGTACTGTTCAGTTGAATTGTATTCACTCTCACGTCAGCACCTTCGAGCAAGCCGAAGGTATTAATGTAATACAGATTCTGTTAATACTTATGCATGTTCCTCGAAAAGCAAATATGAATGAATGAGTTTCATTCACTACTATCATGTCTTTGTATTCTGGTTTACTTATAAGATGATGAAGACATGTTCTTTATGACCTTCGTCTGATGATCAATATATCCTTGGGGAGATAATGTTTTGGAAGACGAAGGTCCTTAATACTTAACAATTGTGTTGCCTTGTTCTTGATTCACAGCATTTTAGAACAAGTGAACAACACATGGTATAGGCAAAATTAACATCACACCAAACATCAGAACATAATGCATGATAATAATCTACGCTTTGTATCGAGATCGTAGGTTCGAGAACCACTAAATTCGGAGTTACGGTTATAAAGTTATGATTTTCTAAAGATTTAAGTGTTGGATATAAAAGAAACTAAGCGCATAATTTTTAATCTAGGTTTCATAACAAACTAAGGTTACTAGATGATAAACAATATTAATATGAGATTAATGCAACTGGAATGAATCAAAAAGGAGCTAGAGTGAATTAATTATGAATTAAACAAGATTCTAGAATTATTTCTATACTAGAAATTATTTTAAATATTAGTTAACTATTTACTGATAATCTATGGATTGAGGAAACAAAAACCAGGGAGTTCGGGGTTGATTTCGTTAATTCCAGGGCCTACTTGTAATTATTTTAACACTGCTCCGGACTGCGGGTTGTTTTCGGAAAATAACATGGGCTCTTATGTAAAGTTTCTCAGCCGAAGGGGTATAGGTTAACCAAAACCGTGTGATCGCGATTCAAGGGCTCAGATTAGATCAGAATATTTTATGAATAGGTAAGCTACGTGGACCGTACGATCTAATATGCACGGCCTGCAATGCTTCATACCAACAACCTCTCACAACCATCTGATCAGATCTCAACGGATATCGTAGAATACACGAAAGGATACGCGAGCAATATGATCCTAGCCGCACATCACGGGATCAATGGCTAGAGAGCTTTCTTCTCCCTCACCACTACAAGACGGCGGCACACAGCCCCCCACGACGGGGTTTCTGCCGAAGATGTCTGTAAAGCCCAAAAATTGGTAGAAAAAAAATAATAATGATGAAATAAATAAATGAATATATTTAAAGATAATGTTTTAGGGATTTTTGAAACCTTTGGATAATATTGGGACTCTCATGCTTTTGAATGTCTAATGGAATAAAATTAAACTAACCAAATAACAAAAAAAAGTAGATATAGATTTATGCACCTCATGATGGAGTTCTTGCATTATTACCTTTGTGCTCAAAAGTTTGAGACAAGTTTAAGTTTGAAAATAGAATTGAGAATAGAAAGAGAAATAAGAAAAGAGAATGAAATGGAAAGGAAAAAGAATATACAAGGAAAAATATATAAGAGTACCTATAATTCTTCCTACTAGAACTTTATTTGAGAATTTGTTTTGATGTTTGAAACCTAGAGATTAAAACCAGAATTCGAATTTAGTTTGAATTTTTGATTTGGAAACAAAACAGGAAATAAAAAAAAGAACAAAAGCACTTGGGCTGAAACCTCCCTGGCGGCCCACTCCCTTTCCTCCTTCAACCAGCCCAATCCGCGTGTGTCACTGGCGGGGTGGGACCCAACAGTCGGCCTTGGGCTTGATTCCGCCCGTGCCCGCGCTTCCTGTTGGTGCGGCTTGTCTCACCGCCTAGTGGGCCCGGTTGGCCGATCCACTCTCCAGCCGCTGTCTGGTGGGGCTAAGTGCCAGGGTCATCTCCCAGCTCGGATCGGGGCTGTTACGACGGAATCTGTCGTCCTCGCGCGATTAGCTCTCTCATCCTTCTCGCGTGCGTGGTCAGCTCTTCCATCTTCCCTCGCGCGCTTCGAGTGTGACACTGCCTGGTGGGTCCAGACCGACAGCGCCCGCTTCAACCACTTCTCCGTGATGGCCGCAACAGACCCCGCGCGGACTCCGGCGAAATCCTCGCGCTCGCACAGCCAAACCGGAATCCGTTGAATTCGGACTCAGCCTTGGGTATAAAACCGTGCCCTCCTCTCGCACATCGGTACCTTGGGCACCCACACCTTCGATTGGGCCGCCAGGGACGAGCAAGGCTGGTCGCCAAACAAGAGATGGGGCGCCGCCACGGGTGAACTTCATCGCGCCTGCCACCGAAGCCCTGTCGTTGTGCCTTGGGGCTTCCCCAGGCTTGTGGTGGGTTGTCGAAGCCGCGCCGCTCGCAAAATTTTAGACCGCGCCTTGGGAATTTCTCGCCAACGACGTTAATCCGCCGTGGGTTCCGCTCGCACCGTGGGCAAGCACCTCTGCGCTACCATCTTGGGTACGTTTTGCCGCTAACGTGTTCGCCCTTGTTCATATACCGCATAGCACTCGCTTGAATAGAGATTAGAGCTCGGAATCGTGGATTAGGAGCGGGCGGCGATGGCCTCCGTCGTGGCCCTGTATAGCGCCGCCGCCTGGGCATGTCGGGGGTAGAGGAAAGGATTGGATGAGTTGTCAGCCGTTGGATTCAGCGGGGGCGGTGGGGATTAGATGGGAAAATAACTCTTCGATGCATTGAATCCGGATCGTTGATACGATCGCAGGCGGATCGGATATAGTCGTACTGTGGGCCGTAGATCTCAAATCCTGTGGTCCGTATTGAATGCCGTTCGGATTAATGATGATCTAATTGTAGCCGCTGATAGAAGATCGGGCGGTTCAGGATGCAAGATACCCCTTCGGCCCGTACATTTTACAAAAGAGACCCCCTGCTTTAACCAAATCAACCCGCCGTCCGTAGGGTTGTTCGCCTGAGTCTAGGAAAGTTATAGTTTGACCCCTGTACTTTACAGAAAACAGCGCGCGGTCCAGATATTCAGAAAATAATAAAGAAATAGGTTTTTAGTATGAAAATAATTCTATAAACTTGAATAATTCATAGTTAATTCATTTTAGCTTCAAATTGAGTCATTCCAGTTGCAATAATTTTGTACTAAAATTGTCTATCAACCATTAACACTGTTTAGCCATGAAACTTGAATTAAAACTATTCATTTGGATTAATCTATTATAAACACTAAATAATCTTCGGAAATTCATAACTCGGTAACCGTAGCTCCGAATTTAGTGGTTCTTGTTTCTACGATCTCGTTACGACGCGTAGATTATTAATACGTAGTTTATTTTTATGTTTGATGTAATGTTAATTTTGCATATACCATGTTCGTCTGTATTGCTACGTTTAGCAGTGAGGACACGTGTCATCTGATGAAGCAAGTTGGTACCTGGAATCTCAAGTGCCAGGCAAGTTGTGCCCTTGATCACTTCTTTTTACCCACTCATGTTCTAATTAATCATAATGATCTGCATAGGTTAATTTTGATGGGACCCAATAGGATACTGTCACACCCGGCTTTAAGGAACAAAGCCAGGTGCATCTCATACATGCGCCAAGAAGACAACATATATAATAACAGAGTGTATAGAGATAAATGTCACAAAACATCAGAGTATTTATTACATAGCGGAAGACTTATTACAAAATAAAATAATAAATATAAAACGAACTAAGGATCGTTTGCGCCAAAGTCAACTGAGAAACGCCACCTAGATCAGATCATACTCCTCGCCTTGTGGCTCCTCCTGAACCACCTGTTCTTCTCCTGTGGGGGGTGTGAGACAGCAAGGGTGAGCTCACACATGATCATAGCTCAACAAGTTGTGGGGAACCAGTGGACATAAACTCACAAAGGTGTGAGTTCATGTTATGTGTAAGGCTAATCAATGATAGGGGTTAAAGCTGAGCATTGCTTTTAAGTAGTTGGTCAAACTTTTATTAGCAGTTACTAAGTGTAAGTAAGTACCAAACCTTAAATAAAGTAATAGAACAAATTAATAACATCCCATGCAATGCAAATGACAAAATGGAATTTAAGTTCCATAATTTAAACATCAGAGAGTCCTGAGCTGCTCATGACCGTGAGCTCGGCTAGTATACCAGTTTTACACTCTGCAGAGGTTGTACCCTTTACCCACAAGTCATGTTACCCATCTGCCAAGGGGTCGCGACTCCCATACACCTCTACCTAGGAAGCGCGGCAGGGCAACACTACGAGGCCTTTACAAAGTTCCACTAGCTTCCGAAAACCCGCTACAGTTTATGGGAAGAGCACTTGCAAGAATCCCCCGTCTGACCGCCATCGCAGCAAAATCAACCCGAGAACCTCCTTGCATGCAACTCCCCTACTGCCCTTGCCCCTTTCGGGTAAGGTAGTCTTCCACTAGCTTTCCTAATTAGTCAGCCAAGGGCGTCCCATTAATCCCTTGTGGTGGCACGTGTTTCTCAAGTTAAGCTCTATGTTCCAATTAACATTAATGATCTTGACATGAACATAAATATAATAACAAAAGAATTGGTACATAGATATAATAAATGATTATCCCAAAACCATGTAAAGCAATAGCAAACTACCCAAGTGATTCAGGGGTAAACAAGGTAATGAGATAAACAATCTAGGGTGACCTATCGGGTCCCATCAAAATTAACCTATGCATGGATAAATGATATTAAAGAACATTATTGGGTAGAAAGTGGTCAAGGGCACAACTTGCCTTCAATGAGCTCCTGCTCAGCTACTTCAACCTGCTGCTCACCAGGATCCTCAGTCACGGGCTCTTCTACTCACCACAATACAAACAAGCACAGTGCATATAGAGAAATTAACATTACACCAAACTTATAAACAAAATACACAGTAATAATCTACACATTAAAATAAAATTCTAGGAACAGGAATCATAATTTTTGGAGTTATAGATTTTAAGTTATGAATTTCCAAAGGTTTTATGTGCTTAAAATAGGATTAAGTGAGAAATAAATTTTCTTACTGTTTTCATGACAAAACAGAGGCTATAAGTGTTAGAGAATAAAATTACAAAATTTTAGAAAGTGGAATGAAGTAATTTGGATTAAAAAAGGATTTTCTATTGATTTATCAAGTTCTATTAATTATTTTCATGTTAAAAATCCATTTTCCATTTTATTTATTCAGTTTTAAACTGCACTGGATTGGGCCTCAAATTCATAAAAGGCCAGGGGGGCTCGGGACAAGAAACCCGAGACACAACGCATAGTGACAATGGACGGCGGGTTGATTTTAATGAAACCGGGGGGCTATTTTGCAGTTTTGGCACGGCGAAGGGGTAAGCTCAATTCTGGGCCGTTCAGATCTGATCCGAGGGCCACAAATAGATCCGTGACGGCGTGAATCGGTACGCAATGTCAGCCACAGGATCACGATCCTACGGCGCAGATCTAATTTTACCCAGAGCCACCCGATCCATCCGATCGGATGTCAACGGCCAACGTGAATCCGACCGAAGCGTTATGCGCCTTCTAATCTGAGCCGTCCGAACGGAAACCAATGGCGGCCAGGTCGTCCCCAACCCCCAGGCTAACGCGGCGGCGCTGCCCCTCGATCCCCACCCCGCCGAGCTCCGGTGAGGTCGTCAATCGGTGTCCCCCGGGCGTTAAGCATCAAATTGAACCGAGATATACTATGCGGCAGGCAAGACGAACACGAGGGACGGATTTCTTACCGAGGAAATGGAGCACAGGGGCACAGCCACGGCGAGGTGCGGTCCACGGTGGTGTTGTTCCTCCGGTGAGGAATCCGTGCGCCACAGAGGCCCCAACGCCACAATCACCGCGACCGACGGGTCCGTCAGGACCCAACCACGCACCCCGGCCGATCAGCGATGCCGGAGAAACGGTATGTCGACGGCGCACGAGCGCGACCGCGGCAGCGGGTTTGTTCCACAAGGAATGCAGCGCGAGTGGACGAGTGGAGGAGAGAGGATATGCCTGGGCTCCGATGACTCGGTACTTAAGTACCCGCGAGCCGGTCCACGCGCACGAACGAGCTACCCCGAGATCTCCGGCCAAGCAGTCCGTGTTGCACCGGTCGTGCAAGAAACACGGGTGAGTTTGTTGGGGAAGAATCTGACATGTGGGTTCCCCGGAGCAGCGACAGAGGAGTCCGTTGACACGGGGGGGTGTGACCGACCGAGCGGACCCGCTTGCTAGTGCCCCAGTCGGTATCCAACGCAATGAGCGGCTGACCAGTGGGTCCCCACTGTCGGCGCCGATCCCCTCTGATGGGCCGCGTGAGGGATGGAGTTAGTGGGCCAAATGCAAAATATGAACCCAGTGTTAGCTTTCTTTCTTCTTTTTATTTTTCTTTTCTTTTCTCATTTTAGATTTCAAATTCCCCTTTGAATTTTGTTGTAAGGTTCATACCTAGGTTAATTGTATAGATTCAAATCTCAGTATGGAGGAAATATATTTATTTACATGTTTATTTTATTTATACCATATAGTGTTTTCTTCTCTTTTCTCTAGATTCTTGAATTTTCCTTTAGGATTTAAATTCCACTTTGGACTTTAACATATATATTTTTAATGTTATTTTTATATTGTCACAAATAATGCACTCACAACAAAATCCCAGCATGATGTATAATTTAGTGGTATATATTTTTTTTATTATTTATTTGTTGTTTGAATATGGTGTTCACATGTGATGATAAGTAATTTCAACACACACATCAAATATAGGAAATGACCTTTCTCCTCTTTTATTATATATTACAAACTGGGTGTTACAAATCCTACCCCCCTTAAAAATAATCTCGTCCTCGAGATTTAGGAAGATCTAGGGAAAAGGTGAGGAAAATCTATACGAAGCTCTTCTTCTCTTTCCCAAGTTGCTTCATCTTCTCCGTGGTGACTCCATTGCACTTTACACATCTTTATCACCTTATTCCTTGTAACTCGAGTCAATGTGTCAAGAATCTTGATCAGGTACTCCGTATAGGTCAAATCACCCTGAACACTAAGCTCTTCCATTGGTAACTGTTCCTTAGGGACACGGAGACACTTCTTTAGTTGAGATACGTGGAACACGTTATGCACATCCGATAGACTATCCGGTAACTCGAGTTGGTATGCCATCTCCCCAACTCGCCTAAAGATCAAGAATGGTCCAATATAGCGAGGGGACAATTTGCCTTTGACTTTAAATTTCCTCATTCCACGCAGTGGTGACACCTTGATGTACACATAATCTCCTTCTTCAAATTCCAGTGGTCTTCTTCTATTATCTGCGTAGCTCTTTTGCCTAGTTTGAGCCACTCTCAAATTCTCTCGAATTATACGGACTTGTTCTTCTGCTTCCTGAATCAATTCAGGCCCAAAGAATTGTCTTTCTCCAGTCTGATCCCAATATAGAGGAGTCCTGCACTTCCTCCCATACAAAGCTTCAAAAGGTGACATCTTCAGACTGGCCTGATAGCTATTATTGTATGAGAATTCAGCGTAAGGTAGGCTCTTATCCCAACTTCCTCCATGCTGAAGGGCACATGCTCTCAACATAGCTTCCAATACTTAATTAGTCCTTTCAGTCTGTCCATCAGTCTGAGGGTGATAAGCCGTACTGAAATTCAACTTCGTACTCATGTTCTCATGAAAGCTTCTCCAAAATCGTGAGGTAAACTGCGAACCTCGATCAGACACGATCTTCTTTGGTACTCCATGCAAACACACAATCTGAGCCATATATAACTCTGCTAGCTGAGAACCTTTATAAGTAGTCTTGACAGGAATAAAGTGAGCCACTTTAGTCAACCTATCCACAATCACCCATATAGCATCATATCCTTTCTGGGTGCGAGGCAATCCAGTAATAAAATCCATACCAATCTCTTCCCACTTCCACTCGGGTATCTTCAGTGGGTGTAGTAGTCCAGCTGGCCTCTGGTGTTCAGCCTTAACTCTTTGACATACATCACACATAGCCACATGTGCAGCCACATCTCTCTTCAAACCATACCACCAATATTTCCGCTTCAAATCCTACTACATCTTGGTACTACCAGGATGAATAGAGTAATCCGAGTCATGGGCCTCCTTCAATATAGTCTCACGAAGGCTTTCAATATCAGGAACACACATCATGTCCTTGAACCATATGGTGCCTTGCTCATCTTCCGTAAATTCTGGACCTCGTCCTTCAGTAATCAGATCCTTAATCTCTTTTATTTTAGCATCACCAATTTGACCTTCGCGGATTTCTTGCTCCAAAGTAGGTTCCACATCAATAGTAACTCCTTTAGTATGAGCAACTATCCCCAGGTTAAGTCTCCTGAAATCCTCAACAATCTCGTCGGGTAGCTGGGCAACAATAGCTGAATGAACATGCTCCTTTCGACTCAAGGCATCTGCAACCAAATTTGCCTTGCCCGGGTGATAGTGAATCTCCAAATCATAATCCTTAATAAGCTCCAACCAACGGCGTTGCCTAAGGTTGAGATCCTTCTGAGTGAATATATACTTCAGACTCTTATGATCCGTATATACTTGGCACTTGGTCCCCATGATATAATGTCTCCAAATCTTAAGCGCATGCACAACGGCTGCCAATTCCAAGTCATGAGTGGGGTAGTTCAATTCATGTTTCCGTAACTGACGAGAAGCATAAGCGATCACATGTCCTTCTTGCATGAGCACACATCCTAAGCCTTGGCCACATGCATCACAATAGATATCAAATCCTTTCTGTAGGTCTGGCATAACCAACACTGGTGGCGACATCAACCTCTTTTTCAATTGCTCAAAGCTGTCTTGGCACTTCTCGTCCCACTTAAATTCTCTTCCTTTCTCCAAAAGTGAAGTCATAGGCTTAGCAATCTTAGAAAATCCTTCAATAAATCTCCGATAATATCCTGCTAATCCCAAGAAACTCCGAATCTCAGTAACTATAGTGGGTACTCTCCACTCCATTATCTCCTTAACCTTAGCAGGATCCACTGAAATTCCTCCATTAGAAATAATATGACCAAGAAATGGCACCTCGCCAATCCAAAACTCGCACTTGCTGAACTTGGCATATAGCTGGTTATCTCGTAGCTTCTGTAGCACCAATCTCAGATGTTCCTCGTGATCACTATCGCTCTGGGAATAGATAAGAATATCGTCGATGAATACCACGACGAATCTGTCCAAATATTCCATAAACACCTTATTCATCAAGTTCATAAAATAAGCTGGTGCATTGATTAATCCAAACGACATAACGGTAAACTCATATAGTCCATATCGAGTCGAGAAAGCCGTCTTGGGAATATCCGATGGTCTAATCCTCATCTGATGGTAACCCGATCGGAGATCAATCTTCGAGAATACTCTAGCACCTCTCATCTGATCAAATAAATCCTTAATACGGGGCAACAGATACTTGTTCTTCACTGTAACATCATTAAGGGATCTATAATCCACACACATCCGCTGCGATCCATCCTTCTTCTGTACAAACAGAACTGGCGCTCCCCAAGGTGAGGAACTCAGACGAATGTACCCAGCCTCTTGTAACTCAGTTAACTGCTTCTTAAGTTCCTTCAACTCCTCTACGGACATCCTATATGGCCATTTAGAAATAGGGGCGGTTCCAGGTAGGAGATCAATAACAAACTCAACTTCTCTATCAGGTGGCATCCCTGGTAACTCCTCTGGAAAGACATCCGGAAAATCTCTAACCACCCGGATGTTGTCACCAACAAACTCCTCAGGTATAAAGAACATTCCACGCATGGATGAGGAGGTTACTGCAATATTAACTTGAAATCTTTCTCCTTTAGTGGTAGTGAGTTCTACGGTACCTCTACCACATGCTATAATGGCCTTTGCCTTTCTTAGCCATGACATACCAAGGATCAGATCTATACTGCTTGACTCTAATATTATAGCAGTAGCTCCAAATTCTCTACCCATAATGGTCAATGTCAATCTACGTGTCATTTGATTAGCCTCAACAGGCCCTTTAGGTGTAATTACTATCATGGGTTTTCTCATATTTAGCAGTGGTATTTTATTTGTGTTGGCATATCTAGCAGACATGAATGAATGTGTAGCACCAGAATCAAATAATATGGTTGCAGGAATTGCATTAACATAAAACATACCAAGTACGATGTCCCCACCATCCGGAGTAGCATCAACGCTGACTTGATTAACCTTAGCAATAGAATATCCCTTGCCAGATCCTGGAGTTTGCTGCCTGTTCTGAACTGGAGTAGTAGCAATCCTCTGTGGGCAGACATTTGCATAGTGACCAGTCTTCCCACACTTGAAACAAGTAGTGCCTAGACTCTGTCCTGAGAACTTCGTCGGGGTGCCAGTAGGGGTAGCCTGTCGAGGAGGTGGAGTCCTCAGTGGTGATTGCTGAACTGGGCGCTGGCCTCCGCCGGTGCGAACAGGTGTACCCTGAGGTGAACTGTAGCGAGGACGCACACTACTGCTTCCTTGTCCTTGAGATATAGCCTTTCTCTTCAAATCTCCCAGCTGAACACGCTTGTGTTCAATAGCTAGCGCCTTATCAAGCAGTCTCTGAATGATGGAAATGTGTGTGCCACTAGCGCATACTGTAGTGGTCCATTAAGTCCTTCAATAAAATGCTCCTGCTTCCTCTCATCTTCAGCAACTTCATCAGGGGCATATCTGGATAACTGGATAAACTTGTCGCGGTACTCGCTGACTGACATACTTCCTTGCTTCAGCGATAGAAATTCCTTCTTCTTAATCTTCATCAATCCAGCTGGTATATGATAATTCCTGAACTGTGTACTGAACTCTGCCCAAGTAATAGTATCCGCAGCATCATGGGCAGCAGTATATGAATCCCACCAGTCAGCAGCAGGACCTGTCAGTCGTCCAGAAGCATATAAAACCTTCTCCCAATCAGTGCACTATGCAATATTCAACATCTTCTCAACATACTTCAGCCAATCATCCGCGTCCAGTGGATCAGGTGAGCTAGCGAATGTAGGTGGCTTATGACTCATGAACTCCCTATGCTTATCATGGGGTGGAACTGGTGGTGGTGGAGGAGGCAGTGGTACTTGTTGCTGTTACTGCTGCTGCTGTTGTTGTTGCATTTGCTGTTGCAGCTGCTGTTGTTGCGCCCTCCTTTCCTGGCGTATCTCCTCTCGTTCCTGGCGCAACTCCTGTCGTATCTCTTCTCTTTCTTGACGCATCTCCTAGCGTTCTTGCTGCATCTGTGCACGCATATCTGCCATGGTGTTCGCCATTTGCTGCATCATACTCATCTGAGCAGCAAGTAGTGGGTCAACTCCGCCTGGTGGAGGATTAGGAGGATTCATCTCTGCAGGTTGTGGCTGGGGTTGTCTATATATCCACCGAGTGTGTCGATTAGGAGGCAAATCAATTCCACCACCCCGCCTGGTATTGACCATCTGAGTTAGATACATATGGTAAGAGAATAGTAGACAAGGCAGTTATTTACAAATCATTTTACTTTGGGGGATTTATTAGCTAAGCAGATTAATATTTCACCTACTAAAGCTAATTCAATACCTTATGTTGGTACATGCTAAGATGTCCATCTATAATAATTCAATCAATCAAAGAAGCGAATCAGGCATTTATCATCAGCACAATCAACCAACATTTTTAAATAGAGAAAATAGGTTAAATTTTTGTCTTAGGTTCCCTATCTCTTAAAAAGATCATAGTGGTAGGATTCCAAGGTGTGAAATCCATCTTGTCTTAGAGTAGAAAAGATAAGATTGATCAGAGTAGAGTAGCAAAAGGTAAGATAAGATCAAGATGAGATGAGTATAAAATGAGTCAGAGTAAGGTAAGTAGGAAAGGTTTTTTCCATTTCTATCTAGGTTTCGTCCTACAGTCAACATTTCCTCTGATACCACTTCTGTCACACCCGGCTTTAAGAAACAAAGCCAGGTGCATCTCATACATGCGCCAAGAAGACAACATATATAATAACAGAGTGTATAGAGATAAATGTCACAAAACATTAGAGTATTTATTACATAGCGGAAGACTTATTACAAAATAAAATAATAAATATAAAACGAACTAAGGATCGTTGGCGCCAAAGTCAACTGAGAAACGCCACCTTGATCAGATCATACTCCTCGCCTTGTGGCTCCTCCTGAACCACCTGTTCTTCTCCTGTGGGGGGGTGTGAGACAGCAAGGGTGAGCTCACACATGATCATAGCTCAACAAGTTGTGGGGAACCAGTGGACATAAACTCACAAAGGTGTGAGTTCATGTTATGTGTAAGGCTAATCAATGATAGGGGTTAAAGCTGAGCATTGCTTTTAAGTAGTTGGTCAAACTTTTATTAGCAGTTACTAAGTGTAAGTAAGTACCAAACCTTAAATAAAGTAATAGAACAAATTAATAACATCCCATGCAATGCAAATGACAAAATTGAATTTAAGTTCCATAATTTAAACATCAGAGAGTCCTGAGCTGCTCATGACCGTGAGCTCGCTAGTATACCAGTTTTACACTCTATAGAGGTTGTACCCTTTACCCACAAGTCATGTTACCCATCTGCCAAGGGGTCGCGACTCCCATACACCTCTACCTAGGAAGCGCGGGAGGGCAACACTACGAGGCCTTTACAAAGTTCCACTAGCTTCCGAAAACCCGCTACAGCTTATGGGAAGAGCACTTGCAAGAATCCCCCGTCTGACCGCCATCGCAGCAAAATCAACCCGAGAACCTCCTTGCATGCAACTCCCCTACTGCCCTTGCCCCTTTCGGGTAAGGTAGTCTTCCACTAGCTTTCCTAATTAGTCAGCCAAGGGCGTCCCATTAATCCCTTGTGGTGGCACGTGTTTCTCAAGTTAAGCTCTATGTTCCAATTAACATTAATGATCTTGACATGAACATAAATATAATAACAAAAGTATTGGAACATAGATATAATAAATGATTATCCCAAAACCATGTAAAGTAATAGCAAACTACCCAAGTGATTCAGGGGTAAACAAGGTAATGAGATAAACAATCTAGGGTGACCTATCGGGTCCCATCAAAATTAACATATGCATGGATAAATGATATTAAAGAACATTATTGGGTAGAAAGTGGTCAAGGGCACAACTTGCCTTCAATGAGCTCCTGCTCAGCTACTTCAACCTGCTGCTCACCAGGATCCTCAATCACGGGCTCTTCTACTCGCCACAATACAGACAAGCACAGTGCATATAGAGAAATTAACATTACACCAAACATATAAACAAAATACACAATATTAATCTACACATTAAAATAAAATTCTAGGAACAGGAATCATAATTTTTGGAGTTATAGATTTTAAGTTATGAATTTCCAAAGGTTTTATGTGCTTTAAATAGGATTAAGTGAGAAATAAATTTTCTTACTGTTTTCATGACAAAACAGAGGCTATAAGTGTTAGAGAATAAAATTACAAAATTTTAGAAAGTGGAATGAAGTAATTTGGATTAAAAATGGATTTTCTATTGATTTATCAAGTGCTATTAATTATTTTCATGTTAAAAATCCATTTTCCATTTTATTTATTCAGTTTTAAACTGCACTGGATTGGGCCTCAAATTCATAAAAGGCCAGGGGGCTCGGGACAAGAAACCCGAGACACAGCGTGTAACACCCCTGGTGTTACTATAACTAAAACTTGAGCATGACATCATAAGCATTGGCATTGCATATGTTTGACACACCTAGAGTGCATTCACTAGGCAAAAATTTCAAACAAGTTGTATTGTTTTAATGTTTTTGCAAATGAAACCCTGGTTAAAGGACTTAACCCTAAATAGTGGTTAAAGGGGTAAAACTTAACCCAAGTTAAGAAAACCTAAAAACTTTAGGGTAAAAGTCATAAAATGACCCCAAGAATAAACTTGAATCACTTTTATACCCCTGGGATACCAGAAACCCTAATTGGAACCCTGGAAAACCCTGAAACCAAACCCTAGGGGCTTATGTGCAAAATTAGTCCACTTTTGGGCTGAAGTGCAAAAACCAAGCCAAATAAGTATCTTAAGTCATTTAGTTCACAAATATGTGGACTTGAAAGCTAAACCCTAAGTTGTGGACTCATTTGCAAAAAAGGACCTTGATTTTGATTCCTATGCTAAGTCTGAAAACAGGATTGTAGGCCCAACTTTGGGGCTGTGTAGCTTTCAAAATAGTGAGAATTCATGTTAGGTGACCACATCAAAGTTGAAGACCAATCATTGGAGAACAACTTTGTTTAAGGATTCAAGCCATGTTCTTATGAAAAATGTGGAGAAAATCTCAACCCAAGTTGGACTGTCAGTCTGGTTCTGTCTGAATATCAGACTAACAGATTCATGCCCTGAACTTCAAGCCCAATTTCAAACCAGATTCAGTGACTTTTTGTGACAACACCATATAGCAAAGTTGTAGCTGGTATGTAGCACTACAACTTTGATGCAGAGACTTGGACCTGTTGTCACATGAAATTGGGAGAAAATGAAGCTCCAATGTGCTCTGTCAGTCGCTCTAAATTGGTGTTCACCATGGTACAGTGTTCAACTGAAACAGATAAGGACGCCAGCAAACCCACCGCCGACGACCAATTCCGCCGTGATTCGTGCCGTTGCCGGCCCGACTTGTGCTCGGGATGGGCGGATAAGGGCACACGGTAAAAGATCTTCGCCGTCGGTGAGTTGGCGATCACTCCGGTGACCCCCGTGGCCCTCTCTCCCTCTTTGCGGCTGAGCAGATTAACTCGCCGGTGACCGCCGCTTCCCGGCTGTGCGCCGCGTGTCCAAGCTTTTCCACCGCGTCGCCATGACTCCCTATACCCTTCCCATCGTCGACGGGGAGGTTGCCACGGCGGTGGACACGAATTCACCGCACAAGCTTCTTCTTTATCTCCGGCCGCCAGCACAACCTACTCGAATTGATCGCCGCCGCTGTCGCTCCCTATAAATTGAGCCCCCCACCAGTTCCGTAAGGTCCTAAGCTAACCAGCCACCGCTAATCGGCCACAATCATCCACTCGTGTGCTCGAATTCAGAATTTCCCCCAAATCCGATTTCCGCCACCGTGAAACCAAGCTCACCGTCGCCAGCCATAATCCGGTTAGTCCCTCCCCTCTGCTCCCTTGTTTAAGCATTCTCGTGCATCTACGATGCTTGCCGAGCCATTGAATTGAACTAAGGGCTCTCTGGTCGCCAGGAACACGACCATATAACCGCTATGCTTACGGCCACCGTGGCCAGAGCTCCATAGTTGACCAATAGCGCAATTAAGTTAGGGGAAATGGTCAGGCTGACCCCAATTTCATGTCCGCCGCTCGGAGAACCCAGCCGTAGCCCCAATCGGCCGGTCCAGGACCTCGCCGGAGTCTCTCCGCGCGCGTCGCCGTCGTGGACCGCCCACTGCGAAGAAATAGAACCTCAGGGACCCCGGTGCAATTTGTCAGCGACTGATACAAATAGTAACTGAACTCGTTCACATTTAGCCAGAAACCCGTGGCCCTTTCTGTAAAACCGCCAGGGCGCGGGCGCGCGCGGGCGCGTTTTCCTGGACCTGGGCCGCTTGGGCTGAATCCGGCCCATCACTGTTGAAACCTTTTCCTTTTTCTTTTACATCAGAGCTTTAGAAATATGTAGAAAAATGTAGAAAAATGCTAAAATTGTGAAACTAATTTTCCTAGACTTGTTATTTTCCCTAGAATTTAATAAAAATAGTTTTGTGATTTTTAGTGGAAATAAGAAATTTTAGGGTATTTAAAGTATTTAAAAGTATTAGTTATGAATTTTTAGAAAATAATTGGTAAGTCCAAAAATGCCCAAACTTTTTATGGGAACTTAAAACAATATTTAGAAGCCTTGGGTAGGGTTTGAATTGATTTGGACCTCGTTTGATCACCAAAACCCAAAACACCCCCCTGCCCTATGAACTCCTTTACCGACTCCGGAAACCCTAAGTTCCCGGAACTCCGTGAAGGAAAGTTGTATTCAAGACATAAATAATAAGTTTATACTATCTTTGCATCCTCATGAGCATCCCATAGCATCCATTCTTATACCTATGTATGGTTATGATTAGAACGTGAAGAGGAAATCGAAGTAACTGAAGAGGAGACACCACTACCACCTTCGGAGTCTCAGGCCGGGAATCATTTCTACTTTGATATCTGTGGATCTGAGCCTGATTCACCTGTGAACGAAGGCAAGCCCCGGTGCATGCAACCCCTTTCCTTGTGTTTTTAAATACTTTTCGCACACTTAAGTCTAGTGAAATGTGCATTAGGTTCATAGGAATTGCTTGAAACCCTTTGATGCATTGCTTTCCTTGATATCCATACCTTTATAGATACTTCTGTGAAGTATCAAAATATGATTTACAAAAATGCTTAGTCTTGCTTAGATCTTGTGGATAGAGGTTGTCCTTAATTTAACTCGAGAAAGGATGGCTTCTACCTGCAAGAATATTTTCATTTGGAGCAATGGTGGGATCTTACTGCAAAGTTCCCTGTGATGCTCTTTCATCCTAAGGAACAGACACAATCCTAAGGATGGAAATACTTAAATTGAGACTTGGGTTAGGAACATGTGATGTTCTACCCAGGTTGGTTAAGGATTAACGCGTATGTAGGCGTGCTGACCGAGGACCCTTTAACTGGTCACATGCCTCGTCATGGGTAAGCCTTGCCTCGGGCAGACTAAGGCCGGAATAAGATAACACGAAATGGGCGTGGAGCGGTGGCGAGAGTAGCGTGTACCCTCCGTGGCAAGAGGCTGGACGGTGGTGTATCTGTGCTCTCGGTTTGCATGAACCTGATCCGGTCTTAAGAACCCCGGTGGCGGGTTGACATATGCAAGGGTTAAGTGCTACATATGTCGTGTGATTGGAGATCCTCAGCTGAGTATAATCGATTCGGATCGTCGTACCTTCGCGGTTATGAAGACTTGGTCACTTCCCTGCAACCTAAAGTCAGGACGTGAACACTATGGATAAAAATGATGTTGTCTTGATGTGATGTGAAATTAGACTAGATGCAAATAGAGTCTATTAATACTTAATATGGCGTTAAAAGATTGAAAGTAAGGACTCACTTTAGTAAGCTACTTCTGCAAAAGTATAAGTTGATTTTTGCTAAAGCCTCTCCTTGACTCCTATTTATCCAACATACCCTTGAGAGTCTTTTCCTTAGTCGGGTAAGACTTGCTGAGTATTCCATACTCAGGGTTTATCCCTTTGTTGTTTTTAGGTGAGGAAGCGACAAACTTTTGTTGCTTTTGCTCCAAGGTGGTACCAAACGAGGAAAAACAAGACTGAAGTGCAGGAGGACTTGGTCCTCCACTTAGGATCTTTTGTTTATTAAACTTATCGGGAGGAGTTTGTGCCTCCCTTGGTTTGTATAATATTACTTCTCTGCACTCACTTTTAGTCTGGTCTGTAATAAAATAACTCAAGCTTGCTTTTGAAATAAATGTAAGTTTATGTAACTGCTTCCGCATTTCTTTATCTCCGATGTTCTGTAATGTCTGCAAGACGGGTGAGACGTTCCTGGTAAGGTAAGGAAAGATACCGAGCTTGTCAAGTAGTTCAGGGGCACCTATAGGGTTGTCTGAGGTCCGTTGGACAAGGACAACTGTAGGTGGGCCTAATTACTTGGGAGGTTCCGTCACACAGCGCATAGTGACAATGGACGGCGGGTTGATTTTAATGAAACCGGGAGGCTATTTTGCAGTTTTGGCACGGCGAAGGGGTAAGCTCAATTCTGGGCCGTTCAGATCTGATCCGAGGGCCACAAATAGATCCGTGACGGCGTGAATCGGTACGCAATGTCGGCCACAGGATCACGATCCTACGGCGCAGATCTAATTTTACCCAGAGCCACCCGATCCATCCGATCGGATGTCAACGGCCAACGTGAATCCGACCGAAGCGTTATGCGCCTTCTAATCTGAGCCGTCCGAATGGAAACCAACGGCGGCCAGGTCATCCCCAACCCCCAGGCTAACGCGGCGGGCGCTGCCCCTCGATCCCCACCCCGCCGAGCTCCGGTGAGGTCGTCAATCGGTGTCCCCCGGGCGTTAAGCATCAAATTGAACCGAGATATACTATGCGGTAGGCAAGACGAACACGAGGGACGGATTTCTTACCGAGGAAATGGAGCACAGGGGCACAACCATGGCGAGGTGCGGTCCACGGTGGTGTTGTTCCTCCGGTGAGGAATCCGTGCGCCACAGAGGCCCCAACGCCACAATCACCGCGACCGACGGGTCCGTCAGGACCCAACCACGCACCCCAGCCGATCAGCGACGCCGGAGAAACGGTATGTCGACGGCGCACGAGCGCGACCGCGACAGCGGGTTTGTTCCGCAAGGAATGCGGCGCGAGTGGACGAGTGGAGGAGAGAGGATATGCCTAGGCTCCGATGACTCGGTACTTAAGTACCCGCGAGCCGGTCCACGCGCACGAACGAGCTACCCCGAGATCTCCGGCCAAGGAGTCCGTGTCGCGCCGGTCGTGCAAGAAACACGGGTGAGTTTGTTGGGGAAGAATCTGACATGTGGGTTCCCCGGAGCAGCGACAGAGGAGTCCGTTGACACAGGGGGTGTGACCGACCGAGCGGACCCGCTTGCTAGTGCCCCAGTCGGTATCCAACGCAATGAGCGGCTGACCAGTGGGTCCCCACTGTAGGCGCCGATCCCCTCTGATGGGCCGCGTGAGGGATGGAGTTAGTGGGCCAAATGCAAAATATGAACCCATTGTTAGCTTTCTTTCTTCTTTTTATTTTTCTTTTCTTTTCTCATTTTAGATTTCAAATTCCCCTTTGAATTTTGTTGTAAGGTTCATACCTAGGTTAATTGTATAGATTCAAATCTCAGTATGGAGGAAATATATTTATTTACATGTTTATTTTATTTATACCATATAGTGTTTTCTTCTCTTTTCTCTAGATTCTTGAATTTTCCTTTAGGATTTAAATTCCACTTTGGACTTTAACATATATATTTTAATGTTATTTTTATATTGTCACAAATAATGCACTCACAACAAAATCCCAGCATGATGTATAATTTAGTGGTATATATTTTTTTTATTATTTATTTGTTGTTTGAATATGGTGTTCACATGTGATGATAAGTAATTTCAACACACACATCAAATATAGGAAATGACCTTTCTCCTCTTTTATACCCTAGTTAATCATAATGATCTGCATAGGTTAATTTTGATGGGACCCAATAGGATACCCTAGTTTGTCTATCTTTATACCTTGTTTACCACTGAACTTTCTGGGTAGTACTTGCTAGTGCTATATGTGGTTTTGGGTATAGAGATACACATTACTCATGATTACACTTTTTATTATCTGTTTATTATTTATTGTTCATGATAAGATCATTATGTTAATTGGAACATGGAGAACCACCCGGGAAAACAGTGCTACCACAAGGGTTTAATGGGACGCCCTTGGCTGATTAATTAGAAAAGCTAGTGGAAGACTACCTTACCCGAAAGGGGCAAGGGCAGTAGGGGAGTGGTCAGTGTAGGGAGGCCCTCGGGATGATTTTGCTGCGATGGCGGTCATGCAAGGGATTCCTGCATTGGAGCTTCCTATAAACTGTAGCGGGTTTTCTGAAGCTAGTGGAACTTTGTAAAGGCCTCGTAGCGTTACCCTGCCTCGCCTCCTCGGTAGAGGTGTATGGGATTGGCCGTCTCTTGGCAGATGGGTAACATGACTTATGGGTAAAGATGCGCAACCTCTGCAGAGTGTAAAACTAGTATACTAGCCGTGCTCACGGTCATGAGCAGCTCGGACACTCACATGATTAAATTATGGAACTTAAACTCAATTTGTCATATGCATTGCATCGCAGGTGATGTTGTTACTTTTGTTCTGCTACTTAATTGGGTTGGTATTTACTTATACTTAGTAACTGCTAATAAAATTTTGATCAACTTTAAAAGCAATGCTCAGCTCTAACCATCCTCTTTGGTAAGCCTTACACTTCACGTGAGCTCCCACCTTTGGCGAGTTCATGTACATTATTCCCCACAACTTGTTGAGCTATGAACGTATGTGAGCTCACTCTTGCTGTCTCACACCCCCCCCACAGGTCCAGAACAGGTACCGCAGGATGAGGCGCATGGAGGATGCTGTGAAGTGTTTGTGAGAGATCTAGGTCGTCGTCTCCCAGTCAACTTTGGGTTGCTGGACCGTTGTCTCCTTATAATGTAATTATTTATTTTGTATAGAACTCCTGTTATATATAAAGATGTGACATTCGATCCTGTGCCACTATACATCATATGTGTGAGACTTGGTCCCAGCATACCTGGTGTTTATGTTCGCGCCCGGGTCTTGGTGCCCCTAAAACCCGGGTGTGACAGAAGTGGTATCAGAGGAATGTTGACTGTAGGACGAAACCTAGATAGAACTGGACAACCATTACTTACTTACCTTTACTACTCTGATTCTTTTCTAAACTTCTCTTAATCTTTTCTCATCTATTTCCGCTTTACTCTGATTATTCTTATCTTTTCTTTCTAAAAGACAAATGTGGATTTTACACTTTGAAATCCTGTACCTAAAGTGACTTTAGGAATAGGAGACCTAATCTTAGGAACAAAAACAAAACTATTTTATAGGTATCTATGTGTTTGAATGCTTGTTCTTATGATACATGTTTGATTTGGATCTTTGATCGAGTGTGATGGGTTGTGGAGTAATGTCCACAATTACATCTGCATATATGTATAGGCATAAATAGAATTCATAAACAAACTAAGCCACTTAGATTATCCTCCATTAAAATGTATCTATCTCATAGAGATCCCTCTAATCTTAAAAGACTCTCCCATATCTTAATAGATTCGTCGTATCTTATAAGATTCTCTCTTATCTTACTAGATCCACCTCATCTCAAAAGATTCTTCTTACCTTAATAAATTCACCTTATCTTGAAGAGATTCTATCTTATCATAACATATCTAACTAATCTCAAAAGATTCTAACATATCTTAATAATACATATTCTACCCTGTTAGACCTATCTAACCTAAACCAGTCTAATCTAGTCATATCCAATCTGATCTAGATCTTATTTTACCTAATGTGATCTGATCTAGTGTGGTCTAACGTAATCTAACCTAATGTGGTCCACTTAAACAGATTAATGACACTAGTAGAAGAGATTAGACCCTACTAGCCATGTATTAACTTAACTTAGCACATTGGATCAACTCAACCATGAGCTAACCCAACCCATAGAGCCATGATGAATGGTATAACCTTTCTATTCCCACCTAACAACAAACAAAATTTTAACATACATCATGTAGTCTATCTCACCCCTATATATCTCTCATCTTGACAGATTCTATCTTACCCTTGGATATTCACCTTATACGACTGGTTACCCCAATCTGAACATAAAACAAAGATTAAGCCCTACTAAAGAATCTTCAGATTATAACCAGCTACTAGCTTATTCATTCCGCTTATTGAATAATTTCCTTTGCAAAACTATTACCATATGCTTCTAACTTTCATGGTCAATACCAGGAAAGGAAGGATTATCACGCAACAGCAAACAGAAATGAATCCTCCAAATCCTCCACCTGTTGAAATCGATCAAGTGGTTGCTGCCCAAAGACTGGTAATACAACAATTGACAGACCTAGTGACCGAGATGCAAAATCAGATAAGACAAGTACGCGAGGAAATACGTCAGGTCCGCCAAGAAATAAGCCAAGCGCGGTTGGAGAGACAACGACAACAACAACCTCCACCACCACCACCAGCTCCACCAAGCTACATAAACATATATATAAATTACTATTATTTGTAAGATCTAGATGTTACTTTAGTTAGTGGATGATATGATATTATTTTTGAAGGAATAATAAGGTCTAATCGACCCCATGTCTTGCTAATGAAGTATGCATCATGCTGAGATTTTGTTTGCGTATATGTGTTGAGTATACACCCTTTTCTTGCAAATCTCGAGGACGAGATTTCTTTTAAGGGGGGTAGGATTTGTAAAGCCCAAAAATTGGTAGAAAAATAATAATAATGATGAAATAAATAAATGAATATATTTAAAGATAATGTTTTAGGGATTTTTGAAACCTTTGGATAATATTGGGACTCTCATGCTTTTGAATGTCTAATGGAATAAAATTAAACTAACCAAATAACAAAAAAAGTAGATATAGATTTATGCACCTCATGATGGAGTTCTTGCATTATTACCTTTGTGCTCAAAAGTTTGAGACAAGTTTAAGTTTGAAAATAGAATTGAGAATAGAAAGAGAAATAAGAAAAGAGAATGAAATGGAAAGGAAAAAGAATATACAAGGAAAAATATATAAGAGTACCTATAATTCTTCCTACTAGAACTTTATTTGAGAATTTGTTTTGATGTTTGAAACCTAGAGATTAAAACCAGAATTCAAATTTAGTTTGAATTTTTGATTTGGAAACAAAACAGGAAATAAAAAAAAAAGAACAAAAGCACTTGGGCTGAAACCTCCCTGGCGGCCCACTCCCTTTCCTCCTTCAACCAGCCCAATCCGCGCGTGTGTCACTGGCGGGGTGGGACCCAACGGTCGGCCTTGGGCTTGATTCCGCCCGTGCCCGCGCTTCCTGTTGGCGCGGCTTGTCTCACCGCCTGGTGGGCCCGGTTGGCCGATCCACTCTCCAGCCGCTGTCTAGTGGGGCTAAGTGCCAGGGTCATCTCCCAGCTCGGATCGGGGCTGTTACGATGGAATCTGTCGTCCTCGCGCGATTAGCTCTCTCATCCTTCTCGCGTGTGTGGTCAGCTCTTCCATCTTCCCTCGCGCGCTTCGAGTGTGACACTGCCTGGTGGGTCCAGACCGGTAGCGCCCTCTTCAACCTCTTCTCCGTGATGGCCGCAACAGACCCCGCGCGGACTCCGGCGAAATCCTCGCGCTCGCGCAGCCAAACCGGAATCCGTTGAATTCGGACTCAGCCTTGGGTATAAAACCGTGCCCTCCTCTCGCACATCCATACCTTGTGCACCCACACCTTCGATTGAGCCGCCAGGGACGAGCAAGGCTGGTCGCCAAACAAGAGATGGGGCGCCGCCACTGGTGAACTTCATCGTGCCTGCCACCGAAGCCCTGTCGTTGTGCCTTGGGGCTTCCCCAGGCTTGTGGTGGGTTGTCGAAGCCGCGCCGCTCGCAAAATTTTGGACCGCGCCTTGGGAATTTCTCGCCAACGACGTTAATCCGTCGTGGGTTCCGCTCGCACCGTGGGCAAGCACCTCTGCGCTACCATCTTGGGTACGTTTTGCCGCTAACGTGTTCGCCCTTGTTCATATACCGCATAGCACTCGCTTGAATAGAGATTAGAGCTCAGAATCGTGGATTAGGAGCGGGCGGCGATGGCCTCCGCCGTGGCCCTGTATAGCGCCGCCGCCTGGGCATGTCGGGGGTAGAGAAAAGGATTGGGTGAGTTGTCAGCCGTTGGATTCAGCGGGGGCGGTGGGGATTAGATGGGAAAATAACTCTTCGATGCATTGAATCCGGATCGTTGATACGATCGCGACTGTGGGCCGTAGATCTCAAATCCTGTGGTCCGTATTGAATGTCGTTCGGATTAACGATGATCTAATTGTAGCCGCCGATAGAAGATCGGGCGGTTCAGGATGCAAGATACCCCTTCGGCCCGTACATTTTACAAAAGAGACCCCCTGCTTTAACCAAATCAACCCTCCGTCCGTAGGGTTGTTCGCCTGAGTCTAGGAAAGTTATAGTTTGACCCCTGTACTTTACAAAAAATAGCGCGCGGTCCAGATATTCAGAAAATAATAAAGAAATAGGTTTTTAGTATGAAAATAATTCTATAAACTTGTATAATTCATAGTTAATTCATTTTAGCTCCAAATTGAGTCATTCCAGTTGCAATAATTTTGTACTAAAATTGTCTATCAACCATTAACACTGTTTAGCCATGAAACTTGAATTAAAATTATTCATTTGGATTAATCTATTATAAACACTAAATAATCTTCGGAAATTCATAACTCGGTAACCGTAGCTCCGAATTTAGTGGTTCTTGTTTCTACGATCTCGTTACGATGCGTAGATTATTAATACGCAGTTTATTTTTATGTTTGATGTAATGTTAATTTTGCATATACCATGTTTGTCTGTATTGCTACGTTTAGCAGTGAGGACACGTGTCATCTGATGAAGCAAGTTGGTACCTGGAATCTCAAGTGTCAGGCAAGTTGTGCCCTTGATCACTTCTTTTTACCCACTCATGTTCTAATTAATCATAATGATCTGCATAGGTTAATTTTGATGGGACCCAATAGGATACCCTAGTTTGTCTATCTTTATACCTTGTTTACCACTGAACTTTCTGGGTAGTACTTGCTAGTGTTATATGTGGTTTTGGGTATAGAGATACACATTACTCATGATTACACTTTTTATTATCTGTTTATTATTTATTGTTCATGATAAGATCATTATGTTAATTGGAACATGGAGAACCACCCGGGAAAACAATGCTACCACAAGGGTTTAATGGGACGCCCTTGGCTGATTAATTAGGAAAGCTAGTGGAAGACTACCTTACCCGAAAGGGGCAAGGGCAGTAGGGGAGTGGTCAGTGTAGGGAGGCCCTCGGGATGATTTTGCTGCGATGGCGGTCATGCAAGGGATTCCTGCATTGGAGCTTCCTATAAACTGTAGCGGGTTTTCTGAAGCTAGTGGAACTTTGTAAAGACCTCGTAGCGTTACCCTGCCTCGCCTCCTCGGTAGAGGTGTATGGGATTGGCCGTCTCTTGGCAGATGGGTAACATGACTTGTGGGTAAAGATGTGCAACCTCTACAGAGTGTAAAACTGGTATACTAGCCGTGCTCACGGTCATGAGCAGCTCGGACACTCACATGATTAAATTATGGAACTTAAACTCAATTTGTCATATGCATTGCATCGCAGGTGATGTTGTTACTTTTGTTCTGCTACTTAATTGTGTTGGTATTTACTTATACTTAGTAACTGCTAATAAAATTTTGATCAACTTTAAAAGCAATGCTCAGCTCTATTTATAGCCCCAACCACCAAAATGTGGCCGTTGGAAGGCTGCTGTCGTATGGCGCACCAGACAGTCCGCTGCGCCAGCCACGTCAGCCAGCCGTTGGGGTTCGACCGTTGGAGCTCTGACTTGTGGGCCCACCTGGCTGTCCGGTGGTGCACCGGACAGGTCTTGTAGACTGTCCGGTGCGCCCACTGCGCGTGCTCTGACCTCTGCGCGCGCTGGGGCATTTAATGCATTACAGTCGACCGTTGCGCGTGAAGTTGCCGTTGCTCCGCTGGCACACCAGACAGTCTGGTGTTACACCGGACAGTCCGGTGAATTATAGCGGAGCGGATTCCCGAAGCTGGCGAGTTCAGAGTTGCTTCTCCCTGGGGCACCGGACACTGTCCGGTGGTACACCGGACAGTCCGGTGAATTATAGTGGAGTGCCTCTGAGAATTCCTGAAGGCGAAGAGTTGAGCTTGGAGTTTCCTGGTGCACCGGACACTGTCCGGTGGTGCACCGGACAATCCGGTGCGCCAGACCAGGGTGCCTTTGGGTTGTCTTTAGCTCGCTTTGTTTGAACCCTTTCTTGGTCTTTTTATTGGTTTGATGTGAACCTATGGCACCTGTAAAACTTATAATCTAGAGCAAACTAGTTAGTCCAATTATTTGTGTTGGGCAATTCAACCACCAAAATCTATTTGGAAAAGGTGTAAGCCTATTTCCCTTTCAATCTCCCCCTTTTTGGTGATTGATGCCAACACAAACCAAAGCAAAATATAAAAGTGCAGAAATGAACTACATTGCATAATTTTAAGTGCCAAGGTTATTTAGAATTGAACCAATAAATATTCTCATAAGATATGCATGGATTGTTCTCTTCATATTAAAATTTTGGACCACGCTTGCACCACATGTTTTGTTTTGCAAAATGTTTTGGAAATTCTTTTCAAAGTTCTTTTGTAAATAGTCAAAGGTAAATGAATAAGATTTTGAGAAGCATTTTCAAGTTTTGAAATTTTCTCCCCCTGTTTCAAATGCTTTTCCTTTGACTAAACAAAACTCCCCCTTAATGAAATCCTCCTCTTAGTGTTCAAGAGGGTTTTAGTTATTAATTTTGAAGAGGGTATACCAATTAGAAATTATATCACAAATAAGATACCAATTTGAAAATCTCTTTTGAAAAACTTCTTTAAATACAAATTGAAATTTTTTGAATTGGTGTGGTGGTGCGGTCCTTTTGCTTTGGGCTAATACTTTCTCCCCCTTTGGCATGAATCGCCAAAAAACGGAGTCATTAGAGCCCTTTTAGCTACTTTCTCCCCCTTTGGTCAAAACTATAGGAGTGAAGATTATACCAAAGTGGAGAGTGATGCGAAGCGATGGCGAAGGATGAATAATCGATGGAGTGGAGTGGAAGCCTTGTCTTCGCTGAAGAGTCCATTTCCCCTTTCCATCTATGACTTAGCATGAAATATACTTGAAAAACACATTAGTCATAGCAAAGAAAGATATATGATCAAAGGTATATTCATGAGCTATGTGTGCAAAACATCAATAAAAATTCCTAGAATCAAGAATATTTAGCTCATGCCTAAGTTTGGTAAAAGTTTGTTCATCTAATGGCTTGGTAAAGATATCGGCTAATTGTTCTTTGGTGCTAACATATGCAATCTCGATATCCCCCTTTTGTTGGTGATCCCTTAGAAAATGATACCGAATGGCTATGTGTTTAGTGCGGCTATGCTCAACGGGATTATCCGCCATGCGGATTGCACTCTCATTATCACATAGAAGAGGAACTTTGGTTAATTTGTAACCATAGTCCCTAAGGGTTTGCCTCATCCAAAGCAATTGCGCGCAACAATGGCCTGTGGCAATATACTCGGCTTCGGCGGTTGAAAGAGCCACAAAATTTTGCTTCTTTGAAGCCCAAGACACCAGAGACCTTCCCAAGAACTGACAAGTCCCCGATGTGCTCTTTCTATTAATTTTGCACCCTGCCCAATCGGCATCGGAATAACCAATTAGATCAAATTTGGATCCCCTGGGGTACCAAAGGCCAAACTTAGGAGTATAAACTAAATATCTCAAGATTCGTTTTACGGCCCTAAGGTGAGCTTCCTTAGGATCGGCTTGGAATCTTGCACACATGCATACGGAAAGCATAATATCCGGTCGTGAAGCACATAAATAGAGTAAAGAACCTATCATCGACCGGTATACCTTTTGATCTACGGATTTACCTCCCGTGTCGAGGTCGAGATGCCCATTTGTTCCCATGGGTGTCTTGATGGGCTTGGCGTCCTTCATCCCAAACTTGGTTAGAATGTCTTGAATGTACTTTGTTTGGCTAATGAAGGTGCCCTCTTGGAGTTGCTTGACTTGAAATCCTAGAAAATACTTCAACTCCCCCATCATTGACATCTCGAATTTTTGTGTCATGATCCTACTAAATTCCTCACATGTAGATTCGTTAGTAGACCCAAGTATAATATCATCAACATAAATTTGGCATACAAACAAATCATTTGCAAGAGTTTTAGTAAATAAAGTAGGATCGGCCTTTCCGACTTTGAAGCCATTAGCAATAAGGAAATCTCTTAGGCATTCATACCATGCTCTTGGGGCTTGCTTGAGCCCATAAAGTGCCTTAGAGAGCCTATAGACATGGTTAGGATACTCACTATCTTCAAAGCCGGGAGGTTGCTCAACATAGACCTCTTCCTTGATTGGTCCATTGAGGAAGGCACTCTTCACGTCCATTTGATAGAGCTTGAAGCCATGGTAAGTAGCATAGGCTAATAATATACGAATGGACTCAAGCCTAGCTACGGGTGCATAGGTTTCACCGAAATCCAAACCTTCGACTTGTGAATATCCCTTGGCCACAAGTCGGGCTTTGTTCCTTGTCACCACACCATGCTCGTTTTGCTTGTTGCGGAAGACCCACTTGGTTCCTACAACATTTTGGTTAGGACATGGAACTAAATGTCATACCTCATTCCTCGTGAAGTTGTTGAGCTCCTCTTGCATCACCATCACCCAATCCGAATCTTGGAGTGCTTCCTCTACCCTGTGTGGCTCAATAGAGGAAACAAAAGAGTAATGCTCACAAAAATGTGCAACACGAGATCTAGTGGTTACCCCCTTATGAATGTCGCCGAGGATGGTGTTGACGGGGTGATCTTGTTGGATTGCTTGGTGGACTCTTGGGTGTGGCGGTCTTGCAACTTGCTCATCCTCCTTGTCTTGATCATTTGCATCTCCCCCTTGATCATTGCCGTCGTCTTGAGGTGGCTCATCTTCTTGATCTTCCTCTTCATCATCTTGAGCCTCATCTTCATCTTGGGTTGGTGGAGATGCTTGCATGGAGGAGGATGGTTGATCTTGTGCTTGAATGGGCTCATCGAATTCCTTAGGACACACATCCCCAATCGACATGTTCCTTAGCGCGACGCACGTAGCCTCTTCATCATCTAATTCATCAAGATCAACTTGCTCTACTTGAGAGCCGTTAGTCTCATCAAACACAATGTCAAAAGAAACTTCAACTAGTCCAGTGGACTTGTTAAAGACTCTATATGCCCTTGTGTTTGAATCATATCCTAGTAAAAAGCCTTCTACAGCCTTAGGAGCAAATTTGGACTTTCTACCTCTTTTAACAAGTATAAAACATTTGCTACCAAAGACTCTAAAATATGAAACATTGGGCTTTTTACCGGTGAGGAGTTCGTAAGATGTCTTCTTGAGGATTCAGTGTAGATACAACCGGTTGATGGCGTAGCAAGCGGTGTTGACTGCCTCGGCCCAAAACCAATCCAAAGTCTTGTATTCATCAAGCATGGTTCTTGCCATGTCCAATAGAGTTCTATTCTTCCTCTCCACTACACCATTTTGTTGTGGTGTGTAGGGAGAAGAGAACTCATGCTTTATGCCCTCCTCCTCAAGGAAGCCTTCGATTTGTGAGTTCTTGAACTCCGTCCCATTATCGCTTCTAATTATCTTGATCCTTAAGCCGAACTCATTTTGAGCCCGTCTCAAGAATCCCTTTAAAGTCTCTTGGGTTTGAGATTTTTCCTGTAAAAAGAATACCCAAGTGAAGCGAGAATAGTCATCCACAATAACAAGACAGTACTTACTCCCGCCAATGCTTATGTAAGCGATCGGGCCGAATAGGTCCATATGGAGGAGCTCTAGTGGCCTGTCAGTCGTCAAGATGTTCTTATGTGGATGATGGGCGCCAACTTGCTTCCTGGCTTGGCATGCGCTACAAATCCTGTCTTTCTCAGAATGAATATTGGTTAGTCCTAAAATGTGTTCACCCTTTATAAGCTTGTGAAGATTCTTCATCCCAACATGTGCTAGTCGGCGATGCCAGAGCCAGCCCATGTTAGTCTTAGCAATTAAGCAAGTGTCGAGTTCAGCTCTATTGAAATCAACTAAGTATAGCTGACCCTCTAACACACCCTTAAATGCTACTGAATTATCACTTCTTCTAAATATAGTGACACCTACATCAGTAAATAGACAATTGTAGCCCATTTTGCATAATTGAGAAACGAAAAGCAAATTGTAATCTAATGAATCAACAAGAAAAACATTGGAAATGGAATGGTCAGGTGATATAGCAATTTTACCCAATCCTTTGACCAAACCTTGATTTCCATCCCCGAATGTGATAGCTCGTTGGGGATCTTGGTTTTTCTCATAGGAGGAGAACATCCTTTTGTCCCCTGTCATGTGGTTTGTGCACCCGCTATCGATGATCCAACTTGAGCCCCCGGATGCATTAACCTACAAAACAAGTTTAGTTCTTGATTTTAGGTAGCCAAACAGTTTTGGGTCCTTTAACATTAGATACAAGAACTTTGGGTACCCAAACACAAGTTTTTGATCCCTTGTGTTTGCCCCCAACATACTTGGCAACTACTTTGCCGGATTTGTTAGTCAAAACATAAGATGCATCAAAAGTTTTAAATGAAACATTGTGATCATTTGATGTACTAGGAGCTTTCTTCTTAGGCAATTTAGCACGAGTTGATTGCTTAGAACTAGATGTCTCACCCTTATACATAAAAGCATGATTAGGGCTAGAGTGAGACTTCCTAGAATGAATTCTCCTAATCTTATGCTTGGGATAACCGGCAGGGTACAAAATGTAACCCTCGTTAACCTGAGGCATGGGAACCTTGCCCTTAACAAAGTTAGATAATTTTTTAGGAGGGGCATTAAGTTTGACATTGTTTCCCTTTTGGAAGCCAATGCCATCCTTGATGCCAGGGCGTCTCCCACTATAAAGCATACTACGAGCAAATTTAAAATTTTCATTTTCAAGTTCATGCTCGGCAATTTTGGCATTTAATTTTGCTATATGATCATTTTGTTGTTTAATTAAAGCCATATGATCATGAATAGAATTAATGTCAACATCTCTACATCTAGTGCAAATAGAAACATGCTCAATGGTAGATGTAGAGGGTTTGCAAGTTTTTAGTTCAACAATCTTAGCATGTAAAATATCATTTTCACTTCTAAGATTGGAAATAGAAGCATTGCAAACATCTAAGTCTTTAGCCTTAGCAATTAATTTTTCATTTTCAATTCTAAGGCTAGCAAGAGAGGCATTCAATTTTTCAATCTTAGCAATAGAAATATCATGATCATTTCTAAGATTGACATATGAATCATCACAAACAATTGAATCAACCTTAGCAACTAATTTAGCATTTTCATTTCTAAGGTTGGCAATAACATCATGGCAAGTGCTTAGCTCACTAGATAATTTTTCACATTTTTCCCTTTCTAGAGCATAAGCATTCTTAACCTTAACATGTTTCTTATTTTCCTTAATTAGGAAGTCCTCTTGGCTATCCAAGAGTTCATCATTATCATGAATAGCACTAATCAATTCATTTAACTTTTCTTTTTGTTCCATGTTAAGGTTGGCAAAAAGGGTTAACAAATTATCCTCCTCATTACTAGAATTGTCTTCATCACTAAAGGATGCATATTTAGTGGAGGATTTAGATTTAACCTTCTTTCTTTTGTCGTCCTTTGCCATGAGGCACTTGTGGCCGACGTTGGGGAAGAGAAGTCCCTTGTTGACGGCGATGTTGGCGGCGTCCTCGTCGGAGGAGGAGTCGGTGGAGCTCTCGTCGGAGTCCCACTCGCGGCACACATGGGCATCGCCGCCCTTCTTCTTGTGATATCTCTTCTTCTCCTTTCTTCTCCCCTTCTTGTCGTCGCCCCTGTCACTGTCACTAGAAATAGGACATTTTGCAATAAAGTGACCGGGCTTACCACACTTGTAGCAAACCTTCTTGGAGCGGGGCTTGTAGTCATTCCCCCTCCTTTGCTTGAGGATTTGTCGAAAGCTTTTGATGGTTAAAGCCATCTCCTCATTGTCGAGCTTTGAGGCATCGATGGGGAGCCTACTTGGTGTAGACTCTTCCTTCTTCTCCTCCGTTGCCTTGAATGCGACGGGTTGTGCCTCGGGCGTGGAGGAGGTGCCTTGCTCGATGATTTTCTTTGAGCCTTTAATCATTAGCTCAAAGCTCACAAATTTTCCTATAACCTCCTCGGGAGACATTAGCTTGTATCTAGGATCACCTCGAATTAATTGAACTTGCGTAGGGTTAAGAAAAACGAGGGATCTAAGAATAACCTTGACCATCTCATGGTCATCCCATTTTGTGCTCCCAAGATTGCGCACTTGGTTCACCAAGGTCTTCAAGCGGTTGTACATAGCTTGCGGATCCTCCCCTTGGTGAAGCATGAAGCGACCGAGCTCCCCCTCGATCGTCTCCCGCTTGGTGATCTTTGTCACCTCATCTCCTTCGTGCGCGGTCTTGAGTACGTCCCAAATTTTTTTCGTACTCTTTAACCCTTGCACCTTATTATACTCCTCTCGACTTAGAGAGGCGAGGAGTATAGTGGTGCCTTGGGAGTTAAAGTGGTGGATTTGGGCCACTTCGTCCGAGTCGTAGTCTTCATCCCCTATGGATGGTACCTGTACACCAAACTCAACAACATTCCAAATGCTTGTGTGGAGTGAGGTTAGATGATGCCTCATTTTGTCACTCCACATATTATAATCTTCACCGTCAAAAACCGGTGGTTTGCCTAATGGAACGGAGAGTAAAGGAGTACGCTTTGAAATACGGGGGTAGCGTAGGGGAATCTTACTATACTTCTTGCGCTCATGGCGCTTAGAAGTAATGGACGGCGCGTCAGAGCTGGAGGTTGATGGTGATGAAGAGTCGGTCTCGTAGTAGACCACCTTCCTCATCTTCTTTTTCTTATCGCCACTCTGATGTGACTTGTGTGAAGGGGATTTCTTCTCCTTCCCCTTCCCTTTGTTGCGGGACTCTTCCGATGAAGCCTCCTCGTGGCTTGTAATGGGCTTCTCGCCGGTCCCCATCTCCTTCTTGGCGTGATCTCCCGACATCACTTCGAGCGGTTAGGCTCTAATGAAGCACCGGGCTCCGATACCAATTGAAAGTCGCCTAGAGGGGGGGTGAATAGGGCGAAACTGAAATTTACAAAGTTAATCACAACTACAAGCCGGGTTAGCGTTAGAAATATGATCGAGTCCGAGAGAGGGTGAAAAACAAATCGCAAGCAAATAAGGAATGAGACACAAGGATTTGTTTTACCGAGGTTCGGTTCTTTCAAACCTACTCCCCGTTGAGGTGGTCACAAAGACCGGGTCTCTTTCAACCCTTTGCCTCTCTCAAACGGTCACTTAGACCGAGTGAGCTTCTCTTCTCAATCACACGGGACACAAAGTCCCCGCAAGGACCACCACACAATTGGTGTCTCTTGCCTTGGTTACAAGTGAATGAATCTCAAGAAAGAATGATAAAGAAAAGAAGCAATCCAAGCGCAAGAGCTCAAATGAACACAACAAATCTCTCTCACTAATCACTAAAGCTTTGTGTGGAGTTGCGAGAGGATTTGATCTATTTGGTGTGTCTTGTATTGAATGCTATAGCTCTTGTAAGGTGTAGAAATGCAGAAACTTGGATGCCATTGAATGTGAGGTGGTTGGGGTATTTATAGCCCCAACCATCAAAATGTGGTCGTTGGAAGGCTGCTGTCGCATGGCGCACCGGACAGTCCGGTGCGCCACCGGACACTGTCCGGTGCGCCAGCCACGTCAGCCAGCCGTTGGGGTTCGACCGTTGGAGCTCTAACTTGTGGGCCCGCCTGGCTATCCGGTGGTGCACCGGACAGGTCCTGTAGACTGTCCGGTGCGCCCGCTGCGCGTGCTCTGACCTCTGCGCACGCTGGCGCGCATTTAATGCGTTGTTGTCGACCGTTGCGCGCGAAGTAGCCGTTGCTCCGCAGGCACACCGGACAGTCCGGTGAATTATAGCGGAGCGGATTCCCGAAGCTGGCGAGTTCAGAGTTGCTTCTCCCTGGGGCACCGGACACTGTCCGGTGGTACACCGGACAGTCCGGTGAATTATAGTGGAGTGCCTCTAAGAATTCCCGAAGGCGAAGAGTTGAGCTTGGAGTTCCCTGGTGCACCGGACACTGTCCGGTGGCACACTGGACAGTCCGGTGCGCCAGACCAGGGTGCCTTTGGGTTGTCTTTAGCTCGCTTTGTTTGAACCCTTTCTTGGTCTTTTTATTGGTTTGATGTGAACCTATGACACCTGTAAAACTTATAATCTAGAGCAAACTAGTTAGTCCAATTATTTGTGTTGGGCAATTGAACCACCAAAATCTATTTGGAAAAAGGTGTAAGCCTATTTCCCTTTCATCTACGAAGCCCCCGACTAGCCCACGCGCCCAGACCGGCTTCTTGGGAGAAGTTCCATGGCGTGAGGTGGATTTACGACAATAGCAAGCGACGACGAGCAATTCCTCCGTTGCTGATCGATGTCGCACACACAACACCCCACGCGCATGTACCACCGGCTCTAGCGACTCCTCCTGACCCCACGATGAAGTCCTCTAAGCAACGGGCACAAGGGTAGACTCCGACGGTGGACAGCGGGTCACCCAGCCCTTCGACGCCTAGCGGCGCCAATCTCTCCCGCTCGCACTCCATCACCGATGAGGTAGTCCTGGCGTTTAGGTTTGAGGGAGGGTAGGGACATGACCATGGCTAGTTTTATACCCCTCTGAGGGATCCTAATCGAGAATTGCAGGAACTAGATCGCATATTGGCACGATGTTCGCACCAGCTCCTTCATAACAAACAGGACGAGCTCGGTTTGGGGTAGGAGATGGGACCGACGAGATGACCCCACACGCCAGCGTCACACCGGTGAATGCAGCTCTGCACGTGGATCGGATGAGGTGCTGGCGAACGGGCGCCATCGGTCAGTATAAGCGAACGTGTGGTCTATTTGTTAGGAGCACTAGCAGGTGGGTCCCACACAACAGTCTGCGTGATGGAGCGTGTGGACAGTCTGTGGGAGGCTGATATTGCGGCCCACATGGCAGTGAGAAGGGTAGTGCGGATGGGTGGGGAAGGATCTTGGAAGTGGGCTGGTGTAGGGAGTTGCCTGGGCCGGTTTCAGCCCACAACATAGGTTAGCTTTTCTCTTTCTTTTCTTTTTCCATTTTATGTTTTTCCTTTTCCCTTTTTATTCCAAATTTCAAATCTTCAAATTTACATCTGCTTTGAAATCAAGCACAAGTTAAATGCACAAATAAAAATCCAACATGAATGCATTATATTTATTTATTGATCATCCCATTTAATTGAAATGCTTTCAAATATGAAATTCACACACAAAGATATTGTAAGGAAAATAGACCCCGGGTCGTTTGGCTCAATAGATTTTTGTGTTTGATGATCAACATAACCTATGGACTAATGTATTTGCTAGTGTTTATGATTATATCTCACATGATGCTAAAGTGACTTGGACTAAGGCATTGAGGAAAGCAACACCTCAAAATAAGACATTATGAAGATCGCAAGTAAAAATCAACAAGTATCAAGCAAACTCTAAGAAATGAAGAATAGTGCTACCACTAGCGGACTGTCCGGCTGAGAGCACCGGACTGTCCGGTGGCACACGCCGGACTATTCAGTGCACCAGGGAACAGTAGCCCAATAGCTAGTTCTAGGTGGCATTGGTGGAGAGAAGCCATCGAACTATCCGGTGTGACGTTCGGACTATCCGGTGTGAAAACCTGCAGCGCCAACGGTCACCTGTGGTGTCAGATCCAATGGCTAGGCACACCGGACGGTCCGGTGACCCCACCAGACAGCCCGGTGTGCCACAGAGAGCATCAATTTTTCTCCAATGGCTAGTTTTGTGTTGGGGTCTATAAATACCACCCCAACAGGCTATTTCAAGGTGTGGGAGACCAAGCAACATACCAAGGCATAGTATAGACATTTCCAAATGCTCATACACCCAAGTGCTTAATAGAATCACTCAGTGATTAGGGTAGGTGCTTTGCGAAGTGCTTAGGTTAGTTAGACCGCTTTAGCGCTTGCTCTAGGTGAATCCTAGTTAGTTGAGAGAGTTTAGAAAAACAACACAACCCCTCGGCTCTTGTGTGAGCCGTCGTAATTGTACCGAGTGGGGCGAGAGTATCACGAGACCATGACAACCGCATTTGTGTCATGACCGCCATCGTGTACCGGAGGGAACGAGGCCCGCGGCGTTTTCGACCGTTAGCTCGATAGTGGAGACGGCGGGGAGCGTCCGAGAGGAGCCAGAAGGCCCGTTGCTCTCTACAGAGTTACTTGACCGAGGTGCTTGGACCTCGTATGGGCTTCCCTTTGTGTAGGGGCGCCAACGAGGATTAGTCGGGACCTTGCATGGTTCTGGATACCTCGGTAAAAATACCGGCGTCATCCACAAGATTTTGCATCTCTACCTTACTCTTTAGCTTCCGCATTTACATGAAGCATTTAAGTTTCAATCTCGTTTTTATACTTAGATTGTTTAGGATTAAAACTTAGACATTGCCGTAGAGATAGCAACACTAAGACAAAACCTAGTTTGCACATTCTAGTTTGATTAATTGCATAGGTTTTTCTCTAGGGATTTATTTGTGGCCTAGTTTAGAGAAAGTTTTAGAAGTCCTAAGTCATTAATAAGCTAGGTGATACGGACATTGTGAGGAAGATTATCTCCTCACTACCAAAATAAAGATAACGGAGTGTCATAACTATTCTTCACAATATGGAGGTTCAGTACAATGACCCCAACTATTGTGATTGGGAAAATCGCGGCCTTTGAGATGTCACGAAAAATGTGTCGGGGAGAGGAGCTAACTTCCTCAAGACCATATGCTTTTGCATGTGATGAAAGAAAGGGTAAAAAGAAGGCTCTCACTCCAAGTTCCTCAAGTGAAGAAGAGGAAGAAGAAGAAAGTGATGATGATGAAGATAATCGACCATCAACATAATCCTCCAAGGACAAAGAAATAATTTGACGCGTCAGAAAGGTAATGGGGATGATCCGCAAGATTAATCTAATAGGTGTGCCTCTGCAGGTAGAGGATCTTCTCTTTAACATTGACAAGAAAAAGCAAAGAAAGAGAGGATGCTTCGCATGCGGGGAGAAGGGCCACTTCAGGGACAGTTGTCCAACTATGGCTGAACCCAAAAAAGGGAGGAGCAAGGGCAAGGTGCTTACAAGTGTCAAAACTTGGGATGACTCTTCAAGCGAAGATGAACCCCTAAGAACACACAGCCACCGATCGTCATCACGCTCATCAGGGTCATTACGCAAGTGTCTTATGGCAAGAGGTAAAATTAGTATTCCATCCTCTAGTGATGATAGCAGTAGTGATGATGAAGGTGAGGGAAAGCCCTCCGTAGATGAGCTTGTGGAAGCCGTTAAATTTTTCCAGGATGTTTGCACTAAACAAAAGGCTCAACTTGAAACCTTGAAAAATAAGTTGATTAGCTCTCAAAGTGATTATAAAGGTTTGCTAGAAAAATTTGAAACATTAGCAAATTTGAATTGTGAGCTATCATCTAAAATTGAGCAATTAGAGTCTAGTGCTCCATCCACAGCTTTCGATGATGGAATTATTAAAAAGAATTAAAAATTTTAAGGCTAAGTTAGCTAGCTCCCAAGAGGCTATTGAAAATTTGCTAGGGAAAATGGAAATTCTTAGCATACACAATAATGAGCTAACTACTAAGCTAGAAAACATTGGGAACACCCCAGAGGCATTTTTAGTTTAAATTTCTGAAATTATTGAGAAAGATGCTTCTACTTCTTGTTTTGATTTAATTTATGATTCTAACCCCTGCAACCAAGTTTAGAATATTGTTGTAGAAACATGTTCGGATGAGGTTGTAAAGGAAAATGAGCAATTAAGGCAAGAAGTGGCTCATCTTGGCAAGGCTTTGTATGACAAGAAAGGCAAAGCCAAACAAATCCAACCTTCACAGGATAACACCACTGCGGGAGTGAACAAGCCTGTGAGGGCAAAACTATGATTTGTAGGCTATATCACAAGGAAGCCCACAAGTCTTTCCAATGCAAGGCGAAGACCGGGGATAAGCAAAAGCAAAATCTCAAGCAAAAGCCGACAAGCAAAATCTCCAACACCTACATCAACAAGGTGGATAAAAGGCTGGTACACCATATTTGATCAAGAAGTAAAGGAATGGAAAGCTGATAGCAATCAAGGCCAACAAGCAAGCTAACAAAGGAAAGGGGGCCAAACGCATCTGGGTGCCAAAGAAGATTATTTCAACCATGAAAAGCACCAAGAAGGTTTGGATCCCGAGAGGGAAGTGAGGAGTCCGAAGGACATTGTGGAATTCGGAGACTTGGCAAAATTGGGATGTATATCATGAGATGCATCATATTGGATCAAGTCTATTATTGCCAAGTGGGTTAGTGAATACTTTGGACCCAAAATTTCCCACCCATGACTAAGGTAACTAGATTTATTGTATTTCATGTTTAGATATGTGTATCTATTTTTCAATATCTAGTTTTTACCTTTCATTCCTAGTGCTACAATTGGTATTTACTCTTGTTTAAAAATGCATGCACACTAGGTAAATCATATGATAGGGTTGCTCGCTTTCAATTCATATTCTTGAGCAAATCTACATGGTTTAAAATGATAAACACGACGCATAGCTTATTTAAACATTCCTAAGAAAATGATACATCAATTGATATTTTCATCTGACATATACTTCAAGTGGTATAATACTTCAATTATGCCTCAATTGGTATCATTTAATCTATATGTGCCAAAGCTCGGATTATAGATAATTTGCCCCTCTTGATATCAAATCAAAGTGCATGTCTCCTACAAGTCTTCAAAACTTGTATGCACACTTTCAGGGGAGGTTACTCTATAATCTAAGTATTTGAGACTAATACCTATTTTCAAGTCTATTTCTTGTAGTAGTCTCACTGTAAGGAAAAAGGAGTCCCCGGAGATAGACAATAAGCTTCCACTGCAAATCTATAAGAATTCTTATGTCTCACAAGCCTGCCATTGGCCTTCAATTGGTATCTTTTGAGACTACATTTGATATCATTTGCATGTCTTCTCCATTATTTGATTAGACTATATTTTAGATCCGATACTTCCCATGTTGCCATAAATGCATATATTGTTAAATCATATTTTGTTACCTATGCATAAGGGAAGTCAGTCTATTCAAATCATGTCTTGTTCCTCTATTTTTCACATGCTTTTTCCTAAGTAGAAGATTTCTGTTAGGGGGAGTATTTCTTCGTCTCTAAAGGGGGAGAAATTCTTTCTAAAGGAGGACACTCATTTAGGAGGAGTAATAATCTTTACTGCTTCAATCAATATAATTGATAAATCCTTTATGAGGGCAAGTCTTGTTTGCTTCCTACATGCTCTTAATGTCTTCCTTTTCAGTGGTTAATGCCAAAGGGGGAGAAGTTTAGGGACCAAAGCAATGCAAATTGTATCAAACACCAAACACCACCAAATTAAAATTTCTTAATCATTGATCCTTCAAGTGGTTTTGGTTCTTTGATCTAAAATACGAAGCAAGTGAATTATGGAGTTAGGGGAGGCTTAAGTCCATAATCTCACATTGTGGGGTCAATCATGCATCCAAACAAGTAGATTGCATATTTTCATTCAAATGTTTGTTATATTTGCTTGTTGGTTGTGTTGTCATCAATCACCAAAAAGGGAGAGATTGTAAGGAAAATAGACCCTGGGTCGTTTGGCTTAATATATTTTGGTGTTTGATGATCAACATAATCTATGGACTAATGTATTTGCTAGTGTTTATGATTATAGTTCACATGATGCTAAAGTGACTTGGACTAAGGCATTGAGGAAAGCAACACATCAAAATAAGACATTATGAAGATCACAAGTGAAGATCAATAAGTATCAAGCAAAGTCTAAGAAACGAAGAATAGTGCTGCCACTGGCGGGCTGTCTGGTTGAGAGCACCGGACTATCCGGTGCCACACCGGACAGTCCAGTGCCACACCGGACAGTCCAGTGCCACACGTCGGACTGTCCGGTGCACCAGGGAACAGTAGCCCAACGGCTAGTTCTAGGTGGCACTGGTGGAGAGAAGCCACTGGACTGTCCGGTGTGATGTCCAGACTGTCCCGTGTGAAAGCCTGCAGCGCCAACGGTCACCTGCGGTGTCAGATCTAATGGTTAGGCACATCGGACAGGGGCACGGATAGTCTGGTGTGCCACAGAGAGCAGCAGCTTTCTCCAACGACTAGTTTTGTGTTGGGGTCTATAAATACCACCCCAACCGGCCATTTCAAGGTGTGGGAGCCCAAGCAACATACCAAGGCATAGTATAGACATTTTCAAATGCTCATACACCCAAGTGCTTAATAGAATCACTCGGTGATTAGCGTAGATGCTTTTAGAAGTGCTTAGGTTAGTTAGACCGTTTTAGTGCTTGCTCTAGGTGAATCCTAGTTAGTTGAGTGAGTTTAGAAAAACCACACAACCCCTCAGCTCTTGCGCGAGCCGTTGTAATTGTACTGAGTGAGGCGAGAGTCTCGCGAGACCGTGACAACCGCGTTTGTGTCACGGCCGCCATCGTGTACTGGAGGGAACGAGGCCCGCGGCGTTTTCGACCGGAAGTTCGATAGTGGAGACGGCGGGGAGCGTCCAAGAGGAGCCAGAAGTGGAGCATCACTTGCGCATGGAGAAGGCCCGTGGCTCTCTACGGAGTTACTCAACCGAGGTGCTTGGCCCTCGTATTGGCTTCCTTTTGCGTAGGGCCACCAACGAGGATTAGTCGGGACCTTGCGTGGTTTCAGATACCTCGATAAAAATACTGACGTTATCCATGAGAGTTTGCATCTCTACCTTGCTCTTTAGCTTCCGCATTTACATAAAGCATTTAAGTTTCAATCTTTTCTTTATACTTAGATTGTTTAGGATTGAATCTTAGACATTGCGGTAGAGATAGCAGCACTTAGACAAAACCTAGTTTTGACATTCTAGTTTGATTAATTGCACAGGTTTTTCTCTAGGGATTTATTTGTGGCCTAGTTTAGATAAAGTTTTAGAAGTCCTAATTCACCTCCTCTTAGGCGTCACCTGTTTCCTTGAGATATATCTTACGTAGAAAATATATCATTTTGGACATGAAGCTTTAAATTTAAGGTTAATTCATTTGTTTTAAGGAGCATTATTTTTCTAATGTAAATCTTTATTAGGAGATGCCCTTTTTAGAGAAAGTTTTAAACATATGATCATTAGAGTATGTTTATCAATTAAATAATCGAGAAATTTTCTATTCTATCTTATGTTTTCTCTTTTAACTCGAATCCTTGTTTCAGAGTTCAACTCATCTTTTTTTTGAGCTACCCAAAATTTTAAATGTTACTACTTGTTTCCTCTTTAGGAAAATAGACTTCATCTATTATTAAGACCTTTTTAACTCAAATTATTTGGAGAAATCTTTATAAATCTTAGAATTTTAGGTATCACAGTACCCTTGCTGGAATTTCTGAAGTTTTATAGTCTTAGTTTCTCCCTTTCCGTGATCTTGTGTTTTTGTGAAAAACCTTTGATTCTTTTGAGAGGATTTGGTTTGGGGATTGATTGGTGGTGAGTTGCACTCTTCGAACCACTACATACACCTAGTTGTTGCAGATTTTGGTCGCGATTTGAGAAAAACTCAGTTTGAATTCATTCTAGAAAACCCCAACAAAACCCCAATTTCTGGCTGTATTTTTAAATCTGCGGTTGATTCACAAGTCCGATTGAGCTCAATGTTTGGGGAGATCTTGGAAACATATTTGCTCAGGTGTGTGTAAAATTTTATCTAAATCGGAGTTCGTTTGATTCAGTTTTGAATTCAAAAATAGAATTTCGTACTGCTGAAAAGAGCACTTGTTGATGATACTGTATTACACCGTTTTGGACTCTTCGGTATCGAATTTGCGATCCATTTGTTTTGCTGGTCTCATGAGAGTATTATGAACATTTTATAATCATGAGATCACTCGTTCGCTGATGTGTTCATGGTTTGGGTGTTTGCTTTATCTCAATTGAAATGAAGTGTTCATTTTCAGTATTTAGAAGCAAGATCAGATTGACTCTCATTTACCTCTCTGGTCGCCTCACCGGTCCTACACTAGTATTTAGTGGTACAAAAATGTTGCTTGAAACCATGTTAAAATTTCCAGGGGCCTGGATGATGAAGCGTTCATTGCTGGCCATTTACTCAACCTGCAAATATGTATCAGTATTAAATAGCAGGAAGTTTTAACAAAACGCAAAGGGGTAGCGTGTAAGCTTGACACAGGGATCTCTGCCCCTGTCTACAAGCTATCAACCTTGAAAAGCAAGCATAACATGGACACTGGCTTATCTATTTCCATCCCAACTACCAAAGTTTTGGAGATTCCCTGACTCCATCTAGATGTTCATGAAGCTATCCTCTGGCCTTCCACAGCTAACTGCTTACTGATCAAGGGCGATCACAAGCTGCAGGCGTAAATTCAGGTGATGATTCTGCTCTCTATCTGCATCTTCAAATGTCGGCCCCCTATCTTCATTGTAGCCAATGCCCTTGTTTGATCTGCTCTCTAACTGTACTGCTACTTGTTTGTTCTTCGTCATGGCTTCTTCTGCAGCTAGCGTTCTGAAGCTGCCAGCAATATGGCGGTGGTCCTGGATGCTTTGGCATCCTACATCCAAAACATGCTGACACAGATGGCGAAAGAAGAGGTGGACATGCTGCTTGGGGTCTCCGTTGAGATTGACAACCTTGGCGCCAAGCTCGGGGACCTCAAAAACTTCCTCGCTGACGCTGACAGGAGGAACGTCACCGACCGAAGTGTGCGGGCATGGGTGAGGGAGCTCAGAGACGCCATGTACGACGCCACCGACATCCTTGACCTGTGTCAGCTCAAGGCCTTGGAGCGAGGTTCGTCATCATCCCTGGCTACGGGGTGCCTCAACCCCTTGCTGTTCTGCATGAGGAACCCCGTCTTCGCCCACGACATCGGCAGCCGCATCAAGAAGCTCAACAAGAGGCTAGACGCCATCAAGAAGAACAGCGCTACCTTCAGCTTCATCAACCTTGGTTCCTATGAGGACCGCGGTGGGAAGGCGGAGACTCCATCTCGCCTCGCCAACCGCGAGACCTCGGCGCAGCTCGACCGGTCTAGTGTGGTTGGCGAGCAGATTGAGGTCGACACAAGGAAGCTAGTGGAGATGCTAACAGAAGACCCTGGAACGACCACTGCTACCCATGACCAAGGTACGGTCTTGGCCATCGTTGGCATTGGCGGAATTGGCAAGACAACCCTCGCCCAAAAGGTCTTCAACGACGACACCATCAGCCGTGTCTTCACCAAGAAGATTTGGCTGAGTGTCAACAAGGACTTCAGCGTGGCAGAGATCCTAAAGAGAGCCATCATCGAAGCCGGGGGAGATCACCATGCAGCTGGCAATGCAAAAGCCACACTTCAGCGGACGCTTCAGAATGCCTTGGATGGGCACAAGACTATTCTGGTCATGGATGATGTTTGGGATGACAAGGCATGGGGCGATGTTCTTAAAACGCCATTTGTCAATGCTGTTGGTGGTGGTAGCCGAGTCCTCGTCACCACAAGGCATGACTTGGTTGCACGAGCGATGAAAGCCAGGGAGCCCTACCACCACGTCGACAAACTTGACCCCAAAGATGCCTGGTCCTTGCTCAAGAAACAGGTCCGTATGTAAGTATGTTGGTGTGCTCTTATGTTTTTCCTTTTAATTTGCTAGCCATACTGATTACTAAATTATCTAAGACAACCTCTATATCTAATAGTTAGCCAGCTAAAATAAGTTATAAAGGTTCCAAACACTATCAACTAATACTCCTGTTATAACTAACTTACAGCTAATAATTAGTTCATTAGCCGCCTTAACCTAGCTAGCTAGCAAACTATTAGCGGGAGGTTCTAAACAGAGCCTAAGGTAGTTAAACATATGTTGGTGACTTGGTGTGCTATGTTTATGGGTTCAGTCCATCCCAAATGATGGGTCATCAATTATAGGGGACTAACATATAGATCGTACTAACGCTAAGATTCTGTGGAGGGAAGGGGTCGCCAGCGACAGCATCGGCGCGAGGAGAGGGATTAACGACGACAGTGGCGTGATTGATCGTTGCCAACACGATTGAGGGGAGAAAATGGCGGGGACGCAAGGGAGGGGAGTGCTAGTACATATAGAGGTGGTTGTGAACTTATTTGTTGGTATAGAGGTTCCAAACACACCCAGCTAATTAATACTCCAGTTATAGCTAACTCGCAGCTAATAATTAGTTATTAGCTGCTTCAACCCAGCTAACAATCTGTTAGCTAGCAAACTACTAGTGGGAGGTTCTAAACAGAGCCTAAGGTAGTAATCCATACGTTGGTGACTTGGTGTGCTCTGTTTATGGGTTCAGTCCATTCAAAATGATGGGTCATCAATTATAGGAGATTAGCATATAGCTCGTGCTAATACTACGATTCCACGGAGGGAAGAGGTCGACGACGGCGACAGTGATGCAAGGAGAGGGATTGACGACGAAGGTGGCGCGATTGATCGTCGTCAACACGATTGAGGGGAGAAGACGGCAGGGACATGGGGGGAGGGTAGCACTAGTACAGATAAGCTCTATATAGGCGGTTGTGAACTTATTTGTACTAGCATTTTTCATAACTGTCAGTGCTAGGGACCAGTAGAAATATTATTTTTCACATACTGTTAATTGAGAATCACTTGTGGATTTCGTAGCAGTTCTGCCTAGCTCTTTATTATGAAAGACCAGGTTGGCCCGTTCTGCCATACATAAGTACCCCTTTTTGGGCTGAGTAGGATCCGACAATTACTGAGTAGGATTCGACAATAGGCCTGAGTCAGTGATTCGAAAACTTAATTTACTCCCTTTCCTCAACCTCAATCTAGATTTGCCCTGCAAAAAAGATGGTACTAGCGAAATCGGAATGCCCCCGAAAGTGGCACCGACGAATCTATCTGCCTTGAATTTGAGCGAAAAACAAAAATGCAAGAAAAATTGCAATCCCTACCACATAATAGTGCACCTACACACATTCATCGACGTTGTTTTTTAAACGGAAGACCTAGAGCTAACTATCGAGACTTTGGGCTATCCAGACACATACTTCGAGAAATGGTTTATGCATGTTTGTTACCGGGTGCAACAAGATCCAATTGGTAAGGATAAAATACCCTTTATTTCATATTTGTATGGTTTTTTCGAATTGATGATCGTAGAAGAGCCCTCTTTACCATTATGTATAAATGGACTATTCTATTTGTATAGATATGGTAGAGGGACCTATCTAACCCACTAGTTCCCCACTAAGAAGGTAGATCAGTTTGGTAGCTCACAAAGCTCATAACCTTGGGATTATGGGTTCGATACTCACTACATGCTCTATATTCCTTCTTTACGATATATGTATCACCTAGGCAGTCGATGTAACAAAACCGTTAGTACTAATAATTTTCAAAAAACATAAAATGAGTTTTTAAATAGCAAAAAAATTTAATTCAGAGACCCCTGCTCGCCCATCTCAAGTCGTGACATTTTTTGCGGCTACATGGTGGCTGGGAATCGAACCGACAACCTTACCCACACACGAACACTCCTCTACCACTCTACCTATGATATGGCTTATGCTTATATTACAGTTTTGTTGTTCACATATTATAACCAACTAAGCGTAAATTGACTATTTGAGGTCGTAAATGAATTCAAACAAAAAGGTTGTCAACTACAAAGTTGAATAACTTTTGAAGTTCTACAACTTTTGTTTTGATACTTTTTTCATATGAGGTCGTTTGCAAAATTTTCTTTTTGAATTTGACAAATTCGAATGCAAGTTTTGAGGGTCGTGATGATTTCAAATAAAAGGTTGTCAACTATAAAGTTTCAACTTTTATTTTGATAGTTTTATCATCCGAGGTTGTTTGAAAAAACTCAAAAAAATAAGGATAAAAAATGATTTCTAGTGGCGGTCCATTAGAAATCATGGTGGTTTTCTTAACGAACCGCCTCTAAAATATGATTTCTAGTGTCGGTTTTTTTAAGAAACCACATGTAGAAATAGCACTGGTGGTTGATAACTGAATCCGCCCGTAAAAATTATGCCTCACCGTAGGATTAGAGCTTTTTTCTACTAGTGGAGGTAGATGTTGGGGCGGGGGAGGGATGAGATGATCCAAATAAGGGAGAGGGGGTTATCCAGCGATCTAAACTATTGGTTTTGATGGTGTGTTAAGTTTGAGTGCGGTTTATTTGGTTGATTTAGTGGAGATTATGGGTATATGGGTGATTTGATTGGGTAGGGTTGGTAAAGTTTAAACCTGTGGATTATACAGTGGTATAAATTAGCTCGTGAGGGGAAAACATAGGAATATCCACATTAATTCTACCAAAATAAAAATGTTTAGTTGTCTACATTGTGATTATGGTTATACAATTTCTTTCATGATATGCTTTTTACTTTTTTTTAGTAAAGGATGTCTCGGCAAGTGGAACTATAGCCACTAGCACTAGTGATATTTTGGTTACTCATTTTATTGGTTTGGACTAATTGCAGGTAATCAGAAATGGAGATAATGAACCTCTTATTGATATGCTAGAAGATATTGGAATGAAAATTATAGAAAAATGTGATTGCCTGCCACTTGCTATCAAAGTAATGGGAGGACTCTTGTGCAAGAAAATGGCAAGACGAGGAGACTGGGAAAGGGTATTGAATGATGCGATATGGTCAGTATCAGGAATGCCCGAAGAGCTAAATTATGCAATCTACCTTAGCTACGAAGATTTGCACCCTTCTCTAAAACAATGCTTTTTACACTACTCCCTCATCCCTAATGAGAGCACAGTGTTCTTCGTCGACGACATTGTGAGCATGTGGATCAGCGAAGGATTTGTGGAGGGGAACTCTGACGAATTAGAAGAATTAGCGATGGAGTACTACAATGAGCTAATATTGAGGAGTCTTATAGAACCAGATCTTCTGTATGTTGACCAATGGGTTTGCAACATGCATGATGTAGTTCGCTCATTTGCACAGTATGTGGCAAGAGATGAAGCACTTGTAGCACGAAAGGGGCAAATTGATGTTGGTGAACTCAACTCAAAAAGGATCATTCGACTATCACTGGAATCTGAGGAGTTAGAATGGAGCACTCTGCAACCACAAAAATCACTAAGAACACTACTAGTAGCTGGGCACATAGGGATTACAGTTGGTAACTCACTGGGTGCCTTTCCAAGCCTACGAACCCTGCATATAGACTCAACAAACTTTGATGTAGTGGCTGAATCACTGTGTCAGCTCAAACACTTGAGGTATTTCTCTGTCACAGACCCTAACATGTCTAAGCTGCCGGTAAACATTGGAAATATGAAATTCTTGCAGTATATAAGCCTTGACAGCTGCAAAAACCTGGCTAAGCTTCCTCGTAGCATTGGAAAGCTACAACAGCTTAGGTATCTTAGCCTAATGGGAACAAATATACACTTCATACCGAGAGGGTTCTCTGTCTCAACTAGTCTGAGGAAGCTCTTTGGGTTTCCAGCCCACATGGATGGCAACTGGTGTAGCCTGCAAGTGTTGGAGCCTCTTTCCCGGCTCATGGGCCTCTCTATATATGGTCTAGAAGGTGTGTCTTCTTCCTCCTTCGCCGCAAAGGCTAGGCTTGGTGAGAAGGTGCATCTTAGCTATCTGGAGTTGAGCTGCACCAGTAGACTCAAGGATGACACGCAACTAGTCAAAGAAGATGATGAAGGCTTCTCTGAGGAAGAGCAACAGCGTATTGTGGAAGTGTTTGATGAGCTCCGCCCTCCACCCTGCCTAGATGCTCTTGAAATTGAAGGGTTCTTTGGGCGGTGCTTCCCAAGGTGGATGGGACCAATGGCAGCTGTACCCCTTGAAAACCTGCGGATCCTAGCGATGGATGACCTACCTTGCTGCACTGAGCTCCCCAATGGCCTGTGTCGTCTGCCGTGCTTGGAGTTGCTTCAAATCTGTCGAGCAACAGCCATTGAGCGTGTCGGGCTAGAATTCTTGCAGCCCCATCACCACCATACACACCAGTTGACTGATGTGTTTCCTAGACTACACGACTTAACCTTAACGGAAATGGTGGAATGGGAGGAATGGGAGTGGGAGGAGAATGTGCGAGCCATGCCATTGTTGGAAGAGTTTCTTCTAGAGAGCTGCAAGTTGAGGTGTATCCCTGTTGGCCTTTCTTCCCACGCGAGGTCCTTGAAAAGGTTATATGTACATGACGTACAACACCTCAGCACCCTGGAGAACTTTGCTGCCGTTGTTGAGCTTGAAGCATATGACAACCCCGACCTGACGAGAATTGCTCATTTCCCTAGGCTGTGGAAGCTAGACATCTCTGGGTGCCAAAAGCTAAAGGCATTGGAGGGGTTACCTGCACTCGAGAGGCTTGAGATGACAGATTACAACATGGTGACACTCCCTGCTTACCTGAAGGATGTCAACCCAAAGCATTTGCAAATAGACTGCACCTTACCACTGTTGAGTTCCATAGCCGCAGGAAAATCTAGCCATGAGTGGGACAAGTTTAATCATATCCGACAAGTTAAGGTATATGCAAATGATGGAGATATTGAAAAGAAATGGTATGTGTTGTACACAAGAGATCCTTTCAAGTTGGAGACAAATGTCGTCAACATCAGGTATTCAAGATCACAACTGCTTTATTTAACTTGTCCAATTTGAATTTCAATCTATATCATCTCTGAAAAAATATTGTTGTTGGTTCAATTTGCCTTACTGCATTTTCTACTTTGTGTGTGTGTGTGTAAGTAACTCAATTGTCTGTTTTGTGTTTTAGAGAATGGTGACAAAGATGCTCCAAGGAAGGGCGACGCAACCTGGAGGGCCTGGTGGCGCGACCGGCGGTGGCCGGTGGGCGCGACTTGGAGGGCCTGGCGGATGCGTGGCTCCTTACGCGCGCATTGTGCGAGGCAGCAGGTGGCCGGCATGAGAGGAGCTGATGGCCAGAAGGGATGAGGTGGTGGTCGGGCAGGGCAGGGAGAAGGAGGAGGAGAGAAGAAGAAAATGGCTAGCTCTATACCATGTGAGAAATCTTAACTCTTACTAGCCTTGGAACTTGTATTAATACACTAAGAGTAGCTGGGCTTGGCCCATTACTTAGAGGTATGCACGCAATTACAAGGGGACTAGCCCCAAAATCCTAACGAAGTTCTAACACATGGGTCCTCAAAAATACATCATACTCACGTAAAAAAAAACTCGACCTATGGGGCTCCCATGCTCCCTTAGACTAGCTCCAGCAGATCCCCTATGATATCCTCTATCTCATCTCTTATTTCAAACTGTACTTCGTAAATAGTGTCATCTATAATTCTGCGTTCCCCATTTTACATCTGTTGAATACAGTCTTAGAAATATGCTTTAGCATAGGACAGACAAACGGATTTTTTTAAACATAACCTAAAATTTTCTCCCACGAGCATCCAAACTCAAGATCTAAGTAGTGCTACTCAGACCAGCTAACAAACTCGGGTAGAGGCCCTTTCGCACGGCATACTCAAGTAAAACTCAATTTATGGGAATATGGGATGATAGTATATTTGTGAATTCATTTGTATCGGAAAATTACTTGAATTTGAATTTATAGCTGTCAGAACTCTACATTTGAATTTTCCACATTTTAGCTTACTGATGCTGCAGCTGTAGCAATGGGAGACGAGCAAGCTGATCATGTTTTGATAATAATACTATGCATTCACATTTAAGTATAAAATATCATATAATTTTAACACACTATTATATTTTAATATCTCAAGTTTAATCAAATACCAAATAAATATTATTAAATTAATTATAAAATATTTTTGTATAAATTTAATTAAACACGAATTATTTTAATTAGTATGTTGTACAAAAGCAAGTAAGCAACACTGTAAATCAATGAAAGCGACACTTTACAACAACAAAAAAAATATTCTCTCCGCTCTATCATGCGGTCATGCCATGCAAGGTGTGCGCGTCAGCGCGTGTCGAGAAGACATGACCACCTCCATGTCAGGAACGTGCAGTCCAATCGAGAAGACATGATCACGTGGCCTCAGACTTACTTCAGCGGTTCTCTCTAAATTTCTTCCCCTATATCCCACTCACGTGTCACGTCAGCGTTCTCTCCCCCCCTATATATCCACGCTCTACAGCAGTTCGTCCTATATGAAACCTCTATACCCCAGTACACCAATATTATATACTTTTATCATCAACTAACTCAACTACCATCCAATATTAGTTTCATTTTTATTTATTTTATGCATAGTACGCGGCCGTAACTTGGTCCACAATTAATTAGCAAACTTCGTGATTAGTATTAAAACTTCACAATTAATCCCCATGTCAGGTATGTATGACCAACCTATTTAATACTAAAATAAGACATGACAGTGCCTGTGTTGAGAGATCATGTCAATGGTAAGCAGTTAATTCCTGGTGGCATAGTGCTACACTAACATTGGTGACTGCTCTATTAGAAGTGAGCATTCCACGGTTAAATCCTGGTTCCATAGTGCTATCGGTATTACCTGACACATATGGATGGACATTTGGTATTTCAACACATGCACAGATGTCAAACATAATAGAACTGTCTCCTGTGATAAATAGTATCGATATTACCAAAATTAAACCGCCGTATAAACACAGCATTCAAGGTACTGCTAGAGCTAGACACTTCTTAATGCAATGGCATGCAGTTCTCATGTGTATTCGAGGAGGTACTGCTAGACAATAACACATGTAAATGGTATTCTTATAAGAGCATTTCCATGCAACATGCATTGGTTTTTTAGAGAGAAAAAAAGATATTCACATGAACCCACCAAAACAATTCAAAGATTAAATCTCCAGCTTCCATTGGCTACTGTAAAAAGCCTACGGGTGCCAAATTGCAACCACAATTTCAGCAAATACAACTTAAGAGAAGCACATGAGTTGGACCTCAGCACTTCCTCTGACCCAAGCCAAAGGATTCCAGCCAGAATAAGCAAAATCCACCAGGAATCTAGGTATTCAAGAGCTACAACACCATGTACAGCACAATCTTGCCACAACAAACTTCTTGCTTCCTAATTACCCAACCCACCGCAAAAAGCTCACTCCTTTAGAACCCTCTCCGTCGCTCAATTGAAGCCTAACCAAAACGGAGAAGCTAGGGGCTCACCTCGAGGAGCTTGGCGAGTTCGTCCGCAGGAGCCGGCGCCACCGCTTGCAGCTTCTCCCCCAGCTCCTTCAGCTGCTCCGCGGCCGCCATACCCGGCCGCCGCGCCGGATCGACCGCCCAAATTCTCGCAGCAAGCTCTGCAGCAGCGACTTCTGCTTCTGCACCGCGGCCGCCGCGGCCGCGGCCGTCGGTACCGGGGCCGAGCCGGGGCCGCCGCCTGCTTTGCTCATCGCGGGTGGACCTTGAAGCTCGAATGAAGCGGATCGACGGCTACCTTCTCCGGCGGCGGATACGTCGCCCTTGCTTCGCCTCCTTCGCCCTCCGCGGAGTTTTTCGAGCGCGCGATTGTGTGGCCCAAGGAACCGACTGCGGGGGAGAAATCCGGTGTAGCGTGCCCATCCATTTAGCGGGAGAGAGAAGGAATCGGGAGGGGAGAGTAGGAGGAGGAGGAAGCCGGTGAAGGATTTAGGGGCGCACTGTAGCCCCTAAATCGGTTACAGTGGTAGGGGAGGGGGAGGCAAGGGCACACCATTGAACACAGTCTCAGAGCCTCCGGGTAAAAAGGACATTTGAGTCAGACAATCTACTCGTTAATCACGTTGGCTTATCTCATCTTCAATCAAGTCACGTTGGCTTGTCTCATTTTGCCAAGGAGACAATATCCGAAACATCTCATATTCCTATTTGTTTTACTCAAAATGTAAATATCAATATTTATATTCGATTTAAATATAGATATTAATTAGATATTTTTTATATTTGTTTTTAAAGATTATTCTCTATTAAAGATGGCAGTTGGACGGTTTTGGGTCGGGCTTTTATAGATTTTGTGTCAACCGGAGTACTCTAGAGGATGTTAGATTATCTCCGGTAGATCTTAATAATCCTAATTTCAAATCTTAATTTAAGAGAAAATGAAAAATAATCTTTCAACAAAATCTCTATCAAATCGGGAGCGTATGCTGTGCAGCCAACGACTGCTGTGCAAGTGTGCAAGCAAATCATCTGATCGATTAGATTGTGATCCAACCGTAAGTCACATTTAACACTTAAAAACTTTCACCACCAGCTCAATAATCTTTATAAAAAACCCTAACAAACCATAGTTATATCTGTGGTTGGATCGTAATCTAATAGATCAGATGGTTTGCTTGCACGCTTGCACAGAAGCAATGCTTGCATAGCAGTCGTTGCCTGCTGTGCAAGCACGGACTACGTGCAACCGTGCAAGCCGCCATTCTAGATCATTTAATAGGCATCTGACAGTGAGTGAGTATTTTACAATTATATCCTCCCACCTAACCGGCTAACCGCGGCAGACTTGCAAAACCCCCTCTAACGAAATTCAACAAGCCAACAAAGCCATCGTATTTTTCTACTGAAGACACCGTCGTATTTTTCTCATCAAAGCTGCTATCGTTCTCTCAATCGCTTGGCTGCAGAGATCTAATCGATCGATCTCTGTCGCAGTCGTTCTGCCGACCATACCACAGCCTCATCAGTATGATGCAGCAGCAATCATCTCCGGCGTACGACTCCCGTCGTCACCGCCGGTGTTCCGTCAGCTTGTCGTCCTTCTTCGGCGCCATCCCGAAACCCTTCTCTCCTGCAGACTATCAGACTATCGCTCTTTTTCTTCGGCAGGTTGTGGCAAACTCTTTGTCAAGACGTCGCTGATCGGAGATGAACGCCGCCTGTGGCAAAACTGTAGTCAGATTTCTTAACTAATTCATAAGGGTAGGTAAAACTGTGAAAGATGGCCAAGTTTCAGCAACTGGTACAGTTGTGCAGCGAGAGCTCTGTTGCTCCTCTATTTGAACTGATACTCTGTTTGAAGCACTGAGAAAATGGAAAAAATGGTAATTTATTTGTCCATCACAGTATTTGAAACCAAATGAACATGGAAGCCTACACCAACTAAATTGCAGCAACATTTTTATTAGGACAATTGCGCCTATCATGTCCAACATCTTTGCATGACGTGCACTTTCGTGGACCAGAATTCTTCTTCTTTTTGTTCTTGTCTGCATGTCCTGATATTCTCTTGCACCTTCCCCTGGAACAAATGTCACTAGGTGGATAAACTTGTACGTCATTTGGAATGGTCATGCCAATAAAGTTTTCTTGTTCGTGTTGTCTTGTGTGAGAGGTTGGCTGAAACAACAAGGATAGAGATTCCAGATCCTGTATCAATATGTCCATGTCTTCTTCTGAAGTTTTGGCCATTTGAAAAACATCTTCAAATTTGGTGTGCGCAATTGACATCTTCCTTCTCATAGTTTCATCCATGGAAGTATTGACCTTCTCCACTAATAAATTCCCTGTGCTATCATACACATGTTCTCTGGAAATTAAATAGTACATATTAGCTTTTGAAAAACAGTATGAACGATATGACCACATATGCACATGATATTACCTTTTACAGTTTTTCATCCATCTTCATGTGATAAAGTGCATTGGCAGTTCATTTATTCTTGCAGCTCTGAACATACGAATGATATGACGACATGGTATTCCTATGGACTCAAAAAGCATACACTAGCACTTATAAACATGATCAGTATCAAAGCAAATCACCTCTCTAACTCTATTAGAGTTGTCAATCAATGTAACATTTTTCCTATCCTCCAATTCAATTGTGCTCTCCACATCACAATGCTTTCTAGCAGCTAACAGCTCTTCTTGAAATTTTTTAAAAACCTCATGTGTGAAAATAATACCACCATGATTCTCGAGTTCCCATGAAGTAAATAAAGTAGGGTTCGAATGCATGGATGTATTATCATCTACCAATTCTTCCTGACGTTGGCATTTCAATGTAGTGTCAAATCGTATCTAGAACTCGATAAGTGCAAGCTTACGACCAATAAAACGGTTGAAAAATGAATTTGCACTTTCAGACCTTGATGTTGTTCGAAGAATGCCTCCAAGCCAAATGTCTCTAAAATATGCCGGTATCCATGACTCACGGATGTGATACCTTCCTGTCAACCACTCATTGTTCTCCAAATGATATGTTGTTATCCAATATTGCCATCTAATCTCAAACTCTTCTATTGTTTCTGAACCCCATACACATGAGTTAATCATTTTCCTAAACTCATCATTATTTAGAAGATGAGCATCAATTTTCTCTGGCAATTTTTTCATAATGTGCCACATGCACAACCTATGAATGGTGTTTGAAAGAACACTAGCTACAGCAGCCCTCATGCTAGCATCCTCATCAGTTACAATATATGCAGGAGCCTTCCCTCCCTTAGCTTGTAGAAATTCTGAAATAACCACATATAGCTATCAATCTTCTCATAAGCTAAGAAAGCAGCACCAAAGAAAATAGAACGCATATGATGATTGACCCCAGTGAAAGGTGCAAATTTCATGTCATATTGGTTTGTGTTGTAAGTAGTATCAAAAGATAACACATCGCCAAAATGGACATAATTCTTCCTACTAGTTGTATCAGCCCAAAACACTCGTACCAACCGACCATCATTAACTTCATATTCAAAGAAATAGTTCGGGTCCAATTCCTTCAACATATGCAAGTTGTCAATAAACATCTGAGCATCAAAATCTTTGATTTTGTTCCTAAAATCACTATAGTAGTTTTGTAGATCTCTTTTTGTGCAGCCCACATACTCAAAACCCCCTGCACCAACTTGAAGTAGCATGTATGCTTGTGAAGTGCCTATGCTTGCTTTATGGCAATTGAAAAGAGTAGTTTTTACCTGCTCACTGACACAACGATTGGATCGAAGTAAGTGGCGTTTGCTGGGTGTCACAAACTCATGGTTATGTCCCTCATGTAGACCTGTTATTTGGTACTTGCCTTCACTTGTGCGCTTAATATAAATATAAGCTTCACATCCACATCGTGTGTCCCTTTTTCTGCGCATATTCCTAGAAGAATCTGTGAATTTAGTTTGTTCTTTTAATTTATATCCTGCCCTTGCACACAAAAAACACTATATGAACATAAAAACCAGTTTCATGTGCATATTCCTTATAAAATTTCTCTACAGATTCTACATCGTCAAATGACATTCCTCTCTAGAAAGATGCAAAGTATATGTCATTAATAAAATGATGCATGATGCACTATATGAAAATTCAAATATAAATTATCACCTTAAGTATATATTTTTTCTTTGATGGTGTCCTATATTCAACGTTCAAGTTGACTTCTCGGACGTGACAACATGATTGTGATCTACATTAAAACAATTTACGACATCCATCACACACGTGAACATGCACTCGAACCTGGTAATCAGTAAAGTTTTGGCATGTCGTGTACCTTGCTCGTCGAAGCTATCTTCATGTGCGACAGGAGCATCATCATACGATTGTACCTGGAGTTCCATGGGCATAGGCACTCACACGAAGCTGCACTCACTTGGGATAATTGCTGCTGCATCATACTGATGAGATTGTGGCATGGTCGGCAGAACGGCTGCGACACAGATCGATCGATTAGGTCTGTGCAGCCAAGCGATCGAGAGAACGATAGTAGCTTTGATGAGAAAAATACAGCAGTGGCTTCGGTAGAAAAATATGGTGGCTTCGTTGGCTTGTTGAATTTCGTTAGGGGGGGCTTTTGCAAGTCTATCGCGGTCAGCCGGTCAGATGGATGGATATCTCTACTAACTATTAAGGGGGCAGTGTAGACTGCCCCCGCTCCCTACCCCCAACCGCCTCCCGCACCTCACGCCCCGCCGTCCTCCGCACTCCTGCGCGTCGCAGCCGCCACGAATCCAGCTCCCGCGCGCCGCATCCGCCGCGAATCCAGCTCCCGCACGCCCGCGCCAGCGCCCGCAACGGCGCACGCCCGCGCCAACGCCTCCCTACTCCCACCCGCCAGCGCCCGCAACGTCGTGAGCCGAGGCGGCAGCAGAGGCACAAGGGAAGCAGGCAGGTGACGACCTCGATTCCGTCGCTACTTCGCCATTTCCGGGCTACCCACGTCCGCCTCCTCGTCTCGTCCACGTCCGCGATTGCCCACCACCGCCCCAGTCGAGAAGCGGAAGCAGCGGTGGAGCCAGGTCCTCTACCACCACCCCATGGGCAAGTCCTGGCTGGCTCCCGTCTCTCCCTTGCGCGGTCGGCCGGAGCGGCGGCGATGACTCGGGGATTTCCATCGCGTCCGCCAAGCTCGGCGAGGTGCGGGACCTCCTTGGCGGTGCGCTCTTCCTGCTGCTCTTCGAGGGATTGCGGGAGGAAGGGCCCGTGTTCTGCCTCAGCGCGGAGCCACAGGACTTCGATAGGGAGCGCAGTGCCCCGGTTCCGCTGGCGAGCTGCATCATCTCCGACGCCTGCCAGCCATGGACAGGCGAGGTGGGGAAGGAGCCAGCGGCTTCTCCTCTCGTCGTCTACACGCAGCACCACGACGAGGCAGATCCAGACTTTGGTTCCTGCCGGGACAAGGAGCTGCTCGACCATCTCGACAACGTGCTGGACAACGAACCCGTGGTGGTGAAGAGAGGCCAGCACATCGTGGAGGTGAACCCCCAGGGCATCAGCAAAGGCATGGTGGACAGCCTGTTGTCGTCCATAGTCAGAACGGGGACGGACCTGGTGGATGGGATGGAGGACGCCGCGAAGGTGTTCGACGAAATGCTGACTAAGGGCGAGGATTTCTATCATACCCTTGTAATGCTTGAGCAATATTCCTAGATTTCTATCATGTCACTTAGAGACCAAGAGTCCAAAGACCACAAATACTCATATCTCAGTTTTTAAAATTTGTAGTCATCATTTCTTTTGGAGGGCCTATGGTAAAGTTCTTCCATTCATGCCCCAGGATGTTCTCGTGGTATGCTCATCTACTGGATGGACAGATGAAAAGCACATGCTTTATCATCAATTATTGGAAGAAACATTTGTGCGCCAATTACATGAAAGTGGTTGCAGTTTTAAGGGTCTGTTCAATCCCTCTCCAAGATATTGTAGGTGTATGAAATCTTCTAAGCAAATTGTTAAATGCATTGCACCTGATCAGGTATATAAGCAAAGACTATATTCCCTCATTAGTAGACAAAAATGAAAGGAAGCAGTTGTAACATATTTTTGTATGATGCAACAGGGATGCTCTGTCAACGGGGGTGTGTTTGATGCAAATTATCGAGAGAAAGAATGTGTTATTTGCCACTCGGAACCAAGGGGGATACTACTGTCCTCCCATGTAGGTATATGACATACAAGGAAGACAACAAGAATTTCACATAGGTGTTATTTCTGCTTGTTGCGTCTCCTGAGGTAGCAGTCCTTGGTTATGATGGGGTCGTCTCATTCGCAAGCGTTCAGGACGCCGTGGATGCTGTTCCGCCGAACAACCAAGTGGGCACCGTCATCAGGATTGGAATCAATGGCTTCCTTATTTGTGCAGTGATTCTGTGGGCTGGAGTGACACAGTTAAATTTAGAACTGCACCAGCAGCTGGTTCAGATGAGCTATCCTTTGTGATCTATGGTGATATGGGGAAGGCTCCACTGGGCCCGTCTGTGGAACACTACATTCAGGTATATGGAAATATTTTTGACAGTAAACTGGTAGGAGTTGTCCGTTTATTGTAATCAATAAAGGGGATAAGGTAGGCCAAAATACATTGTCAATGTAAAAATGCTCTAAGACTGGAATTCTTCTGCGAAGACTGTACACTCTCGTATGTCATACTATGTTTGTATCAAGTTTGTAAAAATATGAACTCGGTCTAATTCTAAATTCTAATGGCCATGGGACGTCTTTGCAGCCTGGATCGGTTTCTGTGGCCAAGGCAGTGGCTAAAGAGATCCAAACAGGAAACGTGGACTCCATTTTCCATATAGGAGACATCAGCTATGCCACAGGATTCCTGGTCGAGTGGGACTTCTTCCTTCACCTCATCACGCCACTGGCCTCTCAAGTTCCCTACATGACAGCTATTGGTAATCACGAAAGGTGAATTTCTTTATTCAAAAGAATCTTTCACTTCTAGTGCAATTTTCAGTAATAGTGAATTTACAGGGTGATATAAATAAATATATAATGCACAATTGCTATCATGAACTGATGATGGTTCCCCAGGGATTACGTGAACTCTGCATCTGTTTATGTGACTCCTGATTCAGGGGGTGAATGTGGGGTTGCCTACGAATCATACTTCCCCATGCCTGCTGTTAGTAAGGATAAGCCATGGTATTCTATTGAGCAAGGGACCGTTCACTTCATTGTGATGTCCACTGAGCATGAGTGGTCAGAGAAGTCAGAGCAGGTATGATGTTGCCTATAAATTTTTACTTCTGATTGAAATCTTAGAAACACAAAAAACTTGTCCGAAAACTTTGTTGTTTGAATAGTACAATTGGATGGACGAAGATTTGTCATCGGTTGATAGATCAAGAACACCATGGGTGATCTTCATTGGGTGAGTGAATTAGTCATTTCTCTCTAACAATAGCCTGGCTAAAGACTGATCAGGTGGGGAAAGACAGGCTGCAGCATTAGACTAGACCTTTTTTGTATTGTTTATGTTGTACTCTGGATTCGGTAATATGTTCCAAGTGATGCAAGAAATAACAATTGGCATTTCACTGGCCATTGCAGACATAGACCGATGTATTCCTCCTATGGTGTTATACTTCCCAACGTGGATTCCAACTTTGTTGCCTCTGTTGAGCCACTCCTGCTCAACTACCAGGTAAGAAATCACACTAAATAAAAGTTCAAAACTTTAGAACAAACCGTGCCACATTATTCCTGCGAAAAATAACAAAATGTCTATAGTGACATGTTTGGGTTATGCTGTGAGTAGGTGGATCTGGTTTTCTTTGGCCATGTACACAACTACGAGAGGACTTGTGCGGTATACCAAGGCAATTGCAAAGGCATGCCAACGTCGGACAAAAGTGGAATTGACGTTTATGACAACAACAACTACACCGCACCTGTTCATGTCATTGTTGGTGTAGGAGGGTTCAGCTTGGACAACTTCCCTAACAAAGTAAGTCATGGTAACAGTTAACAAGGTTTGTATCGTACTGTACTATGTTCAACGTAGGCACTGCATAATCTTAAAGTTGTAGGGTGTTAACAATGATTCAGTTAATGTTAGGAACCGAGGGATAATTAGGAATCGATTATCTTGACTGATGTTGATATATGCTTGTTAATATTCTTTTCCCAATATCCAAATATTTAGGGGGAGGCCTGGAGCTTATCAAGGATTTCGGAGTTTGGCTATGGCAAGGTGCATGCTACAAGAACCGATATGCTGGTTCAGGTGTGTTCCGGCCCCTCTATTTTAGCATGTTTATAAGTACTCCAAATATTGAAGTGGTTGAATCAATAAAATTCCACAGGTTAACACACCTAATTCTCAGCAAATGTTGAAAAAGAAACACCACTTTAGTTTTAAAAATGGTTCTGCATTTGCATGGAAGTCTGAATAATTGTTAACCTCTTTCATTCAGTTTGTAAACTCAAGTTCGATGGAGATACGAGACCAATTTAGGATTGTGAAGGGAGCTCCGGCAAACAAGTCACTGAGCCTGATAATTTAATAATAGCTGTCGCTCACAACAGAAAGAAGATTAACTGGAACTACTTCTCACCTTTTTTTTGAAGAATACTATTTATTTTTGTACTGTAAATACCATATTATTGTATATTATAGATGTGGCACTAGAAATCACCCAAGCATCCCCGCGTAAAAAGGCGCACCTCAGTGTGGTACTAGAGCTGGAGGAGTTATAGTGAGCAACACATGATCCACGACAACGTTTAAGCCACGTCCCGTCTCTCTCAGTGGCCGATATGGCACTAATCAAACAAATCATCTAGTCGACTGAATACTTAAAGTGTACTTTGCTCTGTGACATTAATCCCTTGTCTGGCATTATCTGGTACTTGAATACTTAAAGTATATTTTTTATTCCAAATGCTACATACATATGTTTTTCAGTCAACACAACTCCATCTCATTTTGTATTTTTCTTAGTGTTCAATACTATTTGGATTTTATTAAGTCGGAAATAGCAAAGATAATATAGAAAGGTGGACTTCTAAATGCAGAAGCAATTGGAAAAATTGTACATCTTATGCAACTTGATCGAACTGTTATATTTTAGATCTTTTGTTTATCATTTTTTAATTCACATGTATTTCTCTATCATATAAAACTCTATATTGACTCTTTAAAATAATTTATGTGAATTTGATAATGTCTGTCACACGGATTCTGTATACCATAGTGAATTGATGGTTGAGAGACTATGCACGAGGCATGCAAATTAACAAGACTCATACAAGCGTCGAACAGTGTGCTGATGATGATCAGAGACACAAGGACAGCACATGATCAGATCTTAATATGTTTGGCTTCCGAACAGGCTTTTCTCCTGATCCCCAAGGAAGAAGAAGATCCGGTCAGATATGTGTCGATGCTCATCCCCACGTACATAAGTTATCAATGATATTATATGTTCTCGTTGCAACGCACGGGCACACACCTAGTAATTATTAAATACTCACTCATCGTCGGATGTCTATTAAATGGTCTAGAATGGCGGCTTACACGCTTGCACTTTAGTCTGTGCTTGCACAGCATACGCTCCCCTATCAAACCTCCTCATTGTTCTGCACGCGAAAAATAACTCCCTCCGTGCTGAAATCTTCGCACTGGACTCTGCTCCCAAACCCCCGCACAAGCATCTCTAGCTACTGCCGCTTCTCCACGCCGTCGGCAAGCAGGCACGAGTCAGGGATGCAAGCGTCGTCGCAAGGGCTGACGGTGCGCGCCCACGAGGACGGCGACGACGAGGAGACGCCGGCGAGCGCCGCCCAGCCGCACGACGCGACGATCTCCCCTGCTTTCACAACGGCTGTATTCGTGTCGCCGTCCTGCTCCTCGTCCGCCTCGGCCTCCGGCGCAACCCCAGCGCGGACATGGTTGTCTGGCCCAGCCCCATTGACCTCTTCTTCAAAGTGAATGGCATCATGGACATGGGTTGGACGGGCATCCTATCGGGTTGCGGCGATGGCTTTGATGAACAAGTCTGGATGTGATGCTTCCTGATAGCTGTACATTAAGCGGTACGATGATTAGAACTGTGTTGTTCACTTGTTCTCGTGTTTGCTTGTCGAGTTCCCTCTCTTGTTCTTTGATGCATGCTTGCTGCCATGAAGAGAAGTTGGGTTTATGTGGCGAGCATGTGGATGGGAGGCAGTTGGACGACCAACGGCAAATTCAATTAGGCAAGGCGTACCAGGTTTAACAGATTTTTAAAGATATTAAAGGGAGCTATTGGAGCATAATTTTTTTATAAAGAGTAAAAGCTTTTAAGTGTGTCCCAATATTTATTTAATAGGAGATATATTTTTAGGAGCTATCGGAGATGTTTTTAGGGTCTGTTTGGTTGAACTGTGACTGTGAAAAAAGTTGCTGTGGGCTGTGAGCTGTGTAAAAAGCTGTTGTAGGCTGTAAGCTGTTAAAAAGCTAAAAACCGTTTGGTGGAAACCACTAAAAGTCGTTAAAAATTATTCGATATATGTTTTCACAGTTCCATCCGAAAAGCCAATAAAAGCGGGTCCAGAGGTGCTTTCAGATTTACACTACGAGAAAGTCAGCTTTTAGAAAAAGCTGCTTCCTGGATCTAGCCCTTTGTTTGGCTTTTGGCTTTTAGAGGGGCAAAAGCCAAAGCCAAAAGTCAAACCAAACACACCCTTAAACGGCTCTGCGTCCTTTTTTTGCTCGAAAGTACTATTCAGCTCCTTGTGGGCTCTGTATCATGGCGTGTAAAGAACAAAAGTCATGACTGGCTCCTTATTTCTCGTGTGCTTTCTCTCCTCCCTGCAGCTGAACTGTTGTCCTCTTTCTCGCGCCTGCTGCACTTTGACTAGGAGTGAAAATAGGTCGGGTATTATCGATGTTTGGTACCGACGACACACTACGAGGTATACCACATAGTACTTTTGAGAGGACGGCGAGGTCGATCGTAGCTCGATAGTTCATGCAGGGCACGGCGAAACACAATGGATTATATAGGTGCGGGCTACTCAAGCGCTGAAGCGCATAATACCCTATGTCCTGTGAGTTTGTGGATGTGTATTGCTTGGTGATTGGAGGTTACAAAGGGACCGGGAGGTAGAAGATGAGTATGCTACTGAGGTCCCTCATGTTTTTGTTGGGGCTCCTCGGCCTTATTCCCGACCCAAGAGGAGTACAACACATGGTGTGGTACATGATCTTCATCCACTCGCTTCTGCTAGAGTCGTGCCAAGTTTGCCGGTGGTCAGCAAGTCCTTAGGAGATTTGCATGTCCTCTAGATGCGGAACGCAGCTCGGGAGTCTTCACGCCCATGCTATCGTCTTCCTCGCTCGATCCAATTGCGCCCCATCTGAAGTCTCCCGGGAGGGCCATGCCTATTAAATGTTTACAATTTACATCTTCTTCCAATTGGTATCTCATAAATATTGCCTATGCATGTTTTGGATGTGTTGTCATCAATCACAAAAAATGGGGAGATTGTAAGGAAAGTGGACCTCTACGTATTTTATTAGTGATTTTGGTGTTTGATGATCAACATAACTATTTGGAATAATGGGTTTGCTAGTGTTTTTGTTTATAGTTAAAAGGATGTTACGTGGACTTGGGCTAAGGCAATAAGGATATCAACACCTCAAAGAAGACATTAGAAGGCTCGTTGAAAACTTATCAAGATCATGTAAGAGTCCAAGACACAAGACAAGTAAAGACCAAGAGAAGAAACACAAAAAAACTAGGATGCACATAGTGCATTGGATGTGTCCGGTGTCACACTAGATAGGTGTGTTGTCTGAGCTAAAGACATGGTTGAGTAGTAGAGTGCACTAGACGTGTCAGGTGGCACACTAGATACCACACCGGATGCAACACTCAAAGAGGGTGAAAAACACACCCGAGCCTGGTATAATACACCTGACATGTTAGGTGTGACACCAGTGGCACACCGGATACCAGAGGCTCAAATGCCGGTAACAACTAGCTCCAATGGCTAGTTGACGTGGATGACACTCGACATGTCTAGTGGCATACCGATTATGTATGGTGCATTGTAAAATGTTGGATGTCTCCAATGGCTAGATTGAAGTGGCACTGACGTGGAAGGCACCGAAGTGTCCGGTGTAACACAGGTGGCACACCAGATATGTCTGATGTGACACATAAAAGCTACCACTCTTCAAACGACTCTTTTGAGTGGTGGGGCTATATAAATACCACCCGAACCAGCGATTTGCATGTGTGGAGAGCTAGGAAGCATACTTTATGAGTTGAGATCCCAATCCTTTAGCTCAAGACACCCAAGTGCCAATAGAATCACTCAATGATTAGCCTAGGTGCTTTGCAAAGTGCTTAGGTTAGTTAAACCGTTTCATTGCGCTTGCTCTAGGTTGTCTACATGATTAGAATGAGGTTAGACACCCTCAAATCCCTCGATGCTTGCACACATCGTTGTAATTGTATCGAGTAAGGCAAGAGTCTTGCGAGATTACTCCAACTAAGTTGTTGTGTGGCCACCACTATGTACCAGAGGGAATGAGGGCAGCAGTGTTTTAGCCGGAAGCTTGATAGTGAAAATGGTAGGGATCATTCCAGGGAGGTCAGAAGCGGAGCACCACTTGCATGTGGAGAAGACCTGAAGCTATCTACAGAGTTACTCGAGTGGGTGTTTGGCTCTTGCCTATGACTCTCTTTGCGTAGGGGCACAAACGAGGATTGGTAAAATCCTTGCATGGTTCTTGATACCTCGGTAAAAATACTAGTGTGTCAACGAGAATTTGTATGTCTATCACCCTTAAGCTTCCATATTTATATTGCTTCCTTAGGTTTTGTGCTTTACCTTTCCTAGCTTAGATTATAGGTTAGTTGTTAGGTCTAGAACGAAGGTTGCATAACTTCATTTTGCGATAAAGATAGCGACACTTAAACAACACCTTAGTTGCACTAGCTTGTTTGAGTATTCGCATAAGTTTTACTTAAGAGATAAAATTGGAGGGCTACATTAGTGTGAAAAATAGAAGTCATATATCACCCCCTCTTAGGCGTCCATGTTCCTTTCACTCCTCTCCCTTGGTTTATAAAAGGGAGAGGATGGCCCCTACATAGGGTTTTTCTTCCTAGACTTACTCTCGAACACCTACACATAGATACTACTCCTGGGCACTTCTCCTCAGACATAATTATTCTCGCACAACATTTAGTTGCTCTCGCAACTCAAGCAATACAAAACAACCCATAAAGAGAACATACAATGTTATGCTTTGGCAACCCAAACCTCTCCACATCATCATATTGCAGGCATTGCCCATGCTCCCTCGTTGTGCTCTCTCTAGCTACCTGGGCAGGGCCCGATAGGCCATTGTGGTGACAAGATTCTGGTGACCACCAAACCCCTGCCGAACCTAAACATGGGTACTCCCTATATCCCTGACTGTCACATGATGACACTAACATTCAAGCTAACAATTATTAAGTGCTAACAAATTAGAAAAAGTAGCAAAGTGAATACCTCAAGTTGGTAGAGAACTAAGAAAATTCATTTTTCTAGTGTTCATGCCTTGGAACTATCACAATATGGTAGAGTCATCATGTTCTTTCAATATTTCCCACTTGATGTAGCACACCATCAAATAAATGAACCAATCATCATCCATCTTGTTTTGTAAATAAGTCTTGATAATTTTCATAACCGAGAATGCCCTTTCAACAGATGATGTGGACACTAAAAATATTAAGTCAATTCAATGAGTCAGCAAACCAATGGAAAAACCATATACTTCTCTATCTCAACCATCTTAGAAGCTAAACTAGCAATATATGTGCAGGTAGAGAATGTTGCATGCCTTCTCACTTGAACAATATAAGTCTTGTGTTGTTGTCTAATTTATGCAATCTCACTAGTAGAGAAATCAACAACATAATTTGAGCAACTTGAACAATAGCTAGTTGTATGAAACCTAAAGAAGTTATTCTTTAGAACAAGACATTAAAAACATGTCAATATCTCAATTGTTGATTTCCAAAATCGATGATTCATCTCAACACATTTTATCAAGAAACACAAATAAAATCTCGACATGATAATGTTGAAGGAAAGTAGTAGTTTTATTTCGGTGTTTTGCATGACCTCTAACTGGTATGGTATATGTTGGTCACTTGTTTTTAATTGCTATATAGAATAAAAAATAAGGAAACACAATGTTAAAAGGTGAGAACATTAATCCTTAAAGTGTTGCCCCTTCGGGGTAACAACTCCACAACGAAGGTAAAGTGTAATCGAATAGAATATAAGAAGTATGACATAGAAACGAGAACTCATCTCATGTGTCTTAGCACCTCGTTTCTCTCATACAAAACAAGTTTACAATCATACCTTCGACTTCTTGAAGCAAAATAGCACGAAGGTGTTTCGAAGGCTAAGCTATGTGAAGCTGTAGCACCTGGCTAAATGTAGTTTATGCAGGGTACTGTTCATTTATTTATAGAGGAGACGAATTGGCCTAATATGGATTTACAACAATGCACATCCATTTTTACATAAGTCATTTACAAGCGGTATCAGGGCAATAGTGTACTTTTCTTCGTTCTCGCCTTCACGAGTTCTAGACTTTGTTACCCAGATGCTTCATCCTTTCAGCTTGTGGCCGAAGCTGCTATCTTCGTGTAACACCTCTAATCCATTAATTAAAAGTAAAATAATATTAGTTACTAGAACCAGTAGAGAGGAAATGATTTTTGAAATTAAAGAAAATCTGAACCATTTTTATTCATTTATTCCTGAAGCATGATTTTGTTAGCTATTGATTGTGTAGGATTTCGTTTATAGTATCTCTTAATTTTGAAACCCGATTCATTAAGTTAATAGACTCTAGTCTAATAATATTTAGCATTTTAATTATAAATATTGATATTAGACTCTGCCGTTGACCGGTGCGCCGCCCGCCATCGAGGACCACCCTGAGCACGTGACCTCCCCCGACCGTCGGCTGAACGCCTCCCCTGCTCGTCGTCTCCTCTACACAAGGAACCATCTAGGAGGTAGAAGATGACCGTGATTTCTTCTAGCTCCTGAATATGTGTAAAATTTTCTTAGATATTCTTCTCGTTCAAATGAAATTGAAAAGAGATCATGTGATTTGTTTACGTTTTCCCCAGTAGTCTATAGTTAATTATGATCTAACTTCTGTAGCGATTATAGTTTTAGTATATTTTTGAGTTTAAAATTAGGTTTATATTGAACGATTAATTTCATGTGTATGCGATAAGCTAATTTTTATTTAGTATCCCTGCTATTTGTCACATTTATGTGTTTTAATTTGATTATGTTCGTTGATGACTAATTTAAATAAAGTTTGTTGGAGTAAAGAATTAAGGGATAGATAGACCACATATTTGTAACAAAAACACTAGATGGGTAATTTTATGGTTATCTTTGCTCACGATGAACTTTAGATTTTTAGTCAAGCTGCATTCGTTCATGTGTTCATATGCATATTGTTTATTTACTAACAAATAATAGAGTTTCTATTAACATTGAAATAATATAGATTGGGACCATGTCCACTATAATCTAAATAGTAGAGTTAAATTAGTGGTTTAATTTAGTTCTCTTAATATTAAGGTCATGTGACTTATAAATAATATTGTAATGCCTACTATAATTTTTTTAGAAAGAAATAATAAAATATAACCCACGTACTATCATGTAGGAACAATTAATTAGCTAATTAATCTAGCTCCACAAAGTTTTGTTTAGCGTTACATCTATGTTATTTTTAATGAATTTATATAGCATGTTCTTCCATAGTCAATTTGCCTTATAGATCTCTTTAGTGGAATATCAAAATAAAATAATTAATATTTTATGTCATAGCAAATGAGACGATCGCTGTTGTGCTTAGGTTCGTATTATAGTTGCAAACCAAGTTTTATTTTTTGATGTCTTATTTTTATAAGTGTAATTTATATAATTTATGTTTTATTGTTTGTTGAATGGTGTATGTTTAATTATTGGTGTATGTTTTTCTTTTGTATGTACGATGTGCAAATCTATATTAGAAGTTGATTTTGTGTAGAAGACCCGAACTCGTTTGAGGAAGATCCGTAGGAAACTTTTGAACAAGGCAAGTGTATTCTCCCTCTGTATTTCTGTCTGTACCCAAGTAATGCATATAATAATGTTTACTTTTGATACTTGCATAAATTTGATGGGTTTAGCCTAAAATAGGATTACCTAGAAATATCAACCCTATTCCTTGATTACTCTAGGATAAATACTATGCTTAGTAAATGTGCTATTGTTCAACTTGATCATTATGATGTCTCTCTTTAATGATATTATTGTTCCAGAAATGAAATTTGTATTATGGTGATAACCCGATGGTTAAAACAAGATCATGTTGTATTAAATGGAACATGGAGTGATCACTCAGGAAACCAGTGCAACCACGAGTGCTAGCATAGCTCTGGCTTTGGTAAATAGCTTTATAGACTTAGTGCTTAGCAACCCTACCTGAAAGACGGGTAAGAGGGGGCGACAGTGGTTTGGTTGCAGCTCACGTTAATATGGGGTGGTAGTCTTGGCTAGATTACCTCGCCCAGAGGGTCACTAATACTGACGTGTAAACCTTAGCGGGTGGCTTTGTACTAAGGATATTTTGTGAAAGCCTCGTAATGGATCCCTAGTCATTCACCTCGGCAGTGTTTACGGGTCTGTATAACCTAGGCTAGAGGGGATACATGGCTTGTGGGTAAAGTTGTACCACCTCTGCAGAGTGTAAAACTGATATGTCAGTCGTGCTCACGGTTAAGAACAACCAGGACCCTCACATGATAACTGAACTTAAAGATGGAAAATAAATCGTGATCCGATGATTTATAAACGGTTTGCTTAAGTGGTCTTACTTAAGTGCTTTTGAGATACAATCATATGCTTATGATTAATTGGGATTTTGGGATACAGTTACAATTAGTAAGTTAGTTGTTGTTAATAAAATATGACCAACTAAAATGCTTATCGCTTAACCATAGCCTACCTCGTTAACCTTGCATACCTCTTCCCATTTGTTGAGCCACCACCATAAGTGATCTCACCCCTTGCTAAATTTTTTATCAGAAGGTGATGAGGAAGACTTTGATGAAGATGTTGATGAGTACCGAGTCTAGCGACGCTCTGGTCATCTTCCTGTGGGAGATCGCCCATGTTATTTCTGTTGTACTTTGATTATGATATTGTTTCAGACTCTTAAGTCAGGATGATGTAATAAAATTATTATACTCTTTTTAAGCCTTTATTGAATTGTCTCTTGATATATTACACTTGTGACGTCAACATGTGTGTGGAAAATGAATCCTGGCACACATATGCTATGCATTCGGTTTTGTCCTTAAAACTGGGTGTGACAGAAGTAGTATCAAAGCTATGCTGACTCTAGATCGTTAGACTGGTTAGAAATGAAAAGCCCAACCTGTTCAAAATATGCATATTTTGCTCTTACAAATTTATTTTATTAATCTTGCCACTTTAAAATTCAACTAAGGTGACACTTTCTTTTGTAGATGATGCACACTCTCCAAACCACTCGTGTAAACATCAACCGTATCCCTCCACCACGATAGACTCCTTTCTACCCAGTTGTGGTGGAAGAAGTCCCTATAGAGCTACACCCCCTTCAAGTGAGGAATGATGTAATCTTGGAGGACAGTTCTAAGGAGATTTTGGCAACACCCACTCTATTGTCAGAGTTTCATGCCTTTGTTGCGGGACCTTCATCTTCAGCACCACCTGTACTAGTAGCTCAAGTCCCGGCTCCTGGAGGTGATGACCTGGATGATTCTGGTGATGATGAAGACGAAGAAGAAGAAGAAAACAATGACAACATTGTGGATGCCAACAATGAACAAGAAGACAACTTCGTTGGATTGTGGCCTGTTGCAGAACATTACACTTCAATGTTCGAGACGGGACACTTTCCAAACTTGTTGCATGATGTGCTGCATGCACTGGGAACCTACGTTCGACCTCTATATTACACAAGGCGGGTGTCGGAGCCCCCTCAGGCTTGTTACTACATCACTCGTGTGCATAGCAGAGTATTGGATGCAGGAGATAGAGGTTTCAGGACTCTATCATCCCATGAGTCTCTAACGCCGCTATCTACCTACACTGCTTCAGTCAGCAATGCTGCTCGGAGAGCTTTGTGATCCGTCAGCCAGACCTATCGGCAGCAGCTGCACGACACGACGTATAGGCACCTTCCCCTACGTCCTCGTGGAGAGAGCCAGACATGTGTTGTTCCAGGTGAAGCAGGAGAAGATCGCCTCAACACCCTTGTAGGTGTGGTGGAAGGTCTTAACACCGACCTGGACAGTGCTACCGTAAACCTCTCAAGGGTACATGAGGAGCTCGAAGATGCACATGCAAGGATTGCAGCGCTAGAAGCTTAGCTTGAAGAAAGGAACCCCCTGAAGCTCAAGTCCCTAACATAGCTGTATCCCCACCCCGCAAGAGGATACACTATGGAGCCCCAGGATCAATCACTAGGCTGCTTTAGGGCTTTATGAGTCATATTGTAATAAGATTGAGCTCGCATAGACTATGAACCTTTTATAGTATTATTATTAAAATAAAAACAATCTGATGGCAATGCTTGCATAATGTTTGATTTGGATTTTTGTCTGAGTGCAATGATCTTATGTAATGATGACCATAAAAACATTAAAATTTACAAATAAGCTTAACTTTAGTTCAAAAGCTATTCCTCTGGAATCTTTCTCTATTCTTCACTTATATAAAAGGATGCACTTTCTAACCGACCAGATGGTTAACGCTCGCTCAGGTCCAAGAAACACCCACAATCAAATGCTGGTCAGTAGTTGCCACCACCGCCACCTAATCCAACAATGGAGCAATTTATCGCTACACAGATGCAACTTCTGCAAGGTCTTACTGCATCAGTGCAACAGATCCAGTAGAACCAGCAGAACTTGCAACAATAAAATGCACCCCAAGCTAGGGATAAGCATAGGGATTTCATGAGCCATCATCCACCTGCTTTTTCTCACTCAGTTGATCCCTTGGATGTCGATGACTGGCTCAAGGTGATAATCAAGAAGCTGGATATTACTCAATGCAATGACTGAGAAAAAGCCTTGTATGGTTCTACAAGACTGGAAGGATCTGCATCTAATTGGTGGGATGCCTATATTGCGGCCCATGCAGATACAAATGCAATAACCTGGCAGGAATTCCAGGAGAACTTCCGTGCTCATCATAATCCCTTGGGAATAATGAAACTTAAGAAGAAGGAATTCATGTCCCTTACTCAAGGAGGTATGTCCGTTAGTGAATACCGGGATCGTTTCACACAACTTTCTCGCTATGCACCTGAAGAGGTTGACACTGATGAGAAGCGCCAAGAGCGGTTCTTAGAAGGATTGATTGGACCCCTAAACTATCAACTGCAGAGCCACCATTTCCCAAACTTTTAGAACCTCCATAACAAGGCGATTATCTTGGAAAGCAAAAGAAAAGAATTGTCGGATCACAAAAGGAAATTCTAGTCACAAGGATAGTCTAGCAGGAATACTCGACGACACAACTCTCAAGGTTCTCAGTTTTGCTTTGGAAATCAGAGTGGGAATAGCAATTATCAAATGCGACGCTCTGGACAACAAGGTTAGAGAATCAACCAATACCAAAACCAAGAGAGGAACAATTCTCAAACCGGTCAAAGGTCTTATGGTTACCAGCAGAATCATCAAGGAAATGCCATGAACACACCAACCAGGAATAATAATCAAATCACCCCAGTTCAGCCCGACGGATGCTTCAAGTGTGGAGAAATTGGTCATTATGCCAACAATTGCCCAAAGCACAATCCACAGGCACCCCAGAAGAACAACAACCAAAGGTTTGACCAGAATACGTCTGCCTATGGTAATGTGCAGAATAAAAATCAGCAGAACCAAAGTAAAGGCAGAGTGAACCATGTGACTATTGAATCTATTCCAGAGGATGCTGACGTGGTGTATGGTATGTTCCTTGTTAACTCCATACATGCATCGGTTTTATTTGATTCTGGAGCATCTCATTCTTTCGTAACAAAGTCATTTGTGAAAAAGCATAATATATCAAACTATCTTTAGAAGAGGAAATTATTGATTAGATCACCAGGAGGTGAAAATAGAGTCACTCACTCATGCCCTCAAACTAAGCTTGAAATTAGAGGAATAAGCTTCCTAGTAGAGCTAATAATTTTGGAGTCAAGTGGAATTGATGTGTTACTTGGAATAGATTTACTTGACCAAGTATGATGGAGTAATATCTTGTGCTAAGAGAATGATTGCATTAACAAGTCCACAAGGAGAAAGACTGGAAGTCAATGTTAGTATGTCAGCAGAAGCAGAAGGCATGGTAAATCAATTGGAGGAAAAATATTTGGAAAACATCAGAATAGTATGTAAATATCCAGACGTATTTCCGAAGGAATTACCAGGTATGCCACCTGATCGTGATGTAGAGTTCTCTATTGAATTATTACCTGGAATTGCAACCATTTGAAAAAGACCTTATAGAATGGATGTCAAGCATTTAGTTGAATTGAACAAACAAATAGAAGAATTATTGGAAAAAGGTTTTATCCACCCAAGCTCGTCTCCTTGGGGAGCCCTAGTTCTATTTGTGAACAAGAAAGATGGTTCGAGAAGAATGTGTGTCGATTATAGAAGTTTGAATGAAGTGACCATTAAAAATAAATACCCTTTACCTCGGATAGAATATTTTTTTGATCAGATGAGAGGTGCTAAGATATTCTCGTAAATAGATCTAAGATCAGGATATCATCAGCTGAAGATTCGAACTAAAGATGTACCTAAGACAACATTTACCACAAGATATGGGCTATATGAGTTATTGGTTATGTCATTTGGATTAACTAATGCACCAGCATATTTATGAACTTGACGAATAAAGTATTCATGGAATACCTTGACCAGTTTGTGGTTGTATTCATCAACGATATACTAGTATACTCCTAGAATGAAGAAACACATGAAGAACACCTAAGATTAGTTCTACAAAAGATTCATGGCAACCAGTTGTATGCAAAGTTCTCAAAGTGTGATTTTTGGCTGAAGGAAGTCGCTTTCCTAGCACATATTATCACATATGGAGGAATCAAGGTAGACCCTGGTAAAATAAGTGAAATACTAAATTGGAAGCAACTGAAAGATGTGTCAAAGATCAGGAGTTTTCTTGGATTAACAGGATACTACAAAAGATTCATCGAAGGCTTCTCCAAGTTGGTGAAACCCCTTACTTCACTGCTAGAGAAAGGTAAAGAGTTTATATGGGATGAAGCTTGTCAGAAATGTTTTGAAGAATTAAAAGAAAAGCTAACCACTGCACCAGTCTTAGTAATGCCTGATGTTGGTCACTTGTTCTCAAATGCTGTGAATCAAGAACGAGGCAACACAGTTGTTAATTTTTACAGACCTTCGTCTTTCGAAGCATTATCTCCACATGGGTATAATGCTCATCAGACAAAGGACAAGAAGGACAAACCTTCATCATTTTATATTTGAATAAGAATGCAAAAGGATGAAAACAATAACTACATCTCGTTAATTCATTCATATTTGCATTCTATAAAACATGTATGAATATTAATAGAATTAATATTGCATTGATATCTTCGGCTTGCTCGAAGATGAAGGCACGAGAGAGTGATTACAAATCAGCATGAACAGTACGGTGGTATTGTTCATCTATTTATAGGCACGGGACGCAGCCCGAGTAAAATTACATTCATGACCCTGACATTTACTTATAAACATAACACAAATCATTAAGGACTAAGTAGTCATTTCCCCCTTTTGGTCAACATCGTACTTGGTCTTCGTCACCATATTAAGCCGAAGCTCTACGACTATGGCTTCGGCGACCACTGTTATCACCTTCGGGTTACATCTTCACATCGTATGTCTTTGCCATGGGAGAAGACCTTTATGTCGAAGCCGAAGACCCCTGTAATAATCTATATACTGAAAACATATGGTCATTCACGTTTTTTAGGACCTTCGGAAGAGGAAGGCCCCAACAGTAGCCCCTTGCAGTATTGATTTGTTTCTTTGTAACAAACTTAGACTACGACATGAACGAAGACCTTTAGCCAAAGGTCCGAAAAAACACCTTCCCTTCGCTAGAATAGCGAATCATTCTGACCCGTGGGGCCCACCGAGCTGTGGGGCTCTTAGTGTATATATAGAGACCTATGTCGTAAGTATTTTTCATGTTATCTAGCTATTTGTACTATGCATGCCATTTTAACTTTCTTTGCTTTCTCAATCTTGATTGACTTTTTAGCTTCGGCATCTGCCCAACCATCGTCTGAATGGCTGAGGAGAAGAGGATCACTGACCCCGCACTGGCTGGGTTTTACGAAGCTATGGAGAAGACCAACACTGAGAAAATCACCAATGAGATGCTGGCTGGGTTGTCCGAGAACTCCAGCGATAGTGAGAGTTTTGACGTATAGAGCGGAAATGAAAATGTCGAAGACCGACCATGGAGGCCGAGCCATGTTGTTTTTGGAAAGTTAACTGTTAAGCAAGGGCAGATCGAAGCGATGAATGGCAGGTACTTTCGTGATATTTCTATTGTGAGGACTGGAGGGGAGAATATCTTTCCTCTTCCCGAAGCTGATGAGGTGGTGGTTTTCAGAAGATTCATGAAAGCTGGACTTCGGTTCCCACTGCATAAGATGTTGGTCGAGGTTCTAAAAACTTTTGAAATATACCTTCATCAACTTACCCCCTGTCACACCCGGATTTCAGGGGCACCAAGACCCGGGCGCGAACATAATCACCAGGTGTGCTGGGACCAAGTCTCACACATATGATGAATCATGGCACAGGATCGAATGTCACATCTTTACTACATAACAGGAATTCTATACAAAATAAATAATTACATTATAAGGAGACAACGGTCCAGCAACCCAAAGTTGACTGGGAGACGACGACCTAGATCTCTCACGAACACATCACATCATCCTCCAAGCGCCACATCCTGCGGTACCTGTTCTTGACCTGTGGGGGGGGGGGGGGGTGTGAGACAACAAGAGTGAGCTCACATACGTTCATCGCTCAACAAGTTGTGGGGAATAATGTGCATGAACTCGCCAAAGGTGGGAGCTCACGTGAAGTGTAAGGCTTACCAAAGAGGATGGTTGAAGCTGAGCATTGCTTTTAAAGTTGGTCAAAATTTTATTAGCAATTACTAAGTATAAGTAAATACCAACCCAATTAAGTAGTAGAACAAGAGTAACAACATCACCTGCGATGCAATGCATATGACAAATTGAATTTAAGTTCCATAAATTAATCATCAGAGAGTCCTGAGCTGCTCATGACCGTGAGCTCGGCTAGTATACCAGTTTTACACTCTGCAGAGGTTGTACCCTTTACCCACAAGTCATGTTACCCATCTGCTAAGGGATCGCGACTTCCCATACACCTCTACCGAGGAGGCGAGGCAGGGTAACACTACGAGGCCTTTACAAAGTTCCACTAGCTTCAGAAAACCCGCTACAGTTTATAGGAAGCTCCAATGCAGGGTTCTTGCCTGACCGCCATCGCAGCAAAATCAAGCAAGGACCTCCCTACACTGATCACTCCCCTACTGCCGTTGCCCCTTTCGGGTAAGGTAGTCCTCCACTAGCTTTCCTAATTAATCAGCCAAGGGCGTCCATAAACCCTTGTGGTGGCACGTGTTTCTCAAGTTAAGCTCTATGTTCCAATTAACATTAATGATCTTGACATGAACAGTAAATAACAACGGATAACAAAAGTATAATCATGAATAATGTGTATCTCAATGCCCAAAACCACATATAGCACTAGCAAGTACTACCCAAAAAGTTCAGTGGTAAACAAGGCATAAAGATAGACAAACTAGATAACCTATTAGGTCCCATCAAAATTAACCTATGCAGATCATTATGATTAATTAGAACATGAGTGGGTAAAAGAAGTGATCAAGGGCACAACTTGCCTGAGACTTGAGATTCCAGGTACCAGGATGATCTTCGGATGACTCGTAACCTCACCGCTATTCATAGCAATACAGACAAACATGTATAGGCAAAATTAACATTACACCAAACATAATCATAAACTGCATAATAATATTCTATGCTGAGTAACGAGATCGTGGGTTCGAGAACGACTAAATTTGGAGTTACTGTTGGAAAGATATGGGTTTCGGGAGACCTACTCGATTAACCAATTAGATCTAGATCTTTATGTTGATTATATAAATCATGCAATAAAGATATTAAATAAATAAATCTAGTCTACATTATACTTTGAGTAGAGATCCTATTTTAGTTAGATCATAATCATAGATAAACCATCTTTGATTAAGGAGATTAATCTATTAAACATAGGTTTGAACAATATCTAATTATAAAAGTAAGTGATATGGTACCAATGATAATATTACTATGCAGTTAATATTATTATGAAGCTAACGCAACTGGAATGGGTTGAAACGGACTTAAAATGAGCAAGTTATGGATTTTCAAAGTTATAGGAATTATTTTTATTCCAAAAATCAGTTTCCAGGGTTTTATTCATTTATTATGAATTAAAATGGACTGTGGGTATAATTAGTAAAGAAAATAGGGTCTGAAGTGAAAGATTACAGGACCCGCTTGTTATGAATCTTAAAGGTGGAAGGGCCGCGGGTATATTTATAATGGTTCCAGGGGCTCTTTTAGAAAATGGCCGCGGCGAAGGGGTATGGGCTGATTTTGGCCCATGGATTAGATCTGGATGACTCAGATTATATCGCGCGAAGAGTTAGGCTTGCTCGGATCCGCGCCACCCGATCCGCAATGCACGGCCCGGATTTAAAACTTTAGAATCACTTCGTGGCCACCCATCATCAGATCGACGGCACAGAACCAATTGCCTAAAGCGGTACGCTTAAACTAATCTGGGCCGTCCATCATGCATCAACGGTCAGAACACTGTCTTCTACCCACCCGCGCCCAGACGACGGCGCGCGAGGACCAGGGCAGCGATGCAATCCGGTGAACCGGCAGCCCGAGGCTATGGCACCCCAAATCGATCGTAGACCGGCGCTACCCGTATAGAGGATGAGCTGAGTTCACATAGTATATCCTCATCGATGAAGAAGGTAGGAGCAGGGCCAGCCATGGCGCAGGGCGGACCGGCGGCAGAGACTCTTCAACGGCAAGAAATTCACAGTGCCCCATGGCTTGGAACAGGGTGAGCGGATGGAAGAGGGGTGGGTGCGGATCCGTTCTTATGCACCGAGATCAGGAAGTCCGCGCGGGGATCACGCCATGGTTCACGGAGCTCGGAGTTCACGGCGCGCCATGGTTTTATAGCCTTGCCATGGAATCTGATTTCACGGACTTCGGCCAGCAGCAAGCTTTACAGCGAGGTAGTCTGCGCGGAATCCGCGCGTTTGTTGCGCTATTGCCGTGGACGCCGCACGGTGTGTACGCCTGGTGCGGAGGAGGTGAGGTTCCAGGTGCAATTTTCCGCGGCGAAGTTCCGCCACGATGCGCGTGAAGCACAGGACTCCCTGCGGCCGAAGGAAATCGAGCTCATCTGAGGCAGCGGTCTTCTCACGCGATCCGGTTATGGTAACAGCGGTGGACAAGGGGGAGGCATCAGGACCCGATCTATAGGGATGAGGATTCCCCAGGTCGGTGCGAGGTCCGCGGATAAAGCGGCCAGGAAAACGCCATGCACGAAGTCGGGGCAGTAGCGAGGCTAACGGCGCCCGCAGAGCTCGCGGCAGTCCGTTGACTGGCGAAGCGCATGGCCGAGTTCTGGAGGCGGGTCGCGCGCGAGGATCACGGGAAGTTCACCTGGGTCGGTTTGAGCGGAGAAGACGCACAGTGCTAGCTCGAGGGGCCCACACGGCAGCGACCGGGATGAGTCTGTGTTGCGCGCTTGAGAAAACCGAGCTGGGGCCCACCGATCATTGAAAGCACCGAAACGAGACATGCGTGGTGGCGGCTAGGGTTTGAGGTATGAGAACTTGGGCCGGTGGCGTGAGTTGGGCCGCGCAGTGAGTTTTGGCCCAACCGCAGGTTTCCAATTCCCTTTCCTTTTCTGTTTATTTCCCTATTTTGTTTTCTCCTTTCATTCCCACATTTAGGATTTGAATTCAAATTTTGTAGCATAATTTGCACTCAAATTAATTATCCATCTTGAACGTAATAGGGTGGAATCTATTTATTTATGAATTCATTTTGTATTTTATAATATTTCTTTCCAAACCCAAGTTTCAATCTAGTGGCTAATTCATATTCTCTACTTATTATTGTATTCCTACTAATATATTGTTGTTATTATTTAAATGCACAAGGAAGCAAAATCTCCAACATGATGCACCATTCTTTTACTTAGTTTTTTTTGGTAGTCAGAATTAATCCCATGGTTTGAAATATGCTAAGATGAGAATAACAATACAAGTGATCCAATGACCCTTTTATATTTCTTATTTCTTGTATCTTCTATTGCTCTCACTATTTGGGTATTACAAATCCTACCCCCTTAAAAAGAATCTCGTCCTCGAGATTAGCAAGTAAAGGGATATAATTAGTTTGGTTTTGTGTATAGTTTTAGTTTCTAGTTTTGAATTGGTTTCAATGCAAGAAGTTTTCTCATCTTTTATCATTAATTAGTGGGTGATTAGGAAAGTATTAGCACCTTTTTAGGTCAGCCAACCGGCAGGCAAGATGATATTTGGTTCATAGTGAGGATAGGTCGAGGTAAGAAAGGTTAGGGTAAAAAAAACTTGAAACTGGATGATGGATCTTGACTCATTTTAGAGATATGTTGTGACTCTTGTCTTTCCTTGACGAGGTTGATCTTCTCTTCTCCGGTCATGGTCTCATTGATTCGAGGTTAGTGTATATTGTCGGGGTTGGGGAATATGGTTAAGATAGATATAGATGAGATAGACTACATGATGTAGATCAAAAGTTTGTTTAATGTAGGGGTTGATAGATTATGCAATCCATCATAACTCTATTGGCTGGGTTAGCTCTTTTTTTGCTCACGGTTGAGTTGCACTAATTTTAGGTTTAAGTGCATGAGGGGAGAACAAGGTTTACAAGAGTAGGGTCTCATTTATTTTACCACTATTAACTGGTTAAGCGACTGACCTTAGGTTAGTTCAACTTAGGTTAGACTTCGTTAGGTTAGATTAACCTATTAGATTGGATCAGATCTGGAATAAATTGATATAACTATAGGATCTAAATAAATTTTGGATTAGTTCATGGTTGTTATTCTAGAGTGGGATAATGTGCTTATTAGGGCAAGACGAATCCATAAAGAAAAGGTAGAATCTTTTGAGGTCAGTTAGATCTATTAGGATAAGATAAGATCTTTTCAAGATAAGATGAGTCTACTAAAGTAATAGCGTATCTTTTAAGATAAGGTAGATCCATTAAGCTTAACATATTTTAGTGGGGGATAATCCAAGTTGGCTAGTTATTTTATCAACAATTTTTTTACTATATGTATATACAGATGTAATTGTGGACATTACTCCACAACTAATCACACTCAATCAAAGATCCAAATCAAACAAGTATCATAAGAACAAACACTCAAGTGCATAGATATAAAGAAATAGTTTTATTTTTGTTCCTAAGATTAGGTCTCCTATTCCTAAAAGTCACTTTAGGTACGGAATTTCAAAGTGTGAAATCCACATTTGTCTTTTAGAAATAAAAGGTAAGAATAATCAGAGTGAAGCGGAAATAGATGAGAAAGATTAAGAGAAGTTTAGAAAAGAATCAGAGTAGCAAAGGTAAGTAGATAATGGTTGTCCAGTTCTATCTAGGTTTCGTCCTACAGTCAACATTCCTCTGATACCACTTCTGTCACACCCGGATTTCAGGGGCACCAAGACCCGGGCGCGAACATAATCACCAGGTGTGCTGGGACCAAGTCTCACACATATGATGAATCATGGCACAGGATCGAATGTCACATCTTTACTACATAACAGGAATTCTATACAAAATAAATAATTACATTATAAGGAGACAACGGTCCAGCAACCCAAAGTTGACTGGGAGACGACGACCTAGATCTCTCACGAACACATCACAGCATCCTCCAAGCGCCACATCCTGCGGTACCTGTTCTTGACCTGTGGGGGGGGGGTGTGAGACAGCAAGAGTGAGCTCACATACGTTCATCGCTCAACAAGTTGTGGGGAATAATGTGCATGAACTCGCCAAAGGTGGGAGCTCACGTGAAGTGTAAGGCTTACCAAAGAGGATGGTTGAAGCTGAGCATTGCTTTTAAAGTTGGTCAAAATTTTATTAGCAATTACTAAGTATAAGTAAATACCAACCCAATTAAGTAGTAGAACAAGAGTAACAACATCACCTGCGATGCAATGCATATGACAAATTGAATTTAAGTTCCATAAATTAATCATCAGAGAGTCCTGAGCTGCTCATGACCGTGAGCTCGGCTAGTATACCAGTTTTACACTCTGCAGAGGTTGTACCCTTTACTCACAAGTCATGTTACCCATCTGCCAAGGGATCGCGACTTCCCATACACCTCTACCGAGGAGGCGAGGCAGGGTAACACTACGAGGCCTTTACAAAGTTCCACTAGCTTCAGAAAACCCGCTACAGTTTATAGGAAGCTCCAATGCAGGGTTCTTGCCTGACCGCCATCGCAGCAAAATCAAGCAAGGACCTCCCTACACTGATCACTCCCCTACTGCCGTTGCCCCTTTCGGGTAAGGTAGTCCTCCACTAGCTTTCCTAATTAATCAGCCAAGGGCGTCCATAAACCCTTGTGGTGGCACGTGTTTCTCAAGTTAAGCTCTATGTTCCAATTAACATTAATGATCTTGACATGAACAGTAAATAACAACGGATAACAAAAGTATAATCATGAATAATGTGTATCTCAATGCCCAAAACCACATATAGCACTAGCAAGTACTACCCAAAAAGTTCAGTGGTAAACAAGGCATAAAGATAGACAAACTAGATAACCTATTAGGTCCCATCAAAATTAACCTATGCAGATCATTATGATTAATTAGAACATAAGTGGGTAAAAGAAGTCATCAAGGGCACAACTTGCCTGAGACTTGAGATTCCAGGTACCAGGATGATCTTCGGATGACTCGTAACCTCACCGCTATTCATAGCAATACAGACAAACATGTATAGGCAAAATTAACATTACACCAAACATAATCATAAACTGCATAATAATATTCTATGTTGAGTAACGAGATCGTGGGTTCGAGAACGACTAAATTTGGAGTTACTGTTGGAAAGATATGGGTTTCGGGAGACCTACTCGATTAACCAATTAGATCTAGATCTTTATGTTGATTATATAAATCATGCAATAAAGATATTAAATAAATAAATCTAGTCTACATTATACTTTGAGTAGAGATCCTATTTTAGTTAGATCATAATCATAGATAAACCATCTTTGATTAAGGAGATTAATCTATTAAACATAGGTTTGAACAATATCTAATTATAAAAGTAAGTGATATGGTACCAATGATAATATTACTATGCAGTTAATATTATTATGAAGCTAACGCAACTGGAATGGGTTGAAACGGACTTAAAATGAGCAAGTTATGGATTTTCAAAGTTCTAGGAATTATTTTTATTCCAAAAATCAGTTTCCAGGGTTTTATTCATTTATTATGAATTAAAATGGACTGCGGGTATAATTAGTAAAGAAAACAGGGTCTGAAGTGAAAGATTACAGGACCCGCTTGTTATGAATCTTAAAGGTGGAAGGGCCGCGGGTATATTTATAATGGTTCCAGGGGCTCTTTTAGAAAATGGCCGCGGCGAAGGGGTATGGGCTGATTTCGGCCCATGGATTAGATCTGGATGACTCAGATTATATCGCGCGAAGAGTTAGGTTTGCTCGAATCCGCGCCACCCGATCCGCAATGCACGGCCCGGATTTAAAACTTTAGAATCACTTCGTGGCCACCCATCATCCGATCGACGGCACAGAACCAATTGCCTAAAGCGGTACGCTTAAACTAATCTGGGCCGTCCATCATGCATCAACGGTCAGAACACTGTCTTCTACCCACCCGCGCCCAGACGGCGGCGCGCGAGGACCAGGGCAGCGATGCAATCCGGTGAACCGGCAGCCCGAGGCTATGGCACCCCAAATCGATCGTAGACCGGCGCTACCCGTATAGAGGATGAGCTGAGTTCATATAGTATATCCTCACCGATGAAGAAGGTAGGAGCAGGGCCAGCCATGGCGCAGGGCGGACCGGCGGCAGAGACTCTTCAACGGCAAGAAATTCACAGTGCCCCATGGCTTGGAACAGGGTGAGCGGATGGAAGAGGGGCGGGTGCAGATCCGTTCTTATGCACCGAGGTCAGGAAGTCCGCGCGAGGATCACGCCATGGTTCACGGAGCTCGGAGTTCACGGCGCGCCATGGTTTTATAGCCTTGCCATGGAATCTGATTTAACGGACTTCGGCCAGCAGCAAGCTTTACGGCGAGGTAGTCTGCGCGGAATCCGCGCGTATGTTGCGCTATTGCCGTGGACGCCGCACGGTGTGTACGCCTGGTGCGGAGGAGGTGAGGTTCCAGGTGCAATTTGCCGCGGCGAAGTTCCGCCACGATGCGCGTGAAGCACAGGACTCCCTGCGGCCGAAGGAAATCGAGCTCATCTGAGGCGGCGGTCTTCTCACGCGATCCGGTTATGGTAACAGCGGTGGACAAGGGGGAGGCATCAGGACCCGATCTATAGGGATGAGGAGTCCCTAGGTCGGTGCGAGGTCCGCGGATAAAGCGGCCAGGAAAACGCCATGCACGGGGTCGGGGCAGTAGCGAGGCTAACGGCGCCCGCAGAGCTCGCGGCAGTCCGTTGACTGGCGAAGCGCATGGCCGAGTTCTGGAGGCGGGTCGCGCGCGAGGATCACGGGAAGTTCGCCTGGGTCGGTTTGAGCGGAGAAGACGCACAGTGCTAGCTCGAGGGGCCCACACGGCAGCGACCGGGATGAGTCTGCGTTGCGCGCTTGAGAAAACCGAGCTGGGGCCCACCGATCATTGAAAGCACCGGAACGAGACATGCATGGTGGCGGCTAGGGTTTGAGGTATGAGAACTTGGGCCGGTGGCGTGAGTTGGGCCGCGTAGTGACTTTTGGCCCAACCGCAGGTTTCCAATTCCCTTTCCTTTTCTGTTTATTTCCCTATTTTGTTTTCTCCTTTCATTCCCACATTTAGGATTTGAATTCAAATTTTGTAGCATAATTTGCACTCAAATTAATTATCCATCTTGAACGTAATAGGGTGGAATCTATTTATTTATGAATTCATTTTGTATTTTATAATATTTCTTTCCAAACCCAAGTTTCAATCTAGTGGCTAATTCATATTCTCTACTTATTATTGTATTCCTACTAATATATTGTTGTTATTATTTAAATGCACAAGGAAGCAAAATCTCCAGCATGATGCACCATTCTTTTACTTAGTTTTTTTTGGTAGTCAGAATTAATCCCATGGTTTGAAATATGCTAAGATGAGAATAACAATACAAGTGATCCAATGACCCTTTTATATTTCTTATTTCTTGTATCTTCTATTGCTCTCACTATTTGGGTATTACACCCCCGAAGCTTTTATCAAAGTTAGGGTTTTTATATGGGATATGAGGAGTCAAGGGTTAGAGCCAGATGCCAGGTGCTTCTATAATATTCACGAGTTGTCTTATCAGACGAAAGCGACTAGGAAAGAGCAATACCACAATAACTTTGGCTGCTACAGCTTCGTGCCCCGCTCAAAGGCCAGTTACCCTATGCCCACGTTTCGAAAAAGGTGGCCATGCTCTTGGATGCAGGAATGGTTTTATGTGAAGAATGACCTAAGTCAGAGGGAGGATGTGAAAGGGATCATTCAATGCCCTATATGGTCTCGCTTTGGCATTAGGAGGCCACTCATTGCACTTGGGAATGACATGCAAGCATGCCAGACAGCTTTCAACATAGTGTGCACCTATATTGGCACAAGAGACTTGGTCCAAGAGCGTATTGCTTACAGAGTATGGCCCCTTGCAAGTGGATGGGAAATGCCGAAGGAGGCTGCCGCTGGCTCCAACCAAATAGGCTTTGTCTATCTCAAGTATACCTTTCGATACAGAAGCCAATTTGATGAACCAAACGATGACTGGCTAGATGCTATAGAGGCAACTAGTGATGAGCTGCTCGGAGCCTACTCGAAGGCTGAAGATGAAGCTATGACAGTCGCCTTCGATGCTCGAGGCAGAAAGAGGTTGAACAGGGTATTTGATCTTATCGGGTTTGTTTACCCAGACTACTGCTATCTCACGCGGAAGCAAGGGAGGAAAAGGAAAGCTGCTACCTCGGCATCTACTGGTGTGACGAGGTCAAAAAAGATCAAAGTTTTGACACGCCGACCCAGGCGTATTGAGACGGCCGATGTGCCGAAGCTGAGTGAAAGGGTGAAAACAACCCCCCCAGGTATAGAGGCTACTCTTGTTGTGCCTATTGGAATTATTGCAGACCTGACCAGAGAGCTAGTAACAGAAAAAGTACCAGAGCAGCCGAAGATGAAAGTAACAATATTGCTTAAGCTGCCAACTACCGCAGGCACTCCAAGGAAAAGGAGGATGACAAACGTTTTGGAAGGTGTTCTAGAATCTGTGAATATGCCACCTTCTTCTTTTGCCGAAGCTTCTAGGGGTATAACTAAAGAAGTTCCAAAGATGATTACTGCCAGTACCTCTGCCCACGCCGAAGCGGGTCCTTCGGAAGTCATACCAGAAAATCATACGAAAGAGAGCCTTCAAGAGAAACCTTCGGCGCCTGCTCCCGAAGCACCTTCCAGGGTGACTTGGACTATATCGTTCGACATGCTTCGGGAAAGCAATTAACAGAAGAGCAGATTGCTAAAGTGCAGCATTATGCCAAGGATCTGAAATACCCCTGAGGGTCCTTGGTATATGGTGGAAATGACGAAGATGACTTCCTTTACTGTCTACCAGACAGTAAAGAAATACATGTATGCCGGAAAATAATGGACAACATAGGATATCCGAAGCTTGTGCTTGGCCTGTCTGCAATGTCGAAAGATCAACTTGCAGACAGTCTTGCTTACAACAGTTTGAAGGTGTGTATACTTTGACCTGTCTACTGTTATGGTTTTATTGCCGTTGCTACGTGCTCACTCTTCGTTTTCTAGGGCTTAATTCTAAGCAAGGCTTTGAAGGCCTAGAAAGATGCAGAGGATGAGAGCTGCCGAATAGCTCTTGGGAATCTGCGTTCAGAAATTATCACGCTAAGGAACGAAGCTCTTGAAAAGGATAAAATATTACTCTCCTTAGTAGATAGACTGAAATCTAACGAGGCTAAGCTTGCTGCCCAAGCTGAAGCTCACAAAGCCGAAGTACAAGAACTAAAGAGGAAGGTTGGTAAAGCAACCGAAAAATTTGAAGTTGAAGTGGTGAAGCATGAGATATGCGAGATCGAAAGATTAAGAGCGCAAAAGAATGCTGATGAGCTTCGTGCTGCTAAAGAAAAATGTTAGAAGTATCCTTGGATTGTGCTAAGAGTTTAAAGAACAACTTTGCTAAGGTTGGAGCCTATTCTTCTAAGCGAAGATTTATCTGTGGACCCCAATGGAGTTATCCAGTGGATCAGCGGGGATGCCGAAGCTTTTAAAGAAATTCTTAGTGATCAAGGAGATTTCTGTGCCTTTGCTGGTGCCCGGGGGCACGTCTATCTTGGAGAAGGCTAGTTGCAATCATACTAAGGTTGTAGCCTGCAACTCTGCTGCTAGAGGAGAAGCATCATCAAAAGCAAAGTTGCCATGATGAAAGTCATCATACCATTCATCATCATTAATTGGGCTTTCTTGATGAAGCTCCCTGTGTTGGGGCCTTTGGCCTTGGTCATCCTGAGTAATGTGACGCATTTCTTTAGCAGCTTCATCGATCTTCCTTTGAAGGTCTGCTAGCCGAAGCATTTTTTTCTCTCTTCCTTTGCACTTGCTGGTGGATAGCCTCCAAGTCCCTGATTTCCCGGTCCAACTCCTCCTCCCGAGGTGTTGGGCTAGTGGCCTTCCTCTTCTGGCTCCTAGCTTCTCGTAGTGAGAGTGTCTCCTGATTTGTGTCCAGTGGTTGTAGGGCAGCCCCTGGCGTTGTTGTCTTCTTCAGTGGCATGACGAAGGTGAATGCTTGCCGAAGGTGTCGTTTAAGTTCACCGGAGGTGGGCGCCAATGTTGGCCACTTGTTCTCAAATGTTGTGAATCAAAAATGAGGCAACACAATTGTTAATTATTACGGACCTTTGTCTTCCGAAGCATTATCTCCACATGGGTATAATGCTCATCAGACGAAGGACAAGAAGGACATACCTTCATCATTTTATATATGAATAAGAATGCAAAAGGATGAAGACAATAACTGCATCTTGTTAATTCATTCATATTTGCATTCTATAAAACATGTATGAATATTAATAGAATTAATATTACATTGATACCTTCGGCTTGCTCGAAGGTGAAGACACGAGAGAGTGATTATAAATCAGCGTGAACAGTACGGTGGTACTGTTCATCTATTTATAGGCACGGGACACAACCCGGGTAAAATTACATTCATAACCCAGACATTTACTTATAAACATAACACAAATCATTAAGGACTGAGTAGTCTTTTCCCCTTTTGGTCAGCATCGTACTTGGTCTTCGTCACCATATTAAGTCGAAGCTCTTCGGCTATGGCTTCGGCGTCCACTCTTATCACCTTCGGGTTACATCTTCATATCATATGTCTTTGCCATGGGAGAAGACCTTTATGTCGAAGCCGAAGCCCCCTGTAATAATCCATATACTAAAAACATATGGTCAGTCACGTTTTTGAGGACCTTTGAAAGAGGAAGGCCCCCAACACCTGATATTCACAAAGGACTTGATGTATATTGTGATGCATCGCATCTAGGACTTGGATGTGTGTTAATGCATGAAGGAAAAGTAATAGCTTATGCCTCAAGGCAGTTGCAGAAGCATGAAAAGAATTACCCGACACATGATCTTAAATTAGCTGCCGTAGTGCATACTTTGAAGATTTGGAGGCACTACATGATTGGAAACAAGTGCAAAATCTTCACTGATCACAAGAGTTTAAAGTACATATTCTCCCAGAAAGAACTCAACCTAAGACAGCAAAGATGGCTTGAGTTAATAAAGGATTATGATTTGGATATTCAATATCATCCGAGAAAAGCGAATGTTGTGGCAGATGCGTTGAGTCGTAAAGGTCAAGTAAACAGTGTTATTGCTTATTTGATGCCGCAGGAGTTATGTTGGGAAATGAAACAACTTAATATTGGTATGGTTAATAATATGGCAGCAACAATTATGGAAGTAGAATCTACATTGGAACAAGAAATTTTGTAAAGGGCAAGAATTAGATGAGAAGATTAAAGAAATTAAGACTCAGATTAGTTTGGGTAAAGCCCTAGATTTCAAAGAAGACGAACAAGGCACAGTTTGGTTTAAAAGAGGATCTGTGTACCAGAAATTGAACACCTTCGCCAGCTTATTCTGAGAGAAGCTCATGATTCGGCATACTCTATACATCCTAGAAGTACTAAGATGTACCAGGATCTAAAAGATAAATATTGGTGGTATGGTTTGAAAAGAGATGTTGCTACTCATGTTGTGCTATGTGACGTGTGTCAGCGAGTTAAGGCAGAACATCAAAGACCAGCAGGTTTGCTACAACCTCTTAAAGTTCCTAAATGGAAATAGGAAGAAATTGGTATGGATTTTATAGTCGGATTACCCCGTACACGTTACGGTTATGATTCCATATGGATCATTGTAGACAGATTAACTAAGGTTGTACATTTTATACCTGTGAAGACAACTTACTCAGGAGCTCAATTAGCAGAACTGTACATGTCAAGGGTTGTTTGTCTTCATGGTGTACCTAAGAAAATTGTGTCAGACAGGGGAACCCAATTTACCTTGCGCTTTTGGAAAAGATTGCATGAATCTATGGATACTAAGCTAAATTTCAGCTCAGTTTACTATCTGCAGACAAATGGACAATCAGAAAGAACAAATCAAGTGTTAGAGGATATTGAAAGTCGCCTAGAGGGGGGTGAATAGGCGAAACCTGAAATTTATAAATTTATGCACACACTAAAGTCGGGGGGTTAGCGTTAAAATTAAATTCAAGTCCGAAAGAGAGGGAAAACAAATCAACCAAGAAATAAGGCGAGTGAACATGGTGATTTGTTTTACCGAGGTTCGGTTCCAAAGAACCTAGTCCCCGTTGAGGAGGTCACTAAGACCGGGTCTATTTCAACCCTTTCCTCTCTCAAACGGTCACCTAGACCGAGTGAACCTTCTTCCTTAATCTCACGGGTCACTAAGACCCCGCAAGGACCACCACACACTTGGTGTCTCTTGCCTTGCTTACAAAGCACTTAAGAATAAGAATGTGAAAATAAGAAAGGCAATCCAAGCGACAAGAGCGCAAATGAACACAAAAATCTCTCTCTCACAAGCCACTAAGTGTTTGGAATGAATTTGGGACTTGGAGAGGATTTGATCTTCTGTATTGTGTCTTGGAGTGAATGCTAGAGCTCTTGTATTGAATGTGATCTTCAGAAAACTTGGATGCCAAAGGTTGTGGTGGTTAAGGGGTATTTATAGTCCCCAACCAATTGGGTAGCCATTGGGGACGCTACTGGCGATGGCCGCACTGGACAGTCCGGTGCGCCACCGGACAGGCACTATTCAGTGTCCGGTGCGCCGCCACGTCACCCAACCGTTAGGGTTCGGAGCCGATTCGACCGTTGGAGCTTTGTCTTCTTGCGGCACAAAACAGTCCGGTGCCCTCTGACTTCCTGCTCTGACTTCTGCCGTGACACTGTAGCTGCACTATTCATTTGGCAGAGTCGACCATTGCGCGCAGATAGTTGTTGCTCTGCTGGCTCACCGGACAGTCCGGTGAGCGCGCCTTCGTTTTCCCGAGAGTGGCTGGTTGACACCTGTACGGTCCTAGTGCACTAGACACTTTCTGGTGGCACACCGTACAGTCCGGTGCGCCAATCCACATCACACTCAAGTTCTTTGCTCTGTTTCAAATTGAGTCCCTAACTTGAATCTTTTATTGGTTTGTGTTGAACCTTATGCACCTGTAATACATGAGTTCTGGGCAAAATAGTTAGTCCATGTGTTTGTGTTGACTATCAACTACCAAAATTAATTATAGGAAAAGGTTAACCCTATTTCCCTTTCAATCTCTCCCTTTTTGGTGATTGATGCCAACACAAACCAAATCAAATGTAAAGTGCAGAAATGTAACTAGTTTGCATTTAGAATGTGCATAGGTTACTTGGAGTTAAACCAATTGAAAATCTCACTAAGTATGAATGGATTGCTTTTCTTTTATTTAACATTTTGAACCACCTTTGCACCACTTGTTTTGTTTTTGCAAATCTTTTGGAAAATCTTTTCAAAGTCTTTTTGCAAATAGTCAAAGGTATATGAATAAGATTGCAAGAAGCATTTTCAAGATTTGAAATTTCTCCCCCTATTTCAAATGCTTGTCCTTTGACTAAATATAAACTTCCCCTGAATGAAATTCTCCACTTCACTTTCAAGAGGGTTTTTGAAATAGATACCGATTTGAAAATTGATTTTTAAAGATACCAATTGAAAAATACCAATTAAAACTTCATTTTGAAATTTTTTGAATGATGTCATTTTGAAATTTTTTGAAATGGTGGTGGTGTGGTCCTTTTTCTTTGGGCTTGATACTTTCTCCCCCTTTGGCATTAATCGCCAAAAACGGAGACTTTGAGAGCCCTTTAATACTTTCTCCCCATTGGTACAAGTAAATAAGAGTGAAGGATTATACCAATTGAGAGTGTGGAGGAACAACGGCAAAGGGTAGATGATACCGTCAGAGATGGAGTGGAAGCCTTGTCTTTGCCGAAGATTCCATTTCCCTTTCAATCTACGACTTAGTAGAGAAATACACTTGAAAACACATTAGTCGTAGCCTTGGCACAAGAAGAATAAGAAATATACATTTGCACCAAATGAAAGAGACATGATCAAAGGTATATAAATGAGCTATGTGTGCAATGTTTCAATCAAAATTCCGAGAATCAAGTATATTTCGCTCATTCCTAAGTTTGCTAAAGGTTTTCTCATCTAATGGCTTGGTAAAGATATCGGCTAATTGGTTTTGGGTATTAACCTAAGAAATTTCAATATCTCCCTTTTGTTGGTGATCCCTCAGAAAGTGATATCGAATATCTATGTGCTTAGTGCGACTATGTTCAACGGGATTATCCGCCATGTGGATTGCACTCTCATTGTCACATAGGAGAGGGACTTTGCTCAATTTGTAGCCATAGTCCCTGAGGGTTTGCCTCATCCAAAGTAATTGCACACAACAATGGCCTGGGGTAATGTACTCGGCTTCGGCGGTGGAAAGAGCAACGGAGTTTTGTTTCTTTGAAGCCCATGACACCAGGGATCTCCCCAAAAACTGAGAAGTCCCTGATGTGCCCTTCCTATCAATTTTACACCCTACCCAATCGGCATCGGAATATCCTATTAAGTCAAAAGTGGATCCCTTAGGATACCAAAGCCCAAACTTAGGAGTGTAAACTAAGTATCTCATGATTCTCTTCATGGCCCTAAGGTGAACTTCCTTAGGATTTGCCTGAAACCTTGCACACATGCATACAGAAAGCATGATATCCGGTCGAGATGCACATAAGTGGAGTAAAGATCCTATCATCGACCGGTATACCTTTTGATCTACGGATTTACCTCCCATGTCGAGGTCGAGATGCCCATTAGTTCCCATGGGTGTCTTGATGGGTTTGCCATCTTTCATTCCAAACTTCTTAAGTATGTCTTGAATGTACTTTTTTTGGCTGATGAAGGTGCCATCTTGGAGTTGCTTGATTTGAAATCCAAGGAAATACTTTAACTCCCCCATCATAGACATCTCGAATTTTTGTATCATGATCCTACTAAACTCTTCACAAGTTGATTTGTTAGTAGACCCAATTATAATGTCATCAACATAAATTTGGCATACAAACAAATCTTTTGCAATAGTTTTAGTAAAGACCGTAGGATCGGCTTTACTGACTTTGAAGCCATTAGTGATAATAAAATCTCGCAGGCATTCATACCATGCTCTTGAGGCTTGCTTGAGCCCATAAAGCGCCTTTGAGAGCTTATACGCATGGTTAGGGTACTCACTATCTTCAAAGCCGGGAGGTTGCTCAACATAGACCTATTCCTTGATAGGTTTATTGACGAAGGCACTTTTCACGTCCATTTGATAGAGCTTAAGGCCATGGTAAGTAGCATAGGCAAATAATATTCGAATTGACTCAATCCTAGCTACGGGTGCATAAGTTTCATTGAAGTCCAAACCTTTGACTTGTCAATAACCTTTGGCCACAAGTCGGGCTTTGTTCCTTGTCACCACACCATGCTCATCTTGCTTGTTGCGGAATACCCATTTGGTACCTACAACATTTTGATTAGGACGTGGAACTAAATGTCATACCTCATTCCTCGTGAAGTTGTTGAGCTCCTCTTGCATTGCCAGCACCCAATCCGGATCTCTTAGTGCATCCTCCACCCTGTATGGCTCAATAGAGGACACGAAAGAGTAATGTTCACAGAAATGAGCAACTCAAGATCTAGTGGTTACCCCCTTATGAATGTCACCAAGGATGGAGTTGACGGGATGATCTCGTTGAATTGATTGGTGGACTCTTGGGTGTGGCGGTCTTTGACCCTATATTTCTTGATCATCTTCCTTGTCTTCATTAACTTCATCTCCCCGTTGATCATTGTCCTCCTCTTGAGATGGCTCATCTTCTTGATTTTCATCCTCACCATCTTGAGCATGTTCCTCATCTTGGGTAGGTGGAGATGCTTGGTTGGAAGATGACAGTTGATCTTGTGCTTGTGTGGGCTCTTCGGATTCCTTAGGACACACATCCCCAATTGACATGTTCCTTACTGCGACGCATGGAGCCTCTTCATCATCTAATTCATCAAGATCAACTTGCTCCACTTGGGAGCCATTAGTCTCATCAAACACAATGTCACAAGAAACCTCGACCAATCCAGTGGATTTGTTGAAGACTCTATATGCCCTTGTGTTTGAGTCATAATCAAGTAAAAAGCCTTCTACAACCTTAGTAGCAAATTTAGATTTTCTACCTCTTTTAACAAGAATAAAGCATTTACTCCCAATGACTCTAAAATATGAAACATTGGGATTTTTACCAGTGTGGAGTTCATATGATGTCTTCTTTAGGATTCGATGAAGGTAGAGCCGGTTGATGGAGTAGCAGGCAGTGTTAATAGCCTCAGCCCAAAACCGGTCCGGAGTCTTGTACTCATCAAGCATGGTTGTTGCCATGTCCAGTAGAGTTCTATTCTTCCTCTCCACTACACCATTTTGTTGAGGTGTGTAGGGAGAAGAGAACTCATGCTTGATCCCCTCTTCCTCAAGAAAACCTTCAATTTGTGAATTCTTGAACTCCGTCCCATTACCGCTTCTTATCTTTTTGATCCTTAATTCGAACTCGTTTTGAGCCCATCTTAAGAATCCTTTTAAGGTCTCTTGGGTTTGTGATTTTTCCTGCAAAAAGAACACCCACGTGAAGCGAGAATAATCATCCACAATAACAAGACAGTACTTACTCCCGCCGATGCTTATGTAAGCAATCGGGCCGAATAAATCCATGTGGAGTAGCTCGAGCGGCCTGTAAGTAGTCATGATGTTCTTGTGTGGATGGTGAGCGCCAACTTGCTTTCCTGCTTGGCATGTGCTACAAATCTTGTCTTTCTCAAAATGAACATTTGTTAGTCCTAAAATGTGCTCTCCCTTTAGAAGTTTGTGAAGATTCTTCATCCCAACATGGGCAAGTCGCCGATGCCAGAGCCAACCCATATTAGTCTTAGCAATTAAGCAAGTGTCAAGTTCAGCTTGGTTATCATTAAAATCAACTAAATACAGCTGACCCTCTAACACTCCTTTAAATGCTATTGAATCATCACTTCTTCTAAAGACAGTAACACCTATATCAGTAAAAAGACAGTTGTAGCCCATTTTACACAATTGAGAAACAGAAAGCAAATTGTAATATAAGGAATCTACAAGAAAAACATTGGAAATAGAATGGTCAGGTGATATAGCAATTTTACTCAAGCCTTTGACCAAACCTTGATTTCCATCCCCGAATGTAATAGCTCTTTGGGGATCTTCGTTTTTCTCATAGGAGGAGAACATCCTTTTCTCCCCTATCATCTAGTTTGTGCACCCACTATCGATTATCCAACTTAAACCACTGGATGCATAAACCTACAACACAAGTTTAGGCCTTGTTCTTAGGTACCCAAACAGTATTGGGCCCTTTGACGTTAGAAACAAGCACCTTGGGTACCCAAACACAAGTCTTTGGACTCTTGTGTTTGCCCTCAACATATTTGGCAACTATTTTGCTTGATTTGTTAGTTAAAACATATAAAGCATCAAAAGTATTAAATGACACATTATGTTCATTTGATGCAGCAGGAATTTTCTTTCTAGGCATTTTAACATGTGTGGTATGGGTAGAGCTAGAAGCCTCATTTTTATACATGAATGCATGGTGTGAAACCTTATGAGTTTTTCTAGCATGAATCTTCCTAATCTTATGTTCGGGATAGTTTGCAGGGTATAAAATGTAGCCTTCATTATACTGAACCATGGGAGCCTTGCCCTTAAAAAATTAGACAATCTTTTAGGGGCATTAAGCTTGACATTGCTCCCCTGTTGGAAACCAATGCCATCCTTAATGCCAGGGTGTCTCCCATTATAAAGCATACTACGAGCAAATTTAAAATTTTCATTTTCGAGCTCATGCTCGGCAATTTTAGCACTTAATTGAGCTATGTGATCATTTTGTTTCTTAATCATGGCAAGGTGATCATCTATAGCTTCAACATTGATATCTCTACATCTAGTGCAAATAGAATATGTTCAACAGTAGATGTAGATGGTTTGCAAGCATTTAAATCTTCTATCTTAGCATTTAATCTAACATTCTCATCTCTAAGATAGGAAATAGAATCATTGCAGACATTCAATTCTTTAACCTTAGAAATTAAACTAGCATTTTCATTTCTAAGACTAGAAACAGAATCATGACAGATGCTAAGCTCTTTAGTTAAGTTTTCATATTTTTCTACTTCCTGAGCATATGCATTTTTTCAGTTTAACAATTTTTTTGTTTTCTTTAATGAGGAAGTCCTCTTAGCTATCCAAGAGTTCATCCTTCTCATTAATGGCTTCAATTAATCCATTTAATTTTTTCTTTTGGTCCATGCTAAGGTTGGCAAAAAGAGACATTAAGTTATCTTCACTATCGCAAGAGCTACCCTCATCACTAGATGTTGTATATCTAGGGGTGGCTCTAGTGTGTACCTTCTTTTTCTTGCCGTCCTTAGCCTTGAGACACTTGTGGCCGACGTTGGGGAAGAGGAGACCCTTGTTGACGGCGATGTTGGCGATGTCCTCGTCGGAGGAGGATTCGGTGGAGCTCTCGTCGGAGTTCCATTCCCGACATATGTGGGCTTCACCGCCCTTCTTCTTGTAGTATCTCTTCTTCTCCTTCTTCTTCCCTTTCTTGTCCTTGTCCCTATCACTTTCACTAGAAATTGGACATTTAGCAATAAAGTGACCGGACTTACCACATCGGTAGCACACCTTCTTGGAGTGGGACTTGTAGTTCTTCCCCCTCATTTGCTTGAGGATTTGGCGAAAGCTCTTGATGATGAGCGCCATTTCCTCGTTGTCAAGCTTGGAGGCGTCGATTGGTAGCCTACTTGGTGTAGACTCCTTCTTTTCTTCTTCCGTCACTTTGAATGCGATGGGTTGCACCTCGGGTGTAGAGGTGGCGCCTTGCTCCAAGTTGACAATATGTTTGGAGTCTTTGATCATAAGCTCAAAGCTCACAAACTTGTCAATAACTTCCTCGGTAGACATCTGTTTATATCTACGGTCTCTACGGATTAGTTGCACTTGAGTGGGATTACAAAAAAAACAAGTGATCTAATAATAACCTTGACCATTTCATGGTCATCCCACTTGTTGCTCCCGAGGTTGCGCACTTGGTTCACCATGGTCTTTAGTCGGTTATACATTGCTTGTGGCTCTTCTCCTTTGTTGAGGATGAATCGACCGAGCTCCGCCTCGATCGTCTCTTGCTTGGTGATCTTGACCTCGTCCCCTTCGTGCGCGGTCTTGAGAACGTCCCAAATTTCTTTGGCGTTTTTAACCCTTGCACCTTGTTATACTCCTCTCGACACAAGGAGGGGAGGAATATAGAGTGGCTTGAGAGTTAAAGTGCCTAATTTGGGCGGCCTCGTCCGAGTCGTAGTCTTTGTCCCCCACCTTAGGTACCTGCGCTCCATACTCAACAATATCCCAAATACTTTCGTGGAGTGAGGTTAGATGGTGACTCATTTTATCACTCCACATACAATAATCCTCACCATCAAAATATGGTGGTTTGCCTAAGGGTACAGAAAGTAATGGAGCGCGCTTTGAAATACGGGGATAGCGAAGAGGCATCTTACTATACTTCTTGCGCTCATGGCGCTTAGAAGCGACGGATGACTCGGAGCTTGATGTGGAGGGTGACGAAGAGTCGGTCTCGTAGTAGACCACCTTCTTCATCTTCTTCTTGTCACCTCTCCGATGCGACTTGATGGAGGAAGAGGATTCCTCATAATGCTTGTTGCCGGACTCCCTTGAAAGGGTTCTCCCCGAGCTCGTGAGCTTGTCGCGGGTCACGATCTCCCTCTTGGCGTGATCTCCAGACATCACTTCGAGTTGGTTAGACTCTTAATCAAGCACTGGCTCTGATACCAATTGAAAGTCGCTTAGAGGGGGGTGAATAGGCGAAACCTGAAATTTATAAACTTAAGCACACACTAAAGTCGGGGGTTAGCGTTAGAATTAAATTCAAGTCTGAAAGAGAGAGAAAACAAATCAACCAAGAAATAAGGCGAGTGAACACGGTGATTTTTTTACCAAGGTTTGGTTCCAAAGAAGCTAGTCCCCATTGAGGAGGTCACTAAGATCGGGTCTATTTCAACCCTTTCCCTCTCTCAAACGGTCACCTAGACCGTTGCGCGTAGATCGTCGTTGCTCCGCTGGCTTACCGGATAGTCCGATGGCACACCGGACAGTCCCGTGAATTATAGCGGAGCACTCCTTCGTTTTCCCGAGAGTGGCTGGTTGACACCTGTACGGTCCTGGTGCACCGGACACTGTCTAGTGGCACACCGGATAGTCCGGTGCGTCAATCCACAGCACACTGAAGTTCTTTGCTTTGTTTCAAATTGAGTCCCTAACTTGAATCTTTTATTGGTTTGTGTTGAACCTTATGCACCTGTAATATATGAGTTCAAGGCAGATTAGTTAGTTTATGTGTTTGTGTTGACTATCAACTACCAAAATTAATTATAGGAAAAGGTTAACCCTATTTCCCTTTCAAATATGTTAAGAGCTTGTGCTTTAAAATATGGTAAAAATTGGGACAAGAGTTTGCCCTATGCAGAATTCTCTTATAACAATAGTTACCAAACGAGTTTAAAGATGTCACCTTTTGAAGCACTCTATGGAAGGAAATGCAGAACACCACTATATTGGAATCAAACGGGAGAAAGTCAAGTGTTTGGTCCAGAAATTCTTCAAGAAACAGAAAAGCAAGTGCATATTGTTAGAGAGAATCTTAAAATAGCACAGTCAAGGCAGAAAAGCTACGTTGACAATAAAAGAAGAGAATTAACCTTTGAAGTTGGAGGTTATGTGCATCTTAATGTTTCACCAATGAGAGGAATGAAAAGCACCCCGTCTCCACCTCGGCCTTTTTCTAGCTGCCCAGTACCCACTCGCCCTCCTCTTCCCTTACTCGCACACTCGCAGCCCTCAGCACTCGCCTCGCACCACGCGCACACCCAAGGAACTCCATCGTCGTTCGTCGTGGTCTCACGCCCGTTCTGCGGTCGCTGTCGAGCCTCGTCGTGTTTGTTGCCTCGGTGAGCTTCGCCTTGTCACCCACGACTCGGGACACGCCTCGGTTTGCCCCTCCCCGTCTGTTTCTCTCGGTCCACGCTCACTAGTTCTCTCTCTGTCACGCCGCAGCTCCACCGTCGTCGACCTGTGTCCTCACCGTGTCCACGGAGCGCGCCGCCCCTGGCTCACCGGAGAAGGCAAAGCCCCTAGCGCCCATCCTAACCGTCCAGTTCTGATCTGACGGCCTAGATTTGTGGATAACGGTTCAGGCAGTTCATGGAACCAAAACTGTCGATCTGCTATCCAGTGGCCAGCGCGCCCCGCGCCCTCGGCATTAACCCATGGGCCCTGCGTGTCAGCGTCTCAACCCCCTGAGAGCACCTAGAGGGGGGTGAATAGGTGATCCTATAAAAAACTTGAAACTTAAAGCCACAAACTTGATTAAGTGTTAGCACAATGAAATCAAGTGGCTAAGGAGAGCTCTTGTGAACCACAATTGACACAGTGAGAACAAGCACAAGAGACACAGAGATTTATCCCGTGGTTCGGCCAAGTACAACACTTGCCTAGTCCACGTTGTGGCGTCCCAATGGACGAGAGTTGCACTCAACTCCTTTCAAGTGATCCAATGATCAACTTGAATACCACGGTGTTCTTTTTCCTTTACTCTTTCCCGTTTGCGAGGAATCTCCACAACTTGGAGCCTCTCGCCCTTACAATGAGATGATCACAAAGAAGCACATATGTAAGAGTGGGAAGAGCAACACACACAAGCCTCAAAGCACGAGCACAAACACGCACACAAGTCACAACTTGAGCTCTAAGATCACACACGGAGTTCTCAACTCAAGAGGAGCTCAAATTGCTATCACAACAAATCAAATGCGCTAGAGAGATGTCTTGGTGCTAAGAGATTATCAAAGAATGCTTGGTGTACTCCTTAATGCGCCTAGGGGTCTCTTTTATAGCCCCAAGGCAGCTAGGAGCCGTTGAGAGCAATCCAGGAAGGCAATTCTTGCCTTCTGTCGACTGGTGCACCGGACAGTCCGGTGCACCACCGGACACTGTCCGGTGCAGATTTCTTTCCTATTCTGGCGCAGCCGACCGTTGACGATTTGGAGCCGTTGGCGCACCGGACACTGTCCGGTGCACACCGGACAGTCCGGTGCCCCCTTCTGACCATTGGCCCGGCCACGCGTCACACGCGGATTGCGCGGCCGACCGTTGCACCACCGGACAGTCCGGTGCACCACCGGACAGTCCGGTGATTTTTAGCCGTACACCACCGACGAAATCCCGAGAGCGGCCAGTTGACCAGCGCCAGCCTGGCGCACCGGACACTGTCCGGTGCACCACCGGACAATCCGGTGCACCAAGACTGAGCAAAGCCTTGGCTGCTCGAGCCAAGTCTTTTCTATTTGTCTTTTCTCTGATTCTAGCACTTAGACAAATATGTTAGTACACAAAAACCAATGTATTAAGTCTAGAATCATACCTTTGTATTGATTTGCACTTTGTTCACCATTTGGCATAGTTTAACACATAACCATTTGTGTTGGTCACTTAATCACCAAAATACTTAGAAATGGCCCAAGGGCACATTTCCCTTTCAATCTCCCCCTTTTTGGTGATTTATGCCAACACAACAAAAAGCAACATATAGAAGTGCAACATCAATGCAAATTAGAACAAGAATTTGTTTTGATTCAAATTTGGCATATTTGGATCATTCTTTGCCACCACTTGGTTTGTTTCTGCAAATCAAACTCAATTTCCTATCTCTAAGTCAAATTCACTTGTTGAGGCATAGAGAAAGGTATTCCAAGAGAAATTGATCAAAGATTCAAAAACTCCCCTTTTTTCCAAAATCAAACATTCTCCCCACAAGAGACCAACTTTTGATAAGAAGAGACATTAAGAGAATTTTGCCAAAACAAAAACTCTAACTCTACTATTTTCAAAATTCTCAAGTGGTAGCTGAGCTGATCCATTTCTTGCTTTGGCCTTAAGTTCTCCCCCTTTGACATGAAGCACCAAAACGGGATCATTTTTGGCCCTTAAACCCCATTACCTCACCAAAATCTTCAACTCAGAGTAAAGAGGCAATAAGAGCATGGAGATGAACTTGGAGTTAGTTACCCTCTCATCGGAGTGCAGTGGAAGTCTTTCATGGTCCAAGTCCATCTTTCCCTTTCAATCCACCTTTGAGACTAAATCAAGCAAGCTCAAACACATGCATGGTTAGTCTCAAAGGGTCAAGTTGTAGCACATCTCCCCCTAAATATGTGCATCACTTGCAAATGGACTTGTGAGGTCCGGGGAGTGCTTGTATAACTTGAGCACCATAAATAAACAACAAAATGCATAAGGAACATGATCAAGGCATAAAACATATGTATGCTATAAATCAATCCAAGTTCCGTGAATCTAAGACATTTAGCTCACTACGCAGCCTGCAAAAGGTCTTCTCATCTAAAGGCTTGGTAAAGATATCGGCTATCTGGTTCTCGGTGCTAACATAAAACACTTCGATATCTCCCTTTTGCTGGTGATCTCTCAAAAAGTGATGTCGGATGTCTATGTGCTTTGTGCGGCTGTGTTCAACAGGATTATCCGCCATGCGGATAGCACTCTCATTATCACATAGGAGTGGGACTTTGCTCAGATTGTAGCCAAAGTCCCGGAGGGTTTACCTCATCCAAAGTAGTTGCGCGCAACACTGACCTACGGCAACATACTCGGCCTCAGCGGTGGATAGGGCAACGGAAGTTTGTTTCTTAGAACTCCAAGACACCAGGGACCTTCCTAAGAATTGGCACGTCCCTGATGTACTCTTCCTATCAACCTTACATCCAGCATAATCGGAGTCTGAATATCCAATCAAGTCAAAGGTAGACCCCTTTGGATACCAGATCCCGAAGCAAGGCGTAGTGACTAAATATCTAAGAATTCGCTACACGGCCACTAAGTGACACTCCCTTGGATCGGATTGAAATCTAGCACACATGCATACACTAAGCATAATATCCGGTCTACTAGCACATAAGTAAAGCAAGGAACCTATCATAGACCGATATGCCTTTTGATCAACGGACTTACCTCCTTTGTTGAGGTCGACGCGTCCGTCGGTTCCCATTGGAGTCTTTGCGGGCTTGGCGTCCTTCATCCCAAACCGCTTGATCAAGTCTTGCGTGTACTTTGTTTGGGAAATGAAAGTACCATCCTTGAGTTGCTTCACTTGGAACCCAATGAAGTAGTTCAACTCGCCCATCATCGACATTTCAAACTTTTGAGTCATCACCCTGCTAAACTCTTCACAAGACTTTTGGTTAGTAGAACCAAATATTATGTCATCGACATAAATTTGGCACACAAATAAGTCACCATCACAAGTCTTAGTGAATAAAGTTGGATCGGCTTTCCCAACCTTGAAAGCATTAGCAATTGAAAAGTCTCTAAGGCATTCATACCATGCTCTTGGGGCTTGCTTAAGTCCATAGAGCGCCTTAGAGAGCTTACACACGTGGTCGGGGAACCGTTCATCCTCAAAGCTAGGGGGTTGCTCTACGTACACCTCCTCCTTGATTGGCCCGTTGAGGAAAGCGCTCTTCACATCCATTTGGAACAACCTGAAAGAATGGTGAGCGGCATAGGCTAACAATATGCGAATTGACTCTAGCCTAGCTACAGGAGCAAAAGTCTCCTCAAAGTCCAAACCTGCGACTTGGGCATAACCTTTTGCCACAAGTCTTGCCTTGTTCCTTGTCACCACCCCGTGCTCGTCCTGTTTGTTGTGGAACACCCACTTGGTTCCCACAATGTTTTGCTTGGGACGTGGCACCAGTGTCCAAACTTCATTTCTCTTGAAATTGTTGAGCTCCTCCTGCATGGCCAACACCCAGTCCGAATCTAGCAAGGCCTCTTCTACCCTGAAAGGCTCAATAGAAGAGACAAAAGAGTAATGCTCACAAAAATTAACTAATCTAGAGCGAGTAGTTACTCCCTTGCTAATATCACCCAATATCTGGTCGACGGGATGATTCCTTTGAATCGTCGCTCGAACTTGAGTTGGAGGGGCATGTTGTGCTTCTTCCTCCATAACATGATCATTTTGTGCTCCCCCTTGATCACACGCATCTTCTTGATGAACCTATTCATCGTCTTGAGTTGGGGGTTGCACCATTGTTGAGGAAGAAGGTTGATCTTGATCCTTTTGTTCCTGTGGCCGCACATCTCCAATTGCCATGGTGCGTATTGCGGTCGTTGGAACATCTTCATCTACATCATCAAGATCAACAACTTGCTCTCTTGGAGAGCCATTAGTCTCATCAAATACAACGTCGCTAGAGACCTCGACCAAACCTGATGATTTGTTGAAGACCCTATACGCCTTTGTATTTGAGTCATAACCTAACAAAAACCCTTCTACAGCTTTGGGAGCAAATTTAGAATTCCTACCTTTCTTCACTAGAATGTAGCATTTACTCCCAAAAATACGAAAGTATGAAACATTGGGTTTGTTACCGGTTAGAAGCTCATACGAAGTCTTCTTGAGGAGGCGATGAAGGTAGACCCGGTTTATGGCGTGGCAAGCCGTGTTCACGGCTTCCGACCAAAACTGCTCGGGCGTCTTGAACTCTCCAAGCATCGTCCTTGCCATGTCGATGAGCATCCTGTTCTTCCTCTCTACCACACTGTTTTGCTGTGGTGTGTAGGGAGCGGAGAACTCGTGCTTGATTCCTTCCTCCTCAAGGTACTCCTCCACTTGAAGGTTCTTGAACTCGGACCCGTTGTCGCTCCTTATCTTCTTCACCTTGAGCTCAAATTCATTTTGAGTTCTCCTTAGGAAGCGCTTGAGGGTCCCTTGGGTTTCAGATTTATCCTGCAAAAAGAATACCCAAGTGAAGCGGGAAAAATCATCAACAATTACTAAACCATACTTACTTCCTCCTATGCTTAGGTAGGCGACGGGTCCGAAGAGGTCCATATGAAGTAACTCTAGAGGTCTTGATGTGGTCATTACATTCTTGTTGTGATGAGCACTTCCCACCTGTTTACCTGCTTGACAAGCTGCACAAGGTCTATCTTTTTCGAAAGTCACATTTGTTAGTCCTAACACATGTTCTCCCTTTAGAAGTTTGTGAAGGTTCTTCATCCCCACATGTGCTAGACGACGATGCCACAACCAGCCCATGCTAGTCTTAGCAATTAAACATGCATCTAGACCGGCCTCCTCCTTTGCAAAATCAACTAAATAGAGTTTGTCGTCTAGTACACCCTTAAAAGCTAATGAACCATCACTCCTTCTAAAGACAGACACATCTACATTTGTAAATAAGCAATTATACCCCATATTACATAATTGACTAACGGACAACAAGTTATATCCGAGCGATTCTACTAAAAACACATTAGAAATGGAATGCTCGGATGAAATTGCTATTTTTCCTAGTCCTTTAACCTTGCCTTGGTTCCCATCACCGAATATGATTGAATCTTGGGAATCCTTGTTCTTCATGTAGGAGGTGAACATCTTCTTCTCCCCCGTCATGTGGTTTGTGCATCCGCTATCGATGATCCAGCTTGAGCCCCCGGATGCATAAACCTGCAAGGCAAATTTAGGCTTGGGTCTTAGGTACCCAACTCTTGTTGGGTCCTGCAAGGTTAGTGACAATAGCCTTAGGGATCCAAATGCAAGTTTTATCTCCCTTGCATTTTGCCCCTAGCTTCCTAGCAATCACTTTCTTATCCTTTCTACAAATTGCAAAGGAAACATTGCAAGCATGATAAATTGTAGATGGTTCATTACTTGCTTTCCTAGGTACATGAACAACATTTCTCCTAGGCATATGATGAATAACATTTTTCCTAGGCATATCATGCACAATAGAAGAACTAGAAGCAGGCATAGCATATGAATCATAAGAATAATTCCTATAAGCATTTCTAGAGAATTTTCTATCACTATAAATGAAAGCATGATTCTTTTGAATACTATTAGCCATAGGGGCCTTCCCTTTCTCCTTGGCGGAGATGGTAGCCTTATGACTTGTTAAGTTCTTGGCTTCCCTCTTAAAGCCAAGCCCATCATTAATTGAGGGGTGCCTACCAACAGTGTAGGCATCCCTTGCAAATTTTAGTTTATCAAATTCATTTTTGCTAGTCTTAAGTTGGGCATTAAGACTAGTCACTTCACCATTTAGTTTTGCAATAGAAGTAAGGTGCTCAACACATGCATCAACATTAAAGTCCTTACACCTATTGCAAATCACTACATGTTCTACACAAGAACTAGATCTATTTGCTACTTCTAGCTTAGCATTTAAACCATCATTAACACTTTTTAAACTAGAAATAGTCTCATGGCAAGTGGATAATTCACAAGAAACCATTTCATTCCTTTTAACTTCTAAAGCAAGAGATTTTTGGACATCTACAAATTTATCATGTTCTTCATACAAAAGATCCTCTTGCTTTTCTAACAATCTATTCTTGTCATTCAAGGCATCAATTAATTCATTGATTTTATCTATTTTAGTTCTATCTAAACCTTTGAATAAACTTGCATAGTCTATTTCATCATCGCTAGATTCATCATCACTTGAAGAAGCATATGTAGTAGTATTCCTAGTGCATACCTTCTTTTCCTTTGCCATGAGGCAGGTGTGATGCTCGTTGGGGAAGAGGGATGATTTGTTGAAGGTCGAGGCGGCAAGTCCTTCGTCGTCGGATGAAGAGCAATCCGAGTCCCATTCTTTGCCAAGATGTGCCTCGCCCTTCACTTTCTTGTAAGTCTTCTTCTTTTCCCTCTTCTTTTCTTGATCCTGGTCACTATCATTATCAGGACAGTTAGCAATAAAGTGACCAACCTTACCACACTTGAAGCAGGAGCGCTTCCCCTTCGTCTTGCTCTTGTTGGGGTGCTCCTTGCGACCTTTGAGCGCCGTCTTGAAGCGCTTGATGATGAGGGCCATTTCATCTTCATTTAGCCCGGCCGCCTCAGCTTGCGCCACCTTGCTAGGTAGCGCCTCCCTGCTACTTGTTGCTTTGAGAGCAGCGGTTTGAGGCTCGTAGATTGGGCCATTCAACGCCTCATCAACGTATCTCGCCTCCTTGATCATCATTCGCCCGCTTACAAACTTTCCGAGTATTTCCTTGGGCGTCATCTTGATGTACCTAGGATTCTCACGAATAGAGTTTACAAGATGATGATCAAGGACAGTGAAGGACCTTAGCATAAGTCGGACGACGTCGTGGTCCGTCCATCTCGTGCTTCCATAGCTTCTTATCTTGTTGGCCAGGGTCTTGAGCCTATTGTATGTTTGAGTTGGCTCCTCTCCCCTGATCATTGCGAACCTTCCTAGTTCGCCTTCCACCAACTCCATCTTGGTGAGCATGGTGACGTCGTTCTCTTCATGCGAGATCTTGAGGGTGTCCCAAATCTGCTTGGCGTTGTCCAAGCCGCTCACCTTATTGTACTCTTCCCTGCACAAGGATGCTAAAAGAACAGTAGTAGCTTGTGCATTTTTATGGATTTATTCATTGATAAACATGGAGTTATCCGAACTATCAAATCGCATCCCATTTTCTACTATCTCCCATATACTTGGATGAAGAGAAAACAAGTGGCTACGCATTTTATGACTACAAAATCCGTAGTCCTCTCCATCAAAGTGTGGAGGTTTACCAAGTGGAATGGAGAGCAAATGAGCATTGGAATTATGCGGAATACGAGAATAATCGAAAGAAAAGTTCGAGTTAACCGTTTTCTTTTTCTCCTCGTATTCGTCGTCCTTTTGAGAAGAGGAAGATTCGTCGCTGTCGTAGTAGACAATCTTCTTGATGCGCCTCTTCTTCTTTCCATCCTTCTTCTTTTGACTTGAGCCCGAGTCAGTGGGATTGTCGTCTTTTGGCTCATTGATGAAGGATTCCTTCTCCTTATCGTCGATCACCATCCCCTTTCCCTTAGGATCCATCTCTTCGGGTGATTAGTCCCTTTCGTGAAGAGAACGGCTCTGATACCAATTGAGAGCACCTAGAGGGGGGTGAATAGGTGATCCTGTAAAAAACTTGAAACTTAAAGCCACAAACTTGATTAAGTGTTAGCACAATGAAATCAAGTGGCTAAGGAGAGCTCTTGTGAACCACAATTGACACAGTGAGAACAAGCACAAGAGACACAGAGATTTATCCCGTGGTTCGGCCAAGTACAACACTTGCCTAGTCCATGTTGTGGCGTCCCAATGGACGAGAGTTGCACTCAACTCCTTTCAAGTGATCCAATGATCAACTTGAATACCACGGTGTTTTTTTCCTTTACTCTTTCCCGTTTGCGAGGAATCTCCACAACTTGGAGCCTCTCACCCTTACAATGAGATGATCACAAAGAAGCACAGATGTAAGAGTGGGAAGAGCAACACACACAAGCCTCAAAGCACGAGCACAAACACGCACACAAGTCACAACTTGAGCTCTAAGATCACACACGGAGTTCTCAACTCAAGAGGAGCTCAAATTGCTATCACAACAAATCAAATGCACTAGAGAGATGTCTTGGTGCTAAGAGATGATCAAAGAATGCTTGGTGTACTCCTTCATGCGCCTAGGGGTCCCTTTTATAGCCCCAAGGTAGCTAGGAGCCGTTGAGAGCAATCCAGGAAGGCAATTCTTGCCTTCTGTCGACTAGTGCACCGGACAGTCCGGTGCACCACCGGACAGTGTTGACAGTGTCCGGTGCAGATTTCTTTCCTATTCTGGCGCAGTCAACTGTTGACGATTTGGAGCCGTTGGCGCACCGGACACTGTCCGGTGCCCCCTTCTGACCGTTGGCCCGGCCACGCGTCACGCGCGGATTGCGCGGCCGACCGTTGGCTCACCGGACAGTCTGGTGCACGACCGGACAGTCCGGTGATTTTTAGCCGTACGCCGCCGACGAAATCCCGAGAGCGGCCAGTTGACCAGCGCCAGCCCGGCGCACCGGACACTGTCTGGTGCACCACCGGACAATCCGGTGCACCCAGACTGAGCAAAGCCTTGGCTGCTCGAGCCAAGTCTTTTCCATTTGTCTTTTCTCTGATTCTAGCACTTAGACAAATATGTCAGTACACAAAAACTAATGTATTAAACCTAGAATCATACCTTTGTATTGATTTGCACTTTGTCCACCATTTGGCATAGTTTAACACATAACCATTTGTGTTGGTCACTTAATCACCAAAATACTTAGAAATGGCCCAAGGGCACATTTCCCTTTCACCCCCCCCCCCCCCCGAGCCCACCTATCAGTGCTCGCGCTCGGATCTAATCTCGACCGTTGATTTAAGATCTGACGGTTGAGCAGATCTGATACCCCTGCGCGCGGCCTTGTTTCTAAAGAAACCCTCGGTTTCTCGAGAATCAACTCGCTGTCCCTGGTTTTCACGTGCAGGCCCCTGTATTCTTGCAAACAGACCCCTGACCTTTTAATTAATCACAGATTTGGACCTAATTTTGTATTTTAAACTTCAAAACTTGTTTATTTCATATCTTTTCCATATGAACTCCAAATGGAGTGATTCAAATTGCAGAATGTTCATAGGATTATTCTCTATCCAAATAAATTATGATCATTCACTGTTTGTACACTTTAATTTTATGCCTAAGCTATAGGTTATTGTATGTAATAATTTACTTATGAAAAAAGAAAATGAAAAGGAAAACCCTAATGGTACTTAGGAGTTTAATCTTGTGAGATTAATAGTATGTCATGTATGAATTTATCCCTGGTATAATTTTGGTGGCCCACTAAAATTAGTGGAACTAAATTATGTAATTCATGGGGATGGATAACATTTAGGGAATCACAAACCTCTAAGTGTGCAAATTCACCCTAGCACCTAGGTTTACCTTTTGTGTTTATACTGCTCTGTCCAACTTGTGTTCACTTGATTGCATTTGTTTGGTGTATTATTTTTTGTATTTATCCAAATGTATTGAATGCATGGTCGCTTTGTTTAGACAACGAGCAGCTCGTGGTTCCTGAGTGTGTTGTCGAAGATCTTCCTGAGCAACAACCTGGTGAAGGCAAGTGTCCTCTGACCTATTATGTCATACTTACTTTATAATTCATCGTCCCACATTACTTTATTGAAACCTAAGGATTGACTAGTCTATATCTACCTTATCCTTGTTTACCTTTTGGGTTATCATGGTTAGCTTTATGCTATTGCTTTACTTTAATCAATGAACATGATGTGAATATTTATGATACGATGATGCTATCCCGATGATGATCTTGTGATACTTTAGGGGACTCAGGCTGTTTCCTGAGTACCTCTCCGTAAGGACCAGTTCGTTGAGTGACCACCTAGGATAACAGCACAACCATGAGGGTGGAATGGGATGCCCTTAGCTGATTAATTAGAGGAACTTGAGGTGTAGTTGGCTTTGCCGTAGGGCCGTCAATGGGCTCCGGGCACAGTACATGCTCTGCCGAGGCTAGTTGCCGAGGTTCTTTTGATTTGGTTTTGTTAGTCACCCTTCCTATGGGGAGAAGTATTGTGTTTATCAAACTGGAGAAACCTAATGGGCGACTATGACCTCTGGGGAATCTTTGTAAAGGCTACGTAGTGAGACCCTGCGAGGTCATCTTGGTAGTGATCAATGGGGAGTCATGATCTCCGGGCAGAATGGAAATCACGACTTATGGGTAAAGTGTGCAACCTCTGCAGAGTGTTAAAAACGGGTATATCAGTCGTGCTCACGGTTAAGAGCAACCTTGGGATCCTCTTTGATTAGAAGAACTCCTATGATGATGTTTAATGATGATGGTTATAGTTATGATCTCTGGTATTTCCTTTTGGAGGGAGTACATTTGGGTAATAACTGGGTTTATTACTAAAATTTGGTTCTACTATTAGTAATAAACACTTGACCAACTAAAAGCAACTGCTTAACCTTAACTCCACAGACAGCTAGTCCACTTTAGCCAAATGGGACATTTGCTGAGTACGTTGATGTGTACTCACCCTGTTATGTTAGTGGCAAACCCCTAGTCAGCTGCCTGTGAAGGCCTTATCTGCTACGTTTCGTATTCCGCACTTTGATAATGTTAATGACTATGTTATAGACTCTGTGGATGTCTTAGACATCTTGATCTAATAAAGTACCTTTCTGCTATTTACTTTGAGCAATGTGTGATGATGTCCAATTATGTAATCGATGTGTACGTGAGTTTCTGATCCTGGCACGTACATGGTTCACATTCGGTTTACCTTCCAAAACTAGGTGTGACAATGGGTATTTTAGCGGGCATATTTTTCTTCGTGGGTATATGTTGGGCAAGTAATACCCAACGAGTTTTTACCCATTGGCATCTCTACTCTGCCCTAGGCCATGAATCATCTGCGCCTCCGTAGAGAGCACTACCAGGTGGTTCATCTCACAAAAAGTGACTCTATTGGAGACCAGGTGTCTAGATCTACTAAAAATCAGGCATTCAAATGTCCGGTTCTAAAGATCACACCAATATCTCCCTAGACAATATCCTTAGGCCGACTATTGAAATCTTGTCGGCCAATGAGCAATAGCAATACAAAGACTTCATGCGTCGAGCGAAGGAGAATTACTTATCATAGTTCACAATGGGTTGTCACCAGAAGGTTGTCAAACGTGGAGAGATCGAGGTCGCTTCAATTCTACCTTTGCTTCAAATATCCAATGTAACTAAACCCGACGACATCCAATCTATTAAATAGTATGTAGATCAACAACAAGATTAAATGAAACAATAGATTGGAGGGTTAGAAAAATCAATTAGAAAATTAACACGTTTATTGGAGAAATATGTTGCTCCTAGTTTTCTATCATTTGAAACTAGTAACAAATGAGGATTCGTAGCCCCAGCAATTATATGGTATGCCGATGAACTCATATCCAGGGCAAATACCAACACCACTGTCCCTTCTTGGTAGATCGGTGCACCTAGACACGGTCGGACCATCCAGGGCTACACCAGGACCACCACGTGGCACCCCTCTAGTAGTGAACACAACCGGACAGTCCAGATTTACCATTGGACAGTCCAGCTTCGCGTCGGACCGTTCGACCGTCTGGGCCGGACAGTCCAGATACACATACGCAGAACCTACTGTTGCACACCATACACTACTTTATTACACACCACAACAACAGTATGTTCCTCCCCATATATATTTAATCCACAGTGCACCATATGATCACAGGCTGGTCAACGTTCTCGATCGGCCATGGCAGGAAGGTTGGCATAACAATGTCCGACCAAATGAGCCCCATAGCCTAGGGTCTAGTTGCCTGCCACCGGGCGTGTCACACCCTGTTTTGGAAAGCAAACCGAATGTGAACCATGTACGTGCCAGAATCAGAAATTCACGTACACATTGATTACATAAATGACTCATCATAGCACAATGCTTCGAATAACAATAAAGAGTAAGTAATAATATTAAAGACTAGAGTCATTTACATAATATAAATCAAAGTGCACATAATAGAAACGTAGCCAACGTAAATAAACCCACCACAGGCAGCTGACTGGGGGAGGTCGCTAGCCTAATCCTTGAACTCGTCGAAGTCCTGAAACTCCTGGAGATCCACCTTGATGCCTTCTTCTTTACCTGAGCATAGATTGCACCAAAGGCAACCTGGTGTTTTGTGAAAGCAAGGGTGAGTACACATCAACGTACTCAGCAAATGTCCCGTTTGGCTGAGGTGGACTAGCTTTATGTGGAGTTAAGCTCAAGTTGTTGCTTTTATTTGGTCAGGTATTTATTATTAGTGGAAGCCAATTTTTATCATATAACCAACCTGTGAATCATTTTCTCATCGAGGAACATCATTATCATCAACGAACCATAAACCATTAATAGAATCATTGAATCTTAGATCATCTGTATCTGTAATCAAAGTGGATCCCAAGGCCGCTCATAACTGTGAGCATGGCTGAAATGCAGAGGTCACACACTTTACCCATGAGTCGTGATCCCTTTCCAGCCTGGGTTTGCAAGACCCGATCTTCACTACCAAGGTGAAGGGCCAGGGATACACTACGTAGCCTTTACAAAGACTCCCCTGGTGCATAGCTGCTCGTTAGGTTTTGCCAGTCATACAAACGCAGTACACCTCCCCAAGGTGGGTGACCAACAAAACCAAATCGAATGAACCTCTCCACCCCACCTTAGCAAAGCGAGCACTACGCCCTGGCCCCCATTGACGGCCCTCCGCCAAAGCCAACTACACCCCCAGGTTCACCTAATTATTCAGCTAAGGGCGTCCCATTCCACCCTCATGGCTGCACTGTTTTCCTAGGTGGTCACTCAACGAACAGGTCCTTACGGAGAGGTACTCAGGAAAACAGCCTGAGTCCCCTAAAGTATCACAAGATCAATATCGGGATAACATCATCGTATCATAAATATTCACATCATGTTCGTTGATTAAGTTAAAGCAATAGCATAAAGCTAATCATAGTAACCCAAAAAGGTAAACAAGGATAAGGTAAATAGAAACTAGTCAATCCTTAGGTTTCAATAATGTAATGCGGGACGATCAATTAAAAGTGAATGGGATATAATAGGTCAGAGGACACTTGCCTTCACCAACAGATGCTCAGGGTCTTCAACCTTGTAGGACTCGAAGAGCTATATCACTTGGTCGCCAACACTTGATCTTCGATCCCTCGAAGCTCGGAAACGGATCGCAATCTATTCGCGATGCACAGCGAATACAAACAGGCACAAACAAACAAATATATATATATGCATAAGAACATTACACCAATAAAAAAACATAATAAAATATGCAAAACGAAATAGAGCGTGTTACTACGGTCACGCGAGAAAAAAGAAACACGACAGACGGAGCTACGGTCGAGAAGTTATCGCGTCTACACTAAACAAGTATTAATCATAACATTTAGTTCAACATTATCAAATATAAATATTATACATGATTTAGTTCGATTAATCTGCTACACTAACAAATGCCAGTTAAATAAGTAATTAAATAAAACGAGATATTCTAAGCGAGATGAATTTATGACGCGCGAAACAGCACGACAGCGTGCAAACGACGCGCGGACACGCGCGAAATAGCACGTCGACGACACACGAAACAGTGCGCGCGACGAGCGTAACGACGCGCGAACCAGCACGCCATCACGTGCGGAACAGCACGTACGACAGACGAGGAAAACTAAATAGGTGACGCGTTTATACTAAACAAATATTAAATCATTAAAACGAAGTTAAACTAATATTGGTCATGTTAATATTTATTATAAAAGCGCAGTTGAACACTACATATTTAATCTAATTGAAATATTAGTCGAGCGAACCTTAAGTTAATTATCTAAAATATATAACCTGAGGAGTTAACGTTACTAACATGAGTGCTTATATGCGAAAACAATTTATTATCATGCACAGATGTTGTGTGGCACACGTGATCGACACGCGAGATTCGCGCTAACGACACGCAGCAAGGCGAGCGACACGCGTAAAACTATATTTCTAAGTTGATTTTAGTTAATATAAATGTTGGTGTTTCGACCCCGGGGGGTCCCTGGACCGACGAGTAAATTGTCGCCGCGTGTCCCAGCCCAGATGGGTCGGCGCGAGACGGAGCACGAAGGGGGGGGAAAGGAGACAGGCAAAAAGGGGAAACTCGCGGCCTTCGTGTTGTCCTGCGCCCAGGTCGGGTGCGCTTGCAGTAGGGGGTTACAAGCGTCCGCATGGGAGAGAGAGAGAGAGCGAGAGGCTTATACGCGCCGGCCCGTCCTCCCGCGCGGCCAACCTCCTCATACGAGAGCCCTGGACCTTCCTTTTATAGGCGTAAGGAGAGGGCCTAGGTGTACAATGGGAAATGTAGCAGTGTGCTAACGTGTCTAGCAGAGAGGAGCTAGAGCCCTAAGTACATGCCGTCGTGGCAGCCGGAGAGGTTTTGGCACCCTGTTCATGTGATGTCGTGGCCATCGGAGGAGCGCTGGAGCCTTGCGGAAGGACAGCTGTCGGGGCTGTCGAGTCCTTGCTGATGTCTCCTTGCTTCCGTAAGGGGCTGAGAGACGCCGTCGTCATGGAGCACGCGGGGCACCATCATTACTTGTTTACCGGGGCGAGCCAGATGGGACGCTGGTCTTGTTCCCCGTAGCCTGAGCTAGCTAGGGGTAGGGTAATGATGGCCCCTCCTGTGACGTGGTCGGTCCGAGCCCTGGGTCGGGCGAGGCGGAGGCTCCTCCGAGGTCGAGGTCAAGTCTGTCTTCCGAGGTCGAGGTCGAGTCCGAGCCCCGGGTCGGGCGAGGTGGAGACCGTCGTCCGAGGCCAAGGCTGAGTCCGAGCCCTGGGCTCGGGCGAGGCAGAGTTCGTCGTCTTCTGGAGCTGAGGCTGAGTCCGAGCCCTGGGGTCGGGCGAGGCGGAGTTTGTCGTCTTCCGGTGCCGAGGCTGAGTCCGAGCCCTGGGGTCGGGCGAGGCGGAGTTCGTCGTCTTCCGGAGCCGAGACGGGGGTCGAGCGAGGTGGAGCTTCCTATGGCGCCCGAGGCCGGACTTAGCTGCTGTCAGCCTCACTCTGTCGAGTGGCACAGTAGTCGGAGCGACGCAGGCGGCGCTGTCTTCTTGTCAGGTCGGTCAGTGGAGCGGCGAAGTGACTGCGGTCACTTCGGCTCTGTCGATTGAAGAGCGCGCGTCAGGATAAGGTGTCAGGCCATCCTTGCATTAAATGCTCCTGCGATACGGTCGGTCGGCGTGGCGATCTGGCCAAGGTTGCTTCTCGGTGAAGACTGGGCCTTGGGCGAGCCGAAGGTGTGTCCGTTGCTTGAGGGGGCCCTCGGGCGAGACGTGAATCCTCCGGGGTCGGCTGCCCTTGCCCGAGGCTGGGCTCGGGCGAGGCGAGATCGTGTCCCTTGAGTGGACTGAGCCTTGACTTAATCGCACCCATCAGGCCTTCGCAGCTTTGTGCTGATGGGGGTTACCAGCTGAGATTAGGAGTCTTGGGGGTACCCCTAATTATGGTCCCCGACAGTAGCCCCCGAGCCTCGAAGGGAGTGTTGATACTCGCTTGGAGGCTTTTGTCGCACTTTTTTGCAAGGGGACCGGCCTTTCTCGGTTGCGTTTCGTTCCGGTGGGTGCGCGCGAGCGCACCCGCCGAGTGTAGCCCCCGAGGCCTCGGAGGAGTGGTTTGACTCCTTCGAGGTCTTAACACGTTTCGTGATGCTTCGGCCGGTCTAGTTGTTCCCTCATGCGAACTGGCCGTAGCCCGGGTGCACAGTCGAGTCCCAAGTTCTCGGGCTGGTATGTTGACGCTATCAACGGTTCGGCCGGAGCCGGGTTTGTGAGAGCAGCCCCCGAGCCTCCGCACAGAGCGAGAGGACGGTCAAGGACAGACTCGGCTTTTTACATACGCCCCTGCGTCGCCTTTCCGCAAGGAGGAGGGGGGAAAGCGCCATGTTGCCCTAGGAGGGCGCCGAACATGGTGTCTCCAGTGAGTTGCTAACGGGTAATTCGAGTGGACGCCCGTGCCCCATTCGTTAGGGGTCGGCTAGTGGCCCGGAGGTGCGCTCCAAAACTACCTGCGGGTGATTTGCCGGACCCGGTCCCCTTTTGACGGGGTCCGAGGGCTCGATGCCTCCCTCTGGTGGGATTCTGTTACAAAATCGTTCCCGTCGGTCTTAGAAATGTCCTAGGGTACCTCGGGAGCGTAGCCCGAGCCTTGGTTATGTATCGAACGTACCCAGGGTCATCCCTCGCTATGCGTCTGAGGCGGCTATCGAACCCTTCAGGGGCCAGCCTATGAACCCCTGATCAGAAGTGGGCGCGGAGCCCGAGTGGCCTGAGGCGGCCGTTGAACCCTTCCGAGGGGCCAGCCTTCGAACCTCTGACTAGTAGTGGGCGCGGAGCCCGGGTGCTCTGAGGTGGCTGTTGAACCCTTTCGAGGGGCCAGCCTTTGAACCTCTCATCAGTAGGGGGGCTCGGGGCCCGCTTCCTTCGCGGAGAAGGATCCCTTTCGGAGTATCCCCTTTCCTGGTCCCTGTAGCAAGAGAGAGAAAGAGGAAGTGGAAAAGGATACGAAATCGAACGACGTGGCACACCTTTTTTGACGCGGTCATTATGGCAGAGGTGAAGCGTCGCCTGCTTCGCCTGCCAAAGGTGTCGCCTGTCCTGCCGCAGAGTTAATGCGACAGGACGAGTGGTTCGCGGGGCAGCCGTTGTGCATGCGCGAGCCATTCGAGGAACGGAACATGGGCGCGTCGTCTTCACACCGTGGGAGAGGGCTCTCTTGCTGTCCCAGGAGGGGACGTGGGCTTGCTGACGACTTGACCGCTGCTTCCGCCCGCCTGCCACCGCCATTACTGCCGGTCCATTTCTGGCCGTATTGACCATCGCGCCTTCTCCCGCGGCTGACTGTCCCGTGACCGATGTGCTCGGTTGGCACTGTCGGGTCATGCGCAGGGTCGCCTCAAGTCGCGACACTGGTTCCGCAGTCGAGAAGGCGCGGTACTGGCGTGAGTGGCGGTGCAGTTTCTTGCACATAGTAACCGGCGCGCCGGTTACATGACGTGTGGGCCTGGGCCTCCATGCTGGACGTGTCGAAGTCGGAAGGGTGCGCCCCCTTGGTGCGGTTGCATGCCGCCTGCATGGCGGTCCGCTCTTTCACCCGCTGGTCTGGGCGAAAGTGGAGGAGCGCTTGTAACCGCTGGGCAGTTGCGCGCACCGCGCGCGGCGGTTTTGGCTCCTTCCGCCCTAGGCCAGTTTGCATGACGCGTGGGGCCCAGCCCCCGTGTCGTAGGGGGGCGACCTTGGAGCATGTTGGAGAAGACTCAGCCCGCGATGGCTGAGGACGCAAGTGGGGAGAGTTGCCTTTAAAAGGAGGGTGACCCCCTTGGAAGGCAACCATTTCTTCGCACTCCCTTCATGCATCGTGTCCTTCCGCCTTCCGAGCCCCTGGATGGGGAACGCCCGCGGTTCTTCCGCCTTGTCGTCATTGGAGGAACGCAACTTCGCGGAAGTTGGTACCTTTCAGCCATCGTTCGGCTTCAAGGATTTTCATCAGGCAGCCCGGCTGCTTCCCCTCGTCGGTGGTCACCCAAGACGGTGACCACCAGTTCCAAGGTGGGGAGAAGCAAGCCGGGCTGCGGCCTCTGCCCCGCCCTCAGCTTCAAGGATCTTCATCATCCTTGCTGGGGCGGAGAGCGAGGTGAGCCGGGGCTCTACCTCCCGCACGGGTCGGTTGGCCACCTCTTCTCCCAACCTCTGGTGGTGGAAACCATCCTCCAGCTCTGCGGAGGAGGCGTCGTCCAGCCATGCCGGGGAGGGCGAACTGTTGCTGCCCAGCTAGGATGCAACATTCCGTCCTCTGTCCTCGCTTTCGTGGCGAGGACGGGAGTGAGGACCTGCCGGTGCGCTTTGGAGCGGCCTGCGCTCGCTGGTGCGGCGTTGGTGGACAGGCGGACGCTGCCGTCGGTGCTGACGTGGTGGCAGCTGGAGAAAGCTTCTCCGCCGTCGAGGCCGTCAGCGCCGCCTACGGACCGACCTCCGGCTCTTTGGCTTTGATAGCTTGTCCTCGCCCCTTGAGTGGGGACGTGGGCGAGGGCCTTATGGCAGCAGCATCCGCCCTGAGGTCATCGCTGCTACTGTTCGGCCGCTCGGAGCAGAGGTCGTTGTCGCTGCTGCTCTTCGGGCAGTGGTGAGCCACCTGGGGTTTCGTCGCCCCGCAGGACCTCCAACGTGGGGGGTTGTTCGTACCTGCGGGGGTGGAACCGGAGTTCCATTTGTAATGGCACCTTGAGTGCCGATGTCTGTTCATTGTGGCTGTCGGGGCCTGAACATGTATGTATTTTCGGCACGGAGCCGTGTTTTTTCCTCATTTCGAGCACTAGGACTCGCCTGTCGGCTAACTGAACCGCTTAACCAAGTGTGAGTTGCCTCATGCGAAGGTGACGAGTGAGGTATCCGTATCCCGGAGGCGTAGGAGTCACTCGGCTCGGTCGGCCTTGCCGCCCGAGGCTTCTCTTGCTTAGTTAAAGGAACCCTCAGCCGTTCTTCGATGAGCCGGAGCCGGAGGCAACAGTGTCAGTGTGAACAGAGGCAGAGTTGGCTCGAGAAGAAGATTTCGTCGGCCGGAGCCTGGCCGGGTCGTCCACTGGCAGGACCAGCGCCGGAGTCGAGTTGCCGAGGCCATGAGCCGGGCTGATGTCCTCGGGAGATAGCTGGCTGAGGCTTCAGGGTGGCCGGCCGAGCCGTCTGCTCGGGCCGGGTTCCTGGAGGAGACCCTGGCGGTGATGGCCCGGGCGCGGAGCTGACGTCGTCCTTCGGAGCGGAGATCCTCCGACCGTGTTGCCGTCCGAGGCTCGGTCGGACTTCGCCGAAGGTGGAGTTGACGCCGAGGGTGCTGCTGCTCCCCCTCCATCGACGTCTGAGCCTGCAGGATCGGTTCGCCTGTAGTATGCATATGTTTTTTGCGGCCGCCAAGGCCCAAACATAATGTCGTCGCGTCGTAAAGTTGCGTTTCTTTTCCTCTTGCTTCGAGTATCTGGACTTATTTGTCGGTAATAGAATTGTTTGTCCGAGCGAGAGTTACTTTTCACGGAAGGTGATGAGTGAGGTATCCGTATCCCGGAGGCGTAGGAGTCCCTCGGCTCGGTCGGCCTTGCCTCTTATGTGTACTCTTACTCGTCCGTAGGATTCTGCTATCGATATAGTCGAGAAGGCATGAAAAATCGTTTCGGCAGAAGAGTTTTCGAGCGTTAAGACTTGTTCGGTCCGCGGAATCGCTTATCCGAGCGTGAGTTACTTATCGCAGAAGGTGATGAGTGAGGTATCTGTATCCCGGAGGCGTAGGAGTCCCTCGGCTCGGTCGGCCTTGGCTGCTTACGTGTACTCCGTCGTTTTCAGGATCCCACTTTCGAAGTAGTCAAAAAGCACGAAAGATGTTCTGGCAGAAAGACCTTTTCCGAGGAAAATTTTGACGCAGAGGGGGTTCCCCCCCTTCTAGCCCCCGAGGGAGGGTCGGGATTTGCCGAGGCAAGGCTGAACCTTCCTTGATGGTTAGACTTTATATGTGAACGAGGTGTACGAACAACTTGAAAGCATCTTAAGGGTAGAAGCGACGTAGCTGTCGGATGTTCCAAGCGTTGTTGTAGACCTCGCCTTGACTGTTGGCCAGCTTGTACGTCCCGGGCTTCAGAACCTTGGCGATGACGAACGGCCCTTCCCAGGGAGGCGTGAGCTTGTGCCGCCCTCGGGCATCTTGTCATAGCCGAAGCACCAAGTCGCCCACCTGGAGGTCTCGGGACCGAACCCCTCGGGCGTGGTAGCGTCGCAGGGACTACTGATACCGCGCCGAGTGTAGTAAGGCCATGTCCCGAGCCTCTTCCAGCTGGTCCTGTGAGTCTTCCTGGTTTGTTCGATTGCTTTGGTTGTCGTAGGCCCTCGCCCTCGGGGAACCGTATTCTAAGTCTGTGGGCAAGATGGCCTCGGCCCCATAGACTAGAAAGAACGGTGTGAAGCTCGTGGCTCGGCTCCGCGTTGTCCTCAGACTCCAGACCACCGAGGGGAGTTCTTTCATCCATCGCCTACCGAACTTGTTGAGGTTGTTGTAGATCCACGACTTGAGTCCTTGCAGAATCATGCCGTTGGCACGCTCTACTTGCCCATTCGTCATGGGGTGAGCCACGGCGGCCCAGTCCACCCGGATGTGGTGATCCTCGCAGAAGTCCAGGAACTTTCTGCTGGTGAACTGGGTGCCGTTGTCGATGATGATGGAGTTCGGGACCCCAAAGCGATGGATGATGTTGGTGAAGAATGCCACCGCCTGTTCGGACCTGATGCTGTTTAGGGGTCGGACCTCGATCCACTTGGAGAATTTGTCGATGGCAACCAGCAGGTGCGTGTAGCCCCGGGGTGCCTTCTGCAAGGGACCGATGATGTCCAGACCCCACACAGCAAACGGTCAGGTGATGGGTATTGTTTGCAGAGCCTGAGCGGGCAGGTGGGTCTGCCTTGCGTAGAATTGACACCCTTGGCAGGTGCGGACAAATCTAGTGGCATCGGCCACCACGGTCGGCCAGTAGAAACCTTGTCGGAAAGTGTTTCCAACAAGGGCTCGAGGTGCTGCGTGATGACCGCAAGCCCTCGAGTGTATTTCCTATAATAACTCCTGGCCTTCGGCGATGGATATGCATCGTTGGAGGATGCCTGAGGGGCTGCGGTGGTAGAGCTCCTTTCCGTCCCCCAGCAACACGAACGACTTGGCGCGCCGCGCCAGTCGCCGAGCTTCGGCTCGGTCGAGGGGCAGCTCTCCTCGGTGGAGATATTGTAGGTACGGGGTCTGCCAGTCTCGATTAGGCGGGACCCATTCCGCTCTTCCTCGACGCGCAGTGCCTCACCCTTGGGGGCCGAGGGTGCCTCGGGCTGAGCCGAGGGTGCCTCGGGTAGGGCCAAAGCCTTCTCGGGCTCGGGCGTGTCGTCGGTCTTGACTGAGGGTTGATGTAGGTCTCGGGAGAAGACGTCGGGAGGAACCGTTGTCCATCCTGAGGCTATCTTAGCCAGCTCGTTCGTAGTCTCGTTGTATCGTCGGGCGATGTGGTTGAGCTCGAGCCCACAGAACTTGTCCTCTAGGCGCCGAACCTCATCGCAGTAGGCTTCCATCTTCGGGTCGCGGCAGTGGGAGTTCTTCATGACTTGGTCGATGACAAGATGTGAGTCACCGCGAGCGTCGAGGCGTCGGACCCCTAGCTCGATGGCGATGCGCAACCAGTTGACCAGAGCCTCGTACTCAGCCACATTGTTGGATGCCGGAAAATGGAGGCGCGGCACGTAGCAGAGGTGCTTCCCGAGGGGCGAGATGAAGAGCAGGCCCGCGCTCGCCCCTGTTTTCATCAGCGACCCGTCGAACAACATGGTCCAGAGTTCCGGTTGAGCTGCCGGAAGCTGGGTGTCGACCCATTCAGTCACAAAGTCCGCCAAGACTTGGGACTTGATGGCCTTCCGAGGGGCGAACGAGATTGTCTCGCCCATGATTTCCACCGCCCACTTTGCAATCCTACCCGAGGCCTCTTGGCACTAGATGATCTCCCCCAGGGGGAAGGATGACACCACAGTCACCGGATGAGACTCAAAGTAGTGTCGCAACTTCCGCCGCATCAGAATCACCGCGTAAAGCAGCTTCTGAATTTGTGGGTAGCTGATCTTGGTCTCGGACAGTACCTCACTGATGAAGTAGACCGGCCTCTGGACGGGCAATGCATGCCCTTCTTCTCGTCTCTCAACCACGATCGCAGCGCTGACCACCTGAGTGGTAGCGGCGACGTAGATCAAGAGGGCTTCTCCGGCAGCGGGAGGCACCAAGATGGGTGCATTCGTGAGGAGCGCCTTCAGGTTCCCGAGGGCTTCCTCGGCCTCAGGGGTCCAAGTGAAGCACTCGACCTTTCTTAAGAGGCGGTACAGAGGTAGGCCTCTTTCGCCGAGGCGCGAGATGAAGCGGCTCAGAGCCGCAAGGCATCCCATGACCCGCTGTACGCCTTTCAAGTCCTTGATGGGCCCCATGTTGGTGATGGCCGCGATTTTCTCTGGGTTGGCCTCGATGCCCCGCTCAGAGACGATGAACCCCAAGAGCATGCCTCGAGGGACTCCGAAGACGCACTTCTCGGGATTGAGTTTTACGCCTTTCGCCTTGAGACACCGGAATGTCGTTTCAAGGTCGGAGAGGAGGTCTGAGGCTTTCCTCGTCTTGACTACGATGTCATCGACGTAAGCCTCGACCGTTCGACCAATGTGTTCGCTGAACACGTGGTTCATGCACCTTTGGTATGTCGCACCCGCATTCCTCAAACCAAATGGCACAGTAACGTAGCAGTACATGCCAAAAGGTGTGATACCCTGAGTAGGCATCGAGGAAAGACAGGGTTTCGCACCCAGCAGTGGAATCCACGATTTGATCGATGCGAGGCAGAGGGTAGGGAACCTTCGGACATGCTTTGTTTAGACCAGTGTAGTCTACACACATCCGCCATTTCCCTCCTTTCTTTCTCACAAGCACAAGGTTGGCAAGCCATTCGGGATGGAATACCTCTTTGATGAACCCTGCAGCCATCAGCTTGTGGATCTCCTCGGCTATGGCTCTGCGCTTTTCTTCGTCGAGTCGGCGCAGAGGCTGCTTCACGGGTCGGGCTCCAGCTCGGATATCCAGCAAGTGCTCGGCGACATCCCTCGGTATGCCAGGCATGTCCGAGGGACTCCACGCAAAGACTTCAGCGTTCGCGCGGAGAAAGTCGACGAGCACTTCTTCCTATTTGGGGTCGAGCTCGGAGCCGATTCGTATCTGCTTGGAAGCGTCGTTGCTGGGGTCGGCAGGGACAGACTTAACCGTCTCTGCTGGCTCGAAGTTGCCGGCATGGCGCTTCACGTCTGGCGCCTCCTTGGAGAGGCTCTCCAGGTCGGCGATGAGGGCCTCGGATTCGGCGAGGGCCTCGACGTACTCCACGCACTCCACGTCGCATTCGTACGCGTGTCGGTACATGGGGCCGATGGTGATGACCCCGTTGGGGCCCGACATCTTGAGCTTGAGGTAGGTGTAGTTGGGGACGGCCATGAACTTGGCGTAGCATGGCCTCCCCAGCACTGCGTGGTAGGTTCCTCGGAACCCAACCACCTCGAACGTGAGGATTTCCCTTCGGAAGTTGGAGGGAGTCCCGAAGCAGATGGGCAGATCGAGTTGTCCGAGGGGTTGGACGCGTTTTCCGGGGATGATCCTGTGAAAAGGCGCCGCACCTACCCTGACCGAGGACAGATCGATCCGCAGGAGCCCGAGGGTCTCGGTGTAGATGATGTTGAGGCTGCTGCCTCCGTCCATGAGGACCTTGGTGAGCCTGATGTTGCCGATGACGGGGTCGACAACGAGAGGATATTTCCCTGGGCTCGGCACGCGGTCGGGGTGGTCGCCCTGGTCGAAGGTGATGGGCTTGTCGAACCAATCGAGGTAGACTGGCGCCGCCACCTTTACCGAGCAGACCTCCCGACGCTCTTGCTTGCGGTGCCGAGCCGAGGCGTTCGCCACTGGCCCACCGTAGATCATGAAGCAGTCGTGGACCTCGGGGAACTCCTCTGCCTTGTGATCCTCCTTCTTGTCGTTGTTGTAGGCCCTGCCACCTTCCGCAGGTGGCCCGACCTAGTGAAAGTGGCGCCGAAGCATGACGCACTCCTCAAGGGTGTGCTTGACGGGTCCCTGATGATAGGGGCACGACTCCTTAAGCATCTTGTCGAAGAGATTGGCCCCTTCGGGAGGTTTCCGAGGGTTCTTGTACTCAGCGGCGGCGACAAGGTCCGCGTCGGCGGCGTCACGTTTCGCTTGCGACTTCTTCTTGCCTTTCTTCTTGGTGCCGCGCTGAGTGGACGCCTCGGGGACATCTTCTGGCTGGCGGCCCTGGGGCTGCTTGTCCTTCCGGAAGATGGCCTCAACCGCCTCCTGGCCAGAGGCGAACTTGGTGGCGATGTCCATCAGCTCGCTTGCCCTGGTGGGGTCTTGCGACCCAGCTTGCTCACCAGGTCGCGGCAAGTGGTGCCGGCGAGGAACGCGCCGATGACATCCGAGTCGGTGACGTTGGGCAGCTCGGTGCGCTGCTTCGAGAATCACCGGATGTAGTCCCGGAGAGACTCTCCCGGCTGCTGGCGGCAGCTTCGGAGATCCTAGGAGTTCCCAGGGCGCATGTACGTGCCCTGGAAGTTACCGGTGAAAGCTTGGACCAGGTCGTCCCAGTTGGAGATCTGCCCCGGAGGCAGGTGCTCCAGCCAGGCTCGAGCGGTGTCGGAGAGGAACAGGGGGAGGTTGCGGATGATGAGGTTGTCATCATCCGTTCCACCCAGCTGGCAGGCCAGTCGGTAGTCCGCGAGACACAGTTCTGGCCTCGTCTCCCCCGAGTACTTTGTGATAGTAGTCGGGGTTCGGAACCGGGTCGGGAACGGCGCTCGTCGTATGGCCCGGCTGAAAGCCTGCGGACCGGGTGGTTCGGGCGAGGGACTCCGATCCTCCCCACTGTCGTAGCGTCCCCCACGCCTGGGGTGGTAGCCCCGGCACACCTCGTCGAGGTGAGCTCGACGGTTGTGGTGGTGGTGCTCGTTGCCGAGGCGACCCGGGGCCGCAGGCGCCGTGTTGCGCGTGCGCCCGGTGTGGACCGAGGCTTCCCACATAAATCGGGAAGTCGCGACGCGATGCTCCGAGGGCTACCCCTGCCTTCGGGAGGCAGAGCTTTCGGCCCGTCGGACCGCGGCATCCTCCAGGAGATTCTTGAGCTCTCCCTGGATACGCCGCCCTTCGGTGGTCGATGGTTCCGGCATCGCGCGGAGAAGTATTGCTGCTGCAGCCAGGTTCTGGCCGACCCCACTGGAAGCCGGTGGTGGCCTTGCCCTGACGTCATCGGCAATGCAGCGTTGGATGCCCTAGGGTAGATGACGCGCTTCTCCGGCCGGAGCTTGGTCTGCCCATTCCTGCCCGATGTTCCGCCGGAACTGCTCAAGTGTTCCTGCTCCCTCGTCGAGCCTGGCTTGCATCTTGCGGATTTGCTCGAGCTGTGCGTCCTGACCCTCCGCAGGGACTGGGACCACATCTAGCTCCCGAAGGATGTCAACGCGAGGCACAGGCCTAGGGGGATCGCCGTTTTCCGGTATACCAAGGTGGTTGCCTTCGCCGGGACCCCCTAGATCGATGTGGAAACATTCACGACTTGGGCCGCAGTCCTCGTCGCCGAAGCTGTGGCTACCGTCGGAACAATCGGAAAGGCAGTAGTCGCATGCGGTCATGAAGTCCCGCATGGCACTGGGGTTGCCGAGCCCGGAGAAATCCCAACAAAGGTCGGGCTCGTCATCTTCCTCGGAACCCGAGGGTCCGTAGGTCGAGACGGTCGTCAGTCTGTCCCAAGGCGACCGCATACGGTACCCCGGAGGGTTTGGACATGCCTCTATGAAGGCCTCCACTGAAGCGAAGTCGCTTGGTGGGTCGAGGCTGAATCCAAAAGGCACGAGATGGGAATCGTTCGATACCTCTTGGTCGACGGGCGGTGGCGAAGTCGCGCTAGGGGCGGACTGCGTCGTCGTCTCAGTTACGAGGGCGACGTCTAGCAAGTCCTTCGCGAGCGTGCTGGCGTCGTTCGTCTGCTCGGAGTTGGCGTGTTGCGGGGAAACGGCGCTCGTCTTTGTCTCAGACGCGAGGTCGTCGCCCGACGCGTCCCCCGTTGGGGCGCCGGCGCCATCGACTCGCTCGATAGCCGACGAGGTGCCGCCTCCTGCTTGGCCATGGTTGCCCCGCCTCCTCCTCCGTCGGCGGGGGAGGCAACGGGACAAACCCGAATGTTGTTCTTCCGCCACATGGGGAAGACGTCGTTGATTCCGCCGCCGGCGGGCGGGCTGTCGGCCGCCATTGTCGCTGTCGCGCGGTGGAGGAAGGAGTATCATGTCGTAGCCGCCGTCGAGGGACATGAACTCAAGACTCCCGAAATGGAGAATCGTCCCGGGTTGGAAAGGTTGCTGGAGACTACCCATCTGGAGCTTGACGGGAAGCTTTTCGTCAACACACAGCAGGCCCCTACCTGGCGCGCCAACTTTCAACGTTTCGACCCCGGGGGGTCCCTGGACCGACGAGTAAATTGTCGCCGCGTGTCCCAGCCCAGATGGGTCGGCGCGAGACTGAGCACGAAGGGGGGAAAAGGAGACAGGCAAAAAGGGGAAACCCGCAGCCTTCGTGTTGTCCTGCGCCCAGGTCGGGTGCGCTTGCAGTAGGGGGTTACAAGCGTCCGCGTGGGGGAGAGAGAGAGAGCGAGAGGCTTATACGCGCCGGCCCGTCCTCCCGCGCGGCCAACCTCCTCGTACGAGAGCCCTGGACCTTCCTTTTATAGGCGTAAGGAGAGGGCCCAGGTGTACAATGGGAAATGTAGCAGTGTGCTAACGTGTCTAGCATAGAGGAGCTAGAGCCCTAAGTACATGCCGTCGTGGCAGCCGGAGAGGTTTTGGCACCTTGTTCATGTGATGTCGTTGTCGTCGGAGGAGCGCTGGAGCCTTGCGGAAGGACAGTTGTCGGGGCTGTCGAGTCCTTGCTGATGTCTCCTTGCTTCCGTAAGGGGCTGAGAGCCTCCATCGTCATGGAGCACGCGGGGCACCATCATTACTTGTTTACCGGGGCGAGCCAGATGGGACGCCGGTCTTGTTCCCCGTAGCCTGAGCTAGCTAGGGGTAGGGTAATGATGGCCCCTCCTGTGACGTGGTCGGTCCGAGCCCTAGGTCGGGCGAGGCGGAGGCTCCTTCGAGGTCGAGGTCGAGTCTGTCTTCCGAGGTCGAGGTCGAGTCCGAGCCCCGGGTCGGGCGAGGCGCAGACCGTCGTCCGAGTCCTGGGCTCGGGCGAGGCGGAGTTCGTCGTCTTCCGGAGCCGAGGCTGAGTCCGAGCCCTGGGGTCGGGCGAGGCGGAGTTCCTCGTCTTCCGGTGCCGAGGCTGAGTCCGAGCCCTGGGGTCGGGCGAGGCGGAGTTCGTCATCTTCCGGAGCCGAGACGGGGGCCGAGCCCTGGGGTCGAGCGAGGCGGAGCTTCCTATGGAGCCCGAGGCCGGACTTAGGTGCTGTCAGCCTCACTCTGTCGAGTGGCACAGCAGTCGGAGCGACGCAGGCGGCGCTGTCTTCTTGTCAGGTCGGTCAGTGGAGCGGCGAAGTGATTGCGGTCACTTCGGCTCTGTCGACTGAAGAGCGCGCGTCAGGATAAGGTGTCAGGCCATCCTTGCATTAAATGCTCCTGCGATACGGTCGGTCGGCGTGGCGATCTGGCCAAGGTTGCTTCGCGGCGAAGACTGGGCCTCGGGCGAGCCGAAGGTGTGTCCGTTGCTTGAGGGGGCCCTCGGGCGAGACGTGAATCCTCCGGGGTCGGCTGCCCTTGCCCGAGGCTGGGCTCAGGCGAGGCGAGATCGTGTCCCTTGAGTGGACTGAGCCTTGACTTAATCGCACCCATCAGGCCTTCGCAGCTTTGTGCTGATGGGGGTTACCAGCTGAGATTAGAAGTCTTGGGGGTACCCCTAATTATGGTCCCCGACAATAAATTATTTGCGTAAGATATTTTAGATAAATTGAATTATCAATTAGTCACGACTAAACAAGAATTACTTAATAAGCATGAACGATTATAACGAAACGATAAAATAATGTGCACGGATCGCGCGCGCGACACGCGCGAATGGACAGTGATGGCGCACGCGGACCGTGCACGCAGACAGCAACAATGACACATGCGAGCAGCACAAGCGGCACGCGCGATAACTCGCGAGCAGTGCGCGGGCCACCGCACAAGACGTGAACTCGCAAACGCTACAGCGAGGCGACAACGTGCGCGAACAAGACGTGTGATGCGCAAATGTCGAAGCGTGACATGCGCGAACAACGCGACAAACGGGAAATCATTAACATATGTCGTGTTCACAATGAACAATTATTAAATAAATAAAAAACATTTAAGTTGGCATAAATCATGTTAGCATCTATTTATACTTGCGCAAATTAAAACTACACATTAGTTTTAATTAGATCACTACTTTAATAGCCACTTTAATAGCCATCGAATAACAAATGATTAATTAATTACTTAAAACACGCGCCACGCTAAAATAATATTATTAACTCACCGGTGACGTTATTACGAAGCTAATGCAAGTTACGAAACATAATTAAATACTAGGTGAGTGCCCGTGCGTTGCGACGGGAGTAAAAAAATTTGTATGAAACATAGAAACGGAACGACAATAATCACTATGATAATGCAAAATCCATTAGAAATAATTTGTGTGATATTGATAATGTTTACCACACGGATTATGCATATCATATATGGCTAGTAGTTTCGCCTTCTACAGATTTCATGATTAGTGAAGTGATGTACATCAATCACCCTACATCTCATATTTAAATCATGTTGAAATAAAGCACAATCAATGAAATCGTGTTTCAAAAATAATCTGAAACACCAAATGTGTGTTCCATGACAGTGCGAATACTTGAATGCAAATGGTTAAAATGCTCCGGGTTTCAACTTCCATTCATGACCTACGGGTTCCTAGGTCTATGACCCACTCATGACCTATCGAGTCTAGACCTAAGTGCGCTGGCCACCTACAGGCCCCGCAAGACAACACCCCGCATCGAGACCCTGGATACAACGGCCAGGGGTCGACGCGGCATACAGACGACAATAATCGTGTCAGGGCTTTTCGCCTTCCATGCTGCCGGCCATAAAGAGCACGATCATGTACACCTGTATGACCGAGACATATACAGACAAACATAGCCTTATCCAGGTAGAACGTCTCGTTTTACCACAACGCAGTAGCTCCTCAAGAAAGCTACCCGTGGCCGACCCCCATCTTAGCCTATAAAAGGAGGAGGTCGGCTAGAAGGACGAACAGACACACTCTCATACACACTCGACGAGACCAAAAGGCCCGGAGGCCAAAGCCAAGGCGGGAGCCACCACGACGTCCAAGGTTCAGTTTAGAACTCTAGTCCCGTAGTCTTTAGGTTCACCCACGCATAAGAGACTTGGGAGCTCCTCCCTCTCGTTCACTTGTAACCCCTACTACGGGCATTAAGTATCAAAGATGTCGGTAGCGCGAGTGTTGGGGGCCTTCGGCTTCCGAAGGTCCTCAAAAACATGATTTAACAGTGTTTCTGGAGTATAATACATGAACAGGTACCTTCGAACTTGGATCAGAACCACAATGCAAGAAACACAAAGAATACGAAGGTTGACGCAGAGCCGAAGCTATGCGCAAGGAAGCTTCGGCAGGATAGCAGAAACGGGGAACCGACTTAAAAGGGAAAAGGCTATTTAGACCTCGATAGATCACTATAGAGTCATTAGCAAATGTAAAGGGCATGGGTGTAATTTTACATGGGCTGCGTCCCGTGCCTAAAAATAGATGAACAGTGCTCCCGTACTGTTCACACTGACTGGTCATTTTGCTTTGGCAACACGCTTGTACCTTTGCTGTCAAAGGTATCAAATGTAATTCAGTATTATTTCATTCCTTCATGATAATATAATAAGAATGAGTTGATAATGTTACACAACTATTTATATTGTCTTTAGTATTCATTTTCCTTCTGACATCCTCATACCTTCGAAGTTCGAAGGTATGTCTTTCATAACCTTCGTCTGAAGATCATTATGTCCTAAGGGAAATAATGTTTCGAAGGACGAAGGGCATTAATATTTAACATTTTATGTTGCCTTGTTCTTAATTCTTAGCATTTGAGAACAAGTCCCCAACATTGGCGCCCACCTCCGGTGAACTCTTTTCGACCACCTTTGGCAAGCACTGACCTTCGTTATGCCACCGAAGAAAGCTTCAGCGACAGGGGCTATCGCTCTGCAGCCGCTGGACCCGAACCAGGAGACCCTTTCTCTTCGAGAGGCCCGAAGCCAGAAGAGGAAGGCCACTAGTCCAACACCCCAGGAGGACGAGTTGGACCAAGAAATCAGAAACATGGAGATGCTTCATCAACAAGTACAAAAGAAGAAGGAGAAGATGGCCTGACTAGCTGACCTTCAGAGGCAGATTGACGAAGCCACCGAAGAAGTACGCCATCTTGCTCAAGATGAGCAAGAACGAAGGCCCCAACACAGGGAGATTCACCAAGAAGGCTTGTTCGATGATGATGGATGGTATGATGATTCTAATCATGGTACCTTTACTTTTGATGATGCTTCTCCCTTGGCAGCAGAACTGCAGGCTATCCCGTGGCCACCATCATACAAGCCACCTCAGCTTCCAATGTATAATGGGCATTCAGACCCGAAGCAGTTTTTGATGAGTTATGAAGCAACCATATCTTCATACGGAGGCAATGCAGCTGTCATGGCCAAATCCTTCGTCATGGCAGTTAAGAATGTGGCCCAGACATGGTATTCTTCTCTTCGACCAGGAACTATCACTTCATGGCAGAAGCTCAAGGACATGCTGGTGACAAGCTTCCATGGCTTCCAGACAAAGCCAGTCACAGCTCAGGCTTTATTTCAATGCACGCAAGATCATGAGGAGTATCTCCAGGCATACGTCCGAAGGTTCTTGCGTCTGAGAGCACAAGCGCCTACAGTGCCCAATGAAATTGTCATTGAGGCCATGATCAAGGGGCTTCGCCCAGGACCTACTGCCCAGTATTTTGCTAGAAAGCCTCCACAGACTTTGGAGAAGCTGCTTCAAAAGATGGATGAATACATCTGTGTTGATAATGACTTTCGTCAAAGAAGGGAGGAAGCCTACAGGTTCTCTGAGATGACCAGGGGCTTTGGAGGGAGAATCCACCCAAGGCACGTCAGATCAATCCACTCCACTCAGAATGACGACAGAGGAAGTCAGCAACAGAGGTCACAATATTCCTCACAAGCTTCGGGACAGCAACAAAGCTATCTTTGGCCGCCAGCTCCAAGGGGCAGAGGCGCCAGGGGTTTCGGAGGAAGGTTTGGGGATAAGCCCAGAAAAATTTATTACCTATTATGTGGTGAGGACAAGGGCCATACTACAAGGATGTGCCATGTCACCATTCAGAAACAGAAGGAAATAGCAGAAGTTGCAGTCCAACAGAACCAGCCGAAGCAGGTCATGCACACTACTTCGTATCACTCACCCTACATACCAGAGTATGTGGATAACCATTCTGTAGCTTCTGTTGCTTCGGCTAGCCAACCACAGGCATCATGGCAACAACCTCCACCACCACTACAACTTGTGTATTCACGCGGCCAACAGCCAGAAGGGAGTCAACAGACCCATCAGCAGAGAGACTTCAAGGAGGAGTTCGAAGCTCGCACAGTCAACAGTACTGTGCCAGAGTCGAAGCATATCTACTAAGAGATATCCTACCCCTGAATCAGTTTTTACATTCATTGTCATTTTCTTTCTTACTAAGGAACAATTATTGAAAACCTAGTTTTCTTGTCGTTTTCAATTCCTTGTAATAACTTCGTTTTTGCCATAGTGAAAATATATCTTCTCCACAGACTTACGGAGTCCAAAAAGTCGCTGAAGCACAAAAAGTCGTTCTTAAGAGTCACAAGTATTTCCGAAGCTACAAAAAGTCGTTCTACAGAACACAGCGTAAGTTTGCCGAAGTCGTTCTATGGAATGCAGCATAAGTTTGCCGAAGCTACAAAAAGTCGTTCCTAAGGGAGCGCAGTGTAAGTTTTCTGCTCAAAAGTCGTTCTAAAGGGAATGCAGAGCCAAATACCGTCGAAATATAAGGTGAAGCGCGAAAAGTCAACGCGAATACCGCCGAAATAGAAGGCGAAGAAGTTCAAAAGACGTTCCTAAGGGAATGCAGAACTTACAGCGAAAAGTCAGCGCCGATACACCAAAAAATAAACGGTGAAGCCGAAAAATAAACGGCAAAGAGATTGTGTATTCCAATATGGGGATGTGAGTGTGTGTCTTCGGCACAAAGTATCATTTTCGCATAGCATAACATCATCACATCATTTCGCATAACATAACATCATACATCATATTGCATCAATGGCACAAGAAGGGGATACAATGTTGACCTTCGGAGAATGCTTTGAAAAAGTGAAATTGTGCTAAGGCACAAAATAAGTTTTGAAGAGATACAACTTTATCAGCTCTGAAGTGGAGGAAAAAGTCTATTATTGATGAAGTATCAGTGTTATGGCGACGCTTGGAGCATTTTTTATGAAGCACTCTGATATCAAGGAAGAAAGTCTATTCTGACGAAGCATTAATGTTTCTGCGACGATTGGAGGATTTTTCACGAAGCATAAGAACTCTTCTTTACGAAGCATGAAAAGAAGGGAAGGTGTTTTTTCGCCGAAGGCTCAAAAACGGTATGTACAATAAAAATTTTATGCATCGCAAAGAAATGGATTACAAAGCCATTTACACATTACATTAAGAACTCATGAGTACCAAATATTACAAGCATAGTCCAGCAAATGTTACATTAATATTCTGGCAAAATTTTTACAATATCTATTCTTCTTTCAAAACTTTGTCTGCAGCTTTGGTCAGCAGTTGAGTAACGACTTCGTCCATAATGGTTTCAGCCATGCTAATAATTTCTGATGATTCTTTTGCCTCTGCTTCGGCCAGTGGCTTGAAGGGCTCTGGGGGAGGAGATAGTTCAGCTGCGGTAGAAAACGTAAATTATTTCGAAGTCGCAAAAGTAAACATCAAAAGTAAAAATCGTTAAGTAATACCTATTCGTTTCTCAAGCTCCACAGCCTTTTCAGCTGTTTTTGTCGCTTCTCTAGTGTCGTGAGTATCTTTTTCACTTTTCTTTATTATTTCGTGAGCCATCCCTCGACCGCCATTCTCCCAAATGTCAGTGAAAATTTTTCCGCCTATTAAGCTTGCCTCAGCCGAGGGATCCTTCGTATCATCAATGGAGAAAGCAGCTTGGGCTTGGGCCAAAGTTTTAACATGTTCGCACCCTGCTTTCTCCAAAATAGCTGCAACTCCCCTCACGCCAGAGAAGGCGCAGACGTCCCCACGGCCACTCAAAACTTCCTCAAAAGCTTCGGTTTTGCTGCTGATCCCTTCAATTGGGCCCTCAGGATCGCCTCTTATGAAGTTGTCCTCGCTTGAATATGCGCCAACGTTGGCGAAGCTAGTTTTTATTTTCTTCACGCAGTCCATAGATTTTTCAAAGCATCTTTCCTTGGATATGCGAAGTTCTTCAACATTCTTCTCTAAATGATTTGTCCATTGTTCACTAATTCCTCGTTTGGCTTCTGCAACTGCACACTTCTCTTTAGCTTCGGCCAGTTGCTTCCGAAGGTCTTCAATCTCAATTTTTTGGGCATCAGATTGGGTTTTAAGTTAGCTTCATCCTTCTTTACTTTATCCACCAATGTAAGCAGAATTTTATCTTTTTCCAAAGCTTCGTTCCTCATCTTAATAACCTCTGTTCGAAGGTTGTTGAAAGCAATGGTGTAGCTCTCATCTTCGGCATTCTTTTGCGCCCTCAAGGCGTTGCTAAGTATTAAACCCTATATGAAAAAAATTAGTATAAGAGCAAAAGAATAATTCAAAATTTATAAACTTCCAAATATACAATTTTTGTACCTTCAGACTGTTATATGCGAGGCTATCTGCCAGATCGTCCTTCGTCATAGCACAAAGGCCAGCTTCGAGCTTCGAAAAGCCCATACTTTTGGCCATCTCCCGGCAGACAGATAATTCTTTGTTGTCTGGGAGGCAGTATAAGAAGTCATCTTCGTCTGTGCCATTGAACACTAAGGCCCCTTTTGGATACTTCATTTCTCGGGCATAGTGTTTAGCTTCAAAATCTCTTCTTCAGATAATCTTTTTCCCGAAGCGTGTCGTACAATATAATCAGGTACTTCGAAAGATGCTTCGGTAGTAGAAGTGACAGTTTTTTCAGGCAGAATTTCTTTTGCGGCTTCTTTTTCCGTTTCCTTTTCTCCGGTTTCCAAGGATTTCTCCATGGCGGGCTCTGAAGGCCCAACTTCGGTCTCGGCCTGGCTCTTTGCAGCTTCGGCTTCGGTTAGTTTTGTCTCAGTCTGCGTTTTCGAAGCTTCGTCAGTTTTCCCCGGAGTAGAGCTTGAAGTCTTTATCGTCTCCAGCACATCTAGTACGTTGACCATCTTTTTCCTCTTAGGGTCGTTGTAAGATCTTTTTGTGCCTTCGGCACTGTCACTTCTACCAAAGGGCTTATAACTTCTAATATCTTTGTTCTTTCGACCTCTATCTTTTCAATATTATCGGCCTTCGGCTCAGCTAATTTGGCTGAAGATGCCTTCGGCATTGTAGTCGGCTCTTCAATCTTCTGCATAAGCGCAGGTTCTTTGGCTTCAGTAGCCGAAGAGGTTTCACCGCCAAATTCGGGCACTGTGGCCGGTTCAATATAGCGCGGTTGATGAGTAAGAACCTTCACTTTTCTCCTCTTCGGCGTGGGCTCACTCGGAGCAGCTAAAGTAACATCCTTCCCAGAAGTTGCACTCTTTCTCTTCTGCCCCCTTGTCGGGTAGCGGTAGTCAGGATACATAAATCCGATAGCATCAAAAACTCTATTTAGCCTCTTCTTTTTTCGGCTCCCGAAGGCCGCAGATAGTGCGTTATCTTCAGACTTGGAGTAGGCTCCAAGCAGTTCATCGCTGGTGTTTTCAACGCACTTCAGCCAGTCGTCGTCTGGTTCGATAAATTGGTCTCTAAACCTGAAGGTATATTTTAATCGAACCAAACCACCTTCGTTAGGGTTGCTGATGGTCTTTTTTGGCATCTCCTAGTTGTCTACCAATGGCCATATCCTGTAGGCCACGTGCTCTTAGACTAAGTCCCTTGTCCCAATAAATCCGCAGACTGTGCTGAAGGCCCTCTGGCACGCTTCGGTTACCTCATTAATCTCTACCTTCGGCTTTCAGAGGCCGAAACGCGGCCAGATGGGGCGCATGATGATATCTTTTATATCTTCTCTTGCTTTTAAATCATTCGTCACGTAGAACCATTCTTTCATCCAGTCTCCAGGCCATCTCTTCCGAAAGGTTGGCACTGGGCAGCTTGAGCCTGAGCGAGCAACGAAGCTGTAGCAACCAAAGTTGTTATGGTACTGCTCCTTACCCCAGGGCTTTGTCTCATATAAAAGTTCGTGCATGCTGCAGAAACATTTTGCACTTGGTTCTGAACCTTGACTCCTCACGGCCCACACGAAGATCCCCATTCTGATAATTGCTTCGGGGGTAATCTGGTGAAGGAAAATCTCATATATCTTTAGAACTTCAACCACAAATCTACTTAAGGGAAATCGAAGCCCAGCCTTGAAGAAGCTTCGGTAGATAACAACTTCATTCTCTTCATGAACAGGAACAGTCCTGTCTCCATTGTCAGCCCTCACAATAGATATGTCTCGAAAATACCTTCCTCTCATGTTATCAAGATGACTCTGTCTGATAGTCGATTTTCCGAAGACTGCGTGACTTGGTCGCCAGGGCCGATCTTTGGAGTCTTCGCCCTCGCTTTCTGCATCATAACTATCGCTGTCATCGGTATCTTCAGATAAGCCTTCCAGAATTTCTTTCGTAATCTTTTTTGTATTTGTCTTTGCAATTGACTCAATGAATCCAGCAGTCTTTTCCTCAAGAAGCTTCTCCTCCTCACTCAACTTCGTCTCAGCAACAGCTTTCTTATCTTGAGACATCTCTTCGAAAATGGTGAAAATGTGCTCTTAAAGCCGAAGCTTAAAAATCTAAAAAACCAAGCAAGCGTTGGTAGGCAAGAGCTAAAAAATTGAGCAAACAGAGCAGGCGGCAAAAAGCATACCAAATGAGCTCGGGGTGTGTTCTTATTTATATGACTAGTGCGTTGCAAACTGGAGGGCCCCGATTGTCATTGATTGTTGCTATCCTAGCAAAGGGAAGGTGTTTTTTTGGACCTTCGGCTTAAGGCCTTCGTCCATATCGCAATCTGAATTCGTCATTCTAACAAATTAATATTGCGAGGGGCTACTGTTGGGGGGCTTTGGCTTCCGAAGGTCCTCAAAAACATGATTTAACAGTGTTTCTGGAGTATAATACATGAATAGGTACCTTCGGACTTGGATCAGAACCACAATGCAAGAAACACAAAGAATACGAAGGTTGACGCAGAGCCGAAGCTATGCGCAAGGAAGCTTCGGCCGGATAGCAGAAACGGGGAACCGACTTAAAAGGGAAAAGGCTATTTAGACCTCGATAGATCACTATAGAGTCATTAGCAAATGTAAAGGGCATGGGTGTAATTTTACATGGGCTGTGTCCCGTGCCTATAAATAGATGAACAGTGATCCCGTACTGTTCACACTGACTGGTCATTTTGCTTTGGCAACACGCTTGTACCTTTGCTGTCTATCAAGTCAAAGGTATCAAATGTAATTCAATATTGTTTCATTCCTTCATGATAATATAATAAGAATGAGTTGATAATGTTACACAACTATTTATATTGTCTTTAGTATTCATTTTCCTTCTGACATCTTCATACCTTCGAAGTTCGAAGGTATGTCTTTCATAACCTTCGTCTGAAGATCATTATGTCCTAAGGGAAATAATGTTTCGAAGGACGAAGGGCATTAATATTTAACATTTTGTGTTGCTTTGTTCTTAATTCTTAGCATTTGAGAACAAGTCCCCAACAGCGAGCCATCAAAGAATGCATGTAGGAACATTCTGTCTGAATTAGTATAAATCTTACACGCACCGAGCATATCATCTAAATCACGGAACACTCACATACAAATTTATTTGTCGAAGCGTAGGTTCGAAACGCCGACATAAATATTTAGTGTCTAAATTATTCTAAACGCAAAGAGTTTCAACTTTAAAATATTGAATCTTATCAAGCAAGACGACTTTGGTGTAGGGTGTCTCTCCACCTGACGCCATTTGAAAAAAGAAGCTATTTTGTTATTTTTAAAATCTAAAAATAAGAAGCAAATTCAAATGATAAAACCACCAACTTCAATTTAGTAGATCTCTTCAACCCTACAAATGTGATATAAAGTTTGTATTTATCCAACTCTAGTTCAAAAAACTATGTTTTTTTAATATATTTTTATACGTGAGCCATTTTTTTGACCGTGGTTGGAATTCGTTTTCTAGAATTGATGTTTCTAGAAATATCTCTATTTCTAGCTGTATTAGAGACGGTATTTAACACCAAATCCTCTACGCATGGATTTCCATTTCAGACTGTATTCTCATTCATCACGTTTTCTGATGCCCAAATTGCATTTCCCCAATTGCAGTGGTGATGATCCTCGCTTGTGGAACGGCCACTGCAAGATCTACTTTGAAGTGTACACCATCAGCGATACTCTGAAGCCAAGATTTTGCTGCGCTGAACTTTGAAGGGGTTGTGCTACTTGGTTGCCATCAGTTGAGCTTAGGGGGCAGGTTCGGCTCTTGGTCTCTTCTCTGCGATGCAGTATGTGCTTGTTTTGGTAATCAATATCACATTCGTATGAAGTAGATGGACAATATAAAGTAGACTGGTTCTATCGTGGAATACATTGAGCAATTGGATCAACGAATTTTGTGTTATAACTCTGCTTATGATGATGTCTACTTTGTCACTTGATTTCTTGGTGGGCTCAAGGAGGGTTTTTAGTGATCTCGAATCTGGGACTGCCCAAGTTATTCTAGTTGTTCAGGAACAAAGTCCATTTGACCCTAGTCTACTTCAGTTAAGCGGGACAAAACTATGAGATTTAGAGGCTTTGTTGGTAAATAAGAGATCCTGACATTATGAGATTCAGGTAGTGTGGCTACTTTTATCCATGGCACTTTGGTTGCTCAAGTCTAACATCCACAAGCTACTTGTGAATTGCTCAGGTACTCAATAACTGATTGTACTCTCATGGACTCCACTACTACAGTGCTTATCTTCCATGGTTTCAATGGTGTGTCTAGGGCCACTCATTCAGCTTTGATGCCCGAGTTCTTCCACTCAAAAAACTTTGGCATAAATCTTGGCATTGATTGGTTGGAAGAACACAGTCCCGTGTAGGCTCTTGCTCATCATTTGGTGGAGGACCCCTTCTCCACAATTTTGAACATGGTACTCCCATCATTAGATGCACTCCCATCTTCGGAGCCACTATCATCATTAGATAATAATTTGAGTTCACATAACATTACACAAATTAATAAAAAGGGTTCATATAATAGTACACAAATTAATAAATAGATTTCACGAATTAATAAATAGAGTTCACATCATCATGTGCTGCTTTCTAGTTGTCCATATAATCCACCCAAAGAAATCCTAGACTCCCAATAACAGAAACTGAGCCAAACTGAAATAGGAAGCAAACTGAAATTGCTACTTGTTGCTTAAACTGAAATGCCAAAACTGAAGCAAACCCAATCTTTGAACAACACACATCTATGAACTTGGACTAAATTAATAAAATAGGAGGTGCAATTTCACTGGCATGTCCAACTGAAAACATATCATGAGCAGCAAGCATATCATAGAAACACAGGAATCACAGATTGAATTATTAACCAGAGGCGCATACTGTCCACTGTATACACTTTCAAGTATATTTTTCACAATCTAATAAAACACCAGATAGAGAGGTTTATGATTTTTTTGTTTTCTTGGAAAATCACAATTTAATTAGAAGAGGAGGCTAGCCCAAGCAGCAATAAACGCAAAGCCCCCCAATGGTGCCGGTGAAGAAAACTTCATGTCTTCAAGATAAGCCACGGTGTAGCACCTAACAAAATTGTACATCCTCTGTCAATAACGATTTTATGACACAATTCCAATGTAAATAAAAGATGTCAGAAGAACAAATTTATTTTTCTAATTCAATGTCTTCTGATAATTTACGTTTTGGTTAGGGGGGACAAATGCTTACGTTCCAGAGAAGAGCACGATTCCAGCGGTGAGGAGCCCTCCGAACTGCAAACACGTCAAGAATCAGAGAGTCCATGTAAATTAATCGGGAGGTATCGTAACAACAAAAATATTGAAGCGGGCAGCATTGGTACTCACAACGTTGGGGCGCTTGGTGATGGGCGCCCCTAGCAGCGCCGCGGTGTGGACGAGATGGTACAGGGATGCCGTGTGGCAAACCAGCCAAAACCATTCACGACAAATTATATAAAGCAAATCGCTAAATTGGGAGGAATGAATCGGAGACCGTAGAGGGATGTGGATGATGGAGAACGTCATCTACCTCTTTGTACGCGGGGTTCTTGGGGCGGAACATGTGAGCGCCGTAGGTACCGAGCCCCAAAGTGGCAACCCCTGCTCAAATCAACCACTCATCTCGGTGGTTTGATTGAGGAAAGAGGATTCCAGGAAGAAGGGGGCGGGGGAGAGGACAAAAAGAGTGAAGAAAAAAGGTGGGTTACCGGAGACGGAGGCCACCTTGTGCCACAACATCAGATCCGTCGCCGCCTGGAGGTCAACCACTAATCTTGGCACACATGGTCATCACACGACATGAGCACAGGAGCATGAGGGACTCACCGGAAAGGCCATCCCGACGGTGTCTACCTCCAGTCGCGCCTAGAGGTCGTCGTAGAGCTGGTACTGGCCGACATCGCCTCCTCCCACTATGCCTCCAGTTTTCAAGAATGAATAAGCCATGCATTAGGACTAATGCCATGTCATGATACGATACCCGAAGAAATCAAGCACATCTGCGACTTGATTAGCGAGATCAGCAACAGATGGCACCAGCACATCTGACGACATTGGAGCTGCTCCCATCTGTAGGACTCTTAACAAAAGCCACACAGCAAAGATCATGTAAGTAACAAACTCGAAATACAGACACAACACACCTTGTCACAGGGATTGAACCAACATCACTGACCTCATGCCCCTGGGGATTGATGTGGTAGACGCAGAAGTTGTGTAGCAACAAAGACGCCACTTCCGGGCAGAAGAAAAATCCTTGGAAACAGGACATGTCTGCCCAAGCCAATAGGAAGCAGCGAGATATAAACATTGTTAAGTCTTGGTAGTGAATCAGAAAAAAAATCTTCGATCGACAACACTTACAGTTCAGAGCTACATCTGGGTACGTTATAAGCGCTGGCTTGTCCTCGTCTCCGTACACGGCAATGGTCACAGAACCACATCTCTGTAAGTAAGCAAGATGAAAAAGCATGATGTTCATGCTGTTACCCAATACATAAGTAGCTGTTAATATTCATTTACACTCTAAACTCTAAAGTAACTTGCCCTTGCGAAGTCTTCCTCACGGGATTTTTTTCATTATATATCCAATCACCAGAACAGATGAGTCACATAGTTCCTACATCAAAGAGGGAGACACTCCAAATCAATGCACTCTATAATTACAATAAGTGTTCAAGAAGAAAGCAAGGGCAAACTTACCCTTTTTATTAGAGTAGCCAAGGTGAGAAGCAACTGCTGAAGCCTTTGAACAATTAAAACACCAGGAACCTCTATGCTACATTCATTAGCTGGACCAGTGAAGTGTATCAGTTCCCATCATCCCTCACAAGGACAAATGTTCCATTATGTAATACAGCAATTGCCACATTCTATCTTGAGGAAAGTTCTAATAAAAAATGACTTGCTAAAAATAGCCTGAAAATAAAACCTGGCTTTTCAGTCCTAGTGTATAGGCTTACCTACAGAAAGAACTCTCCAGTTCTAATTCTGGAGCTCAGAAATTAAACCTTTGTCAACTCTTGAAGTCGCATAAAAACAAAAACTTGCCCGGCTCCATTCTAACATTAATTCAATCAGAGAAAGATTCCCACTTTTCGCAAGAAGTGCTATAGAGCCAAACAAGTGTGAGCTTGCGACCTTTTCAACAAAGCCTGACTAATAAAAGAAAATAGGGGGAACTTGTAAGCATATTTATTTATTTATTTTGTGAGTGCCTGTTATGATCTTTTTTAAAAAATATACAACTATTAAATATTAGAACAACATTATTTTCACAACAATTTCATAAGGGCGCATAGGGTTGGTATGGAAGTTTCGACAGTTAAGAAATATTTTGTGCTGAAGCAAGAAGCTTCGACAGTTAAGAAATATGTTGTACTCAAGCAAATAGCCAACAAGTGTCTTAAATGTTCAAAACTCAAAGGCAGTGACAAAAAACCATTATTTCTGATATGAAGGATAACAATTACATAAGATCAATTCAAAATTCAATGGTCCCATATTTCATGATGAACTTGACATGGGTTATCATGCACTTGATTTTATCAGGACATAAGATAGAAACATTTGACCATGCCTAAAGATTATTGAAACATATGCTAGTAAGCAAAAGTTTAACAGGAAATTGCCACCAGATCAGCAGTAAGAAACTGCCTTTCCATTAGAAATGACTGATTTCTCATTCATTTTTGTTAACATGATGCCATTCTTTGAAGACGGCATGATAAGATAGACACCCCATGGGCCATGATGGGTAAGTATGGCAAGAGGAAGCAAATATTGTCGATGTGAACTTCTGAAGATGCAACTTCAGAGGGATGTAATAATAATGTAGATAAGTAGAGCACCTCATTAGTTGGCATGCCCTCTGCATAGCAGATTGCCTGAAAAAGGATAGAAGAGGATATAATCAGATGCCCATCACTTGCTCAGTTTATGAACTCTTGTAAGCTCTACTGATCCAGTAGCAGCAAGCATTTGAACTATTTATTGGGCTAAAACTTGAACACAGGGAACCCGTCAACAACAAGATGATGTAGCCCTAAACGGGATCCTAAATGCAGATATCAAGGATTACTGCAAAGTTGAGCTTTTAGCCAAGTTCCTAAAAAGACATCAAGGATCCTAAACATTCGAGCATATGACATTAATCAACAAGAGAGAAAAACGGAAAAGTTGAGCTTTTAGCCAAGTTCCTGGGACAATCTATCAGCGAGAGGATTTCCTTGAACAGTACGACACTATTAAACAGTAAGATCTTAGCCAACTCATCTAGCAAAACAATGACGAATCGCGCCAATAGACACAAAACCAAGCTACTCATACCATGGTCAGGTTGGAGTAGCGCAACCGCCGAAGCAGCTCCTCTACCCCGGGCCGCAGAGCCACCACCGCTGCCTCCCTGGTGCAGGAGGGGTCGAGGAGGAGAGAGGCATCCAGCACGAGTCGTACGGGCTGCCTGGTGGCCATGGCTTAGGGGAGTGAGATGCCAATCACCAATGCCTGAATTCTATTCCTGGCTTTCTGCTCGGCGATGGGACTTGGGGCTGTCGGGCCGGACGCCTGCTGAACCTGGTCACCTGCAGTCGGGCATAGGAAAGGGACCTTGGTGTGGTCAGTGCCGGCGATGTCCACGGCTGTGGGATCCTCGCACCGGCATGCCTCCATCATGTCGCCTAGAAGCCTTCGCGCGTCCGCTTGCGCAGGTCGACACGGCCGAAGACGCCACTAGCCTTCGCGCATCCACTTGCCCAGGTCGCCAAACGCAACCTCGCATCGTCCAGATCCCCGCCTCCTCCGTTCACGAGCGCATGTCCGTCGCCCTGCCGCTGCGCCCACAGCCCACGAGGCAACATGCCACATCACTGGAGCGTGGATAAGTCAGCGGATGCATACAGAAACCGGCCGGTGTCCTCCTCATCATAGTCACCTTCATCCTCACCACCCCCATCAACGCTTGCATCCATGCTTCCATTCCCTATGGAGCCATCCGATGCTACCTTCTAGATCTACGATCCCGGTAAGATTAGCTATGGAGTGGGTGGGATCGAGTGGTGGGCGGCGGAGAGACTACTGGCTAGGAGGAGCAGTCAGATCTCGTGGAGCTTGGGGAGTTGGCGGCGATTTGGGAGGCGTGGGTTGGGCATGCACGGGCGAGATGCGGCTAGCAGCGCGGCAATTTGGAAGGCGCAGGGACTGTGGGCCTCGTGTGGATCAGGCGTGGGGGAGCGGAAGGCGTGGTCCTGGGCGAAGATTTCGGAAGGCCGACGCTCTGCTCTCCATGGAAAGCATTGAGTCGGGATTGCGCGGTCGCGAGGAGGGAGGAGAGTCGGGGCCTGAGCGTGGGCGAGGAGAGTCAAGCGGAGGCGTGGTGAAGCTTGGTGGACGCCCTCGTTGCGTCCTTATAGAGTAGTAGTAGATTTAGTACTTCATGGATTTTAAGCGACGTGGCGTATTTTTATTGGTTGGAGCACGACCACGCAAAGGGCCACAGAAACCACGGGCGCACATGATCCTAACATGGGGCAGTTTTCAATTGACTATGGCTGCATGCACATGCGATAGGGACCTTGGCTATTTTTATTTCTTGCTTGCATGCAGATTAAATTGCATATGCATGGGGCGGGGCTCAGGCATCGGTTTCCTTTTCCAACGCATGCAAACATAACGGATCACTAACGGAGTGGTTGCTTACTTCTTCTCGGTTGCAAATCGCAACCTGCACGACGCCAACAGCAGGGCAAAACCGGATCGCGCAGGGGGGGTAGAGGGTGGTGCCGATGGCTTGCCGGTGACGGCGCGCACGGTGGAGCTCACTGACCGGGCTCTCGCGGGGCAGGGCTAGCATGCACAGGCATGGCGCAGCGCAGGGACATCGTGAGAGAGGCGGGCTGGGCAGGGGCTCCATGGCTAGCCGGGAGTGGAGCTCGCCGAGGCTGGCCGCCACGCTGTCGTGCCAGGAGCAGGGATGGCTAGCTGGGCAAGGGCGCGACAGGGTTGCTCGCCGAAGCAAGTGCACGAGCCGGCGTCGCGCGTGTGGGCGTCATGGGAAGAAGAAACAACGGACCATGACAGAGAGAACGAAATACTCACCGGGAACATGAGTGGTGAGCCGGACAAGACTCCATAGCGGCTGCATGCCAGACGGACTAGGGAAGAACAGTGACGAATGGGGCTTCTCCACACGACGACGAGCTCGACGCAGCGGCTCTGATGCAGGCGAACACGGCGAGGACGAACTCCGGTGCGGCGGTTTCGATGGAGAGCTCCGAACGCGTGTCGGGATGGCGAGGTGAGGACTGGGCGGCGGTTTTGGAGACATCGGGTGCTGGCTATTGGGGAAATGAAGGAGGGAAGAGGAGAGGATGTGCAGACGCTCGGATAGGACAGCGTGGGCGCGGACGTCGGGTTTCTCGGCGTCGTGGGCGAGTGCCGCAGCGCGCAGAGCGAACAGAAAGCAGTTGAGAAGATGAACAGGAGGTGGGCGCATGGCATGCGCGGTGGCGGCGGGTGGAGAGCGCGCACGTGCAATGTGCGAGCGAGGCGGCCGAGCGCGGCCGCTGGACCGCGGGGAGGGGCGAGCTGGGCTGGCCGAGAGGGGGGGCCTGGGCCCAGTTAGGCTTTCTCCCTTTATTTCTTTGTTTCTTCCTTTTTCTCTTTTCTATTTCCTACTAATTCAAATCGAATTCCTTATTAAACGCATACTTCACAAACTCACTCATCAAACAAAGTGAAAATATGTTTTAGCATGATGCGACAATCAAGACACCTATAGAATTTTGCTTTACTAGGCTTACACATCGATATAAAATAAAATAATTCATCACTATTTACAAAAAAAGAAAAGAAAAGTAAAGAAAAGAGAGGGTAACACCTGAATTTGGTGGATATTAAGAAAGAATTGTATACCCCCAAAATCAAAGTGTTACAGGGCGCAATGGAGAAAATTAGGGAACAGATGGCTGAACTATTTCGAGATAGGCTCGGAGTTAGTGTAGCAGAGTAGGGCAATAATATCAAAAGCCATATGATCACCAGTTTGGCGTTGTCCCATACCCACAAGGGGCATAGCAAGGATACCAGAGTTTTCATTTTTTTGGTAAAAGTGGTAGAAGTACACACGAATATGTAGCCTAGTTCCTAGAACACCTAGGCGAATTGGCCAATAGGAAAGCTTTTCGTGTTCATTTATTTTGTTTTTCCCTTACTGGTACAACTTTTGCATGGTACATCACCCTACCTCCTAATTCCATTAGTTCCTCGAATGATATAGAAAGTAAATTTCATGAACATTTCTTTTCCAGGGAATATGAATTAGGGTTGACTAATTTAGCCTCAGTCCGACAGGGAAGTGAAGAATCGGTTAATGATTATATCTGGAGGTTCTAATATACTAGAAACCGATGCTTTCAGATCCATGTCACTAACAAAGAGCTAGCAGGGCCAGCTTTTAATGGGTTGCGATCCTATGGCACCCATGTCACACCCGGATTTAAGAGATAAAGTCGGGTGTGTCTCATATGTGCGCCTTAGAAGAAGAACACATATAATAACAAAGTGTATAGAGATAAATGTCACAATATCATAAAAGTAATTATTACATAGCGAAAGTCTTACAAAAATAATGATAAATATAAAGCGAACTAATGTCCATCCATGGCGCCATAAAGTTGACTGGGAGACGCCACCTAGATCAACTCGTACTCCTCGTTGCACGGCTCCTCCTGGACCACCTATTCTTCTCTTGTGGGGGGTTATATATCGCAAGTGTGAGCTCACTAAAGATCATAGCTCAACAAGTTGTGGGGAATAATGTGTATGAACTCACCAAAGGTGGGAGTTCATGTGAAGTGTAAGGTCGATCAACAATAGGGGTTAAAGCTAAGCATTGCTTTTAATAAGTTGGTCAAATTTTATTAGCAATTACTAGATGTAAGTAAATACCATACCAGAATAATAATAGAGCAAAATTAATAATACATCCCATGCAATGCAAATGACAAATTGAATTTAGTTCCATAGTTTAATCATGCGAGAGTCCTGAGCTGCTCATGACCGCGAGCATGGCTAGTATACCAGTTTTACACTCTGCAGAGGTTGTACCCTGTACCCACAAGTCATGTTACCCATCTGCCACGGGGTTGTATGGGCCCCATACATCTCTACCAAGGAAGCGAGGCAGGATAACACTACGAGGCCTTTACAATGTTCCACTAGCTTCAGAAAACACGCTACAGTTTCTAGGAAGAGCAATGCAGGAATCCCCGTCTGACCGCCATCACAGCAAAATCAACCCGGAAACCTCCCTACACGCCTACTGCCCTTCCCCCTATCGGGTAAGGTCTCCACTAGCTTTCCTAGTTAGTCAGCCAAGGGCGTCCCATTCCACCCTTGTGGTGGCACATGTTTCTCAAGTTAAGCTCCATGTTCCAATTAAAATAGTAATCTTATCATGAACAGAAATAGAACAATAATAAATAATTGGAACATAATCGTAATGTAATATTAATTCCAAAACCATATATAGCAATAGTAATGACTACCCAAAAATTTAGGGGTAAATAAGGTGAAAAGATAATCAGACTAGGGTGACCTATTGGGTCCCATCAAAATTAAGTCTAAGCATGAATAAGTGATAATAAAGAACATTATTGGGTAATAAAATTAGTCAAGGGCACAACTTTCCTTCAATGAGCTCCTGCTCAGCAACTTCTACCTGCTGAACACCTCACTCCTCAGCCACTGGCTCTTCTACTCGCCACAATACAAACAAGCATAGTACAAGGGAAAAATTAACATCACACCAAACATGTATACAAAATACATATTAATAATCTACACATTAAAACAAGATCATAGGAAAAAGAACCACTAAATTCGGAGTTACGGATCCCAAGTTATGATTTTCCGAAGTATTTATGTGTTTGGTACAAGATTAATTAAGTGATCAAATTTAATGTGGTTTTCATGCTAAAATAGTGTTACTAAGTTATAAACAATATTATTACAAAAATATAGGAACTGTAATGGATCAATTTGGACTTCATATGAATTTTCTAGGAATTATACAAGTTCTTAGTAATTATTTTTACATTAAAAATCAATTTCTATTTCATTTTCCTTGATTTTCTATTTTCCTGGACTGCGCGCATGACTCTAGAGAACATCAGGGGTCTCAACGCAAAATTCCCTAGACTAGGATCTATCCCCGCAGTGGACTGCGGGTCGATTTGATTAAAGCAGGGGGTCTCTTTTGTAAAACTACCAGCCGAAAGGGTACGCGAGAATCTCAGCCATCCGATCTAAACTCTACGCTACATATTAGATTTAATCCGCCCAAACATTCCGACCGCTAGATCTAAAGTGAACGGCTCGAATTGGACGTACCAACGACCGAACCGGTACGCGCCCACGACGGTCGGATGATGGATCAATGGTTCCGATTTAAAATACGAAAGATATCCCCTGGTCTAATCTACGCCATCCGACTCCGATCAGACGGCACAAACACCTTCTTCTCTAATGCCCCGCTCTTTCCCCCCTCGATGTCACACCACGCCGCCGATGGACCGATGTCTTCGACGATGCCAATCGAGCTCATTACTATGTTATACTGCAATTAGAGGTTCTACACGTTCGCAAGACGAAAGCGAGTCGGTTGGAAGCTCACTCATCGGTGATTAGACATCGGTTGTGGCTGCCCACGTTCCGCGCGAATTCGTGGCCGAGAGCGGGCAACGACGACGAATTGCCCCGATCCGATGACCCCCAGACCCACTGGTTGCTACCACCGCGTGCGCAAACCCGCGGCGAAGACCCTGAGCCGACGCCGATGCTGAGACACCGCCCAGACCAAGGATGGTGGAGCGACACTCTTTCCCCCGACGCAAAATCTGATGGCGGCTAAATTCTGGTTAGCGGCTAGGGTTTGGTCGTCGCGGGACGTTATGGCTGGGCGGTCTCTTTATACGCGCGGACGAAGCCAACACACGACGCATTTCTTCCAAAATCCCTGGCGAGATCGACGCGACGCTTGCGGGCTCCATTACGTCGCCGCGGATCTAACCACCAGGGCCCACAAAGCAGCGATGGCGAGCACATGCACGGAGGCTAGCACGCGGGCCCCACAACCCAGCGAAAGGAGCGAATGCGAGGGTAAGATAGTGGCTGACCGGTGGACCCAACACGTCAGCACCAGTGGCGCGCGCGAGAGTGGGGTTGGGCTGCGCGGAGGAAGGAGGTTGTGGGCCGAGTTCAAAAGAATTGGCCCAGACACGGTTTTTCTCCTTTTCTTTTTTTTCTGTTTTCTTTTCTTCTTATTTTGAATTTCAAATTTGAATTTGAATTTTGCTATGGGTTTCACCATTGAGCCAGATGTACAAATTCAACTCCTAGTGCAAGATGACTATGCATTTATTTATGTATTTATTTCCTGTATATAATACTTTCTTTCCTCCCCTCTTTTCTTGATTATTTCTCATTTTCAAATATTCAAGTTAGTCATTAACTCTCAAATTTGGATATAAATTTATTTCTATTAATGTGACTATTATTATTATTAAATGCATGTTGGGGGCCTTCGTCCTCCGAAGGTCCTCAAAAACATGATTTGACAATGTTTTCCGAGTGGATTATGTGAACAGGTATTTTCGGATCCAGAATTATGAATATGGAGCACGGCCAGGACGAAGCCTGAACCAGACGAAGGTCGAGTGTAGCCGAAGCTGTGCGCAGGGAAGCTTCGGCGCGATGGCAGAAGGGGGAACCGACTTAAAGATGAAAAGACTTCGGGGGCCTCGACAGATTTCCATAAGCCGTTAACAAATGTACTGGACATGGATGTAATTTTACGTGGGCTGCGTCCCGCGTCTATAAATAGATGAACAGTACTCCCGTACTGTTCACGCGGACTTGGCATTTGCTTTTGCGTCACGCTTGTACTTTCTACCTTCTCTCAGGACCGAAGGTACATTTGTAGTTTGAAATCATTTCTATTTTTCCATGTTAATAAAATAGAAATGATTCTGCGATGATGCTTATATTATATTTCATGCTTTATATAAGTCCCTCGTCATTATCTGTTATGTTTGCGAAGGTATTTCTCTTATGACCTTCGTCCCAGACTCATTATTTCCCGAAGGGGACATAATGCTTCGAAGGACGAAGGACTTTAACACTTAACACTTTTTATGTTGCCTTGTTCTTAACTCTTAGCATTTGAGAACAAGTTCCCAACATTGGCGCCCACCTCCGGTGAACTCACTTCCACTTCGAGTCTTCGTGAACACCCTCGGAAGATATAGACCTTCGCTATGGCGCCGAAGAAAGCTTCAGCGGCTGGGGCTGCAGCACTACAACCGCTGGACCACAACCAGGAGACCGTCTCTCTTCGGGAGGCCAGAAGCCAGAAGAGAAAAGCTGTTAGCCCGACGCTTGAGGAAGAAGAGCTAGACCAAGAAATCAGAGAGATGGAGATGCTACATCAACAAGTGCAGAGGAAGAAGGAGAAGATGGCCCGCCTAGCTGAGTTGCAAAGGCAAATTGACGAAGCTTCTGAGGAAGTTCGCCATCTCACTCACGATGAGCAGAACAGAAGGCCTCATCAGAAAGACCTCCATCAGGAGGGCTTCGTCAACGAAGACGACTGGTATGATAATTTCCATCAGGGAAATTTTGTTTTTGATGATGCTTCTCCTCTGTCTGCTGAGCTGCAGGCTACACCTTGGCCTCCATCCTATAAGCCACCCCAGCTCCCCATGTTTGACGGCCACTCCGACCCGAAGCAATTCTTGATGAGCTACGAAGCAACAGTGTCTTCGTACGGGGGCAACGCTGCAATCATGGCGAAGTCTTTCGTCATGGCCGTCAGGAATGTTGCTCAGACCTGGTATTCCTCCCTTCGGCCAGGAACAATCACTTCATGGCAGAAGCTGAAGGATATGTTACTGACCAGCTTTCAAGGATTTCAAACGAAGCCGGTTACAGCTCAAGCCCTCTTCCAGTGTATTCAGGATCACGAAGAATACCTTCAGGCGTATGTCCGAAGGTTCTTACGATTGAGGGCGCAGGCACCAACGGTGCCCAATGAAATCGTTATCGAAGCCATGATCAAGGGGCTCCGTCCTGGACCTGCAGCTCAATACTTTGCTCGGAAGCCTCCTCAGACCTTGGAGAAATTGCTCCAAAAGATGGATGAGTACATTCGTGCTGACAATGACTTTCGCCAAAGAAGGGACGAGGCCTTCAGATTTTCTGAGATGACCAGGAGCTTCGGAGGAAGATACTACCCGAGGCATGTCCGTTCCATTCACAACACTCAGAATGATGATAAGGGGAGTCAGCAAAACAGGCCGCAGTGCTCCTCACAGGCTTCGGGGCAACAACAAACTTTCTTTCGGCCACCAGCTCCAAGAGGCAGAGGCGCCAGGGGCTTCGGCGGAAGATTCGGAGATCAGCCAAGGAGACTGTTTTGCCTATTCTGTGGAGAGGGCAAGGGCCACACCACTAGGACGTGCCATGTTACAATCCAGAAGCAAAAGGAACTAGCCGAAGCTGCATCTCAACAAGCTCAGTCGAAGCAGGTTATGCATACTGCTTCGTTTCATCCGCCTTATGTCCCACAATACATAGACAACCACCCTGCGGCTTCTGTAGCTTCGGCAAGTCAACCTCAAGCTTCCTGGCAGCAGCTTCCGCCTCCACCTCCATTGCAGCAAGGTCAACAGCCAGAAGGGAGTCAATATGCTCCACATCAGAGGGACTTCAGAGAACAGTCCGAAGCTCGCACAGTCAACAGCACTGTGCCAGAGTCGAAGCACATTTATTGACATATCCTACCTTTGATAGCAGTCTTTTCTATTCAGTTTTATTTTCTGTGAAGCAAAAAACATTGATAGTTTTCATGTAATAATTTCGTTGTTTCCCACGAGGAAAATCTATTTGCTCCACAGGCTTAAGTTGCTGAAGCCTAAAACTTTTTCCGTTACCAAGGAGGATCTTCGGATTAAAAATCCTTCGGAGTAACAGAAAGTCGTTCTAAGGAACGCAGAGTAAGTTTATGAAGTCACAAAAAGCCGTTCCAAAGGGAGCGCAGTGTAAGTTTTCTGCTCAGAAGTCGTTCCTAAAGGAATGCAGAGCCTACAGCGAAAAGTCAACGCTGATACCGCCTAAGTAAAAGGCGAAGAAGCTCCTAAGGGAGGCTTACAGCGAAAAGTCAACGCTGATACCGTCTAAGTAAAAGACGAAGAAGCTCCTAAGGGAGGCTTACAGCGAAAAGTCAACGCTGATACCGTCTAAGTAAAAGACGAAGAAGCTCCAAAGACGTTCCCAAGGGAATGCAGAGCTTACGAATATATTTTATGTGTATCTCCGGAACAAATGTCACATGCATAACATAACATCATCACATCATTTTGCATAGCATAAGCATCATACATCATATTGCATTTGGCAAGAGAAGGAGATACTCTCAACCTTCGAAAGGATGCTTTGAGAAAGTGACATCGAAATTGTACAGCTTCGGAATACAGCTTCGGAGAATATTTTTACGAAACATGGGCGGGCTTTATCAGATCAATATCGAAGTTGTATAGCTTCGGAGTATAGCTTCGAAGAATGTTTTGACGAAGCATGGATGTGATTCATCAGAATAATTTTAACGGAGAATGCCTTCTTCACGAAGCATGAAAAGAAGGGAAGGTGTTTTTTCGCCAAAGGCTCAAAAATGGTATGTATTTAATGTTTCATGCATCGTAAAGAATTCAATAATGAAAGGAGATTTGTATATTACATTCAAATGTACAAAGTGTTACATAGATTACACTTTAAATGATTTTTCCAAATAGCATCTAATCTTCTCTCAATACTTCTTCGGCGGCCTCATTTAGAAGTTGGTCAGCAATCTTGTCCAAGATAGTTTCGGCCATTTGTTTAATTTCTTCGTCGACATTTGATCCAGCAGTTTCTGAGGGAAGAGAACATTTCTTCATTACTTTTGCAAACCTTGAGCAAAGTTTGGAATAAAAATTACAACACAATAAGAGCGACTAATTGGTACCTAATTGCCTTTCGGGCTCTGTACTCCTTTCGGCAGCTTCTGCCACTTTTCTGGCGTCATGAATGCCTTTTTCGCTCCTTTGGATGATCTCTTGCGCCATTCCTCGGCCGCCGTCGTTCCAGATATCAGTAAAAAATTTGCCACCAACCACGCTTGCTTCGGCCGAGGGGTCCTTGACGTCTTCGGAAGATAAGGTAGCTTCGGATTGAGCTAAAAATTTTACATGCCCGCAACCTTTCTTCTCTAAGACAGAAGCAATTCCTCTGGCGCCCGAAAAAGCGCATATGTCGCCACGACTGTTCAGAATCTCTTCGAAGGCCTCTGCTTCGTGGCTAATCCATTCCAGCGGACCTTCGGGATTGCCTCGAGAGAAATTCTCTTCGCTGGAAAAGGCGCCTACGCTGGCGAAGCTGGATTTAATTTTATTCACACATTCTACAGATTTGACATAGCATTTCCCCTGAGATGTGCGAAGCTCCTTAACTTTTGATTCCAATTTGCTGACCATAAAATCACTAAGTTCTCGTTTCGTTTCCTCAAGCGCGCGCTCCTCTTTAGCTCTAGCCACCTGTTTCTGAAGATCTTTAATCTCGCGTTTTTGAGCTTCGGCCTGGGCCTTTGAAGCAGCTTCGTCTTTTTTCACTTTATCTACCAGTGTAAGCAGAATTTTATCTTTTTCCAAAGCTTCGTTTCTCAGTCTGATAACTTCGGAGCGTAAATTATTAAACGCAATTTCATAGCTTTCATCTTCGGCGCTCTTTTGGGCTCTTAGTGCGTTGCTTAGGATCAGGCCCTATACGAAAAAGAATTCATATAAGAAAAAAGGAATGAGTTGCGTAAAAATAAGGGGGTTTTTCAAGTGTCTAATTCCTATACCTTCAGGCTGTTGTACGCAAGACTGTCTGCGAGATCTTCTTTCGTCATGGCGCTTAATCCAGATTCAAGCTTCGGGAAACCAATACTTCTGGCCATTTCTCGGCAGACAGATAGCTCTTTGTTGTCAGGCAGGCAGTATAAGAAGTCATCTTCATTCGTTCCATTGAATATTACTGCCCCCTTTGGATATTTTAGTTCCTTTGCATAATGGATGGCTTCATGAGTTTCTTCTTCGGATAGCTTCTTCCCCGAAGCATGTCGTATCATGTAATCACGCATGCTGACAGGTGCTTCGGGGATGGCGGTGTCAGTTTCTTCAACTAATACTGGTTCTGGAATTTTTATTGCTTCGGCTTCAAAAGGTTGCTCCTTGTAGGGCTCTGAAGGCCCAGCTTCAGCTTCAGCTTGTTGAGCCGAAGCTTCAGTAGAAGCTTCAGCAACTTCAACACTCTTTTTTGGAATTGTGCTTGAAGACTTAATTGTCTCCAAGACGTCTAGTACATTTACCATTCTTTTCCTTTTTGGGGTCACTGATGGCCCCTTTTGGTTTTTTGCTGTTTCAATATTTACTGCAGGACTCAAAACTTCTAATGTTTTTTCCTTAGTCGGTTTTTTCGCTTCTTCCATTTTTTCTGTGGATGGTGCTTCGGCCATCTCTGCAGTTTCTGGCAGCAAGGTTGGCTGTTCAGCTTCGGTGGCCGAAGAAGCTTCTCCGGTGAACTCAGGCACCGAAGCTGGTTCAATATAACGCGGCCGATGCGTAAGAACCTTTATCTTTTTCCTTTTCGGTTCTGGCTCACTAGGAGCAGCTGCAGCTTCTTCTTTTGCAGAGATTGTGTTTTTTCTCTTCTGCCTTCGAATGGGATAGCAGTAATCAGGGTAGACAAACCCAATGGCATCAAATACCCGATTCAGTCTCTTCTTTTTTCGGCCTCCGAAGGCTGCTGACATTGCATTATCTTCAGCCTTCGAGTAGGTCCCGAGTAGCTCATCACTTAAATTGTCAATGCTTTTCAACCACTCATCATCTGGCTCAATAAATTTATCTCCAAATTTGAAGGTGTACTTCAGTCTCACAAGCTCACCTTCGTCGGCCTCTTTTATGGTTTCTTGTGGCATTTCCCATTTCTCAGCAAGCGGCCACACCCTGAAGGCGATATGTTCTTGTACTAAGTCCCTTGTTCCTATAAAAGAACAGACAACGCCGAAGGCTCTTTGGCACTTTTCGGCGGCTTCGTTCATTTCAACCTTCGGCCTCCGAAGGCCGAAGCTTTGCCAAATAGGACGCATAATTATACCTTTGATGTCTTCTCGTGCTGATAAGTCATTCTTCACATAAAACCATTCTGTCATCCAATCCCCGGGCCATCTCTTCCGAAAGGTTGGTACGGGACAGCTTGCCCCGGACCGAGAAACGAAGCTGTAGCAGCCAAAGTTGTTATGGTACTGTTCTTTGCCCCAAGGCTTTGTTTCATACAATAATTCATGAACATTACAGAAGCTTCTTGCGTCAGGCTTCAGACCTTGGCTCCTCGCGGCCCACACGAAGATATTTAGCCTTATAATTGCCTCGGGAGTAAGTTGATGAAGATAGACTTCGAAGATTTTCAACACCTCCACGACGAAGCTGCTCAAGGGGAATCGCAATCCAGCTTTCAAAAAGCTTCGGTACACCACAACTTCATTTTCTTCAGGGTGTGGACAAGTTTTTTCCCCTTCGTCCGCCCTCACAATGGACAGATCCCGGAAATACCTTCCTCTCATATTAACAAGATGATTCTCTTTGATAGATGATTTACCATAAACTGAATGGCTTGGTCGCCAGGGGCGATCTTCGGAGTCTTCGCCACTACTGTCCATATCATAACTTTCACTGTCACCAGTATCTTCAGACAGCCCCTCCAGAATTTCCTTGGTAATCTTTTCTGTGTTGGACTTCGACATCGCTATAAGAAACCCTAGGTTCTTCTCTTCATCAAGACTCAGCTTCATCTCAGCAGCAGCCTTCTTAGCAGCTTCAGACATCTTCGGAAGCGCTAAAAAACTGTTTTTAAAAGCCGAAGCTTCAAAGCTAAAAGATCAGCAAATCTTAGTGCACAAGAGCTAAAAATTTTAGTGGGCCGAAGCAGAGGGCAAGTGTGCGTACCAAATCAGTTCGCGATGTGATCTTATTTATACGCCTAGGGCGTTGAAAATTGAAAGGCCCCGCTTGTCAGTAGATGTTGCTATTCTAGCAAAGGGAAGGTGTTTTTTCGGACCTTCGGCTCAAGGCCTTCGTCCATATCGCAATCTGAATTTATTATTTACAAATTAATATTGCGAGGGGCTACTGTTGGGGGCCTTCGTCCTCCGAAGGTCCTCAAAAACATGATTTGACAATGTTTTCCGAGTGGATTATGTGAACAGGTATTTTCGGATCCAGAATTATGAATATGGAGCACGGCCAGGACGAAGCCTGAACCAGACGAAGGTCGAGTGTAGCCGAAGCTGTGCGCAGGGAAGCTTCGGCGCGATGGCAGAAGGGGGAACCGACTTAAAGATGAAAAGACTTCGGGGGCCTCGACAGATTTCCATAAGCCGTTAACAAATGTACTGGACATGGATGTAATTTTACGTGGGCTGTGTCCCACGTCTATAAATAGATGAACAGTACTCCCGTACTGTTCACGCGGACTTGGCATTTGCTTTTGCGTCACGCTTGTACTTTCTACCTTCTCTCAGGACCGAAGGTACATTTGTAGTTTGAAATCATTTCTATTTTTCCATGTTAATAAAATAGAAATGATTCTGCGATGATGCTTATATTATATTTCATGCTTTATATAAGTCCCTCGTCATTATCTGTTATGTTTGCGAAGGTATTTCTCTTATGACCTTCGTCCCAGACTCATTATTTCCCGAAGGGGACATAATGCTTCGAAGGACGAAGGACTTTAACACTTAACACTTTTTATGTTGCCTTGTTCTTAACTCTTAGCATTTGAGAACAAGTTCCCAACAATGCACATACAAATAAAAGCCAACATGATGCACAATTTAGTGATGTCATTTATTAATGTTTAGTTTTTAAATGGGGTGTTCACATGTGTTTATATGTAGAGGCAACTCATATATAGGGAAATTTTTTCCATTTCTTATTCTTTACATCTTGGGTATTACAACCCAGTTCTTTTCGATAGCTCAGCTACATCAACGGACTTTGGCCTATGAAAGCCAAAGTAAAGAAACATCGAAATCAACTAGCCATAATATCCATCTAGTGGAGCGTGATAATTTAGATGATGAATCCGCAAATGAATATACCGCTGAGCTTATTTGGCCGACAAAGGCCAAACCTTTTCCATGTTCTTCTTTGGAGCTAGTTCAAAAGAATCGACGAGAAGAAGTTAAATTTACTTTTACTGTTGTCAAATATGATAAAATATTTGACGAGCTAGTAAAAAATGACAACATTAAATTAACACATACTATTCCTCCTATGGATGAATTAAAGAAGCATGCTTATTGCAAATGACATAATTCTTTTTCCCATGCCACCAATGATTGTAATGTTTTTCGTCGATAGATACAATCAGCCATAAATGAGAACCGATTGATCTTTTAGGAGATGCAAGTGGACACACAACCATTTCCTGTCAATACGATAGAACAAAAATGTCTTGGTTCGTCCGAGAATGGCCGATAAAGGCAAAAACAAAAACATCATCATTGGTGATCCTTGCACGTCAAATATATCGCAAGGAGGGATTGCTTAGAAGGCTCTAGATAGGAAGACTAACAAATCCGGAGATGTTAGAGGCAGGCTCAATCGATCAGACGAGCAAAGATCCCTGACTTGAGCACCGCGGATGGTCCGACACCTACGCGTGGACGGTCCGGCTGACTCAGCCGGACAGTCCACCCATGGCCAGAGGCGTCGACCACCACACAAAGCGAAAAGGGACGTAGGAACTATCGATGTTTCGACCCCGGGGGTCCCTGGACCGACGAGTAAATTGTCGCCGCGTGTCCCAGCCTAGATGGGTCGCCGCGAGACGGAGCACAAAGGGGGGAAAACAGCAAAGGGGAAACCCGCGGCCTCCGTGTTGTCCAGCGTCCAGGTCAGGTGCGCTTGCAGTAGGGGGTTACAAGCGTCCGCGTGGGAGAGAGCGAGAGCGAGAGAGAGACTGTCCGCCAGCCCGTTCTCCCGCGCGGCCAACCTCCTCATACGAGAGCCCTGGACCTTCCTTTTATAGGTGTAAGGAGAGGGCCCAGGTGTACAATGGGGGGTGTAGCAGTGTGCATGCCGTCGTGGCTGTCGGAGAGGTTTTGGCACCCTGTTCATGTGATGTCGTGGCCGTCGGAGGAGTCCTTGATCCCTGTGGAAGGACAACTGTCGGGGCTGTCGGATCCTTGCTGACGTCTCCTTGCTTCCGTAAGAGGCTGAGAGCCGCCGTCGTCATGGAGCACGCGGGGTGCCATCATTACTTGTTTACCGGGGCGAGCCAGATGGGACGCCGGTCTTGTTCCCCGTAGCCTGAGCTAGCTAGGGGTAGGGTAATGATGGCCCCCCTGTGACGTGGTCGGTCCGAGCCCGAGGTCGGGCGAGGCTGAGGCTCCTCTGAGGTCGAGGTCGAGTCTGGGCCCGAGGGTCGGGTGAGGCGGAGTCCGTCATCCGAGGTCGAGGCTGAGTCCGAGCCCTAGGTTCGGGCGAGGCGGAGTCCGTCGTCCGAGGTCGAGGCTGAGTCCGAGCCCTAGGGTCGGGCGAGGCGGAGTTCGTCGTCCGAGGTCGAGGCTGAGTCCGAGCCCTGGGGTCGGGCGAGGCGGAGTCCGTCGTCCGAGGTCGAGACTGAGTCCGAGCCCTAGGGTCGGGCGAGGCGGAGTCCATCGTCCGGCGTCGAGGTTGAGTCCGAGCCCTGGGGTCGAGCGAGGTGGAGCTTCCTATGGCGCCCGAGGCTGGACTTAGCTGCTGTCAGCCTCACTCTGTCAAGTGGCACATCAGTCGGAGTGGGGCAGGTGGCTCTATTTTCCTATCAGGTCGGTCAGTGGAGCGGCGAAGTGACTGCGGTCACTTCGGCTCTGTCGACTGAGGAGCGCGCGTCAGGATAAGGTGTCAGTAGATCCTTGCATTAAATGCTCCTGCGATACGGTCGGTCGGCGTGGTGATCTGGCCAAGGTTGCTTCTCCGCGAAGCCTACCTGAGCTGGGCCTCGGGCGAGTCGAAGGTGCGTCCGTTGCTTGAGAGGACCCTCGGGCGAGACGTGAATCCTCCGGGGTCGGCTGCCTTTGCCCGAGGCTAGGCTCGGGCGAGGCGAGATCGTGTCCCTTGAGTGGACTGAGCCTTGACCTTAATCGCGCCCATCAGGCCTTTGCAGCTTTGTGCTGATGGGGGTTACCAGCTGAGATTAGGAGTCTTGGGGGTACCCCTAATTATGGTCCCCGACAGTAGCCCCTGAGCCTCGAAGGGAGTGTTGGTACTCGCTTGGAGGCTTTTGTCGCACTTTTTTGCAAGGGGACCGGCCTTTCTCGGTCGCGTTTCATTCCGGTGGGTGCACGCGAGCGCACCCGCCGGGTGTAGCCCCCGAGGCCTCGGAGGAGTGGTTTGACTCCTTCGAGGTCTTAGCGTGTTTCGTGATGCTTCAGCCGGTATGGTTGTTCCCTCATGCGAACTGGTCGTAGCCCGGGTGCATAGTCAGGTTCCAAGTTCTCGGGCTGGTATGTTGACACTGTCAACGGTTTGGCCGGAGCAAGGTTTGCGAGAGCAGCCCCCGAGCCTCCGCACAGAGCGAGAGGACGGTCAAGGACAGACTCGACTTTTTCATACGCCCCTGCGTCGCCTTTCCGCAAGGAGGAGGGGGGAAAGCGCCATGTTGCCCTCGGAGGGCGCCGAACATGGTGTCTCCAGTGAGTTGCTAACGGGTGATCCGAGTGGACGCTCGTGCCCCGTTCGATAAGGGTCGGCTGGTGGCCCGGAGGCGCGCTCCAAAAGTACCTGCAGGTGATTTGCCGGACCCGGTCCCGTTTGATAGGGTCTGAGGGCTCGATGCCTCCCTCTGATGGGATTCCGTTATAGAATCGCTCCTGCTGGTCTCGGAAATGTCCTAGGGTACCTCGGGAGCGTAGCCCGAGCCTCGGCCATGTATCGGACGTAACTAGAGTCATCTCTCGCTCTGCGTGCTCTGAGGCGGCTGTCGAACCCTTCAGGGGCCAGCCTACGAACCCCTGATCAGTAGTGGGCGCGGAGCCCGAGTGGCCTGAGGCGGCTGTCGAACCCATCCGAGGGGCCAGCCTTCAAACCTCTGACCAGTGGTGGGCGCGGAGCCCGAGTGCTCTGAGGCGGCTGTCGAACCCTTCCGAGGGGCCAGCCTTCGAACCTCTGATCAGTAGGAGGGCTCGGGGACCGAGTGCTTTGAGGCGGTTGTCGAACCCTTCCGAGGGGCCAGCCTTCGAACCTCTGATCAGTAGGGGGGCTCGGGGCCCGCTTCCTTCGCAGAGAAGGATCCCTTTTGGAGTATCCCCCTTTCCCGGTCCCTGTAGCAAGAGAGAGAAAGGGGAAGAGAAAAAGGGATATGAATTTGAACGACGTGGCGTACCTTTTTGACGCGGTCATCATGGCGGAGGTGAAGCGTCGCCTGCTTCGCCTGCCAAAGGTGCTGCCTGTCCTGCCGCAGAGTTAATGCGACGGGACAAGTGGTTCGCGGGGCAGTCGTTGTGCGTGCGCGAGCCGTTCGAGGAACGAGCATCTTGCCTTTGAGTTTTGAATCTCGCGGCGGGTTCGGGCGAAGTGTTGAACGGGTCTCACCTGGGCCTTTATATATTCGGGAGAGAGACCGGTGACGGTTCTTTACTCTGTTGCTCGCCTCCCACTTAGGTTTCCGCAACCTGAGGGAATAGCCAGAGAAAGAAAACCGTGCACCTTGTCCGCTCCACCGCCACCTCTTCTGCTTGGCGATGGCCGACCGGGTGACCGTTGTTTCGCCGCGCGACCCATGGCCTTTCTCCATCGTCACGACGGACGATCTGGAGGCCCTTGTTGTCGATGGTTTGCTTCGTCCTCTCTCCGGTGACCCGCAGTCGGAGTGGATAGCCCCTCCGAGCGGAGCCGCCCCGTCCCCGCCGCCGGGGTATGTGCTGAGCTTCATCTCTTTTCACGAGCGGGGGTTCGGAGTGCCGGCAAGTCGTTTCATGCGGGCGATTCTGCACGTCTATGGGGTGGAGCTGCACAATCTCTGCCCCAACTCCATCGCGCAAGCAGCCATCTTCGCGGCGGTTTGCGAAGGGTTTTTGGGGATTGCCCCCCACTGGGACATGTGGACCCATCTCTTCTCCGTGGAGCTTTTTGCCTCGACGACGGGGGAAAGAAGAGTTCGCATGGCGGTGCGGGCCGATGGCTGCATCCTCCAGTTGAGGCAGGCGCGGGCGCAGCAGTACATCTCTGCCATCCTCGCGTCTTCGAACAAGGGGTGGCAGCGTCGGTGGTTCTATCTCCGGAATGACAACGAGAGGCTCCCGTTGTTTTCTCAACGAGCGGTGACCGCCGCCGGCGGTAACTGGCGCTATGGGGCCCCGCGCGAGAAACAGAAGAATCTCTAGCCCCTTTTGAAGGCCTTGGAGGAGCTGCGAGAAGGAGGGCTCACCGCCGCGGGGGTGGTTGCCACCATTCATCGCCGGAGGGTGCTCCCCTTGATGGAGCGGCGGCTGCCGCTTTGGGAGATGACGCCAGGGGTCGACTTGGAGGGTTTGCAGATGTCCTCGGCCCCCCTTCCCGCCGATGACCTCCATAGGCGGGTAGCCGACACGGTAGGGAGGTCAGACGCCGGCGCCCTTACCTAACTCTCGATGCGTCCCGATCGCGGGTGTGTGTCCCTGGTGAGTGTCCGCTCCTTCTTCCTCCTTGTGTCGGATTGCCCTTGGTTCTCACAGCCGAGACTTTTCGTCCGTCTCCAGGAGGTGGGGTTTCACAAGCCTTCCCTGCCACCGGTCCCGGAGGACGCGGTGGACCGAGCCGCGCGGAGGGTCGCCGCGGAGAAGAGGAAGGAGAAGAAGGATGCGAAGAAGGCTCGGGCCCGCGAGCGGATGCGGGCTCGGGACGCCTTGGAGAGGCTTCGTCGTCGGCAAGAGAGGGATGGACTCCCGAGGGAGCCGTTGCCGGAGACGCCTGACGATGACGACGACAACGATGATGACGATGATGAAGACGACGACATGGCTGCCCGCCTCGGCCTCGGCCCGGATCTGAGGATGGGCCAGGGGTCATCGAGCCAGCCCCCGAGCGGGCTGACGCCGTCGGTATCCGGGGCCGGGACGTCGGGGTCCCGGTCCGAAGAACGGGGGCAGGCCGAGGGGGTACTTGACCCCTTGGCTGAGGTAATTGAGGTGACCCCGGGGAGTCAGGCCGACCCGCCTGTTCCCCAAGAGCCGTTGCCCGTGCCGACTGCACAGGAGGGTGATCCTCGGGTCGTAGTGGCTGTGCCTGGGCAGTCCGTCCCTCTGGTGCCTCGGGCGCCCGAGGCAAGGATGGTGCCGAAGCCGGCAGCGGGGCTAACCTCGGTGGTACCCTCAGGGACCGAGGCTCGAGGGACCTCCCCGCAGGCACGATTGGTCGTGGCCCGGAGTGGGTAAGTATCTGAGGATACCTTTGTCCCGGGTCCTTCTTCGTGTGTTCTGATCCTGCTCTTCCCTTTCTTCCCAGCAAACGGAGGCACGGTTCGACCGGTCTGGCTCCCCGGAAGGTCCTTAAGACGGCGTCGGCTTCTGCAGCCAGTGTCGCGCCGGGCCTTGCCGGCCAGCTGGCCTCCTCACAAGATGCCCCAAATTGGGGGGCTCAGGCGGCACAAGTTGCCGTGGGGCGAGCTCTCGAGGCTGACCCCTCCATCGAGGCGGTCGTCGTGCCGAGGGAGACTGCTGGCGCGGCTGCGGCCTCGAGCCCACCAGACGTGTCGCCAGCGCTGGCACCGGCTTCTGCCGAGGCTGTTGCCGTTCTGGCCGTGGAGCCACCCGTCGCCGCCGACGCTGAGATGGCCGAGGCGCCGCTACTCGATGCCTCGGAGGAGGGGGGCGCAGAACCGCGACCCGTCCTGGGGAGCGGCAACCTCATCCCCGCGCGGCGCAGTCCCAACGGGCGGCGTCAGTCGCTCCGGTTCTGGTCCAGTGGTGCTTCGGATCCCTTGTTCGTTCTTGACGATGAGCGAGAGGAGCAGTCTTAGGACGGGCTTCGTGAGTGTGCCGAGGCAATGGTGGGGTCGCTTCGGTCGACCTTGGAGGTCCTTTGCAGGGACGTTCCCAAGATCATCCAGGTAAGGATTTCAGGCATACCTTTCACGCGATCAAGGCATTCTTTGTGACGCCCTGCTTCCTTTCCTCAGGATCTGATGGATCTGAGCGCCGCCAAATTGTCGTCCATCCGCCGCGATGCCGATGTCTGGGGTTCGCTGCGGTTCCTGAGGACCACGCTTGCCGAGGCTACCGAGCGCCTCTCCCAACGGAGCGCCGAGGTGGCGGACCTTTGGTTGCTCTGTGTCGATCTGGGAGCGGAGGCAGCGGCGGCACGCGCAGAGGCGCAGCGGCAGCAGTTGGAGCTTGGCCAGGTCATCGGCGAGCGGGACCAATCTCGGGGTCGGGCCGCCGAGGCTGAAAGCCGAGCTAAGGCCCTTGGAGACCAGCTAGCCGAGGCGTCTGCTCGGGCCGGAGCCCTTGCGGCAGACCTAGCCGTGGCCCAAGCCGCATCCTCGGAGCAGCGTGCCCGAGCCGAAGGTATGTCTTGGCTGTTTTAAGATTTTGATTCAGCTTCATTCTTCAACTCGTGTTTGAAGACTTCTGCTTTGGCTATTTGCAGAGCTCGAGTCTGCCCTTGATGAGTCCACCAAGGCACTTGCCCAAGCGGCTGAGCAGAGGGAGGCTGACCACGTGGCCATGTCCGAGGCTATCTCGGCCTTCTGCCGGGTCTTTGGTCTTGACGACGTCCCCTCGGGGAGCTCCCCTCAGAGTCGCCTGCAGGCCTTGGGTGACCACGCGCGCGGCAGACTCCGTGAGGCGCTGCATCACGGCGTCAGGCGGGCCTTCGCCGTGCTCGCTTCCCACTACGACGTGGACCTAGAGCGGGTCAGCGAGGGGTATTGCCTTCCCGATGAAGATGAAGCTGCCCTGGCCAAAGTCCAGAGGCTTGACGCGGCCGCCGCGGGCCCAAGCGCGGTGCTGGCGACCACCTTCGAAGCAGAGATCCTTCCGCTTGCGCCGTCGTCCGAGGCCGGGGCGGATCTCGCCGAGGGTGGAAACGAAGCCGAGGGCGCGGCTCCTTCTCCGGGCGACGCCTGATTCTGCCGAAGCAGTTTATTTTGAATGCGTATGTGTCTTTTGCGGCCGCCGAGGCCCGAACACATTGTCGTCGTAATATAAAGCTGTGTCTCTTTTCCTCCTGTTTTGCGTATCCGGACTCGTTCGTCAGTAGCAAGATTGCTTACCCAAGTAAGAGTTATTTTTCACGGTAGGTGACGAGTGAGGTATCCGTATCCCGGAGGCGTAGGAGTTCCTCGGCTCGGTCGGCCTTGCCACTTACATGCACTCTTATTCGTTTCTCGGGGTCCTGTTACTGATATAGCCGGGAGACGAGAAAGTCGTTTTGGTGGAAGACTTTTTCCGAGGAAAATTTTGACGCAGAGGGGGTGCCCCCCTTCTAGCCCCCGAGGGAGGGTCGGGCTTTGCCGAGGCAAGGCTGACCCTTCCTTGACGGTTAGACTTTGTTGGCGTATGTAAACGAGGTGTATGAACGACTTGAAAACATCTTAAGGGTAGAAGCGACGTAGCTGTCGGATGTTCCAAGCGTTGCTGTAGACCTCGCCTTGACTGTTGGCCAGCTTGTATGTTCCGAGCTTCAAAATCTTGGCGATGATGAATGGCCCTTCCCAGGGAGGCGTGAGCTTGTGGCGCCCTCGGGCGTCTTGTCGTAGTCGAAGCACCAAGTCGCCCACCTGGAGGTCTCGGGACCGAACCCCTCGGGCGTGGTAGCGTTGTAGGGACTGCTGATACCGCGCCAAGTGTAGTAAGGCCATGTCCTGAGCCTCTTCCAGCTAGTCTAGTGAGTCTTCTCGGTTGGTTCGATTGCTTCGGTCGTCGTACACCCTCGTCCTCGGGGAACCGTATTCTAAGTCTGTGGGCAAGATGGCCTCGGCCCCATAGACTAGAAAAAACGGCGTGAAGCCCGTAGCTCGGCTCGGCGTTGTCCTCAGACTCCAGACCACCGAGGGGAGTTCCTTCATCCATCGCCTACCGAACTTGTTGAGGTTGTTGTAGATCCACGACTTGAGTCCTTGCAGAATCATGTCGTTGGCATCCTCTACTTGCCCATTCGTCATGGGGTGAGCTACGGCGGCCCAGTCCACCTGGATGTGGTGATCCTCGCAGAAGTCCAGGAACTTTCTGCTGATAAACTGGGTGCCTTTGTCGGTGATGATGGAGTTCGGGACCCCAAAGCGATGGATGATGTTGGTGAAGAACGCCACCGCCTGTTCGGACCTGATGCTGTTTAGGGGTCGGACCTCGATCCACTTGGAGAATTTGTCGATAGCGACCAGCAGGTGCGTGTAGCCCCCGGTTGCCTTCTGCAAGGGACCAACGAGGTCCAGACCCCACATAGCAAACGACCAGGTGATGGGTATTGTTTGCAGAGCCTGAGCGGGCAGGTGGGTCTGCTTTGCGTAGAATTGACACCCTTGGCAGGTGCGTACAATCCTAGTGGCATCGGCCACCGCGGTTGGCCAGTAGAAACCATGTCGGAAGGCATTTCCAACAAGGGCTCGAGGTGCTGCGTGGTGACCGCAAGCCCCTGAGTGTATTTCTTGTAATAACTCCTGACCTTCGGCGATGGATATGCATCGCTGGAGGATGCCTGAGGGGCTGCGGTTGTAGAGCTCCTTCCCGTCACCCAGCAAGACGAACGACTTGGCGCGCCGCGCCAGTCGCCGAGCTTCGGCTCGGTCGAGGGGTAGCTCTCCTCGGTGGAGATATTGCAGGTACGGGGTTTGCTAGTCTCGATTAGGCGGGACCCCATTCCGCTCTTCCTCGACGCGCAGTGCCTCACCCTCGGGGGCCGAGGGTGCCTCGGGCCGAGCCGAGGGTGCCTCGGGCAGGGCCGAGACCTTCTCGGGCTCGGGTGTGTCATCGGTCTTGACTGAGGGTTGATGTAGGTCTCGGGAGAAGACGTCCGGGGGAACCGTTGTCCGCCCCGAGGCTATCTTAGCCAGCTCGTCCGCAGTCTCGTTGTATCGTCGGGCGATGTGGTTGAGCTTGAGCCCAAAGAACTTGTCCTCCAGGCGCTGAACCTCATCGCAGTAGGCTTCCATCTTCGAGTCGCGGCAGTGGGAGTTCTTCATGACTTGGTCGATGACAAGCTGCGAGTCACCACGAGCGTCGAGGCGCCGGACCCCTAGCTCGATGGCGATGCGCAACCCGTTAACTAGAGCCTCGTACTCGGCCACGTTGTTGGATGCCGAGAAATGGAGGCGCAGCACGTAGCGGAGGTGCTTCCCGAGGGGTGAGATGAAGAGCAGGCCCGTGCCCGCTCCTGTTTTCATCAACGACCCATCGAAAAACATGGTCTAGAGTTCCGGTCGGATCGGAGCTGCTGGAAGCTGGGTGTCGACCCATTCAGCCACAAAGTCCGCCAAGACTTGGGACTTGATGGCCTTCCGAGGGGCGAACGAGATAGTCTCGCCCATGATCTCCACCGCCCACTTTGCAATCCTACCCTAGGCCTCTCGGCACTGGATGATCTCCCCCAGGGGGAAGGATGACACCACAGTCACCGGATGAGACTCGAAGTAGTGTTGCAACTTTCACCGCGTCAGAATTACCGCGTACAGTAGCTTCTGGATTTGCGGGTAGCGGATTTTGGTCTCGGACAGTACTTCACTGATGAAGTAGACCGGCCTCTGGACGGGCAATGCGTGCTCCTCTTCTCGTCTCTCGACCACGATCGCGGCGCTGACCACCTGAGTGGTAGCGGCGACGTAGATCAAGAGGGCTTCTCCGGTAGCGGGGGGCACCAAGATGGGCGCGCTGGTAAGGAGCGCCTTTAGGTTCCCGAGGGCTTCCTCGGCCTCAGGGGTCCAAGTGGCGCTCGGTCTTCCTCAAGAGGCGGTACAGAGGTAGGCCTCTTTCGCCGAGGCGCGAGATGAAACGGCTCAGGGCTGCAAGGCATCCCATGACCCTTTGTACTCCTTTCAAGTCCTTGATGGGGCCCATGTTGGTAATGGCCGCGATTTTCTCCGGGTTGGCCTCGATGCCCCGCTCGGAGACGATGAACCCCAGGACATGCCTCGGGGGACTCCGAAGACACACTTCTCGGGATTGAGTTTTACGCCTTTCGCCTTGAGACACCGGAATGTCGTTTCAAGGTCGGAAAGGAGGTCGGAGGCATTCCTCGTCTTGACTACGATGTCATCGACGTAAGCCTCGACCTTTCGACCAATGTATTCTCCGAACACGTGGTTCATGCACCTTTGGTATGTCGCACCCGCATTCCTCAAACCGAATGGCATAGTAACGTAGCAGTACATGCCAAAGGGTGTGATGAAAGAAGTCGCGAGCTGGTCGGACTCTTTCATCCTGATTTGGTGATACCCTGAGTAGGCATCGAGGAAAGACAGGGTTTCACACCTAGCAGTGGAATCCACGATTTGATCGATACGAGGCAGAGGGTAGGGAACCTTCGAACATGCTTTGTTTAGACCAGTGTAGTCTACACACATACGCCATTTCCCTCATTTCTTTCTCATAAGAACAGGGTTGGCAAGCCATTCGGGATGGAATACCTCTTTGATGAACCCTGCAGCCATCAGCTTGTGGATCTCCTCGCCTATGGCTCCACACTTTTCTTCGTCGAATCGGCGCAGAGGCTGCTTCACGGGTTGCGCTCCAGCTCGGATATCCAGCGAGTGCTCGGCGACATCCCTCGGTATGCCAGGCATGTCCGAGGGACTCCACGCAAAGACTTCGGCGTTCGCACGGAGAAAGTCGACGAGCACTGCTTCCTATTTGGGGTCGAGCTCGGAGCCGATCCGGATCTGCTTGGAGGCGTCGTTGCTGGGGTCGAGAGGGACGGACTTAACCGTCTCAGCTGGCTCGAAGTTGCCGGTGTGGCGCTTCGCATCTAGCGCCTCCTTGGAGAGGCTCTCTAGGTCGGCGATGAGGGCCTCGGATTCGGCGAGGGCCTCGGCGTACTCCACGCACTCCACGTCGCATTCGTACGCGTGTTGGTACATGGAGCCGACGGTGATGACCCCGTTGGGGCCCGACATCTTGAGCTTGAGGTAGGTGTAGTTGGGGACGGCCATGAACTTAGCGTAGCATGGTCTCCCCAGCACTGTGTGGTAGGTTCCTCGGAACACGACCACCTCGAACGTGAGGGTTTCCTTTCGAAAGCTGGAGGGAGTCCCGAAGCAGACAGCCAGATCGAGTTGCCCAAGGGGTTGGATGCGTTTCCCAGGGATGATCCCGTGAAAAGGCGCCACGCCGGCCCGGATCGAGGACAGATCGATCTGCAGGAGCCCGAGGGTCTCGGCGTAGATGATGTTGAGGCTGCTGCCTCCGTCCATGAGGACCTTGGTAAGCCTGATGTTGCCGATGACGGGATCGACAACGAGCGGGTACTTCCCTGGGCTCGGCACGCGGTCGGGGTGGTCGCCCTGGTCGAAGGTGATGGGCTTGTCGGACCAGTCTAGGTAGACTGGCGCCGCCACCTTTACCGAGCAGACCTCCCGGCGCTCTTGCTTGCGGTGCCGAGCTGAGGCATTCGCCACTTGCCCACCGTAGATCATGAAGCAGTCGTGGACCTCGGGGAACTCCTCTGCCTTGTGATCCTCTTTCTTGTCGTTGTTGTGGGCTCGGCCACCTTCCGCCGGTGGCCCGGCCCTGTGGAAGTGGCACCAAAGCATGACGCACTCCTCAAGGGTGTGCTTGACGGGACCCTGATGATAGGGGCACGACTCCTTGAGCATCTTGTCGAATAGGTTGGTGCCTCTGGGAGGCTTCCGAGGGTTCCTGTGCTCGGCGGCGGCGACAAGGTCCGCGTCGGCGGCGTCGCGTTTCGCTTGCGACTTCTTCTTGCCTTTCTTTTTTGTGCCGCGCTGAGCGGACGCCTCGGGGACGTCTTCCGGCTGGCGCCCCTGAGGCTGCTTGTCCTTCCGGAAGATGGCCTCGACCGCCTCCTGCCCAGAGGCGAACTTGGTGGCGATGTCCATCAGCTCGCTCGCCCTGGTGGGAGTCTTGCGACCCAGCTTGCTCACTAGGTCGCGGCAAGTGGTGCCAGCGAGGAAAGCGCCGATGACATCCGAGTCAGTGATGTTGGGCAGCTCGGCGCACTGCTTCGAAAATCGCCGGATGTAGTCCCGAAGGGACTCTCCCGGCTTCTAGCGGCAGCTTCGGAGATCCCAGGAGTTCCCGGGGCGCACGTATGTGCCCTGGAAATTGCCGGCGAAGGCTTTGACCAAGTCGTCCCAGTTGGAGATCTGCGCAGGAGGCAGATGCTCCAGCCAGGCTCGGGCAGCGTCAGAGAGGAACAGGGGAAGGTTGCGGATGATGAGGTTGTCATCGTCCGTTCCACCCAGTTGGCAGGCCAGCCGGTAGTCCACGAGCCACAGTTCCGGCTTTGACTCCCCCGAGTACTTGGTGATGGTAGTCGGGGTTCAGAACTGGGTCGGGAACGGCGCCCGTCGTATGGCTCGGCTGAAAGCTCGCGGACCGGGTGGCTCGGGCGAGGGACTCCGATCCTCCCCGCTGTCGTAGCGTCCCCCATGCCTAGGGTGGTAGCCTCGACGCACCTTCTCGTCGAGGTGGGCTCAACGGTCGCGGCGGTGGTGCTCGTTGCCGAGGCGACCCGGGGCCGCAGGCGCTGAGTTCCGCGTTCGCCCTGTGTGGATCGAGGCTTCCCGCATGAATCGGGAAGTCGTGGCGCGATGCTCCGTTGGGTACCTCTGCCTTCGGGAGGCAGAGTTCTCAGCCCGTCGGACCGCGGCATCTTCCAGGAGATTCTTGAGCTCTCCTTGGATACGCCGCCCCTCGGTGGTGGATGGTTCTGGCATCGCTCGGAGTAATATCGCTGCTACAGCCAGGTTCTGGCCGACCCCACTGGAAGCCTGGGGCAGCCTTGCCCTCGCATCGTCGGCGATGCGGTGCTGGACGTCCTGGGCCAGGTGACGCGCTTCTCCGGCCGGTGCTCGGCCTGGCCACTCCTGCCCGATATTTTGCCGAAGCTGCACAAGTTGTCCTGCTTCCTCGTCGAGCCTGGCCTGTACCTCGTGGATTTGCTCGAGCTGTGCGTCCTGACCCCCCGCAGGGACTGGGACCACAGCTAGCTCCCAAAGGATGTCAACGCGAGGCGCAGGCCTAGGGGGATCACCGTCCTCCGGCATACCAAGATGGTTGCCTTCGTCGAGACCCCCTATATCGACGTGGAAGCATTCGCGACTTGGGCCACAGTCCTCATCGCCGAGGCTGTGGCTACTATCGGAGCAATCGGAGAGGCAGTAGTCGCATGCGGTCATGAAGTCCCGCATGTCACTGGGGTTATCGAGCCCAGAGAAATCCCAACCAGAGTCAGGCTCGTCATCTTCCTCGGAACCCAGAGGCCTGTAGGTCGAGACGGCCGTCAGCCGGTCCCAGGGTGACCGCATATGATACCCCGGAGGGTTTGGACATGCCTTTATGAAAGCGTCCACCGAAGCGGGGTCGCTTGGTGGGTCGCAGCTGAATCTAAAAGGCATGGAACGGGAAACAGACGGTACCTCTCGATCGACGGGCGGTGACGAAGCCGCGTCGGGGACGGACTGCACCGTTGTCTCAGGTACGAGGCTGACGCCCAGCAAGTCCTTCGCGAGCGTGCTGGCATCGTCCGTCTGCTTGGGGTTGGTGTGTTGCGGGGAAACGGCGCTCGTCTTCGTCTCAGACGCGAGGTCGACGCCCGACGTGTCCCCCGCTGGGGCGCCGGCGCCGTCGACTCGCTCGACAGCCGACGAGGTGTCGCCTCCTGCTTGGCCATGCCTGCCCCGCCTCCTCCTCCGTCGGCGGGGAAGGTGATGGGACAGACCCGGATGTTGCTCTTCCGCCACGTGGGGAAGACGTCGTCGATTCCGCCGTCGGCGGGCGGGCTGACGGCCGCCATTGTCGTTGTCGCGCGGCGGAGGAAGGAGTATCATGTCGTAGCTGCCGTCGAGGGACATGAACTCAAGACTCCTGAAACGAAGCATCGTCCCGGGTTGGAGAGGTTGCTGGAGACTACCCATCTGGAGCTTGACGGGAAGCTGTTCGTCAACACGCAGCAGGCCCCTACCTGGCACGCCAACTATCGGCGTTTCGACCCCGGGGGGTCCCTGGACCGACGAGTAAATTGTCGCCGCGTGTCCCAGCCCAGATGGGTCGGCGCGAGACGGAGCACAAAGGGGGGAAAACAGCAAAGGGGAAACCCGCAGCCTTCGTGTTGTCCTGCGCCCAGGTCGGGTGCGCTTGCAGTAGGGGGTTACAAGCGTCCGCGTAGGAGAGAGCGAGAGCGAGAGAGAGACTGCCCGCCAGCCCGTTCTCCCGCGCGACCAACCTCCTCGTACGAGAGCCCTGGACCTTCCTTTTATAGGCGTAAGGAGAGGGCCCAGGTGTACAATGGGGGGTGTAGCAGTGTGCTAACGTGTCTAGCAGAGAGGAGCTAGAGCCCTAAGTACATGCCGTCGTGGCTGTCGGAGAGGTTTTGGCACCCTGTTCATGTGATGTCGTGGCCGTCGGAGGAGTCCTTGAGCCCTGTGGAAGGACAGCTGTCGGGGTTGTCGGATCCTTGCTGACGTCTCCTTGCTTCCGTAAGGGGCTGAGAGCCGCCGTCGTCATGGAGCACGCGGGGTGCCATCATTACTTGTTTACCGGGGCGAGCCAGATGGGACGTCGGTCTTGTTCCCCGTAGTCTGAGCTAGCTAGGGGTAGGGTAATGATGGCCCCCCTGTGACGTGGTCGGTCTGAGCCCGAGGTCGGGCGAGGCGGAGGCTCCTTCGAGGTCGAGGTCGAGTCTGGGCCCGAGGGTCGGGCGAGGTGGAGACCGTCGTCCGAGGTCGAGGCTGAGTCTAAGCCCTGGGGTCGGGCGAGGCGGAGTCCGTCGTCCGAGGTCGAGGCTGAGTCTGAGCCCTAGGGTTGGGCGAGGCGGAGTCCGTCGTCCGAGGTCGAGGCTGAGTCCGAGCCCTGGGGTCAGGCGAGGCGGAGTCCGTCGTCCGAGGTCAAGGCTGAGTCCGAGCCCTGGGGTCGGGTGAGGCGGAGTCCGTCGTCCGGCGTCGAGGGTGAGTCCGAGCCCTGGGGTCGGGCAAGGCAGAGCTTCCTATGGCACCCGAGGCTAGACTTAGCTGCTGTCAGCCTCACTCTGTCGAGTGGCACAACAGTCGGAGTGGGGCAGGCGGCACTGTTTTCCTGTCAGGTCGGTCAGTGGAGCGGCGAAGTGACTGCGGTCACTTTGGCTCTGTCGACTGAGGAGCGCGCGTCAGGATAAGGTGTCAGTCGATCCTTGCATTAAATGCTCCTGCGATACGGTCGGTCGGCGTGGCGATCTGGCCAAGGTTGCTTGTTGGGGCAAAGGCAAAGACGCCACCCTTCGCTCGAGGCCTTCGCTTTATTCGCTGGTCCGACGGAGACAAAACGGGCAGGGACACCCTTCGCTTTATTCGGCACCAGACGAAGGCCTGCGACGTCGTCATCCCACCGCGCGGCCTCGTCCAGCTCAGAGGCCCACGTGTGATCCGGCCCATTGTAACGGGCCCTGCGTGGCCGCCGCGTGTTACGGGCCTAATTTGTAAAGGCATTCCTGTAATTACAGTCTGTAACCCCGCTTTATGGGAATATTCTGGGGATAACCTAGGTGGCTGAGGGCACATGCGTCCTTAACACAAGGCGCTGGGTGCTCAGACACCTATAAATACCCCCGCACAGTGCCCGTGAGAGGCCAGATTAACAGAGCTATTGCCCACTCGCGCGAGAACCCTGCTTACGTCATTGTTCACCCTTGTTGGATCCCCTTGCAACTGAGAGCAAGTTCCAACATTTGGCGCCCACCGTTCGTGCTACGAGAAAACCACCCGCGATGGCACCCAAGAGAGCTAACCCGAAGGCTGACGAGGCTGCGAAGGCAGCACTGCTCGCCGCAAGAAAGGGCAAGGCCCTCGCCCTCACCCAATCCACCCACCAAGAGGCCACTGAAGACAACGTTCCCTGCACCTGCGAAGACGACACTCTCCGCACCTGCGACCCTGAAGGACAATCGCAGCCACCCTCAGGCTTCGCCCCACTGGAGGGCGCGGACCTCACCGAGGATGGTGAAGTCCTCGGCGTCTCAGCGGAAGAACAGCTACAGCTGCGCGCCCTGCGCCTCAAGAACCGCAATCTCTAGAGGCAGAAGGAGATACTGGAGGCCAAGCGCCAGCGCGTGTCCGCACTAGCCAAAGTGCGGCAAATGATACGCGACGAAGAGCAGAAGGCCCAGGACCTCGAGCGGGAGATCGCGCTGATGCAGCGCGAAGGCCACCTTGGCCTGCAGCACGGGCCACCCCTCCAGCAGCGCGCACAACTGGAAGACACGCGCGAAGGCCACCTCGGCCTGTAGCATGGGCCACCCCTGCAACACCGCGCACAACCGGAAGACTCGCGCTTCCCCCAGCGCGACCACACCTTCCCGCACGCTGCGCCATTCCAAGGGGTCAACTATCTCGACGAGCGAAGTCCCCTGGCGCCACACCTGCAAGTGACGCCTTGGCCAGCTAACTTCCGGGCAGGGACCTATCCCAAGTACAACGGCAACACTGACCCGGCGCAATACATAATGAGTTATCAGGTCGCCGTTGCATCTTCCGGAGGGGACGACGCCACAATGGCGAAGTCTTTCATCATCGCCCTAGAGGGCCCAGCTCTCACCTGGTTCACCAGGTTGCCTCCGCTGTCCATTGATTCCTGGAGAAGCCTTAGGGACAAGTTCCTGCTCAACTTCCAAGGGTACCGCCCAGACACCGACGCATTGTGAAAGGGAATTAGGCTTACACCTAGTCCCTAATTAATTTTGGTGGTTGAATCGCCCAACACAAACAATTGGACTAACTAGTTTGCTCTAGATTATATGTTCTACAGGTGCCAAAGGTTCATCTATAACTATACCAGATCGACTGTCCGGAATACCGTAGATTATTCCGGACAGGAGAAGCTTTTTGGAAAAACAGGCCATGCGCGGACCGTCCGGGCCCTTGCGGCGGACCGTCCGCGACACAAGGATGCCCTTCGGACAGAACCAATGCAAAAACACAAGTTTCCACTACGGACTGTCCGGAGGAAAAGCGAAGACCGTCCGAGCCCTCGCGCGGACCGTCCGGCCTCAGGCGCGGACCGTCCGGTCGGTAAGGAACCGAAAAACCCGAAGGTGACGGGTTCGGAGAAATGAATTTTAGCGGCCTCGCGGACCGTCCGGGCCAGGCGGGCGGACCGTCCGCGACTGGCTCTGTCTGACATCTGACGTCGCATTAAATGCAATATAGCCGTTGATATAGCCGTTACTGCTGACCGTTGCATTTTCAGCCGTTGATCTACAGGGGCGGACCGTCCGCACCAGGAGGGCGGACCGTCCGCGCTCGGCAGAATGGCCCAACGGCTAGGAAGTGGTTGGTGGCTATAAATACAACCCCAACCACCTCCATTCACTTCATCCAAGCATTCCAACCTTCAACATTCAATACAAGAGCTAGCAATCCATTCCAAGACACATTCAAAGCCTCCATCTCTCCAAGTTTCACAATTGAGAAAAGAGATCATTAGTGATTAGTAGCTTGAGAGAGAAAGTGATCCGTGTGTTATTTGTCGCTCTTGTTGCTTGGCTTTTTAATCGTGCTTTCTTGATTCTTTCATTGCGATCAAACTCACTTGTAATTGAGGCAAGAGACACCAATCTTGTGGTGATCCTTGTAGGAACTTTGTGTTCCAAGTGATTGAGAAAAGAAAGCTCACTCGATCCGTGGATCGTTTGAGAGAGGGAAGGGTTGAAAGAGACCCGGCCTTTGTGGCCTCCTCAACGGGGAGTAGGTTTGCGAGAACCGAACCTCGGTAAAACAAATCCGTGTGTCTCACTTACTTATTCGCTTGCGATTTGTTTTGCACCCTCTCTCGCGGACTCATTTATTATCACTAACGCTAACCTCGGCTTGTAGTTGTGATTATTTTTGTAAATTTCAGTTTCGCCCTATTCACCCCCCCTCTAGGCGACTTTCAATTGGTATCAGAACCCGGTGCTTCATTAGAGCCTAACCGCTCGAAGTGATGTCGGGAGATCACGCCAAGAAGGAGATGGAGACCGGCGACGACAAACCCACCACAAGCCAAGGGAGCACTTCATCTTCATCGGAAGAGTCCCGCACCAAGAGAAGAGAGAAGAAGAAGAAATCCTCCAAGCGGAAGGAGAAAAGATCTTCCTCTTCTCACCATAAGGAGAAGAAGGAAAAATCTTCTCACAAGCCGCATCGGAGTGGGGACAAGCACAAAAGGATGAGGAAGGTGGTCTTCTACGAGACCGACACTTCAACGACCTCCACCTCCGGCTCCGACGCGGCGTCCGTCACTTCTAAACGCCAAGAGCGTAAGAAGTATAGTAAGATCCCCCTACGTTACCCTCGCGTTCCTAAACATACACCTTTCCTTTCCGTCCCATTAGGCAAACCACCAACTTTTAATGGTGAAGATTACGCTATGTGGAGTAATTTGATGCAATGTCATCTAATCTCTCTCCACAAAAGTTTATGGGATATTGTTGAGTATGGTGTACAGGCACCATCCGTAGGGGATGAGGACTACGACACGGACGAAGTGGCCCAAATCGAGCACTTCAACTCTCAAGCCAAAACCATTCTCCTTGCCTCTTTAAGCAAGGAGGAATACAACAAAGTACAAGGGTTGAAGAACGCCAAGGAGATTTGGGACCTACTCAAGACGGCGCATGAGGGTGATGAACTCACCAAGATCACCAAGCGGGAAACGATCGAGGGGGAGCTCGGTCGCTTCCGTCTTCGCCAAGGGGAGGAGCCACAAGACATGTACAACCGGCTCAAGACCTTGGTGAACCAAGTGCGCAACCTAGGGAGCACAAAATGGGATGACCACGAAGTGGTTAAGGTTATTCTGAGAGCCCTTATTTTCCTTAACCCTACTCAAGTACAATTAATTCGTGGCAATCCTAGATATACACAAATGACCCCCGAGGAAGTCATCGGGAATTTTGTTAGTTTTGAATGCATGATTAAGGGCTCCAAGAAGATCAACGAGCTTGATGAGCCTTCCACATCCGAGGCGCAACCCGTGGCCTTCAAGGCAACGGAGGAGAAGAAGGAGGAGTCTACACCAAGCAGACAACCAATTGACGCCTCCAAGCTCGACAACGAGGAGATGGCCCTAATCATCAAAAGCTTCCGGCAAATCCTCAAGCAACGGAAGGGGAAGGACTACAAATCCCGTTCCAAGAAGGTTTGCTACAAGTGTGGTAAGCCCGGTCACTTTATTGCTAAATGTCCATTATCAAGTGATAGTGACAGGGACAACGACAAGAAGGGCAAGAGGAAGGAAAGGAAGAAGTACTATAAGAAGAAGGGCGGCGATGCCCATGTTTGTCGGGAGTGGGACTCCGACGAAAGCTCAAGCGACTCCTCCGACGACGAGGACGCCGCCAACATCGCCGTCACCAAAGGCCTCCTCTTTCCCAACGTCGGCCACAAGTGCCTCATGGCCAAGGACGGCAAAAAGAAGGTAAAATCAAAGTCCTCCACTAAATATGAAACATCTAGTGATGAGGATGATAAAAATGAGGAGGATAACTTGCGTATTCTTTTTGCCAACCTTAACATGGAACAAAAAGAAAAATTAAATGAGCTAATTAGTGCTATCCATGAAAAGGATGATCTCTTGGACTCCCAAGAGGACTTCCTAATCAAGGAAAACAAGAAACATGTTAAGGTTAAAAATGCTTATGCTCTAGCAATGGAAAAATGTGAAAAATTGTCTAGTGAGCTAAGTACTTGCCATGAGACTATAGACAACCTTAGGAATGAGAATGCAAATTTGTTAGCTAAGGTTGATTCTCATATTTGCAATGTTTCAATTCCTAGAAATAATGATGATGATTTGCTTGCTAGGATTGAAAAATTGAACACTTCTCTTACTAGCCTTAGAAATGAGAATGAAAAATTAATTGCTAAAGCTAAGGATTTTGATGTTTGCAATGCTACTATTTCTGACCTTAGAACTAAGAATGATTTGTTACATGCTAAGGTTATTGAATTAAAGTCTTGCAAACCCTCTACATCTACTATTGAGCATGTGTCCATTTGCACTAGATGTAGAGATATTAATGTTGATGCTATCCATGATCACCTTGCCTTAATTAAAAAACAAAATGATCACATAGCACAACTTAATACTAAAATTAGAGAGCATGACTTAGAAAACGAAAAATTTAAATTTGCTAGAAGCATGCTCTATAATGGGAGACGCCCGGGCATTAAGGACGGCATTGGCTTTCAAAGGGGAAACAATGTCAAAATTAATGCCCCTCCTAAGAACTTGTCTAACTTTGTTAAGGGCAAGGCTCCCATGCCTCAGGATAACGAGGGTTACATTTTGTACCCTGCCGGGTATCCTGAGAATAAGATTAAGAAAATTCATTCTAGGAAGTCTCACTCTGGCCCTAATTATGCTTTTATGTATAAGGGTGAGACATCTAGATCTAGGCAACCAACCCATGCCAAGTTGCCTAGAAAGAAAACTATTAATGCATCAAATGATCATGCCATTTCATTTAAAACTTTTGATGCATCTTATGTGTTGACTAGCAAATCTGGCAAGGTAGTTGCCAAAATTGTTGGGGGCAAACACAAAGGCTCCAAGACTTGTGTTTGGGTACCCAAAGTTCTTGTATCTAATGCTAAAGGACCCAAAACCGTTTGGGTACCTAAAACAAAGAACTAAACTTGTTTTGTAGGTTTATGCATCCGGGGGCTCAAGTTGGATACTCGACAGCGGGTGCACAAACCACATGACCGGGGAGAAAAGGATGTTCTCCTCATATGAGAAAAACAAAGATCCCCAACGAGCTATCACATTCGGGGATGGAAATCAAGGGTTGGTCAAAGGTTTGGGTAAAATTGCTATTTCACCTGACCATTCCATTTCCAATGTTTTTCTTGTTGATTCATTAGATTACAACTTGCTTTCTGTTTCCCAATTATGTCAAATGGGCTACAACTGTCTTTTTACTGATATAGGTGTCACTGTCTTTAGAAGAAGTGATGATTCAATAGCATTTAAGGGTGTGTTAGAGGGTCAGCTATACTTAGTAGATTTTGATAGAGCTGAGCTCGACACATGTTTAATTGCTAAGACTAACATGGGTTGGCTCTGGCACCGCCGACTAGCCCATGTTGGGATGAAGAATCTTCATAAGCTTCTAAAGGGAGAGCACATTTTAGGACTAACCAATGTTCATTTTGAGAAAGACAGGATTTGTAGCGCATGCCAAGCAGGGAAGCAAGTTGGCACTCATCATCCACACAAGAACATAATGACGACTGATAGGCCACTGGAGCTCCTACACATGGATCTATTCGGCCCGATCGCTTACATAAGCATCGGCGGGAGTAAGTACTGTCTAGTTATTGTGGATGATTATTCTCGCTTCACTTGGGTATTCTTTTTACAGGAAAAATCTCAAACCCAAGAGACCTTAAAGGGATTCTTGAGACGAGCTCAAAATGAGTTCGGCTTAAGGATCAAGAAAATAAGAAGCGACAACGGGACGGAGTTCAAGAACTCTCAAATTGAAGGCTTCCTTGAGGAGGAGGGCATCAAGCATGAGTTCTCCTCTCCCTACACGCCACAACAAAATGGTGTAGTGGAGAGGAAGAATCGAACTCTATTGGACATGGCAAGAACCATGCTTGATGAGTACAAGACACCGGACCGGTTTTGGGCCGAAGCGGTCAATACCGCCTGCGACGCCATCAACCGGTTATATCTTCACCGAATCCTCAAGAAGACATCATATGAACTCCTAACCGGTAAAAAGCCCAATATTTCATATTTTAGAGTTTTTGGTAGCAAATGCTTCATTCTTATTAAAAGAGGTAGAAAATCAAAATTTGCTCCTAAAACTGTAGAAGGCTTTTTACTTGGTTATGACTCAAACACAAGGGCATATAGAGTCTTTAACAAATCCACTGGACTAGTTGAAGTCTCATGTGACGTTGTGTTTGATGAAACTAACAGCTCTCAAGTAGAGCAAGTTGATCTTGATGAGATAGGTGAAGAACAGGCTCCATGCATAGCGCTAAGGAACATGTCCATTGGGGATGTGTGTCCTAGGGAATCCGAAGAGCCTACACATGCACAAGATCAACCATCCTCCTCCATGCAAGCATCTCCACCAACTCAAAATGAGGATGAAGCTCAAGTTGATGAAGAAGAAGATCAATCAAATGAGCCACCTCAAGATGATGGCATTGATCAAGGGGGAGATACAAATGAGGAAGACAAGGAGGATGAAGAGCAAAGACCGCCACACCCAAGAGTCCACCAAGCAATTCAACGAGATCACCCCGTCGACACCATCCTCGGCGATATTCATAAGGGGGTAACTACTAGATCTCGGGTTGCACATTTTTGCGAACATTACTCTTTTGTTTCCTCTATTGAGCCACACAGGATAGAGGAAGCTCTCCAAGATTCGGATTGGGTGGTGGCAATGCAAGAGGAGCTCAACAATTTCACGAGGAATGAGGTATGGCATTTAGTTCCGCGTCCTAACCAAAATGTTGTAGGAACCAAATGGGTCTTCCGCAACAAGCAAGATGAGCATGGTGTGGTGACAAGGAACAAAGCTCGACTCGTGGCCAAAGGGTATTCACAAGTCGAAGGTTTGGATTTTGGTGAAACCTATGCACCCGTAGCTAGGCTTGAGTCAATTCGCATATTATTGGCCTATGCTACTTACCATGGCTTTAAGCTCTATCAAATGGACGTGAAAAGTGCCTTCCTCAATGGACCAATCAAGGAAGAGGTCTATGTTGAGCAACCTCCCGGCTTTGAAGACAGTGAGTATCCTAATCACGTCTATAGGCTCTCTAAGGCACTTTATGGGCTCAAGCAAGCCCCAAGAGCATGGTATGAATGCCTAAGAGATTTCCTTATTGCTAATGGCTTCAAAGTCGGCAAGGCCGATCCTACACTCTTTACTAAAACTCTTGAAAATGACTTGTTTGTATGCCAAATTTATGTTGATGATATTATATTTGGGTCTACTAACAAGTCTACATGTGAAGAGTTTAGTAGGATCATGACACAGAAATTCGAGATGTCAATGATGGGGGAGTTGAAGTATTTTCTAGGATTCCAAGTCAAGCAACTCCAAGAGGGCACCTTCATTAGCCAAACGAAGTACACTCAAGACATTCTTACTAAGTTTGGGATGAAGGATGCCAAGCCCATCAAGACACCCATGGGAACAAATGGGCATCTCGACCTCGACACGGGAGGTAAGTCCGTGGATCAAAAGGTATACCGGTCGATGATTGGTTCATTGCTTTATTTATGTGCATCTCGACCGGACATTATGCTTTCCGTTTGCATGTGTGCAAGATTCCAATCCGACCCTAAGGAATCACACCTTACGGCCGTAAAACGAATCTTGAGATATTTGGCTTATACACCTAAGTTTGGGCTTTGGTACCCTCGGGGATCCACATTTGATTTACTTGGTTATTCGGATGCCGATTGGGCGGGGTGCAAAATCAATAGGAAGAGCACATCGGGGACTTGCCAGTTCTTGGGAAGATCCTTGGTGTCTTGGGCTTCAAAGAAGCAAAATTCGGTCGCTCTTTCCACCGCCGAAGCCGAGTACATTGCCGCAGGACATTGTTGCGCGCAATTGCTTTGGATGAGGCAAACCCTGCGGGACTACGGTTACAAATTAACCAAAGTCCCTTTGCTATGTGATAATGAGAGTGCAATTAAGATGGCCGACAATCCCGTCGAGCATAGCCGCACTAAGCACATAGCCATTCGGTATCATTTTCTTAGGGATCACCAGCAAAAGGGGGATATCGAGATTTCTTACATTAATACTAAAGATCAATTAGCCGATATCTTTACCAAGCCACTTGATGAACAATCTTTTACCAGACTTAGGCATGAGCTCAATATTCTTGATTCTAGAAATTTCTTTTGCTAAGCTTGCACACATAGCTCATTTGAATACCTTTGATCATATCTCTTTTATATGCTATGACTAATGTGTTTTCAAGTTTATTTCAAACCAAGTCATAGGTATATTGAAAGGGAATTGGAGTCTTCGGCGAAGACAAAGGCTTCCACTCCGTAACTCATACTTCGCCACCACTCCGAGCAACTCTCTCCTCTTTGGGGGAGAAATGAGCATCAAGGAAAAGGACTTCATCCTTGGGGGAGAAAGTAAAAGCTCAAACGCAAAAGGACTTCGTCTTTGGTATAATCCTAACTCACTTTTTTATGACCAAAGGGGAAGAAAGTACTTCGAGGGCTCCAATGATTCCGTTTTTGGCGATTCATGCCAAAAAGGGGGAGAAATGAGCCCAAAGCAAAAGGACCGCACCATCACCAATTTCGAAAACTTAAGTGTTGAATATTTTTCAATTGATATCCTATTGTGTTCAAAAGGGGAGAAAGTAGTATTTCAAAATGACATATCAAAAACCCTCTTGAACACTAAGAGGAGGATCTCATTTAGGGGGAGTTTTGTTTAGTTAAAGGAAAAGCATTTGAAACAGGGGGAGAAAATTTCAAATCTTGAAAATGCTTCTCAAAATCTTATTCATTTGCCTTTGACTATTTGCAAAAGAACTTTGAAAAGGATTTACAAAAGAGTTTGCAAAAACAAAACATGTGGTGCAAGCGTGGTCCAAAATGTTATATAAGAAAGAAACAATCCATGCATATCTTGCAAGTATTTATATTGGCTAAATTCCAAGCAACCTTTGCACTTACATTATGCAAACTAGTTCAATTATGCACTTCTATATTTGCTTTGGTTTGTGTTGGCATCAATCACCAAAAAGGGGGAGATTGAAAGGGAATTAGGCTTACACCTAGTCCCTAATTAATTTTGGTGGTTGAATCGCCCAACACAAACAATTGGACTAACTAGTTTGCTCTAGATTATATGTTCTACAGGTGCCAAAGGTTCATCTATAACTATACCAGATCGACTGTCCGGAATACCGTAGATTATTCCGGACAGGAGAAGCTTTTTGGAAAAACAGGCCATGCGCGGACCGTCCGGGCCCTTGCGGCGGACCGTCCGCGACACAAGGATGCCCTTCGGACAGAACCAATGCAAAAACACAAGTTTCCACTACGGACTGTCCGGAGGAAAAGCGAAGACCGTCCGAGCCCTCGCGCGGACCGTCCGGCCTCAGGCGCGGACCGTCCGGTCGGTAAGGAACCGAAAAACCCGAAGGTGACGGGTTCGGAGAAATGAATTTTAGCGGCCTCGCGGACCGTCCGGGCCAGGCGGGCGGACCGTCCGCGACTGGCTCTGTCTGACATCTGACGTCGCATTAAATGCAATATAGCCGTTGATATAGCCGTTACTGCTGACCGTTGCATTTTCAGCCGTTGATCTACAGGGGCGGACCGTCCGCACCAGGAGGGCGGACCGTCCGCGCTCGGCAGAATGGCCCAACGGCTAGGAAGTGGTTGGTGGCTATAAATACAACCCCAACCACCTCCATTCACTTCATCCAAGCATTCCAACCTTCAACATTCAATACAAGAGCTAGCAATCCATTCCAAGACACATTCAAAGCCTCCATCTCTCCAAGTTTCACAATTGAGAAAAGAGATCATTAGTGATTAGTAGCTTGAGAGAGAAAGTGATCCGTGTGTTATTTGTCGCTCTTGTTGCTTGGCTTTTTAATCGTGCTTTCTTGATTCTTTCATTGCGATCAAACTCACTTGTAATTGAGGCAAGAGACACCAATCTTGTGGTGATCCTTGTAGGAACTTTGTGTTCCAAGTGATTGAGAAAAGAAAGCTCACTCGATCCGTGGATCGTTTGAGAGAGGGAAGGGTTGAAAGAGACCCGGCCTTTGTGGCCTCCTCAACGGGGAGTAGGTTTGCGAGAACCGAACCTCGGTAAAACAAATCCGTGTGTCTCACTTACTTATTCGCTTGCGATTTGTTTTGCACCCTCTCTCGCGGACTCATTTATTATCACTAACGCTAACCTCGGCTTGTAGTTGTGATTATTTTTGTAAATTTCAGTTTCGCCCTATTCACCCCCCCTCTAGGCGACTTTCACATTGGCCGAACTCTCGCTCTGCAAGCAGCTAGAAAAGGAGACTCTGCGGGAGTATTACCACAAATTTTTAACACTCAAGTCACAGCTGCCCTCAGTCGATGATCAGATCGCTATCCACTACGCTATCAGTGGCCTTCGCGCCGGCGTCCTTTACAGCCACTGCATCAGAGATCCGTCCAAGAACCTCCAAAAATTATATCAGCTGTTTGAAAAGTACGCCAAATCCGAAGAGCTCCACCAGCGCAAGGTTGAGTCCCAAAGGAAGCCAAAAGATGCTCCACAGTCCAGCCGCACGTGGACGAGGACTCCGCAGCCGGACTCCGGTCGAGACGGCCACAATCAACAGCAAGTGCACAACATCGCCAACCAGCACCCCGCTGCTGACGCCCCTCGTCGGCAGGAGTATCCCCCCAGAGCCGCGGAAACGGAACTCGCGGTAGGGGTCGGGGCGGGCGCAGCCGCCGCGCCGATTCTACTGCCTCTTCCATGGTGAAGATTGCACCCACCAAACCAAAGACTGCCCAGAAACGAAGGCCACCAAAGATAGGATGGCACGGGCGCAACCAGCCGACAACCCCAGAGTTGTCGCACACACTTACCAGCAACCCCCTCCACCATATATCCATGCCCCCGCCCCGCATCCACCGCACCACGCTTACCAACACCATCCGGAAGTACAAATCATACCTCCCCCACCCCCACCACCACACCAGCAACATCAAAACATCCCCCATGCTCCAAAGCAGGAAGACTTCGCCGATCAGCCATATCACGGAGTCATTCACATGATAACTGGGGGGTCCAGCACTGACTTCGACACAAAGCGGCAGAAGCGGGACCACTACCGCAGCATCAACCACGTCGCCGTCACCGGCCCAGTCGTGCAGACAAAGTGGTCCCACATACCGTTAACCTTCGACGCACGAGACGTCGACCTACGCAGTGCCCCCCACTGCGACGCCATGGTCATCAATTGCAGCGTGGCAGGCTGGGACCTGCACAAAGTCCTAGTTGACAACGGCAGTCAGGCGGACATCATCTTTCTCCACGCCTTCGATCGCATGGGAATAATCCACAGCCTGCTCAAGCCTTCGGACAACCCGTTGTATGGCTTCGGCGGCAAGGGCACCTTTCCTGTCGGCAAAATAGAGCTGCCTCTCTCCTTCGGTGTAGCACCCAATGCCCGAAGCGAGCAAGTAACCTTTGATATCGTGGATATGGTATATCCATACAATGCCATCATGGGCCGGGGCTCCATCAATAAGTTCGAAGCAGCCATCCACGGACTGTACCTGTGTATGAAGATATCAGGTCCGTTAGGCGTCATTACGGTCTACGGCAATCAACAGACTGCGCGCAACATAGAGCGGGACTTCGTGCCCGGTCAGAGAAACGTGCACTGCCTCACGGCCCAGCGCGAGGTCCCCGCGCCCGCCAGCCCAACCAATAAGCAGCACGACAAGGCACAGCTGCAGAGCAACGACGGGACCAAGACTGTCCCCCTCGATCAGGCCACGCCCAAGCAGACAGTCACTATCTGCGAAGACCTGACTTCGCATGAAGAGGAGAAGCTCCTCTGCTGCCTGTCCAAGAATAAAGACGTCTTCGCCTGGTCTGCCCTCGATCTGGTCGGAGTCAGCCGATCCATAATTGAGCATAGCTTGGGAATTGACCCTTCGGTGCGACCAAAAAAGCAGAGACTTCGCAAAATGTCCGACGAGAAGATAGAGGCCGCCAAGGCGGAGGTGCACCGCCTCCTGGAAGCCAAATTCATCAAGCCGGTGGCCTATCCCACGTGGCTCTCCAATGTTGTAATGGTACAGAAAAAAAGCGGGAAGTGGCGAATGTGCATCGACTTCACCAGTCTCAACAAGGCCTGCCCAAAGGACAATTTCCCGTTGCCACGGATCGACAAAATAGTCGACAGCGCGGCCGGATGCGAGGTCATGTCTCTCCTCGACTGCTTCTCCGGTTACCACCAGATATACATGAAAGAGGAAGACAAGGCTAGCACCAGCTTTATAACACCCTTCGGCACATATTGCTTCATCAGAATGCCGGAGGGACTCAAGAACGCCGGGTCCACCTTCTCCAGGCTTACCAAAACAGTGCTCGAAGGGCAGGTCGGCAGAAATATATTCACATATGTGGACGACATTGTCGTCGCCAGCAAGAGCAAGGAGGACCATCTCGCCGACCTCGCCGAGACATTCGCGAACATGCGAGACGCACGACTCCGCCTAAACCCGGAAAAGTGCGTCTTCGGCGTTCGCCAAGGCAAAATATTGGGCTACCTGGTATCACACCGCGGCATCGAGGCCAACCCAACCAAGATTCAGGCCATCATAAACATGACGCCTCCGCAGTCCGCCAGAGACGTCCAGCGCCTGACAGGCAGGTTGGCCGCTCTCAACAGATTCATCTCCAGGTCCGCCGAGCGAAGTCTCCCCTTCCTCAAAACACTCCGTGGTGCAAAAGACTTCGCCTGGGGACCAGAGCAAGTGGCGGCCTTCGCCTCATTAAAACAGTACCTGATAGAGTTGGCCGTCCTTACAAGCCCCGACTCCTCGCTCCCCCTATTGCTCTACGTCGCGGCTTCGCCGCATGCGGTCAGCGCGGCACTAGTGCAGGAGCAGACAGTTGAGGGCGTGGTCAGGCAGTGCCCTATTTACTATGTCTCCGAAGTGCTGACACCGTCCAAGTGCAACATGACAGAGCTGGAGAAGATTGCCTACGCAGTCGTTATGTCTTCGCACAAATTGCGCCATTACTTCAAAGCATTCAAGGTCCGAGTCACCTCAGACAGGGGACTCGACGAATTGTTCAGAAACCCGGAGGCATCGGTGAGGATTGCCAAGTGGGCGGCCGAACTCTCCGGCTACCACATCAGCTTCGAGCCCAGGACAGCCATCAAGTCACAAGTCCTGGCAGACTTCGTCGTCGACTGGACTGGGCCAATGACACAGCCAGACCAGTCCGCAGAGAAGGTTTGGACGATCCATTGCGACGGCGCATGGTGCCATGCGGGGGCGGGCGCCGCTGCAGTCATCACCTCACCAGTCGGGGTCAAGCACAGATATGCAACACGCCTCAGCTTCGCTCTGGAATCCGACAGATGCACAAATAATATAGCAGAATACGAAGCAGTCATCCTCGGCCTCCGCAAGCTAAGGGCCCTCGGAGTCACCACCTGCATCATCAAAACAGACTCTAAGGTAGTTGTCGGCCAAGTCGAGAAAGACTATGCAGCAAAGGACCACGCGCTTATGCAATACCTCACGACCATCCGAAGCCTCGAGAGACAATTCAAGGGATTCACCCTGCAACATGTCGATCGGGCCAAGAATGAAGAGGCCGACGCATTGGCCAAGGCCGCCGCCAGGGGCGAGTCCTTGCCCTCCGACGTGTTCTTTCATGTCATCGGCACGCCAACCGTCCGGAGCCCCGAAGGGCTCCAAATAACTAATGACAGCGAGGGCCAACGCATAGTCAACCTTATCATGACCGAAGACTGGCGGGCACCAATAACCCTGTTCCTACAGGGGTACTATCATCCAACCGACATCAGTGAGGCCAAGCGCCTCAGACATTGCAGCCGAGACTTCACACTGATTGAAAGCCAACTCTACAAGAAAGGGGTCAGTCAGCCAATGCTTAAGTGCGTCACCGAAACCGAAGGCATCCAGATCCTACACGAAGTCCACAGTGGCACGTGCGGCTCGCACGCAGGGCCAAGGGCCCTAGCTGCTAAGGTGATCCGCCAAGGCTTTTACTGGCCCGCAATGATCTGCGCCGCAAATCGGGTCACAAGGTCCTGCGAAGCCTGCCAGCAGTTTTCTCCTCGGTCAAGCAGCCCCTCGCAGTATACAAAGCTGATCGCCCACACATGGCCTCTCCAGCGCTGGGGCCTGGACATTGTCGGGCCCCTGCCCACCGCTCAGGGGAACCTTAAGTTCGCCTTCGTCGCTGTCGAGTACTTCACCAAATGGATCGAGGCAAGGGCTGTTTCCACAATAACATCAAAAACTGCCCAGAAATTCTTTTGGCAAAACATCGTTTGCCGCTTCGGAGTACCGTCCGAACTAACAGTTGACAACGACAAGCAGTTTGACAGCCAAGACTTCAAGGATTTTTGCTTCTCCATTGGCACCAAGCTTGCCTTCGCCTCAGTCTATCATCCGCAATCCAACGGAGTTGTGGAACGCGCCAATGGGAAATCTTCACAGCTGTCAAAAAGATGCTCCTCGATGAAAAAAAGGGCAGATGGACCGATTTGTTACCCGAGGCAGTCTGGGCACTAAACACGACTGAGTGCAGGGCGACCGGGTTTACTCCTTTCCGCCTTCTATACGGATCGGAGGCCATGACCCCACAAGAAATAAAACATGGGTCCCCGCGAACAGTTCCGTCAGCCGTCCCCGACGTGGACGAGCCAACTTCAAAGGATCTCATTGACGGAGACCGAGTCTTCTCCCTACAGGCCCTAAACAAGTACCAAGCCCAGACAAAAGCATGGCGCGACCACGCAGTCATCCCGAGGGAATTCAGCGAAGGGGACCTCGTACTCGTCCGAACAGCTCGGACAGAGTCCAGGGGCAAGCTGGAGCCCAAGTGGGAGGGCCCCTTTATAGTCAAGACGAAAGCTTCCCCCAGCGCTTACAGGCTCACAACGCCAAACGGCGAAGACCTGGAGCACTCCTGGAACATCGACAACCTCCGCAAATTTTTTGTTTGACTCATCAGGGCTGATTCGCCCTTGTAATTCGCAAAAACAATCTTATTTTGGTCCGCACTCTTTTCCTCCCGGGGGGTGAGGTTTTTAACGAGGCGGAGCCATGTAATATATGTGTGAAAAATCCCCCGCAAAAACATGCGTCGAAAAAAGACCGCGACGACGGTCTTCGACATTCGACCAATACGAGGTCACCGCGAGGCTCAGCGCTAGCCACCCTCGCGTGCGACAAATCCGCGCAGAAGTCGCCTAAGGGTGCAACCGGACTAGCACAACAAGTGCGAAAACACCGAAGTCTACCGCGAAGACTATCCGCGCAGAAGTCGCCTAAGGGTGCAGCCGGACTAGCACAACAAGTGCAAAAAAACCGAAGTCTACCGCGAAGACTATCCGCGCAGAAGTCGCCTAAGGGTGCAGCCGGACTAGCACAACAAGTGCGAAAAAACCGAAGTCTACCGCGAAGACTATCCGCGCAGAAGTCGCCTAAGGGTGCAGCCGGACTAGCATAACAAGTGCGAAGAAACCGAAGTCTACCGCGAAGACTATCCGCGCAGAAGTCGCCTAAGGGTGCAGCCGGACCAGCACAACAAGTGCGAAAAAACCGAAGTCTACCGCGAAGACTATCCGCGCAGAAGTCGCCCAAGGGTGCAGCCGGACCAGCACAACAAGTGCGAAGAAACCGAAGTCTACCGCGTAGACTGTCCGTGCAGAAGCCGCCTAAGGGTGCAGCCGGACTAGCACAACAAAAGCAAAAGCGACAACACCAAACCGTCCGCGCCAAGACCGACTATATGCGCACCAGCACAACATAACAAAACACACCAGACCAAGTACACAACGCCTTCGCAAGCATAGCCAAGTGTGCGGGGGCACACAACCTCATCATACAAGCCTTTACACATATACAAACGAGGGCACCACACTCTACATCGGCTCAACCTTAGGAATAATTCCCATCTCCCTATAATTAAATAACATTATCCTAAGCTCCTCACCCGCAAAAAGACTTCGCAATTCCCCTTCACCTGTACTCACGGCGGCCGGCAAAGACAACAGTTCCTGCCGGCCAGCCCTACTCACACGAAGCCGACCTCCCTCCGCCCCACTCACTCTACGCTTCGCAACCGCCCTTCGCCGCCGGCGCCCGGTGCTAGGACCAGGCACATCTTCTGTGTCCGCGGCGTGCGGTGAAGCCTCCGCCGCAGCCGCATCCAAGGCCGCAAAGTAGTCCAAGTCCTCCTCCGATGACTCCTCAGTCCACTCAACCGAGCTCCCAGAGTCAGCAAAATCAGAAAACTCAGATGCAGACCCATCACATTTATTACCACCATCCACGGTCGAAGCCGCCAAAAATTTAGTAGTGGCGGTTGCGTGCGCAGGCCCAAAATCTTGAACCTGCGCAGCAACCAAAATTCAGCAACATATCCAAAATTTTCTAACTATCTACACCCACTACGCCACCTGCGAAGACCCTGCCGTTGCGGGAGCCTCCGCCGTTGCCTCCGCTGTTGCCTCCGCTGTCGCCTCCGCCGCCACCGTCACAGGATCTTCAGCGCTCGGCGCAGCGGCTGCGGGGGCATCAGGCGCGACTTCGGCGGTCTCTGGGGGCAGGTCTCCGCCGGCTGCAGCGGATGCGGGGGCATCCGGTGCGCCTTCCGCAGTCTCCAGGGGCGGCTCCAGGGCGGCCCCGGACACGGCCTCCGCCGGGGTCGGCTCCGGGTCAGGCAGCGCGCTGTTCAACGCCCCGAAGTCATCCACCCTCTCGCCACGCGCCGCCTAAGACACAGCACACAAATTCAGCAAAACCACATATAGCCCACATCCAGCAAACTCCAAACAAACGCCAAACGTTACCTGAGCCCTCGCCGTCTCGGCCCGCTCCCTAACCACCTCGCGACCGTGCGGACCCCACATCCGGTCGTAGATGGCTCCGGCGGATTCCTTCACTATGGGGTCCTCAACCTTGTAGATATCTCGCTCAAAGTCTTCGTCAGCTTGGTCGAAGACCTCGAAGTGCCGGCACCCTTCGCGAGAGAGCGCGTTCATCGCCCCCTCGCAGGTGACCAGGGAGGCATACGACATAAACCCCTCCACGATAGTGGGGAGTGCCTGCAACTCCTCCTGTACCCACTCCAGGCAGCAAAGTCCGGGCTCTCGCTCCGGCACTTCGAAGTCACCGGTCCGCGCGCCCAGCTCATGGTACGAATCCATAAGCTGTTTGCGCATCCGCTCGGCCTCCGCGCGCGTCGCGGCCTCGGCCCTCTCCACGCGGCTCTCCAGGGCGATGAGCCGCTCCTGCAGCTGCTCGGCGCGCTCCCTGGCAAGATTGCCCTCCGCCCGTGCCAGATTAGCCTCCGCCTGCGCAGCCTGCGCCTTGGCGAGGGCCTCGTTGGTCTCCCTCCTCTCCCCCGCCAATTGGCGCCGGAGGTCAGTCTTCTCCCCCTCCAGCGCGGCCACCTTATCCGCCAGCTTGCGGCACTTGCTGTCGGCGGCCGATTTTTCACGGACGGCGTCAGCATGTTGCATCCGAAGTCTCTCGACTTCGGCAGACACAACTGCCGTGAGGGCCCCCGACGCTGTGCGGTTGGCGAAGTCAGCCACCTGCAGAACACACGTAAGATCACGGCCCCAGCAAGCCGACGAAAAAAAACGAAGTCTAGCTCAGCGGACCTGACTTAGTGCCTCCGTCACCTCCTTCAGCCGGCGGGACACAGCGCCCGCCTCATCCCTGACAGCCGCGAGTGCCGACATCTCGCCTCCGGCGCTAAGAGCCCCACCCTTCGCCTTCGGCACTACGACAGCCCCCGTGGTCGCCGCGGCAGGCGCAACTATAGCAAGTTGGCCTTCGTCCGACCCTGCGACGTATCAACGAATTAAAAAAAACGAGCCAACGGATTACCACCAAGATAGTCGTCCACACTAATATCGGTGGCGAAGTCGGCGACACGCTTGCCTGACGACGGCAACACTCGGGCCGCCTTCGCGACCTTCGGCACTCTGCTGGACGGCGGCACAGCCTTCGTCGATTTGGAGCCTCCGGCGCTTGCCGCTGCCTCCGGCGCCTTGCTAGATGCAGGGACGCCCGACTTCGCCGCCAGCGGCGGCTTGCCTCCGCCGGGGGCCGCAGCCTTCGCAGCCCCCCGCTGCCTCTTCGGCCTGGCTTCATGAAGCCTGACAACCGCCTGGCGCTTTTATGCAGCTCCCTGGCGATCCTTGTCCATCACTGCCGACACAACATCAGCAATATTCCGCCCGTAAGGAAACACTCTCCATTCACGAACCATGCGAGATGTAAAAAAGTCTTCGCCGGCCACGCGGGGGATAGGAACATTCCTAGGCCACCAACCCCCGGTAACCCTCAGCATCCGCGCCGAAGACTCCCGGAGCTCGGGCGAAGACATCCTTCCCCCCGGGGCCGCGCAAGTCCTCATCAACTCTCTAGCAAAACCATCGGAAACCCCAAGCCCTCCTATAGCAGTACCTAATTTCCTCTTTTTAGAGGATGGGGCGGCCGCCGGCGCAGGGTCGTCCCCAGTCTCCGTCACCGGCTTCTTCCCATGGCGGTCCACATCGTCTTGGCCGGGGTAGCCGTCATACGGCAGTTGATTCAATTCAAAAACCCTGTTCAAACGGTCATTTGACCCGCGGATATCCCAGCTACGCTGGCCCTCTGTCCTCGGCACGTACCGACCAACGAGCCGCACCGCCCCATCCTCCGCCTCACGCACAAAGGCGACCGAATCGCGGCTTTGCAGATTCAGCGCGAAGGTAGGACTTCGCACCATCTTCCCACCATGGGAAGGCATCTGGCGAGGGCACACTTCGCCCAACGCCCAGCCATGCGCCAAGGGCCATACCCCGTACGCCACAAATTCTTCAACCAAATCGCGCCCACTGCTCAGGCTGGCGGCGCACCGAAGGGCCCCTTCGTCCGCATCATCCTCCGCCACCTCAAAGGGCGGTTATGCTGAGTAAAAATGAGAACACATCTCGGACACGGGGAGCCCCTCATGGTCTTCGACGGTACCCTCAGCGACGTAAAACCAAAATTCATTCCAGTTGCCCCACTTGTTGCGAGCGCAAGGAACCAACTCGACTACCTGCATCGTGGTCTTGCCGGTCTTCGGCGTAAACGTGCAGGACCCAAACTGAGCAACTTCATCTCCAATCATCCTCTTCTGCCAGTGCAAGCAATAATACTTCGCAAAGACTTCGACCGATGGCTGTCCGCCGTACGAAGTTGTCGCCCAGACATACTTCGACAGAGCCACCACGGCGTTCGGTGTCAGCTGATGTATCTGAACGTTAAACCTGCGCAGGACTTCGCCAATAAATCGGTGCGCAGGCAGGCGGAGACCGGCGGCGAAGAACGCCTCGAACACAACCAACTCGCCCTCCGGCTCGAGGACTTCCTCTGTCCCCGAGACACGAGCAACTCCGCCACCGAAGTAACCCAGCCGCTGCATATCTTGCACGCGGACCGACGACATCCGCGACACGCCAAAATCCACAGAATCGCCGGCGCGCAACTCCTCCGCCATCAAACTACTCAGCGTCTCCTCAGACGAGGCGTCGGCCGGCGGCGTAGCAGCAGCGGAAGAAGAGGAGGTCGGCATCGCAACGTACCGTCGGCGGCGGCGGGCGGTCTGCTTCACTCGAGCCAGATCTCCGGCGAACAAGAGCACGGCGGGCAGACGAGCAGCAAGACGGTGGAAAAAGCGGCTAGGGTTTTCACGGAGTGCGGAAAGTGAAGTTCAAAAAGCGCCGACCCCCGCCCCCTTTTATAGACAGGGCGCGGCTCTTCGGGAAACCCGCAATCCAACAGGGCGCGGCGCTTCGGAAAACCCGCAATCCAACAGTACGGTGTCAATCAACGGTCATGTCAAAAACCCCCGCGGAACCACTTCGAGCGAGGGCAGCGTCTCCGCCATCTAGCGACGTCTTCGGCACCAGGTGACTTTGTCGAACTGGTCCCTCGGAGGGCAAATGTTGGGACGAAGGCAAAGACGCCACCCTTCGCTCGAGGCCTTCGCTTTATTCGCTGGTCCGACGGAGACAAAACGGGCAGGGACACCCTTCGCTTTATTCGGCACCAGACGAAGGCCTGCGACGTCGTCATCCCACCGCGCGGCCTCGTCCAGCTCAGAGGCCCACGTGTGATCCGACCCATTGTAACGGGCCCTGCGTGGCCGCCGCGTATTACGGGCCTAATTTGTAAAGGCATTCCTGTAATTACAGTCTGTAACCCCGCTTTATGGGAATATTCTGGGGATAACCTAGGTGGCTGAGGGCACATGCGTCCTTAACACAAGGCGCTGGGCGCTCAGACACCTATAAATACCCCCGCACAGTGCCCGTGAGAGGCCAGATTAACAGAGCTATTGCCCACTCGCGCGAGAACCCTGCTTACGTCATTGTTCACCCTTGTTGGATCCCTTTGCAACTGAGAGCAAGTTCCAACATTGCTTCTCCGCGAAGCCTGCCCGAGCTGGGCCTCGGGCTTAGTCGAAGGTGCGTCCGTTGCTTGAGGGGACCCTCGGGCGAGATGTGAATCCTCCGGGGTCGGCTGCCTTTGCCCGAGGCTGGGCTCGGGCGAGGCGAGATCGTGTCCCTTGAGTGGACTGAGCCTTGACCTTAATCGCGCCCATCAGGCCTTTGCAGCTTTGTGCTGATGGGGGTTACCAGCTGAGATTAGGAGTCTTGGGGGTACCCCTAATTATGGTCCACGACAGGGATAAAGTACATATAACACACATGGTCAGCTGGTCAAAGTCAACCATACTTTTGATCAATTGCTCTCCAAATTTGCTAGCAAGAAGATCGTTCTACACGATCGGCCAACAAAGAAATCCCTGTCACCCAATAAAAAAAAGCGTCGAATAAAACGACCCGAAAGGCGACGCAACAAGCATCGCCTATTCATCCAGTGATACCAGGATACTTTCCACCCGCCTACTCATTGTCTATATATTGTTCTACTCAAATATGGAATGGTATGACGATGAACCCGTGATACATGTAGTCCCTTTGCCTATTCAGGCTGGGGCATCTCCATTCTATACCTTTTGATCCATTGGTCAGATGCTCATGGCCGAGAAAGATGCAATCCGAAACAACCTTTATGCATTAGAGATCTATTGAATGATCACCATATTGGATTGAAAAACCAGTTACAATTTCTCGTTTCTTGTGGGATTTGTTAGCAATCCTCATGGGATTAGCTTGTGAACTGACTTGTAACGGGTCCAGACCTTCCCCTTATATAGATGAAGGGGTACAACCGATTAAACCACCAAAATCGATCCAATCAATTCTATTTTTTATTTTACCTTATGCATTAGGAGTAGATCTAGTTTATCTCTAGGTTAGCCTTCCTTTACCTCGAATCTTCGCATTTTTTTGGCTCTACGTCGACTAAAGACTCTTGGGTGGTCTACCGACTCCAAGATATACCCTAGGATCTTCTCTCCCTGATGGGTATTTTCAGGAAACAAAATCTAGATCTAGTGCGAAGAAGACACTCTCTATACCATCATAGACCGTTCGAGTCCTAGACGTGTACCGTCCGGCCGTAAGCAGAGAAGAGCCGCTCCTGGGCCAGGTCGCGGACCGTCTGGCCTAAGGTTATGGACCATCTGCGTCTTTATAGAGAGCATTGTCAGACGATTTATTTTCCTGTGTTTTGCGTCTACACTTATAATTAGAACGAAGGAAACAGAGGAATTAGAAATCTAATTGTTTTGAAATGGAGGGAATATAGAGCTTGTGCGAGTTCAATATTGAAGCTAGTAAAAGGTGCTGGGCGCATGCAAGTCCTCGAGCCATCAATTTTCAGCGTCTCATGGAGTAATGGTCGGAGGGGCGAACCAGCCTCCACGTTTCTCAGCAAACGTGCGACCTGTCACGAGCCTTGCTCGGGTTTGCACACGCACGCGTTTCATGTTTCTGGAGTGATGCATGATGTGCATTCAAATATTGAAAATTGTCTTATATAAAAGGGCTGCTGTCGTGTTCTTTAAAGATTCGTTTTACAACGTCTCTCACAGTTACTCTTGAATTTTGTTTTGGTAGATATCAATTTATCAAATGTGGCTGATGATGATGACCCATCCGGTAGGTGAGAAATATGGAATTATGCCATTATGGAACGTGGGATTCGCCCGAATGCCATTATGTGCAAGAGCTTCGCTAGTGCACCATCCTCACACGTTGTTTACCGATAAAATGCCATTTATCACCTATTCGATGCATAAACAGAGGAGAGGGTACTTGCTTGGACCTTTTTGCCCCTGCTCCAAATCAAGACGTGGCTGACACCTTTGCTAGCATCTCCCATTCGCTGGACCCGTTCACTCCTCCCGTTCCTCAACGACGGCGGGAGCCGCTGCTGCGATTCCTTCGGCCGCTCCTCCTGTTCACTCTGCTCCTCCCCTGCCGCCGCTTAGATTGGTGCTCCTCCGTCGCCCTCGCTCGGTATTTCGCCACCGCCGTTGTGCTCAGAAGTCTGTCGCCGCCATTCAGATTGCTCCTCCTCCGTCGGCAGTGGAGTCTCCATCCCAAGACAGCAACGCAACACAGTATAGGTGAGTAGATCCAGGACATCGCTGCTGCCCAGTAATTTATTCTTGCATTTTTTTCAATCAGTTCAACAAATTACAGTACATCTCTGTAACCCTAGGTTACAGTGAAATCTCGCGTGCAGTTGGGGACAGTGGCTAGATGGAGTATAGTTGGAATGATTGTATGTACGAGTATGCTTCTACATGTACTAACTTTTTTTTGGAATCGAGCTGAGTGGAGAATAGAGCAGTGTAATTTCCCTAACCTTGTCGCCTTTGAATCCATTTTATATTTTATATTTTCAGCCTTGATGATGAGACCCCGCTTAGCTTAGCAATGGTAGTATGTCCTGGTTCTCACTCTAAAGCTGTTATTGACTGGGATGCCCTACAAATTGTTGAGAACCAAGATGAGGAAGGTAGGATAGAAATCGTTGACGATGACAAAATGTATGAGTTGATTGGGTTGAGAGCTGAGGATGAAGCTGCTGAGAAGGCGGCTGAAGCTTTTAAGAGACATGATAATGGACCTACTAGTTATTGTGAAGATGAAACTCTTGGAGCAGCCATCCCTGTTACTGATGAAATTCCAGGAGAAAGGGTGATGGTGCATGACCCAGACAATCCTTGTATGGATATTGGAACAGTGTACTCCAGCATGCGTGAGTTCAGGCTAGCTGTGAGACAGTTCGCTATCAACGAAGAGTTTGAGCTAAACATCTATAAAACTGACCCAAGTCGATTTATTGGTTATTGCAAAGGAGAAGGTTGTCGTTGGCATATTGTGGGACGTAGACAGCATGATGGGAATACTGTTATGGTATAGTCTTTTGAGCCTATGCTTGCTTATATGTACATTTCCTATTTTTCATATGATATTGTTTACATGGTTACTGACTGAGATTCCCATTTGAAGGTAACAGTCTTAATTGAGGCCCACAATTGTACTTCTAGTGCTTGAAGGAAGACCACAACACCTACTAGTGCTTGGGTAGCATCAAAGGCTATCCATCATCTCAAGAAGGAGTCAAACATGGGCCCAAAGGAGTTGCGAAAAAGGTTGGAGGAGAAATATAAGTGTGAAATTCACTATGACACGGTTTGGAAAGGGAGGCAATTGGCTCTAAGAGAATTACATGGCAGCTGGGAAGAGAGTTTTCAGATGCTATTCAATTGGAGGGCAGAGGTGTTGACTCGATCTCCGGAGAGTGTTATTGAGATTGACATTAAGGAGGTAGATGGCAAGATATACTTCCATAGATTTTTTTGTGCATTAGGCCCTTGCATTCAAGGATTCTTGGAGGGATGTAGGCCATACCTTAGCATAGACTCTACTGCACTTAATGGTAGATGGAATGGGCCTACAACCACGACTATTGATGGTCACAATTGGATGTATCCACTTGCATTTGGATTCATAGATGGTGAAACTGATGATAATTGGGTATGGTTCATGAGCCAACTAAAAAAGGCAATAGGAGATCTTCCTTTGCTTGTTGTTTGTATAGATGCATGCAAAGGGTTAGAAAAGGCAGTTAAGCATGTGTTTCCTCAGGCTGACCAAAGGGAATGCTTTAGGCATCTCATGCAGAATTTCATTAAGAGGTTTGGAGGTGACATATTCTCTAAGATGTACCCTACAGCTAGGGCATATAGGCCCGAAGTCTCACATTACTTTTTCAATCAAATTGTGGAAGCTTCCCCAGATGTGAAGAAATGGCTAGATACTTACCACAAGCTTAAATGGAGGAGGAGTGAGTTTAACCCTGCCATCAAGTGTGATTATGTCACCAACAATCTAGCTGAAGTATTCAACAACTGGATTAAAGATTGGAAGGATCTTCCTGTTGTTGAGCTTGCAGACAAGTGTAGGGAGATGATTATGGTGTTGTGGGAAAAAAGGAGGAGAATTGGAGACAAGCTTACTGGCAAGATCTTGCCTGCAGTTTTACAACAGTTAAAGGCAAGGACTAGAGGCCTAGGGCATCTATCTGTGACAAAGGCTGGCTACTTCTCTGCACAAGTTGAGGACAGCACAAACACACATAACAGACATGTAGTAAAGTCATATTTGCATGAGTGTACATGCCTCGAGTGGCAGCACACCGGCAAACCATGCCCACATGCATTGGCCCTGATTACAGCACAAGAGAGTGTGGATGTGGAATTGGAGGATTTTGTGCATGAGTACTACTCAGTACAGAGGTTCAAAAATGCATATAAGAGAATAATTGAGCCACTGCCAGATAGGTCTCAATGGCCACATGTCGATCTGCCTTATATGGTTGGTGCACCACTTGACAAGAGAGGTAGAGGAAGGTACAAAAAACTAAGAATTAAGAGCTGTTTGGAAGGTGGGAACAGCAAGGGGACAAAATAGCTAAAGAAAAAGGCAAGGAGGCTGATAAGGAAGCAGTCCTAGAGGCTGATATGGAGGCTGCAGGCCAGTCTGAAAAGGGGAAAAAAAAGATGATAAGAGGCAAAAGAAAGTGCAAAAGATGTGGAGAATTAGGTCACAGTGAAACTAGCTACAAGTGCCCATTAAACGGAACAAAGAAAAGGCAAGTGATGTTGTCCAAACTAGCTACAAGCTGCATTTTAATATTTTTCTCACTGTGTTGTCTAACATGTAGGAAGAGAAAGCCTCGCATGAATACAACAAAATATGGGGAGAATGCCAAGGTCCCCAAAAGCCGACAAAGATCAGAAAATGATGCTGATGCTGCTGTCCATGTTGACAAAACTATTTTCCCCCAAGTTGAAGGTGCTGTCCATGATGGAGTTGTTTTTCCCCAAGTTGAAGCTGATATCCATGTTGAAGGTGGTGTTTTTCCCCAAGTTGAAGCTGATGTCCATGATGCAGAAGCTGTTATTCCCCATGTTGAAGGTGTTGTCCATGTTGAAGGTGGTGTTTGTCCCCAAGTTGAACCTGCTGTCCATGAAGTAGGAGCTGTTGTTCCCCTCGTTGAAGGTGTTGTCCATCTTGAAGTTGTTGTCCAAGTTCAGTCACCTCCCAAGTCTAGAACTCCTAAGAAGATCCTATCGAAGAAGCTCACACCAAGGAAGCTGAAGAGGATGTAAACCTTGTTATGCTGTCCAAGTTAGAACTTAGAAGTGGACCTTGTTATGCTGTCCAAGTTGAACTATATTTGGATGTTAAATTAAGTAATGTTAGAAGTGAACCTTATTACACTGTCCAAATTGAACAATATTTGGATGTGTGATGTTATATGAAAACTAGTTATGCTATTGTTATCTGAAACCTTGTTGCGGTGATCATTTTTCTGTGCTTGCTGCTGTCATCGGTTTAGATCTCCAATGGTTGTAGTCCTTTTTTCTGGGTAGCAGTTTCTTTTTTTTTTCTCTTATCAGCTATTGCTTGCTGTTGTGCTGTAGCCTGGGCGCAGTAGGTTCTGGAACTTGCAACCTGGGCGCAACAGCCAAGTGCAAAATGCTCTCTCCTCTGTTTGTGCTGCAGCTGAGAACCGGCAGCAGATCGGCGGCGGACAGGCCATGTCTTGATTTGGAGCAGGGGCAAAAAGGTCCAAGCAAGTGCCCTCTTCTCTGTTTATGCATCGAATAGGTGATAAATGACATTTTGTCGGTAAACAACGTGTGAGGATGGTGCACTAGCGAAGCCCTTGTACATAATGACATTCGGGTGAATCCCACGTTGCATAATGGCATAATTCCATATTTCTCTGCGGTAGGTAGGATGGCAAATGCTGATTTTTCCAGCTCTGTATGGGAGCAGGCACCCGACTCGGACCGTTGTCGCGGCTCCGGCCGTCGCCACCCGCTATATAAGACAGAATTCCCCCTGCCACCACCAACTAGGAGAGTGGTGGAGGAGGAGACCCACCGTCGGCTCGCCCGTGTCCCGATTCCCACTCACGACATCAACCTGTCCCCATCCATCTCGCCCGCGACGTTTGATGGAGTCTCTCCTCGCCTCGCGATCCATTAGGTCTTCCTTCTCCGCCGTCGCCAGCACCAGGGGCGCCGCTTCCCCCAGGCCCTCGCGCGTCGCCACCCTCGCCAGCGCCGGCGCCGGCGCCCGCTCCCGCGCGCTCCGTGCTGGCCACACGGTACGCCCTGCTGCATCCTCTTCCATTGGTTTGTTTGGTTTCTCCACTCTGATGTCGCGGATACGATGTGGAGGTTTCCTGTTTTCTTGGTACGATTTTGTCACGGACCTTGATGTCCAGGCAAGAATCACTGAACAATGTACCAAGATTTATAGAAGCGGAGAGAAATCGGAGAGAATTAGTGTGCGTTTGTTTGGGATTATAATCTGTCTAGATTATATAATGTAACATCTTTAGACGACAGGCGGCAATAAACTGGAGACAGGCAGGGACAGAGGAGGAAGGGGATGTTTGGTTTCTAGGGACTAATTTTTAGTCCTTCTAATTTAATCTTTTTTAGTTTCTAAATTGTTAAATACGAAAAACTATAGTGACTAAAATGGAATAAAATGGAGAGATAAACCAAACACCCCCGAAGATGGGCTCGGCAGTTCTCTTGTTCTGTTCGATCGATGCCCTCTGCCTGACACTCCCAGCTCCTTTTGTAGCTGCACACTTCACTAATCTGAGCTTAACTGGCAGCTCAGTCCATGGTAGGCCCATTTGACAGCCCAGTCTGTGACCGATTTCGTATCCTTTTCCCCATTCGCTGAGCACGATTTTGGGTTTCCCACTTTCTCTATGTGTCGTTGGGTTTCGTCTTTACTTGTAGTAATCACCAACTCAAGACACAATCTTTGCACCATTTCGCCTGCCCCGTATGGAATGCCTATTTGTTATTTTATCAGTAAAATCTTGCACATAAATACTGAGTTAATATGCTTCATGGTGCACTTTGATACACTTTTTTTGTTTATTTAGGACTCAATCCTTGAGGTGCTGGCACAGGACGATATGCTGAACGCAAAGGAGCTGGTCCAATGGGAGAATGGCTTGTCATTCAATGACATAGCGGCTAGGCAGGGGATTCGCATCCGCAGACACTGCCGCCCCACTGCCTCCTTGAAGGAGATAGAGGAGGAGCTGGGAGCCCCCCTTAACATCCTAGAGAAGATCATTTGGGACAAGGAGATTGAAGTAGCTGAGGTATGCTCTTGCAACTCCATGCACACACAGGACTTTTGTGGTTCAGTTTGGTTGCAAAGTTGAATGGCCCAATCAAGAGAGATGTTGCTCAAATACTGATAATAAAGCAGTTTGAGCATTATGTATTACAGACGGTAGAGGTCCTTTGAGATAACTAGTAATTGCTAGTACTAAATAGTTGTCCACTGCCCAGGGCCTTAAGATAGAATGACCAGAAAATGCGTATGTTTTATCATTTTTCAGTGCTGATCATAACCTGCAGCAGGAAAAACAACAGGGCATGAAATTAACCCCTTAGCTAGAATGAATTGAAGTTTGACAAAAAAAGGTACGCAATAGCAAAATCATGAGACAGTTGGCTGAAAGTAAATTCACTTCTACAAGAGGAGATCTGCCATTAACAGTAAATCCAAAGTTACCACATAAATTCCTCACATTTCACAACGTGGAAAATGGTTTGTCCATTATTTTTTTTGGAACTAGTCTATTTACTTCAGATATGCTGCTGTGATAACTATTGAGCCTGAAATATAATGTCATCACTAGCTATTAATTAAGACATGGTGATTCTAGTGACAAACACTTCTTCATGATTTCTACCATTACCAACTCTTGGTATTGTATCTTTGTAAGTACAACCCTTGCAAGAGGTTCCTATTCTTTGGCAAGATATACCTAAATTTGACTATTAAAGTAACAGTTCAATAGGAAGTACAAAACACACACAAGGACTTCAGTTATACTAGCATTCATGTATTTTGAGAATCTTCTATGAGATGAGTGTATTTAACCTGTAATAAAATTGTTTGTTAATGTGGTATAAGTATATCTTCAAGAACCATGACAAAAGTTGAGATTGAATGCAAATGCAATAAATCAGATATCCACCCTAGTGAGGTCTATGTCATTGTCATCCTAAAAAAATGAGCTGATTGTTCCTTAATTTACTTCGCTTTAAGATTTTCCTGCCAGATTCCATCCACCTGTTCAAGTATCCACCACTTACATAGCAGATTAATATTCAATTTTCTCATGTGTTTAATACACAATCTACCCATCTTCTTGTTTTTATAGATTCTAGTCCACTTTACTGGGTGGTATTTTCTCTTTGTAGTTTGTACTTCCCCCTTGCCACAAGAAAGTTATTTGCACTTTATTCATATTGTTAACTACAATTTTGTGCAACAAATAGATGCTTGATACCTTTCCCTTGTTAGGGCTGTTATATAATCTTTTTAACTTAAATCAAAGGTGCTTGATGCCATGCTTGTACTGTTGTTTCCTGTGTTAGGTGATTCCTTTCTGTAGACTCCCTCTCACTAAACATAGGTCTATTGATTTCGCTCACATTATGCAATCTAAATCTTTGATTATGCCTTTATAAAAATGTACCACCAACGCATTGAAGTTTGCGTTGTTAAAGTATGTTTCATGAAAAACCTAACTAAGTTGTTTTCATATGGTTGGCCTGCATACTCTTAGGTAATAGTCACTATTTCATAAGCTTTCACTATATGATGTTTAACAGATTGTACTGGTCTTGCTCAGGGGCATGCTAAGAAGCCTCTTGAGGAGGTGATTCAGGCTGCAACGAAAGCCCCTCCTTCAAGAGACTTCTATGGCGCTTTAGAAGCTGCCTACAAGCGTAATGGGGTGCCTGCATTGATTGCTGAGGTCAAGAAAGCATCCCCGAGTAGGGGTGTGCTCAGGGAGAACTTTAATCCTGTATGTTCTGGGGTCATTAGCTGTGAAACCTAGAGTCAGTATCAGTGGTTGGTTATGTAACTAATATGTAATTTTCTGTTGCAGGTTGAAATTGCTCAAGCTTATGAAAAGAATGGAGCTGCATGTTTGAGCATTTTGACAGATGAGAAGTACTTTCAGGTATATTTCAATTGATTTAATTTAGTGTCTGTTGTGATCATAGATGTTGTGCTTACCTGGCTTCACTCAATTTGCTTCCATTATACAGGGAAGCTTTGATAATCTTGAAAAGGTGCGCAGCTCAGGAGTGAAGGTACTGATACATTTAAGTGTTATTTTTTGTGAGGGTGATTATGAATTACCAGTAGTTCTCAAGATGTAAAAATTTCTTTTGTGAATACAGTGCCCTCTTCTCTGCAAGGAGTTTGTCATTGACAAGTGGCAAATCTATAATGCTCGCTCTAAGGGTGCTGATGCAATTCTACTAATTGCTGCTGTGCTACCAGATCTTGACATAAGGAAATTTCTTCAGATTTGCGAAGAGTTGGGAATGACAGCTCTTATTGAGGTTCGACATGTTATGCAATTCATTTGTTATACCCACACATTACTTGGAAACTTAGTTTGAACATTGACTTTTCTATTGTTTGGAGGCAGAATGAACCATAGTAGTTTATTTTGCACTTTTAGACTGAATATTGTTTCCATTCAACTGAATATCAGGAGTACAATATATGGACCCCTACCGATGATCTTTCTGTACCTGATTTATAGAAACAAGACCAGAGAGGTGATCCAGGAGATCAGCCACATAAGGCAACAAACTAATCACCTAAACAGGAAAAGGCAACCAACCGGTCACCTAAACAAGGAGGGGCGTCTAAGGCAACCAGCTAATCACCTAAATAGGAAAGGAGATAAACTCGCTACCCCCTGTCGTAGTCAGAAGTACAGAACGTCTATATGATAGACATTAAGGCAGGAACGAAACTCATAAAAAAACAAGTAGGAAGCCTCTTGGTGCAGATATTAGCAAATTGGGATGTCGTCGATACATAGAAAACGCGAACATCATCAATAGAAACACACTCGTAGACGAAATGGAGATCGATCTATATATGCTTCGTGCATTGATGTTGAACATGATTGGTCGATAAGTAGACAACACTGACATTATCACAATATACCAAGGTGCTTGCAGGAGACTATAAAGTTCTTTTAGCAATTGTCGAAGCCAACAAGCCGCCGTCACCATTGGCGACTGCTCGATACTCAGCCTCGGCACTAGAACGGGACACTACGTTCTGCCGTTTGGAAGACCAAGAGACCAGTTCGTCACCAAGGAACATTGTGTATCCTGAAGTAGACCTGCGAGTGTCTAGACAATCAACCCAATTAGCATTCCTATAGACAAGCAAAGCAGAGATTGTTGGCAGGTGCAGAAGGCAGCAACCAAGTGTTCCTAGTAGATATATTAGGATGTGCTTAGTTGCAGAGAGGTTAACACTTGGCACAAGGATTATGCTTGCGGAGACACACCTGCCGGACAACATAAGAGATATCAAGCGGAGTGAAGGTGAGATACTGCAATGCACCAAACTATAGTACTACATTGGATCACTAATAGGTGCACTGTATGCAGAGGAGACCTTGGCATCAGTATCGATGGGTGTGTTGCACGACTTGCAGTTGGTCATGCCAGCTCACTCAATTACATTGTACTACCATTATGAAAGAAAATGGTCTTCAGAACGCTGTTGAATTGCCAAACCTAGGAAGTGATGGTGGACATCAAGATCCTTCATGGAGAATTTCTTTTGAAGTGTAGTGATGATGCTACAAAGGAGATACTGGCTAGAGATAGTGAGGACAATGTCATCCATTTATAGCAGCAAGTATGACCTATCGGTCTTGTGACGATAGATTAACACGGTGTCAGACTTGGCCGTAGTGAATCCCAAAGTGAGCAAGTGCGCAACAAAGTGACTGCTTTAGACCACATAGGGACTTGTTGAGACGACAAACGACATGGGGCTGAGTAGGATCAACAAAACCTGTGGGCCATGAGCAATAGACTGTCTTAGTGCGACTATGAGAGTGCCATGCAAGAAAGCATTCTTGACGTCAACCTAGTGAACCGACTAGTTTTGAGAGAGCGCTAGGGATAGAACAATACGAACATTCGCAGGCTTGACCACTGGACTAAAAGTCTCATCGTAATCCACATTGGATGGCTGAGTAAAGCCATACACGACCCAACTAGCCTTATATTTGTCGAGGGAACCATCAACGTTGAACTTGTAGTGGAAAATCCACTTGCCAGTGATGATGTTGGCGCCAAAAGGGCATGGAATGAGACCCCACATGTTGTTGGAGAGCAAGGCGTCATGCTCCTTCCATCACACATCACCAATGTGGATTGGTGGGGGTACTATGAATGGTTTATTCCTCTCAAGAAAAATATGCTATTGAAATTCTAGAACGTGCCAAGATGTCTGATTGCAACACAAGCTCCACACCAGTTGAGGTTCACTCCAAGCTCTTAGCCATAGCAGGTGATCCTGTTGTTGACCCAAGTCTATACAGGAACCTTGCGGGTGCCCTCTAGAACCTCACTCTCACTCGCCCTGACATCACACATGCTGTACAACAAGCATGCCTACTTATGCATGATCCTCGATGTTGGGACCAGCTGACATGTGGACAGGTGGGCCCGGACACTCGGAAATGGGGGAGCTCAGGTGCACAACAAAACAGTAAGTATGGAACTGTAGCGTCTTGTTATGTGTGTCCCATCCGGGCACAGTGCGGGGGTATTTATAGGTAACCGGACGGGTAGGTGGGTCCCCAAATACCGTTATACCTCCGGTTACCTACTACATTCCCGAACTATTTCCCTCGACGGGGTCATTACAGTGAGGTGAAGTACAATAGCCTGGACATACTACAAAATCCACCTCGTAAAGGGGCTTACAGATGGACCCAGATGGTGACGTGGCAGAACCTGGTCCCCACTCTGATCTGGCATGGCCTACGCTTGCACGTCACACCCTCGACCCCGCGAAGTCATGCCTCCCCGATCCTGTGGAGACTTGGACCTCGTTGCCTGGGAGAGTTTGAGCCTTCGGGACACATGCGTGGGGATGCGATGAGCTCCCTTTTGGCTGTCGTGGCCCTTCGCTTCATCCCCTTCGAAGGCCACGGTCGAAGACATCGACAACCTGTACCTCCACCAAAGCCTGCTTGATCGTAGCCGGATTAGACTGATTGGGGCAGTGCTCGGCCTTCGCTCCGACACTCGGGATTTCCAATTCTCCCTCATCAAGCGAATATTGAGGTATGTCAAAGGCATCGTAGGCCATGGACTTCAGCTCTCTTGTAGCTCCACCAGTTCCCTCATAGCTTACTCTGATGCTGATTGGGTTGGATGCCCTGACATACGCCCTTCCACCCCTTGTTATTGTCTTCCTTGGTGACAACCTCATCTCTTGGTTCTCCAAAAGACAACACACTGTGTCTCGCCCCAGTGCAGAAGTTGGGTTTCGCAGTGTTGCCAATGTTGTCGCTGAATCTTGCTGGTTGTGCCAGTTGCTTGCTGAACTTCAGCACCCTTTACAGAGAGCTAGTATTGTGTACTATGACAATATCAGCGCGGTCAACCTCTCCTCCAATCCAGTGCAACATCAGTGCACCAAACTTGTGGAGTTTGATCTTTATTTCATCAGGGAGTGCGTCTCATTTGGAGAAGTTCGTGTTCTCCATGTTCCCACGTCTCTACAGTATGCAGATATATTCAGTAAAGGTCTGCCTATTGCTGTTTTCACAGAATTTCACTCCTGGTTGACACTGCGGGGGACTGTCAGATTATATCCTAGCCATTATTGGCCATAATAAAAGATCAAATCTGCATGTAATAACAGATCAAATCTGCATGTACATTAAACGTTTGTAGGCTGAGTAAAGCTCTTGATTAGGCTAGATTAGAGGACTATTAGTTACTTCCATGTTTGTAGTTTTGTACATTCACTGTTGTCTAAGAATAGCCTACAAGAATAGAGAAATCATTATGCCTATTTGCTTTTAGTATTCCTTCGGGTCACTATACTATCCTTGACCTGAAACACCATCTAAGCACTGATTTGTTATTTTGGACCTTCGGCCAGAGGCCTCCCCAGCAATGGTGATCTAGGTGTGACGTGTTGTGTCGTGGTGGGTGTGGGCAGACTCTGTCAGCTCAGGGGAGAGCGTGACCAGCATCCACGATAGGGCAATGGTGTCCATGTGCTGTCAGGACAGTGCAACGGGGAAGACAGCGTCGGGTAGGACGTACTGCTTGAGAGTGAGGAGGACAAGGTCGCGCCAGTGGTTGTAGGAGAGGGGTCTAGAACTATGGGCACAAGACTCCCGTTGCTTGCACGTGGAGATTGGCGATGGTGGCGGCCTCGTAGTCGTGGACGTCAAGGTCGTCGATGGTGTGGGTCGTCGATGGTGTGGGCACCATTTCCACTTGGTGGGAAGGCAGCGTTGCAAGCAGTGGTGCGGTACATAAGTTGTTTTGGCTTTTCTAGATACATAATTTGCTATGTATCTAGACATTGCGCATATCTAGGTGCCTAGCAAAAGCTATGTACATAGGAAGGCCAAAATGACAATTTCAAATGGAGGGTGTAGAAGACATAAGTGTGATCAACTGAAATAATCTGCAATAAGCTAAGTTTAATTTTGTTATTTATGGTGTGATTTATATTTTAGGTTCATGATGAAAGAGAGATGGAACGTGTGCTGAAGATAAATGGAGTTAAGCTTATTGGTATCAATAACCGAAGCCTTGGTATGACATTCTTCTGGTGCTTGTCATCTTATGTTTGGACGTTTCAATTTCACAGAGTACTAATGCATCCCACTTGTTTTTCCTCTGGACCTTTTTCTGATGAATGCTTATATTGTTTTGTATTCTGAAAATTATTTACACTGCAGAGACATTTGTTGTTGATACTTCGAACACCAAGATGTTGCTCGAGAAACATGGGGATATCATCAGGGAGAAGGGAATTTTGGTAATATCATTGTCTTGGGTGTATATTGATCCATTAAAATAACCTTGTCAGGTTCTAGTTCAGTGTGTACACTCTGTCGGCTCAGACACATAGAACACAAATAGGAATGCAAAATAAGTGTGTTATTCTCTAAAGACAAATATGAAATCATGATAAATATCCATTTTTAAACCTGAAATGTGAAAAGGCACTGGAATGGCCTGTTTTCCAATTTGTTGGACATATTACTCCAATTAATGTATGAACATATATGAAAATAAGTTTCTTTAGAGCCTAAAGGAAACAGGAAAGATATTATGAACTGAAATTGACAATTTATTTTAAGCAGATATGTCAACTTGTACTCGATATTACAGTTGTAGTGTATTGCATATTGGCTGGCTTCTGCCAGCTAGAAGCAGCACAATTATTGAGCTGGCTTTTAAAAAGCTAGAAGCTAGCTTCTGAGGCTGCCTTTTGGTGTGGTGAGAAACTGAACAGTCATTACAAAAACCAATATAAAAAAAGCCAGGAAGCCAACTTTTGAGCTAAAAGACAAATAGACCCTATGACTATTAAGTGTCATAATCTGGTCCTTGCTGATATATCTCTTTTTTCCTTTGTACTTGTCAGGTTGTTGGTGAATCAGGTCTGTTTACTCCGGATGATGTTGCTTATGTTCAGAATGCTGGCGTTTCTGCTGTAAGTTCCTTGGTTCCTTGTCAATTTAGATAATTAGATTGTCCCGTGTGACTTTAGAAACCTTTTGGGCAACATCTTCTGAACCACTTAGTATTTTTTTATTTGTTTTTGTTGAATACGCAGAAGAGTTGTATGTCATTTTATTAAAAAGAATAGAGTGTAGGGAGAAGAAAACACACACGAACACAGAAAAACACAGCCCACATCTCGCCCTTTGAGAAAAAAACACGACCAACACGATCTGGGAGCAAGATCAGCCACTCCAAGTCCACGACTGATCGTCTCTTTGCCCCAGCCGAACACCATAAGCGACATTCATTTGCATTTTGCAATGATCTGTAGCACCATCATAATATTTGGTCTTGCTCCATCAAAGACACATGTATTCCGGTGTTTCCAAATCTCCCAGGCCACGAGAATGACGAGAACCACTTATAGAGTGTTTGGTTTGAGGAATCATATCATCCAAATTAAGGTGGTGCATCATGAGTTCATTCCTCAGATTTGGTGGGATGACTTCATTCCTCATATTAGTACTAACTAACTAACTATGAGGAATGAGATGATGATGGATCAACTCATTCTATTTCATAAACCAAATAAAAATAGTGAGGAGTGACAAGACGATGGACTAGTTCATTCTTCAAACCAAACACCCCATTAGTATTGTTTCGCCTTATGCCCTTATCTTCTCTTACTGTACTGTTTACAGATTTTCTCAGCTTATCTTCAATTCACTTCAGTTTTTGTCCCCGAATGTAGACTATTGGAATACACACTATTGGAATACACACAGCCTGCTTGAACTCAAATGCTTAACTATGTAGATAATGATGCATTTACGGAAGGATGGAAATCCTTGTTCGTGATGTTTTCTCACTTTACAATTCCCCGTGCGTGCTTGAACTGAAGTTAATTGGAGTGTGCCTGTTGTTGCTGTAGGTTTTGGTTGGGGAATCCCTGGTGAAGCAAGAGTGCCCTGGACGAGCCATTGTTGGGTTATTTGGCAAAGAACTGCTGCACTGAATGAGAGGACAAAGATTGTAGTAGTACATGGTTTGGTGGTGAGGTGTTAGTGCTAGGCTGCTAGCTGTTAGCCATAGCATCATTTGCAGTAATAGCATTGGTTTTATTAATAATACCACCGAATGTGACATGCAGAATAAAAATAATGTTCAATAAGTTCCATTCAGTGATTTTCTTTAGTTCAGTGACAAACGAATGCGATCTGTTCATGACAGAGGGGGATCTCCCAAGCTAGTTAGCACTATGTTTTTTTTTTAAATCTGTAAGTGGATTTGACGGGTCTAAATTATTGGAAACCCTAACTAGGATTGGAGTTGGGAGATATATTACATAATAGAGTTATATGCGCCTAGGCCCGATACAATACCATCACACACACAGGAAGTCTAACACCTCACAGTCGAAACTCTAGCCATAACATATGTTAAGCTTGGACCGAAACTCCTTAGACATTGGCGTGGGAAGTCCCTTGGTGAGGACGTCGGTGAACTGAGAGACCGAAACTCCTTAGACACTGGCGTGGGAAGACCTTTGGTGAGGACGTCGGCGAACTAAGAGGTAGCCGGGACATAAAGAACACACACATCTTCAATGGCGACACACTCGTGCACGAAGTGGAGGTTGAGCTCAACATGCTTCGTGCGCTAGTGCTAGACAGGGTTGGTGGAGAGATATACGATGTCGACGTTGTTACAGTAGACCAGCGTGCTCCGTGTCAGTGGACCGCGACACCATGAAGAAGCTAACGGAACCATGCCGCCTCGGTCACGTTGTTAGCCACGGTGCAGTTCTCGGCCTTGGCGCTGGAGCGGGAGACGATCGGCTACCGCTTCGAGGACTAGGAGACAAGACCGTCACCCATGAACACGACATAATTAGAAGTGGAACGACGCATGTCAGGGCAACCAACCCAGTTGACATCGGTGTAGACGACGAGGTCGGTGGTCGAGGAGCGACGAAGGAGGCCGAAGTCGAGGGTGCCCCGGAGGTACCGCAATATGCGCTTCATGTCGGTGAGGTGTGGTTCCTGAGGGTCGTGCATATGGAGGGACACTTATTGGACGGTGTAGGCGATGTCAGGTCGGTTGAAGCGAGGTACTGTAAGGCCCCGACAATACTTTGATAGCTAGTGGGATCGGTCACATGGGGCCGACGTCGGAGGAGGCCTTGCTCTAAGTGTCCACTAGAGTCGCAGCAGGGCTTACAATCAGCCATGCCAGTTCACTCGAGGATGTCGATAGTGTACTAGCGCTAATAGAGAAGTAGGCCCTGGGGATGGTGTTCAACGATGATACCCAGGAAGTGGTGTAGCTCACCCAAATCCTTCACCGCGAACTATGTTGAAGGGAGGAGATGATGTGACGTAGGAGCTCGGGGGAGTAGGCTGAGGACAATGTTGTTGACGTAGAGGAGGATGTATGTCGTGTCTAGGCCGCGGTGGAAGTCAAATAGGGAGGTGTACGCCTTGGCCTCGACAAAACCCCGTGAGAGGAGGAAGGTGGCGAAGCAGCCGTACCAAGCATGAGGGGTCTGCTTGGGGTCGTAGAGGGACTGGTTGAGTTTGTAGACCAGGTCAAGGTGAGACAGGTCCACAAAACCGACCGGCTAAGTGCAGTAAACCATCTCCGCCAGGGTACCATGTTGAAAGGCATTCTTAACATCGAGCTGGTGTTCCGGCCACGCCCGTGAGAGCAAGTGTGAGAACTATCGGTGTTTTGGGAGCTGGGGGTCCTAACCAACAAGTGAAATTGTGCTGCGTGCCCTTGTCTAGATGGGTGATGCAAGAAGACACAAGATTTATCCTGGTATGGGCAAGAGAAGACCCTATTTCCAGCGAGGGGGGATGAGACTTATATTACCATGCACCTAGGTGCTCATAGTAGGGGATATAAGCTAGTCGAGAGAGGGAGCAGGTCCCAAGTCTCTAAGTATGATTGAGGTCGGTGCCAATACCAGGAGTGGAATGAGCAGTGGAGTGTTGTGTTCTTTTTTCTCTCCCCTTCTGAAGGCCTCAGGCTCCTCCTTTTATAGTTGCAAGGAGGAAACCTAGGCGCACAGGTGTTGCTACGTTATTGTCGTGGTCACCGGAGGTGCGCTCGAGCCCCGTAGCAGCATGACGGAGGAATGGCCTTCGGAGGAGGCGCGTCCGAGCCCTGTAGCGGCACAGCCAGCGGGATGTGAGAGCACCTAGAGGGGGGGGGGGTGAATAGGTGATCCAGTGAAACTTGAAAACTTAAGCCACAAAACTTGGTTAATCGTTAGCACAATAATTGCCAAGTGGCTAGATAGGAATCCTCAACAAAATACAATAACCAACAAAGATCAATCACAGAGATGACACGGTGGTTATCCCGTGGTTCGGCCAAGACCAACGCTTGCTTACTCCACGTTGTGGCGTCCCAACGGACGAGGGTTGCAATCAACCCCTCTCAAGCGGTCCACAGACCCACTTGAATACCACGGTGTTTTGCTTTGCTTATCTTTATCCCACTTGCGAGGAATCTCCACAAATTGGAGTCTCTCGCCCTTACACTTAAAGTTCACAAAGAAGCACGGAGTAAGTGAGGGGAGCAACACACACAAATCCACAGCAAAATGCGCACACACACGGCCAAGAATCGAGCTCAAAAGACTATCTCAAAGTTCTCACTAGAACGGAGCTCGAATCACTGAGAATGACAAACGAATGCGCAAAGACTGAGTGTGGATGATCAAGGATGCTCTAAGGTTGCTTGGTGTCCTCCTCCATGCGCCTAGGGGTCCCTTTTATAGCCCCAAGGCAGCTAGGAGCCGTTGAAAGCAATTCTGGAAGGCTGATCTTGCCTTCTGTCATCGGGCGCACCGGACAGTCCGGTGCACACCGGACACTGTCCGGTGCCCGATCTCCTTCCTAAAATGGCGCAGCCGACCGTTGCAGATGTGGGAGCCGTTGGCGCACCGGACATGTCCGGTGCACACCGGACAGTCCGGTGCCCCCTTCCGACCGTTGGCCCGGCCACGTGTCGCACGCATATTTCGCGGCCGACCGTTGGCCCGACCGACCGTTGGCTCACCGGACAGTCCGGTGCACACCGGACAGTCCGGTGAATTTTAGCCGTACGTCGCTGGTGAATTCCCGAGAGCGGCCACTTCGCTCGAGCCAGCCTGGCGCACCGGACACTGTCCGGTGCACCACCGGACAGTCCGGTGCCCCAGACCGAAACAGCCTTTTGGCTGTACACAGCCAACTCTTCTCTTTTCTTCTTCTTTCTGTTTCTCATACTTAGACAAGTATATTAGTACACAAAACCAATGTACTAAGACTTAGAAACATACCTTTGCTCTTGATTTGCACTTTGTCCATTCATGGGCATAGATTTACATTTAAGCACTTGTGTTGGCACTCAATCACCAAAATACTTAGAAATGGCCCAAGGGCACATTTCCCTTTCAATCTCCCCCTTTTTGGTGATTTATGCCAACACAACATAAAGCAACTAGAACAAGTGCAATATCACTTCAAATAAAAACTCAAATTCATTTTGATTCAATTTGGCATATATGGATCATCCTTTGCCACCACTTGGTTTGTTTTTGCAAATCAAACTCAAAATCCTATCTCTAAGTCAAATCCACTTGTAGAGACATAAAGAGAGGTTTTCCATAGAAAATTGATTCAAGATTCCAAAAAACTCCCCCTTTTTCCCATAATCAACACTTCTCCCCACAAGAGGCCAACTTTTGACAAAAGAGACAATGCAAGAGTTTTGACAAACCAAAAGCTCTATCCTACTGTTTTCAAAGTTTCTCAAGTGGTAGCTGATCCATTTATCGCTTTGGCCTTTATTTTCTCCCCCTTTGGCATCAAGCACCAAAACGGGATCAATCTTGGCCCTTAACCCCATTGCCTCACCAAAATCTTCAATTAAAAGCAAATAGGCAATAAGAGTTAAGAGATGAACTTGAAAAAGTTACTCTTTTCATCGGAGTGCAGTGGAAGTCTTGCATGGTCCAAGGCCACCTTTTCCCTTTTAATTCTCCTTCGAGACTAAAACAAGCAAACTCAAGCATATGGTTAGTCTCAAAGGGTCAAGTTGTAACACATCTCCCCCTAAAACGGTGCATCACTTTGCAACGGACTTGTGAGGTCCAGGGAGTGTTTGTACAACTTGAGCACCATACTAAACAACAAAATGCAAAAAAAGGAACATGATCAAAAGCATAAATACATGTATGCTACAAGTCAATCCAAGTTCCGCGAATCTAAGACATTTAGCTCACTACGCAGCCTGCAAAAGGTCTTCTCATCTAGAGGCTTGGTAAAGATATCGGCTAGCTGGTTCTCGGTGCTAATATGAAACACTTCGATATCTCCCTTTTGCTGGTGGTCTCTCAAAAAGTGATGCCGGATGTCAATGTGCTTTGTGCGGCTGTGTTCAACAGGATTTTCCGCCATGCAGATAGCACTCTCATTGTCACATAGGAGTGGGACTTTGCTCAGATTGTAGCCAAAGTCCCTGAGGGTTTGCCTCATCCAAAGTAGTTGCGCGCAACACTGTCCTGCGGCAACGTACTCGACCTCAGCGGTGGATAGGGCAACGGAGGTTTGTTTCTTAGAGTTCCATGACACCAGGGACCTTCCTAAGAATTGGCACGTCCCCGATGTACTCTTCCTATCGACCTTACATCCAGCATAGTCGGAATCTGAGTATCCAACCAAGTCAAAGGTAGACCCCTTTGGATACCAGAGCCCGAAGCAAGGCGTAGCAACCAAATATCTAAGAATTCGCTTCACCACCACTAAGTGACACTCCTTAGGATCGGATTGAAATCTAGCACATATGCATACGCTAAGCATAATATCCGGTCTACTAGCACATAAATAAAGTAAAGACCCTATCATTGACCGGTATGCTTTTTGATCAACGGACTTACCTCCTTTGTTGAGGTCGGTGTGTCCGTCGGTCCCCATCGGAGTCTTTGCGGGCTTGGCGTCCTTCATCCCAAACCGCTTTAGCAGATCTTGCGTGTACTTCGTTTGGGAGATGAAGGTGCCATCTTTGAGTTGCTTCACTTGGAACCCAAGGAAGTAGTTCAACTCGCCCATCATTGACATCTCGAATTTCTGCGTCATCACCCTGCTAAACTCTTCACAAGACTTTTGGTTAGTAGAACCAAATATTATGTCATCGACATAAATTTGGCACACAAACAAATCACCATCACATGTCTTAGTAAAAAGAGTTGGATCGGCTTTCCCGACCTTGAAGGCATTTGCAATTAAAAAGTCTCTAAGGCATTCATACCATGATCTTGGGGCTTGCTTAAGTCCATAGAGCGCCTTAGAGAGCTTACACACGTGGTCGGGGTACCATTCATCCATGAAGTCAGGGGGTTGCTCCACGTACACCTCCTCCTTGATTGGCCCGTTGAGGAAAGCGCTCTTCACATCCATTTGGAACAACCTGAAAAGAATGGTGAGCGGCATATGCTAGCAAGATATGAATTGATTCTAACCTAGCCACAGGAGCAAACGTCTCCTCAAAGTCCAAACCTGCGACTTGGGCATAACCTTTTGCCACAAGTCGAGCCTTGTTCCTCGTCACCACCCCGTGCTCGTCCTGTTTGTTGCGGAACACCCACTTGGTTCCCACAACGTTTTGCTTGGGACGAGGCACCAGTGTCCAAACTTCATTTCGCTTGAAGTTGTTGAGTTCCTCCTGCATGGCTAACACCCAGTCCGGATCTAGCAAGGCCTCTTCTACCCTGAAAGGCTCAATAGAAGAGACAAAGGAGTAATGCTCACAAAAATTAACTAATCGAGATCGAGTAGTTACTCCCTTGCTAATATCACCCAGAATTTGGTCGACGGGATGATCCCTTTGAATCATCGCTCGAACTTGGGTTGGAGGTGCCAGTTGTGCTTCTTCCTCCATCACATGATCATCTTGTGCTCCCCCTTGATCACACTCCTCTTGATGAACCTGTTCATCGTTTTGAGTTGGGGGATGCATCATTGTTCAGGAAGAAGGTTGATCTTGCTCCAATTGTTCCTGTGGTCGCACATCACCAATCGCCATGGTGCGCATAGCGGCCGTTGGAACGTCTTCTTCATCTACATCATCAAGATCAACAACTTGCTCTCTTGGAGAGCCATTAGTCTCATCAAATACAACGTCGCTAGAGACTTCAACCAAACCCGATGATTTGTTGAAGACTCTATACGCCTTTGTATTTGAGTCATAACCTAACAAAAACCCTTCTACAGCTTTGGGAGCAAACTTAGAATTTCTACCCTTCTTTACTAGAATTTAGCACTTGCTCCCAAATACACGAAAGTAAGATACATTGGGTTTGTTACCGGTTAGTAGCTCATACGAAGTCTTCTTGAGGAGGCGATGAAGGTAGACCCTGTTGATGGCGTGGCAAGCCGTGTTCACGGCTTCCGACCAGAAACACTCGGGGTCTTGAATTCTCCAAGCATCGTCCTCGCCATATCGATTAGCGTCCTGTTCTTCCTCTCTACCACACCATTTTGCTGTGGTGTGTAGGGAGCGGAGAACTCGTGCTTGATCCCTTCCTCCTCAAGGAACTCCTCCACTTGAAGGTTCTTGAACTCGGACCCGTTGTCGCTCCTTATCTTCTTCACCTTGAGCTCAAACTCATTTTGAGCTCTCCTGAGGAAGCGCTTGAGGGTCCCTTGGGTTTCAGACTTATCCTGCAAAAAGAACACCCAAGTGAAGCGGGAAAAGTCATCAACAATAACTAGACCATACTTACTCCCTCCTATGCTCAGATAGGCGACAGGTCCGAAGAGGTCCATATGCAGCAGCTCCAGGGGTCTTGAAGTGGTCATCACATTCTTGCTGTGATGCGCTCCTCCCACTTGTTTACCTGCTTGACAAGCTGCACAAGGTCTATCTTTTTCGAATTGCACGTTAGTCAAACCTATCACGTGTTCTCCCTTTAGAAGCTTGTGAAGGTTCTTCATCCCCACATGTGCTAAGCGGCGATGCCACAGCCAGCCCATGCTAGTCTTAGCTATTAAGCATGCATCTAGACCGGCCTCTTCTTTTGCAAAATCAACTAAATAAAGTTTGCCGTCTAATACACCCTTAAAAGCTAGTGAACCATCACTTCTTCTAAAGACAGACACATCTACATTTGTAAATAGACAGTTATACCCCATGTTGCATAAATGACTAACAGATAGCAAATTATATCCAAGAGACTCTACTAAAAACACATTAGATATGGAGTGCTCATTAGAAATTGCAATTTTACCTAACCCTTTTACCTTGCCTTGATTCCCATCACCGAATATGATTGAATCTTGGGAATCCTTATTCTTGACGTAGGAGGTGAACATCTTCTTCTCCCCCGTCATATGGTTTGTGCATCCGCTATCAATAATCCAGCTTGAACCCCCGGATGCATAAACCTGCAAGGCAAATTTAGGCTTGGGACTTAGGTACCCAACTCTTGTTGGGTCCTACTAGGTTAGTCACAATTTCCTTAGGGACCCAAATGCAAGTTTTATCACCCTTGCATTTTGCCCCTAACTTTCTAGCAATTACCTTTCTATCCTTTCTACAAATTGCAAAGGAAGCATTCAAAGCATGATATATTGTAGAAGGCTCATTAACTTTCCTAGGAATATTAACAACATCTCTTCTAGGCATATTATGAACAACATTCCTTCTACCAACATTTCTATCATGCACATATGAAGAACTAGAAGCAGACATAGCATGAGAAAAATCATCGTAAGCATTATAACTCCTATAAGCATTTCTAGTTTGTCTCCTATCATGATACAAAAAGGCATGGTTCTTTTTAGCACTAGTAGCCATAGGGGCCTTCCCTTTCTCCTTAGCGGGAATGGGAGCCTTATGGCTTGTTAAGTTCTTGGCTTCCCTCTTGAAGCCAAGTCCATCCTTAATTGAGGGGTGTCTACCGATCGTGTAGGCATCCCTTGCAAATTTTAGTTTATCAAATTCATTCTTGCTAGTCTTAAGTTGGGCATTAAGACTAGCCAATTCCTCAGTTAATTTGGAAATTGAAACTAAATGATCACTACAAGCATCAACATCGAAATCTTTACACCTAGTGCAAATCTCAACATGTTCTACACAAGAATTAGATTTACTAGCTACTTCTAGTTTAGCATTTAAGTCATCATTAACACTCTTTAAAGTAGCAATGGTTTCATGACAAGAAGATAATTCACTAGAGAGCATTTCATTCCTCTTAATTTCTAGAGCAAGAGATTTCTGAGCTTCTACAAATTTATCATGTTCTTCATACAACAAATCCTCTTGCTTTTCTAAAAGTATATTCCTATCATTCAAGGCATCAATCAATTCATTAATTTTGTCTACCTTGGTTCTATCTAATCCCTTGAATAAGCATGAGTAATCTATCTCATCATCGTCACTAGACTCATCCTCACTTGAAGAAGCATAAGTACTAGTATTATGAGTGCTTACTTTCTTCTCCCTTGCCATGAGGCAAGTGTGACGCTCGTTGGGGAAGAGGGATGACTTGTTGAAGGCGGTGGCGGCGAGTCCTTCATTGTCGGAGTCGGATGAAGAGCAGTCCGAATCCCACTCCTTGCCCAGATGAGCCTCGCCCTTTGCCTTCTTATAGTTCTTCTTTTTCTCCCTCTTGTTCCCTTGATCCTGATCACTATCATTGTCGGGACAGTTAGCAATAAAATGACCAAGCTTACCGCATTTGAAGCATGAGCGCTTCCCCTTGGCTTTGGTCTTGCTTGGCTGTTCCTTGCGACCTTTAAGCACCGTCTTGAATCTTTTGATGATGAGAGCCATCTCTTCATCATTAAGTCCGGCCGCCTCAAACTGTGCCACCTTGCTAGGTAGCGCCTCCTTGCTTCGTGTTGCTTTGAGAGCAAGGGGTTGCGGCTCGTTGATCGGACCATTCAAGGCGTCGTCCATGTACCTTGCCTCCTTAATCATCATTCGCCCACTAACGAATTTCCCAAGAACTTCTTCGAGCGACATCTTGGTGTACCTGGGATTTTCACGTATATTGTTCACCAAATGAGGATCAAGAACGGTAAATGACCTTAGCATTAGGCGGACGACGTCGTGGTCCGTCCATCGCGTGCTCCCGTAGCTCCTTATTTTGTTGATAAGGGTCTTGAGCCGGTTGTATGTTTGCGTCGGTCCTCCCCCCTTATCATCGCGAACCGTCCAAGTTCGCCTTCCACCAACTCCATTTTGGTGAGCAAGGTGACGTCGTTTCCCTCATGAGAGATCTTGAGGGTGTCCCAGATCTGCTTGGCATTGTCCAAGCCGCTCACCTTGTGATACTCGTCCCTGCACAAAGAGGCTAGCAATACAGTAGTAGCTTGTGCATTTCTATGAATCTGTTCATTAATAAACATAGGGCTATCCGAGCTATCAAATTTCATTCCACTTTCCACAATCTCCCAAATGCTTGGATGGAGAGAAAACAGGTGAGTACGCATTTTGTGGCTCCAAAATCCGTAATCCTCTCCATCAAAGTGAGGGGGCTTGCCAAGTGGAATGGGAAGCAATTGAGCATTTGAACTATGCGGGATGCGCGAATAATCGAAAGAAAAGTTTGAGTTAACCATCTTTTGTTTATCGTAGTCGTCGTCGTCCTTTTGGGAGGAGGAAGATTCGTCGCTGTCGTAGTAGACAATTTCCTTGATGCGCCTTGCCTTCTTCTTTCTCCCGTCTTTTCTTTTGTGGCCCGAGCCTGGGTCGGTGAGCTTGTCATCATTGGGCTCGTTGACGAAGGACTCCTTTTCCTTGTCGTTGATCACCATCCCCTTGCCTTTAGGATCCATCTCTTCGGGCGGTTAGTCCCTTTCTTGAAGAGAACGGCTCCGATACCAATTGAGAGCACCTAGAGGGGGGGGGGGGTGAATAGGTGATCCTGTGAAACTTGAAAACTTAAGCCACAAAACTTGGTTAATCGTTAGCACAATAATTGCCAAGTGGCTAGATAGGAATCCTCAACAAAATACAATAACCAACAAAGATCAATCACAGAGATGACACAGTGGTTATCCCGTGGTTCGGCCAAGACCAACGCTTGCTTACTCCACGTTGTGGCGTCCCAACAGACGAGGGTTGCAATCAACCCCTCTCAAGCGGTCCACAGACCCACTTGAATACCACAATGTTTTGCTTTGCTTATCTTTATCCCACTTGCGAGGAATCTCCACAAATTGGAGTCTCTCGCCCTTACACTTAAAGTTCACAAAGAAGCACGGAGTAAGTGAGGGGAGCAACACACACAAATCCACAGCAAAATGCGCACACACACGGCCAAGAATCGAGCTCAAAAGACTATCTCAAAGTTCTCACTAGAACGGAGCTCGAATCACTGAGAATGACAAACGAATGCGCAAAGACTGAGTGTGGATGATCAAGGATGCTCTAAGGTTGCTTGGTGTCCTCCTCCATGCGCCTAGGGGTCCCTTTTATAGCCCCAAGGCAGCTAGGAGCCGTTGAAAGCAATTCTGGAAGGCTGATCTTGCCTTCTGTCATCGGGCGCACCGGACAGTCCGGTGCACACCGGACACTGTCCGGTGCCCGATCTCCTTCCTAAATGGCGCAGCCGACCGTTGCAGATGTGGGAGCCGTTGGCGCACCGGACATGTCCGGTGCACACCGGACAGTCCGGTGCCCCCTTCCGACCGTTGGCCCGGCCACGTGTCGCGCGCAGATTTCGCGGCCGACCGTTGGCCCGACCGACCGTTGGCTCACCGGACAGTCCGGTGCACACCGGACAGTCCGGTGAATTTTAGCCGTACGTCGCTGGTGAATTCCCGAGAGCGGCCACTTCGTCCGAGCCAGCCTGGCGCACCGGACACTGTCCGGTGCACCACCGGACAGTCCGGTGCCCCAGACCGAAACAGCCTTTTGGCTGTACACAGCCAACTCTTCTCTTTTCTTCTTCTTTCTGTTTCTCATACTTAGACAAGTATATTAGTACACAAAACCAATGTACTAAGACTTAGAAACATACCTTTGCTCTTGATTTGCACTTTGTCCATTCATGGGCATAGATTTACATTTAAGCACTTGTGTTGGCACTCAATCACCAAAATACTTAGAAATGGCCCAAGGGCACATTTCCCTTTCAGGATGGCCCTAGTACTTTGCGTTGTCTTTTGTGAGATAGAGAGCTAAGGCTAGGTTGGGAGCATGAGCAGGTGTCCGGGCCCATCCTGGACGAGACGTGTGTCGAGTTGTCATTGTTTAAAATAGTGCTCGTCATGGCGGAAGAGTGTAGTGATCTGGTCCTGGCGTCATCCGAGATGGCGGAAAGTAGACTAGACACCGGTCTTCTTGTTCCTATAGCCATCTTGTCTTCAGTGGGGGTGGCAGGAGGGCAGGCAACATCGCGCTTTTCTCTGTTGGTGCAGTTGGCCGAGGCCGGGCTCAGGCGAGACGAAGATTTCTCCCGAGGCCGATGCCGGTTTGGAACACTGATATGCAGTCACATTGGAGTGGTTGGAACATCGTCAGAGTGGGAAAATAGTGCTCGATATTTGCACCTTGACCGTCGTTGTGGGTAGTAAAAAGTAGATTAGACCGAGGTTGTGTCACCCTTTGTTGAATTTGGTGCGCACGAAGGGATAGGTGTTCGTATAGACTATTAAATGCACACGTTCTAAGGTCTGAGATGTCGGTCGAGGTCAGGCTCGTGTCGGGACCTTGCCCGAGATACCCTCGGGCGAGGCAGCCATGCGTTTCCTGCTCGAGGGTGTCTTCAGGCGAGTCGTGAACGCACGCTGGCATATGGTTCGCCCGAGGTTGGGCTTGGGCAAAGCGTAGTTGCGTGGCCAAAGTGTGGTGCCTCGAGCGAAACGTGATTCAGGTCCCGTATGGCCTTGGAAGGCTGGGAGCGTGTTTGTTCTATGATCCCTTGTTACTCGGGTGTCTAGGTACATTTAGGGATGTAATCTGGGTACTCCTAATATGGTAACCCAAGTAGCCCCTGAGCCTCTGAGGGAGGTGCAGGCACTTGCTTGGAGGTTTCGCTGAAGCCTATAACCATTTTGTCTGGTTTTTGGAAGTTGGTATATTTTTTCAGATGGGTGCGTGCGAGAGCACCCGTCAGGTGTTTCCACTGAGGCCTCGGAGGAGTGATTACTCCTTCGAGGTCTTTATGTTTCCCTCCACGAACTTCATTGATCTGTCAATCCCATGTAACTTGGTCGTAGCCTGGGTGCGAGGGAAGCCCCCGAGCCTCTACGTCGGATTGTTGATGCTATCAACAATTTGGCCACAGCCTTGGTGCAAGGGCAGCCCCCGAGCCTTTGCACTAGGCTAGAGGACGATCAGGGACTGCCTTGACTTTTGATGATACGCCTCTTCATTGCCTTTTCACAAGGAGGAAGAGGGGAAGGCGCCATGTTACCCTCGGTGGGCAACGAGCATGACGTTTCCTATGGACTGTTAGCGGGTAATTTGAGTGCAGGTCCGAGCCCCATTCGATAGGGGTCGGCTAGCGGTCCTAGACCCCTTTGGTAACTTCAACCCGAACTCCATTGCTCATGTGGCGATCTTTGTGGCGGTCTGTGAGGGATACCTCGGGATCGACCCCCATTGGGATCTCCAGGTCCATATCTTCCACGTGGAGCCGTTTTCTCTGTCGACAGAGGTGAGGAAGGTTCCACTGCGGTGAGGGCCAACAGTTGTACGCTTCAACTGCGTTTGGATCGGGCGCAATTGTACATCCCTGCCTCCCTCACCTCTTGGAACAAGGGGTGGTAGAACCATTAGTTCTACCTCCGCAACAACGATGTGGGGCTACCCTTGTACACCAAGCGGGTCATGACCGCTGCGGGGGAGAACTAGTGGTGGGGCGCTACGAGGGAGCATCAACCCAAGATGGAGCCCCTCTTGGATGCCATGCAGAGGCTCTACGACCGCGGTCTTACTGAAGCCGGAGTTGTTGCCGCCTTTCACAGTCGGAGAGTACTGCCATTGGTTGAGCGACGACTGTGCCTGCACGAGATGACGTCCGAGGCTGAGGTGGAGAGCTCTCGGATGTCATCGGCAACCCTCACCACCGACGGCCTTCTCAAGCGGGTCAAGGGCACGGTGGGGAAGGCTGATTATAGTACCCTTGCCCAGGTCCCAATGCGCCCCGACCATAGTTACGTGTCACTAGTAGGCCACAGAACCTGCCTCTAGTTTATCCTCGTTTCTTCATCCCAACCTGATTATCTAGTCTTCTGTTTATTCTTAGGGGCTACGGGGTTACAAGTTTGCCTTGCCTCTGGTCCTAGGGGACGTGGCGGGTCGGGCGACGCATAGGTTGTCCGTAGAGCAGCAGAAGAGAAGAAGGACAAGGAGAAGAAGCAAGTCCGCAAGAAAAGGGTGGCTCGTGACGAGCTCGAGAAGTGCTGCCTAGCGCAGGAGAGGGAGGGGTTGCCGCTGGAGGAATCCTTGGATACGTTCGGCGGCAACGATGATGATGACGACAACGACGATGATAAGGGGATGGAGGTTCGACTCGGCTTTAGCCTTAGGTGAGGCTTTGGTCTGAGCGGCCCTCAGCGGGTCTGTCTGACGGTCTGGATGCGTCGGCTCTTAGTGTCGACGTGTCGACGCTGTTGGGGGTCTGCTTCGTCGCCGAAGGTCCCATAAGAAGAAACACCTTCAGAAGATCGACATTAAGCCGAAGCTACCAATCAAAAGGCTTTGGAGTATATTTCCAAATGCACCGACTTAAAGATGAAATGACCAATCGGCCTATGATAACTTGTATTATGATTGTAAACCTTTGTAAAGGGCACAAATGTAATTCCTCACATGCTGTGTCCTATGCCTATAAATAGATGAACAGTACCCCTGTACTGTTCACGTGATCCTATAATCGCTCGCGCGCAACACTTGGATTTTTGCCTTCTGTCAAGCCGAAGCATTTGAGAACAAGTCCCCAACATTGGCGCCCACCTCCGGTGAACTCACTTCCACTTTTGGGCTGATGGCTTCGACCAACAACCAAGCTAAAGCTGCTTCGGCTACGAAGCTGGTGCTCCCAATAACAGGCGGTTCATGCTCAGAGCCAGCCAACAAGAAGCAAAAGAAGGAGGCTCAGAGAAGGGTGCAGCATGTTGGGGTGCAGGGACCCTTCATCAAGTCAAAATGGTCCCACATCCCAATCACCTTCTCCCAGGAGGACCTTCAGCTCAAGGATTATCCTCATAATGATGCTATGGTCATATCTTGTGTCATTAAGGGATTTCTGGTCCACAATGTTTCGGTTGATACATGCAGTGCAGCTGACATCATATTTGCTAAGGCCTTCAGACAGATGCAAGAGTCAGAGGACAAGATTTATGATGCTACACACCCCCTTTGTAGATTCGGAGGAAGGCAGATTGCAGCGCTCGGCAAAATCACGATGCCAGTGACCCTCGGCTTCGTCCATACTACAAGAACTGAACAAGTTGTGTTTGACATCGTTGATATGGAATACCCCTACAATGCAATCATTGGTCGTGGGACACTCAATGCTTTCGAAGCAATACTTCATCCAACATATTTGTGCATGAAGATACCTTTGGAACAAGGAGCCATTGCTGTTCATGGTAGTCAGGAAGCTGCTAGAAAAGCTGAAGGGAACTGGACAGATTCAAAAGCAATCCACAACATAGATGGAAATGAAGCTTGTGAACAGTACAAGTACAGAAGAGAGAAGGCTGCCTCGGCTGATCAGCCGAAGCCTATGCTTCTATGTGAAGACATAGCAGAGCAGAAGGTATTGCTGGGATCTCAGTTATCTGAAGAGCAGGAGAAAACCTTGATAAGGTTTTTATTCAACAACAAAGATGTGTTTGCTTGGTCAGTTAATGATCTTTGCGGTGTCAACAGAGATGTCATTGAGCATTCACTCAATGTCGACTCGTCTTTCAGGCCAAGAAAGCAGAGGGTTCAGAAAATGTCCGATGATAAAGCTGAAGGAGCTCGGAACGAAGTGAAGAGGCTTCTTAGTGCTGGCGTTATCAGAGAGGTCAACCCAAAGTGGCTAGCCAACACTGTTATGGTGAAGAAGGAAAATGGTAAATGGAGAATGTGCATTGATTTTACAAATCTTAATAAGGCTTGTCCAAAGGATGAGTTCCCATTGCCAAGAATAGATTCTCTAGTAGATGCAGCAGCTTAGTTAGAGCTTATGAGTTTACTAGATTGTTACTCAGGCTACCACCAAATCTGGATGAAGAAGGAAGATGAGCCGAAGACTAGCTTAATAACCCCCAGTGGCATATATTGCTATCTTCGGATGTCTGAGGGGCTTAAAAATGCTGGAGGAAACATCAGCAGAATGACAGCCAAAGTCCTTCATTCTCAAATTGGCAGGAATGTACTGACCTATGTTGATGATATAATAGTCAAAAGCACAAAGCACACTAGTACACAGAAGCTCTATAGTGGCGGTTCTAAACCTATTTACACTGGCGTTTTTCAGTACCGCCAGTGCTAGGGGCCAGTGGAAATCAGCATTTCCACTGGCGGTTATTTTGGAACCGCCAGTGAAAAGTGCATTTTCACTGGCGGTTTTCTTAAGGAAACCGCCAGTGAAAAGTGCATTTCCACTGGCGGCTGAATAAAGAAAACCGCCAGTGAAAAGTGCATTTCCACTGGCGGTTTTATAAAGCAAACCGCCAGTGGAAATGCACTTTTCACTGGCGGTTTTCTTTATTTAGCCGCCAGTGGAAGTTTTCCCGCCTTTTTTCAAAATTTCAAACAATACTGAATTATATATATGTTTATTTACACACACACAAACATATATATATATATATATATATATATATATATATATATATATATATATATATATATATATATATAGATCTATATTGATATTGAAAGCAACATGAAATTAAATTCTATCATACATTTATATACATCAAAGTATTCTGTTTGCAACCATATATGCTTCATGCATTCTATACATCATAAGTTTTCACCTAAGCTCTAATAACTATCTCGGCTAAGAGATAATCTACTAATTTCTGTTAGTATTCTAAACTCTGGCAAAGCTAATGTTCCGGAAGCATCGTGATATTTTCCTTCTGCGGGAATGACCTCTTTCAATATGAATGTGCAGAGGTCCTCGACTATGCCATACAATGCAGCTTCGGTCAAGTTCTCCGGGTTTCCTCGTTGAAATTGCTGTAAAGGAATTTTATAAACATCATCTATTTATACTCAATAATAACACATTTGCATCTTTAATGACATAAATACATACTTGACTATTACTAATAATACCTTGTCAGGGTTCGTGATGTATCGTCCGTTCACTCTCATGAACTCGCACGCATAGAATCCACATAGGACCGATCCTTGTGGTTGCTTGTGGCACTACATAACGGGAGATTGGTTATTTAGTTGCAACATTGTGTATGATATGTATTCATAAAATCACATACTTACCGGCCAGTGATGATGGATGTCTAGTGGCACGCGTTGTTTCGACAGGTCGTACTTTCCACCTCTCATCTTATAGAATCTATAAGCCCTGTGATCTCAAATAGAATCACCATGTTATTCTCAAATTTTAATCGATAAAAGTATGCATGCATAGAAAAGGCTTACAGCTCTAAGATGCTGAGGAATTCTGCATATGTCGAAGGGTCGAAGTTCAAGGAGTCGAGCACCAGCACCTTTCCAACCTTAGGATAAATGAGGAAGCATATCCAGTGGTCCCTGTACGAATCAAATTTGTGATGCATGTGTATTGAAATTATTAATTTTATTTATGCAAAATCACACTTACTTAAAGTTGTACGGGGCCATTATGGCTTCCCTGTCTTGAAATTGAAGCATTGCATGTCCTATGTAGGTGGCGTATCGAGCTTCAAAATCCTTCTTCATATCCTTTATACGCTTCTCAACTTCTTCGTCCGTCTTTCCCCGTATTTCATCGTTGTCTTTCCCGATTCTAAAAGTGTGGCTTTCCTCGGATATAAGTATTGGGTTGAGATACCCAACCCTTTTACTAGCACTAGCATTGGGCTTGGTACCGTAAAGGATCTCCTGCTGATCATGTTGCATTCTGCAAGTCACACGTGCATGTCAGATATTGAAATTTTATACAGCTCACTAATAATAACACACATATGTGGAAGTATGAGCGACACTTACAATGCAAACATCGTTACAAGTTGCACGTCGAGTCTCTGAAGGTTCATCATTAACCACATGTCCTCGAATGTAACAACGGCCTTTTGGTCCGAACCAATAAAAGCATGGTCTGGTATATGCACACTGATGGTGTCGATGCCAACCGATGATGCCCGCATGTACCAGTCATGCAACCTTTTAACACCAGCCGGGACCTTTCTTAGTTTCTCAAGAGGTAGCAGAGGTCTGCCCGGCACATATTTTTTAGGCACGTTTTTGTAATCTGCCTTAGTTGGCTTCTTTATCTTTGCGGCCATTGCCTCAGCCTTTTTTGCAGACTCCTCGTGCTCGGCCAAATCAACAGTTTGTGACGTGAGGCTTCGTCCAATCCCTTTCAAAAACCGAGCTGTGCCAGCAGTACTAGCTTTACTCTTCTTTTTCTGATACAGGGACACCAATTTTGGTATAGGAAGTTTAGATTTTTTTGATGGCCGTGGATCCTTTGATGGCTGTGGAGAAGGTGGATCCCTTGATGGTGGCGTAGACAGTGGGTCACCAAGAGGATGGGGAGGAGAAGGTGGTGGAGCCCTGAATGGTGATGCTTGTGGCGGAGACGGTGGGTCAGAAAAAGGATGAGGAGCAGCATGTGAAGTTTGAGGAGGTGATGATGGATGTACAATAGGAACAGCAATTTGAGAAGGCGGAGACGGTTGGGCCTGCAACGCCTGCGACGAATTCGACCAATCAAGCAATTCGACATCCCTTCGAGGCCAAAGGATAAAATTCTTGATAGCTTGTCCAAGTTTCTCGATACCTTCGGGCCCAGGGATGTCTAGCATGTCGTCCTCGGATCCTTGGACGACCGTCGTCACTTCTACTTTGCAATAATCATCTGGAATATCGTTTCCATGGAACTTGCGTCCTGGGATCGCAAGGCCTGTGGCTACTTTCTTTGTACGTTTATTGTTAATACCATATCTTATAACCAGTGTGCACGCCACAGGCCTTGTGATGTCATCAACTGGATAACGGACCTTATTTCCCGTTGAAGCAACAGAGCTTGGTAATGTCGTACAATCTGTGGAAGCCGGCGGTTGAGCTGCTGGAATTATTTGTATCTGTGGAGTGGTCATCTGTTGAACAGACATCGCACTCGCCAACTGTTGCATCAATTCTGGAGGAGGATTCGATAGCATTTGAGACATCATGGCTTTGAACTCTTTCTTGGCCTCCTCCTTAAAATAATCCGCCATCTCTTCCTTGTATCGATCACGTTTCTTGTACAGACCTTCCCACTGTGGTCCGAATCCTTCCTTCCATCCTTCCTTAGACGAGATTCCTCGTACACGACCAGGATGCTCAGGGTTACCTAGACCAGCCGTTAGGATGTCTCTTTCCCTTTGTGGCTTAAAAGTTCCTTGGCTCTGCTTAGCTGCCATTGTATATATGTTTTTTGCCGCTTCTTCGACAATGGGATCATCAAAAGATACACCGGTCTCGGTTTCCCTTGGTTTTCTAGCACGGAGCCAATTTGCCGCCCTTTCACCAAGTTGCTCGGACAGCGTCGGCAACCCTGCGGCCTTCTTCTCGGCGTCTTCTTGTGTCCATTTAGGAACCTGACGCTTGTAACCACCTGTGCCTAGGTGGTGGCGGTACTTGTTCTTCTTTGATAGTTCCGAATTTGCCTCACTTAGAGATATGAAATCAGGGCTGCTCCTCTGCTCTAGAAATACTACCCACTGACCTGCTGAGATTTTATATTTTTTGGTCGGGTCCAGACCTTTCTTTGCAAACTTTGTGTTCATCTCAGACCTCCAGTTTCGGAAATTGATTGCAAGCTGCTTCATCGTGTATTCCTTCACGAGTTCTTCTGAACCCCGAGGCAGAACGAACCTCATTAATAGCTTATTCCATATTTGATTCTTGACATCATCTGACACATCTCTCCACTGTCGTATTGTTATGTCAAGATTATCTCTAACTAAAAACCCAAGTGCATTCCGGAACTTAGGTAGTGCCTCTTCTGGAGCTAGGGGCTGACCTTTCGGGCTCACGTCTGAGATTTTGTATGTTTTGTCGGGAAACTTGTTCAGCCCCCTGTCACCTCTTTTTCGATCGCTCTGCTTCCTTTTCCTTGACGTCTCGGTTGTTGTCTTGGTCTGTTCCGGTGCGTCTTGGGTCGGCTCCGGTACGTCTTCATATCGTGCCACGGCTTCTTCGAGTATCGCACGAAATTCAGACACGACCTCCTATTCATGTAATAAAATGCACAAGAGATCATGCATGTGAAATCAGTAGGGTACACATACGAAGCTAAAGATGCGTACTTTTACCTCAGCTTCTCGTGGATCATAAGTAGGGTCACGTTGCAACTCACGGAGAGCGGCCCTATCTATGCTAGTGGTAGGAAAAGGGTCGCTAGGCGTTTCATATCCTTCACTGCTGGATTGTTCTTGAGCAACACTCTTGTCCATGTGCTCGGGCACTAATCCTTGGTCCTTGATCGGAGAACTCATTGAGCTATATATACACAAATACATAAGCAATAATTAAATACATATTAACACATATTAACGTAAGCAATAATTAAATTCATATTAACAAATACCCTAAACCCTTAACCCTAACCCTAAACCCGAACCCTTAACCCTAACCCTAACTATAACCCTTAACCCTAACCCTAACCGTAACCCTAACTATAACCCTTAACCCTAACCCTAACCCTAACCCTAACCCTTAACCATAACCCTAACCCTAACCCTAACCCAAAACCTGAACCCTTAACCCTAACCCTAACTATAACCCTTAACCCTAACCCTAACCCTAACCCTTAACCATAACCCTAACCCTAACCCTAACCCTAAACCCTAACCATATAGTATTGTATAGTCGTATAGTATCGTGTTACGGATATTATCGAGTTACGTATATTATCGAGTTACGTATAGAGAGGGAGAGAGGGAGAGTCGTATAGGACGGGGAGAGAGGGACAGAGGGAGAGTCGCATAGGACGTATAGAGAGGGAGAGAGGGAGAATCGTATGGATATTATCGAGTTACGTATAGAGAGGGAGAGAGGGAGAGTCGTATAGGACGAGGAGAGGGAGAGAGGGAGAGTCGCATAGGACGTATAGAGGGAGAGAGGGAGAGTCGTACGGAAATTATCGAGTTCAGATCGAATTCGGATCGGATCGGATACGTATATTATCGAGTTGTGACGGATAAAATTACAATGTATATATTCAACCCGATGATTTTTATCGAGTTTAGCTCTTGATTTTTATGTATATATTCAACTAGATGAACACACACACACACACACACATATATATATATATATATATATATATATATATATATATATATATATATATATATATATATATATATATATATATTAAACACATACATTTGAACACATATGAACACACATATATATATATTGAACACATACATTTGAACACATATAAACACACATATATATATTGAACACATACATTTGAACACATATGAACACACATATGAATAAAAATAAGTATTGTATGAATACTCTCATCTCCTCTCCTCTCTCTCCCTCTCCCTCCTCTCTCTATCTCTCTCCCTCTCCCTCTCTCTATCTCTCTCCTCTCCCTCCTCTCTCTCTCACCCTCCTCTCCCTCCCTCTATCTCTCTCCTCTCCCTCTATCTCTCTCCCTCTCTCTATCTCTCTCCTCTCCCTCCTCTCTCTCAAACACCTTCCTCTCCCTCCCTCTATCTCTCTCCCTCTCCCTCCTCTCTCTTCCCTCTCCCTCTCCTTCCTCTCTCTTCCTCCCTCTCGGCGGCGGCAGCGCGTGCCCTCCTCTCTCTTCCCTCTCCCTCTCCCTCCTCTCTCTTCCCTCTCCCTCTCCTTCCTCTCTCTTCCTCCCTCTCGGCGGCGGCGCGTGCCCTAGGGTTTACTAAACACGGCGGCGGCGGCTACCGGCGCGGTAGACGGCGGCGGTACGGAAGAAGAGGGGAAAGAGAAAGAAACCTGACGGCGGTGCGGGGGCGCGGGGCGGGAATGGCGGCATGGGGACAGGCGTGGGGACGATCGCCGGCGAAACCCTCGGGGTCGAAATCCAGCAGCCTGACGGCGTCTTGAAGTGAACTGGCGCCAGGGGACTTGTAAATTTTTCGGCTCCCGCGCGCCACCCTTTATATAGGCGCCATTTCTACTGGCGGTTGACAACGAGAACCGCCAGTAGAAATGGCTTCCACAGACTGTAGAAGCCATTTCTACTGGCGGTTGACAACGAGAACCGCCAGTAGAAACTATTTCTACTGGCGGTTGTCATAGAGAACCGCCAGTAGAAATGGCTTCTACAGTCTATGGAAGCCATTTCTACTGGCGGTTCTCTATGACAACCGCCAGTAGAAATTGTTTTTTATTATTATTTAACATAGTTTTTTATATATTGTTTTACTTCACTTTTTATATATTATATTAAGTATACTTTTATATATAGTTTTTTATATATTGTTTTACTTCACTTTCCATCCTCTCTCTCCTCTCCACTCTCTCTCCCCTCTCCCTCTCCATCCTCTCTCTCCTCTCCACTCTCTCTCCCCTCTCCCTCTCCATCCTCTCTCTCCATCCCCTCTCTCTCTCCTCTCTCTCCATCCTCTCCTCTCTTTCCATCCTCTCTCTCCCCTCTCCCTCTCCATCCTCTCTCTCCTCTCCACTCTCTCTCCCCTCTCCCTCTCCATCCTCTCTCTCCATCCCCTGTCTCTCTCCTCTCTCTCCATCCTCTCTCTCTCCTCTCTCTCCATCCTCTCTCTCCTCTCCCTCTCCTCTCTCTCCTCTCTCTCTCCCTCTCCTCTCTCTCCATTTACCTCACTCCTCTCTATAAAGTCAATAGAAAGTCATGTAAAATTGTAAATGGTAGCCACAAAAATTGAATGAAGACAATTACATGCTTCGGTTTGTCGCTAACAATAATCAATTACATGACAAGTCCTAACAATAATCAATTACATGACAAGTATATAATCTAGGAAGCTATTGTTCTGCCTTGTCCATCGTGGCGTACCCAGGGCAACGAATTGCGTGGGATGCTTCGCTCAACGTTCCTTATCTTGGTTGGATGGTCTATGAAAAGAGACATGTCGTTGAACTAGTTAAAATCCTCTAAATCAGATACACCATCAACTCCTATAGCTTGTTGTTTTCCAGGAAAAACTACATGCTTCGGTTTGTCGGTGCTTTTCTTCTCATTGTTAGAAATGATCTGTTCAGCATAGAAGACCTGTGCAGCACGATTAGCAAGGATCCATGGGTCATCTTTGTAACCTACCTTACTTAGATCAAGAACTCTGACCCCATAGTTGTCTACCGTGACATGTTTGTCTTCAACCCATTGACATCGGAAAACCGAGATCTGAAATGTACCATAGTCTAGTTCCCATATGTCCTCAATAAAGCCAAAATATGTAATAATCTCACCAGTTTCATCATCTATGGCCTCACATCGAACACCACTGTTTTATGACATGCTCTTTTTGTCCTTGGACTTGGTACAAAATGTGAATCCACTAATGTCATAGGTTTGCCATGTTGTGACCTGGCATGATGGTCCAGATGCCAAGCCCTTGATGGTTTGTTCTTCTATTGTTTCTCCACGTGGAATGTCCTTCACCATTAGCCATGTGTTGAACCGTTGCTTATGTTGCTTCATTACCCAATCATCCGTATGCCCAGGATTTTGCTCGCGAAGCTCATTGATGTGTTGTTGGATAAATGGCTCCATTATCGTTAGTTGATGTAGGATGCTCTGATGTGCCTCAAGTACTATATCGTAATCCGGTGGGATGAAAGATTTCCGTCCCATCCTCCCGCTTCCATACAGTCTACCCTCGTGTCGTGACGGAGGCAGACCTATTGCAACCTGGTCTTTTAGGATACTATTGCAGAATGGACCTCCGGACTCAATGGCCTCTTCGGTACAGTACCCCTCTATCATGGATGCCTCGGGACGAGCACGGGTTGATACATAGCCATTCAGTATTGACATGAAACACTCATACGTCCACATTTCATGCAAGTACATAGGACCCAATGCCTCTATTTGTGGCACCAAGTGCACCACAAGGTGCACCATAATATCAAAGAACGATGGAGGGAAACACATCTCAAACTGTGATATTGTCTCCACTGCGAATTCCTGAAGAGATGCCAACTCATCACGGCCAATTACCTTTTGTGAAATCCTGTTGAAAAAGTAGCACAACCGTGTGATTGCCATCTTTAAAAACAAAGGATTTATAGCCCTGATGGCAATAGGTAGGAATGTAGTTAGCATGACATGGCAATCATGTGAGTTGTAGTTGGTGATTGTCAGGTCTTTCATTGACACAATACTCCGTATGCTAGAGCAGAATCCGGATGGGACTTTCAAATTCTTGAGCCAAACACACATCGCATGTTTCTCATCTACATTGAGATTGTAGCTTGCTGCTGGGAGATGGTACTTCCCATTTTCTTGAAGAACGGGATGTAGTTCCTTTTTTATGCCTAAATCTACCAAGTTCATGCGTGAATTGAGCCCTTCTTTTGTTTTGCCCTTTATGTCTAGCAAGGTGCCCATTATGCTTTCAAACACGTTCTTCTGAACGTGCATACCATCGATCGCATGCCGCACATCTAACTCTTTCCAGTAAGGCAAGTACTCGAAGAAAATAGACTTCTTCTTGAATATAGCCCCCGAAGCTGGTTTGGCATCCTTCCTTGTTTTTCCGTCTTTTGTCTTCTTCCCGAAAACAAACTTGATATTCCTGACTATTTCAAAAACTCTATGACCTCTATTGTTACCCGATGGAGCAGTAGAATGTAGTTCACCATTATTGTCGAAGTACTTATCCATCTTTCGCATGCGGTACCTGTGTCCTTCCAATAAAAAGCGTCTGTGCCTCATGTAAACTATCTTCCTAGATGCAGCAAGGGATACGTAAGCAGTTCCATCAATGCATACTGTGCAACCAACCTTTCCCTTAAACTGGCCTGATAATGTGAAGAGAGCAGGGTAATCGTTGATCGTAACAAAAAGAATTGCTCTCAGCGTGAATGAACCTTTACGATACTCATCCAACATTTGAACACCCGTTTCCCACAATATTTTCATATCCTCCATTAAGGGCTCCAAAAATACATCCATGTCAACTCCAGGTTGTGTAGGTCCAGAAATAAGGATGGTTAGCAAAATGTACTTCCGTTTCTGCATCAACCATGGAGGAAGGTTGTATATGGTGAGGATCACCGGCCATGTGCTATGCTTGCTACTCCTCTCAGCAAATGGGTTCATTCCATCAGTACTCAGTGCGAACCTAACATTTCTCGGTTCATCGGCAAAGTCTCGGTGGTTGTCATTGAAATCTTGCCACTGCTTCCCATCGGCTGGATGTCGAAGCTTCCCATCGTTTTTGTGCTCATCAGAAGCATGCCAGCTCATAAGTCTGGCATCCTCAGGATTAGCGAACAAACACCTCAATCGATCGACGACGGGGAGGTACCACATCACCAAAGCAGGAATCTTTTTGAGCGCATAATAGTCTACTTCTTTTTCTTTGCTCGTGGATTTTGAAGTCTTTTTTTGGGCTTTCTTTCGCTTCTTCCCTTTAGACACGGATGCAACACACTCTTCCTCTCGATAGTCTTTATTCGTCTTGTACCTACTTGCACCGCACTTTGGGCAGCTCTCCAAGTCTTTATAATCATCACCTCGATAAAGGATAGAGTGATTTCTACACGCGTGGATCTTCTCCACACCCATAGTGAGCGGACTGATTAGTTTCTTTGCATAGTACGTGTTAGCAGGCACATTGTTCTCCTTTGGAAGCATGTCTGCGATAATACTCAAGAACGCATCGAAGCCAGCATCAGACACACCATATTTAGCTTTTAACATTAACAGCTTTAGCACAGACCGGAGCGTCGTGAACTCTTTGGTACAACCCTTAGACTCGTCGTACAAAGGCTCTTCTGCTGCCTTCTTCAGGGACTCCATACCTTTCATTAAGAACATCGATTGATCTGTATGACGACGCAACATTGCCTCTAGCGACTCTGCATCTTCCTCATCCATAACACTTGGCAGAACATGAGGTCTATCATGTTCATTTCCTCCAGCGTAACCATGATCAGTAACATTTTGCACTACATGTTCGCTCTGTGGAAGAGGTTGGTGTGTCTCGTGAACGAACTGAAATCTGTCGTCGATGTTCTCAGGGTTTCCAGTCGTATAAGGCGAAGAGCTACCCTCTCCATGCTTTGTCCAAATTGTGTAATCCTTCATAAATCCTCGGCATACCAGATGAGATATGATTTGTTCTGTGTCATTAAATACAGCAGCATTTTTGCAGTCCATGCATGGACAATATATGTGTTTTGTCTTTGTTCTCCAAGCATGGTTCGTAGCGACATCAATAAACCTATGGACCTCGGATATGTATGATGGATCTAGCCTTGATAAGTTATACATCCAGGATGTCCTCTCCATCACCACCTGTAAAAAAGTAACATAAACACACAAGAACCAACCTTTCTTAGCAACCTTCTTCCAAAAAATAAAGATAACCCCCCCCCCTTGTATTTTGTGAAATCTGGCCCTCTAATGGAAGTTGGGCTGCGAGCTATAGTTCTTGTCGGGAAGGATGAAGGGGTGAAACCCTATATCCAAAATGTGGCTAAATTTAAGGAAAATGAACAAAAATTGGCAAGAGGAACATAAAACCAAACTTTCCTAGCCATACTCTTCTCTCTAACACATGGTGAAGGCCTAGTTCCAAAATTGAGCAAAGATGAACAATAATTGGCAATTAAAACATAATTAAACCAACCTTTCATAGCAACTAATAAAAACAATCTTAATTACCAAACCTATCTTCTTCTCTCTCCACACAACACATGAACCATTCATTAAACAACTTAATATGTCATGGATAAACTGATTTGAGAACTAAACATGAAAAAGGAGAGAGGATAGACAAAATCTAACCATATTAAACAACTTTATTTGAGGGAATAGAGCAAAAATGTGGCTAAAATTGAGAGAGGATACACTCTCTCTCAAATGGTGAAACCCTAGATCCAAAATGTGGCTAAAATTGAGCAAAAATGAATAAAAATTGACATTAGCAACATAAACCAACCTTTCTTAGCAATCTTCTTCCAAAAAATGAAGATCAAAACCTCTCCCCATGTATTTTGTGAATTCTGGACCTCCAAAATCGCCTCCAATGGAAGTTGGCTGCGAGCATACAGTTCACTGTCGGGGGAAGAAGAGGGGTATTTATAACAGACAGTTCACTGGCGGTTATCTTAACACAACCGCCAGTGGAAATAGGATGTTTCCACTGGCGGTTAAGTTAAGATAACCGCCAGTGGAAATCAATTTTCACTGGCGGTTGGTGTTACACAACCGCCAGTGGAAACATCCTATTTCCACTGGCGGTTGTGTTAAGATAACCGCCAGTGGAAATAGGTTTCCACTAGCGGTTTTTAAAGCCGGGCCCACCTGTTTCTTTCACTGACGTTTGATAACGGAAACCGCCAGTGAAAAGTTGAACGTGCCGCAGGCTTTGAGCTCTTTTCTACTAGTGGCAAGAAAATCACATTGCTGATTTACAAGAGACATTTGCCAACTTCAGGCAAGCTAGTTTGAAGTTAAATCCAGAAAAATGTGTTTTTGGGGTAAAGAAGGGTAAGTTCCTTGGCTGTTTGGTATCAATGAAGGGAATCGAAGCTAACCCAAGCAAGATCGAAGCCATCCTTCGAATGGAACCGCCAAGTACAAAGAAGGGGGCCCAACAGTTGGCAGGACGACTGGCTTCATTGAATAGATTTATATCTAGATCACCAGAAAGAAACCTACCATTCTTTGAAATATTAAAGTCAGCCGAAGTCTTTCAGTGGGGCCCAGCTCAACAAAAAGCCTTCGAAGAGCTAAAGTAATACCTGATTGATCTAACAACATTAACTCCACCTGCGCCAGGGGCTCCGTTACTATTGTATGTGGCAGCTTCACATTCTGCAGTAAGTGCGGCGCTAGTGCAGGAGAAACTCGAAGGACAAACCAAAAAGCAAGCCCCAGTATACTTTGTCTCCGAAGTTCTAAGTTTATCAAAGAAAAATTATACAGAATTGGAGAAGGTGCTATATGCTGTCTTAATGGCCTCCAAGAAGCTTCGGCACTATTTTCAAGCATTCCATATTATTGTTCCTTCATCATAGCCTTTGAAGGATATTATGAGGAACAGAGAAGCTACTGGAAGGATTGGAAAGTGGGCTGCGAAACTCAACAAATTCAGCATTGATTATGTGCATAGATCCTCGATTTAGTCCCAGGCGTTAGCAGACTTCATCGCTGACTAGACGCCAGGGGCTCAGGAAGAAGCAAATAAAGATGCCGAAGCTTGGACAGTGTTCTGCGACGGTTCCTGGGGAACCTTCGGAGCAGGTGCGGCTGCTGTTTTAGTTGCACCTTCTAAAGTCAGAACATGTTATGCAGTAAAACTTGATTTCAGCTGCACAAATAATATTGCTGAATACGAAGCTTTACTTTTGGGGCTTCGGAAGTTAAAGGCAATGGGGATAAGAAGGGCGGTCCTTAAAACCGATTCCCAAGTTATTTCTGGTCATGTTGACAAGAGTTGTAGGGCAAGAGACCCGAAGCTTGAGAAATACCTGGATACAGTTCGAAGGCTTGAGGCTTCTTTTGAAGGGTTTTCTGTCAAGAGTATTCCACAAGGAGAAAATGAGCACGCCGATCTGCTAGCCAAGTCAGCGGCACAGGGGCTGCCTCTACCTTCGGAAGTATTCTTTGAGACAATAAGAGCACCTTCGGTGGACCTTCTTGAAAGAACAGTGCTTAATATATCTCCTATTCATAGTGAAGATTGGAGGACTGAGATTATATCTTTTCTCCAAGCTAACTGCCTTTCAGATGACGAAGCTTATAATAAGAGAATGGAGGCAAGAACAAGACCATATATAATAATAGAAGGGGAGTTATACAAACATGGAGTCTGCTCTCCACTTCTTAAGTGTCTATCCAGAACTGAAGGTATAGAGCTGATGAAGGAAATACATGCAGGATTGTGTGGATCTCACATTGGATCTAGACCTTTGCTGGGGAAGGTCTTTAGACAAGGATTTTATTGGCCGAAGGCAGCTTCGGATGCAACGGATCTGGTTCAAAAGTGCGAAAATTGCCAAAAATGCGCAAGATACCAGAAACAAACTTCGTCGTTAACCAAACTAATACAACCAACTTGGCCATTACAAAGATGGGGCCTGGATTTGTTAGGTCCACTTCCACCAGCACAAGGTAATTTAAGATATATTGTGGTGGCTATAGAATATTTTTCCAAGTGGATTGAAGTGAAGCCTTTGGCCACAATAACTTCAGTCACAGTCCAGAAATTCTTTTGGCAAAACATTGTTTGCCGCTTCAGCGTACCAAAGGCTATAACTGTGGACAATGGAACACAGTTTGATGCCGAAACCTTCAAGGAATTCTGTGATCAAATTGGTACGAAGATCCATTTTGCATCAGTCAGACATCCAGAATCAAATGGACTTGTCGAAAGAGCAAATGGTATTATAATGACAGGAATAATGAAGTTAATTTTTAATCAGCCCAGAGGAAAGTGGCCAGAAGAGTTGATTAAAGTGGTGTGGAGCCACAATACAACTGTATCAAGATCAACAGGTTTTACGCCATTCAAGCTATTATTTGGTGACGAAGCTATAACTCCAGAGGAAGCTAAAACGGGGTCAATAAGAACAACAACTCCGACTGAAGACGAAGCTGATTATCATGTGGCAAAAGACACTATAGAAGGGGTTAGACTTCAAGCTGTGGAAAATATTAATAAATATCAAGCCGAAACAATAAAATGGCGCGACAGAAAAGTCCGGCTGAAAAATATCAAGCCAGGGCATCTGGTGCTTCAGAGAGTGGCTAATCCGGACACAGTAGGCAAACTGCAGCTGAAGTGGGAAGGACCTTTTCTGGTCATATCTTCGTCAAGGCCCGGTTCTTACAGACTAAAAGATATGGATGGCAATGATATTCCTAGATCTTGGAATGCGGATGAGCTTCGGTGGTATTATGTATAGATTCATGTAATCTTTTTCTATTTTTCTATGGCACCCTTTTCCTTTCCAAAGGGGGAGAAAGGTTTTTAATGGGGCCATAGTTTGTAATTTTTTCCTTTCTTATTCAGCTCCACGAGAGCAAAATCCCCCAAAATATGTAAATGTAAAATCTGAGCATGTACCATCGAGTGCAGAGAAAAAGAGGACACAGGCAGAAGCTCGAAAGTTGTCCCTAAGGGGATGCAGAGCATAACGAAACTACAAAAAGCCGTTCCTAAGGGAGCGCAGTGTAAGTTTTCTGCTCAAAAGTTGTTCCTTAGGGAATGCAGAGCCAAATACCGCCGAAATATAAGGCGAAGCGTGAAAAGTCAACGCGAATACCGCCGAAATAGAAGGCGAAGAAGTTCAAAAGACGTTCCTTAGGGAATGCAGAACTTACATCGAAAAATAAACGGTGCAGCCGAAAAATAAACGGCAAAAAGATTTCAGTCATTCCTTAGGGAATGAAGGTTGTGGATGAAGCTTCGAATGTGTGTGTTTGGGCATTCATTTGCACGATACATTACATCATACATTGCATACATAAACATTCATTTAGACATGCATAGGATCATCATCATCATCATATCATACAGATACAAACAGTTGCTTCGGCTCTAAGAATGTAGCTTCGAAAGCAGAATCATGCTTCATTGTGTACGAAAAGAAGGGAAGGTGTTTTTCGCCTTCGGCTCAAAAAGTACAAGTTTTGTTCACATCGAAGCATTTCACACATTGATGGAAAGGTAAAAATATATTACAAGGTATGGACAAAATTTACAGAGTAGAATCTAATTTTTAAATTACAATATTCTTTATAAAGGTTAATACAAGAGTTCTTAGAGTTTTTCCACATCTAGCTATTCAAGCTTCATCACTATCTATTGAGCTTCGGATCATCTGCTAAGCTTTGGCTTTGGGCTCTTCGGCTTCGTCATCCTGTACATATTAAAGTGTTATAAGGAAAATTCAAGTTTAAAGGAAAAGATAAGCACAAGGTATGATTTTGTTACCGGCTTAAGATGACTTCGAGCTTCGTCACCAGCTAAGCTTCGTCCACCCTTTGTCCATACTAGCTTTATAAATCTGTTTCCTATGCTTCGGGCAAGACTAGGAATATCAATCAGATCTGCTGGTGACAAGCTAAAGTTTGGCCTATTGACAATTTTTCCATGTGTGTAACCAGACTTCAGGAAGGCAACAGCTGTGCCCCGAGAAGCTACCAGGGCACAGAAATCGCCGTGTCCAGCTATAATTTCATCAAGGGCATCAATTTCACCCTCAATGTGTTCGAAGGTTCTTGGCAGGTCTTCAATCGAAGGACTAAATTTTTCATAGCCGGCTCCAACCGAATTGAAGACCTCCTTCAACCGTTGCACACATCGGTTGCTGAACTCCAGACATTTATTTTGAAGCTCTTTCAATAATTTTTGCAAATTTGAACATTTTTCGACCTCAGCCTCAAATTTTGCATCGAATTTCGGTCTTTCTTGTTCGAAGCACTCTGACTTTGAGAGAAGCTCCGTATTCAACTTTGCAATTTTAGCTTCAGCCTCTGCTAATAAACCCTCTGCTGTCTGAAATTCGAAATCCTTCTTTTCAAGAGCAGCTGCTTGATCTTTTATTTTGTTTTCTAAACCCTCAATTATGACTTCATGCTTTTTATCTTCAAGATCTTGTTGCATCTTCAAAGCTTTACTCAATAGCATACTCTGTGCAGAAGCAACCTTCGTTAGAAAACACCTTCGTTGTTAAAAACAATAAAAAGTCGAAGAAAAGTTTTTACCTTGAAATTAGAATAGAATAAACTACCGACGATATGCTGTCGTCGGTAGCGGCTTATATCGGTCTCAAGCTTCGGGAAACCAATACTCTTCGACAGAGTACCGATAACCTTCCGGTTTGGTCTCGGAGACAGCCTAACTTTTCATTGTCAACACCACCGAAGAGTAGTGCCCCTGGTTGATACCCGCAGGATATGGCATAATCTCTTAACTCTTCTTCTTCTCTTCTTCAAGCTTCGCCATACCCCACTCCCTCAGCGTTGGAAATACTCTGTTGGATAGGTATTCCTGGACTAGATCCCTAGCTCCAATATGTTCAGACACAATTCTAAACTCGTACACAGCATCTCGGCAAGGATCCCCTAGCGTCATGTTGCACTGAGGCCTAGTCAGCCCGAAGGTTAACTCTAGCGGGCTCTGAACTAGCTTCTCCTTCTTATCATCAATTTTAACATAGAACCATTCAGATTTCCAACCGGTCGGCCATTTAGTGCGATAGCTGACCATCGGTGTCTTCATATCCTTCCGATAAGCAAAATTATAGCAGGCAAAGTTCTCATGCAATCCGTCTTCTCTAGCCTTCGTCTGATAGTGAAGTTCATGTACTCGGCAGAATGCTTCGGCAAGCGGCTCTACCGCTTGGCTTCGGAGAGCCCAGATGTACACGCTGAGCCTAACAATGGCGTTAGGGGTCAGCTGATGAAGGTAAATCCCAAAATTTTCCAAGGCGTATGCAATCATTCCGTGCAGAGGAAATCTCAACCCTGCTTTGAAGAAGCTCTTAAAAACTACAACTTCATCATTTTCTAGTTTTGGGGTAGTCTCTTCCCCGCCAAAGCGAATCAACCCCTTCTCGGCTTCTCTGAAGTAGCCTAGCTTCGTCATCATAGTCATATCAGCTTCAGACACAGTCGATTTCCCAAAATCCAAATGGCTAGGCTTCGATGTCATAATGATGTTATAATCAATCTCTCCCTCACCAACATCACCCTCTTCAATATCTGCCTGCTCGGTTTCAGCAGCGGGTGCTTCTTCGTCAGAAGCGCCTTCAGTCACAACCAATCCAGACCGCCTCATAACTTCGGAGATCGGAGCAGTTTCAACAGCTTCGACTTCCTCTCCGTCGCAAGTAACCCTAGCTGTTGAGCGCACCCTAGCCATTTGATGTTGAATTTCTTGCGTTTTGACGAAGTTGAAAATTTTCTATCTTTGCCGAAGCTCCCTCTTGTCACGAAGCTAGAGCAAAATGACCCTTCGGTTGAGAATGCAGTGAACAAGCTTCGGCTGTGGTCAAATTTTTTGGCAGCACAACAATGCAATAGCAGTAAATGCTGTGGTAACTTCACACCTACCTGTCTGTTTATATTGTGCTGCAGGTGGGAAGGTGAATCGTCAAGCCGCTCGCACCCACTGAACAGTCACCCGCACTCGCTGAGTGGTGGACCATAGTGCCTAAGAAGCTGAGTCGCCAGATCGCGCGTACCCGTTGCATGGTGGGACCATCCTTCACTCAGAATATTTAAATCGTTTCTCGGCAACGAGCTCAGGGAAGGTGTTTTTCGGACCTTCGGCATTCCGAAGCCTAAGAGAGTTTTTCACGGGTCGAGCTCGTCATGAAAAACGATCTAGCACCGTGAAGGGGCTACTGTTGGGGGTCTGCTTCATCGCCGAAGGTCCCATAAGAAGAAACACCTTCGGAAGATCGACATTAAGCCGAAGCTACCAATCAAAAGGTTTCGGAGTATATTTCCAAATGCACAGACTTAAAGATGAAATGACCAATCGACCCATGATAACTTGTATTATGATTGTAAACCTTTGTAAAGGGCACAAATGTAATTCCTCATAGGCTATGTCCTGTGCCTATAAATAGATGAACAGTACCCCCGTACTATTCACGTGATCCTGTAATCGCTCGCGCACAACACTTGGATTTTTGCCTTCTGTCAAGCCAAAGGTACAAATGTAATTAAATATCATATTTAAATATCCAAGTTTGTATAATGATAATATATGAATGATATTATGTGTTTGTTCGCGTTATCTTTCATGTTTCATATGTCTCATGTTTCATTATCTTATAACCGTGATGATGAAGGTACGTCCTTCATGACCTTCGTCCGAAGATCGTTATATCCTAAGGGAAATAATGCTTCGAAGGATGAAGGACTTTAACATTTAATACTTTGTGTTGCTTTGTTCTTGATTCATAGCATTTGAGAACAAGTCCCCAACAGACGCCTTCGCCTAAGACGCAGACGTCGACTGAGCGGGGACTATCCCCGCGGCCGAGGCGGAGATGACGATGAAGCAGGTTGCCGACCAACTCCTGACACCGACCGTGGGGACCAGTGTCTGAGGAGTTCTGCACTAAGGAGGTTAGTCCTGCCTCGGTGTAGGTAAGTGTCATGAGATATTGTGGCTGGTTTTTCTATGCGCTCTGTGTGATTTTTGTTCTTGCATGCTTTTCTCAGCCAGAAGCACAGATCGGGTGCACCGACCCTGGCATTTGCGAAGACCTTTAAGATGAGTGTGGCCTCGACGACCGGGGTCACAGTTTGGCAGATCCCCTAGGTCGACGCTGCACAGGATGCTCTCCAATGGGGGGGTCGAGGAGGCGCGACTTGTTCTAAGAGGGCATGCCGTGCTGGTGGATGATACTGCCGAGGCTACACCGTCACCAAGGGGACCCGCGGTCACTGCGACGCTCCCAGACATGCCTCGGGTGTCGACTCCGACACAAACATCGACACCTACCGAGGCCACCTCGGCCTGTCTGCGGAGGGGCCGAGGTATGCCAAGGTGACCTTGACAATTGTGTCGCCGACCTTGGTGGCATCGGTGATCTCTATCTTCGATTCCCCGACCTCTGACTAGGGTAAGGATGTGGTTGGTGACGGTGAAGTAAAGGGGGTTCCCCCCTTCTTTCCCCCGAGGGTGGTTTGGTCGGGTGAAATAGTGCCGAGCCTCACTTGAAGGTTAGATCTTATTTATGAAGATTGAAATACATGACAACTTGGAATTCTAAGGGTAAGAGCGATGTAGTTATTCAATGTTCCAAGCATTTTCATAGATTTCTCCTAGGATGTTGCACAACTTGTAAGTTCCTGGTTCTAACACCTTGGTGATGATGAACGACCCTTCCTAGGGAGGGGTGAGCTTGTCGCGCCCTCAGTTGTCTTGTCGTAGCCGAAGTACCATGTTGCCAACCTGGAAGCTTTGGGGTCGGATTCGTTGTGTGTGGTAGCCCCACATCGACTGCTGGTACCTAGCAGAGTGAAGTAGTGCTATGTCCCGAGCCTCTTCTAGTTGGTCGAGTGAATCCTCACGGTTGATTTGGTTGTTTTGGTTGCTGTAGGCTTGTAGCCTCGAGGAGCCATGCTCTAAGTCAGTGGGTAGGATGGCCTCAGCCCCATATAATAGGAAGAATGGTGTGAATCCCGTGGCTCGGCTCGGGGTTGTCCTTAGACTCAAAACCACCATAGGGAGTTCGCTGAGCCAGTGCCTACCGAATTTGTTCAGCTCGTTGTAGATCCACGGATTAAGGCCTTGTAGGATCATGCCATTGGCATGTTCCACCTGCCTATTTGTCCTCGGATGAGCCAGGACTCACCAGTCCACACGGGTGTGGTGATCGTTGCAGAAATTCGAGAACTTCCCGTGAATTGTGTGCCGTGGTCGATGATAATGGAGTTAGGGACTCCGAAGCGATGGACGATGTTCGTGAAGAAAGCCACTGCCTGCTTGGACATGATGTTGGTGAGGGGGTGGACCTCAATCCACTTGGAGAAATTGTCTATGGTGACCAACAGGTGCGTAAAGCCCCTAGGTGCTTTCTGCAAAGGACTGACGAAGTTTAACCAAGTGATGGGAATGGTTTGTAGGGCTTGAGCCGGTAGGTGTGTTTGTTTGGTGTAAAATTGGCAGTGAAAGACGACTGCCACCGCGGCGGCTCGAGTTCTTTGGAATAATGGCGGCGCACCGATTGAGGCAAGGGCTTGACGACCCTGGCTTGAGGTAGTAGGAGGGGTCCGAAGGCTCCCACGAGATACTTATCCCCGCGCCGAGGTTGTTCCGAACCTGTTGCCTCGGTCTAAGCGGCGCACCAATCGCAACAGCTCCGCCCATGCCGCGCCCATTTCGGGAGGTGGGTGACGCACCTGACATCTAGGGCCCACGTGCAAGATATACTGTCGTCCACGGGTGAGCGTTTGAGACGCTGGAGTGTGGGTCCCGCTGATAGAACATGGGCATTGCGGGAGGAAAAAGGGAGACCGACCGGGCGGGCCCACAGGTAAGCCACACACGCGGGTGGCATTGTACCATGGGCCACGCGGGAGAGGAATTCAGCTGGGCCGACAGTAGTGAAATCGGCCCACACAGGTGAAATTTCTTTATTCTTTTTTTTCTTCTCATTTCTCTTTTCTTCTCTTAATTTAAAATTCAAATTTAAATTTAAACTACGTCATGAACTTGTACTCATTTGTAAATGTACCCTTTGATCAGGCCATTATGGATTTAATTTATTTATTTATAAGTTTACTTTATATTTTATAGCATTTCTTTCTCCCTTCTTTTCTTTTCCTATTTTCATTCTCTTGATTTTCAAATCTAAATTTTTGTTATGAGTCTCACCAGGGATCAAAATATACCAAATTCCATGTTAGAGTAAGTAAATATATTCTTATTTATGTATTTTATTTTACCTCATTTGTTTAGTATTTTTCTTCTCTTTTGTCAAATTCTAAAATTGTACCTTTGGGTTAAATCCTAATTTTCATCTCATTATTATATTCCCATATTATTCCTTTTTGACCTTACAAAAATTCTAATTCCAATCTAAGATAAAGTTTAGGAATTCTCATTTTTAATACATACGCAAAATCAATTTATGAAGCAATAGATATATATTTATTTTAATTGATTTATTTGTTTGATAAATGTTTGAAATATGAAAAACACTCGTATTGTTTTCTTTCTTTTTAGTACAATGGCATTTTGAATGTGGGATAAGAAGTAAAAGTTACTTCAAAATTGAATATTCTTGTAAATAAATGCTTATGGTGCACCATTTAATGTTATGTATCATCATTTAGTTGAATAGAAAACTTTTCTATTACTTATTTTCTAAGATAATTCTTGGTTTCAAAATTCAGTCCTCAACATTCAAAGCTCAAATATAAGTTGAGATATCTGAATTTACTATTTATTTCTTTATATATTTATTTTTATTTTATTTTTTATGCAAATTTTGGGCCTTACAAATCCTACCCCCTTAACAGAAATCTCGTCCTCGATATTTGTAAGGAAATGGTGTATAACCATGTTATCTCAAACATATGCACACGCAAAATCTCAGCATGATACATAATTTATTAGCAACACATGGGGTCAATTAGAGCTTATTATTCCTCCTAAAATAGTATCATACCAACTACTAACTAAAATAACACTTGGATCTTACAAATAGTAGTAGTATATATATATATATATGTAGCTTGGTGGAGCTGGTGTTGGTGGTGGAGGTAGTGGGCGTTGTTGTTGTTGTTGTCTTTCCAACTGTGCTTGCCTTATTTCTTGACGTATCTCCAGCCGGTCCTGACGTATTCCTGGCGTTCTTGTCTTATCTGATTTTGCATTTCGGTAACCATGTTTGCCATTTGTTGTATTACCATCATTTGGACGACAACCACTTGATCGATTCCAACGGGTGGAGGATCTGGAAGATTCATTTCTGTTTGCTGTTGCCTGATAATCTTCTCTTCCTGGTATTGACCATGAGAGTTAGAAGCATATGGTAGGATAGTTTTGCAATGGAAAGTATTTGGTAAGCAGAATGAATAGGCCAGTAGCTGGTTATGATCTGAATATTCTTTAGTAGGGCTTATCTTTGTTTTATGTCCAGATTGGGGTAACTAGTCGTATAAGTCGAATATCCAAAGGTAGGATAGCATTTTGTCAAGATGAGGTAGTCTACATGATGTAGGTTAAAAGTTTGTTTGATGTTAGGTGGGGATAGACAGATCATTCAACCCATCATGACACTATTGGTTGAGTTAGCTCTTATGCTCATGGTTGTGTTGGTCTAATGTGCTAAGTTAAATTAACACCTGGCTAGTAGGGTCTAATCTCTTCTACCAATATCATTAATCTGTTTAAGTAGACCACATTAGATCAGATCACATTAGATTCTATAATATTATTTAAGAATACCATTTAGTTGAGCATATCCAGCTGACTTTATCTTTATGAAATTCTAGTATATCTTTTTTTCTAAGTGGAACTTCCAATTAGTAATTTTTTATACGCCTAAAATTCTTCATGCCATTAGCAAGTGTGGCATAGAAAACAAGGGTACATCAGATTTTAACTATTAGGTGAGTGTTGACATAGAATGAGTGTACTATGGCATAATCGAGCTTCCTTCGGGGTAAGAGAAACTTTTATTCCGGATGGTGGATCTGGATTCTTCTGAAGATCTGTTTCTACTCATATCCTTCATCGTCGAGGTTAACCTTCTTCTTGGGTCCGATTTAGGGACCATCGGTCGTGGTGTTAAATGCCATTATCTGAGTTGAGATAACAATTGCGGGTACATGGGGTAGGTAGATTAAACAAAGTTTTACTTTGCTTTTGGGATAAATGAGTTTGACAACCTATAACATAAGCTAGATCGTGGTTTCACAGACGAGTTGGTTTAAGATACCAATTTAGGTTTAAAACCCATTCATATGAATATGGTTTAATCTATGTTACCAGTATTAATTAACTCGTTTAAGTAACTCCCTTTAGATTAGATCATATTAGACTAGGTAGGGTCTAGATTAGATTGGATATAACTAGATTAAACTAGTTTAAGTTAGGGAGATCTACCAGGATAGGACATATATTATTAGTATGTGTTATAATCTTTTGAGATAAGATGGATTATATGGTGTAGGTAGATCAAAATCTCTGTTAGGTTAAAACAGAGGAGTTATGCAACTATCGGGTGGTTAAGGTGGTTGCATATGGCCAGGTTGGACTAAGACTCCAATTTAGGTTAAAACATATTTATAAGAGTAGGATCCAATCTTATTTTACCAGTATTATCTAACATGTTTGTCCATTAGATTAGATCTAATCAGATTAGATGGGATCAGAATTAAATTGGTGTAATCAGTTTAGACTAGATAAGATCTACTTAATTTATTTTGGAATAGATCATGTTTGTTACAATGTTATGAGATAAGCAAAGTGGTTAAGATAAGACAAATCTTTCAAGATAAGATGAATCTATTAAGATAAGAGAGAATCTTGTAAGATAAGATGGATCTATTAAGATAAGAGAGAATCTTTTAAAATAAGATGGATCTATTAAAATATATTCTAGTGGGGGATATTCTTAGTTGATCTAGTTTATCTTATAAATATATCTAGTTGAATAGATCCATTTTTAATAGGGAATATTCTGTGTTGTCTATTTTATAAATATTTTCCCTTATGTCTAGGTGTATATGTAGATGCAATTGTGGACATTACTCCACAACCCATCACACTCAATCAAAGATCCAAATCAAACAAGTATCATAAGAACAAGCATTCAGGCACATAGATACCTAAAAAAATAGTTTTGTTTTTGTTCCTAAGATTAGGTCTCCTAGTCCTAAAAATCACTTTAGGTACGAGATTTCAAAGTGTGAAATCCACATTTGTCTTTAGAAGGAAAAGGTAAGAATAATCAGAGTAAAGCGGAAATAGATGAGAAAAGATTAAGATAAGTTTAGAAAGAATCAGAGTAGCAAAGGTAAGTAGGTAAGGGTTATCCAGTTCTATCTAGGTTTCATCCTACACTCAACATTTCCTCTGATACCACTTATGTCACACCCAGATTTAAGGGACAAAGCTGGGTGCATCTCATATATGCGCCAAAGAAGACAACACATATAATAACAGAGTGTATAGAGATAAATGTCATAATATAATCAGAGTACTTATTACATAGCGGAAGTCTTACAAAATAAATTATAAATATGAAATGAACTAAAGTCCATCCTTGGTGCCATAAAGTCAACTGGGAGATGCCACCTAGATCAAGTCAAGCTCCTCATTGTGTGCTCCTCTTGAATCACCTGTTCTTCTCTTGTGGGGGCTGTGAGACAGCAAGGGTGAGCTCACACATGTTCATCGCTCAACAAGTTGTGGGGAATAATGTGGCATGAACTCACCAAAGGTGGGAGTTCATGTGATGTGTAAGGCTAATCAACAATAGGGGTTAAAGCTGAGCATTGCTTTTAATAAGTTGATCAAATTTTATTAGCAATTACTAGATGTAAGTAAATACCAAACCATAATAAATAATAGAAGAAAGTTAATAAATAATCCCATGCAATGCATATGACAAATTGAATTCAGTTCCATAATTTAATCATGCGAGAGTCCTGAGCTGTTCTTGACCGTGAGCTCGGCTAGTATACCAGTTTTACACTCTGCAGAGGTTGTACCGTGTACCCACAAGTCATGTTACCCATCTGCCAAGGGGTCATGAATCCCATACACCTCTACCAAGGAAGCGAGGCAGGGTAACACTACGAGGCCTTTACAAAGTTCCACTAGCTTTCGAAAAGGTTTTATACATTAATTTTGGAGTTATAGATTTTAAGTTATGAATTTCCAAAGGTTTTATACCTTTGATACAAGATTACTTAAGATATAAAAATTATTACTGTTTTCATGTCAAAACAGAGACACTAGGTGATAAACAATAATATTACAAAATTATAGGAACTAGAATGGATTAATTTGGACTAAGTATGAATTTTCTATGAATTAAGCAAGTTCTAATAATTATTTTTTGCATCAAAAATGAATTTCTATTTTATTTTCCCCTGATTTTCTTGTTTCCTGGACTGGGCGCATAATATATAGAGAGAGCAGGGGCTCTGGCGCAAAACTTCCTAAGGCACAGAGCGCCACAGTCGAGGATGGCAGGTTCTATTTAAAACAAACGCATGGTCTCATATGTAATATGGTCGGCCGAAGGGGTATCGCGATATCTGGGCCGTCCGATCAGGAACGGTCGGACCAGATTAGATCTAGGTCGTAATCAAATGGGTACGTGTCTCTGACCACAAGATCTAAAATTGACGGCGCAGATCACGCCTACCCACGACACGTCACGATCCGTCCGATCGCCATCCTACGCACTAGATTAGATCCCTCCGAAGCGGTGCCATAATCTAATCTAAACCGGTCGGTGCGAGATCTATGGCTCCTATACCATCTCCCTTCGCACCGGTGGTCGCGGCGGCGCCACCCGCAGACCGTGGCGGACTACCGCCGGAGCACAGTGTTTTTCGGGTTCCAATGCCCCACTACTAGATCCGATGAGTGCTATGTGAAGAGGAGTGACTGGCGAACGTGGTCAAGGGTTACTTACATGGAATTGGGTGAAGTAGGGGCTGCGCAACAACGAATGGCGGCACCACGGCCGCAACGCCCAATGGTGAGAAATTCCTCCACACCCGAATAATTTCGCGCCTGGCGAGGCTTATCACCAGACTCCATGAGCCACGACGGACTACAACAACCACACTTCGAGGGTCGGACGGCAGTGAAAGACGACCCCCACCGCGGCGGCTCGAGTTCTTTGGAATAATGGCGGCGCACAGATTGGGGCAAGGGCTTGACGACCCTGGCTTGAGGTAGTAGGAGGGGTCCGGAGGCTCCCACGAGATATTTATCCCCGCGCTAAGGTGGTTCCGAACCCGTTGCCCCGGTCTAAGCGCCACACCATTTTGGGAGGTGGGTGACGCACCTGACATCTAGGGCCCACTCGCAAGATATACGGTCGTCCATGGGTGAGCGTTTGAGACGCTGGAGCGTGGGTCCCGCTGACAGAACATGGGCATGCGAGGAGGAAAAAGGGAGACCGACCGGGCGGGCCCATAGGTAAGCCACACATGCGGGTGGCATTATACCATGGGCCGCGCGGGAGAGGAATTCAGTTGGGCCGACAGCAGTGAAATCGTTCCACGCAGGTGAAATTTCTTTATTCTTTTTTCTTCTGATTTCTCTTTTCTTCTCTTAATTTAAAATTCAAATTTGAATTTAAACTACGTCATGAACTTGTACTCATTTCTAAATGTACCCTTTGATCAGGCCATTATGGATTTAATTTATTTATTTATTTATAAGTTTACTTTATATTTTATAGTATTTCTTTCTCCCTTCTTTTCTTTTCCTATTTTCATTCTCTTGATTTTCAAATCTAAATTTAAATTTTTGTTATGAGTCTCACCAGGGATCAAAATATACCAAATTCAATGTTAGAGTAAGTAAATATATTCTTATTTATGTATTTTATTTTACCTCATTTGTTTAGTATTTTTCTTCTCTTTTCTCAAATTCTAAAATTGTACCTTTGGGTTAAATCGCAATTCTTATCTCATTATTATATTCCCATATTATTCCTTTTTGACCTTACAAAATTTCTAATTCCAATCTAAGATAAAGTTTAGGAATTCTCATTTTAATACATACCCAAAATCATTTTATGAAGCAATAGATATATATTTATTTTAATTGATTTATTTGGTTGATAAATGTTTGAAATATGAAAAACACTCGTATTGTTTTCTTTCTTTTTAGTACAATAGCATTTTGAATGTGGGATAAGAAGTAAAAGTTACTTCAAAATTGAATATTCTTGTAAATAAATGCTTATGGTGCACCATTTAATGTTATGTATCATCATTTAGTTGAATAGAAAACTTTTCTATTACTTATTTTCTAAGATAATTCTTGGTTTAAAAATTCAGTCCTCAACATTCAACGCTCAAATATAAGTTGAGATATCTGAATTTACTATTTATTTCTTATATATATTTATTTTTATTTTATTTTTTATACAAATTTTGGGCCTTACACTTCACCGGTCTAGAACCAACGCGAATGTCCAAGGAGTGGTCGGTGACGTCCTTCTGTATGCCAGGCATGTCTGAGGGACTCCACGAGAATACCTCGACATTCGCGAGGAGAAAGTCGATGAGACTGCTTCCTATTTGGGGTCGAGCTCGGAGCCCATCTTCCACATCTTGTCGCTGCAGCCGTTGGGATCGATGGAGATGGACTTGACCGCATTGGCTAACTTGAAATGGCCGACATGCCTCTTGGGGTCGGGCGCCTCGTTGATGAGGTTCTCTAGATCGGCTATGAGGGCCTCGAACTCAACGAGAGCTTCGACGTACTCAACACACTTGATGTCGCATTCATAGGCATGACGATATGTGGGGGCGATGGTGATGGCCCCCTTTGGGCCTGACATCTAGAGCTTGAGGTTGGTGTAGTTTGGGATGACCATCAACTTGGCATAACATGGCCCCCACAAAACAGCATGGTAGGCGCCTCGGAACCTTACCACCTCAAAGGTGAGGATCTCCCTCCTGAAATTAGAGGGGGTCCCAAAGCAAACGGGCAAATCGATTTGCCCGAGAGGCTGGACTCGCTTACTAGGGGTGATGCAGTGGAATGGTGTGGCTCCAGCTTGGATCCGGGACCTGCTGATCACCATGAGTTCCAAGGTTTCTGTGTAGATGACGTTGAGGCTGCTGCCTCCATCCATGAGAACCTTGGAGAGTCTAGTATTGCCGATGACAGGGTTGATGACGAGCGAGTACTTTCCTGCGTTCGAAATGTAATCTGGGTGGTCATCTTGGTCGAAGGTGATGGCCTTGTCTGACCAGTCTAGGTAGACCAACATCGTCGCTTCAACCAAGAATACCTCCCATCGCTCTTGTTCCGCTGTCATGCGGAGAGGTTTACCATTGGCCCACCGAAGATCATGAAACAATTGAGGACCTCTGGGAACTCCCTCGCCCCTTCTGTTGCCATTGCCACCAGTGCCTTTCTTCTTGCCATCGTCCGTCGAGGGGTTGGGTTTGTTGAAATAGCGCCGAAGCATGTCACATTCCTCAACGGTATGCTTGACGGGGCCCTTGTGGTAGGGGCACGACCCTTTGAGCATCTTGTCAAACATGTTGGGACCCTCGAGGGAGCCTCAAGGGTTTCTTTGGTCCATAGTGGCGACAAGATCAGCCTCGAGGGCTTTGTGCTTCCCCTATGGCGCCTTATTCTTCTTGTTCCTCCTTGGGTTGCATTGGGCGGTTGCATCGGGGGCATCCTCCTTTCACTTCCCCTTGCCTTTGTCCTTGGGAAAATGGCCTCGACGGCCTCCTGCCCTGAAGTGAACTTGGTGGCAACATCCATCAACTCGCTTGCTTTAGTGGAGGTCTTGTGACCCAACTTGCTGACCAGATCCCGGTAGTTGATGATGGTGAGGAACTCCCCCTATGACATCCAAGTCGGTGATGTTAGGCAACTCAATGCGCTGCTTGGAGAATTGTCAGTTGTACTCACACAGGGTTTCCTCTGGCTTCTGCCAGTAGCTCCGGAGATCCCAAGAGTTTCCAGGGTGCACATATGTGCCCTAGAAGTTCCCCTAAAAACTTTGACCAGGTCGTCCTAGTCATGGATTTGGGCGGGTGGAAGGTGCTCGAGCCAGGCTCGGGCGGCATCAGACAGAAACAGGAGCAGGTTACGAATGATGAGATTGTCGTCATTTGTACCTCCCAACTAACAAGCTAGGTGGTAGTCGGCGAGCCATAGCTTCGACTTTGTTTCCCCCTAAGTCCTTGGTGATGGTAGTCGGTGCTCGAAACCGAGTCGGGAACGGTGCCCTGCATATAGCTTGGCTGAAGACTTGGGGGCCTGGAGGCTCGGGTGAGCATCTTGGACTGTAGGGGCTTTGTCTCTTGTGGGCTCGGAATGGACCGAGGCTTCTCTCTCCTAGCGAGAGGGCCCCGTTTGGTGTTCCGAGGCGGGCTCTTGAAGTCGGGAGGTAGAACTCTCGGCCTACTGTACTGCGATGCATTCCAGGAGACCTTTGATGTCGCCGTGGATTCGGTGGCCCTCGGTGATGGATGGCTCTATCATTGTTCAGAGCAAGATTACAACCGCTGCGAGGTTATGACTGGCCCTGTTAAAGACTGGGGGGGCTCAGCCCTCGTGTCCTCGTTGATGTGGCAATAGATGTCTTGTGATTTGGCACGTGCTCCCCGTCAGGGGCTCAGCCTGCCGCTTCCTGCTCGAGGACGTGCTGAAGCTGCCATAGCCATTCCTGCTCTTATCCGAGCATGGCATGTAATTCACAGAGTTGCTCAAGGTGTGCGTCCTGACTCCCCGCGGGGGTCTGAACCACATCACGTTCCCTTAATTGCCCAGCGTGTGGTGCTAGTGATGAGGTGTTGCCATCCTTAGGGATGCCAAGATAGTTTTCTCCTTTGTGCTCCTCATGATCGGCGTGGAAGCTCTCTCGAGTCGGGTCGTAACCCTTATCGTTGGAGACGTCGAAGAGGTAGTAATCGCACACGGATAAGAAGTGTTGCATGGCCTCGGGATCGCGAAGCCCAAAGAAGTCTAGGCCAGGGTTCAGAACATCCTCTGCTTCGGAGCCCACGTGCTCTGAGGTTGGAGAGGTTGCAAGCAGGTCTAGTGTTGACCGCAGATGGTGACCTAGAAGTTTCGGTATATGTACTTGTGTAGGTACTTACCAAAGAGGGGTATCCAAGGGAATCAAAGCTCATCCGGAAGGGCATGGGGTGGAACACCGTCCCTATGCCCTAGACCACGGGAGGAGCCCGTGGGCTTGCCAAGGGAGCAACATGTGTTGGCGTCATCGTTTCGGGCATGAGGCTAATACTAGATAGGTCCCATGCAAGGGAGTCTGCATTGTTGGCTTGCTCGAAAGCATCAGCTTGGCGGGGAGCGCTACACATGGCGCGGTTGTGGTTGTTCTGTCTTTGTCTCCTCCGGCGAGATGGATGGCGACAGAGGTTAGGTGCCCCTCCTTTGGCTAGGGAAGCAAGCATGGTCGTGCTCCCTTGGCTGGGAGAGACGATAGTCAGCATCAGTGTGGTGTGTAGGCAGGAGGAGCACCATGTCGTAATTGAAGCCAAGGGACATGAACTCGAGTCTCCCAACCCAGATCACTGTGCCAAGCTACAAAGGGTGTTTAGGATTGGCCATCCAGATCCTTAATTGGAATGTGCTGTCAACACGCAGCGTGCCCCTACCTGGTGCACCAACTATCTGTATTTTGGGAGCCGAGGGTCCTAACCAACAAGTGAATTTGTGTTGCGTGCCCCTGTCTAAATGGGTGATGCAAGAAGACACAAGATTTACCTTGGTTCAGGCAAGAGAAGGCCCTACTTCCAGCGAGGGGGATGAGACTTATAATATTGTGCACATAGTGCTAATAGTAGGGGATACAAGCTAGTCGAGAGAGGGAATAGTTCCCAAGTCTCTAAGTACGATTGAGGTCGGTGCCAATACCAGGAGTGGAATGAGTGGTGAAGTGTTGTGTTCTTTTTTCTCTCCCCTTCTAAAGGCCCCGGGCTCCTCCTTTCATAGCCGCAAAGAGGAAACCTAGGCGTACATGTGTTGCTACGTTATTGCTATGGTCACCGGAGGTGCGCCCGAGCCCTGTAGCAGCATGGTCGGAGGAATGGCCTTCGGAGGGGGCGCGTTCGAGTCCTGTAGCGGCACGGACGAGGGGATGGCCTTGGTACTTTGCGTTGTCTTTTGTGAGATAGAGAGCTGAGGCTAGGTCGAGAGCACGAGTAGGCGTCCGAGCCCATCCTGGACGAGACGTGTGTCGAGTCGTAGTTGTTTAAAACAGTGCTCAGCATAGCAGAAGAGTGTGGTATCTGGTGCTGGCGTTATCTGAGGTGGTGGAAAGTAGATTGGACATCAATCTTGTTGTCCCTTTAGCCATCCTGTCTTCAGCGGGGTTGGCAGGAGAGCACGTGGCATCATACTTTTCTCTTTTGGTGGAGTTGGCCTATGCCGAGCTTGGGCGAGATGGAGATTTCTCCCGAGGCCGAGGCCGGGTCGGAACACTGATATGCAGTCACAATTGGAGTGGTTGGGACGGTGGTCGGAGTGGGAAAATAGTGCTCGATATTCGTGCCCTAACTATCGTTGTGGGTAGTAAAAAGTAGATTAGACCGAGGTCGTGTCACCCTTTGTTTAGTTTGGTGTCCACGATGGGGTAGGTGTTCGTACAAACTATATTAAATGCATACTATAGGGAATGGTGACTCCTAAGCGAGGTGAATTAGGACTTCTAAAACCTATATCTAAACTAGGCCACAAATAAATCCCTAGAACAAAACCTATGCAAATAAGTAACTAGAATGCACAAACTAGGTTTTGCTTATGTGTTGCTATCTCTACCACAAAACCTAAGTTCCAATCCTAAATATTCTAACTAGAAAGGATAGATTGAAACTTAAGTAATTAATGTAAATGCGGAAGGTAAAGAGGAAGGGTAGAGATGCAAACTCCTGTGGATGAAGCTGGTATTTTTACCAAGGTATCCGGAACCACACAAGGTCCCGACTAATCCTCGTTGGTGCCCCTACGCAAAGGGTAGCTCACGCGAGGGCCAAGCACCACAGTCGAGTAACTCTGCAGGGAGCCACATGTCTTCTCCACGCGCAAGTGGTGCGCCACTTCCGGCTCCTCTCGGACGCTCCACACCGTCTCCACTATCGAGCTTCTGACTGAAACATCCCAGGCCTCGTTCACCCTGGTACATGGTGGCGGTCGTGACACAAACTCGGTTGTCACGGTCTCGCAAGACTCTCGCCCACTCGGTAAAATTACAATGGCTCAAACAAGAGCCGAGGGGTTTTGTGGGGTTTTCTAAACTCACTCAAAGATTCACCTAGAGCAAGCACATAAGTGATCTAACTAACCTAAGCACTTCGCAAAGCACCTACGCTAATCACTTAGTGATTCTATTAAGCACTTGGGTGTTTGAGCTCTTGGAAATTTCTATAGCATGTGTTGGTATATTGTTTGGGCTCCCACACCTTCAAATGGATGGTTGTGTGAAGTATATATAGGCCCTAACTCAAAACTAGCCACTGGAGAAAAGTTGCTCCTCTATTCAACACATCGGACAGTCCGGTGGTTGGCACCAGATAGTCCAGTGCCCTGTCCGGTGCCCCATAGCCGTTGGATATGACTGTTGGAGGTGACCATTGCCGTGTGTCAGCGTTGCACCGGATAGTCTGATGTCTCACCAGACGGTCCGGTGGCTCTCCTCCATAGTGCTACTAGGAACTAGCCGTTGGGCTGCAGTTCTCTGGTGTACCAGACAGTCCGGCGTGTGGCATCAGACAGTTCGATGTGCCACCGGATAGTCCGCTGCTTTCAGCCGGACAGTCCGCGAGTGGCTACACTTTCTTCATTTCTTGGACTTTGCTTGATGCTTGCTGATCTTCACTTATAGTCTTCATAATGTCTTCTTTTTGAGATGTTACTTCCCCAATGCCTTAGTCCAAGTCACTTTAGCATCCTGTGAACTACAAATACAAACACTAGCAAACATATTAGTCAACATGTTATGTTGATCATCAAACACCAAAATCAATTAGTCAAATGGGTCGTGGTCCATTTTCCTTACACACACGTTTTGACATCTAAGAAGTCGACCGAGTTCAGGCTCGTGCCAGGACCTTGCTTGAGATGCCCTCGGGCGAGGCGGACATGCATTTTCCACCCGAGGGTGTCCTCGGGCGAGTCGCGAATCCACGCAGGCATATTGTTCACCCGAGGTTGGGCTCGAGCGAAGCATAGTTGCGTGGTTGGCGCGCGATGCCTTAGGTGAATCGTGATTTATGTCATGTGTGGCCTTGGAAGGCTGGGAGCATGTTTGTTCTATGATCCCTCTTTACTCGGGTGTCTAGGTACATTTAGGGATGTAATTTGGGTACCCCTAATTATGGTACCTGACAAGAATGATCCGGATGGTGGCAGGCTTCACCAGTGGGCTAAAAGTTTCATCATAGTTAACCTTACGACGTTAGGTGAAGCCCCGCATGACCCATCGAGCCTTGTACTGATCCAAGGAACCATCCACCTTTAGCTTTTGCTTAAAGATCCACTTCCTAGTGACCACATTGGTGCCAGAGGGGAGTGGCACCAGGTTCTAGGTGAGGTTCACCTGCAAGGCCTTGTACTCCTTCTCCATGGCACACCGCCATTGAGGATCGGCGAGCGCACTACGGATGGAGGATGGTATGGAGGTGAGAGCCAGAGTAGAGAACGCCTAGAGAACTAGCCGATTGATGGGCCAGAGGACACTAGTGGCCCACCAAGTGGACATGGACGGGTTCCTAGTGTCGAGCAACGAGGTGATACACCAGTCGCTTGGCGAGAGAGCGGGTCGGGGCATCAGTCCGACCATGCCGGTGCTAGACATGAATGAGATCCATGAAGCGTGATGATGGAGGATACGATGAAGTGTGGTGGTAGGAGACGGTGTCACAAGAGGCAGCATCGAGGACGCAGGACACGGCAGAGCCGCATGTGGTTGCGCGGGAGACGACGAAGCCGCGCATGGCAGCATGGGAGACTTTGGTGCCACGTGTGGTGTCGTAGGAGTCGACGGTGCTGCATGTGACAGTGCGAGAGATGACAGTGTTGTGCGTGGTAGCGTGGGAGACTCTGGGATCACGCGAGGTAGCATGGGGGCATCAGGGCTGCGCATGGCGCGGTGGGGGCAGACCAACCAGGGGAACAATAGGGGAACCATAGAGTCAGTCTTAAGAAGGGTGTCAAATGCATAGGGAGAGGCAACAGAAGATGAGTAGGAGAAAGCGAAGTCAGACTCATCAAAGATGACATGACAATAGACAATGACTCTACGAGTGGAGATGTCGAGGCACTGGTACCCCTTATGATCTGGGGAGTACCCAAGAAAGACACAATGAGTGGAGCGAGAGCACAAGCTTGTGGCGGACGATGGTAGAGAGATTAGGATAGCAAGCATACCCGAACACACTAAGGTGGTCGTAAGAAGGTGAGGTGCCAAAGAGGGAAAATAAGGGGGAGGGGTGACAATCCACCTTGGTAGGGAGGCGATTGAGCAACTAGATGGTAGTGGCGACTGGCGAGCAAGAAGGGAGGCCTGAAATAGCAGGGAACACATGTCATTGTTAGTGGTGCGAATCATGATAAGAAGTGTAGGGGCACAACATCCATAGCTGGACAGCATGATAGAGGAAGAAGTCACGAGATGTTAAGTTGTCAAACTCCCTCCCATTGTCACACGGAACACTCCGTATAGTGCGACCAAACTATGTGGAAACCCAGACAAAGAAGTGAGAGAGCATAGGAAACGTGTTAGACTTCAAGCGCAAGGGAAAATCCATAGAAAATGAGAGAAACCATCTAGAATGAGCAAGTAGTATTTATAGCCAGAAATAATGAGAACGTGGGATGTCCAAACATCATAGTGAACCAGATCAAAATTGTCTGCTACTCTAGAAGAAGAGGTGGGAAAAGGAAGTCTAACATGACGACCTAGTTGACAAGAATGACAAAGATGCTCAAAAGAGCCCCAACTACAAGAGATGAAAGAGCTGCTAGACAACTTGGACATCACATCACGTCCGGAGTAGCCAAGGTGGCGGTGACAAGTGATAGACGAAGTAGCAGCATTAAGGCATCATGGTGGAATTCATGGAGGAGGAGGTAGGCAGAGAAAGAGTGTACAACAATCCGGAGCTTTCACAACGTCTGAGAAGGGTCGTGGTAGCAAGATCCTTCGTGCTGAATGAGTCGGGAGGTAGGCAGACAAAGAGTTAGTGATCGAGGTGGGCAACGCTAGTGTCATCATGCTGAATGAGCCGACACCCACTACACCAAGGGCCCCACGAGGACGCAACAAGGGAGGTAGGAAGGGGCAGGAGGCCTAGTTGGTGCTGAGGCAGAGCGAGGTGTGTTGGGAGTGCCGACGGGGCAAGGGTAGCGTAGAAGTCTTATTGTGGTGCGGTAGGACGCAACGAAGGAGTACTCGTAGACAGTCCGGGCCACATGAAGATGGTGCTAGCCCACGAGTTGTAGAAGGAGGGCCACGAGATGCCTCCCTAGGCTAGGGCTAGACCACTAGGGCCACCGCCACAATCACGACGGCCCTAGCGACAACGGCGACCACCTTGAGGGTCGGTGGTTAGACGAGGAGTGCCAGAGTACTGTGAGGGCCTCTCAGATGAGGGAGCATGCCCCTAGAGGGAGCAGAAGAGGCCCTCGATTAGGCGGTTGTTGGGGGCCTTCGGCTTCTGAAGGTCCTCAAAAAGGTAATTTGACTATGTTTTCCAAGAGAAATATGTGAACAGGTACCGTCGAAGTCAGATTGCGAGTATACAAGAACATGGTTAAGACGAAGCTTGACTGGGACAGCGATCACGACGAAGGATAAGACGATCACGAAGCTATGTGTAGAAGAGCTTCGGCATAACGGCGGGAAAGGGAAACCGACTTAAAGATGAAAAGCCAAATTAGACCTCGAAGAATTACTATAGAGTTATTGATAAATGTAAAGGGCATTAATGTAATTTTGTATGGGCTACGACCCGTGCCTATAAATAGGTGAACATTATTCCCGTACTGTTCACGCTGACTTGGCATTCACTTTTGCGTCACGCCTGTATTCTCATTCCTTCAAGCCGAAGGTACATTTGTAATTTACTATTGTTTACACAAGTAATATAAATGGAAATAGATTAATAATAATGTTTACAAAAATTATGTTACTTTCTGTACTTTGTATGAATGTTCTCCATTTTTTATCATGATCGTGAAGGTATGTCCTTCATGACCTTCGTCCTAGATTCATTATATCCGAAGGGAAATAATGATCCGAAGGACGAAGGGCTTTGATATTTAACATTTTATGTTGCCTTGTTCTTGATTCATAGCATTTGAGAACAAGTCCCCAACATTTGCGCCCACCTCCGGTGAACTCACTTCCATTTTTTGAGCCTTGAACACCTTCGGCAAGCATCACCTTCGTCATGCCGCCGAAAAAAGCTTCAGCGACAGGGGCTAGTACTCTACAGCCGCTGGATCCCAATCAGGACGTCCTTTCTCTCAGGGAGGCCCGAAGTCAAAAGAGGAAGGCTACTAGTCCAACGCCTCCGGAGGACGACTTGGACCAGGAAATCCAAAACCTGAAAATGCTTCAGCAACAGGTTCAACGGAAGGAGAAGATGGCTCGTCTAGCTGACATTCAGAGGCAGATAGATGAAGTGTCAGAAGAGGTTCGTCATCTTGTTCAAGATGACCAGAGCCGAAGGCCTCAGCGCAGAGAGCTCCATCAGGAGGGTTTCTACAATGAGGAAGACTGGTATGAAGATTTCCATCATGGAAATTTTGCTTTTGATGATGCTTCTCCTTTGTCAACAGAATTACAGGCTACACCATGGCCCCAGTCTTACAAGCCACCTCAGCTCCCCATGTATGACGGTCATTCAGACCCGAAGCAATTCTTGATGAGCTATGAGGCAACCATATCTTCGTATGGTGGCAATACGGCAGTCATGGCAAAGTCTTTTGTCATGGTCGTCAAGAGTGTCGCTCAGACTTGGTACTCTTCTCTTCGGCCAGGGACAATCACCTCATGGCAAAAGCTGAAGGATATGTTGATAACCAGCTTCCAAGGATTTCAGACAAAGGCAGTCACCGCTCAGGCTCTATTCCAGTGTACCCAGGACCACGAAGAATACCTTCAGGCGTATGTCCGAAAGTTTCTGCGTCTGAGGGCACAAGCGCCAACAGTGCCCAATGAAATTGTCATTGAGGCCATGATTAAGGGGCTTCAGCCGGGACCTTCAGCGTAATACTTTGCCAGGAAGCCACCACAAACTTTGGAGAAGCTGCTCCAGAAGATGGACGAGTATATTCGAGCTGACAATGACTTCCACCAAAGAAGGGAGGAAGCATTCAGGTTCTCTGAAATGACCAGGGGCTTCGGAGGAAGATTTCACCCGAGGCACATTAGGTCAATTCATAACTCTACTCAAAGTGATGATCGAGGGAGCTAGCAGCAAAGGCCACAATACTCTTCACAAGCTTCGGGGCAGTAGCAAAGTTCTTTTCGGCCGTCAGCGCCAAGGGGCAGAGGCGCCAAGGGCTTCGGGGGAAGGTTTAGAGATCAGCCAAGCAAAATTTACTGCCTATTCTGTGGTGAAGACAAGGGCCATACCACCAGGATGTGCCACGTTACCATCCAGAAGCAGAAGGAGATAGCAGAAGCAGCAGCGCAACAAATTCAGCCGAAGCAGGTCATGCATACTGCTTCGTATCATTCGCCTTATATTCCAGAATATGTAGGCAACCACCCTGCAGCTTCTGTTGCTTCGGCAAGCCAACCCCAAGCATCTTGGCAGCAGCCTCCACCGCCACCACCAACACAAAGAGGTCAGCAGCCAGAAGGGAGTCAGCGCATTAACCTTCAGCGGGACTTCAGAGAGGAGTCCGAAGCTCGCACAGTCAATAGCATTGTGCCAGAGTCGAAGCACATTTACTGACAAATATCCTACCTCAGCAGCAGCTCTTTCGCATTTTCATATTCACTATTATTTTCTTTTTAATAAGGAACAATTAAGGGTAGTTTTAGTGTCTTTTATCGCCTTTCATTTTTTTGTAATAGTTTCGCTTTTTTCTGTAATAAAAATATATCTTCTCCATAGGCTTAAGCTGCTGAAGCATGAGAATTTATGTTGGCAAGGAGGATTTTCAAAGTTATCAAAAACTTGTTCTAAATAACAAAGTACAATTTATTCGAAGCAACAAAAAGTCGTTCCTAAGGGAGCGCAGTGTAAGTTTTCTGAGCCTACAGCGAAAAATAAGCGCTGATTCCACTGAAAGTAAAAGGCGAAGAAGCTCCTAAGGGAGGCTTACAGCGAAAAATAAACGCTGATTCCGCTGAAAGTAAAAGGCGAAGAAGCTCCTAAGGGAGGCTTACAGCGAAAAATAAACGCTGATTCCGCTGAAGTAAAAGGCGAAGAAGCTCCTAAGGGAGGCTTACAGCGAAAAATAAACGCTGATTTCATCAATCTTCGGCAAATATCATGTTGCACAACATTACATCATTACATCATTCGCATAGCATAACATCATACATCATAGTGCATCAACAATGCAAGAAGGGAGGGTTTTGATATTGATGGCCGAAGATTGTATTAAAGAATTACTGACAAGGCACAAGAAATAGCTGCTGAAGAGTTATACCTTCGTCAATTACTGAAATGAAAGGATCTATTGGTTATTGATTTTACAAGGATTGATTATTGATTTTTACGAAGCATGAAAAGAAGGGAAGGTGTTTTTTCGCCGAATGCTCAAAAATGGTATGTGTATGATGTTTCATGCGTCGTCAAAAATAGAATTATAAACAGCTAATATGTCACACAATGTTACACGATTTTTGACAAACATTACAAACTAAATGTTTCTACAGTAGCATTTAATCTTCTTTTAAGACTACTTCTGCAGCTTCATTTAAAAGTTGATCAACAACTCTATCCATGATGGCTTCTGCCATTTGTCTAATTTCGTTATCCCCCTTTGTCTGAGGGCTTGGAGCTAGCTCAGCAGGTTCTGAGAAAAGAAAAGGTACAGATATATTATTACAAGCCGTGAACAAGTTCAAAATCAAAAGATTACAGCGAAGAGCCAATTATCACTAATTAGTACCTATTTGCCCTTCGGGCTCTGTACTTTTCTCAGCAGCCTCTGCTATTTTTCTAGCATCGTGGATGCCTTTTTCGCTCTTTTGAATAATTTCTTGAGCCATTTCTCGTCCGCCGTTGTCCCAAATATCGGTGAAAATTTTTCCGCCGACCATGCTCGCTTCGGCTGAGGGGTCTTTAATGTCTTCCAAGGACAAAGTAGCTTTGAACTGCGCTAAAGATTTTACATGCTCGCAACCTTTCCTCTCCAAAATAGTAGCAATTCCTCTAGCACCCGAAAAAGCACATATGTCTCCGCGGCTATTCAGGATTTCCTCGAAGGCCTCAGCTTCGTGACTGATCCATTCAATCGGACCTTCAGGATTGCCCCTTGAGAAATTCTCTTCACTAGAGAATGCGCCAACGTTGGCGAAGCTGGATTTTATCTTCTTAACACACTCTATGGATTTAACATAGCATCTTCTCTGGGATGCACGAAGCTCTTTAACATTTATTTCTAAATGATTGGCCCATTGATCACTAAGCTCTCGTTTTGTCTCTTCAAGTATACGTTCTTCTTTAGCTCTAGCTAGCTGTTTCTGAAGATCTTTAATTTCGCGTTTTTGAGCTTCAGCCTGGGCCTTTGAGGCAGCTTCGTCCTCTTTTATCTTGTCCACCAATGTAAGCAGAATTTTATCCTTTTCCAGAGCTTCGTTTCTCAGCTTAATAACCTCTGATCGTAGGTTGTTGAAAGCAATATCATAGCTCTCGTCTTCGGCATTCTTTTGCGCTCTCAACGCGTTGCTTAGTATTAAACCCTATATGTAAAAGAGTTGGTATAAGAATAAAAGAATGATTTGCAAATTATAAAATTCCCAAACACGTAGTTCTCATACCTTCAGGCTATTATATGCAAGACTATCTGCAAGATCGTCCTTCGTCATAGCACAGAGTCCAGCTTCAAGCTTCGGAAACCCCATACTTCTAGCCATCTCCCGACAGACGGATAATTCTTTGTTATCTGGGAGGCAGTATAGGAAGTCATCTTCGTTTGTCCCATTGAACACTAGTGCCCCCTTCGGATATTTCAATTCTTTGGCATAGTGATTAGCTTCAAAAACTTCTTCTTCGGATAATTTTTTCCCCGAAGCATGTCGCACAATATAATCATATATTTTGGAAGGTGCTTCGGGGGCAGCAGTATCAATTTCTTCAACCAAAATTGGCTCTGACATTTTCATTTTTTCGGTTGCCTCTGCAATTTTCGTTTCTTCTGTTTCCAAAGGTTTTACCTTGGTTGGCTCTGAAGGCCCGGCTTCAGTTCCAGTCTGTTGCTTCGAAGCTTCAGCAACAGATGCTTCAGCAGACGCTTCAGAAGTTTCTTTGGAGTTATGCTTGAAGATTTAATCGTCTCCAAAACATCTAACACATTAACCATTCTTTTTCTTTTCGGGGTCACTGTTGGCCCCTTTTTAATTTTTGCTACTTCAATTTCTCCTGAAGGACTTAAAATTTCTGATATTTTTACTCCCTCAGCTGATGTTTTTGCTTCTTCAGTCTTTGGTTCTTCCATCTTTTCTGTTACTGGCACTTCGGCCAACTCTTTGATTTCTGGCAGCAAGGTTGGTTCTTTAGCTTCGGTGGCCGAAGAGGTCTCACCGGCGAACTCAGGCACCGTGGCTGGTTCAATATAGCGTGGCCGGTGTGTGAGAACCTTTACCCTTTTTCTCTTCGGCGCTAGCTCGCTAGGAGCGGCTGAAGCAGTTTCTTTCGCAGAAGTTGTGCCTTTTCTTTTTTGCCTCCGCGCTGGATAGCGGTAGTCGGGGTAGACAAAACCAATTGCATCAAATACTCGGTTGAGTCTTTTCTTTTTTCGGCCTCCGAAGGCCGCTGACAATGCAGTGTCTTCGGCCTTCGAATATACCCCAAGCAATTCATCACTTATAGTCTCAATGCTCTTTAACCAATCATCATCTGGTTCAACGAACTTGTCTCCGTACTTGAATGCATACTTCAGCCTGACTAGCCCACCTTCGTCAGTTTCTTTAACAGTTTCTTTCGGCATTTCCCAGTTATCTGCAAGTGGCCACACTCTGAAGGCAATGTGTTCTTGTATTAAATCCCTTTCCCAATAAAAGAGCAGACTACGCCGAAGGCCCGTTGGCATTCTTCGGCTACTTCATCCATTTCTACCTTCGGTTTCCGGAGTCCGAAGCGCTGCCAGATAGGGCACATGATGATATCCTTAATATCTTCTCGAACCTTCAAATCATTTTTACATAGAACCATTCCTTCATCCATTCCCCAGGTCATCTCTTCCGAAAGGTTGGCACGGGACAGTTTGATCCAAAGCGAGCACCGAAGCTGTAACAACCAAAGTTGTTATGATATTGCTCTTTACCCCAGGGCTTCGTCTCATATAATAAGTCATGTATATTGCAAAAGCTTTTCGCACTTGGCTCTAGGCCCTGGCTCTTCACGGCCCAGACGAAGACTCCCATTCTTATTATTGCTTCAGGGGTAAGTTGATGAAGGTAAACCTGATATATTTTTAGAACTTCTACCACAAACCTTCTTATAGGGAATCGTAGCCCAGCTTTAAAAAAGCTTCGGAAGATCACGACTTCATTATCTTCGGGAGTCGGCACAGTCCTCTCTCCGTCATCTGCCCTCACGATGGACATATCTCGAAAATATCTTCCCCTCATGTTTTCAAGGTGACTTTGCCCAATAGTTGATTTTCCGAAGACTGAATGGCTTGGTCGCCATGGTCGATCTTCGGAATCCTCACCCCCGTTGTCTGCATCATAACTATCACTTTCACCAGTATCTTCAGATAAGCCTTCCAAAATCTCCCTAGTAATTTTCTCTGTATTTGTTTTTGCTATTGATTCAATGAAGCCCAGATTTTTCTCCTCAGAAAGGCTCAGCTTCACACCGGCAGCAACTTTCTTTTCCTCAGACATCCCTTCGGAAATCCTGCCTCTCGGCTCCGAAGCTTAAAACTAGGGAGGCAGTCAAATATTTGTGGGCAGAAAGCTATTTGAGCAGGTAAAACAGATGGCAAGAGAGCATGCCAAATAACTTGTGGTGAGCCCTTATTTATACACCCAGTATGTCGAAAACTGGAGGGTCCCGCTTGTCAATGACTGTTGCTATTCTAGCAAAAGGAAGGTGTTTTTTCGAACCTTCGGCCCATAGCCTTCGTCCATATCGCAATATAAACTTATCTTTACAGCAAATTAATATTGCGAGGGGCTACTGTTGGGGGCCTTCTGCTTCCAAAGGTCCTCAAAAACGTAATTTGACTATGTTTTCCAAGAGAAATATGTGAACAGGTACCGTCGAAGTCAGATTGCGAGTATACAAGAACATGGTTAAGACGAAGCTTGACCGGGACGACGATCACGACGAAGGATAAGACGATCACGAAGCTATGTGCCGAAGAGCTTCGGCATAACGGCGGGAAAGGGAAACCGACTTAAAGATGAAAAGCCAAATTAGACCTCGAAGAATTACTATAGAGTTATTGATAAATGTAAATGGCATTAATGTAATTTTGTATGGGCTGCGACCCGTGCCTATAAATAGGTGAACAGTATTCCCGTACTGTTCACACTGACTTGGCATTCACTTTTGCGTCACGCCTGTATTCTCATTCCTTCAAGCCGAAGGTTCATTTGTAATTTACTATTGTTTACACAAGTAATATAAATGGAAATAGATTAATAATAATGTTTACAAAAATTATGTTACTTTCTGTACTTTGTATGAATGTTCTCCATTTTTTATCATGATCGTGAAGGTATGTCCTTCATGACCTTCGTCCTAGATTCATTATATCCGAAGGGAAATAATGATCCGAAGGACGAAAGGCTTTGATATTTAACATTTTATGTTGCCTTGTTCTTGATTCATAGCATTTGAGAACAAGTCCCCAACAACGGTCATCGTGCAAAAGGGCAAAAGATGGGAATGAGGTGATCCACGTGAGGATAACCCACAGGTGCCTGTACCAAGGACTAAGGTTGTGTAGGAGGCTGAGAACGAGGGTCTCGTCCGGGACCAGTGAGCCGAGGTCAAAAAGAGTGTCCACCATGGCCTTCATTATCACACCCGTATTTAAGGGCAAATCCAGATGCATCTCACATGCGTGACATGACCAAGTCTCACACATATGATGGCTCATGGTATAGAATTCAATGTCACATATTTATTACTTCATACAATTTTGTACAAATTATCTAAATAAATTACATCATATGATGACAACGATCCTCCTCAACCATAGTTGACTGGGAGACGAGGGACTAGACCTCTCCAAACTCATCACATCATCCTTCATGCTCCTTCGGCGGTACCTGTTCTTGACCTGGTGTGATTATAGCAAGGGTGAGCTCCCATATGTCATCATTTAACAAGTATGGGGAAAAGTGATAGGGCCTATATAAAGATAAAGACATGTGATCAGTGTTGGGGCGAAGGCTAAGACGCCACCCTTCGCTCGAGGCCTTCGCTGATAACCGCTGGTCAGACAGAGACAGAACAGGCAGGGATACCCTTCGCTCGGTTCGGCACCAGACGAAGACCGACGACGAAGTCATCCCGCTGCGCGGCCTCGTTCAGCTCCGAGGCCCACGTGTGATCTGGCCCATTGTAACGGGCCCTGCGTGGCCGCCTTTGTGTTACGGGCCTAATCTGTAAAGGCATGCTTGTAATTACAGCTTGTAACCCTGCTTTATGGGAATATTTTGGGGATAAACTAGGTGTCTGAGGGCACATGCGTCCTTAACACAAGGCGCCGGGCACTCAGATACCTATAAATACCCCCGCACAGTGCCCGTGAGAGGCTAGATGAACAGAGCTATTGCCCCCGAGCACGCAACCCTGTTGTCACCACTGTTCACTCTTGTTGGCTTCTTTGCTGCTGAGAGGAAGTTCCAACATTTGGCGCCCACCGTTCGTGCTACGACCAAACCACCCGCGATGGCACCCAAGAGAGCTAACCCGAAGGCTGACGAGGCTGCGAAGGCAGCACTGCTTGCCGCAAGGAAGGGCAAGGCCCTCGCCCTCACCCAATCCACCCACCAAGAGCCCACCGAAGACAATATTCCCCGCACCTGCGAGGACGACACCTTCCGCACCTGCGGGCCCGAAGGACAATCGCAGCCGCCCCCAGGCTCCGCCCCACTGGAGGGCGCGGATCTCACCGAGGACGGCGAGGTCCTCGGCGTCTCAACAGAAGAACAGTTACAGCTGCGCGCCCTGCGCCTCAAGAACCGCAATCTCCAGAGGCAGAAAGAGATACTAGAGGCCAAGCGCCAGCGTGTGTCCGCACTAGCCAAGGTGCGGCAAATGATACGCGACGAGGAGCAGAAGGCCCAAGACCTCGAGCGCGAGATCGCGCTGATGCAGCGCGAAGGCCACCTCGGTCTACAGCAAGAGCCACCCCTCCAGCAGCGCGCGCAACCGGAAGACACGCGCGAAGGCCACCTCGGCCTGCAGCATGGCCCACCCCTGCAACACCGGGCGCAGCCGGAGAACCCGCGTTTCCCCCAGCGCCTACAGGCTCACAACGCCAAACGGCGAGGACCTGGAGCACTCCTGGAACATCGACAACCTCCGCAAATTTTTTGTCTGACTAATCGGGGCTGATTTCGCCCTCGTAATTCGCCAAAAAACAATCTTGTACCGGCCCGCACTCTTTTCCTCCCGGGGGGTGAGGTTTTTAACGAGGCGGAGCCATGTAATATATGTGCGCCCCGCAAAAACATGCGTCGAAAACAGACCGCGACGACGGCCTTCGATATTCGACCAATCCGAGGTCACCGCGAGGCTAAGCGCTAGCCACCCTCGCGTGCGACAAATCCGCGCAGAAGTCGCCTAAGGGTGCAGCCGGACTAAGCACAACAAGTGCGAAAAAAATCCGATGTCTATCGCGAAGACTATCCGTGCAGAAGTCGCCTAAGGGTGCAGCCGGACTAAGCACAACAAGTGCGAAAAAAATCCGATGTCTATCGCGAAGACTATCCGTGCAGAAGTCGCCTAAGGGTGCAACCGGACTAAGTACAACAAGTGCGAAAAAAATCCGATGTCTATCGCGAAGACTATCCGCGCAGAAGTCGCCTAAGGGTGCAGCCGGACTAAGCACAACAAGTGCGAAAAAAATCCGATGTCTATCGTGAAGACTATCCGCGCAGAAGTCGCCTAAGGGTGCAGCCGGACTAAGCACAACAAGTGCGAAAACAATCCGATGTCTATCGCGAAGACTATCCGCGCAGAAGTCGCCTAAGGGTGCAGCCGGACTAAGCACAACAAGTGCGAAAAAAATCCGATGTCTATCGCGAAGACTATCCGCGCAGAAGTCGCCAAAGGGTGCAGCCGGACTAAGCACAACAAGTGCGAAAAAAATCCGATGTCTATCGCGAAGACTATCCGCGCAGAAGTCGCCTAAGGGTGCAGCCGGACTAAGCACAACAAGTGCGAAAAAAATCTGATGTCTATCGCGAAGACTATCCGCGCAGAAGTCGCCTAAGGGTGCAGCCAGACTAAGCACAACAAGTGCGAAAAAAATCCGATGTCTATCGCGAAGACTATCCGCGCAGAAGTCGCCTAAGGGTGCAGCCGGACTAAGCACAACAAGTGCGAAAAAAAATCCGATGTCTATCGCGAAGACTATCCGCGCAGAAGTCGCCTAAGGGTGCAGCCGGACTAAGCACAACAAGTGCGAGAAAATCCGAAGTCTATCGCAAAGACTCCGCGCAGAAGCCGCCTAAGGGCGCAGCCGAACCAGTACGACAAAAGCAGAAACGACAGCATCAAACCGTCTGCGCTAAGACCGACTATAATCACACCAGCATAGCAAAACCAAACTATACAAAGTACACAACGCCCTCGCAGGCACAGGCACGCGAGGGCACACAACTTTATCTTACAAGCCTTTACACATATATAAGCGAGGGCGCCACACTCTACATCGGCTCAACCTTAGGAATAATTCCCATCTCCCTATAATTAAATAACATTATCCTAAGCTCCTCACCCGTGAAAATACTTCGCAGTTCCCCTTCCCCTGTACCCGCGGCGGCCGGCAAAGACAACAGCTCCTGCCGACCAGCCCCACTCACGCGAAGCCGAGCCCCTTCCTCCGCACTAACCCTACGCTTTGCAACCGCCCTTCGCCGTCGGCGCCCGGTGCTAGGACCTGGCACGTCTGGCGCGTCCGCGGCGTGTGACGGAGCCTCCGCCGCAGCCACGTCCAAGGCCGCAAAATAATCCAAGTCCTCCTCCGACGACTCCTCAGTCCACTCAACCGAGCTCCCAGAGTCAGTAAAATCAAAAAACTCAGATACAGACCCACCATATTCATTCCCACCTTCCGCGGTCGAAGCCGCCAAAAACTCAGTAGTAGCGGTTGCGTGCGCAGGCCCAAAATCTTGAACCTGCGCAGCAACCAAAATTCAGCACATCATCCAAAAATTCCCCAACCCTAAACACCTACTACGCCACCTGCGAAGGCCCTGACGCTGCGGGAGCCTCCGCTGTTGGCTCCGCCGCTGCCTCCGCCGTTGTTTCCGCCGCCACCGTCGCGGGATCTTCAGCGCTCGGCACAGCAGCTGCGGGGGCATCAGGGGCGCCTTCGGCCACCTTCGGGGGCAGGTCTTCGCCGGCCACAGCGGATGTGGGGGCAGCCGTCGCGATCGCTGCGGTCGCCGGGGTTGGCTCCAGGGCGACCCCAGTCACAGCCTCCGCGAGGGTCGGCTCCGGGTCTGGCAGCGCGCTGTTCAGAGCCCCGAAGTCGTCCACCCGCTCGCCGCGCTCCGCCTAGGACAAGACACTCAGATTCAGCAAACACACGCACAGCCTGCATACAACAAACGCCAAACAAACAACAACGTTACCTGAGCCCTCGCAGTCTCGGCCCGCTCCCTGACCACCTCACGACCGTACAGACCCCACATCCGGTCATAAAGGGCCCCGGCAGATTCCTTCACTACGGGGTCTTCGACCTTATAGATATCTCGCTCAAATTCTTCATCCGCCTGGTCGAAGGCCTCGAAGTGCCGGCACCCTTCGCGGGAGAGCGCGTTCATCGCCCCCTCGCAGGTGACCAGGGAGGCGTACGACATCAACCCCCCCCGCGACGGCTGGAAGTTCCAACAGCTCCTCCTGCACCCACTGCAGACAGCGAAGCCCGGGCTCTCGGTCCGGCACCTCGAAGTCACCAGTCCGCGCACCCAGCTCACGATATGTATCCATAAGCTGCGTGCGCGTCCGTTCGGCCTCCGCATGCATCGCGGCCTCGGCCTCCTTCGCGCGGCTCTCCAGGGCGGTGAGCCGCTCTTGCAGATGTTCGGCGAGCTCCTTGGCAAGATTGCCCTCCGCCCGCGCCAGCTTGGCCTCCGCCTGCGCAGCCTGCCCCTTGGCGACGGCCTCGTTGGCTTCCCTCCTCTCCGCCGCCAGCTGGCGCCGGAGGTCAGCCTTCTCCCTCTCCAGGGCAGCCACCCTGTCCGTCAGCTTACGACACTTGCTGTCGGAGGCCAACTTCTCACGGACAGCGTCAGCATGTTGTGTCCAAAGTCTCTCGACTTCGGCAGACACAGCTACCGTGAGGGCCCCCGACGCAGTACGGCTGGCGAAGTCAGCCACCTGCAAAGCCGCGACGCAGTACGTAAGGTCGTTGCCCCAAAAGAAAGAGGTGGGGGAGAGAGTATAACTCAGCGGACCTGACCCAGTGCCTCCGTCGCCTGACTCAGCGCCTCCGTCACTCCCTTCAGCCGGCGGGTCGCTGCGCTCGCCTCGTCCCTAACCACCGCGAGGGCCGACGCCTCGCCTCCGGCACCAAGGGCCTCGCCCCTCGCCCTCGGCACTATGGCCGCCGTCGCGGTCTCCGCGCCAGGCGCAACCATAGCAAGCTGCCCCTCGTCCGACCCTGCAACACATCTTCGAATTAAAATAATAATAATAATAATAATAGGCCAACGACTTACCACCAAGATAGTCGTCTACAGTAATATCGGTGCCGAAGTCGGCAACGCGCTTGCCCGACAACGGCAACGCTCGGGCCGCCTTTGAGGCCTCCGCCACTCCGCTGGCCGGCGGCACCACCTTCGTTGACTTGGAGCCTCCAGCGCCCGCCGTTGCCTCCGGCGCCTTGCTAGGTGCAGCGGCGCCCGCCTTCGCCGCCAGCGGCGGCCTGCCTCCGCCGGAGGCCGCAGCCTTCGCAGCCCCCCGCTGCCTCTTTGGCCTAGCTTCATGCAGCCTGACAGTCGCCTGGCGTTTTTGCGCCGCACCTTGGCCATCCTTGTCCATCACTGCCCACACAACAGCACCGATATTCCGCCCGTAAGGAAAAACTCTCCACCGACGAACCATACGAGATGTAAAACAGTCCTCGCCAGCCGCGCAGGGGATAGGAACATTCCTAGGCCAGCAACCCCCGGTAACCCTCAGCATCCGAGCCGAAGACTCCCGGAGCTCGGGCGAAGACATCCTTTCCCCCGGGGCGGCGCACGTCCTCATTAACTCTCTAGCAAAACTATCAGACACCCCAAGTCCTCCCATCGCAGTACCTAATTTTCTCTTTTTTGAGGAAGGGGCGGCCGCCAGCGTAGGGTCGCCTCCAGTCTCCACCGCCGGTTTCTTTCCACGGCGGTCCGCTTCGTCTTGACCAGGATAGCCGTCGTACGGCAATTGATTTAATTCGAAGACCCTGTTCAAACGGTCATTTGACCCGCGGATATCAAAGCTGCGCTGGCCTTCCGTCCTCGGCACGTAACGCCCCACGAGCCGCACCGCCCCGTCCTCCGCATCGCGCACAAACGCGGCCGGGTCGCGGTTTTGCAGATTCAGTGCGAAGGCAGGGCTTCGCACCACCCTTCCTCCGTGAAAAGGCATCTGGCGAGGGCACACTTCGCCCAGCGCCCAGCCGTACGCCAAGGGCCACACCCCGTACGCCACGAACTCTTCAACTAAATCACGCCCACTGCTCTGACCGGCGGCGCACCGAAGGGCCCCTTCGTCTGCATCTTCCTCCGCCACTTCAAAGGGCGGATACGCAGAGTAATAATGAGAGCACATCTCAGACACAGGGAGTCCTTCATGGCCTTCGACAGTAGCCTCAGCAACGTAAAACCAAAATTCGTTCCAATTGCCCCACTTGTTGCGGGCGCACGGAACCAACTCCACTACTTGCATTGTGGTCTTGCCGGTCTTCGGCGTGAATGTGCATGACCCGAACTGGGCGACTTCGTCCCAATCATCCTCTTCTGCCAATGCAAACAATAATACTTCGCAAAAACTTCAACCGACGGCTGTCCGCCGTACGAAGTCGTCGCCCAGACATACTTCGCCAGTGCCACCACGGCATTCGGTGTCAACTGATGTATTTGAACGTTGAATCTACGCAGGACTTTGCCAACAAACCGGCGCGCAGGCAAGCGGAGACCAGCGGCGAAGAACGCCTCGAAAACGACCAATTCACCCTCCGGCTCGGGGACTTCCTCCGTCCCTGGAGCACGAGCAACTCCGCCGCCAAAGTAGCCCAATCGCTGCATATCTTCAACGCGGGCTGACGTCATCCGTGACACACCAAAATCAACAGAGTCGCCGGCGCGCAACTCCTCCACCATCAAGCTACTCAACGTCTCCTTAGACGAGGCGGCGGCCGGCGGCGTAGTAGCAGCGGAAGAAGAGGAAGACGACATTGCTACGTACCGTCGGCGGCGGCGGGCGGTCTGCTTCACTCGAGCCAGAACTCCGGCGAGCAAGAGGACAGCGGAAGAAGAGGAGCAGCAAGACGGCGGGCGGCTAGGGTTTTCATGGAGCGCGGAAGGCAAAGTTCAAACAGCGCCAACCCCCGCCCCCTTTTATAGGCAGGGCGCGGCTCTTCGGGAAACCCGCAATCCGACAGGGCGCGACGCTTTGGGAAACCCGCAATCCAACAGTACGCCGTCCATCAACGGTCACATCAAAAACCCCCGCGGAACCACTTCGAGCGAGGGCAGCGTCTCCGCCATCTAGCGACGTCTTCGGCACCAGGTGACTTTGTCGAACTGGTCCCTCGGAGGGCAAATGTTGGGGCGAAGGCTAAGACGCCACCCTTCGCTCGAGGCCTTCGCTGATAACCGCTGGTCAGACAGAGACAGAACAGGCAGGGATACCCTTCGCTCGGTTTGGCACCAGACGAAGACCGACGACGAAGTCATCCCGCTGCGCGGCCTCGTTCAGCTCCGAGGCCCACGTGTGATCTGGCCCATTGTAACGGGCCCTGCGTGGCCGCCTTTGTGTTATGGGCCTAATCTGTAAAGGCATGCTTGTAATTACAGCTTGTAACCCTGCTTTATGGGAATATTCTGGGGATAAACTAGGTGTCTGAGGGCACATGCGTCCTTAACACAAGGCGCCGGGCACTCAGATACCTATAAATACCCCCGCACAGTGCCCGTGAGAGGCTAGATGAACAGAGCTATTGCCCCCGAGCACGCAACCCTGTTGTCACCACTGTTCACTCTTCTTGGCTTCTTTGCTGCTGAGAGGAAGTTCCAACAATCAGAGGAGGCAGAAAACCATCATTTGGATAGGTCACAACTTTTGCACTACGTAAATATGAATTTCACAACATAGTCAAGAAGCTTATAACAAGAACACCTTTATGATTACGCAAGGGCTTCAATGAGTTTTTGTTTGTTGCAATTTATGCTTAAATATAAAATTTAACTTAGATCTAAATTAGACTCGAATTTTAAATTTAAAATAGAAAGCAGAAATTAGAAAAAGAAAAAAGTAGTAGTAGAGCGTAGAAGACCTTGCGTAATCATAAAGGGTTCTTGTTATAAGTTTCTTGACTATGTTGTAAAATTCAAATTTACTTAGTGCATAAGTTGTGACCTATCCAAATGATGGCTTTCTGCCTCCTGTGATCACAAGTCTTTATCTTCATATAGGCCCTATCACCTAGAAGCAAGAATGGTTGGCTCTGTTGCCTATAATTAAAAATAAAATATGAGCTAATATAATGTATCAATGTATGTTTGGTTGGTTAGTCTAGTTTATTTGTATGAGATGTCCTTTAGGTAGAGTCGATACAAATTAGGATATCGCATAAGATATTTAAGAAAATCCTCCTCTCAACTCCAATGGACTTGTCAAGTAATTAGGAAAATAGTGCTCGCATTACATCTGGGACACACGACTACATAGGTATTATTTAGATCTTACAAATACTACTTCCTAAAAATATGTATATATATATATTTTAATCTTGTTGCTCGTTGCCTTCTTCATTGGCTTCTTCTCCTTCAACTGGCACCTCTTCCGGGTTTTCGGGTTCACCAGGTTCAGCTTCTGCTTCCACATGGTTGACTTGCCCCCGATTGATAGATAAGGGCTGACTCTTGCCCCCGGAGGCCTGACCTTGCTTCATCGGAGCTGGAGAGGTGTAAGTGGCTCTGTTGGGACAATAGTTGGGGTAATGACCGGGCTGTCCACATTTGAAGCATGACCTGCTTGTGGATGTATTAGGAGCAACTTGTCCTGCTAGTGTGTTCACTTGAGGAGGAGCTGATTGGGGTCTGTTGCTCAGAACTGCCATGAGTTGGTGTGCCTTGAGGTGCATTATAACGAGGACGAGAACTACTTCCATCCTGTCCCTGGTTAGTAGCCCTTCTCTTCTCTACAAGCTCAACCCTCTTGTTTTCCAGAGCAATAGCTTTGTCCAGTAGTCTCTGGAAGGATGGGAATGTGTGTGATATGAGCTGGTATTGTAGTGGCCCAATCAAACCTTCCAGAAATAGGTCCTGCTTTTTCTCATCATCATCAACTTCACCAGGAGCATATCGGGATAACTAGATGAAATTGTCCCTGTATTCGCTTGCTGACATCCCTCCCTATTTGAGGGATAGGAAATCCTTTTAAATCTTCATAAGGCCAGCATGAATATGATAATTCCTGAAGTGAGTGGAGAATTCTGCCCAGGTGATGGTGTTGGCAGCAGCGTGAGCAGCGCAATATGCATCCCACCAATCCGCAGCAGGGCCAGTAAGGCGATCCGATGCATAGAGTACTTTCTCCCTGTCGGAGCACTGAGCTATGTTGAGCATCTTTTCCATGGATTTTAACCAGTCATCAGCTTGTAGTGGGTCCGAGGAGTTAGAGAATGTCGGTGGCTTATGGCTCATAAACTCTCGGTGCTTATCCCTGGGCGGAGCTGGTGGTGGTGGAGGTGGTAGTTGTTGTCGTTCCTACCGTTCTTAGAGCATTTCTTGGTGTTCTTGCCTCATTTCCTGTTGTTCCTGACGGATCCGTGCTTGCATTTCGGTCATTGTGTTGGCCATTTGCTGTAGTGGTCGCATTTGAGCAGCAGTCGCGTCATCAACAGGCGGGGATTCGGAGGAGGATTCATTGTTGGTCCCGGATTAGCTACAACCCTTCTTCGACGAATTCGTGCAAGTAGATCAACACCTCCTCCCCTCCTGGTATTAACCATCTGGGTTAAGGACATATGATAAGATTGTTTTGCAAGGAGAATAATTCAGTAGGCAGAATAGATAGCCTAGTAGCTGGTCATAAACTGAAGGATCTTATTGTTGGGGACTTGTTCTTAACTTCTATAAATTAAGAGCAAGGCAACACAGAAATTGTTAAATGTTATAGTCCTTCGTCCTCCGAAACATTATTTCCCTTGGGATATAATGGATTCCGGACGAAGGTTATGAAGGACATACCTTCATAATCGCAACAAATAATGAAGAAGGGTTTGTAAAGTATGAAAAAATAATATAAACACATTATTATTATTAACTCATTTCTATTTCATTATTATGGAAATGATAACAAATTACAATATACCTTCGACTTGAAGAAAAGCAAAAATACCAGCGTGAAGCAAAAGCAAATGCCCAATGCGTGATTACAGGAGAGTGTGAACAGTACAGGGGTACTGTTCACCTATTTATAGGCACAGGGCGCAACCTGTGTATAATTACATTTATGCCCTTTACAATGAACTACAATAATGACACAGAATATCATGGGTCTTTAAGTCATTTCATCTTTAAGTCGGTTCACCCCTTCGTCTTGAGACATGTCACTGTGCCGAAACTTTATAGTCGATAGCTTCGGCGCTGCTTTGGAGAGGATCTGCCGAAGGTGTTTATTTCTTTAGGATCTTCGGCTACGAAGCATACCCCCAACAGTAGCCCCTTCGCGGTGCTAGATTGTTTTTCGTAACGAGCTTGATCCGTGAAAAATCTTCTAGGCTTCGGGATGCCAAAGATCCAAAAAACACCTTCCCTGAGCTCGTTGGCGAGAAACGATTAAAATAATCGTCGCACGCGCAACCCATCTTGCACCAATTACGCGCTCGCCAGCGATTCACCTTCTCGAACTATGTGGCCCACCGTTCAGTGAGTGCGGGTGACTGTTTGTTCGGTGCTGGAGACCTTGTCGATTCACCTTCCCACCTGCAGCACTATATAAACAGACGAGTAGGTGTGAAGTTACCATAGCATTCATTGCTATTGTACTGTTTTGCTGCCAAATTTTTAGTCATAGCCGAAGCTTGATCATCGTGCTCAGACGAAACCTTGCTTGTGAATCTGCTTCGGCACAAGTGTAAAAGCTTCGGAAAAGACAAAAAAGCCAACACCAAAAATTTCAAGTAAGTCATAATCAAATGGCCAGAGTTCGCTCTACTCCAAGAGTCGATCGTGAGGGGGACGAGACCGAAGATGTTGAAATTGTTCCTATTTTGGAAGCAATGAAGCGATCTGGGTTGGTAACACCGGAAGACGTCCCTGCTGCTGAAGCAGAGCAAGCTGGTATTGAAGAGACCGATTCTGAAGATGATTACAACATCGCAGTGCCGAGCAAGCCTAGCCACCTGGACTTCGGAAAGTCCACCATTTCCGAAGCTGATTTTCCTAAGATGGTGAAATTGGGCTATTTTAGCGAAGATAAGAAAGAGCTGATTCGCTTCGGTGGAGAAGAAACTACTCCGAAGCCAGAAAAAGATGAAATAGTAGTTTTCAAGAGTTTCCTCAAAGCTGGTTTGAGATTCCCTTTAAATAGGATGATTGCCGATGTGCTAAAGAAGTTTGGGATCCACTTTCATCAATTAACTCCTAATGCTATCGTTAGGCTTGTGTTTTTATTTGGGCTCTCCGAAGCCAGGGGGTGGAACCGTTTGCCAAAGGTTTCTGCCGGGTGCATGAGCTACATTACCAAACCAAGGCCAGAAAGGATGGGTTACATGAAAATTTTGGTTGTTACAATTTTGCTTATCGGAAAACTACAAAATTTCTTGTGATCAGCTACCGAAGCAAGTGGCCGGCAGGCTGGAAATCGGAATAGTTCTACGTCAAAGTTGACGATGACAAGGAGAAGCTGGTCCAGAGTCCGCTTGAACTGATCTTCGGAGAGACCAGACCCCAATGCAATATGACACCAGAAGGTCCAACCCAAACTGTGCTGGCTGAATTCAGGATTATCGTAGAGCACATTGGTACTAGAGATTTAGTGCAGGAGTTTCTGGCTTTCAAAATAATTCCAACTATGAAGGAATGGGCTATGCCGAAGCTTGAAGGAGAGAAGAAAGAGGGAGAACTTGTCCGACTGCCCTACCACTACAAGTTCAAGAAATATTTCAAAACACCCTGCCAAGAATGGCTCGAAACAATCGAAGTAATGTGCACCGAAATTCTTAGGAATTATTCTAAAAAAGAAGATCAATTGATGACAGCAGCCTTCGGCACCCGGTCGAAACGAAGGTTAAACAGGGTATTGGATGCTATAGGCTTTGAATATCCTGATTATGAGCGACTCGACAAGGGTGCCGAAGGGCAGAAAAGAAAAAGAATAGCTAGTGCTTTGAACAAAGACGACGAAGATCAATCAAAGAAGAAGAAACAAAAGTTTGAATCGAAAGAAATAACTTCGAAGAAAAGAAAGGACTCAATCCCAGAACAAAAATCAATTAATGAAGAAGAGAAGACTTCTGCGACATCTTCTGATGCTGAAATAGAGGAAATTCTAAAGGTAATGACTGAAACTCTGCCTGTCAAACTAACTCCATTGGGGCTTCATCTGACGAAGCTTTTTCATAATGAAAAGGAGCCCACAAAGACAAAGGCATCTAGGCCAAAAAGGCAAATGATTGTTACCGTGACAGAAGTGATTGAAACAACACCACCAAGAGCTCCAGCTCCGAAGGTGCCGACAATTGAAAGCATGACAGCTACTGAAGCTGTACCTTCGGAAGCTGCCGCAGAAGAAGCCAGAGCCGAAGATGCCAACTCTGAAGGTATTAATTTAGAGAGCATAGCCGCTGATATAGATAAAATGCTGCTAAACATGGCCGCTGAAGAAACTGTTGCAGCCACCGAAGAGACCACGACCGCCAAACCTGGGAAAGAAGGAATAACCAAAGATACTTCGGAAGATGAAACTTTTGACTTCCGAAACTTAGTTGGCCAGAAGCTGACAGAGGCTGAAAAAGAGGAATTAAAAGAGTATGTTATATCTTGTGGGTGCCGGCCGGGGGCGCTTCTCTTCGGTGGTATTGATGATGAAGGGTTAGGCTGCATACGAGACCAAACTGGTGCGATGGTTGTTGGTACTTTATCAAAGAGTATCGGCTTCCCGAAGCTTGAAGCGGATATCAGCCGCTACCGTCGACAACATATTGTCGGCAGTTTGTTCTATTCTAATTTTAAGGTTAACATTTGTGCCTAACTCTTATTATTTGTGGTAACGAAAATATTTTCTAACGAAGGCTATTTGTCCACAGAGTATACTTTTGAGCAAGGCATTAAATATGCAGCAAGACTTAGAGGATAAAAGGCAAGAAGTTATAATTGAAAATTTAGAAAACAAAATAAAGGAGCAATCTACTGCCATCGAGAAGAAAGACCTCGAGCTACAAACAGTCGAAGGTTTATTAGTGGATGCTGAAGCAAAAATAACAGAATTAAATTCGAAGCTTCTTTCCAAATCAGAAAATTTTGAACAAGAAAAGCTGAAGCTTGATGCAAAGCTTGAAGCTGAAGCTCAAAGAAACTCGGAACTGAAAGAATCTTTGAAAAATCTTCAGAATAAGTGTTTGGAGTTCAGCACTCGATGCATTCATCAGTTAAAGCAAGTGTTCCATTTTGTTGGAGCCAGTAGTGAGGAGTTTACTCCTTCGGCTGAAGACCTGCCTGGAGCCTTCGAGCACATTGAAGGTGAAATTAATGATCTTGACGAAGTTATAGCTGGGCATAGCGACTTCTATGCCCTGGCAGCTTCTGAGGGCACAGCTGTTGCTTTTTTGAAGTCTGGCTGTGAACACGACAAGATTGTTAATAGACCCAACTTCAGCCTGTCACCAGCAGACCTAGACAATGTTCCCAATTTGGCCCAGAGTATTGCAAATAGATTTATAAAGTTAGTATGGACAAAGGGTGGTCGGAGCAAAGCTGGTGACGAAGCTCGGAGCCACCTCAAGCTGGTAACAAAATCATACCATATGCTTACCTTTTCCTTTGAATTTTTGAATTTGGCTTATAATACTTTCGTATAGATTGACCAAGCCGAAGCTGCAGCTGCAGAGTAGAAGAACGAAGCTCCAGAGATAGTATCGAAGCTTGAATGATCTGTAAAAGTAGCTCAAAAAACACCTGTAATAACTTGTATAAAGTATGATGTAATCTGAGTTTTACTTTGTAATATAATCTTACTTTTCCGTCCATGTATGAAATGGTTTGGTGTGAACGAAATTAATACTTTTGAGCCGTAGGCGAAAAACACCTTCCCTTCTTTGCGTACACAGCGGAGCATAAAATTGCCTTCCTTTCGGGACCGAAGCAAGTTTGTATGTTATGCTGATGATGATCCTATGTATGTCTAAGTGAATGTTTATGAATGCAAATGTCATGATGTAATGTATCGTGCAAATGAATGTTCAAATACATATTCGAAGCCATATTCCCTTGGGAATGACTCAAATCTTCTTTGCCGCTTATTTTTTGGCTTCACCGTTTATTTTTTGGTATATCAGCGCTGACTTTTCGCTGTAAGCCTCCCTAAGGAGCTTCTTCGCCTTTTACTTCGGCGGAATCAGCGTTGACTTTTCGCTGTAAGCCTCCCTTAGGAGCTTCTTCGCCTTTTACTTCGGCGGAATCAGCGTTGACTTTTCGCTGTAAGCTCTGCATTCTCTTGGGAACGACTTTTGAGCTTCTCCCTGTTTCCTTTTCTTTTTTCTTTGCACTCGATGGTGCGTTCTCAGCCTTTACATTTACATCTTTGGGGGATTTTGCTCTTATAGAGCTGAAATAAGAAAAAGAGAAATTACATGCTATGGCCCCATTAAAAACCTTTCTCCCCCTTTGGAAAGGAAAAGGGTGCCGTGAAAAAGAATATAAAAAATTACATCAAGCTAGACATAATATCGCCGAAGCTCATCCGCGTTCCATGATCTAGGAATGTCGTTGTCGTCCATATCCTTTAATCTGTAAGAACCGGGTCTTGACGAAGATACTACCAGAAAAGGTCCTTCCCACTTTAGCTGTAGCTTGCCTACTGTGTCTGGGTTGGCGACTCTCCGAAGTACCAAGTGTCCTGGCTTAATATTTTTTAGCCGAACCTTTCTGTCACGCCATTTTATTGTTTCGGCTTGATATTTGTTGATATTCTCTACAGCTTGAAGCCTGATCCCTTCTATAGCATCTTTTGCCACAGAATAATCAGCTTCGTCTTCTGCCGAAGCCATTGTTCTTATTGATCCCGCTTTAGCTTCTTCTGGGGTTATTGCTTCGCCGCCAAACAACAGTTTGAATGGTGTAAAACCTGTTGATCTTGATATTGTTGTGTTGTGGCTCCACACCACTTTAATTAATTCGTCTGGCCACTTCCCCCTGGGATGGTTGAAGATTAACTTCATTATTCCTGTCATTATGATGCCATTAGCCCTTTCAACAAGTCCATTTGACTCCGGATGCCGAACTGATGCAAAATGGATCTTCGTGCCAATTTGTTCACAAAATTCTCTGAAAGCTTCGGAATCAAACTGTGTTCCATTGTCCACAGTAATGGCCTTCGGCACTCCGAAGCGACAGACAATATTTTGCCAGAAAAACTTTTGAACAGTAACCGAAGTTATTGTGGCTAAAGGCTTTGCCTCGATCCATTTAGAAAAATATTCCACTGCCACTACAACATATCTTAAGTTCCCTTGTGCTAGTGGTAGCAGACCTAACAAATCAAGGCCCCACCTTTGCAATGGCCAAGTGGGTTGTATTAACTGAGTTAAAGACGAAGGTTGTTTTTGATCTCTTGCACATTTCTGACATCCTTCGCATTTTTGGACTAATTCCGCTGCATCCGAAGCTGCTTTTGGCCAATAAAATCCTTGATGAAAAACTTTTCCCAGCAAAGGCCTAGATCCAATGTGAGATCCACACAGGCCTGCGTGTATTTCCTTCATCAATTCTATACCTTCGGCTCTGGATAAACATTTGAGTAGTGGAGAAGAAACTCCATGCTTGTATAGCTCCCCTTCTATTATAACATACGGTCGAGCTCTTGCCTCTATTCTCTTGTTATAAGCTTTGTCATCTGAAAGAAAATTACCCTGAAGGAAAGAGATGATTTCAGTTCTCTAGTCTTCACTATAAACTGGAGATATATTGAGGACTGCTCTCTCAAGAAGTTCAACCGAAGGCGCTTTTATTGTTTCGAAAAATACTTCCGAAGGTAAGGGCAACCCCTGTGCTACTGACTTGGCTAGCAAATCAGCATGTTCATTTTCTCCTCGAGGAATATTTTTGACAGAAAACCCTTCAAAGGAAGCTTCAATTCTTCGGACCATGTCTAAATATTTCTCAAGCTTCGGGTCTCTTGCTTTATAACTCTTGTCAATATGACCAGAAATAACCTGGGAATCAGTTTTAAGAACCGCCCTTCTAATTCCCATTGCCTTTAACTTCCGAAGACCTAAAAGCAAAGCTTCGTACTCAGTAATGTTATTTGTGCAGCTAAAATCAAGTCTTGCTGCGTAGCAAGTTTTAACTTTGAAGGGTGCAACTAACACAGCGGCTGCTCCTGCCCTGAAGGTTCCCCAAGAACCATCGCAAAATACTGTCCAAGCTTCAGCAACTTTACTCGCTTCTTCTTCTTCCTAAGCCCCTGGCGTCCAGTCAACAATGAAGTCTGCTAATGCTTGGGACTGAATCGAAGATCTATGCACATAATCAATGCAAAACTCATTGAGTTCCGTAGCCCATTTTCCAACCCTTCCAGTAGCTTCTCTATTTCTCATAATATCCTTCAATGGTTATGAAGAAGGGACAATTATATTGTATGCTTGAAAATAGTGCCGAAGCTTCCTTGAGGCCATCAAAACAGCATACAGCACCTTCTCCAATTCTGTATAATTTTTCTTTGATAAACTAAGGACTTCGGAGACAAAGTATATTGGGGCTTGCTTTTTGACTTGCCCCTCAAGCTTCTCTTGGACAAGTGCCGCACTTACCGCTGAGTGAAAGCTGCCACATATAACAACAGAGGAGCCCCTGGCGTTGGTGGAGTTAATGTCGTTAAGTCTATCAAATACTGCTTTAGCTCGTCGAAGGCTTTCTGCTGAACTGGCCCCCATTGAAAAACTTCGGCTGACTTCAACACTTCAAAAAATGGTACATTTCTTTCTGCTGATCTAGATATGAATCGGTTTAGAGATGCAAGTCTTCCCGTCAGTCGTTGAGCCCCTTTCTTTGTGTTAGGTGGTTCCATTCGAAGAATAGCTTCGATTTTATTTGGATTAGCCTCAATCCCTTTTGTTGAAACTAGGCAACCAAGGAATTTCCCCTTATTTACTCCGAAGACACACTTTTCTGGATTCAGCTTTAGACCGGTCTGTCTAAAATTAGCGAAAGTCTCCTGCAGATCAGCAATGTGATTTTCTTGCTTCGTGCTTTTTACAATGATATCATCAACATAAGTTAGCACATTTCTGTCTATCTGAGAATGAAGAACCTTCACTGTCATTCTGTTGAAGCTTCCTCCAGCATTCTTGAGCCCCTCAGGCATCCGAAGGTAACAATATGTTCCGCTAGGGGTTATGAAGTTGGTTTTTGGCTCAGCCTCCTTCTTCATCCAAATTTGATGATAGCCTGAATAACAATCTAGCAGACTCATAAGCTCTGATGAAGCTGCTGCATCAACTAGGGAATCTATCCTTGGTAATGGAAACTCATCTTTCGGACAAGCCTTGTTGAGATCAGTAAAATCAATACACATCCTCCATTTGCCATTGGCCTTTTTTACCATAACAGTGTTGGCTAGCCATTCTGGGTATTTTACTTCTCTGATGACTCCGGCGCTGAGGAGTCTTTTTACTTCATTCTGAGCACCTTCGGCCTTGTCATCAGACATCTTCCGAAGCCTCTGCTTTCTGGGTCTGAAGGATGGATCAACCTTGAGCGAGTGTTCAATAACATCCCTGTTGACTCCGCAAAGATCATTAGCTGACCATGCAAAAACATCTTTGTTGTTGAACAGAAACCTTATCAAGGTTTTCTCCTGTTCTTCGGATAGTTGAGATCCCAATAGCACCTTCTGCTCTGCTATGTCATCGCATAAGAGCATGGGCTTCGGCTGATCGGCCGAAGCAGCTTTCTCCCTTCTGTACTTGTATTGCTCACAAGCCTCAGCTCCATCTATGTTATGGATTGCTTTTGAGTCTGTCCAGTTTCCTTTGGCCCTTCTGGCAGCTTCCTGACTTCCATGAATAGCAATGGGCCCTTGGTCCGAAGGTATCTTCATGCAAAGATATGCTGGATGAAGAATTGCTTCAAAAGCATTGAGAGTACCACGACCAATGATTGCATTGTAAGGGTATTCTATGTCAACAATATCAAACACAACTTGTTCAGTCCTTGTGTTGTTAATAAATCCGAAGGTAACTGGCATTGTGATCTTGTCAAGTGCTACAATCTGCCTTCCTCTGAAGCCACAAAGGGGATATATGTGTGGCATCATGGATCTTGTCTTCGGGCTCTTGCATCTGTCTGAAGGCCTTGGCAAATATAATATCAGCTGCACTGCCTGTATCAACCAAAACATTGTGGACCAGAAATCCTTTGATCACACAAGAGATAACCATAGCATCATTGTGTGGGTAATCCTTGAGCTAAAGATCCTCTTGAGAGAAGGTAATCGGGATGTGAGACCATCTTGACTTGATGAAGGGTCCTTGTACCCCTACATGTTGTACTCTTCTCTGTGCCTCCTTCTTCTGTTTCTTGTTAGCTGGCTCTGAGCATGAACTGCCTGTTATCGGGAGCACAAGCTTCGGGGCCGAAGCAACTCCAGCTTTGAACGAAGCCATCAGCTCAGCAAGTGGATGTGAGTTCACCGGAGGTGGGCGCCAATGTTGGGGACTTGTTCTTAACTTCTATAAATTAAGAGCAAGGCAACACAGAAATTGTTAAATGTTATAGTCCTTCGTCCTCCGAAACATTATTTCCCTTGGGATATAATGGATTCCAGACGAAGGTTATGAAGGACATACCTTCATAATCGCAACAAATAATGAAGAAGGGTTTGTAAAGTATGAAAAAATAATATAAACACATTATTATTATTAACTCATTTCTATTTCATTATTATGGAAATGATAACAAATTACAAATATACCTTCGACTTGAAGAAAAGCAAAAATACCAGCGTGAAGCAAAAGCAAATGCCCAATGCGTGATTACAGGAGAGCGTGAACAGTACACCTATTTATAGGCACAGGGCGCAGCCTGTGTATAATTACATTTATGCCCTTTACAATGAACTACAATAATGACACAGAATATCATGGGTCTTTAAGTCATTTCATCTTTAAGTCGGTTCACCCCTTCGTCTTGAGACATATCACTGTGCCGAAGCTTTATAGTCGATAGCTTCGGCGCTGCTTTGGAGAGGATCTGCCGAAGGTGTTTATTTCTTTAGGATCTTCGGCTACGAACCATACCCCAACACTTAGGCAGAGCTTTGATCTATCGTTTTGTGTATATGTTGGGATAACTATGCTTATGAGATGAATTTCCAAAGATAAGATAGAATCCATTAAGATAAGATAGATATGTGACACTAGATATATTTTAATGGGAAATAATCTAGGTTGTCTAGTTATTTTACGAACACGTTTTTTATGCCTATGTGTATATGCAGATGCAATTGTGGGCATTACTCCACAACTCATCACACTCAATCAAAGAACCAAATCAAACAAGTATCATAAGAACAAACATTCAAGCGTATAGATACCTACAAAAATAGTTTTGTTTTTGATCCTAAGATTAAGTCTCCTATTCCTAAAGGTCACTTTGGTACATGATTCCAAGGTGTGAAATCCTCTTTTGATTTAAAGAAAGAAGAGGTACGAGTAATCAGAGTAAAGCGGCAATAGATGAGAAAGGATTAAGGAAAGTTTAGAAAGATCAGAGTATCAAAGGTAAGTAGGTAAGGGTTGTCCAGTTCTATCTAGGTTATGTCCTACACCACTTCTGTCACACCCGGGTTTTAGGGGCACCAAACCCGAGCGCGAAATCAAATGTGTGCTAGGATCAAATCTCACACATATGATGACTCATGGTACAGAAACGAATGTCACATCATTAATATATAACAGAGTTCTATACAAAAATAGTTAATAATTACATCATACGAAGACAATGATCCAGTGAAAGGGGCAAGCGGGGAGGCATCGCTGTAGAGTATAGGGAGGTCCTCGGGTCAGACTGTTTGTAAAGCTTTCTAGACGAGGGATTCCTATGCTTCCTTCCTGAATCTGTATTGGGTTTTCTCGAACTAGTGGAACTTTTGAAAGGCGCCGCAGTGGATCCCTAGCCATTCACCTTGGAAGTGTCTAAGGGTCTAGCTAACCCTGGCTAATCGGGAAACACATCTTGTGGGTAAAGATGTGCACCCTCTGCAGAGTGTAACATCGGTATATTAGCCGTGCTCACGGTCATGAGCAACTTGGACCCTCACATGGGTAATTTATGGAACTAAACTTAAATTGTCATTCACATTGCATTGTGGGTGTTATTATTAATTTGATCTCTTATTTATTTGGGTTGGTATCTACTTACACTTAGTAACTGCTAATAAAATTTTAACCAAATTTAAAATCAATGCTCAGCTTTAACCATCTCTTTTGGTAAGCCATACACTTCACATGAGCCCCACTGTAAGTGAGCTCATGCATATTATTCCCCACAACTTGTTGACGATGAACATATGTGATCTCACCCTTGCTGTACTCACATACCCCTTGGTCAAGGATAGGTACTACAGGATGAGGCACGTGAAGGATGCTGTGATGAGTTCGTGAGAGGTCTAGACCGTCGTCTCTGAGTCAACTGTGGTTGCTGGATCGTTGTCTTCGTATGATGTAATTATTTAATTATTTTTGTACATAACTCTATTATATATTAATGATGTGACATTTGTTTCTGTACCATGAGTCATCATATGTGTGAGACTTGATCATAGCACACATTTGATTTCACGCCTGTGTTTGGTGCCCCTAAAACCCGGGTGTGACAATTGTCACCATAAAATGAAGGTAGAATCAAAGGGTCATGGTACCTCTTCCTAGCTTGAAGAGACTTCAATGTTTGCAAGCGCAATACACATTTCATCAAAGATCCAATAGGTACTATACAAGTTTGGCAAGGTGAAGTTGTTAACACTTGGAGGTTTGATCAAACTAAACTTAGGATTGCTTTTGAGCGATGATTATAGAATATGATCAACCATTTTGTTTTGGAGAGAAATTAAGATTGAGAAAATTTATGGCAAAAGCTTGTCCACGTTCCAAACTTCCATCTAGAAGAACATGCACAAGAGATGTGGTGTGTTGTTTCTTTTAAGAGAAAGCTAATTAAGCTAACGAAATTCTTCAAACAATCTTGTCAAAGGGTTTTCCTAACAATGGATTGTTATGCTATCGAGTCATGGACACATGGAGTGATGGTTGTTACCCTCTTGTCATGTTGGTTGTTGCGTGTTGTCGTGTTGCCCTCTTGGTTGTTATTGTTTTACTTTTGTTATGCTGCTTGTAGAACCACCAAACTAAGCTAAATATGGCATTATGCAGTTATGTTGATATTCTTGACTGGAAATGGGAATAAAATTGATGATGTCACATTTTAAATATATTGTTCTGTTAATTTCATGTATTACATGTTACCCAAAACCACATGTTATGTTTGAGTCATGTTCTGGTTTGGACTTTGGAAACCCAAAATTTTGAAAACTTGGAAAACCTGATCCGGTATTTCAGGTTAACTCGAACACCTGGATCAAATTATCATGTATGGAATTTAACAGGATGAATAATTAGTCTCTTCTTTACTATGCACCCATTAATTATTTAGTCTCGTTATATCCCCATGTAATAATTATCCAGCTTATCCTAATCATTTAGGCAATAATTTTTACTATGTTCTCACAGAATAATGGTAGATTTATTGCGTTCACTACAGGACATAACTGCTTTGTCGAGTGCTTTAGGCACTCAGCAAAGCCTAAAAAACACTCGGCGGACTCTTTGCCGAGTGTGACTCTTGGCAAAGAAGTCTCGGCGAACTGTACATCGGCAATGGCTTCTTTGTCGAGTACTTTTTGTCGGTCACTTGACAAAGTTTTTGCCGAGTGTCACCTGGTACTTGGCAAAGAAAAGTCGCTGTCGCAGCACCAAGTGACGATGATAGAGCCTTTGCTAAGTATCCTCCCTAACACTCGGCAAAGGCTTCGTCTTTGCCAAGTGTCTGCTAGACTAGTGCTCGACAAGGAAGCTCATGTGGGCCCCTTTGCCAGTCCCTTTGCATAGTGCTCCAAGAGACACTCGACAAAGGCTCCCTCTTTGTCAAGTGTGCTGGACTAGCTCTAGACAAAGGGAGCACCAGTGGACCCTTTTTCCAGGCCCTTTGTTGAGTGCTCTAGGAGGCACTCAGCAAAGGTTGCTTCTTTGCCGAGTGTCGTGACCATAGCACTCGGCAAAGAAGCTTTATAAGTTCATAGGTGTGCCTTCTTTGTCAAGTCCTATGGTCAAGGCACTCGGCAAAGTACCTCTTTGCCAAGTGTTACACTCGGCAAAGTGACAAGAATACCCCTTTTATTTTTTTTATATATTCCATCCAAAAAAACAAAACATATATCACATAATCATCACATATACATCATAGAGTTCATAGAATCATAACATATATCAAACACACGACATAGCTCACAAAGATAACAAGTTTCTTCACAAAGTCGCAAATATCACAAAATAGTTCACAACACTAACAAGTACTCACATAAATGAGTCCACAAACATCCAATATATGCCATAAACATGTCTCACAACTAAGTTTAGAAGAACATCAGTGATGTGGGCAACTAGATTGGTTCGACGATGGGCTGGGTGATCCATAAGGGTTGTTTGATGCCACAGATTGTCCCTGCATAGAGAAGAGATTGCATTTGTGAGACCAGATGAATATATATCATGCAGGACTTGAATTTTGATACTCACAGGAGTATGGAACTGAGTAGGGTCAGCTGGAGGGAACAACAGAGGTGGTGGAGTTCCTGGATGTGATGCTAGGAGCTTGTTGGGGGCCTTCGGCTTCCGAAGGTCCTAAAAACGTGATTTGACAATGTTTCTGGAGTGTAATACATGAACAGGTACCTTCGGACATGGACCCTTCGGACATGTCAAAATCGCTGTATGAAGAAACACAAGGAGAATGAAGGATGGAATAGAGCCGAAGCTGTGCGCAAGGAAGCTTCGGCATGATGGCAGAAAAGAGGAAACCGACTTAAAGAGGAAAAGACTATCTAGACCCCGATAAATTACTATAGAGTTATTATCAAACGCAAAGGGCCTGGATGTAATTTTACATGGGCTGCGACCCATGCCTATAAATAGTTCCCGTACTGTTCACGCTGACTTGGCATTTGCTTTTGCGTCACACTTGTACTTTTGCTTTCTTTCAAGCTGAAGGTACATTTGTAATTTGTTATCATTTATATTTTTCCATAATAATAAAATAGAAATGAGCTAATAATAATATTTAAGTGTTTATGTTATTTCTCATACTTTATGTGAATCTTTCTTCATTATTTGTTGTGCTGATGAAGGTATGTCCTTTATAACCTTCGTCCGAAACTCATTATATCCCAAGGGAAATAATGCTTCGAAGGATGAAGGACTTTAACGTCTAACAATTTCTGTGTTGCCTTGTTCTTAATTCATAGAAATTAAGGACAAATCCCCAACATTGGCGCCCACCTCCGGTGAACACTTTTTGACCACCTTCGGCAAGCATCGACCTTCGTCATGCCGCCAAAGAAAGCTTCAGCAACAGGGGCTGCTGCTCTGCAGCCGCTGGACCCAAACCAAGAGACCCTTTCTCTTCGGGAAGCCTGAAGCCAAAAGAGGAAGGCCACCAGTCCAACGCCTCAAGAGGATGATTTGGACCAAGAAATCAGGAACATGGAAATGCTGCATCAACAAGTGCAAAGGAAGAAAGAAAAGATGGCCCGGCTAGCCGACCTACAAAGGCAGATAGATGAAGCCTCTGAAGAAGTTCGTCATCTTACGCAAGATGAGCATAACCGAAGGCCCCAGTACAGAGAGCTTCACCAAGAGGGCTTCGTCAACGAGGATGACTGGTATAAGGATTTCCATCATGGAAATTTTGCTTTTGATGATGCTTCTCCTCTATCAGCAGAACTGCAGGCTACACCTTGGCCCCCGTCTTACAAGCCACCTCAGCTCCCAATGTATGAAGGACATTCAGATCTGAAGCAATTTCTGATGAGCTACGAAGCAACCATATCTTCATATGGTGGCAATACTGCAGTCATGGCGAAGTCCTTCGTCATGGCAGTCAAAAATGTTGCACAAACCTGGTACTCTTCTCTTCGGCCAGGAACAATCACATCGTGGCAAAAGCTGAAGGACATGCTCATCACCAGCTTTCAAGGGTTTCAGACGAAGCCGGTCACAGCTCAAGCTTTGTTCCAGTGCACTCAGGATCATGAAGAATACCTTCAGGCGTATGTCCGAAGGTTCTTACGACTGAGGGCGCAGGCGCCAACAGTGCCTAACGAAATTGTTATCGAGGCCATGATTAAGGGGCTTCGGCCAGGACCTACAACCCAATACTTTGCCAGGAAACCCCCTCAGACCCTGGAGAAATTGCTTCAGAAGATGGATGAATATATCCGAGCAGATAATGACTTTCGGCAAAGAAGGGAGGAAGCTTACAGGTTCTCCGAAATGACTAGGGGCTTCGGAGGGAGAATCCACCCTAGGCACGTCAGATCTATCTATTCTACTCAGACTGACGATAGGGGAAGTCAGCAACAAAGGCCACAGTATTCCTCTCAAGCTTCGGGGCAGCAACAGAACTATCCTCGGCCCCCAGCTCCAAGGGGCAGAGGCGCAAGGGGCTTTGGAGGAAGGTTTGGGGATCAGCCCAGGAAAATTTACTGCCTATTCTGCGGTGAGGACAAGGGACATACTACCAGAATGTGCCATGTCACTATTCAAAAACAGAAAGAGATAGCAGAAGCTGCAGTCCAACAGAGCCAGCCGAAGCAGGTTATGCATACTGCTTCGTACCACTCACCATACATCCCAGAGTATGTGGGTAACCATCTTGCAGTTTCTGTTGCTTCGGCAAGCCAACCTCATGCATCTTGGCAACAGCCCCCACCTCCACCACCAATGCAACCTGCTTATTCCCAAGGCCAGCAGCTAGAAGGGAGCTAGCATAATCACCAGCAGAGAGACTTTAGGGAGCAGTCCGAAGCTCGCAAAGTCAACAGTACTGTGCCAGAATCAAAGCACATCTACCAAGATGTATCCTACCTCTGAAACAGCTTTTACATTTGTTATCATTTACCTTTTCAATAAAGAGCAATCATTGAAAACTTAGTTCTTTTGTTGTTTTCAATTTTTTGTAATTGCTTCGTCATTATCATAATGAATATACCTTCTTCAAACATCGACGAAGCTCTAAAGGTCTTGACGAAGGAATGCACTGCAAGTTTTTGTCGAAGCAACAAAAGTCGTTCTTAAGGGGACGCAGCGTAAGTTTTCTGCTCAAAAGTCATTCCAAAGGGAATGCAGAGCTTACAGCGAAAAATAAACGCTGATACCGTGAAATAAAAAGCGAAGAAGCTCCTAAGGGAGGCTTACAGCGAAAAATAAACGCTGATACCGCCGAAATAGAAGGCGAAGAAGCTCCTAAGGGAGGCTTACAGCGAAAAGTCAACGCTGATACCACCGAAAAATAAACGGCAAAAAGATTGTGTGCTCCACTCGGGAATGTGTGTGGGCCTTCGGCGCAAATATCATTTTGCATGTCATTACATCATTACATCATGTGCATAGCATAGCATCATACATCATATTGCATCAATGGCACAAGGAGGGGATGCAATGTTGACCTTCGGAAGGATAGACAATGTTGACCTACAATATTGAGCTTCGGAGATCGTTTCGAAGAAGTGCCAAGGCACAGAATAAGTTTTCAAGAAATACAGCTTCGTCACTTTGATATGAAAAGGAGATCCATTGTTCACAAAGCATAATGTTTTTTCGGAAACCGTATATTTTTACAGAATATGGATATTCTTCACGAAGCATGAAAAGAAGAGAAGGTGTTTTTTCGCTGAAGGCTCAAAAACGGTATGTACTAAAGTTTCATGCATTGTAAAGAGTTGAATTATAAACAGCTTATATATTACATTCAAAATTATAAAATATTACACACATTTCCAGCAAAATATTACATTTCAAATGTCTTCGCAATAACAGCTAATCTTCTTTTAAAACTACTTCGGCAGCTTCGTTTAATAGTTGATCAACAACTTTATCCATAATAGCTTCGGCCATTTTTATAATTTCATCATCCTCCTTTGCTTTGGGGTCCGCCAATGGCTCGGCGGGCTCTGGGGGAGGAGATAGTGCGGCTGTAATGCAAACAGTAAATAAGTTCGACGTCATAAAATTAGAACATAAAGTCAAAAGCTATTAATTAATACCTATTCGCCTCTCAAGATCCGCAATTTTCTCAGCGGCCTCTACTACTTTTCTAGCATCGTGAATACCTTTTTCACTTTTCCTTATAATTTCTTGAGCCATCTCCCGACCGCCATTTTCCCAGATGTCGGTGAAAATTTTTCCACCAATCAAGCTTGCTTCGGCTGAGGGGTCTTTTATACCTTCAATGCATAAGGCAGCCTCGGTCTGCGCCAAGGATTTCACATGTTCGCAGCCTCTCCTCTCCAAGATAGCGGCTATCCCCCTAGCACCCGAGAAGGCGCATATGTCCCCACGGCCACTCAAAATTTCTTCAAAAGCTTCGGCCTCGCCGTTGATCCAGTCAATTGGACCTTCGGGATCTCCCAGTACGAAGTTGCCTTCATTCGAATATGCGCCGACGCTGGCGAAACTGGTCTTAATTGTTTCCACACATTTCATGGATTTTTCATAACATCTTTCTTTTGAAGACCAAAGTTCTGCAGTTGTTTTCTCCCAATGATTCTTCCAATAATCGCTGGCGTCTCGGTCAGCTTCGGCAATTGCACACTTTAGTTTCGCTTCAGCCAGCTGTTTCTGAAGATCTTCAATTTCGCACTTCTGGGCTTCAGCTTGGGCCTTGGAAGTAGCTTTGTCTTCTTTTATTTTATTAAGCAATGAGTTTAATATTTTATCTTTCTCAAGACTTTCGTTCCTTAGCTCAATCACTTCGGAACGAAGGTTATTCAACGCCATGGTACATCCCTCGTCTTCAGCGCTTTTCTGCGCTCTGAGGGCATTGCTAAGAATAAGGCCCTGTAAAAGGAATGTGGTATTAAAAAATAAGCACACGAATTCTTAAGCATACAAAAAGTTTATTTTCTCACCTTTAAGCTATTATACGCCAAGCTGTCGGCCAATTCATCTTTTGACAACACTGAGAGCCCGTCTTCTAGTGTTGGGAATCCGAAGCTTCTTGCCATCTCCCGGCAGACAGAGATCTCCTTGCTGTCTGGGAGACAATACAAGAAGTCTTCTTCTCCGCTGCCGTTGAAAATCAACGCCCCCTTTGGATATTTCAATTTTTGGGCATAGAACTGAGCCTCTTGCTTTTCTTTTTCAGTCAATTTTTCCCCGAAGCATGTCGTAAAATATAATTGAAAGCTTCGGAAAATGCTTCGGGGGCGGCAGTGCCAGTTTCTTCAGCCAAAATTTGTTCTGCTACTTCTGTTTCTTTGGTTTCCAAGGATTTCACCTTGGCGGGCTCTGAAGGCCCAGCTTCAGTCTCAGTTTGGTGCTTTGTATCTTCGGCACCAAAGGCTTCAGTTTGCACTTCGGGAGTTTCGGCAATTTTCTTCGGAGTAGTGCTTGAAGACTTTATTGTCTCCAGTACATCCAGAACGTTAACCATTCTTTTTCTTTTGGGGGTCACCGCTGGACCTTTCTGAGTTTGTGGCACTCCAACTTCTGCCGAAGGGCTTAAAATTTCTGATATTTTTGTCCCTTCAGCTTTCGGCTCTTCAATTCTTTCAGTCTTCGGTGTTGCAGTCAGCTCTTCAGTTTTCTGCACAGGTATAGTTTTTTTGGCTTCAGTAGCCGAAGAAGCCTCACCGACAAACTCAGGCACTATGGCCGGTTCAATAAAGCGCGGTCGGTGAGTAAGGACTTTTACCCTTTTCCTCTTCGGCACAGGCTCGTTTGGAGCAGCTGAAGCATCGCCTTTCCCGGAAGTTGCTTCTTTTCTCTTTCGCCCCCGAAGAGGGTAGCGGTAGTCAGGGTACACAAATCCAATAGCATCAAAAACTCGGTTGAATCTTTTCTTCTTTCGGCCTCCGAAGGCTGCAGATAACGCAGTATCTTCTGCCTTTGAGTATGGCCCAAGCAATTCATCGCTTGTAGCTTCAATACATTTCAGCCAATCATCATCTGGCTCGACAAATTTACCCTCGTATCTGAAGGTGAACTTCATCGTAACCAGCCCACCTTCGTCAGGCTTGGTGATAGTTTCTTTTGGCATTTGCCACTTTTCTACAAGTGGCCAAACTCTTAAGGCTATGTGCTCTTGGACTAAATCCCTCGTTCCGATGAAAGAGCAGACTGCACTGAAGGCCCTCTGGCATTCTTTGACTGCCTCGTCAACATTCACCTTCGGTTTCTGGAGTCCGAAGCGCTGCCAGATAGGGCGCATGATGATATCTTTAATATATTCTTGTGCCTTCAAATTGTTTTTTACATGGAACCATTCCTTCATCCAGTCCCCGGGCCATCTCTCCCGAAAAGTCGGCACGGGACAGCTTGATCCAGAGCGAGCACCGAAGCTATAACAGCCAAAATTGTTATGATATTGCTCTTTACCCCAGGGTTTTGTCTCATATAAGAGCTCATGTATATTGCAAAAGCTTTCTGCATTTGGCTCCAAGCCCTGGCTCCTCACGGCCCAGACGAAGATTCCCATTCTTATGATTGCTTCGGGCGTAATTTGATGAAGGTAGACTTGATAAATCTTTAAAACCTCAACCACAAATTTGCTTAATGGAAACCGAAGCCCAACTTTAAAAAAGCTTCGGAAGATCACAACTTCATTCTCTTCGGGAGTAGGCACAGTCCTCTCTCCGTCATCAGCCCTTACAATAGACATGTCTCGAAAATATCTTCCCCTCATATTATCGAGATGACTCTGTTTAATAGTTGATTTTCCAAAAACTGCATGACTTGGTCGCCAGGGTCGATCTTCGGAGTCTTCTCCACCACTTTCCACATCATAACTGTCACTATCACCAGTGTCTTCAAATAAACCTTCTAAAATCTCCCTAGTAATCTTCTCTGTATTTGTCTTTGCTATCGATTCAATAAAGCCCAGATTCTTCTCCTCAGAAAGGCTCAGTTTCATTTCGGCAACAACTTTCTTTTCCTGAGACATCCCTTCAAAAATGCTGAAAATGTGCTCTTAGGGCCAAAGCTAAAAATCTAGAAAGCTGGTCAAGTGTTTGTGGGCAAGGAGCTGTTTGAGCAGGCAAAGCAAATGGCAAGAAGGTGTGCCATATGAGCCCGCGGTAGTAACATATTTATACACCCAGGGCATTGCAAGTGGGAGGGTCCCGCTTGCCATTGACTGTTGCTATTCTAGCAAGAGGAAGGTGTTTTTTCGGACCTTCGGCTTAGGGCCTTCGTCCATTTCGCAATCTGAATTTATTATCCTAACAAATTAATATTGCGAGGGGCTACTATTGGGGGCCTTCGGCTTCCGAAGGTCCTCAAAAACGTGATTTGACAATGTTTCTGGAGTGTAATACATGAACAGGTACCTTCGGACATGGACCCTTCAGACATGTCAAAATCGCTGTATGAAGAAACCCAAGGAGAACGAAGGATGGAACAGAGCCGAAGCTGTGCGCAAGGAAGCTTCGGCATGATGGCAGAAAAGAGGAAACCGACTTAAAGAGGAAAAGACTATCTAGACCCCGATAAATTACTGTAGAGTTATTATCAAACGCAAAGGGCCTGGATGTAATTTTACATGGGCTGCGACCCATGCCTATAAATAGTTCCCGTACTGTTCACGCTGACTTGGCATTTGCTTTTGCGTCACACTTGTACTTTTGCTTTCTTTCAAGCCGAAGGTACATTTGTAATTTGTTATCATTTCTATTTTTCCATAATAATAAAATAGAAATGAGCTAATAATAATATTTAAGTGTTTATGTTATTTCTCATACTTTATGTGAATCTTTCTTCATTATTTGTTGTGCTGATGAAGGTATGTCCTTTATAACCTTCGTCCGAAACTCATTATATCCCAAGGGAAATAATGCTTCGAAGGATGAAGGACTTTAACGTCTAACAATTTCTGTGTTGCCTTGTTCTTAATTCATAGCAATTAAGGATAAATCCCCAACAGAGTTGTCCTGCCGAGGTCGTATGCCTAAGCTCGTGCTTGAGCTACTTGCTCGCACCTGAGATAGGGTGGGAGTGGAGGTCAAGTCAATTACCTCGTTAGCAATCCAGTACCTCCCATGCATGTTGCCTCCTCCGACCCTCATGAGGACATCTCCGTTGATGTCCTCGGTCCTCGGATTGTAATCTGAACCATGAACCTGTTGTGCCATGGCAGTTACTCACTGAGGCAGCTATAGAGGGCGGGGTTGCTATACGCCTCAGGCCTATCCTCCAGGTTATATGTGACGTCGGACATCGTCTTGCCCTTGTGGGCCATAGCATATGCCGAGAAGATGGAGCAAGGATGGCCACCATGTGACGCCGACTGCAAGAAAACCAATGAGATGGTTAGAAATCATGCCTAATCGAAAGTTAGACTAAATTAAAGAGATCGTTTATCCATGATTTTGCGTATTTGTGGAGGCTACGACTGTCTTGGTGGCGGGAGGGACCTTGCATCATCAAACGTCGTTCCCGGCTAGCGTTGTGCGCCTCGTCCCACTCAGGCGAGCACCACCTCTGTACCATCTGCTCCCAGCACCGAGGATGCGCGACACACCAATAAGGAAATCATCTACAAAAAAACAAGTACATGGCATATCAGAATATAAAATTAAGCATATCTCATACCAATATTAAAGTTCTGTATTTATCTGCAAGTACTAGTCCTGAGTCAACGACATAGTTTGGGCGTCCTACTTGCTCACCTTCTCCCTAAGGATGGAGCCATAGTAACTGACGATGGCCTAGATGCGCGCCTCGTAGTGCATGTCCATGACAAGCTTCTTATAGCTCATGGTAGCCATAATATCTGCCCTGGACTCATATCCAGCCTCGCATCTGAAGAAGTCGGGTGGAAAGATCTTCTCCAGCTTACATAGTAACACGGGTGCCATTCTTTCCAAGTCTGTGATAACGGTCCGAGATAACTCTTTTGCACAGAGCAAGCGGAAGAAATATCTCAACTCTGCAAGTGCTAGCCAGAAATATCTCAACTATGCAAGAGCTTCCTTGCAAACTAGGCATGTGAACTTATCGTGAACACTAGGCGCAGAATAACCCATAAGCTTGTAAGTCATGCATTGAGTACCGGCACCAAACATGCATTTTTAAGTTTGTCTTCGTAGCTCGATCATACGTCAATACCCCTTCCTCCCAAGCACGGACCAATTAATCAATCAAAGGCTCCATGTACACACCCATTTTATTCCCCTGGTGTCTAGGAATTATCAACGACACGAATATGTTCTGTCTTTGAAAGCATATGGCGGGTGGGGGAGATTGATGGGGATAACGAACATGGGCCAACATGTGTATGGGGCAGTGGTCATTCCATAGGGATCGAACCCATCTATGGCCAGCACAACACGTACATCACGAGCCTTTTTGGCTTTCTCATGGTGAATGGCATCAAAGTGGGTCCATGCTTCACCATCGGATGTGTGCACCATCTTGTCTGGATTGTATCGTTTGCCATTTTTGTGCCATGTCATCTGTTTCACGGATTCCTCGGTCATGTATAGATGCTGGATCCTCGGTATGAACAGAAGGTGGCATAGGGTTATCATGGGGATGTCGAGCCGCCTCTTCTGTCCATCACTAGAGTCTACCTCCTTGAACCTAGACGATTTACACTTTGGACAGTACTTTGCCTCCGTGTATTCTTTCCTAAATAGGATGCAACCCTTCGGACATGCATGTATCTGGTCATATGTTGTCTTGAGAGCACGATGGAGTTTCTGTTCCTCGTACATGCTCTTTGGCAGAATGTGATCATCCGGAAGTAGGCTACTAATAAATGTCAACAAACCATCGAAGGCATCTCAACTCATGTTATACTATAACTTGAACGCCATTATACGTTGTCACACCCGGGCTTTAAGGGACAAAGCCGAGTGCATCTCATATATGCGCCAAAGAAGACAACACATATAATAACAGAGTGTATAGAGATAAATGTCACAATAATCAGAGTATTTATTACATAGCGGAAGTCTTACCAAATAAAAGTTAAATATAACAGGATCTAAAATCCATCCTTGGCGCCAGAAAATCAACTGGTAAACGCCACCTAGATTAAATCAAACTCCTCGCTTTGAGGCTCCTCCTGAACCACCTGTTCTTCTCCTATGGGGGGGTATGAGACAGCAAGGGTAAGCTCACACATGTTCATCGCTCAACAAGTTGTGGGGAATAATGTAGCATGAACTCACCAAAGGTGGGAGTTCATGTGATGTGTAAGGCTGATCAACATTAGGGGTTAAAACTGAGCATTGCTTTTAAGTAGTTGGTCAAAATTTTATTAGCAGTTACTAAATGTAAGTTAATACCAAACCTTAAATAAAATAATATAACAAAATTAATAATAATCTCATGCATATGCAAATGACAAAATTAAATTTAAGTTCCATAAATTAATCATCAGAGAGTCCTGAGCTGCTCATGACCATGAGCACGGCTAGTATACCAGTTTTACACTCAGCAGAGGTTGTACCCTGTACCCACAAGTCGTGTATCCCATGTCGCCAGGGTTAGCTAGATCCTTAGACACTTGCAAGAATCCCCCGTCTTACCTCCATCGCAGCAAAATCAACCCGAGAACCTCCTTGCATGCAATCCCCTACTGCCCTTGCCCCTTTCGGGTAAGGTAGTCTTCCACTAGCTTTGCTAGTTAGTTGGCCAAGGGCGTCCCATTAAACCCTTGTGGTGGCACGTGTTTCCCAAGTTAAGATCCATGTTCTAATTAACATTAATGCTCTTAACATGAACATAAATAGAATAACAAAATAACTGGAACATGGATATAATAAAATATTATCCCAAAACCATGTAAAGCAATAGCAAAACTACCCAAGTGATTCAGGGATAACAAGGTAAAGAGATAAACAGTCTAGGGTTACCTATTGGGTCCCATAAAATTTAAACCTATGCATGGTAAATGATTATAAAGAACATTATTAGGTAAAAATGTGATTAAGGGCACAACTTGCCTTCAATGAGCTCCTGCTCAGCAACTTCTATCTGCTGGGCACTAGGATCCTCAATGACTTGCTCGTCTACTCGCATCAACAAAATACATACATAGTATAGCAAAAATTAACATCGCACCAAACATGTAAACAATATACATAATAATAATCCACAAATTAAAATAAAATCCTAGGAACAAGAATTAATAATTTTGGAGTTATAGATTTTGAGATATGAATTTTCAAAGGTTTTATGTGCTTGAAATATGATTAATTGAGAGATTAATTTTATTACTGTTTTCATGTAAAAACAGAGGCTCTAGGTGATAAAAAATAATATTACAAAATTTTAGGAACTAGAATGGATCAATTTGGAGTTCATTTGAATTTTCTATGAATTAAACACTTCTAGCATTTATTTTCACATCAAAAATCAATTTCTAATTTCATTTATCTGATTTTCTTAACCTTCTAAACTGGGCCCCATTTTACAGAAAGGTCAGGGGGGCCTAACACAAGATTCCACAGACTCAGAGTACAGTCAGGGTGGACGGCGGGTTAGTTATCCTAAAACTACAGGTGCTCTTTATGAAGTTTGCCACGCGAAGGGGTATGCAAGAGCGTCAGCCGTTGGATCAAATTTGGACGGCCATGATTAGGTTCGCATAACTCTGATCCAGAACACAATCATGTCCGTTGGGTTTACTACCGACGATCGAGGATTGAGCATGCCACACACCTAATCTGACCCGCCCATATTCTATCACACAGCCTGAATGTTATAAGGCGAAGGGCTACCCATGTTTTAATCCCAGCCGCACACATGAAATCAACGGCCCTGGCGCCTTCTTCCCCAACTCCGCGGTGACCGGACGCGCCGCCGCCCTTCATCCGCCCGCCGGCGAGCAGAATTCTGGTGTTTTGAAGCGCGAAATACAAATCGGCCAGACTCTACACAATGCGGGGATAAGAATGAATTGGGAAGGGAGATCAGTACCTGTAATCGGTGAATTTTGGAGTTATAGATTAAGGCATGCTGCCCACAGCGGGTGAAGTTTTGGCGACGGAGAGTTCACATCGGTGAGAAATTCCTCACGCCCCCGTGGTTTATTTGCGAAATTGACAGCACCCAAGGCTTGTTCGACTCGCACGCGTGCCCTTCGAGTTCCCTGTCGCCGACTAGAACGCACCAAGCCTCGCAATCCACAGCGGCGACCCTCTCTTCCTCTCTGGATTCTTGGTCGGTGTGGCGGTGTTTGGTGGAGGCCTAACAAGCCGTGACGGGAGGTTGAGAGGAGCCCCACTCTTGAGTTTTATCCTAGAACCCGATCTCAACAACCCCCATACGCAGGTGGGAGTGTGGCTCCTATTTCTTCTCCGCGAACGCCGCGAGCACCATCGGCAGGGCGGCCATCGGAGACCTGGTCCTTTGGCCCCGCTTGTCAGCGAAACGTGAGGGAGGGCACGCGAGAGAGGTAGGCGCGTCGTGGTGAAGTACTGATCAGCGGCCCCGCGCGGATCCGTGAGCCGACAGCCTGGGCCCAGACGTCGATCACAGCACCAGGTTCTAGCGCGCGGGGGCGATAATCTTGCTGGGCCGACTAAGCGCGATTGAGGTGGGCTGAGGAGAAAGGAGTGGAGATGGGCCGGGTGAACAGGTGTTCTTTTCTTTTTCTTATTTATTTCCTAATCTCTTTTCTCCCTTTTCAACTTCATATTTCCTTTTCAAATTTAATTCCCATTCTTGAGTCAAATTTGCCCCTAAATCAAAGGTGCAATTTGAACATACCCAAAATGAGATGAATTTGTTTATTTATAATTTTATTTTGGTGTTGTATAATATTCTTTTTTTGCCTTCTACCTTTTCAACCCAAATCTAAATTTAGGTTTTACTTCAAATCCTCTTCTCATTATTATTATATTTTAATTCGTATTATTGTTATTCTTATTAAGTGCACAAACAAACAAAACTCATCATGATGCACAATTTAATGGCATGTCCTTTATTAAGTATTTTTTAATGAGGTGTTCACATGAGATAATAAATAGGGACAACACACACATATATAAAGGAATATAATTTCTCCTTTTAAACTTTTCTTACAAAGTGGGTATTACAAATCCTACACCCCTTAACAAGAATCTCGTCCTCGAGATTTAGGAGGAACGAGGGGAAAAGATGGGGAAAATCTATGCGAAGCTCTTTTTCTCTTTCCCAAGTAGCTTCATCTTCTCCGTGATGGCTCCATTGTACTTTGCACATCTTTATAACCTTATTTCTTGTAACTCAAGTCAATGTATCCAGAATCTTGATAGGATACTCTGTATAAGTCAAATCACCCTGAACAATGAGCTCTTCCATTGGTAGTTGTTCCTCGGGGACGCAGAGACACTTCTTCAGCTGAGATACGTGGAACACATTATGCACATCCGATAGACTATTAGGTAGTTCGAGTTGGTATGCCATCTCCCCAACTTGCCTAAAGATCATGAATGGTCCAATAAAGCGAGGGGACAATTTGCCCTTAACTTTGAATCTCCTCATTCCAAGAAGTGGTGACACCTTGGGGTACACATGATCACCTTCCTCAAACTCCAGTGGTCTTCTTCTATTATCAGCGTAGCTCTTTTGTCTGGTCTGAGCTACCCTCAAGTTCTCCTTGATATACAGACTTGTTCTTCTGCCTCTTGAATAAGTTCAGATCCAAAGAACTGTCTTCCTCCAGTCTTATCCAATCTAGAGGAATCCTGCATTTCCTGCCATATAGAGCCTCGAACGGTGGCATCTTCAGACTGGCCTGTTAACTATTATATGAGAACTCAGCATAAGGTAGACTCTTGTCCCAACTACTACCATGCTGAAGGGCACAAGCTCTCAACATGTCCTCCAATATTTGATTAGTCCTTTTAGTCTGTCCATCAGTCTGAGGATGATAGGCCGTACTAAAATTCAACTTCGTATCCATATTCTCATGAAAACTTTTCCAAAAGTTAGAGGTAAACTGTGATCCTCTATCCAAAATGATCTTCTTCGGTACACCGTGTAGAGACACAATCCGAGCCATATATAACTCTACCAATTGAGATACCTTATAAGTAGTCCTGATCAGAATGAAATGAGCCACTTTGGTCAGTCTATCCATAATAACCCATATCGAATCATATCCTCTTGGGGTGCGAGGCAATCCAGTAATGAAGTCCATACCAATCTCTTTCCACTCCCACTCGGGTATCTTTAGTGGGTGTAATAGTCCAGCTAGTCTTTGGTGTTCGGCCTTAACTCTTTGACACACATCGCACATAGCCACATGTGCAACCACATCTCTCTTCAGTCCATACCACCTGTACTTCTGCTTCAAATCCTGATACATCTTGGTACTCCCAGGATGAATAGAATAATCTGAGTCATTGGCCTCCCTCAATATAGTCTCACGAAGGCTTTCAATATCAGGAACACATATCCTGTCGTTGAACCATATGGTGCCTTGCTCATCTTCCATGAATTCCGGACCTCAACCTTCAGTAATCAGATCCTTAATCTCTTGTATTTTAGCATCACCAACTTGTCCTTTTGTGGATTTCTTGCTCCAAGGTAGGTTCCACATCAATAATAACTCCTTCAGTGTGAGCAACTATCCCTAGGTTAAGTCTCCTGAAATCCTCAACAATCTCATCGGGTAGCTAGGCAACAACAGCTGAATGAACATGCTCCTTTTGACTCAAGGCATCTGCAACCAAATTTTCCTTGCCTGGGTGATAGTGAATCTCCAAATCATAATCCTTAATAAGCTCCAACCAACGGTGTTGCCTAAGGTTGAGATCCTTCTATGTGAATATATACTTCAAACTCTTACGATTCGTGTATACTTGACACTTGGTTCCCATAATATAATGTCTCCAAATCTTAAGCGCATGCACAACGGCTGCCAGCTCTAGGTCATGGGTGGGGTAGTTCAACTCATGTTTCTGCAACTGACGAGACGCGTAGGCGATCACATGTCCTTCTTGCATGAGCACACATCCTAAGCCTTGGCCACACACATCACAATAAATGTCAAATCCCTTATGTAGATCCGGCATAACCAACACTGGTGGCGACATCAACCTCTTCTTCAATTGATCAAAGCTAACTTGGCTCTTCTCGTCCCACTTGAACTCTCTTCCCTTCTTTAGAAGCGAGGTCATGGGCTTAGCAATCATAGAAAATCCTTCAATAAATCTCCGATAATATCCTGCAAGTTCCAAGAAACTCCGAATCTCCGTAACTGTAGTGGGTATGCTCCACGCCACTATCTCCTTGACTTTAGCAGGATCCACTGATATCCTTCCATGATATGTTCAAGGAATGGCATCTCGTCAATCCAGAACTCGCATTTGCTATACTTGGTGTGAAGTTGATTGTCTCGTAGCTTCTGTAGCACCAATCTCAGATGTTTCTCATGATCACTAACACTCTTGGAATAAATAAAAATATTGTCGATGAATACTACGACAAATCTGTCCAGATACTCCATAAACACCTTATTCATCAGATTCCTAAAATAGGTCGGTGCATCAGTTAGTCCAAATGACATAACCGTGAACTCATATAAACTATATCGGGTCGAGAAATCCGTCTTGGGAATATCCGATGGCCTAATCTTCATTTGATGGTAACCCGATCGGAGATCAACCTTCGAGAATACCCTTGCACCTCTCATCTAATCAAATAAATCCTCAATGCGGGGTAATGGATACTTGTTCTCCATAGTGACATCGTTAAGGGACCTATAATCCACACACATCCTTTGTGATCCATCCTTCTTCTATACAAACAGAACCGACGCTCCACAAGGTGAAGAATTCGAACAAATGTACCCAGCCTCTTGTAACTCTGTTAATTGCTTCTTAAGTTCCTTTAGTTCTTCTACGACCATCCTGTATGACCGTTTAGAAATAGGAGCATTCTCAGGTAAGAGATCAATGACAAACTCAACTTCCCTATCTGGTGGCATCCCTGGTAACTCTTCTGGGAAGACATCCGGAAAATCTCTAACCACACGGATGTTGACACCAACAAACTTCCCATCTACTAAGAATGTCGCTAGTCTGGTGGCGGTAGTTACTGTAATTCCAACTTCAAATCTTTCTCCATTGGAACTTGTGAGTTCTATGGTTCCTTTAGCACAGTGTATAAACTGTCTTTGCCTTTCTTAACCATGACATACCAAGGATCACGTCTATAGTGCTCTCTTCTAACACTACAGGGGTAGCCCATCTGGGTTAGAAACACAGGGTAAGAAAGAAAGAGTTGTAGACAAGGCGAGTAATTATGAGAAATGTTACTGTGGGGGATTTATTAGCTAAGTAGATTAGTGTGTCACCTACCAAAGCTAACTCAATATCTTATAGTGGTACATGCTAAGATGTCCATTTATAATATCTCAATCATTCAAAGAAGCAAATCAGGCATTTATCATCAGAACAATCAACCAACATTTTTAAATAGATAAAATAGTTTTGATTTTTTTGTCTTAGGCCTCCTATCTCTTAGAAAGGTCATAAATGTAGGATTCCAAGGTGTGAAATCCATCTTGTCTCAGAGTAGAAAAGGTAAGAATGATCAGAGTAGAACAACAAAAGGTGAGACAAGATCTAGATAAGGTGATTATAGAAAGAATCAGAGTAAGGTAAGTAGGTAAAGGTTTGTCCAGTTCTATCTAGGTTTCGTCCTACAGTCAACATTTTCTCTGATACCACTTCTGTCACACCCGGGCTTTAAGGGACAAAGACGGGTGCATCTCATATATGCGCCAAAGAAGACAACACATATAATAATAGAGTGTATAGAGATAAATGTCACAATAATCAGAGTATTAATTACATAGCGGAAGTCTTACAAAATAAAAGATAAATATAACAGGATCTAAAATCCATCCTTGGCGCCAGAAAGTCAACTAGGAAACGCCACCTAGATTAAATCAAACTCCTCGCTTTGAGGCTCCTCGTGAACCACCTGTTCTTCTCCTGTGGGGGGTGTGAGACAGCAAGGGTGAGCTCACACATATTCATCGCTCAACAAGTTGTGGGGAATAATGTGGCATGAACTCACCAAAGGTGGGAGTTCATGTGATGTGTAAGGCTGATCAACAATAGGGGTTAAAGCTGAGCATTGCTTTTAAGTAGTTGGTCAAAATTTTATTAGCAGTTACTAAATGTAAGTAAATACCAAACCTTAAATAAAATAATAGAGCAAAATTAATAATAATCCCATTCATATGCAAATGACAAAATTGAATTTAAGTTCCATAAATTAATCATCAGAGAGTCCTGAGCTGCTCATGACCGCGAGCACTGCTAGTATACCAGTTTTACACTCTGCAGAGGTTGTATCCTGTACCCAAAAGTCGTGTATCCCATGTCGCTAGGGTTAGCTAGACCCTTAGACACTACCGAGGTGAATGGCTAGGGATCCACTACGAGGCCTTTACAAAGTTCCACTAGCTTCCAAAAACCCGCTATAGTTTATTGGAAGAGCACTTGCAAGAATCCCCTGTCTGACTGCCATCGTAGCAAAATCAACCCGAGAACCTCCTTGCATGCAATCCCCTACTGCCCTTGTCCCTTTCGGGTAAGGTAGTCTTCCACTAGCTTTCCTAGTTAGTTGGCCAAGGGCGTCCCATTAAACCCTTGTGGTGGCACATGTTTCTCAAGTTAAGCTCCATGTTCTAATTAACATTAATGCTCTTAACATGAACATAAATAGAATAACAAAATAACTGGAACATGAATATAATAAAATATTATCCCAAAACCATGTAAAGCAATACCAAAACTACCCAAGTGATTCAGGGATAACAAGGTAAAGAGATAAACAGTCTAGGGTGACCTATTGGGTCCCATCAAAATTAAACATATGCATGGTAAATGATTATAAAGACCATTATTAGGTAAAAATGTGATCAAGGGCACAACTTTCCTTAATGAGCTCCTGCTCAGCAACTTCTATCTGCTGGGCACTAGGATCCTCAATGACTTGCTGGTCTACTCGCATCAACACAATACATACATAGTATAGCAAAAATTAATATCACACCAAACATGTAAACAATATACATAATAATAATCTACAAATTAAAATAAAATCCTAGGAACAAGAATCATTAATTTTGGAGTTATAGATTTTGAGATATGAATTTTCAAAGGTTTTATGTGCTTGAAATATGATTAATTGAGAGATTAATTTTATTATTGTTTTCATGTAAAAACAGAGGCTCTAGGTGATAAACAATAATATTACAAAATTTTAGGAACTGGAATGGATCAATTTGGAGTTCATTTGAATTTTCTATGAATTATACACTTCTAGCATTTATTTTCACATGAAAAATCAATTTCTAATTTGATTTATCTGATTTTCTTAACCTTCTGAACTGGGCCCCATTTTCCAGAAAGGCAGGGGGCGTGACGCAAGATTCCACAGACTCAGAGTACAGTCAGGGTTGACGGCGGGTTAGTTATCCTAAAACTACAGGTGCTCTTTATGAAGTTTGCCACGCGAAGGGTTATGCAAGCGCGTCAGCCGTTGGATCAAATTCGGACGGCCATGATTAGGTTCGCATAACTCTGATCGAGAACACAATCGTTGGGTTTACAATCGACGATCGAAGATTGACCACGCCACACACCTAATCTGACCCGCCCATATTCTATCAGACGACCTGGATGTTATAAGGCGAAGGGGTACCCATGTTTTAATCCCAGCCGCACACCTGAAATCAACGGCCCTGGCGCCTTCTTCCCCAACTCCGCGGCGACCGGACGCGCCGCCGCCCTTCATCTGCCCGCCGACGAGCAGAATTCCGGTGTTTTGAAGCGCGAAATACAAATCGGCCAGACTCTACACAATGCGGGGATAATAATGAATTGGGAAGGGAGATCAGTACCTGTAATCGGAGATTAGCGCTTGCTGCCCACAACGGGTGAAGTTTTGGCGGCGGAGAGTTCACATCGGTGAGAAATTCCTCACGCCCCCGTGGTTTATTTGCGAAATTGACAGCACCCAAGGCTTGTTCGACTCGCGGCGTCCCTTCGAGTTCCCTGCCGCCGACTAGAACGCACCAAGCCTCGCAATCCACCGCGACGACCCTCTCTTCCTCTCTAGATTCTTGGTCGGTGTGGCGGTGTTTGGTGGAGGCCTAACAAGCCGTGATGGGAGGTTGAGAGGAGCCCCACTCTTGAGTTTTATCCTAGAACCCGATCTCAACAACCCCCATGCGCAGGTGGGAGTGTGGCTCCTATTTCTTCTCCGCGAACGCCGCGAGCACCATCGGCAGGGCGGCCATCGGAGACCTGGTCCTTTGGCCCCGCTTGAGTCAAATTTGCCCCTAAATCAAAAGTGCAATTTGAACATACCCAAAATGAGATGAATTTATTTATTTATAATTTTATTTTGGTGTTGTATAATATTCTTTTTTTTTGCCTTCTACCTTTTCAACCCAAATCTAAATTTAGATTTTACTTCAAATCCTCTTCTCATTATTATTATATTTTAATTCGTATTATTCTTATTCTTATTAAGTGCACAAACAAACAAAACTCATCATGATGCACAATTTAATGGCATGTCCTTTATTAAGTATTTTTTAATGAGGTGTTCACATGAGATAATAAATAGGGACAACACACACATATATAAGGGAATATAATTTCTCCTTTTAGACTTTTCTTACAAAGTGGGTATTACATACGTCCAATGGCATCCGGTTGAGAAACCTTTGTCTTACCGTGAAGGGGTTTCCGTGCCACGTCAAACATGTCGTATAACGCCTTTGCAGTCACCTCAGGCTTGTCCTTTTTACGTCCTTTGGAAAAGTATGTCTCATGATAGTCATTCAACATGTTTGTTACTCCGACATCAGCATCGTAATCCTCGACGTGTTGTCTCACCACCTCCTCTCTCGTACATTGCGCTTCACCATGAAACATCCACCGAGTATAGTCTTGCATAAATTCATTCTTCCAAATATGTTCTACCATGACCTTCTTTGTTCTTCTTTTCTTGTTGGCACATTTGCTGCACGGACATGGGACTAGACTCACTCCTTTAGCAGCTTCGCCAAATGCCCGTTCCACGAAAGCATCGATCTTCCGAATCCATTTAGGGGTGACATCATTCCTTCCTATGCGGCTCGCGTACATACACTCACGGTCCTCCATCCTCTAACGTATATAACTGAGCATAGTTTACAATAAACATGTAATGCATGGACACAATGTTTGTACCTTCTAATAGGTGAGGAGGTCCTAATTATAGGTGTACATTTGGGCCGGGCCTGATTGGGCCGGCCTGAAGCACGAAAATAGCACGGTCCATGCACGGCACGACCCGATATATCGGGCAAGGTTTGGGCCAAGGTCGCGGCCCATGGGCGAGCACGAGCACGACCCGTTTAAGACAGGCATGAAATGGCCCATATAGAGGCATGAAAAGACCCATATATTTATTAAAACCACACTTCATTCCACACTTTCATGTACTTGATAAAGAACACAAAGCTAGAGATAATGCTAGTTAGATGTTTTTTGTAGCTTTGAATTAGAGTATGTGATGTAATTTACTTTTGTTATGAACATTAGATAATAAACTGAACTTACGGACTTTGTATAGAGCTGATTATACTCTTTTTTCTAACAAAATGATTTGTAAACGAGGTAGTCATTGCATAACTTTGGTAACTTAATACAAATATTAAGTTTTCTTTTGGTCAAATTTATTTGTCTTATCTTTTATTTGGTTATTAAATTTGTTTTGAATTTAGGTCTCTGATGTGAATTCCGGGCCCTGATGTGAATTTCGGACCAAAAACTGAATTTCGGGCCAAAAATTGAATTTCGGGCTTTTATAATTTCAGGTCGCCCGAAATGAGCCTTGCACATTTAATCAATTATGTGCTGGGTCGTGGGCCGGCCCGAAATTCAAACAATACGGGCCTTTTCGGGCTTGGGTCGAGCCGGGCGGTCCAAATGTATACCTATAGTCCTAATCCCACCTGCGGTTGCGTAGATGGGGTTAGTTTCCATGCTCTACTCCGATCTGAGACAGAATTTTGGTAGCACCACCCCGATGTTCTTCGGATACACGTCCTGACAGGGAGAGTGTACTATGCGGAGAACAAAAGAGAGGTGACACCAAAACTCTATCTCAGACCGGAGTAGAGCACAGAAACTAACCCCATCTACACAACCGCATGTTGTCCAAAAAACATGGACAATTTAAAACAGATACATTTGTAGATATTCAAAGATCTGTATATCTACACCGTATCTATTTTAAATGGGAGACACCTAACTAGGTTACGTGATCTACGACCATAATGCGGAAATAGAGGTTATACCTAGGGTGGCGGTAGAGTCAGGCTAGCGGGGCTGTGGTGGGTCGGTGTAGTGGCGATGCGGCGTGGTGCAAGCAGACCCACAACGGCTAGGAAGAGGATCGTGTGGCCTAGGTACTCCGGCTTGCCTACGATACTCTCTTCTCTACAAAAAGACACAAGCATGCTAATTCAAAAAAATTCGACAGCACCTCCCCTGCACGATGAGGTTTTAAATCCTGAAAAATAACAGCATGTTGGCTGACATGCACATACACATGATCTCAAGTGAACTTCTACAATATATAGTTTGCATTTTGTTGAACATCCAATTTGATGGTCAAAGTTAAGAGAGGTTAACTTAGGATAAACTGACATAAAAGTATAGTTAAACAAAGATAGTTAAACAAGAATACATTCACCCATATTTTATTTAGTCTAAAGTGCTAAATACAATGATTAGTGATTGCTACTGCATCGATCTAGAAAATACAGTTCTCGTCTAGCTACTGCATCGATTAAGGATTGCTACTGCATTGATCTATAGTATTCTCGTTCAGATCGATCAAGTAATACCTAAGGTGACGGTGATGGCTAGGGCCGGCTGTGGTGGTGATGGTCAGGGGTGGAAGAGGCGTGGCCGAGCGCTGACCCGATGGCGGAGCACGAGGTGACAAGGACGACCGGGGGTGGAGGCTAAAGTATATTTTGTTTTTTGTTTTTACCAAACTTTTTGTGGTGTGTTCCTACACTATATAGACCTACATGATCCATTTTGGCACAATTATAAAAGTGTTTGCTATAACTATTAGATTTCGTTCGTTTAATTGAATTTCTTCGGATAATTCAAATTTGAACTGCAAGTCACTCGAAAAATGGAAAACCTTGAATGCAAAAATGATATTCATGTTATTTAGCAAAAGTTAGGGCCTATTTCAGGAACAGACCAGAAATTTTCAAGCACCATGCTCATGAAACATGACAGTGAACTTGTGATCCAGTTGTTTTAAAATTGTATAAAGTACAAACAAAGTCAGAAAATCATGAAACCTGTCGACATGTCATGATATCATATGTAGAGACTCTGATAAAAATTTGAGACTGTTTCGAAAAAGTTGTCACACACCATGTGTAGAAACCTATCTGGCCTTCACATGAAATCATAAAACATTTGTGGAGGCCGGCTAGGTTTTTACACATAGTATGTGACAACATTTTTAAAATAGTGTCAAATTTTTATCAGTCTCTACATATGATATCATGATATGTTGACAATTTTCATGATTTTTAGACTTTGTTTGTGTTTTATACAATTTAAAACAACTAGATCACAAGTTTGCGGTCAGGTTTCATGAGCATGGCGTTCGAAAATTCCGTTCTATTCCTGAAATAGGCTGTACCTTGTGCTAAATAACAGGAATACCATTTTTGCATTCACGATTTTCTATTTTTCAAGTGACTTGCAGTTCAAATCTGAATTATCCAAAGAAATTCAATTAAATGAACTAAATCTAATAGTTATAGCAAATACTTTGGTAATTGTTCCAAAATTGAACATGTAGGTCTACATATTGTAAGAACACACTACAAAAAGTTTGGGGAAAAAAGAAAAAACAAATATACTTTGCCGAGTGTCAAGGAAAGACACTTGGCAAAATATTTTTTTATCGAGTGTTTGTCAGGTAACACTCGGCAAAAAAGAAATTTGTCGAGTGCCAACGTCTGACACTTGGCAAAGTTAACGGTCATCAACTATAGATGGTGGTTGACAGTCCATTATCGAGCGTCGCGTTTCGACGAGAGCTTGACACTCGGCAAAGCCTCCTTTGCCGAGTGTCTTTCTATGTCGAGTGTTGTGCCCTCGACAAATTAGGTCTGTGTCGAGAGTCTTATTTCGCCGAGAGTGACACTCGGCGAAGCATGCTTTCCTGAGTGCCCATAAATTGCACTCGGCAAAGTGCCGAGCACTCGACAAAGACCCGGATTCTGGTAGTGGTTGCAATCTACGATCACCCACACCATGTGTGCTTCGTAATTCGAGAAACCAAAATAATAGAAGTCATCTCAGCATTAAATTAAAGCAACCTCATAGGCATGTATAACCAGTGGCAGAGCTCTGTAAAAATGACGCCTAGGCCACTTACAAATGTGACGATGTACTACTTGTCTTTTAATTTTTCGTGCTTTAGGGGTAGTAATATGTAAAACAATCCAGTGGAACTGTGGCAGGTAGGGAAAGGAGATCAGACATTTGTGAACAATTACTCACAATAGGGGAGAATCACGGGCACATGCAACAGTCAGTCAGCACTCAGCACACAACGCTCGCCGCTAAGGTGGTCGCTGCCCATTGGCCAGGGAGGCGCTCCGCCCTCGCCTATGAATAAGAAAAGAAAGGGAATCAGGTTAAGTAAGTTGTATAGTTTGGAAGAAGATGTAATGGCAAGGGCGGATTTGGGCGATGGTGCAGCGCTAGTGCAGGCTACGCGCGCGTCACTGCTACAGGGTCGCAGGGAGGCTGGAGGCGGACTAGCGGAGGTCGGACTGGCGGTGGCAGATGTCTGAGTCAGAGCCGGCCCGACCACCTCGGAGGTTGCTGCCTTGTGCCCTTACTGGATCTGTAGAGCCTGAAGGCGTGGAGAGTGATAGAGGACTGGATGGAGGCGGCCGCGTCGCTGGCAATATAGGAAGCGCAGCCGCACAGGTTTGCGAAATAATTGAAAGAGTTTATGTTCTCGTGACTCGAGCGACTGAGGGAGGCCGCCAGCGCTAGGCTCAATCGCTGCAAGCAGGAGGTCTTTGTTGGGGCGAAGGCGAACACGCCACGCTTCGCTCGACGACATCTACCTCATGCTCTGCATGGACGGAGGCTGCTCCCACAGGCTCCACCGGACAGACCGAGGACACTGTCCATACGGAGGCCCGTTCGGCCCCCTTCGCTTCGGCAAGCCAAGACGAAGGCCCCGCGAAGACCATGAGGCCTCGTCCCCCTAAGAGCAGGGAGGGGCCCGTGTGCAATTCGGCCCATGTAGCAAGGCCCCGCGTCCAGACGCGGCGTGGGCAGTGTGGGTTGGGCCGAGTCTGTAATAAGGTATGCTGTAATGACTCGTTGTAACATCCTCTCGAGGGAATATTCTGGGGATAAACTAGGTAATTGAGGGTCTAAATGTCTTTCACAGGGTCGGGCAGTCCCTCGATTACCTATAAATACACCCGTACTGTGCCAAAGCGTGAGGGGAGAAAAACATTGTGGCTTTGACACCCCGTGTTTGTGCTACAAATCCTTTTTCTCATTTCCCATTGGATCTAGTTGTCCTGAGAGGCTGGTTCCAACAGTCTTTTAGGCCACATTTTTAGGCTTAAATGTACTTTGGGCTAGATTTTTTTGGTTGAAAGAACCCCTATATACAAGAGGATTTTTTGGTTGCGCCCCGGGCCATGGCCCAGGTGGCCCGGGGCCCAAATCCGCCCCTGTGTACAACCCATTTAATGTAGTGTCTCTTGAAGGGTGTCTAGGGGTTAAATTAAAAAATGGTAGAGACAAGCTCTTCGCGAAGAACTCGTCTCTACATAACTATCCATACATATTATCTCTTAATATTTATGATCCAGAGTCTCATGATTGTGTCATGCAGTCTCTTAATTGGCTCTTGTACTTAGAACACCGATCTAGAGTCTCAGAGTTTTACATGCTCTTATAAATTCTATTGGGATATATACAAAAGACACTACCGGAATCCGTCTCTATGCCGAGTGCTCGACGCTTTGCCGATTATAATTTATCGAGCACTCGGCAAAGCATTCTTTATCAAATACCACTTTTGGCGAACCAAGACTCTTGGCACTCGGCAAGTGTCAGCTGTGTCCAGTAGTGAGGACTCTAGAAAAGGCACTCCCTTCTTATAATAATGATATGTATGTTTTGTGCGAGAGAAGTCAAAGTTTCACAAACTTTGTCAAACAATTAATCAAACTATACATATAAGTCCAGGTTATAAATCTTGTATCAATAGATTTGTATTTAGAGCGTTTCAAAAATGATGTTGATTGTTTAGCAAATGGCAATATATGAAAAAGTTAACATCTATTTTCATTATTTTTTCCACTTATCAAGGTAAGTTCATTGTTTAGAGACACAGAGGACAGTAGTCCGTGGTTATTATGTGTCCTTAGGGCTAGTTTGGTGACAAGGGATCACAGGGGGATTGAGGGGAAATTTTGTTTATTTCCCCCCAATCCCTCCGTGATTCCTTTGTCACCAAATCATCACTTAATGTACGTTAATTGTCCTTGGACGAAGACCGAAAAAGTTTGCACAGTGCACAAATATATATATAAACAGTAACTGGTTGATGCAATTAAAAAACACCGGTATGGTCATACAGTGTGCATGGACATGTGATCGTCAGCTGACTTGTCTGTTTGACTCCGCATCATTTGATTTGTCTTTTCTGAATAACACCTGCTTTAGTTTCTAAACCAGAGGAATTAATTTTTTAAATAGCCTGCGAGGCCATCTCCACCGGATCCCCTATTTCAAATTTTACTACATAAACATTGTCATATATATAGTTTCACGTACCTATTTTACATGATCTAGATAAAACTGCCTTACATCTCCCAGCAGCAGCCTAGTCGCGTACAGCAGACCTAGTTTATGTGCGATGTCATCATTCAGTAAATTGAGAGCGCAAGTGAAAATTTTCAACAACACTCCAGAACATTGTTACTATGATTTAGAAGGTAGGGAACAGAGACAATACCCCAACAAGATCTATGCCACAACTTCAGAACAGTACAGGGCTTTCTTTCAAGATCACAACGATAAGCAGACCTCAGGATTGAAGCACGGCATGCTAATAGCTCAGGGTTGGCAGAAGGCGCCGTGGGGCGGCGAGCTATCCCTGCTCAAGCTTTAATTCCCAGTACTTGAAGTTGAATCTTTATTAATAAACCCGCTTCTTGAGAAGCCAGCCAATTCTGCCCACTTTATTACGCCATCCAAGAAACCAAGTCCATACCTGGCTAGATTCGATTCAGACATGGACACCCTGATCGATCTCCCAGCTTCCTAGTCCTGTCCTGGCTACAGTGTAGAAGAGCCTATATATAACTCCACATTATCGTTTCAAATGCATGCATCACACTCGATCTACACTCACAGAGTGCCGGCCCGTTCTTCACTGCCCACAAAGGCTGGAGCCATGTGGCAGCTGTCTAGGGCTTACCGCATGGCCTCCTTCTGTCTCATCAGCCTGGCCGCCGCCGCCGTCTCTCCGGCGACCGGCGACATGGCTGATACCGTCGACATGATGTGGGGCAACACACAGGTGCTCTACGACAGCTCCTCCGGCCGCCAAACGGTGTCGCTGTCCCTCGACCGCTGGACGACCTCTGCGTTCCGCTCCAAGAGCACGTACCTCTTCGGGAGATTCGACGTCGACATCAAGCTTGTCCCCAGGGACTCAGCTGGCACTGTCACCACAGTATATGTGAGTAATCTAATTAAACAAGAAACCACCACCATCGTCGTCATTCAGGCCCCTATTATATATCTTATACGTCGTACAGCCTAATTAACCATTATTCTCTCTTTCTCTCTCTTTTTCTCGATTGGAACGTGTAGATGGTAACAGAGGGGCCATGGCAGTACCACGACGAGATCGACCTTGAGTTCCTGGGGAACACCACCGGTGAGCCATACACCTTGCACACTAACATCTACGCAAGAGGGAAAGGTGACCGAGAAATGCAGTACCGTCTTTGGTTCGATCCCACTGAAGACTTCAACACCTATTCAATCATATGGAACCCGCATATGATCTTGTAAGTCATACTCATATCCGCGTTTTTATCTTGTTGAAATTAACAGTACTCTAATCCATTTGCCCTGTTGCTGGTTGGGATACAGAATACTTGTCAATGGCGTACCGTTGCGGCGGATGAAGAATCGGATGAGGGACGACACTCCCTTCCCGCTCTTCCAGCCTATGCGGCTGTACGCCAGCATCTGGGACGCCGATGAGTGGGCGACCCAGGGCGGGCGCATCAAAACCGACTGGTCCCATGGGCCCTTCACAGCCTTCTTCCGGAACTACACCGCCAACGCTTGTGTCCCCTACAACAGGGCCTGGATTTGCGGCCAGGGTTCAGGCGACAGCAGTTGGTTCAACCAGGAACTGGACGAGGAGGGCCAGCAGAAACTGAGTGAGGTGAATGGTAGGAACAAGATATACGACTACTGCACTGACTCCAGGAGGTTCCCTAGCGGATACCCTCCAGAATGTGGGTCACAGTAGCAAGGCTAAGAGTACTGCAGGATGTAGATCCATTCGTTATGAGTATGATCATTATTATAGCAAATAGTATTTTTCATTCGTTATGAGTATTTTTATGTTCGCTGTTCATGTGTCAAATAATTTATCGTGAAAATATACACTACTAAAAAAGAGTTGTATACCTGCTGTGAGGTCTAATTTCTAAAAACAATTTTGGTTATCGAACACCGGTAAAATAAAATGGCTTGCCCAACATTTAGAACCGTAAGTGGAAACACGTTTTTACTAGCGGTTTTCTTAATTAACCGTAAGTGAAAAATAGATTTCTACTGGCGGTTTTCTTAAGTAACCGCCATTAGAAATAATTTGAAATCGATTTTTTGATTTTTTTTTCAAATGATCTCATATAAAAAACCAACAAAATAAAAGTTATAGTTCTATAAAAGTTATGGAACTTTATTGTTGACAACCTTTTCATTTGAAATCATATATTTGGGCTCTCAAAATTTCATTTGAATCTATCAAATTTAAAATGCAAATTTTTGCAAAAGACTTCATATGGAAAAAGTACCAAAATAAAAGGTGTACAACTTAAAAAGTTATTCAACTTTGTGGTTGAAATTTTTTTCGTTTGCATTCGTTTGTAGCCTTAAACAATCAATTTACATTCGGTTTGTTGGAACATGTGGGCAACACAACCGCAATTAAGGCACGAGGCATGTGATGTGTGGAGTGGTAAAGAAGGCTTCACATGAGGGTGATGTCGTGGCTTCGATTCCCACTCACCGCATAGCACATGAATTTTGTAGCTCAATCGCCAATGGAAACCGATTCCCACCAGTGATTCTCAACTACCCACCTATAAAAAGACCGATTTCTACAGGCCCTTAGCACTGGCAGTTCTGAAAAATGCCTGCAAAAAAGGTTCTTAACCGCCTCTATATAGCTTCTTTGTACTAGTAGTAGAATCAAAACATCATCTAGTGAGTCAGATTTGTGACTCGCTGTCAAAGGAAAATGTGAACGGTGAATCACGACTATTATGCTTCTTTGTAGTAGTTGATATTTTTTGTATCTAATATATATTTAGATGTGCTTATTTAAGTAGGGTATGTGTGTGATTGAGGTGGATATAAATTACCCATTGTTATGCGGGTATGGGTAGTACATACCATACCCTTACCTTTCTACCCGATGGGTACACAATTGTACTCATATGCTCTGCCATAACTCTGAATTCCACCTTGGCCAGCTGGCAGAGGGATCCCAATTACATGTTGCATAAGGGTCGAGTCATGCCGAAGCTCAGTTTTAACGGGCTCATCACCATACTCATAAGCTTTTCCCTTTTCTTCTCGTCAGTTTTCACATAAAACCATTCATTGGTCCAGCCAGTCAGCCATTTTGTGCGATAACCAACCACATGTGCTTTAGTATCCTTTGGGTATGCGAAGTTGTAGCATCCGAAGTTCTTGTGCAGACCATCAGCTCTAGCCTTCGTCTGATAATAGAGTTCGTGCACCCGGCAAAACCCTTCGGCATTCGCACTCTTCCCTTGGCTTCGGAGAGCCCATATGTACAAGCTAAGTCTAACAATGGCATTGGGGGTGAGTTGATGAAGGTAAATCTCGAACTTCTTCAAGACCTCACCGATCATCTCGTAAAGGGGAACTGAAATCCTGCCCTGAAGAAGCTTTTAAAGACTACGACTTCATCATCTTTTGGCCATGGAATCACCTCTTCACCAGCAAAATGAACTAGTCTGTCATAATTCTCTCCAAAGTATCCTAGTTTTTTCATTAAAATTAAAACCTCTGCTTTAACTGTGGATTTCCCAAATTCGATATGGCAGGGTTTGTTTGGGCTCAACATGCTTTCATCATCCTCATCTTCATTTTTACTATCAATTTCAGCGATAGTCTGTTCAGCTTCGGCATCAACAACACCTTCGACAATGGTGTCTTCTTGCACAACCAACCCGGAACGCCTCATCATTTCTGAGATAGAAGCTATCTTAGAAGTCCCAGTCTCTTCTCCTTCACCTGTTACCCTAGCAGTGGATCACACCCTAGCCATTTTGGTTCTTGACAAACGAAGCTTAAACGATTGGACGTTTGTCCGAAGTTTCAGCAGCAAGCTTGCACGAAGCAGGAAGCTTCGGCTTCAGTAGAATTTTTCAGCAGCGCAACGACACAGTAGTAATGAATGTTGTGGTAACTTCTCAGCAGCCCATCTATTAAATAGCATCGCAGGTGAAGAAGGCGAACCGTCGAGACGCGCCAACTGGCTGACCGGAGGGCCGGTAACCGCCATAAGTTTTATATTCGTTTCTTAATAACAAGCTCAGGGAAGGTGTTTTTCGGACCTTCGGCATCCAGAAGCCTTCGTGTTTTTTGAGGATCGAGCTCGTTATGAAAAAACGATCTAGCACCGCGAAGGGGCTACTGTTGGGGGCCTTCCTCTTCCGAAGGTCCTCAAAGACACAACCAACCTTTTCTTTCTAGTGTATTACTAAATATTACAGGACCTTCGTCATAAGAAAAGCTTCATGATGAGTATCTTTTTCCCTGCCGAAGGTCATGGAGACGAAGTCATTGTCTGAAAACGATAACAACGAATGTCGAAGATATAGCTGAAAGACGACAACTTCGGCTTAGGGTGGCGACGAAGGTCAAGTATGATGCCTGTTGGGGACTTGTTCTCAAATGCTATGAGTTAAGAATAAGGCAACACATATAATGTTAAACATTAATGCCCTTCGTCCATCGAAGCATTATTTCCCTTGAGATATAATGATCTTCGGACGAAGGTCATGAAGGACATACCTTCATCATTACGGCATACAATAACGAAAAGAGAATCACATGAAATGTGGAAGATAACATGAACATTTATGTATCATTATCAGTTCATTTCTATTTTATTAACATGGAAAAATAGAAATGATATCAAGTTACAAATGTACCTTCGACTTGAAAGAAGACAAAAGTATAAGCGTGACGCAAAAGCAAATGCCAAGTCAGCGTGAACAGTACGGGAGCACTGTTCATCTATTTATAGGCACGAGACGCAGCCCATGTAAAATTACACTCATGCCCTTTACATTTGCTAATGACTCTATAGTAATCCATCGAGGTCTAAATAGCCTTTTCCCTTTTAAGTCGGTTCCCCTTTCTGCTATCATGCCGAAGCTCCCCTGCGCACAGCTTCAGCTCTGCGCCAACCTTCATATTCTTTGTACTTCTTCACATTGTGGTTCTGATCTGAGTTCGAAGGTACCTGTTCATGTATTATACTCCAGAAACATTGTTAAATCATGTTTTTGAGGACCTTCGGAAGACGAAGGCCCCCAACATTAGCCCCTCGCAAGGTTAATTTGTTAGAATAACGAATTCAGATTACGATATGGACGAAGGCCCTAAGACGAAGGTCCGAAAAACATCTTCCCTTTGCTAGAATAGCAACAGTCAATGATAGACGGGGCCCTCCAACTTGGAGCGCGCTGGGCATATAAATAAGAACTCACCCCAAGCACATTTTCTATGCTACTTGCCGCCTGTTTTGTTTGCTCAATTTCTTAGCTCTTGCCTACCAAAGCTTGCTTGGTTTTTTAGATTTTCTAAGCTTCAGCTTTAAGAACACATTTTCACCATTTTCGAAGAGAAGATGTCTCAAGACAAGAAGATAGTTGATGAAACGAAGCTAACCGAAGAGGAGAAGCTTCTTGAGGAAAAGACTGTTGGATTCATTGAGTCAATTGCAAAGACAAATACAGAAAAGATTACAAAAGAAATTCTAGAGGGCTTATCTGAAGATACCGATGACAGCGACAGTTATGATGCGGAAAGTGGGGGCGAAGACTCCAAAGATCGGCCCTGGCGACCAAGTCACGCAGTCTTCGGGAAAACGACTATCAGACAGAGTCATCTTGATAACATGAGAGGAAGGTATTTTCGAGATTTATCTATTGTGAGGGCTGACAACGGAGATAGGACTGTTCCTGTTCCTGAAGAAAATGAAGTCGTAATCTACCGAAGCTTCTTCAAGGCTGGGCTTTGGTTCCCCTTAAGCAGATTTGTGGTTGAAGTTTTAAAGATATATGAGATTTTCCTTCACCAGTTTACCCCCGAAGCAATTATCATAATGGGAATCTTCGTCTGGGCTGTGAGGAGTCGAGGTTTGGAGCCAAGTGCAAAATGTTTCTGCAGTATGCATGAATTGTGCTATGAAACGAAACCCTGGGGTAAAGAACAGTACCATAACAATTTTGGTTGCTACAGCTGCGTTGCTCATTCTGGCTCAAGCTACCCAGTACCAACCTTTCAGAAGAGATGGCCCAGAGCCTGGTTGGAGGAGTGATTTTACGTGAAGAATGATTTAAAAGCAAGAGAAGATATTAAAGAAATCATCATGCGCCCCATCTGGTCGCGCTTCGGCCTCCGAAAGCCGAAGGTGGAGATTGATGAGGTAGCCGAAGCATGCCAAAGGGCCTCCAGCACAGTTTGCGCATTTATTGGGACAAGAGACTTAATCCAAGAGCACGTGGCCTACAGAATATGGCCACTGATAGACATCTGGGAAATGCCAAAGTAAACCATTACTAACCCTAGCGAAGGTGGTTTGGTTCGATTGAAATATACCTTCAGGTTTAGAGACCAATTTATCGAACTAGACGACGACTGGCTGAAGTGTGTCGAAAATACTAGCGATGAGCTACTTGGAGCATACTCCAAGTCTGAAGATAACGCACTATCAGCGGCCTTCGGGAGCCGAAAAAAGAAAAGGCTAAATAGAGTTTTTGATGCTATTGGATTTGTGTACCCTGATTACCACTACCCACCGTAGGGGCAAAAAAGAAAGGGTACAACTTCTGGGAAGACTGGTGCTTCGGTTACTCCAAGCGAGCCTGCGCCGAAGAGGAAAAAGCTGAAGGTCCTTACCCACCGACCGCGCTACATTGAACCGGCCACCGTTCCCGAATTTGGTGGTGAAACCTCTTCGGCTATTGAAGCGAAAGAACCTGCTTCTCCCACGCAAAAGATTGAAGAGCTGGCTGCAATGCCGAAGGCATCCTCAGCCAAACAAGCTGAGACAAAGGCCGATAATATTGAAGAGACAGGAGTCGAGGGGACGAAAATATTAGAAATTCTAAGCCCTTCGGCAGAAGTGACAGTGCCGAAGGCACAAAAAGGTCTTACAGCGACCCCCAAAAGGAAAAGGATGGCCAGTGTACTAGATGTGCTGGAGACAATAAAAACTTCCAGATCTACTCCAGGGAAAACTGCCGAGGCTCCAAAAGCGCAGATTGAGACAAAGCTGACCGAAGCCGAAGCTACAAAGAGCCAGGCCGAGACCGAAGCTGGGCCTTCAGAGTCCGCTAAGGAGAAATGCTTGGAAACCAGAGAAAAGCCGGCGGAAAAAGAAGCTGTAGAACAAATTCTGCCTGGAAAAGCTGCCACTCCTACTCCCAAAGCGCCTTCCGAAGTTCTTGATTATATTATACGGCACGCTTCGGGAAAAAGATTATCTGAGGAAGAGATTTTTGAAACTAAACACTATGCCCAAGAACTAAAGTATTCGAAAGGGGCCTTAGTGTTTAATGGCACAGACGAAGATGACTTCTTATACTGCCTCCCAGACAACAAAGAATTATCTGTCTGTCGGGAGATGGCCAGAAGTATGGGGTTCCCGAAGCTTGAAGCTGGCCTCTGCGCCATGACGAAGGACGATCTTGCAGATAGCCTCACATATAACAGTCTGAAGGTAAAAAATTGTATATTTGGAAGTTTATGAATTTTGAATTATTCTTTTGCTCTTATACTAATTCTTTTCATATAGGGTTTAATACTTAGCAACACCTTAAGGGCGCAAAAGAATGCTGAAGACGAGAGCTGCACTATTGCTCTCAACAACCTTCGAACAGAGGTTATTAAGCTGAGGAACGAAGCTTTGGAAAAAGATAGAATTCTACTTACATTGGTAGACAAGGTAAAGGGGGATGAAGCTAACTACAAAACCCAATCTGAAATCCAAATGAACGAGATTGAAAACCTCCAAAAGCAACTGGCCGAAGCCAAATTGAAATGCGCTATTGCCGAAGCTGACCGAGATGTCAGTGATTACTGGAAAAATTATTGGGAGAAAACAGTTGCAGAACTTCGCTCATTAAAAGAAAGATGTTATGAAAAATCTGTGGAATGTGTGAAGAAAATAAAAACTAGCTTCGCCAATGTTGGTGCATATTCAAGCGAAGATAACTTCATACGGGGCGATCCCGAAGGCCCAATTGAATGGATCAGCAGCGAGGCCGAAGCCTTTGAGGAGATTTTAAGTGACCGTGGGGACGTCTGTGCCTTCTCTAGTGCGAGGGGAATTGCAGCTATTTTGGAGAAATCAGGTTGTGATCATGTGAAAACTTTGGCCCAAGCCGAAGCTGCTTTATCGGTTGACGATACGAAGGACCCCTCGGCCGAAGCAAGCTTAGTAGGCGGAAATTTTTTTACTGACATCTGGGAAAATGGTGGCCGAGGGATGGCCCATGAATTAACAAAGAAGAGCGAAAAAGATACTCATGATGCTAGGGAAGCAACAAAGGCAGCTGAAAAAGCTGCAGAACTCGAAAGGCGGATAGGTATTGCTTAATGGGTTTTAACTTTAGTGTTTATTTTTGTGAGTTCGAACTGATTTACGTTTTCTACCGCAGCTGAACTATCGCCTCCCCCTGAGCCCTTCGAGTCATTGGCCGACCTAGAGGCAAAGGAATCAGCAGAAATTATTAGCATGGCTGAAACTATTGTAGACGAAGTCGTTACCCAACTGCTGACTGAAGCTGCAGATAAAGTTTTGAAAGAAGAAGAATAGCTATTGTAAAAACATTGCTAGAATATTAATGTAACATTTGATGAACTATGTTTGTAATATTTGGTGCTCATGGGTTTTGAATGTAATATATGAATGGTTTTGTAATTTATTTCTTTACGATGCATGAAACTTTTATGTACATACCGTTTTTGAGCCTTCGGCGAAAAAAACACCTTCCCTTCTTTTCATGCTTCATAAAGAAAATCTTTTATGCTTCGTGAGAAATCCTCCAATCGTCGCAAAAACATTAATGCTTCGTCAATAATGGATTTTTTCCTCCTCATCAGAGTACTTCGTAAAAAGTCGTCCAAGCGTTGCCAAAACATTAATGCTTCATCAACAATAGATTTCTTCCTCCATATCAGAGCTGATGAAGCTGTATTTCTTCAAAACTTATTTTGTGCCTTAGCACAATTTCACTTTATCGAAGCATTCTCCGAAGGTCAACATTGTATCCCCTTCTTGTGCTATTGATGCAATATGATGTATGATGTTATGTTATGCGAAATGATGTTATGCTATGCAAAATGATATCTGTGCCGAAGACACACACATATCCCCATAGTGGAACACACAATCTCTTTGCCGTTTATTTTTCGGCTTCACCGTTTATTTTTTGGTGTATCAGCGCTGACTTTTCGCTGTAAGTTCTGCATTCACTTAGGAACGTCTTTTGAACTTCTTCGCCTTCTATTTCGGCGGTATTTGCGTTGACTTTTCGCGCTTCGCCTTATATTTCGGCGGTATTTGGCTTTGCATTCCCTTTGGAACGACTTTTGAGCAGAAAACTTACACTGCGCTCCCTTAGGAACGACTTTTTGTAGCTTCGGCAAACTTACACTGTGTTCCGTAGAACAACTTTTTGTAGCTTCCGAGATGCTTGTGATGTAATTTTTAGCCGCGCGTTCTCTTAGAAACGACTTTCTGTGCTTCAGCGACTTTTTTAGATTCCGTAAGTTTGTGGAGAAGATATATTTTCACTATGGTAAAAATGAAGCTATTACAATGAATTGAAAATGACAAGAAAACTAGGTTTTTGATAATTGTTCCTTAATAAGAAAGAAAATGATAATGAATGTAAAAACTGTTTCAGGGGTAGGATATCTCTCAATAGATATGCTTCGATTCTGGTACAGTACTGTTGACTGTGCGAGCTTCGGACTCCTCCCTGAAATCTCGCTGTTGGTGGGTCTGCTGGCTCCCTTCTGGCTGTTGACCTCGTGGATATGCAGGTTGTAGTGGTGGCAGAGGTGGAGGTTGTGGCCAAGATGCCTGTGGCTAGCTAGCCAAAGCAACAGAAGCTGTAGGATGGTTACCCACATACTTTGGTATGTAGGGTGAGTGATACGAAGCAGTGTGCATGACTTGCTTCGGCTGGTTCTGCTGAGCTGCGGCTTCTGCTATTTCCTTTTGTTTCTGAATGGTGACATGGTATATCCTTGTAGTATGGCCCTTGTCTTCACCACAGAATAAGCAATAAATTTTCCTAGGTTGATCCCCAAACCTTCCTCCGAAGCCCCTGGCGCCTTTGCCTCTTGGAGCTGGCGACCGAAGATAGCATTGTTGCTGCCCCGAAGCTTGCGAGGAATATTGTGGCCTCTGTTGTTGACTTCCTCTGTCATCACTCTGAGTGGAGTGGATTGACCTGACATGCCTTGGATGGATTCTCCCTCCGAAGCCCCTGGTCATCTCAGAGAACCTGTAGGCTTACTCCCTTCTTTGACGAAAATCATTGTCAGCGCGGATGTATTCATCCATCTTTTGAAGTAGCTTCTCCAAAGTCTATGGAGGCTTTCTGGCAAAGTACTAGGCAGTAGGTCCTGGACGAAGCACCTTGATCATGGCCTCAATGACAATTTCATTGGGCACTATAGGCGCTTGTGCTATCAAGCGCAAGAACCTTCGGACGTATGCTTGGAGATACTCCTCATGGTCTTGCGTGCATTGAAACAAAGCCTGAGCTGTAACTGGCTTCGTCTGAAAGCCCTAGAAACTTGTTACCAGCATATCTTTGAGCTTCTGCCATGAAGTAATAGTTCCTGGCCGAAGAGAAGTGAAAGGGAATTAGGCTTACACCTAGTTCCTAAATAATTTTGGTGGTTGAATTGCCCAACACAAATCTTTGGACTAACTAGTTTGCTCTAGTGTATAAGTTATACAGGTGTCAAAGGTTCACACTTAGCCAATAAAAAGACCAAGTGTTGAGTTCAACAAAAATGCAAAGGGGCAACCGAAGGCACCTCTGGTCTGGCACACCGGACTGTCCGGTGTGCCACCGGACAGTGTCCGGTGCACCACTGGACATGTCCGGTGCACCAGAGGACTTCAACTCGAACTCGCCACCTTCGGGAATTTCCAGAGGCCACTCCACTATAATTCACCGGACTGTCCGGTGTGCACCGGACATGTCCGGTGCTCCAAGGAAGGGCGGCCCCCGGAACTCGCCAGCCTCGGGTTTTCATTCCAGCCGCTCCGCTATAATTCACCGGACTCTCCGGTGTGCACCGGACTGTCCGGTGCATCTGCGGAGCAACGGCTACTTCAGGCGCCAACGGCTACCTGCAGCGCATTTATTGCGCGCCAGCGCGCGCAGAGGGCAGGCACGCCCATGCTGGCGCACCGGACACTCTACAGTACGTGTCCGATGCGCCACCGGACATCATGGCGGGCCCAGAAGTCAGAACTCCAACGGTCGATTTCCAACGGCACTGGTGACGTGGCGGGGGCACCGGACTGTCCGGTGTGCACCGGACTGTCCGGTGCGCCATCGAACAGACAGCCCAGCCAACGGTCAAGTTTGGTGGTTGGGGCTATAAATACCCCAACCACCCCACCATTCATTGCATCCAAGTTCTCTACTTCCCAACTACTACAAGAGCTCTAGCATTCAATTCTAGACACACCAAAGAGATCAAATCCTCTCCATATTCCACACAACGCCCTAGTGACTAGAGAGAGAGATTTGCTTGTGTTCTTTCGAGCTCTTGCGCTTGGATTGCTTCCTTCTTTCTTGATTCTTTCTTGTGATCAAACACTCACTTGTAATTGAGGCAAGAGGCACCAATTGTGTGGTGGCCCTTGCGGGAAGTTTGATTCCCAAGTGATTTGAGAAGAGAAGCTCACTCGGTCCGAGGGACCGATTGAGAGAGGGAAGGGTTGAAAGAGACCCGGCCTTTGTGGCCTCCTCAACGGGGAGTAGGTTTGCAAGAACCGAACCTCGGTAAAACAAATCCGCGTGTCACACTCTTCATTCGCTTGCGATTTGTTTTGCTCCCTCTCTCGCGGACTCGTTTATATTTCTAACGCTAACCCGGCTTGTAGTTGTGATTATTTTTGAGAATTTCAGTTTCGCCCTATTCACCCCCCCTCTAGGCGACTTTCAATTGGTATCAGAACCCGGTGCTTCATTAGAGCCTAACCGCTCGAAGTGATGTCGGGAGATCACGCCAAGAAGGAGATGGAGACCGGCGAAAAGCCCACTACAAGCCACGGGAGCACTTCATCGGAAGAGTCCCGCACCAAGAGGAAGGAGAAGAAGAAGATCTCCTCCAACAAAGGGAAGGAGAAGAAATCTTCTTCTCACCACAAAGAGAAGAAGGAAAAATCTTCTTCCCACAAGCCGCGTCGGAGTGGGGACAAGCAAAAGAGGATGAGGAAGGTGGTCTACTACGAGACCGACACTTCATCAACATCAACCTCCGACTCCGATGCACCCTCCGTAACTTCTAAACGCCAAGAGCGTAAGAAGTTTAGTAAGATCCCCCTACACTATCCTCGCATTTCTAAACATGCACCTTTACTTTCCGTCCCATTAGGCAAACCACCAACCTTTGATGGTGAAGATTATGCTAGGTGGAGTGATTTAATGCGATTTCATCTAACCTCACTCCACAAAAGTATATGGGATGTTGTTGAGTTTGGTGCACAGGTACCATCCGTAGGGGACAAGAATTATGATGAGGATGAGGTGGCCCAAATCGAGCACTTCAACTCTCAAGCGACAACAATACTCCTCGCCTCTTTAAGTAGAGAGGAGTATAACAAAGTTCAAGGGTTGAAGAGCGCCAAGGAAGTTTGGGATGTGCTCAAAACCGCGCACGAAGGAGATGAGCTCACCAAGATCACCAAGCGGGAAACGATCGAGGGGGAGCTCGGTCGGTTCCGGCTTCGCAAAGGTGAGGAGCCACAACACATGTACAACCGGCTCAAGACTTTGGTGAACCAAGTGCGCAACCTCGGGAGCGTCAAGTGGGACGACCACGAAATGGTTAAGGTTATTCTAAGATCTCTCATTTTCCTTAACCCCACTCAAGTTCAATTAATTCGTGGTAATCCTAGATATACTAAAATGACCCCCGAGGAAGTAATCGGGCATTTTGTAAGTTTTGAGTGCATGATCGAAGGCTCGAGGAAGATCAACGAGCTTGATGATCCATCTACGTCCGAAGCTCAACCCGTCGCATTCAAGGCGACGGAAGAAAAGAAGGAGGAGTCTACACCAAGTAGACAACCAATCGACGCCTCCAAGCTTGACAATGAGGAGATGGCGCTCGTCATCAAGAGCTTCCGCCAAATCCTCAAACAAAGGAGGGGGAAAGACTACAAGTCCCGCTCCAAGAAGGTTTGCTACAAATGTGGTAAGCCCGGTCATTTTATTGCTAAATGTCCTATATCAAGTGACAGTGACCGAGGCGACGACAAGAAGGGGAGAAGAAAGGAGAAAAAGAAGTACTACAAGAAGAAGGGCGGCGATGCCCATGTTTGTCGGGAGTGGGATTCCGACGAAAGCTCAAGCGACTCCTCCGACGACGAGGACGCCGCCAACATCGCCGTCACCAAGGGACTTCTCTTCCCCAACGTCGGCCACAAGTGCCTCATGGCAAAGGACGGCAAACGGAAGAAGGTTAAATCTAACTCCTCCACTAAATATGAGTCTTCTAGTGATGATAATAATAGTGATGAGGAGGATAATTTGCGTGTTCTTTTTGCCAATCTTAACATGGAGCAAAAAGAAAAATTAAATGAATTGATTAGTGCTATTCATGAAAAGGATGACCCTTTGGACTCCCAAGAGGATTGTCTAATTAAAGAAAACAAGAAACATGTTAAGGTTAAAAAGGCTTATGCTCTAGAAGTAGAAAAATGTGAAAAATTATCTAGTGAGCTAAGCACTTGCCGTGAGATAATTGACAACCTTAGGAATGAAAATACTAGTTTAAATGCTAAGGTTGATTCTCATGTTTGCATTGTTTCAACTTCCAATCCTAAAGATAATAATGATGATTTGCTTGCTAGGATTGAGGAATTGAATATTTCTCTTGCTAGCCTTAGAGTAGAAAATAAAAATTTAATTGCTAAGGCTAAAGATTATGATGTTTGCAAAGTTACAGTTTCCGATCTTAGAGATAAAAATGATATTCTTCATGCTAAGATTGTTGAACTTAATTCTTGCAAACCATCTACATCTATTGTTGAGCATGTATCTATTTGTACTAGATGTAGAGATGTTGATATTAATGCTATTCATGATCATATGGCTTTAATTAAACAACAAAATGATCATATAGCAAAACTAGATGCTAAAATTGCCGAGCACAACTTAGAAAATGAGAAATTTAAATTTGCTCGTAGCATGCTTTATAATGGGAGACGCCCGGGCATCAAGGATGGCATTGGCTTCCAAAGGGGAGACAATGTCAAAATTAGTGCCCCTCCACTACAAGAAATTGACAAAAGTTCGTGGGGCAAACTAAGAACATGGGTACCGACGTTTTTATTTGCGTTAAGTTCATGGGTTTGACGAAAAACGTGGGTACCCACATTTTTAATTTAAGTTTGTGCGGTCTGGCTAAAACCGTCGAACTTAAGGTATTAGAAACGTGGGTACCCACATTTTTAATTTAAATTCGTGGGCCATCAGGAAACCGTCGAACTTAACTATGAAACCAAAACCCCTAACCCGCGGGACTCGTCTATCTCACCGTCTCTCACACGCTCTCATCCCCTCCACGCCGCCGCCACCCGACCCGCGCCGCCGGACCGCGTCGACGCTCCCTCGCCGCTGGGGTTAAGGTGACGGAGCTTCTTCGTACCATTCTCTTGGGGTTTCTTGTGCTCGCTCGGCGACTAGCTAGGATGCTTCCTGTCCATTGCCGGCTCGTCTGATGGACAAAATAATTTCTGCCAGGCGATCATCGATCGATCGAGTTTCTGTGCACAATCGTGGCGCTGCTGTACTTCACCTTCGGCGAGGTGGACCTCTGCCACATCTCGCTCCCGTCCTTACCCGTCTCCGGCTCGTCCCCCTTCCGCGCGGCTGCCGTGGCGGCGCCCTTCGTGGAGCGGCGCGGGGCTTCTTTCTATTATCTAGCATGCCCTCCGCCACATCGAGTTTCAGTGAAGATTTGTTCTCAAGTTGATCTGTGCAATCCAGTAAGTAACCGCTGGGCTTCTTTCTATTGTCTAGCATGCCGCATCCCTGAAGAATTCGGCAGGGATTTGTGGCGGGCACTGTTTCTTCGCAACAAATTTGTACTGGTGAGGAAGGAAGACATATATTAGTACTAACGGTCGGTAGAGCTGTTTTAAACTGAAGAATAATATCTTGATCACCTACTTTGTGCTGGCTGTACTTTTCTCTGATTGATGGGAGGTTGCTCCCAGGACCAACGCTGGAAAGGCGGTGCAGTGTCTTTACACACTCGCTCAACTCGGACGGCTTGTACTGCGTGTAGTGAGCAAGCGTGGAGTTCTACTTCCAGATGTAACGAGTGTCGTCAGCCACCAAGACAGCATCATTCTCATCAGGCAACAACTGCTACACAAAGAAGATATGATGCCAACCTACCCAAGGATACTTCGTTGGCTGGAGTACAAATCTCGCCAAGAAAATAGCTGAGGCAGCGATTAGTGATGGAGAGTAAGACAGAAGACTGTACTCCAGCAGGGATAGCTCAGCGATGTAATTGGCCAGGAACTCCAGATGCAGAGCAGGATCCTGTACAAACAAAGAGTAGGGGCATTATCACAGAATCCCTGCCTGCCACATATACATGTAATTCCTGGCAGCAGTACCTCATCACACGCCTGCATCCGTGTCCAAGACTCCAACTATCATACGCCTGCATCCTGTACAAAAAAATTGTTGGATACTTGAATACTTGAATCCAAGCTGCCAAGTTGGATACTTGAATCCAAGCTGTATTCTTACACCTGCAAAAGACTCCAACTATCATTCTTGTGTCAAAAAAATTGTTGAACCGGACACCCATGTCCACATCCAAGCAGCACTGGTTTAGCATCCTTGTCCTCTACAACTCCATTTGGACAACATTCATTTATGGTAAATTACAAATTAATATGGATGTGGGTGGACACAGCTGCTATGTATTTATTTTGTTCAGCTATATTTGTATATAATATTCATGTTTCTTGCATATTTATACCCTGTGCTGCACTTTAATTTACTTAGGTACAGATAACCAAATAAACATGATAGATAGGGTCTTCATGAGTGCTTGAGATTGACATTGAGTTACGTAGCTATTATTTCTTTGTGTCAGGGATGATGGTTCGTTTCATTATGATCAAGATTTATTTAACAGGTAGAACTCTAAACTTGATTAGCTTCTATGGCCTATACTTGTTTCCGTGTCTCCTTCCCAACACTATCACTTCCTATCAATCTCAATTAATGTTTTACCCTGTCTTGGCAATTATGAGAACATACTGAAACTGCTGTGCTTTTCTTGTAATAATGCACAACTCTCTTACATGTCCAAGAAAATAAAACATGCTGAAACTGAAATAACTATATACCCTCATGGACTGCTGTTCTTACACTTGTTTGCTTATTTGTGGCCCAGCAAAATTACAGTATATTGAATGAAGTTGATATCAAGCGGCGCCAAGAGGATGACATAAATAGGGTTTCAACTGTTCTTTCAATTTCCAAACCAGAGGCATGTGTCTTCTCCGCAACTATAACTGGTACAGTCCTCACCTGCAAGAAGATTGTAATCTTACTCTTGTAGTTTGCTTCTTCTGCTGCCTTGCTAAATATTTTTAGACAATAGGCTATCAAAATTAGGAAGGGCGGGCCTGGTGCAGCGGTAGAGCCTACAGTCTGTAACCGGAAGGTCCCGGGTTCGAGCCCCAGCCTCTGCATATTATGCGGGTAAGGCTTGGCGCTTAAAGATACCCTTCCCCAGACCCCGCACAGTGCGGGAAGCCTACGGCACTGGGTACGCCCTTTTTTTTAGGCTATCAAAATTAGAGCTGTGCAAGTAAGCTTAGGGTTTGTGTTTTACTTAAGTCATACTGCTGTAGCCCGTTAACAGTAGTGCACTCGACTTGTATAAAATCAATTATTGCTTCTAAAGGTGGTACTTGATTGCTTCTTTGTGTATCGATTCAGGGCACATGGTGCTTATCTGTCATTTTTCGTGTTGTTAATTTTAGTGTTCGATTCTAATGTTCACCCTATAGGAGTGTTAGTAAGGTGCATGACGAATGGTTTGCTGATGAAGAGCGTGTTCGGAAGGTGGTTGGTTTACCAGAGAAGCATATTGAAATGCCAAATGACAGAGAAGTATTCCCATGCTTCATTAGTTTCACTTGTTCTTCCAGTTGCCTAAGCATGTTTGCTCTAGAGATAGAATCACAGCTCCTAATTCGAATCTATAATCCTAGTATATAAGTTATAAGTTGTGGTGATCTGCTGGAGATGAATACAGTATTATCATCCTCAAACTTGTTTCTTTCAATATCCTCACCCCACTTATAGGATGGGTATTGGATGATGGAAAAAAGCCCGTCTGTATAGTACATCAGTACCACAGTGCATAAAATATAGACACATGTATTGCATTTGTAGACCTGTAGTCACTCATATTATTTGACCCATGCGTATTTTTAGTGGACAATCATTAAATTAGCAACAATCTATGTCTGGACAATCATTCGTTTATTTCAGAATATGCACCAGGGCTATCCCAAAGAAACACTGGTGCATTTCCTTAAGGCTAGAGAGTGGAATGTAGCAAAGGCTCATAAAATGGTAACGTTTCATACAAGTTTCTCAACAGTGGGTGAAGTGACCACGAATTTGATTAATAATATGTTTGTTTCTATAGATTGTAGAATGTTTGAATTGGAGGATTCAAAATGAAATTGATAGTGTGCTGGAGGTGAGTCATCCTGTCTAGAATTTAATCCTTCCAGATATTACTGTATATGTTAATCAGAAAGCTAATGAAGGTTCCCTTAAAGTTCTACGATTCTGGTCTTCTCCTAATCATTTCTCATTTTGATTGTTTATTTTATTATTGCAGCAATACCACTCTCAATAATCTGCCTATTTGTGTCTGTTTATATAGCAAAATTCATTTTCTTTTTCTGATCAATGTTTGCACTGTCCATCTGCAGAGGCCTATAGCCCCAGTAGATTTATACAGATCAATATGTGATTCACAACTTATTGGCCTGTCAGGATACACAAAGGAGGTATAGCTGTTTACTTCCAATAATAAAATCTGTTGGTTGAACCATTACCCTATATGGATTGATTATGAGCCAGTCATTTGTGTGTTTGAACTAGACATGCCTTTTTACTGTTGGTATTCTAAGGCTACCATATTCTGGACTTAATGCGTCTATCTCCTTGTTGAAATTCTTAATACGGAGTACTTTGATTTTCAGTTTTCAATAGGAAAGTTAATATGCCGAATGAAGATCGCACTGAAGAGGTTAAAGTGTTAACTTATATTGATTGTCAAACTTCCACGGAATGATGTCCTACTAACAGCAACATGGGTTATTGAGGTCTGTAGTTTCAAAGTATGATATGGCGTCATAATTACTTGAACTGTGATAACTGCAGCTGACTAGACATTGTTTGGTTATTATGGTCTGTAGGATCATAGGTATGTTTTCACTTGGCATCTGTGATAACTGCAGTTGACCTGTCAATATTTTGTTAGAAAGAACTGTAGGATCTTATGTGATAATTTCTCACCTTTAAGCTTTGGGTTCGCCTTGATATTTCTCACCTGTGAGCAACATCAGATAGTCATTAGCTTCCCATTTATATACTACAGTAGTATAATCTGTGTGTGTTCCTCGAGACTCTTAGTTTTTATTTTCAAAAAATATTAGCAAACCTTCTAGAACAATTGTTAAGTTGCATGTCGTAGTTCTAGCAATTTTCTTCTTTCTTTGTTCCAATATTTTTTCTTTTTCTTTGTTTCTGTCATTGGCAGGGTCTCCCAATTTTTGGCATTGGTGTTGGGCATAGCACATATGACAAAGCTTCGGTAATTACTCTGATGCTTGCTATTTGTTTGGTAGGCTACAACTACAGCCAAAATCATAAAAGTGTCTGGTTTGAAGCTATCAGCACTAAGCCAAATAAAGGTACATGCTATGACTCTTAACCCTTTTTTCCATTAGACCATACACCAATGAATTAGTCAAGCTGTTTTTTTGGATCAATATAGTCAAGTTGTTCACTTGGCTTTAATCCAAAACAGCTTCTATTGTTCATGCACAAATATGGAAGCCACATTTTTATGTTTATCATGCTTTCCTATATCTTTGTGTACACGTGATTTAATGCCAGTTGTGTATTTATGAGAATTTTGGTTTATTTTGTAGGATTCCGGCTCTCATCAAGTGACTCCCCCTCACGTTGACTTTGCGGATGTCTCAATTCTAGTGGTGGAGCTACGAACAACAATCCGATGTCCTGATCGAGAGCGATGGAGTTAATGTTTGAACTTGTGTGTTTGAACTTGTGAACTAAAAATGTGAACTATGTATGTGAACTTGTGTGAATTTGTGAACTTATGTATTTGGACTTATGTGAATTTGTGAACTTATATATTTGGACTTGTGTGAGTTTGTGATATGAACATATATCAATGTGTTTGAAATCTGTATTGTATGTGATATATTGTGTTGCATGTGATATTATGTGTCTAATTTTTCATTTTTGTATTTTTTATTTTTTTCTAGAAAAGAGTTAAGAACGTGGGTACCCACGTTCTTAAGGTTAAGAACGTGGGTACCGTCGAACTTATTGTGTAGTCCTCGCAGACCCACGCAGGGTTAAGAACGTGGGTGCCCACGTTCTTAAGGTTAAGAACGTGGGTACCGTCGAACTTATTGTTCAGTCCGCGCATATCTCCGCAGGACACATAAGTTCGACGGCTACGTGACCCGTCGAACTTAACCTTAAGAACGTGGGTACCGTCGAACTTATGAAAAAAAATTCGACGGCCCCCGTCGAACTTAAAAACGCACGTTCTTAATGTTAACTTCGACGGTACCCACGTTCTTAGTGTTAAGTTCGACGGTACCCACGTTCTTAAGGTTAAGTTCGACGGGGCCGTTGAACTTACTTCTCTAAGTTCGTCCAAAAATCACCGTCGGCTATATTCGTCGGTAAACCCACGTTCTTACGGTAAGTTCGACGGCTTATTACATTAAGTTCGACGGTTTTTCACCCACGTTCTTTAACCAGTTTCCTGTAGTGCTCCTAAAAGATTGTCTAATTTTGTTAAGGGCAAGGCTCCCATGCCTCAGGATAACGAGGGTTACATTTTATACCCTGCCGGTTATCCCGAGAGCAAAATTAGGAGAATTCATTCTAGGAAGTCTCACTCTGGCCCTAATCATGCTTTTATGTATAAGGGTGAGACATCTAGCTCTAGGCAACCAACCCATGCTAAGTTGCCTAGAAAGAAAACTCCTAGTACATCAAATGATCATAACATTTCATTTAAAACTTTTGATGCATCTTATGTTTTGACTAACAAATCCGGCAAGATAGTTGCCAAATATGTTGGGGGCAAGCACAAGGGCTCCAAGACTTGTGTTTGGGTACCCAAAGTTCTTGTGTCTAATGCCAAAGGACCCAAAACCATTTGGGTACCTAAAGTCAAGAACTAAAATTGTTTTGTAGGTTTATGCATCTGGGGACTCAAGTTGGATACTCGATAGCGGGTGCACAAACCACATGACTGGGGAGAAGAAGATGTTCTCCTCATATGAGAAAAACCAAGATCCCCAACGAGCTATCACATTCGGGGATGGAAATCAAGGTTTGGTCAAAGGATTGGGTAAAATTGCTATATCACCTGACCATACTATTTCCAATGTTTTTCTTGTAGATTCTTTAGATTACAATTTGCTTTCCGTTTCACAATTATGTCAAATGGGCTACAACTGTCTATTTACTGATGTAGGTGTCACTGTCTTTAGAAGAAGTGATGATTCAATAGCATTTAAGGGTGTGTTGGAGGGTCAGCTATACTTGGTAGATTTTGATAGAGCTGAACTCGACACATGCTTAATTGCTAAGACTAACATGGGTTGGCTCTAGCACCGCCGACTAGCCCATGTTGGGATGAAGAATCTTCATAAGCTTCTAAAGGGGGAACACATTTTAGGATTAACCAATGTTCATTTTGAGAAAGACAGGATTTGTAGCGCATGCCAAGCCGGGAAGCAAGTTGGTACCCATCATCCACACAAAAACATCATGACGACCGACAGGCCACTGGAGCTCCTACACATGGACCTATTCGGCCCGATTGCTTACATAAGCATCGGCGGGAGTAAGTACTGTCTAGTTATTGTGGATGATTATTCTCGCTTCACTTGGGTATTCTTTTTACAGGAAAAATCTCAAACCCAAGAGACCTTAAAGGGATTCTTGAGACGGGCTCAAAATGAGTTCGGCTTAAGGATCAAGAAAATAAGAAGCGACAACGGGACGGAGTTCAAGAACTCTCAAATTGAAGGCTTTCTTGAGGAGGAGGGCATCAAGCATGAGTTATCTTCTCCCTACACCCCTCAACAAAATGGTGTAGTGGAGAGGAAGAATCGAACTCTATTGGACATGGCAAGGACCATGCTTGATGAGTACAAGACTTCGGATCGGTTTTGGGCCGAGGCGGTCAACACCGCTTGCTACGCCATCAACCGGTTATATCTTCACCGAATCCTCAAGAAGACATCATATGAACTCCTAACCGGTAAAAAGCCCAATATTTCTTATTTTAGAGTCTTTGGTAGCAAATGTTTTATTCTTGTTAAAAGAGGTAGAAAATCTAAATTTGCTCCTAAGACTGTAGAAGGCTCTTTACTTGGTTATGACTCAAACACAAGGGCATATAGAGTCTTTAACAAGTCCACTGGACTAGTTGAAGTCTCATGTGACGTTGTGTTTGATGAGACTAACGGCTCTCAAGTAGAGCAAGTTGATCTTGATGAGATAGGTGATGAAGAGGCTCCGTGCATCGCGCTAAGGAACATGTCCATCGGGGATGTGTGTCCTAAGGAATCCGAAGAGCCTCCAAAGGCACAAGATCAACCATCCTCCTCCACTTTTTTGATGAAGTAGAAGATCAAGCAAATGAGCCACCTCAAGATGACGGCAATGATCAAGGGGGAGATGCAAATGATCAAGAAAAGGAGGATGAAGAGCAAAGGCCGCCACACCCAAGAGTCCACCAAGCAATACAACGAGATCACCCCGTCGACACTATCCTCGGTGACATTCATAAGGGGGTAACTACTAGATCTCGTGTTGCACATTTTTGTGAGCATTACTCGTTTGTTTCCTCTATTGAGCCACACAGGGTAGAGGAAGCACTACAAGATTCGGATTGGGTGGTGGTGATGCAAGAGGAGCTCAACAATTTCACAAGGAACGAGGTATGGCACTTAGTTCCACATCCTAACCAAAATGTTGTAGGAACCAAATGGGTCTTCCGCAACAAGCAAGATGAGCATGGTGTGGTGACAAGGAACAAAGCTCGACTTGTGGCCAAAGGATACTCCCAAGTCGAAGGTTTGGATTTCGGTGAAACCTATGCACCCGTAGCTAGGCTTGAGTCAATTCGCATATTATTAGCCTATGCTACTTACCATGGCATTAAGCTTTATCAAATGGACGTGAAAAGTGCCTTCCTCAACGGACCAATCAAGGAAGAGGTCTATGTTGAGCAACCTCCCGGCTTTGAAGATAGTAAGTACCCTAACCATGTCTATAAGCTCTCTAAGGCGCTTTATGGGCTCAAGCAAGCCCCAAGAGCATGGTATGAATGCCTAAGAGACTTCCTTATCGCTAATGGCTTCAAAGTCGGCAAGGCCGATCCTACTCTATTCACTAAAACTCTTGACAATGATTTGTTTGTATGCCAAATTTATGTTGATGATATCATATTTGGGTCTACTAACGAATCTACTTGTGAGGAATTTAGTAGGATCATGACACAGAAATTTGAGATGTCTATGATGGGGGAGTTGAAGTACTTCTTAGGATTTCAAGTGAAGCAACTCCAAGAGGGCACCTTCCTTAGCCAAACGAAGTATACTCAAGATATTCTAAGCAAGTTTGGGATGAAGGATGCCAAGCCCATCAAGACACCCATGGGAACCAATGGGCATCTCGACCTCGACACGGGAGGTAAGTCCGTGGATCAAAAGGTATACCAGTCGATGATAGGTTCCTTACTCTATTTATGTGCTTCTCGATCGGACATTATGCTTTCCGTTTGCATGTGTGCAAGATTCCAATCCGACCCTAAGGAATCCCACCTTACGGCCGTAAAACGAATCTTGAGATATTTGGCTTATACTCCTAAGTTTGGGCTTTGGTACCCTCGGGGATCCACTTTTGATTTAATTGGTTATTCGGATGCCGATTGGGCGGGGTGTAAGATTAACAGAAAGAGCACATCGGGGACTTGCCAGTTCTTGGGAAGATCCTTGGTGTCTTGGGCTTCAAAGAAGCAAAATTCGGTCGCTCTTTCAACCGCCGAAGTCGAGTACATTGCCGCAGGTCATTGTTGCGCGCAATTACTTTGGATGAGGCAAACCCTGCGGGACTACGGTTACAAATTAACCAAAGTTCCTTTGCTATGTGATAATGAGAGTGCAATCAAAATGGCCGACAATCCCGTCGAGCATAGCCGCACTAAGCACATAGCCATTCGGTATCATTTTCTTAGGGATCACCAACAAAAGGGAGATATCGAGATTGCTTACATTAATACTAAAGATCAATTAGCCGATATCTTTACCAAGCCACTTGATGAACAAACTTTTACCAAACTTAGGCATGAGCTCAATATTCTTGATTCCCGCAACTTCTTTTGTTAGATTGCACACATAGCTCATTTATATACTTTTGATCATATTTCTTTTATATGCTATGACTAATGTGTTTCCAAGTCTATTTCAAATCAAGTCATAGGTATATTGAAAGGGAATTGGAGTTTTCGGCGAAGACAAAGGCTTCCACTCCGCAACCCATCCTTCGCCGTCGCTCCAAGCCACTTTCCATCTCTGGGGGAGAGAACAAAAGGACTTCATCTTTGGTATAATCTTAACTCATTTGTTTATGACCAAAGAGGAAGACATTACTTAAAGGGCTCTAATAATTCCGTTTTTGGCGATTCATGCCAAAGGGGGAGAGAGTATGAGCCCAAAGCAAAAGGACTGCACCACCACCAATTTCAAAAACTTAGTGTTTTCCAAGAGTATTTATCAATTGGTATCCTATTGTGTTCAAAATAGGGAGAAAGTAGTATTTCAAAAATGATATATCAAAACCCTCTTGAACACTAAGAGGAGGATCTCCTTTAGGGGGAGTTTTGTTTAGTCAAAGGAAAAGCATTTGAAACAGGGGGAGAAAATTTCAAATCTTGAAAATGCTTTGCAAAATCCTATTCATTTACCTTTGACCATTTGCAAAAGAACTTTGAAAAGGATTTACAAAAGAGTTTGCAAAAACAAAACATGTGGTGCAAGCGTGGTCCAAAATGTTAAATAAGAAAGAAACAATCCATGCATATCTTGTAAGTAGTTATATTGGCTCAATTCCAAGCAACCTTTACACTTACATTATGCAAACTAGTTCAATTATGCACTTCTATATTTGCTTTGGTTTGTGTTGGCATCAATCACCAAAAAGGGGGAGATTGAAAGGGAATTAGGCTTACACCTAGTTCCTAAATAATTTTGGTGGTTGAATTGCCCAACACAAATCTTTGGACTAACTAGTTTGCTCTAGTGTATAAGTTATACAGGTGTCAAAGGTTCACACTTAGCCAATAAAAAGACCAAGTGTTGAGTTCAACAAAAATGCAAAGGGGCAACCGAAGGCACCTCTGGTCTGGCACACCGGACTGTCCGGTGTGCCACCGGACAGTGTCCGGTGCACCACCGGACATGTCCGGTGCACCAGAGGACTTCAACTCGAACTCGCCACCTTCGGGAATTTCCAGAGGCCACTCCACTATAATTCACCGGACTGTCCGGTGTGCACCGGACATGTCCGGTGCTCCAAGGAAGGGCGGCCCCCGGAACTCGCCAGCCTCGGGTTTTCATTCCAGCCGCTCCGCTATAATTCACCGGACTCTCCGGTGTGCACCGGACTGTCCGGTGCATCTGCGGAGCAACGGCTACTTCAGGCGCCAACGGCTACCTGCAGCGCATTTATTGCGCGCCAGCGCGCGCAGAGGGCAGGCACGCCCATGCTGGCGCACCGGACACTCTACAGTACGTGTCCGATGCGCCACCGGACATCATGGCGGGCCCAGAAGTCAGAACTCCAACGGTCGATTTCCAACGGCACTGGTGACGTGGCGGGGGCACCGGACTGTCCGGTGTGCACCGGACTGTCCGGTGCGCCATCGAACAGACAGCCCAGCCAACGGTCAAGTTTGGTGGTTGGGGCTATAAATACCCCAACCACCCCACCATTCATTGCATCCAAGTTCTCTACTTCCCAACTACTACAAGAGCTCTAGCATTCAATTCTAGACACACCAAAGAGATCAAATCCTCTCCATATTCCACACAACGCCCTAGTGACTAGAGAGAGAGATTTGCTTGTGTTCTTTCGAGCTCTTGCGCTTGGATTGCTTCCTTCTTTCTTGATTCTTTCTTGTGATCAAACACTCACTTGTAATTGAGGCAAGAGGCACCAATTGTGTGGTGGCCCTTGCGGGAAGTTTGATTCCCAAGTGATTTGAGAAGAGAAGCTCACTCGGTCCGAGGGACCGATTGAGAGAGGGAAGGGTTGAAAGAGACCCGGCCTTTGTGGCCTCCTCAACGGGGAGTAGGTTTGCAAGAACTGAACCTCGGTAAAACAAATCCGCGTGTCACACTCTTCATTCGCTTGCGATTTGTTTTGCTCCCTCTCTCGCGGACTCGTTTATATTTCTAACGCTAACCCGGCTTGTAGTTGTGATTATTTTTGAGAATTTCAGTTTCGCCCTATTCACCCCCCCTCTAGGCGACTTTCAAGAAGAATACCACGTTTGGGCCACATTCTTAACTGCCATGACGAAGGACTTGGCCATGACAGCTGCATTGCCTCCGTATGAAGATATAGTTGCTTCATAGCTCATCAAAAACTACTTCGGATCTGAATGTCCATCATACATGGGGAGCTGAGGTGGCTTGTATGATGGAGACCATGGGATAGCCTGCAGTTCTGCTGCCAAGGGAGAAGCATCGTCAAAAGTAAAAGTATCATGATTAAAATCATCATACCATCCATCTTCATTGAAGAAGCCTTCTTGATGAAGCTCCCTATGTTGGGGCCTTCGCTCTTGTTCGTCTTGGGCAAGATGGCATACTTCTTCAGTGGCTTCGTCAATCTGCCTTTGAAGATCGGCTAGTTGAGCCATCTTCTCCTTTTTCCTTTGTACTTGTTGATGAAGCATCTCCATGTTTCTGATTTCTTGGTCCAACTCCTCCTCCTGAAGTGTTGGACTAGTGGCCTTCCTCTTCTGGCTTCGGGCCTCTCGAAGAGAAAGGGTCTCCTGGTTTGGGTCCAGTGGCTGCAGAGCGGCAGCCCCTGTCGCTGAAGCTTTCTTCGGTGGCATGATGAAGGTCAGTGCTTGCCGAAGGTGGTCAAAAAGGATTCACCGGAGGTGGGCGCCAATGTTGGGGACTTGTTCTCAAATGCTATGAGTTAAGAACAAGGCAACACAAAGAATGTTAAACGTTAATGCCCTTCGTCCATCGAAGCATTATTTCCCTTGAGATATAATGATCTTCGGACGAAGGTCATGAAGGACATACCTTCATCATTACGGCATACAATAACGAAAAGAGAATCACATGAAATGTGGAAGATAACATGAACATTTATGTATCATTATCAGTTCATTTCTATTTTATTAACATGGAAAAATAGAAATGATATCAAGTTACAAATATACCTTCAGTTTGAAAGAAGACAAAAGTACAAGCGTGACGTAAAAGCAAATGCCAAGTCAGCGTAAACAGTACGGGAGCACTGTTCATCTGTTTATAGGCATGGGACGCAGCCCATGTAAAATTACACTCATGCCCTTTACATTTGCTAATGACTCTATAGTAATCCATCGAGGTCTAAATAGCATTTTCCCTTTTAAGTTGGTTCCCCTTTCTGCTATCATGCCGAAGCTCCCCTGCGCACAGCTTCGGCTCTGCGCCAACCTTCGTATTCTTTGTACTTCTTCACATTGTGGTTCTGATCCGAGTCCGAAGGTACCTGTTCATGTATTATACTCCAGAAACATTGTTAAATCATGTTTTTGAGGACCTTCGGAAGACGAAGGCCCCCAACAATGCCGAACCAAAGAGGAAAAGACCAGTTAATCCCTGATGATTTATGTTACGATTATGTATACAAATTAAAGTCATAAATGTATTTTCACCCGGGATGCGTCTCGTGCCTATAAATAGGTGAATAGTACCCTCGTATTGTTCACGCTGGATTGTAATCGCCCTCGCGTCAACACCTTCGAACAAGCCAAATGTATCAATGTAATATAAGTATTATTAATATTCATATGTTTATCATGAAATAAATATACGAATCGATATACATATAGATAATATTTATTATCTCTATGAACTGTTATTCTTGTGAATGATGAAGGTGCGTCCTTCATGACCTTCATCTGAAAATCATTATATCCGAAAGTAGATGATGTCTCGGATGACGAAGGTCCCTAATCTTTAACAATTGTGTTGCCTTGTTCTTGATTCACAGTATTTGAGAACAAGTGACCAACACCAGTTGTAACCCTCTGCAGAGGTTGCACACTTTACCCATGAGTCGTGATTCCCTTTCTGCCTGAGGAGTGCTACTTCCCATTGATCACTTCCTAGCTGGTCTAGCAGGATATCACTACGTAGCCTTTACAAAGATTCTCCTAATGTGTAGATGCCCGTTAGGTTTTGCCAGTCGTACAAACACAGTACTCCTCCCTAAGGGGGGTGACTAACAGAACCAAATCAAATGCACCTCGGCACCCACCCTTAGCAGAGCAAGCACTATGCCCCAGCCCCCATTGACGGCACAACGACGAAGAAAGCTACACCCCTAGATTCCTCAATTAATCAGCTAAGGGCGTCCCATACCACCCTCATGGTTGTACTATTTTACCGGGTGGTCTCTCAACGAACAGGTCCTTATGGAGAGGTACTCGAGAAACACCCCGAGCCCACAAAATGTCATAAGCTCATAATCAGAATGAATCATCGTACCATAAAGTAATTCTCGTCATGTTCATTGATTAGGGTAAAGCACTAGCATGTAGTTGATTATAATAGCCCAACCCAAAAAAGATAATCAATGAAAGGATAAATAGAAAGCTAGTCAATCCTTAGGTTACTCAGTATGCGGGAAAGTGAATTATAAAGTAAATAGGACATAATAGGGCAGAGGACACTTGCCTTCACCAAACAGCTGCTGCTCAGGGGCTTCTCCTGCAACTTCCTCGGACTCCAGGGACGGAACATTATCTAGGCGAGTGCGAACATACATTCAACATTCTTGAAACAGAAAAGGAACAGTACGCCATATAAGGAAAAAGATTATAAAAACGTGCAATACGAAATAGAGCTCGCTTCTACGGTCACACGAGAAAACAAAACGCCGAGATCGAAGCTACGATTGAGAAGTTATCGCGTTTATGTTATATAAAGATGAATTATAACATTTAATTTGACATTTATCAAATGTAAACTAGAGCTATCACCTAGTTTCTATTAATCTGTTACACAAACAGTTCTCGGTTAAATGAGTAATTTAATTAATATGAACGGTTCAAAGCGAGACGAATTAACGGCGCAAGACAAAGTGTGCGACGTGCGGATCAGTACGACAGCATGTGTAACACCCCTGGTGTTACTGCCACTAAAACTTGAGCATGACATCATAAGCATTGGCATATCATGTGTTTGTCAGGCAAAAATTTCAAACAAAGTTGTATTGATGTGACATTTCATGAGTGAAACCCTAGGATACAATGCTTAACCCTAGACTGGGCTTAAGGGAGTAAACAAAGTTTAACTAAGAGAAAACTTCAAAACTTAGTAGAAATGATCATAAAATATCACCATGGATGGACTTAAGTAGCATCCAAACCCTAGAAGCACCAAAAACCCTAAATGGACCCATGAGAAACCCTGGACTGAAACCCTAGGGGGGTTATCTGTAAAAGTCTGAATTTCAGTGGATTAGGGTCAACTTTGAAGCCCTATATCTTCCAAATTATGAAGATTTTTCCCTAGGTCAACACATCAAGTTTGTAGAGCTATAAAAGGAGGACAACTTTGCTATAGGGATTAAACCATGGTCACATGAAAAATTTGGAGAAAAAAGTGCCCAAAGTCGAGCTGTCAGACTACCTTAAGTCTGAATTTAGATTGACAGTGAGATTAGGCAATCTTTTACCTTGGATTCGATCATGATCCAGTCATTATTTGGCTATGATTGCTATAGCAAGATTATAGCTGGATCATCGAACAACAACTTCGCTACTAGCCGATCAACAAGTTGTCATGTAAAAACCGAAGATCTAAGCCCTGCAAAGTGGTCTGTCAGTCGCACTGAATAGAGACTCCATGGTACAGTAACTGAACAAGACCCCAAGTTCATCCCCTTCGCCACCGGTGACCGTCGCGCCGTGATTCACGCCGGTCGCTGTGATTCGTGCGCCGTGACTTGCGGATAACCGTGGGCGAGTAAAGATCTGAGCGCCAGGATCGACTCGGGCTCGGTCACAGCTAAGCTCGTCGTAACCACTTGCTCGTCGATCGGTCGGATAGACCTCGCCGCCATTGGCCGATTACCGCCGTGCGCCGCGTGCTAAAGCGCTTGACCACGTCGCAGTGAATCACATCATGCATGCCCGGTGATCGCCGGGTAGCTTGCCACGGTGAAAGCCACTAATCCGAAGGCGCTAGTAACCTTCTCCCTCTCCGGCCGCCAGCACATCTTCGCGAAATTGGACGCCACCGCCATGGGAGCCTATAAATTGCCTACCCCGCCTGCTCCGCTAAGTAATTGTGCAACCAGTGAAGCAACCCGTGCCTCGAATCATCCACTAGAACTCCCCAATTTGGGATTTCCCCCAAATCAATCAAGAACACCGAGCGGTGTGACCTCGCCGTGGTCAGCTCGTCTCAGGTCCGCTCATTCCCTCTGCCCTTTCGTTTTAGTGTTCTTGTGTGCCTCTGATACTCCTCGACCAACTCGATTGAGCTAAGCTACCTTAGATCGCTAGGAACGCATTAGAATGTCCGTTGATGATACGGTCACCGTGGACAGAGTGAGTTAGATGTCCAATGGTGAAATTAGTTTAGGGGAAACGACTGTTAGGCTTTGAATTTGGTTTCAACTGAAGTAGAGCATCCGTCATCAAGTAATCCGGCCGGTACAAGCTCACCAGAGCTTGGCCCCGCGCCGTTCGTCGTCGTGGACTTCTGGCTGTGAAGAAGTAGAACTAGGACGATGTTTTTGTAAAGTGTCAGTGACTCTAGGAATAGTACTGCGAACCCGCTTCAAGTTATTCAAAACATCAGGGCCTATTCACAAAGTCAGTACCGCGGGCGCAGGCGCGCGCGCTTGCGCCTGTAGATGGGCCGACTTGGGCCAGTTCCGATCCAACACTGTTCATTGCTTTTCTTTTTCTTTTTCTGTCAGGGTTTAAGAATTTCTAGAAAATTGAAGAAAAATGCTAAAAATACCAGACCAATTTTGCTAGGCTTCTAATTTTTTATAGTATTTAATAAAAATAGTTTCATGATTTTTAGTTCCAATAGGGAATTTTGGGACATTTAAAATAGCCAAAATCCATACTTCTGGAATTTTAGAGAATAATTAATAATTCCAAAATTCACCAAACTTTTTAGGTCAACTTTAAATAATATTTAGAAGCCTTAGGTAAAGTTTAGTATGATTTGGACCATGTTTGGTACTTAGAACCCAAAACCCTAGCCCCCTTGTTCTATGAACTTCACTATAGACTCCGAAAACCCTAATTTCTCGAAGATCCGTGAAGGAAAGTTATATTCAAGACATTAGATAATAAACTTTTATTATCTTAGCATTTTCATGAGCATTACATGAGCATTCATGATTATATATGGTTATATCTAGAGAACGAAGAGGAAATAGAAGTTGAAGAAGCGAGGACTTCACCACCACCACCTGAAGAACCTCAGGCAGGAAACTGTTTTTATTTTGATATCTGCGGAACAGAGCCTGATTCACCTGTCACACAAGGCAAGCCCTGGTGCATTTACCATCTCCTTGTTATTTTGAAATCTTTCTCACTTACTTGATGCATTAGGTGATAGGAGTTGTGTGCTAAACCAGTTGCTGCATTTCCTTCCTTGGATTTGATTACTTCTCCTTAATTCCTGATTTACGAAAAGGTTTTTCTTATGCTTAGCTTTGCTTTAGAAAAACAAAACATTTTGTTTTCACAAAAGATGATGCTTCAAAGTGGGTGGGATGTTTTCAAAAACAAAACTTGATGGTGGATCCATCATGGCCATGATGGGTTCAACATCGGAAAAGATGTACCTCTGCCAGGTACCAAACTTTGGGTTTGAAATGATAAAGCGGAGACCGGGCGGGTGACTTGCACAAGAAGAGAGTCTCGGTGTAGTGTCTCCGTCTGAGTCGATTAAGGATCTTGTCGATGTAGGCTTGATGATCGAGGACCCTTTAATTCGTCACATGCCTCATCATGGGTAAGCTTTGCCTCGGGCAGACTAATACCAGAATAAGATAACACGCAATGGGAGTGGAGAGATGGCGAGAGTAGCGTGTACCCTCTGTGGCAAGAGGCTGGACGGTGGTGTATCTGTGCTCTCGGTTGGCATGAACCTGATCTGGTCTTAAGAACCCCGGTGGCGAGTTGACATATGCAAGGGTTAAGTGCTACATATGTCGTGTGATTGGAGATCCTCAGCTGAGTATAATCGATTCGGATCGCCGTAACTTCGTGAACATGAAGACTTGGTCACTGCCCTACACGTAGCATTCCAGTGAACAAGAAAGGTTGAAAGGAAATTGGCTAGTATAGGTCAAGTGCTTGAACTAGGGTAGAAAGAACTCTGGAACACATGTAATGACTTAACTTGCTAATAAAACTGGACTTTTAAGGATCCATTATTAGTAAGCATTTCTACAAACATAGTTATTGATTATTGAAAAGCCTTACCTTGATCCCCAAAGGCCAGCATATCCTTGAGAGTCTTTTATTTTGACGGGTAAGACTTGCGAAAGTACATTTCGAAAGGGCTTTGTCCCATGTTGTTTTAGGTGAAGAAGAAGCAAACTTTTGTTGCTTCTGTTCCAAGGTGGTACCAAAAGAAGAAAATCAAGACTGAAGCTGCGGGAGGAAAGGTCCTCCGTTAAGAAACACTTTTTACTGTTTATCGAGAGGGGTTTTGCCTCCGAGGTTATGTAATAATAATACTCAGCACTCTTATTTTTGTTCTAGTCTGTAAAAAATATTACTCTTTCTTACTTTTAAATAAAGTAAGTTATTGTAACTACTTCCGCATTTTCGTACCTCCGATGTATTGTAATGTCTGTGTGACGGGTGAAACGCTCTTGGGAAAGGTAAGGAATACAGATACCGAACTTGTCAAGTGATCAGGGGCACCTGCAGGATTGTCTGAGGTCCGTTGGACAAGGACAACTGTAGGTGGGTCTAATGACTTGGGAAGTTCTGTCACAGCTGGTATCGGAGCGAAGCCCATCTCTGCAGATGTTATGAGACATTTTCAAAATAAATTTTCAAAGACTTATCTAGAAAATTTCTTTCCTTCTTATCTAACGACCTTCTGTACTTAAAGACCAGATAGTAGAGTGCAATGTATAGAAGGTTGTGAATCAACTAAGGTTGATTCTGTAATTATGCATGCATCATGATAAAAACTATGTTAATAAGATTTCCCCCTCATGGAAATATGCCGCCGCGCACAAGAAAAACCGCGCGCAAGTCTACCAGGCCAATTGGCGTACCACGCCATCAACTAGCTCCAAGGCATGAGGACAGTAGTAGTGGTAGCAATGATCCTATCGGAGATCTGGAAGCTCAAGTAGAACAACTTCGATCAGAGCTCCGTCACAGGAATGAAGTATGGGTCGAGGATGGTCAGCGAATAAACGAGTTGAGAACTGACATCCGCCACCTGCAAGACCAACTTGCTGAACGAGATTTAGCGCTCGATTGGGCTGTTAACTCAAGTTCACTTGCCTGTGCCAAGGAAGCCAAAGCTCGAGCCTGCGTGGAGGAGCTTAGCACAACCGTGGACAACTTGCAGGTTTACTGTAATACACTGCATGAGGAAGTTCATGTATTGTATTCACAACTACACCCTAACATACCTGTGGATCCTGTCGGGATGAAAGCCGGACCATCTGGAGCAGCGGGTGAAGCCCTTGGTGGGGAACTGGACCTTTTCAGGCCCCCTCCTTCAATGAATCTGGTCGATGAATGGTCTCCTACACCTGACAGCGAAGCTACCAAAAGTGATAAGAAGCTAGAGTAGTGTAGTATAGAAATAGTGATAATGTGTAATAGGTAATGTAATCCTGTTGTAAATTCGAGTTTGTATCATTACCATTTTAAGTAATGTAAAATGGATGGTTTGCTTTGGAATATTATATTTTCCAAATGTTCTTTGCCTCAGATGCCGTCCAGGACTCGTGGATAGGATGGTGCGGGAACCTCCTGTGGGAGGGAAGCTACTCCTAACCCGCCACCAGTACCCCCAACCTTTGTTGAGGCTATCGCTGCCTTAGTCAATGCAACAACCGATAACACCCGCTTTCTGCGGGAAATGGCGAGACAATAAATGCAACAGCAAGGCGGGCGAGCGTATCCGCAAGGACCCCGCGAAACTTCATATTTGGACTTCTCGGAGACATGTCCCCCATTATTTGTCAAGGCTGAAGATCCTCTTGAAGCGGATGAGTGGATCAGGGTTATCGAACAAAAGTTTGGGCTTCTCCGATGCACGGAGACTCAAAAGCCCTTATTTGCGGCACAACAGTTGAGAGGCCCTGCCAGCACTTGGTGGGGAAATTATGTGGCTATCCAGCCTGCTGGTCATCAAATTACCTGGGACGAATTCAAACTGGCTTTCCGGGAGCACTATATTCCTGAAGGGGTGCTCCATATGAAACAGGAGGAATTTATGAAGCTCAAACAAGGTGGGGATACTGTCACTCAGTATCTCAACAAATTCAACCACTTGTCCTAGTATGCCATCGATCAGGTCAATACTGATCTAAAGAAGAAAAATTGTTTTATGAGAGGCCTCAATGACCGACTGCAGTGAAAAAAGGCCACCTGCCTCGACCTCACTTATAGCAGGGCTGTCAGCACGACACTAGCAGTCGAAGCCAAATATGCAGGCCCAGGACAATCAAAGGGCCATGGAGGCGATAGGCCAAACCAGGGGCCTGAGAAGAGACAAAGGTTGGTGATCCGACCTTTTACTCAGAATCGTTCTTCACCACGTCCACCCTCCTACCCTTTCAAACAACCTGTTTTTATCCATCCTGCTGCTGCCCCCACCTCAACAAATCAGCCGGGTGCCCCTGGTACTCGTTTCCCTGCCCTCCCCAGCTCCTCAACAGGCTGCTTTAATTGTGGAAAGTTCGAACATTTTATCAAGGACTGTCCATATCCGAAGCAGAACAGATCAAATAATCAGCAGAGTTTAGGGAGTTCCTCTCAAGGCAAGGGAAATGCGGCGAACAATACCGCGAGAAAAAATATGAAGAAAACTGGGTGGATTTATTATACGCAAGTGGCCACGACACCGAAAGGAGAACCGGTTATGATGGGTACGTTTCTCGTGGCCAATCACCTTGCGGTTATTCTTTTTGATTTTGGCGCTTCACATACATTCATAAGCAAGAAGTTTTGTGGATCAACATTGCATTCCATACAATGAATCAAGGGAAGTGTTTATAGTTCATTCGCCCAGGGGACAAATATTCACTAAAGAGGTGGCTTTCGATGTGCCTATAACATTGGTTGAACGGGACTTTCCCACAAACATGATTGTTCTAAAAGGCCAAGATACAGATGTAATTTTGGGCATGAATTGCTTAGCCCAGCATAAAGCAATCCTCAACACTGATTTGAGAACCATCAGGTTGAGTTATTGCCAAGAAGAGGTTCTCTTGTCCATCCCTGTAGCTATTCCAGCTAAACCAACTGGCAGAGTATATGAAGCCATTATACCGGAGATCCAAGATATTCCGGTAGTATGTGAATTCCTAGACGTCTTTCTGGAAGATCTGTCTGGATTGCCTCCAGAGAGAGATGTAGAATTTTTGATTGAGTTCAAGCCCGGTACGACTCCTATTTCTAGAAGGTCGTACCGAATGCCTCCGAATGAATTGGCAGAACTCAAGACCTAATTACAAGATCTACTAGAAAAAGGATTCATCCGACCAAGCTCATCACCTTGGGGTTGTCCATCCATCTTTGTCAAGAAGAAGGACCAAACACTTCGGATGTGCGTGGATTATAGACCCCTTAATGAGGTCACCATCAAGAATAAGTACCCTCTTCCCCAGATTGACGTCCTATTTGATCAACTTACCAGAGCTCGGGTATTTTCCAAGATTGACCTTAGGTCAGGTTACCATCAGATCCGTATCCAACCCGAAGATATACCCAAGACCGCATTCACTACGCGGTATGGATTATTTGAATATCTGGTTATGTCTTTCGGACTAACAAATGCTCCTGCCCACTTCACATATCTTATGAACTCGGTATTCATGCCCGAGTTGGATAAATTCGTGGTGGTATTCATTGATGATATCTTGATATATTCTAAGAATGAAGAGGAGCATGCGCGGCATTTGCGGATCGTATTAACGCGCTTAAGGGAGCACCAATTATATGCTAAGTTCAGTAAGTGCGCGTTCTGGCTGGAGGAGATCCAATTTATGGGACATGTATTATTTGCCAAGGGGGTTGCGGGGGATCCCAGCAAAGTCAAGGATATTTTGGAGTGGAAACCCCCAACCACTGTACGTCAAGTCCGAAGTTTCCTTGGACTGGCTGGTTATTACCGCCGATTCATTCCAGAATTTTCCAAGCTTGTGAAACCAATCACAAGTTTATTCAAGAATGATACTAAATTTAATTGGTCTTCAATATGCAATGAAGCCTTTGAGCAGCTGAAAGTATTATTGACCACTGCTCCGGTATTAGCTCAACCGGACATTGAAAAGCCCTTTGATGTGTATTGTGATGCATCAGGCAGTGGTCTAGGCTGCATTCTAATGCAAGAGGGCCGAGTGATAGCTTATGCTTTAAGGCAGTTGTGCCGGCATGAGGAACATTATCCAACTCATGACCTGGAGTTAGCTGTTGTGGTTCATTCCCTAAAAATATGGCGTCATTATATGCTGGGGAATATCTGTCATATTTATATAGATCATAAAATCTTGAAGTAAATCTTTACCCAGTCAGAGTTGAACATGAGGCAGAGGAGATGGCTTGAGCTTATTAAGGATTATGAATTGGAGATTCACTATCATCCAGGCAAGGCTAATGTAGTGGCAGATGCGTTAAGTCACAAGGCTTCCTGCCATCGTCTGACGATGAAGACTTCTGACATTACGTTATGCCAAGAAATGGAGAAGTTGAACCTGAGAATAATTCAACATGGAACTTCAAATCACTTGAAGCTTGAGTCAGTCCTCCTACAAAGAATAATTGACGCACAAAGAAAGGATGAGGGAATAAACACATTCATGAGAAAATAGAGGCCGGTAAAGCCAACTGCTTCAGAAGAGATGATCAAGGTGTTGTATGGTTTAACAACCGCATAGTTGTGCCTAAAAATGATGAGATCCGCTAGCAAATTCTAGATGAAGCACATCTTAGTCGCAATTCTATTCATCCCGGAAGCACTAAGATGTATCACGATCTAAAACAACATTATTGGTGGACGAAGATGAAGATTAAAATTGCACGCTATGTGGCAAAATGTGACACTTGTAGACGTGTCAAGGCCATACACATGGAAGCTGCTGGTCCATTACAATCTTTACCTATCCCTACATAGAAATGGGAGGATATAAGCATGGACTTTATTGTGGGATTGCCCAAGACAGCAAAAGGGTATGATTCCATCTGGGTTATCATTAATCGACTTAAAAAGATTGCCCACTTCCTCCCAGTCAAGGTAAAGTATCCAGTAATCGCATATGCGGAACTGTACATTGCTCGCATCCTCAGTCTGCACGGTGTTCCAAAGACTATAGTGTCGGATTGTGGACCTTAATTTGTATCCAAATTCTGGGAAGAACTTCACAAATCCTTGGGTACTAAATTGCTCCACAGTTCGGCCTATCATCCCCAAACTAGTGGTCAGACTGAAAGGGTAAATCAGATACTTGAAGACATGTTGCGAGCATGTGTTCTAGAGTTTCCATAGAAATGGGATGACTGTTTACCATTATCGGAGTTCTCGTACAATAATAGCTATCAAGAGAGCATTAAAATGGCACCCTTTGAAGCTTTGTATGGGCGACGGTGTTGTACTCCGTTAAACTGGTCTGAACCAGGTGAAAGAAGTTTCTTCAGGCCTAATATGGTAAAGGAGACAGAAGAGAAAGTTCAACAAATAATTCATAATTTGAGAGAAGCTCAAGCTCGTCAAAAGAATTATGCAGACAAGCGACGAAAACCCTTGTACTTTCTAATTGGGGATTATGTCTACCTCAAAGTCTCACCGATGAAGGGTATATCACGTTTCGGGATAAAAGGGAAGCTTGCACCCCGGTATATTGGTCCTTTCCCTGTTCTTGAACAATGTGGACCAGTGGCATACCGACTCCAGTTACCCGAAACCTTGTCTGCAGTGCATAATGTGTTCCACGTGTCTCAATTGAAGAAGTGTCTTAGGGTTCCCGATCGAACCATTGAAGTAACGGATGTTGCCCTAGAACCAGACTTGACATATTCAGAGCACCCTATTCGAGTCTTGGATCAAAAGGACAGGATTACCCGAAGGAAAACTCTCAAGTTTTACAAGATACTGTGGAACCAACATACAGAAGATGAAGCTACTTGGGAAACTCAAGACTTTTTAGATAAGAATTTCTCAGGCTTTTTGGCTTCGTGTAAATTGTAAGATATGTACATTTATTGTAATAAGAGGAATGAAACCCATGCCACCCCTATCTTGTACCAAAAATTAGGAAATAAAAGTATGACACGTTTCCTTTTCCATTACTTGCCCTAAACTTTTAATCTCGGGACGAGATTCTTTTATGGGGGGAAGGATGTAACACCCCTGGTGTTACTGCCACTAAAACTTGAGCATGACATCATAAGCATTGGCATACCATGTGTTTGTCACACCTAGAATGCATTCACTAGGCAAAAATTTCAAACAAAGTTGTATTGATGTGACATTTCATGAGTGAAACCCTAGGATACAGTGCTTAACCCTAGACTGGGCTTAAGGGAGTAAACAAAGTTTAACTAAGAGAAAACTTCAAAACTTAGTAGAAATGATCATAAAATATCACCATGGATGGACTTAAGTAGCATCCAAACCCTAGAAGCACTAAAAACCCTAAATGGACCCCTGAGGAACCTTGGACTGAAACCCTAGGGGGTTATCTATAAAAGTGTGCACATTTTGGACCTATGTACAAAAACCATGAAATTAGGTTACCTTAACTCATATGATTCACATGTATGTGGATTTGCAAAGTAAACCTTGAGATTTGAACTTATTTGCAAAAAGCCCCACTTAAACTCTATTGAGTTAAGTCTGAATTTCAGTGGATTAGGGTCAACTTTGAAGCCCTATATCTTCCAAATTATGAAGATTTTGCCCTAGGTCAACACATCAAGTTTGTAGAGCTATAAAAGGAGGACAACTTTGCTATAGGGATTAAACCATGGTCACATGAAAAATTTGGAGAAAAATGTGCCCAAAGTCGAGCTGTCAAACTACCTTAAGTCTGAATTCAGACTGACACTGAGATTAGGCAATCTTTGAGCTTGGATTCGATCATGATCCAGTCATTATTTGGCTATGATTGCTATAGCAAGATTATAGCTGGATCATCGGAAAACAACTTTGCTACTGGCCGATCAACAAGTTGTCATGTAAAAACCAAATATCTAAGCCTTGCAAAGTGGTCTGTTAGTCGCACTGAATAGAGACTCCATGGTACAGTAACTGAACAAGACCCCAAGTTCATCCCCCTTCGCCGCCGGTGACCGTAGCGCCGCGATTCACGCCGGTCGCTGTGATTCGTGTGCCTTGACTTGCGGATAACCGTGGGTGAGTAAAGATCTTGGCGCCTGGATCAACTCGGGCTCGGTCATAGCTAAGCTCGTCGTACCCACTTGCTCGTCGTTCGGTCAAATAGACCTCACCGCCATTGTCCGATTACCGCCTTGCGCCATGTGCTAAAGCGCTTGACCACGTCGCAGTGAATCACATCGTGCATGCCCGGTGATCGCAGGGTAGCTTGCCATGGTGAAAGCCACTAATCCCGAGCGCCGGTAACCTTCTCCCTCTCCGGCCGCCAGCACATCTTCGCGAAATTGGACGACACCACCGTGGGAGCCTATAAATTGCCGACACCGCCTACTCCGCTAAGTAATTGTGCAACCAGTGAAGCAACCCGTGCCTCGAATCATCCACTAGAACTCCCCAATTTGGGATTTCCCCCAAATCAATCAAGAACACCGAGCGGTGTGACCTCACCGTGGTCAGCTCGTCTCTGGTCCGCTCATGCCCTCTGCCCTTTCGTTTTAGTGTTCTTGTGTGCCTCTGATACTCCTCGACCAACTCGATTGAGCTAAGCTACCTTAGAACAACGGGAACACATTAGAATGTCCGTTGATGATACGGTCACCGTGGAAAGAGTGAGTTAGAGGTCCAATGGTGAAATTAGTTGAGGGGAAATGACTGTTAGGCTCTGAATTTGGTTTCAGCTGAAGTAGAGCATCCCTCATCAAGTAATCCGGCCGGTACAAGCTCACCAGAGCTCGGCCCCGCGCCGTTCGCCGTCGTGGACTTCTGGCTGTGAAGAAATAGAACTAGGAGGATGTTTTTGTAAAGTGTCAGTGACTCTAGGAATAGTACTGCGACCCCGCTTCAAGTTATTCAAAACGTCGGGGGCCTATTCGGAAAGTCAGTACCGCGGGCGCGGGCGCGCGCGCTTCCGCCCGTAGATGGGCCGACTTGGGCCAGTTCTGATCCAACATTGTTTATTGCTTTTCTTTTTCTTTTTCTTTTTCTTTTTCTATCAGGGTTTAAGAATTTCTAGAAAATTGAAGAAAAATGCTAAAAATACCAGACCAATTTTTCTAGGCTTCTAATTTTTTATAGTATTTAATAAAAATAGTTTCATGATTTTTAGTTCCAATAGGGAATTTTGGGACATTTAAAATAGCCAAAATCCATACTTCTAGAATTTTAGAGAATAATTAATAATTCCAAAATTCACCAAACTTTTTAGATAAACTATAAATAATATTTAAAAGCCTTGGGTAAAGTTTAGTGTGATTTGAACCATGTTTGGTACTTAGAACCCAAAACCCTAGCCCCCTTTTCTATGAACTTCACTATAGACTCTGAAAACCCTAATTTCTCGAAGATCCGTGAAGGAAAGTTATTTTCAAGACATTAGATAATAAACTTTTATTATCTTAGCATTTTCATGAGCATTACATGAGCATTCATGATTATATATGGTTATATCTAGAGAACGAAGAGGAAATAGAAGTTGAAGAAGCGAGGACTTCACCACCACCACCTGAAGAACCTCAGGCAGGAAACTGTTTTTATTTTGATATCTGCGGAACAGAGCCTGATTCACCTATCACACAAGGCAAGCCCTGGTGCATTTGCCACCTCCTTGTTATTTTGAAATCTTTCTCACTTAGTTGATGAATTAGGTGATAGGAGTTGTGTGCTAAACCAGTTGCTGCATTTCCTTCCTTAGATTTGATTACTTCTCCTTAATTCCTGATTTACGAAAAGGTTTTTCTTATGCTTAGCTTTGCTTTAGAAAAACAAAACATTTTGTTTTCACAAAAGATGATGCTTCAAAGTGGGTGGGATGTTTTCAAAAACAAAACTTGATGGTGGATCCATCATGGCCATGATGGGTTCAACATCGGAAAAGATGTACCTCTGCCAGGTACGAAACTTTGGGTTTGAAATGATAAAGCGGAGACCGAGCGGGTGACTTGCACGAGAAGAGAGTCTCGGTGTAGTGTCTCCGTCTGAGTAAATTAAAGACCTTGTTGATGTAGGCTTGATGATCGAGGACCCTTTAACTGGTCACATGCCTCATCATGCGTAAGCTTTGCCTCGGGCAGACTAATACCAGAATAAGATAACACGCAATGGGAGTGGAGAGATGGTGAGAGTAGCGTGTACCCTCTGTGGCAAGAGGCTGGACGGTGGTGTATCTGTGCTCTCGGTTGGCATGAACCTGATCTGATCTTAAGAACCCCGGTGGCGAGTTGACATATGCAAGGGTTAAGTGCTACATACATCGTGTGATTGGAGATCCTCAGCTGAGTATAATCGATTCGGATCGCCGTAACTTCGCGGACATGAAGACTTGGTCACTGCCCTACACGTAGCATTCTAGTGAATAAGAAAGGTTGAAAGGAAATTGGCTAGTATAGGTCAAGTGCTTGAACTAGGGTAGAAAGAACTCTGGAACACACGTAATGACTTAACTTGCTAATAAACTAGACTTTTAAGGATCCATTATTAGTAAGCATTTCTGCAAACAGAGTTATTGATTATTGAAAAGCCTTAGCTTGATCCCCAAAGGCCAGCATATCCTTGAGAATCTTTTATTTTGATGGGTAAGACTTGCGAAAGTACATTTCGTACTTAGGGCTTTGTCCTATGTTGTTTTAGGTGAAGAAGCAGCAAACTTCTGTTGCTTCTGTTCCAAGGTGGTACCAAAATAAGAAAATCAAGACTGAAGCTGTGGGAGGAAAGGTCCTCTGTTAAGAAAAATTTTTTACTGTTTATCGGGAGGGGTTTTTGCCTCCCAGGTTATGTAATAATAATACTCAGCACTCTTATTTTTGTTCTGGTCTGTAATAAATATTACTCTTTCTTACTTTTAAATAAAGTAAGTGTTGGGGGCCTTCGGCTTCCAAAGGTCCTCAAAAACGTAATTTGACTATGTTTTCCAAGAGAAATATGTGAACAGGTACCTTCGAAGTCAGATTGCGAGTATACAAGAACATGGTTAAGACGAAGCTTGACTGGGACGGCGATCACGACGAAGGATAAGACGATCACGAAGCTATGTGCAGAAGAGCTTCGGCATAACGGCGGGAAAGGGAAACCGACTTAAAGATGAAAAGCCAAATTAGACCTTGAAGAATTACTATAGAGTTATTGATAAATGTAAAGGGCATTAATGTAATTTCGCATGGGCTGCGACCCGTGCCTATAAATAGGTGAACAGTATTCCTGTACTGTTCATGCTGACTTAGCATTCGCATCACGCTTGTACCCTTGCTTTTCTTCAGACCGAAGGTACATTTGTAATTTACCATTGTTTATACGAGTAAAATGAAATAGAAATAAATCAATGATAATGTTTAAAATAATTATGTTATTCTCTCTATTTCATGCATAAATCTTTTCTTGTCTTTTATTATGATTATGAAGGTATGACCTTCATAACCTTCGTCCAAAATTCATTATACCCAAGGGGAAATAATGTTTCGAAGGACGAAGGACTTTGATATTTAATATTCTATGTTGCCTTGTTCTTAATTCATAGCATTTGAGAACAAGTCCCCAACATTGGCGCCCACCTCCGGTGAACTCACTTCCATTTCTTGAGCATTGAACACCTTCGGCAAGCATCACCTTCGTCATGCCGCCGAAAAAAGCTTCAGCGACAGGGGCTGCTACTCTGCAGCCGTTGGATCCCAATCAGGACGTCCTTTCTCTTAGAGAGGCCCGAAGCCAGAAGAGGAAGGCTGTTAGTCTAACGCCTCCGGAAGATGACTTGGATCAGGAGATCCAAAACCTGGAGATCCTTCAGCAACAGGTGCAACGCAAGAAGGAGAAGATGGCTCATTTAGCTGACCTTCAGAGACAGATAGATGAAGCTTCCGAAGAGGTTCGTCATCTTGTTCAAGATGATCAGAGCCGAAGGCCTCCGCGCAGAGAGCTCCATCAGGAAGGCTTTTACAATGAGGACGACTGGTATGAAGATTTCCATCATGGAAATTTTGCTTTTGATGATGCTTCTCCTCTATCAACAGAATTGCAGGCTACACCATGGCCCCAGTCTTACAAGCCACCCCAGCTCCCCATGTACGACGGTCATACAGACCCGAAGCAATTTTTGATGAGCTATGAAGCAACCATATCTTCGTATGGTGGCAATACTGCAGTCATGGCAAAGTCTTTTGTCATGGCCGTCAAGAGTGTCGCTCAGACCAGGTACTCCTCTCTCCGGCCAGGGACAATCACCTCTTGGCAGAAGCTGAAGGATATGTTGATAACCAGCTTCCAAGGCTTTTAGACGAAGCCAGTTACTGCTCAAGCTTTATTCCAGTGTACCCAGGACCACGAAGAATACCTCCAGGCGTATGTCCGAAGGTTTCTGCGTCTGAGGGCACAAGCACCAAAAGTGCCCAATGAAATTGTCATTGAGGCCATGATTAAGGGACTTCGGCCGGGACCCTCAGCATAATACTTTGCCAGGAAGCCACCACAAACTTTGGAGAAGCTGCTCCAAAAAATGGACGAGTACATCCGAGCTGACAATGACTTCCGCTAGAGAAGGGAGGAGGCATTCAGGTTCTCTGAGATGACCAGGGGCTTCGGAGGAAGATTTCATCCGATGCATGTCAGGTCAATTCATAACTCCACTCAAGGTGATGATAGAGGGAGCCAACAGCAAAGGCCACAATACTCTTCGCAAGCTTCGGGCCAACAACAAAGCTCTGCTCGGCCGCCAGCGCCAAGGGGCAGAGGTGCCAGGGGCTTTGGGGGAATATTTGGGGATCAGCCAAGAAGAATTTACTGTCTATTCTGTGGTGAAGACAAGGGCCATACCACCAGGATGTGCCATGTCACCATCCAGAAGCAAAAGGAGATAGCAGAAGCTGCAGCACAACAGAGTCAGCCGAAGCAGGTCATGCATACTGCTTCGTACCATTCGCCTTACATTCCAGAATATGTAGGCAATCACCCTGCAGCTTCTGTTGCTTCGGCAAGTCAACCCCAAGCATCTTGGCAACAGCCTCCACCGCCACCACCGACGCAGCGAGGACAGCAGCCAGAAGGGAGTCAGCACAATCACCTTCAGAGGGACTTCAGAGAGGAGTCCGAAGCTCGCACAGTCAATAGCACTGCGCCAGAGTCGAAGCACATTTACTGATAAATATCCTACCTCAACAGCAGTTTTTCGCATTTTTACATTCAGTATTACTTTTTTGTTAATAAGGAACAATTATGGGAAGTTTAAGTGTCTTTTATCGTTTTTCAATTTCTTGTAACACTTTCGTCTTTCACTTTAATAAAAATATGTCTTTTCCATAGGCTTGAGTTGCCGAAGCATACGAATTTATGGTGGCATGAAGGACCTTTGTATTATCAAAAATTTGTTTTAACGGACACAGTGCAATTTATTCGAAACAGTAAAAAGTCGTTCCTAAGGGAGCGCAGCGTAAGTTTTCTAAGCCTACAGCGAAAAGTCAGCGCTGATTCCGCCGAAAGTAAAAGGCGAAGAAGCTCCTAAGGGAGGCTTACAGCGAAAAATAAACGCTGATTCCGCTGAAAGTAAAAGGCGAAGAAGCTCCTAAGGGAGGCTTACAGCGAAAAATAAACGCTGATTCCGCTGAAAGTAAAAGGCGAAGAAGCTCCTAAGGGAGGCTTACAGCGAAAAGTCAGCGCTGATATAAAAAGTGTGTGTGCTCTATTGCAGGGATATGTATCTGTGGCACAAATACCATTTTGCATAACATAACATCATCACATCATTCTGCATAACATAAGCATCATACAACATATTGCATGTGAAACAAGAAGGGGATACAATATTGATCTTTGGAGAATATTTTGGAAAAGAGAAAATCGTGCTAAGGCACAAGATAAATCGAGAAGAAGTGTAGCTTCATTAGAGAGGCAACATAAAACTTTTTTAGCTTCGAGAATATTTCACGAAGCTTGGATATTCTTCATCTGAGAAGTATGCAAATTCTTGTGATATAGAAAAGATTTTCTTCACGAAGCATGAAAAGAAGGGAAGGTGTTTTTTCGCTGAAGGCTCAAAAAATGATATGTATGCAAAATTTCATGCATCGTAAAGAATTAAACTACAAATAGATTATATATTACATTCAAAGTTACAATGTATTACACATGTTACGTTCCAAATGTTTCTACAATAGCATTTAATCCTCCTTAAGAACTATTTCTGCAGCTTCGTTCAGTAGCTGGTCGACAACCTTGTCCGTAATGGCTTCGGCTATTTTTCTAATTTCATCGTCCTCCTTTGGGTGGGGGCCCGAAGATGCCTCAGCAGGTTCTGAGGGAGGAGAAGATACGGCTATATTACTATTACAAACCGCGAACAAAGTTTGGAATCAAAAATTACAATATAATAAAAACCACTAATTAATACCTATTTGCCCTTCGGGCTCTGTACTTTTCTCGGCAGCCTCCGCTACTTTTCTAGCATCGTGGATGCCTTTTTCGCTCTTTTGAATAATTTCTTGCGCCATTTCTCGGCCGCCGTTGTCCCAGATATCGGTGAAAAAATTTCCGCCGATCATGCTTGCTTCGGCCAAGGGGTCTTTAATGTCTTCGGAGGACAAGGTAGCTTCGGATTGCGCTAGAGATTTTACATGCTCACAACCTTTCTTCTCCAAAACAGTAGCAATTCCTCTAGCACCCGAAAAAGCACATATGTCTCCGCGGCTATTCAGGATTTCTTCGAAGGCCTCAGCTTCGTGACTGATCCATTCCATCGGACCTTCGGGATTGCCTCTTGAGAAATTCTCTTCGCTAGAGAATGCGCCAACGTTGGCGAAGCTCGATTTTATCTTCTTTACACACACTATGGATTTATCATAGCATCTTCTCTGGGATGCACGAAGCTCTTTAACATTTATTTCTAAATGATTGGCCCATTGATCACTAAGCTCTCGTTTTGTCTCCTCAAGTATACGTTCTTCTTTAGCTCTGGCTAGCTGTTTCTGAAGATCTTTAATTTCGCGTTTTTAGGCTTCAGCTTGAGCTTTGGAGGAATCTTCGTCTTCCTTTATCTTGTCCACTAATGTAAGCAGAATTTTATCTTTTCCAGAGCTTCGTTTCTCAGCTTAATAACCTCCGATCGTAGGTTGTTGAAAGCAATATCATAGCTCTCGTCTTCGGCATTCTTTTGCGCTCTCAACGCGTTGCTTAGTATTAAACCCTATATGTAAAAGAGTTGGTATAAGAATAAAAGAATGATTTGCAAATTATAAAATTTCCAAACACGCAGTTCTCATACCTCCAGGCTATTATATGCACGACTATCTGCAAGATCGTCCTTCGACATAGCACAGAGTCCAGCTTCAAGCTTCGGAAACCCCATACTTCTAGCCATCTCCCGGCAGACAGATAATTCTTTGTTGTCAGGAAGGCAGTATAGGAAGTCATCTTCATCTGTTCCATTGAACACTAGTGCCCCCTTCGGATATTTTAATTCTCTAGCATAGTGATTAGCTTCATAAATCTCTTCTTCAGATAGTTTTTTCCCCGAAGCATGTCGCACAATATAATCGTATATTTTAGAAGGTGCTTCGCGGGCAGCAGTATCAATTTTTTCAACCAAAATTGACTCTGACATTTTCATTTTTTCGGTTGCCTTTGCAATTTTCGTTTCTTCTGTTTCCAAAGGTTTTACCTTGGTTGGCTCTGAAGGCCCGGCTTCAGTTCCAGTCTGTTGTTTCGAAGCTTCAGCAACAGATGCTTCAGCAGACGCTTCAGAAGTTTCAGCAGTCTTCTTTGGAGTTATGCTTGAAGATTTAATCGTCTCCAAAACATCTAACACATTAACCATTCTTTTTCTTTTCGGGGTCACTGTTGGCCCCTTTTTAATTTTTGCTACTTCAATTTCTCCTGAAGGACTTAAAATTTCTGATATTTTTACTTCCTCAGCTGAGGTTTTTGCTTCTTCAGTCTTTGATTCTTCCATCTTTTCTGTTACTGGCACTTCGGCCAACTCTTTGATTTCTGGCAGCAGGGTTGGTTCTTTAGCTTCGGTGGCCGAAGAGGTCTCACCGGCGAACTCAGGCACCGTGGCTGGTTCAATATAGCGTGGCCGGTGTGTGAGAACCTTTACCCTTTTTCTCTTCAGCGCTGGCTCGCTAGGAGCGGCTGAAGCAGTTTCTTTCGCAGAAGTTGTGCCTTTTCTTTTTTGCCCCGCGCTGGATAGCGGTAGTCGGGGTAGACAAAACCAATTGCATCAAATACTCGGTTAAGTCTTTTCTTTTTTCGGCCTCCGAAGGCCGCTGACAATGCAGTGTCTTCGGCCTTCAAATATACCCCAAGCAATTCATCACTTACAGTCTCAATGCTCTTTAACCAACCATCATCTGGTTCAATGAACTTGTCTCTGTACTTGAATGAATACTTCAACCTGACTAGCCCACTTTCGTCAGTTTCTTTAACAGTTTCTTTCGGCATTTCCCAGTTATCTGCAAGTGGCCACACTCTGAAGGCAATGTGTTCTTGTATTAAATCCCTTGTCCCAATAAAAGAGCAGACTACGCCGAAGGCCCGTTGGCATTCTTCGGCTACTTCATCCATTTCTACCTTCGGTTTCCGGAGTCCGAAGCGCTGCCAGATAGGGCACATGATGATATCCTTAATATCTTCTTGAACCTTCAAATAATTTTTTACATAAAACCATTCCTTCATCCATTCCCCGGGCCATCTCTTCTGAAAGGTTGGCACGGGACAGTTTGATCCAGAGCGAGCACCGAAGCTGTAACAACCAAAGTTGTTATGATATTGCTCTTTACCCCAGGGCTTCGTCTCATATAATAACTCATGTATATTGCAAAAGCTTTTTGCACTTGGCTCTAGGCCCTGGCTCTTCACGGCCCAGACGAAGACTCCCATTCTTATTATTGCTTCAGGGGTAAGTTGATGAAGGTAAACCTGATATATTTTCAGAACTTCTACCACAAATCTGCTTAAAGGGAATCGTAGCCCAGCTTTAAAAAAGCTTCGGAAGATCACGACTTCATTATCTTCGGGAGTCGGCACAGTCCTCTCTCCGTCATCTGCCCTCACGATGGACATATCTCGAAAATATCTTCCCCTCATGTTTTCAAGGTGACTTTGCCCAATAGTTGATTTTCCGAAGACTGAATGGCTTGGTCGCCATGGTCAATCTTCGGAATCCTCACCCTCGCTGTCTGCATCATAACTATCACTTTCACCAGTATCTTCAGATAAGCCTTCCAAAATCTCCCTAGTAATTTTCTCTGTATTTGTTTTTGCTATTGATTCAATGAAGCCCAGATTTTTCTCCTCAGAAAGGCTCATCTTCACTCTGGCAGCAAATTTCTTTTCCTCAGACATCCCTTTGGAAATCCTGCCTCTCCGCTCCGAAGCTTAAAACTAGGGAGGCAGTCAAATATTTGTGGGCAGAAAGCTATTTGAGCAGGTAAAACAGATTGCAAGAGAGCGTGCCAAATAACTTGTGGTGAGCCCTTATTTATACACCCAGTATGTCGAAAACTGGAGGGTCCCGCTTGTCAATGACTATTGCTATTCTAGCAAAAGGAAGGTGTTTTTCGGACCTTCGGCCCATAGCCTTCGTCCATATCGCAATATAAACTTATCTTTACAGCAAATTAATATTGCGAGGGGCTACTGTTGGGGGCCTTCGGCTTCCGAAGGTCCTCAAAAACATAATTTGACTATGTTTTCCAAGAGAAATATGTGAACAGGTACCTTCGAAGTCAGATTGCGAGTATACAAGAACATGGTTAAGACGAAGCTTGACTGGGACGGCGATCACGACGAAGGATAAGACGATCACGAAGCTATGTGCAGAAGAGCTTCGGCATAACGGCGGGAAAGGGAAACCGACTTAAAGATGAAAAGCCAAATTAGACCTTGAAGAATTACTATAGAGTTATTGATAAATGTAAAGGGCATTAATGTAATTTCGCATGGGCTGCGACCCGTGCGTATAAATAGGTGAACAGTATTCCTGTACTGTTCACGCTGACTTAGCATTCGCATTACGCTTGTACCCTTGCTTTTCTTCAGACCGAAGGTACATTTGTAATTTACCATTGTTTATACGAGTAAAATGAAATAGAAATAAATCAATGATAATGTTTAAAATAATTATGTTATTCTCTCTATTTCATGCATAAATCTTTTCTTGTCTTTTATTATGATTATGAAGGTATGACCTTCATAACCTTCGTCCAAAATTCATTATACCCAAGGGGAAATAATGTTTCGAAGGACGAAGGACTTTGATATTTAATATTCTATGTTGCCTTGTTCTTAATTCATAGCATTTGAGAACAAGTGCCCAATAGTAAGTTATTGTAACTGCTTTCGCATTTTCGTACCTCCGATGTATTGTAATGTCTGCGTGACGGGTGAAACGCTCTCGGGAAAGGTAAGGAATACAGATACCGAACTTGTCAAGTGATCAGGGGCACCTGCAGGATTGTCTGAGGTCCGTTGGACAAGGACAACTGTAGGTGGGTCTAATGACTTGGGAAGTTCTGTCACAGCACGCACCCAGCACGTGCGAACGACGTGTGGACAAACGCGACACGCGAGAACTATTAAATAAATGACGCGTTTATACTAAACAATTATTAATAAAAGAATATTTCAGTTAATATTAACCATGTTGATATTTATACATAAAAGCGTAAGTTGAAAACTATAAATTAAGTTTAATTGGAACGCTAATTTAATAGTCGTTGGTCAAACAAGCATTTAAGAAATTATTTAAAATATGTAACAGCGGGGAATAATATTTTTAACATGTATATAACTTTAATACGAATCTAACACAACTTGAATGGAACAAATCAGATTTATAACACAAAAGATATCACATTTCTAAATTAAAAAAACTTCTGCGCGCAGTTACACAAAATTACAAGGGTTGCTTTGCAAAAACACCATCTCCTCTCCTACAGCCGCCATGGGCAAGGGAGGAATGGGGGGCTCGGCCAGCCAGGGGGCAGAGAGGAGGGATAGAGAGAGAGAGGGTTGCGGCTTCATGGTGAAGAAAATGAAGAACGAGGAGAAGAAACAATGGAGTTTGCTCACCGGAGAAGAAGGGCCTCGCTGGAGCCGAGGAGAAATCCATCGATTGACGGTGAATCGGAGGTCGGGTCGATGAAACAAAAGCACGAGGACAAAGCCCTCGATGAGATGAACCCAACGTTACTCTCAGATTTCACCAACGACGCACAGATTGAAAGTAATTGCTCGTTGAGTTGTCGTCGCATTTGGAACCGCCCCGAACTTCGACGAGCAATTTCGGGAATTGGGGAACGAACCTGGGGAAACGATTTTGATATATGGAAAGGACTCGGCGAGAGGGTTCTAGCCATATATAGATTTCTAGGGTTTGAAGATTTTTTTATTTTTCATAATAAATGCATTTTTAAAATTAAAATAATTCGAGAAAAAGGTTGAAATCGTATTTAACTTCTGAAAAATATCTCGAAGACTCCAAAAATTCTAGTAAAATTCCTAAACATGATTTGACACCCAATGAACTCAAAAAAGTAATTAGAGCTTTTTAAAATGTTTTTAAAGTACCTCAAATAAATAGATTTTGATTTTTGGAAAATAGAAAAATATTCAGAAAAATATGAAAATTTACCGAAAGCTTCTATAGGATATATTAACATGTTTCAAACATCTTTTGCACTTAGAAACACTATGCAACGACATGAATGCAACAACCAAATCACCTCTAGGGCTCACTTCACTAGGCTTATGCCAATATATAACAAAATAACTCTCCATTATTTAGAAAAAAGAGAAGAAAAGCAAGGAAAGGAGAGGGTAACACCTAAATTTGGTGGATACTAGAAAATAAATTTTATACCCCCAAATTCAGGGTGTTACAACTAGGATGAGGCCGATAGGACCTTGACCTAATCAAAAGAGGCGAGGGCTACCATCGCTCCTCTCGCTCTAGCCCCCTGAGGCTTAGTTTGTGTACTCTAGTATTGACCCCAATTCACATGTATTGAGGTGGATTGGGGTGTAATTTAAACCAATTTACACCCCAATTCACCTCAACACAGTGGATTGTAGTTAATATTAAAGTACCCAAATAGAGCCTGAGGAGAGGAGGTGACTCATGCACCCCCTCCGCAAAGAGACAGGCTTTGTACCTATCGATAGGGGTGAAAACGGGCCGGGTATACCCGTCGGGTACCAGATACGGATAGTGCAAATACTTGTATTTTCGGATACGGGTACGTGTATTTTTATATTCGGGACGGATACGGGTAATACCCGGATAGTGCAGCTTCGGATTCGGGTCGGATACGGAGCCGATACTACGCGGTAAATACCCGGATATTAGGGTCGGATACGGGTACCCGGAATTCGGGTACCCATTTTTTCTTTTTCTGCATAATAATATAGTTAGAAAATCATAACTTTTATATATGAAATCGGATGAAAATAAAGTTTAGATGAAAATTATAGAGCTCGAAGAGATCTATAGCTTTGTAGTACATCACATTTTTGTTTAAACACATCTTTAGGTAAAAATCATTGAAATAGTGTTCAAATTTATATCAAATTAATAGGCTTTATCATTTTCATGTGGGGACTCAAGGTTATCTCCATGTGAGAACTGAAGGTTATCTTTTTTATAGACTATTTACTAGTATTGGTAACTTTTTTGCAATTTTCCGTCGACGCTATAATATTTTTATGAATTTAATTGTATTTTGATGATTTCCTACAACAAGAAACTAATAATACACCAAATAGCCTCATTTTTTAATAAAATTTTACGAAGGCACAATATATGTTCATATATAACCATAAAAGTGTTTGGATCATAAGATCTATAAGAATCACGTGTTTCTTCCATTTCACTTTAATTTATTTGTATGAGCTACATGTGAAACCAATCTAAGTATCCAAAGTTTCAACATAATCACTACTTTATCATTTTCATGTGAGGATTTGAGTTATCTTCGCATAGAATATTTATTAGTTTTTGTAACTTATTTGCAATTTTTGAGTGAAACTAGAATATTTTATGAATTTAAGTGCATTTTGATGCTTTTCTATAGAAAATAATAATAATACACAAATAGGCCAAACAATTCATAATTTTTTACAGAGACACAACACATATCCACATATAGTTCTCAAAAACATTTGGACTATAAAATCCACAAGATGCTAGTGTTTCTTCCATTCCAGTCTTACTTATTGAGTGAGTTACACGTGAAATCATTTTATGTATCAAAGTTTCAACATAATCAATACTTCAATTATCATTTTTGCAATTTTGGATCGAAACTAGTGTATTTTATGAATTTAATTATATTTTGATGATTTTATGTAGATGTTTCTTCTATTTTATTTCCACTTATTGCGTGAGTTACATGTAAAATCACTCTAAGTATCCAAGTTTCAACATAATCAATACTTCACTTTACCATTTTTATGTGGGAACTTGAGATTATCTTCTTATAAAATAGGCAAGAAGTGCAAGTATTAAGTACGTGCACTTCACAAACACTAATACCATGTATACAATAAGAAGTGCAAGTAATGAAAATAGGCAAGGGACAAGACATGTCATTTATCATGTGGTTTGGCCTAGCCTTAAATGCTTGCAAACTCCACGTTGTTGAGGTGGCCAACCGACTTAGAGTCTTTCCCAACTCGCTCCTCGTACTCAAATTTATCATGTCTTGTAATAAACTGAGTCTTGCACTATTATTTGGTTACTTTATAACAAACTTGAGGTGTAGAATATTAATGTATGGTTTGTTTCCATCTTTGGTGTAATGTTATTTTTACCTATTACATATGGGGAAATTGTGTTATTGCCCCTGTTTTAGGGTGTAACTTCAGTTTTGCTCCTGTTTTTTAGACTTTACGTGTTTGCCCTTGTTTTTCAAAATAAAACTATTGGATGCCCCTACTTCGTTAGCTGTACTTAATGGTGTTAAGTCTTGATAAAAGGACAAGGGATAATTGTGCCAGTGCCCTTGTTTTATAGTGTAATTCTAGTTTTGCCCCATTTTTTTAAACTTACATGTTTTTATGATAATTCGAATTATTTCTACAAGATCTCAAATTATTTTGGAAATAATTCAAATTATTTTACAATAATTTAAATTATTTTACAATAATTTAAATTATTTTCAAAATAGAAATATTTTAACAACAATTTGAATTATTTTGACTCCTGACAATAATTTGAATAGTTTGTCAAAATAATTTTAAAAGTTTGAAACTAACTCAAATTTTTGTAAAATAATTTGAATTATTTAAGAAATAATTTGCGTTTTCATAAAAAATCATAAAGTCTAAAGAATAGGGGTAAAACTACAGTTACACTCTAAAATTTGGGCAATTACGCAATTGTTTCTTTTTTTAGCAAAACTTAACACCGTTAATTACAACTAACGGAGTACGGGCATACAATAGTTTTGTTTTGAAAAACAGGGGCAAACATGCAAAGTCTAAAAAACAGAGGCAAAACTTCAGTTACACCCTAAAATAGGGACACTAACGCAACTGTCCCATTAGATATCTATATATATGTATTGCTACACATAGAAGCAAGGTGTCAAAGAATCTGAAGCCCAATTATTGAGGAGGCAACTAAATACCTGTAATTGCAATTATAAGGCAAGTTGTGTCCTTGATAATATTATTTACCCTAATGATGATCTTGATAATCACCATGGCATGCTTAGGTTAAATTAATGGGACCTAATAGGTTACCTAGTTTGTGTACCCTACACCTTGCATACAAATGAATTATTGGGTGGTTTTCTATTGCTCTACCTGTGTATTTGCGATTAATGCTATATATGAATTATGATCATGCTTTATCATTATTGTCAATGGATTCATTATTGTTCATGATAATATCATTTTGTTAATTAGAACATCGAGCGACCACCCGAGAAAATAGTGCTACCACAAGGGTGGTATGAGACGCCATTATTGGCTAACTAATTAGGAAAGCTAGTAAGGGACTACCTTACCAAAAAAGGGGCAACCACGGTATGAGGGGCTACGGTGTAGGGAGGTTCTCGGGTTGATCATGTTGCGATGGCTTTTCGGACGATGGATTCCTATATCACTATTGGGGGGCCTTCATCTTTCGAAGGTCCTCAAAAACACGGTTAACTATTGGTTATCAACATATTTGTCAAGCATTGCAGGAGCTTCGGCATCAAACTACCTTTGGTGTAGAACGGTGGAAGGGTAACGAAACTAGCTTCATCATAACAACACAGGAAGATGATGTAAGAAGAAGGTGTCATCCTGAATGCTGAAGGCAAAAGATAATGTTGTCCTTGCATTATTTGTAAATAATGTGTTGAATCCATGTAGGTGTAAATGTAATTGCGTATGAAGCTGTACGATTCTCTATAAATAGATGAACAGTGCCCTGCATAAAGTACCTTTTTGGAAGGGTCGAACAATAGCTGCATATAACCTTTTTTCAAAGCACCTTCGTTCTAACTCACTCTTTAGAAATGAAGGTACGACTATAAATTCATTATACAAAAGAAGAGAAATGTGCTATTGACATGTTTAAACTCCCTTACATTGTTTACGAGCTTAATTACTTACGCAAATAAGTCACAATTTATTCGGTTAAGTCTTAATTTTAGTCTTCGAAGGAATTATCCCGAAGGGATAACTTCTCAAAGACTAAGGTAGATTATCTTTTTAACATTGTGTTACATTGTTTACGAGATTAACATTAGCGCCCACCTCCGATGAACTCATCAACGACCACCTTCATCATGCCACCGAAGAAGACAACGGCGACAGGGGCTGTTCTTACTCCCCTGGATACCAATCAGGACGAAATCCTTCTAAGAGAGGCCTGAAGCAAGAAGAGGAAGGCCACTAGCCCAACCCCACAAGACGAAGAGCTAGATCAAGAGATCAACAACCTAGAAGCCATACATCAACAAGTGGATAAAAGAAGGGAGATGATGCTTCACTTGTCTGAGTTACAAAAGAAGATTGACGAAGCAGCCGAGGAAATGCGACACATTGCACAAGACATTGATCAAGGGCATCGACCACAACAAAGAGACCTTCGTCAGGAGGGCCCCAGCCACGATGATATGTGGTATGATGATTTTCACCATGACAATATTGCTTTTGATGATGCTTCTCCCCTAGCTACAGAGCTACAGGCTGTGACATGGCCACCCTCGTACAAGCCACCCCAGCGACCCATGTACGACGGTCACTCAGACCCAAATCAATTCCTAATGAGCTATGAAACAACCATATCATCGTATGGTGGCAACACGGCTATCATGGCCAAATCCTTCATCATGGCGGTCAGGAGTGTTGCTCAAACTTGTTATTCCTCTCTTAGACCAGGAACAATTACATCTTAGCAGAAGCTGAAGGACATGTTGATCACAAGCTTTTAGGGGTTTCAGACGAAGCTAGTGACTACTCAGGCCCTGTTTCAGTGCACACAAGACCATGAAGAATATTTACAGGCCTATGTCTGAAGGTTTTTACGACTTAGAGCCCAGGCACCAACGGAGCATAACAAAATTGTTATTGAAGCAATGATCAAGGGACTTCGACCAGGTCCAATGACATAGTATTTTGCCAGAAAACCTCCTCAAACTCTAGAGAAGCTTCTCCAAAAAATGGATGAGTATATCAGAGCTGATAATGATTTTCGACAAAGAAGGGAGGAAGCTTACAGGTACTCTGAGATGACCAGGGGCATCGAGGGTAGGTTTCATCTAAGACATGTTAGAACAATTCACAACCCAAGTCAAAGCGAAGACAAGAACAGTCATAACCAAGTGCAGCAAAGTAACTCCCAATCAATAGGGGTACACCAGAGTTCCTTCAGACCACCAACCCCAAGAGGCAGAGGAGGACAAAGCTTCGGAGGAAGATACAACTCCCAACCAAGAAGACCGTACTACCTATTCTATGGAGAGGATAAGGGACACACAACAAGTACTTGCCAAGTCACAATACAAAAGCAGAAGGAAATAGCTGAGGCCGAAGCACAGCAGAATCAACCGAAGCAAGTTCTTCACACTGCTTCGTACTACTCTCCATATATCCTAGAGTACGTGCGTAACCAGCAGCCACATCCGTAGTCCACAGCTTTGGTTGCTTCAGCAAGTCATTCTCCATCTAGGTGGGTCTTACCTCAACCACCTGCATCAGTCCCAACTTCATCTTACAACCAACAGCCTCAGGGCCAGTATCAAGATCAACAGCAGCGTGAAGCAAGAGAAGAGTCCGAAGCTCGAACAGTCAACAACACTATCCTTTAATCCAAACAATTTGAGATGGTGCAACCTTCGACACTTTGTAATAAATTTAAGGTTACACCATTGTCGGGGACCATAATTAGGGGTACCCTCAAGACGCCTAATTCTCAGCTGGTAACCCCCATCAGCATAAAGCTGCAGAGGCCTGATGGGTGCGATTAAGTCAGGGATCAGTCCATACGAGCGACTCGATCACGCCTCGCCCGAGCCTAGCCTCGGGCAAGGGCAGCCGACCCCGAAGGGGTTTCCGTCTCGCCCGAGGCCCCCCTTCAACGGCGGACACATCTCCGGCTTGCCCGAGGCCTTGCCTTCGCTAAGAAGCAACCCTGACTGAATCGCCACACCGACCGGCCAAGTCGCAGGAGCATTTAACGCAAAGGAAACCAGGCCCTGCCAAAGGCACCATAGGAAACTCCGCTCCGCCCGACCCAGGGTTCGGATTCGGGCTAAGCCCCGGAAGACGGCGAACTCCGCTCCGCCCGACCCAGGGCTCGGACTCGGGCTAAGCCCTGGAAGACGGCGAACTCCGCTCCGCCCGACCCAGGGCTCGGACTCGGGCTAAGCCCCGGAAGACGGCGAACTCCGCTCCGCCCAACCAAGGGCTCGGACTCGGGCTAAGCCCCGGAAGACGGCGAACTCCGCTCCGCCCGACCTAGGGCTCGGACTCGGGCTAAGCCCCGGAAGACGGCGAACTCCGCTCCGCCCGACCCAGGGCTCGGACTCGGGCTAAGCCCCGGAAGACGGCGAACCCCGCTCCGCCCGACCAAGGGCTCGGACTCGAGCTAAGCCCCGGAGGACGACGAACTCCGCCTCGCCCGACCCAGGGGCTCGGACTCGGCCTCTGCTGACGACCTCCGCCTCGCCCGACCCAGGGGCTCGGACTCGGCCTCTGCTGACGACCTCCGCCTCGCCCGACGCAGGGGCTCGGACTCGGCCTCTGCTGACGACCTCCGCCTCGCCCGACCCAGGGGCTCGGACTCGGCCACGGCCATGGAAGACAGACTCGACCCCAGCTTCGGAGGAGCCTCCACGTCGCCCAACCTAGGGCACAGGCCAGCCACGTCGACAGGAAGCGCCATCATCACCCTACCCCGAGCCGACTCGCGTCGCAGAGAACAAGACCTGTGTCCCATCTGGCTGGCTCCGCCAGATAGGCAATGATGGCGCCCCGCTAGCCCCGTGACGACGGCGGCTCTCAGCTCTCTTACGGAAGCAGGGCGACGTCAGCAAGGACACAACCGTTCCAACAGCTGTCCCTCCGCCAGGCTCCGTTGCTCCTCCGACAGCCACGACATCACGCCAGCAGGGTGCCAAGATCTCTCCGGCTGCCACATTGGCATGTACCTAGGGCACTAGCTCTCCCCCCGCTAGACACGTAGCACTCCGCTACACCCCCATTGTACACCTGGATCCACTCCTTACGCCTATAAAAGGAAGGACCAGGGCCCTCTTAGAAAAGGTTGGCCACGCGGGGACGAGGACGGGGACAGGCGCTCTCTTGGGGCCGCTCGCTTCCCTCACCCGCGTGGACGCTTGTAACCCCCTACTGCAAGCGCACCCGACCTGGGCGCAGGACGAACACGAAGGCCGCGGGATTCCCACCTCTCTCTCGCCGGACTCCGGCCTCCTCGCTCCTTTCCCCCCTTCGCGCTCGCCCACTCGCTCGACCCATCTGGGCTGGGGCACGCAGCACACTCACTCGTCGGCTTAGGGACCCCCCGGTCTCGAAACGCTGACAGTTGGCGCGCCAGGTAGGGGGCCGCTACGTGTTGACGAGCAGCTTCCCGTCAAGCTCCAGATGGGCAGTCTCCAACAACCTCTCCAACCCGGGACGGTGCTCCGTTTCGGGAGTCTTGAGTTCATGTCCCTCGACGGCAGCTACGACATGATACTCCTTCCACCGCCGCGCGACAACGACAATGGCGGCCGACAACCCGCCCTCCGGTGGCGGAATCGACGACGTCTTCCCCGCGCGGTGGAAGAACGACATTCGAGCTCGCCCCGTCCTCTCCCCCGCCAACGGAGGAGGAGACGGGGCAACCAAGGCCGGGCGGGAGGCCACGCTTCGTCGGCTGTCGAGCGAATTGACGTCCCCAGCGCCCCAACGGAGTGCACGTCGGGCGTCGACCTCGCATTCGAGACGAAGGCAAGCGCCGTCCCCCCGCGACACGCCAATCCCGAGCAAGTGGACGACGCTAGCGAGCTCGCGGAGGGCCTGCAGGACGTCGCCCTCGTACCTAGGACGATGGCGCGATCAGCCCCCGATGTGACTACATCGCCCCTCGTCGACCAAAAGGTACTGACTGATTCCCATCCTGCATTATGTCGACTCGGCCTCAACCCGCCTAGCGACCTCGCTTTGGCGGGCGCTCTCGTTGAGGCGAGTGCAACCCCTCTGGGGTTTCGTACGCGGTCGCCTTGGGACTGGTTGACGGATGTCTCGACCTACGGGCCCTCTGGGTTTGAGGAAGATGACGATCCCAGCATCTGTTGGGATTTCTCTGGGTTTGGCAACCCCAGTGCCATGCGGGACTTTATGACCACATGTGACTACTGCCTCCCCGACTGTTCCGACGGTAGCCGCAGCCTTGACGACAAGGACTGCGGCCCAAGCCGCGAATGTTTCCACGTCGAGCTAGGGGATCCCGCCGAAGGCAACCACCTCGGCATGCCGGAGGACGGTGATCTCCCTAGGCCGGCGCCTCGTGCCGACATCCCGCGGGAGCTAGCTGTGGTCCCCGTTCCGGCGGGGAGTCACGACCCACAGCTCGAGCAAGTCCGCGGGGTGCAGGCCAGGCTCGACGAGGGAGCAGGAGCACTTGAGTCGATCCGCCGGGACGTCGGGCAGGTATGGGCGGGCCAGCCCCCGGCCGGAGAAATACGTCACCTGCCCCAGGGTTTCCAGCACCGCGTCGCCAACGACGTCAGGGTCAGGCCGCTACCCGCGTCCAGCAGGGTCGGTCAGAACCTGGCAGCCGCAGCAATGCTTATCCGCGCGATGCCGGAGCCATCGACCACCGAGGGACGGCGAATCCAGGGAGAGCTCAAAAATCTCCTGGAAGGCGCTGCGGCCCGACGGGCCGAAAGCTCTGCCTCCCGGAGGCAGGGATACCCCTCGGAACCTCATGCCGCGACTTCCCGATTCATGCGGGGAGCCTCGGTCTACACCGGGCGCACGCGCAACACCGCGCCTGCGGCCCCGGGCCACCTCGGCAACGAGCACCATCGTCGCGACCGTCGAGCCCACCTCGACGAAAGGGTGCGCCGAGGCTACCACCCCAGGCGTGGGGGACGCTACAACAGCGTGGAGGATCGGAGTCCCTCGCCCGAACCACCCGGTCCGCAGGCCTTCAGCCGGGCCATCCGGCGGGCACCGTTCCCGACCCGTTTCCGACCCCCGGCTACTATCACAAAGTACTCAGGGGAAACGAGGCCGGAACTGTGGCTTGCGGACTACCGCCTGGCCTGCCAACTGGGTGGGACGGACGACGACAACCTCATCATCCGCAACCTCCCCCTGTTCCTCTCCGACACTGCTCGTGCCTGGTTGGAGCACCTGCCTCCGGAGCAGATCTCCAACTAGGATGATTTGGTCCGAGCCTTTGCCGGCAATTTCCAGGGCACGTACGTGCGCCCCGGGAATTCCTGGGACCTCCGAAGCTGGCGGCAACAGCCGGGAGAGTCTCTTCGGGACTACATCCGGCGATTCTCGAAGCAGCGCACCGAGCTGCCCAACATCACCGACTCAGATGTCATCGGCGCGTTCCTTGTCGGCACCACCTGCCGTGACCTCGTGAGCAAGTTGGGTCGCAAGACCCCCACCAGGGCGAGCGAGCTGATGGACATCGCCACCAAGTTCGCCTCTGGCCAGGAGGCGGTCGAGGCCATCTTCCGAAAGGACAAGCAGCCCCAGGGCTGCCCATCGGAAGAGGCTCCCGAGGCGTCCACCCCGCGCGGCGCCAAGAAGAAAGGCAAGAAGAAGTCGCAAGCGAAACGCGGCGCTGCCGACGCAGACCTTGTCGCCGCCGCCGAGTACAAGAACCCTCGGAAGCCCCCCGGAGGTGCCAACCTCTTCGACAAGATGCTCAAGGAGTCGTGCCCCTATCATCAGGGGCCCGTCAAGCACACCCTCGAGGAGTGTGTCATGCTTCGGCGCCACTTCCACAAGGCCGGGCCACCTGCAGAGGGTGGCAGGGCCCGCGACGACGACAAAAAGGAAGATCACCAAGCAGGAGAGTTCCCCGAGGTCCGCGACTGCTTCATGATCTACGAAGGGCATGCGGCGAATGCCTCGGCTCGGCATCGCAAGCAAGAGCGCCGGGAGGTCTGCTCGGTGAAGGTGGCGGCGCCAGTCTACCTAGACTGGTCCGACAAGCCCATCACCTTCGACCAAGCTGACCACCCCGACCACGTGCCGAGCCCGGGGAAATACCCGCTCGTCGTTGACCCCATCATCGACGACGTCAGGCTCACCAAGGTCCTGATGGATGGGGGCAGCTGCCTCAACATCATCTACGCCGAGACCCTCAGGCTCCTGCGCGTCGATCTGTCCTCCGTCCGAGCAGGCGCTGCGCCTTTCCACGGGATCATTCCTGGGAAGCGTGTCCAGCCCCTCGGACGGCTCGACCTACCCGTCTGCTTCGGAACGCCCTCCAATTTCCGAAGAGAGACTCTGACGTTCGAGGTGGTCGGGTTCCGAGGAACCTACCACGCGATATTCGGGAGGCCATGCTACGCGAAGTTCATGGCCGTCCCCAACTACACCTACCTGAAGCTCAAAATGCCGGGCCCCAGCGGGGTCATCACCGTCGGCCCCACGTACAAACACGCGTTCGAATGCGACGTGGAGTGCGTGGAGTACGCCAAGGCCCTCGCCGAGTCCGAGGCCCTCATCGCCGACATGGAGAACCTCTCCAAAGAGGTGCCAGACGTGAAGCGACATGCTGGCAACTTCGAGCCAGCGGAGACGGTTAAGGCCGTCCCTCTCGACCCCAGCGGCGACGCCTCCAAGCAGATCCGGATCGGTTCCGGGCTCGACCCCAAATAGGAAGCAGTGCTCGTCGACTTTCTCCACGCAAACGCCGACGTTTTTGCGTGGAGTCCCTCGGACATGCCCGGCATACCGAGAGAAGTCGCCGAGCACTCGCTGGATATTCGGGCCGGGGCCCGACCCGTCAGGCAGCCTCTTCGCCGATTCAACGAGGAGAAGCGCAGAGTGATAGGCGAGGAGATTCACAAGCTAATGGCGGCAGGGTTTATCAAAGAGGTATTCCATCCCGAATGGCTTGCCAACCCTGTGCTTGTGAGAAAGAAAGGGGGTAAATGGCGGATGTGTGTAGACTACACTGGTCTCAACAAAGCATGTCCGAAGGTTCCCTACCCTCTGCCTCGCATCGATCAAATCGTGGATTCCACTGCTGGGTGCGAAACCCTGTCGTTCCTCGATGCCTACTCAGGGTATCACCAAATCTAGATGAAAGAGTCCGACCAGCTCGCGACTTCTTTCATCACACCCTTCGGCATGTACTGCTATGTCACCATGCCGTTCGGTTTGAGGAATGCGGGCGCGACGTACCAGCGGTGCATGAACCATGTGTTCGGCGAACACATCGGTCGCACAGTCGAGGCCTACGTCGATGACATCGTAGTCAAGACAAGGAAGGCTTCCAACCTCCTCTCCGACCTTGAAGTGACATTCCGGTGTCTCAAAGCTAAAGGCGTCAAGCTCAATCCCGAGAAGTGTGTCTTCGGGGTGCCCCGAGGCATGCTCTTTGGGTTCATCGTCTCCGAGCGGGGCATCAAAGCCAACCCGGAGAAGATCGCAGCCATCACCAACATGGGGCCCATCAAGGACTTAAAAGGTGTACAGAGGGTCATGGGATGTCTCGCGGCCCTGAGCCGGTTCATCTCACGCCTCGGCGAAAGAGGTCTGCCTCTGTACCGCCTCTTAAGGAAGGCCGAGAGCTTCACTTGGACACCCGAGGCCGAGGAAGCTCTCGGGAACCTGAAGGCGCTCCTTACAAAGGCGCCTATCCTGGTACCCCCAGCTGATGGAGAAGCCCTCTTAGTCTACGTCGCCGCGACCACTCAGGTGGTTAGCGCCGCGATTGTGGTCGAGAGGCAAGAAGAGGGGCATGCATTGCCCGTTCAGAGGCCGGTTTACTTCGTCAGCGAGGTACTGTCCGAAACCAAGATCCGCTACCCACAAGTTCAGAAGCTACTGTATGTAGTGATCCTGACGAGGCGGAAGTTGCGACACTACTTCGAGTCTCACTCGGTAACTGTGGTGTCATCCTTCCCCCTGGGGGAGATCATCCAGTGCCGAGAAGCCTCGGGCAGAATTGCGAAGTGGGCGGTGGAAATCATGGGCGAGACCATCTCGTTCGTGCCTCGGAAGGCCATCAAGTCCCAGGTATTGGCGGACTTCGTAGCCGAATGGGTCGACACCCAACTACCGACGGCTCCGATCCAACCGGAGCTCTAGACCATGTTTTTTGACGGGTCGCTGATGAAGACGGGAGCTGACGCGGGCCTGCTCTTCATCTCACCCCTCGGGAAACACCTACGCTACGTGCTACGCCTCCATTTCCCGGCGTCCAACAATGTGGCTGAGTACGAAGCTCTGATCAACGGATTGCGAATCGCCATCGAGCTAGGGGTCCGACGCCTCGACGCTCGCGGCGACTCGCAGCTCGTCATCGACCAAGTCATGAAGAACTCCCACTGTCGCGACCCGAAGATGGAGGCCTACTGCGATGAGGTTCGGCGCCTGGAAGACAAGTTCTACGGGCTCGAACTTATCCACATCGCTCGGCGCTACAACGAGACTGCGGACGAGCTCGCAAAAATAGCCTCAGGGCGAACGACGGTTCCCCCGGACGTCTTCTCCCGGGATCTACACCAACCCTCCGTCAGGATCAACGACGTGCCCGAGCCCGAGGTACCCTCGGCCCAGCCTGAGGTACCCTCGGCCCATCCCGAGGTACCCTCGGCCCAGCCTGAGGTACCCTCGGCCCATCCCGAGGCGTCCTCGGTCTAGCCCGAGGCACCCTCGGCCCCCGAGGGCGAGGCGCTGCGCATCGAGGAGGAGCGGAGCGGAGCCACGCCCGACAGAGACTGGCAAACCCCGTACCTGCAATATCTCCGCCAAGGAGAGCTACCCCTCGACCAAGCCGAGGCTCGGCGGGTAGCGCGACGCGCCAAGTCATTCGTCTTGCTGGGCGATGAGAAGGAGCTCTACCACCGCAGCCCCTCGGGCATCCTCCAGCGATGCATCTCCATCACCGAAGGTCAGGAACTTCTGCAAGAGATACACTCGGGGGCTTGCGGCCATCACGCAGCGCCTCGAGCCCTCGTCGGGAATGCTTTCCGGCAAGGCTTCTACTGGCCAACGGCGGTGGCCGACGCCACTAGAATTGTCCGCACCTGCGAAGGGTGTCAATTCTATGCGAAGCGGACCCACCTGCCCGCTCAGGCTCTGCAAACAATACCCATCACCTGGCCTTTCGCTGTATGGGGTCTGGACCTCGTCGGTCCCTTGCAGAGGGCGCCCGGGGGCTACACGCACCTGCTGGTCGCCGTCGACAAATTCTCCAAGTGGATCGAGGTCCGACCCCTGAACAGCATCAGGTCCGAGCAGGCGGTGGCGTTCTTCACCAACATCATCCATCGCTTCGGGGTCCCAAACTCCATCATCACCGACAACGGCACCCAGTTCACCGGCAAAAAATTCTTGGATTTTTGCGAGTATCACCACATCCGGGTGGACTGGGCCGCCGTAGCTCATCCCATGTCGAATGGGCAAGTAGAGCGTGCCAACGGCATGATTCTACAGGGGCTCAAGCCTCGGATTTACAACGACCTCAACAAGTTCAGCAAGCGATGGATAAAGGAACTCCCCTCGGTGGTCTGGAGCCTGAGGACAACGCCGAGCCGAGCCACGGGTTTCACGCCATTCTTCCTGGTCTATGGGGCCGAGGCCGTCTTGCCCACTGACCTGGAGTACGGCTCCCCGAGGACGAGGGCCTACAACGGTCAAAGCAACCAAGCTAGCCGAGAAGACTCGCTGGACCAGCTGGAAGAGGCTCGGGACAAGTCCTTACTACACTCGGCGCGGTACCAGCAGTACCTGCGACGCTACCACGCCCGAGGGGTCCGGCCCCGAGACCTCCAGGTGGGCGACCTGGTGCTTCGGCTGCGGCAAGACGCCTGAGGGAGACACAAGCTCACGCCCCCCTGGGAGGGGCCATTCATCATCGCCAAAGTTCTGAAGCCCGAAACGTACAAGCTGGCCAACAGCCAAGGCGAGGTCTACGACAACGCTTGGAACATCCAACAGCTACGTCGCTTTTACCCTTAAGATGTTTTCAAGTTGTGCATATACCTCGCACCCACGCAAAGTTTAGTCAACAAGGAAGGGTCGGCCTCGCCTCGGCAAAGCCCGACCCTCCCTCGGGGGCTAAAAAGGGGGGAAACCCCCTCTGCGTCGAAATTTTCCTCGAAAAAAGATCTCTTTCACCAGAATATCTTCCATGCTTTTTGACTACTTCGAAAAGTGGGTCCTGGAAACGACGGAGTGCGCGTAAGCAGCCAAGGCTGACCGAGCCGAGGGACTCCTACGCCTCCGGGATATGGATACCTCACTCATCACCTTCTGCGATAAGTAACTCGCGTTCGGATAAAGTGGCACCGCGGATCGAACAAGTCTTTACGTTCGGAAGCCCTTCTGCCGAAGCGATCCTTCGAGCCTTCTCGACCGAGTCGATGACAGGGCCTCATGGACGGGTGAAAGTACGCGTAAGCGGCAAGGCCGACCGAGCCGAGGGACTCCCACGCCTCCGGGATACGGATACCTCACTCATCACCTTCCGCGAGAAGCAACTCTCGCTCGCACAAACATCCCTGTTACCGACAAAAAGTCCAGATACTCGAAACAAGAGGAAAAGAGACGCAGCTTTACAACGCAGCGAGGGTGTGTATTCTGGCCTCGGCGGCCGCACAAGGCACACACTACAAGACAATCTGATCCTGCAGGCTCGGGTCTTGATGCTGGAAGGGGGCAGCAACACCCTCGGCATCGACGACACCTTCGGCGAGGCCCGACCTAGCCTCGGACGGCGACGCGGTCCGAGGTTCTCCGCTCCGAAGGATGACGTCATCACCACGCCCGGGCAATCGCTGCCAGGGACTTCTCCGGGAACCCGGCCCAAGCAGGCGGCTCGACCGGTTACCCCTGGGGCCTCGGCCAACCATCTTCCAAGGGCGCCAGCCCGGTCCGAGGCCTCGGCTGATCAACTCCGGCATTGGTCCCGCCGACGGACAACCCGGCTAGGCTCCGGCCAACCAGGTTTCATTTTCGAGCCGACTCCGCCTCTGTTAATACTGATATCGCTACCCCTGGACTCAGCTCGTCGAAGAGCGGCCGAGGGGTCTCTTTAACTAAGCTAGAGAAGCCTCGGACAGCAAGGCCGACCGAGCCGAGGGACTCCTACGCCTCCGGGATACGGATACCTCACTCGTCACCTTGACACGGGGCGACTCATGCTTGGTGAAGCGATTCAGATAATCAACAGACGAGTCTTAGCGCTCAAAAATGAGGAAAAAACACGGCTCCGTGCCGACGTTACATACATGTTCAGGCCCCGAAAGCCACGATGAACAGAAACCCTGGCATTCGAAGTGCCATTACAAACGGAACTCCGGTTCCGTCTCCGCGGGAATGGACAACCTCCACGCCGGGGAAGCCCGTGGAGCGACAGGCTCTGGGCGAATCACCAGCAAAACGCGGGTCGCCCCCGTGCATACCGGCAGATCCTCGCTGTCGTCCTTGCCGCGAATGCAAGGAAAGAGGCGGAATGTTGCATCCTAGCTGGGCAGCAACAGCTCGCCTTCCCCGGCATGGCTGGAGGAAGTCTCCGCCGTAGGGATAGAGGGCGATTGCCACCACCAGAAGCTGGAAGAAGAGGTGGTCCGCCGACCCGCGCGGAAGGTGAACCCGGCTCGCCTCGCCCCCCGCCCCAGCGAGGATGGCGAACACCCTCAACACTGGGGGCGGGACCGGGATCACAGCCCGGTTTGCCTCTCCCTATCCAGGAGCTGGAGGTCACCGTCTCGGGTAACCACCAGCGAAGGGGAGCAACCGGGCTGTGTGATGAAAATCCTTGAAGCCGAACGATGGCTGAAAGGTACCAACTCCCACAGAGTTGCGTTCCTCCAACGATGAGGCGAAAGGACGGCGGTTTCCCCCATCCGGGGGCATGGAAGGTGGAAAGATGCGGCGCATAAGGGAGGAAGAAGACACGGTCGCCTTACGAAGGGAGTCGCCCTCCTTTTAAAGGCAACTCTCCCTGCTTGCGCTCCCAACCGTCATGGGCTGAGTCTTCTCCAACACGCTTCAAAGCCCTCCCCTGCGGCGCGGGGGCTGGGTCCCGCATGCCATGCAGACCGGCTCCAAGCAGAAGAAGCCAAACCGCCGCGTGTGGGGCACGCAACCGCCCAGCGGTTACAAGCGATCCTCCACCTTTGCCCAGACCAACGGGCGAGAGAGGCGGGCAGCCATGCAGGCGGCATGCAACCGCGCCAAGTGGACGCGCTTCTCCGACTCCCAGCGCGCCCAGCCTGGAGGCCCAGGCCCACGCGTCACGCAACCGGCGCGCCGGATGCTGCATGCAAGCAACTGCACCGCCACTTGCGCCACCACCACGCCTCTTTGGTTGCGGAACCAATACCGCGACTCGAGGCGACCAGGCACAAGACCCAGCAGCGCCAGCCTGACGCGACAGTCAATGCGGCCGAAAGTGGGCCGGCAGTAATGACGGTGGCAGACGCACGGGAGCAGCGGGCACGTCGACAACCAAGCTCACGTCCCATCCGGGGGCAGCGAGAGAGCTCCCTCTCACGGTGTGAAGACAACGCGCCCGTGATCTGTTCCTCGAACGGCTCGCACACGCGCAACGGCTGCCCCGCCAACCACTCGCCCCGTTGCATTAACTCCGCGGCTGGACAGGTGGCATTTCTGGCAGCAGCAACGGGCGACGCTTCGCCCTCGCCGAAACAACCGCACCAAAAAAGGTACGCCGCGTCGTTCGGTTTCGTATCCTTTTTCCCTTTTTTCCTCTTTCTCTATCTCTTGCAACAGGGACCGGGAAAGGGGGATCCCCCGAAAGGGATCCTTCCCCGTGAAGGAACCAGGCTCCGAGCCTCCTTACTGATCAGGGGTTCGAAGGCTGGCCCCCGAAGGGTTCAACAGCCGCCTCAGATCGCGTGGGCCCTACACCCACTACTGGTCAGAGGTTCGAAGGCCGGCCCCCCGAAGGGTTCCACGGCCGCCTCAGGCTACTCGGGCTCCGTGCCCATTACTGATCAGGGGTTCGAAGGCTGGCCCCCGAAGGGTTCACAGTCGCCTCAGACGCCGAGCGAGGGATGACCAGGGGTACGTTCGATACATAACCGAGGCTCGGGCTGCGCTCCCGAGGTACCCTAGGACATTTCCGAGACCAGCGGGAGCGATCTTGTAACGGAATCCCATCAGAGGGAGGCATCGAGCCCTCGGACCCCGTCGCCAGGGGACCGGGTCCGGCAGATCACCCTCAGGTACTTTTGGGCGTGCCTCTGGGCCCCTAGCCGACCCCTAACGAACGGGGCACAGACGTCCACTCGGATTACCCGCTTGCAGCTCACCGGAGACACCATGTTCGGTGCCCATCGAGGGTAACATGGCGCACTCCCCCCCTCCTCCTTGCGGAAAGGCGACGTAGGGGCGTATGTAAAAAAGCCGGGTCTGTCCCTGATCGCCCTCTCGCTCTGTGCAGAGGCTCGGGGGCTGCTCTCGCAAACCCGGCTCCGGCCGAACCGTTGACAGCGTCAACATACCAGCCCGAGAACTTAGGCCTCGACCGTACACCCGGGCTACGGCCAGCTCGCATGAGGGAACAACCAGACCAGCCGAAGCATTACGCAAGGCATTAAGACCTCGAAGGAGTGAAATCACTCCTCCGAGGCCTCGGGGGCTACACCCGGCGGGTGCGCTCGCGCGCACCCACCGGAACCAAATGCAACCGAGAAAGGCTGGTCCCCTTGCAAAAAAGTGCGACGAAAGCCTCCAAGCGAGTGCTAACACTCCCTTCGAGGCTCGGGGGCTACTGTCGGGGACCATAATTAGGGGTACCCTCAAGACGCCTAATTCTCAGCTGGTAACCCCCATCAACATAAAGCTGCAGAGGCCTGATGGGTGCGATTAAGTCAGGGATCAGTCCATACGAGCGACTCGATCACGCTTCGCCCGAGCCTAGCCTCGGGCAAGGGCAGCCGACCCCGAAGGGGTTTCCGTCTCGCCCGAGGCCCCCCTTCAACGGCGGACACATCTCCGGCTTGCCCGAGGCCTTGCCTTCGCTGAGAAGCAACCCTGACAGAATCGCCACACCGACCGGCCAAGTCGCAGGAGCATTTAACGCAAAGGAAACCAGGCCCTGCCAAAGGCACCATAGGAAACTCCGCTCCGCCCGACCCAGGGTTCGGATTCGGGCTAAGCCCCGGAAGACGGCGAACTCTGCTCCGCCCGACCCAGGGCTCGGACTCGGGCTAAGCCCCGGAAGACGGCGAACTCCGCTCCGCCCGACCCAGGGCTCGGACTCGGGCTAAGCCCCGGAAGACGGCGAACTCCGCTCCGCCCGACCAAGGGCTCGGACTCGGGCTAAGCCCCGGAAGACGGCGAACTCCGCTCCGCCCGACGCAGGGCTCGGACTCGGGCTAAGCCCCGGAAGACGGCGAACTCCGCTCCGCCCGACCCAGGGCTCGGACTCGGGCTAAGCCCCGGAAGACGGCGAACTCCGCTCCGCCCGACCAAGGGCTCGGACTCGGGCTAAGCCCCGGAGGACGACGAACTCCGCCTCGCCCGACCCAGGGGCTCGGACTCGGCCTCTGCTGACGACCTCCGCCTCGCCCGACCCAGGGGCTCGGACTCGGCCTCTGCTGACAACCTCCGCCTCGCCCGACGCAGGGGCTCGGACTCGGCCTCTGCTGACGACCTCCGCCTCGCCCGACCCAGGGGCTCGGACTCGGCCACGGCCATGGAAGACAGACTCGACCCCGGCTTCGGAGGAGCCTCCACGTCGCCCAACCAAGGGCACAGGCCAGCCACGTCGACAGGAAGCGCCATCATCACCCTACCCCGAGCCGACTCGGGTCGCAGAGAACAAGACCTGTGTCCCATCTGGTTGGCTCCGCCAGATAGGCAATGATGGCGCCCCGCTAGCCCCGTGACGACGGCGGCTCTCAGCTCTCTTACGGAAGCAGGGCGACGTCAGCAAGGACACAACCGTTCCAACAGCTGTCCCTCCGCCAGGCTCCGTTGCTCCTCCGACAGCCACGACATCACGCCAGCAGGGTGCCAAGATCTCTCCGGCTGCCACATTGGCATGTACCTAGGGCACTAGCTCTCCCCCCGCTAGACACGTAGCACTCCGCTACACCCTCATTGTACACCTGGATCCACTCCTTACGCCTATAAAAGGAAGGACCAGGGCCCTCTTAGAAAAGGTTGGCCGCGCAGGGACGAGGACGGGGACAGGCGCTCTCTTGGGGCCGCTCGCTTCCCTCACCCGCGTGGACGCTTGTAACCCCCTACTGCAAGCGCACCCGACTTGGGCGTGGGACGAACACGAAGGCCGCGGGGTTCCCACCTCTCTCTCGCCGGACTCCGGCCTCCTCGCTCCTTTCCCCCCTTCGCGCTCGCCCACGCGCTCGACCCATCTGGGCTGGGGCACGCAGCACACTCACTCGTCGGCTTAGGGACCCCCCGGTCTCGAAACGCCGACAACCATCGAGTGTAACAAAAAATGTCGAAGAAGCTCCAAAGTGGTTCCTAAGGTGATGAAGAGCTAAAATACCACCTAGTAAAGGTGAAGAAGCTCCAAAGTCGTTCCTAAAGGGATGCAGAGCTAAAATACCACCTAGTAAAGGTGAAGAAGCTCCAAAGTCGTTCCTAAGGGGATGCAGAGCTAAAATACCACCTAGTAAAGGTGAAGAAGCTCCAAAGTCATTCCTAAGGGGATGCAGAGCTAAAATACCACCTAGTAAAGGTGAAGAGACTCCAAAGTTGATCCCAAGGGGATGCAGAGTCATATTGTAAAATGTTTCCTATTATCGTTATAACTCAAGCATCTTTTGCATCATATCATCGCATCATTCTGCATCATACCATCATGCATCATTTCGCATCATCCATGAAGAGGAAAAGAAGGGGAATTGCTCCTTCATCTATAAATCCAGCTTCGCTATGAAGCTACATTCGTATTTTTTGAGAAATTTTGACTAAAATAGGACAAAGGGAAAAATACTACACCTTCAATGGTCATCTTCATGAACAGGACAAAGAAGATGCCAATGTTTTCACTCGCACAACAGTATTCTTTAAGAAATTTCAAGACCTTCGGCTGAAAGTGCATTTCTTTATGAAGCGTGAAAAGAAGGGAAGGTGTTTTTTCGCCTTCAGCTTAAAAACGGTACGTACATTAATTTCACGTTGCGCAAAGAAATATAGTATGCAATGCAATTGAACAAAGCACACAATTATCTTTTCATAGAGTGAAACAGACGAGATGGAATGTTTTTACATGTTTTCCTAGACATAAAATTCAAAAATTCTTTACAATAGCTCAATCGTCCTCTTTTAGAACCTTCTCGGCAGCTTCGTTTAGTAAAGTATTAAAAACTTCATCTATCGCTGCGTTCACCACCTTGAATTCATCAAGGATTCCTCTTAGTGATGGATCAGCTTCGGGATCATACGGTTCTAGGGGTGGAGAAAGTTTCGCTGCACAAATATATCATTCTTTTAAGAAGTACAAAGATAAATAATTACGAAGTCAAAGCTCAACAGAAACATATACATATACGTCTTTCTGGCTCCACAGCTTCTTCAGCTCTCTTTCCTCTTCTGAAGCTCGATGGGTCTCTTCTTCCCTCTGTGTGATAGCTTCGTTTGCTATCTCCCTTCTGTCGTTCACCTAGACCTCAGAGTAAAATTTCCCACTGAGGGCAATAGCTTCGACTGCAGGTTCCTTGATGTCATCTGCTGAAACTGTAAATTCGGACTGAATTACAACCTTCACATGTTCACAGCTGGCTTTTTTAAGCAATGATACGGCCCCTCTGGCACCCACGAAGGCACAAAAATTTCCTCTACCAGTGAGGACTTCGTCAAAGGCTTCAACTTCACCTTCAATCGATCTAACTACCCCTTCGGGATCACCGCAAATAAAATTTTGTTCAGTTGGGAATGCACCAACTTTAGCAAATGTGCTCTTCAGCTTGTTATAACATTGCATAGAAATAGAAAAACATTCTTCCTTCGACTGACGAAGCTCTTCAATATTCTTTTGAACTCTGTTCCGCTCAGTCTCGGATATTTCATGTTTCACTTTTTCAACTTCAAAAGTCTCGATAACTGTAAAGCCCAAAACTGGTATGAGGGAAAATAATAAAATAAATAAATAAATTTATAAGTGGGTGTTTTGGGGATTCCTTGACTTCCTTTTTATTTTCTTTGCATACTCAACTAATGACATTAAATTATGCAAATAACAAAGAAATAAATAAAGAAATGTGCATATCATGCTGATGTTACTTCTGTGATGCATTTTATTTGAATCAAGGAATCATAATTAACCTCAACTTAAAAAAATGAAAATATAAAACAAAAAAAGGAGAAATGAACTTTTAAATAAAGTCATTCCTTTATTCCATAATTAAACAATAGGGAGAAGAATAAATAATAATAATAATAAATAAATAAATAAATAAATAAATAGTATTATTGCAAACTGTAGGAGTATTATTCATATCATAATTTGTTTGATCTTTGAAACCTGAAATTTAAAATAAGAATTTAAACATAGTTTGAATCCTGAAAATGGGAATTTGAAAATAAATAAGAAAAAGAAAACTCACTAGTTATCCATCTGAGCCGAATTTCTTCACTCCCGGCCCAACTCCTCTTCCCCGCGCTTCCTAGTTGTCGTATGGGCTGCTGCCCGACCCACACAAGCCAACGCGCTCTCAGCCGTCCGCTCCCTGGCCGCGCCGACGGGCGGGCCCTAGTGGTCAGCCCCACAGCTACTCGCTCGGGCATGCTCACACGCGGCGTGCCGCTGTGGCGCGGGACCCACGGGTCGGTCTTATGACCTTGCGCGCCTGCGTCTGTTGCTGCCGCCACTAGGTGGGGCCGGACCGCAGGCTCATCTTTGCTCTACCTCAACCTCCCCCCTTTTTCGTTGCTCGGACTCATGTGTACGGGCTATAAAGCGCGCGCGCCCCATCTTCTGAGGACCCGTGCGCATGGCGCCAATGCCGTGGGGGCAAGGACACCCACTGTCCGCGGCTAGGGCGAGCTAATTTCCTCGCCGTCGTGGATATTTCACCATGATCGACACTTCACCATGGCTGGGCCGCTCGAACTTCATCGCCGGTAAGTGTTTGGTTCCATGGTGTTCGCCTTGGTCTCCACAATGCGTAGCATAATCAGGATGTGATTTCTTGAGTCCGTGTGGGGATGGAACTATCGGTCGGCCGTGGCAGCACCGTAGCGCCGTTGCGCGCCACCGCGTCCTGATGGGTTTGGGGTGGAAGGATTCCTTCCGTCAGATCCGCGTCGTGCGGTGCGGATGGGGATGATCATATTCGTTCGATGCGCGGCTCTGAGTGGTTAATCTTTTGATCGACGGTTCGGGTCGGATCCCGCCTTGATAGGGTCTGTGGCGTTAGATCTGAATCCAATGGCTTCACTCGATGACCGTAAATCTGGAGATGGAGGGTCCAGGGTGTGTGCAGGTTAGTCATTGCACTAGAATCTAATCGTGGCCGCAGATGGTTGATAGGGCCGCCACGGTGCGTGAATACCCCTTCGACCATTATGATTTCCATATGAGCCCCTCGACTTTGAGGAAATAAACCCGCCATCCCCGTATGCATAAAAATCACTACACTTAGGTCCTGTTTTTCATGAGTTAGCCCCTAGTGTCTTGGGAATTCATGTCGCAGCCCATATCTTGCTGGTTTCAATAAAATAAATTGGGAAAAAATTTCTAGTATAGAAATAAATCTAGAAACCAATAAAATTCATAATTCTTATGTTTTAACTCCGAATTAGTTTATTCCAGTTGCGCTAGATTCGTAATAAAATTGCCTACGCACATAACAACATTATTTACAATGTATTACTTATTTTATAACTAGATATAGTTTACCCTATATTTAGTGATTGCTGTGCTAATCAACGTTAACTGTCTATGATTATAACTTCACTGAAGATGCAACCTATAATCAAGTTATATCTCGGGATTTTGTTTTCTCAGTTCAAACTCTATTAAAAATTCATAAGTAAATCCCAGAAATTGTTTTACGTATAAAAGTAATAATTATATGTCCAGAAACTTGTAAAATTGATATCTTAACCATTTTAACTCCGAATTGATCCGTTCAAATTGCGTTGGTTTCATAAAAATATTTACTACATAGATATTCCATAAATCATAACTCCTTAAGCGTAACTCCAATTTTAGTGGTTCGCGAACCCACGATCTCGTAGCAACACGTAGAATATTTTTATGGAGTATGTACGTATGTTTGGTGTGATGTTAATTTTGCCTATACCATGTTTGTTTGTATTGCTATGACTAGCGCGAGGTTATGAGTAATCTAAAGAGCAAGTTGGTACCTGGAATCTCAAGTCCCAGGCAAGTTGTGCCCTTGATCACTTTTATTTACCCAATAATGTTCTTTATAATCATTTTATCATGCATAGGCTTAATTTTGATGGAACCCAATAGGTCACCCTAGTCTGATTATCTTTTCACCTTGTTTACCCCTGAACTATTTGTGTAGTTTTTGCTATTGCTCTTTATAGTTTTGGGATTAATATTACATTATGATTATATTCCAATTATATTGTTGTTTTACATATTGTTCATGACAAGATCATTATATTAATTGGAACATGGAGCTTAACTTGAGAAACACGTGCCACCACAAGGGTGGAATGGGATGCCCTTGGCTGACTAATTAGGAAAGCTAGTGGAAGACTACCTTACCTAAAAGGGGTAAGGGCAGTAGGGGAGTAGGTGTGTAGGGAGGTTCTCGGGTTGATTTTGCTGCGATGGCGGTCAGACGAGGGATTCCTACATTGCTCTTCCTAGAAACTGTAGCGGGTTTTCAGAAGCTATGGAACTTTGTAAAGGCCTCGTAGTGGATCCCTAGTCATTCACCTCGGAAGTGTCTAAGGGCCTTGCAAACCCTGGTGACATGGGATACACGACTTGTGGGTACAGGGTACAACCTCTGTAGAGTGTAAAACTGTTATAATAGCCATGCTCGCGGTCATGAGCAGCTTAGGACTCTCGCATGATTAAATTATGGAACTAAATTCAATTGGTCATATACATTGCATCGCAGGTGTTGTTATCAACTTTGATCTACTACTTATTTGGGTTGGTATGTACTAATACTTAGTAATTGCTTATAAAATTTTGACCAACTTTAAAAGCAGTGCTCAGCTTCAACCATCCTCTTTGGTAAGCCTTACACTTCACCAGAGCTCCCACCTTTGGCGAGTTCATGCACATTATTCCCCACAACTTGTTGAGCGATAAACATATGTGAGCTCACCCTTGTTGTCTCACACCCCCCACAGGTCAAGAACTGGTACTGCAGGATGAGGCACATGGTGGATGCTGCGATGTGTTCGTGAGAGGTCTAGGTCGTCGTCTCCCAGTCAACTTTGGGTTGCTGGATCGTTGTCTTCATATGATGTAATTATTTATTTATTTTGTACAGAACTCCTATTATATATTAAAGATGTGACATTCGTTTCTGTACAATGAGTCATCATATGTGTAAGACTTGGTCCTAGCACACTTGGTGATTAGGTTCGTGCCCGGGTCTTGGGTCCCGAAATCCAGGTGTGACATTAACTTTGTCAAGCTTCTTTTCTAGTCTTAACACTTCAGACTTGTGGAGCTCCACTTGAGCAGATAAAGCATATTCAAAGTCAGGCTATGTGTTTTGCGTCAGCCTCTTTCTCCTTTTCAAGCTTTGAAATTTTTTGGTCTGCCTCAGAAGATTTAGCCAAATCAGTTTGACTCTTCTTCAGCCTCTCAATAAGAGAAAGAAGAACCTTGTCTTTTTCAATAGCTTGATGCCGAAGGTCAACAACTTCAGATCTGAAATTTCTGAAGGCTATCCGGACACTTTCATCTTCGGCATCTTTCTGTGCTTTTAAAGCTTTTCCAAGGATGAGACCCTAATAAAAATAATCATAAAAATAAAAAATGAGTACTATTGAAAAGCATTCTGCAAAATTACAAGTCTAAAAGAAAAATAAAATATGGAAACCTTCAAGTTGTTGTAATCCAGGCAATCCGCAAGTTGATCCTTCAGCATTGCAGATAAAACAAGTTCAAGTTTCGGATAACCCATGTTATCCATCATCTTCCATCAAACATCAATCTCTTTGTTGTTTGGTAGGCAATATAGGTAATCATCTTCGTCATGACCCTCGTAAACCAAAGAGCCCCGAGGGTACTTCAGATCTCTTGCATAATGTTGTACCTCGGCAATTTGTTGTCCCGTTAGTTGTTTTTCCGAAGCATGCCGAACAATATATTTAAGATCTCCAAGAGGCGCCACTTCGGGTATTGGCAGTGCTATTCTCTCTATTAGGCTTTCAAATTCTTGTTCTAATGGTTTGGATTCCAAAGGTCCAGCCTTACCTAAATCAGGAGGAGCAGCTTCATCAATAGTCATTTCCAATTCCTCAGCTTTGTCTTTGGAAATCTTTGAGGGAGCAGGCGTCGCCATCTTTGTAGGCCTCAGAACAGCGTCGTCAACGTTGGCCATTATTTTGCCTTTCCCTAGAGTTCCCGCTGGAATGGATAATATTTTTGTCAACACTTGCACCTTCGATGGATCTTGGATCTCCGGTTGTTCTTTCACAACGTGGCCCTTTTCCGAAGTTGATTCCAAGAGAGTGGGCGGTAGGGCACTCACAGCAGATGCCTCGATTCCTTTCATCATGTGCCCAAAAATTCCAAAAGTAACATTAGACCAATAGTACCTTGATTCAAATCAAAGAAAAAAAGAAGTATTACCTTTGGAGCTAAAGTGGTCTCTTCAACTGCTTCGACAGCTTCTATATTAAGGTCTCCGCAGCATGCAGTTTTGCCACCCTCTCCAAGTAGTACGACTTTGATCAGTGGGTTAGAACTTTGGCTTTTGGCTTTCTTTTGCTTCGGCGCGATGGAAGAAGTCGTTACTGCAGTTTTTTTCACTCCCTTTTTTGTGCAGGAAAGCAGTAATCACGATAGACAAATGCAATGACATCAAACACTCTATTCAACCTTCTTTTCCCACGGGCACCAAAGCCAATATCCATAGCTTCGTCTTCAGCCATAGTATAAGCCCCTAGCAACCCCTCACTAGTCGCCTCAATGGCCTCAAGCCATTCATCATCTGGCTCGCCAAATTGACTCCTATAGCGATAGGTATATTTCAGGTAAACCAGGCCACCTTCGCTTGAGCTAACATCGATTTCCTTCGACATCTCCCACTTGCTAACAAGGGGCCATACTTTGAAGGCTATATGCTCTTGAACCAAGACTATGGTACCAATGTAGCTGCACACAGTGTTGAAGGCCATCAAGCATGCTTGCGCTTCTTCACTGTTCACAATGGTAGGCCTCTTAATGCCGAAGCGTGACTGAATGGGCCACTGAATTACGTCCTTGATATCCTCCCTCTCAACTAAGTCATTTTTAACATAGAACCATTGCTTCATCCATGACCCAGGCCATTTTTCCGAAAGGTCGGAATGGGTTGCCTCGCGTCACAGCGATATGCGAAGGAATAGCAGCCAAAATTGTTGTGATATTGCTCTTTTCCAGTTTCCTTCGTTTGATAAGAGAGTTCGTGGATATTGCAGAAGTCATCGACATCTGGCTCAAGGCCTTGGCTCCTCACCGCCCAAATGAAAACTCCAATTTTAATCAAAGCTTCGGGAGTAAGCTGATGAAGGAATATCTCAAACCTCTTCAGCACTTTGACTAGCATTCTGTGTAGGGGAAATCATAGCCCAGCTTTAATAAAGCTTCAGAAAACCACCACTTGGTCTGCCTCAGGAAGAGGAACAGTGTTCTCCCCTCTGACTCGCACTATGGATATATCATAAAAATATTTGCCCTTCATTGTCTCAGTTTGTCCTTTCTTGACAGTAGATTTTCCGAAGACAACATGGTTTGTCCTCCATGGCCGATCTTCGGCATCGTCATTACCACTATCAACATCAAAATCCTCACTATCCCCGGAGTCTTCAGACAACCTAGCCAAAATCTCATCGGTTATTTTTTCAACATTGGTTTTCTCCATATCTTCATAAAATCCAGCCAATGCAGCATCTCCACTCCTCTTATATTCGGCCATCTCAACTTTGATTAAGCAAAGAGCCAAAGCTAGAAAACAAATGCAATTGCAATAGCTCAGAAACAACCAGCGTAAGTCGGTGGCACGAAAAATGTTTTATCACAAACCTCATATATATATACAAAACACCACAGCAAAGTGGCCCTCACAGTTCAGAAAGTTTCGCTATTCTAGCGAAGGGAAGGTGTTTTTTCGGACCTTCGACATAAGGCCTTCATTCGTTTCGCAGTATGAGTTTGTTATAAAGAAACAAACTAATACTGTGAGGGGCTACTGTTGGGGGCATTCGTCTTCCGAAGGTCCTCAAAAGCACGGTTAAGCATTGGTTATCAACATATTTGTCAAGCATTGCAGAAGCTTCGGCATCATACTACCTTCGATGTAGAATGGTGGAAGGATAACGCAGCTAGCTTTGTCTTAACAACACAGGAAGATGATGTAAGAAGAGGTGTCATCTTGAATGTTGAAGGCAAAAGACAATGTTGTCCTTGCATTATTTGTAAATTATGTGTGTAATCCATGTGGGTGTAAACGTAATTTTGTACGAAGTTGTATGATTCCCTATAAATAGATGAATAGTACCCTGCATAATGTACCTTTTTGGAAGGGTCGAACAATAGCTGCATATAACCTTTTCTTCAGAGCACCTTCATTCTAACTCACTCTGTAGAACCGAAGGTACGATTATAAATTCATTATACAAAAGAAGAGAAATGTGCTATTGAGATATCGAAGATGAGTTATCATGTTTAAATTCCCTTACGTTCTTTATGCGCTTACTTACTTACGCAACTAAGTCACAATTTATTCGGTTAAGTCTTAACCTTCCTCTTCGAAGGAATTATCCCGATGGGATAACTTCTCGAAGACGAAGGTAGATTATCTTTTTAACATTGTGTTGCCTTGTTTTTTATTGTGTATAGCAATTAAAAACAAGTAGCCAACAATCGCCCCCTTCTCATAAAAAATGTAGCGGGTTTCATTTTCTCAGGCTTGTGGAACTTTGTAAAGGCCTCGTAGTGTACCCTTGCCAACTCACCTTGGAAGTGTTTAAGGGTCCATACAACCCTGGGCGAAAAGGGAACACGACTTGTGGGTAAAGATGTGCAACCTCTGCAGAGTGTAAAACTAGTATATCAATCGTGCTCACGTCATGAGCGGCTCGGACCCTCACATGAGTAATTTATGAAATTAAATTTAACCTGTCATACATTGCATTGCATTGTGGGATTTATTCATCATTGTGGTCAATTATTTAATTGGGTTGGTAATCGCTAATAAAATTTTGATCAACTTATTTAAAAACAATGCTCAGCCTTAACCATTTTTCCTTGGTAAGCCTTACACTACACATGAGCGCCCACCGTAAGTGAGCTCATACACATTATTCCCCACACTTGATGAGCAATGATCGTATCGGAGCTCACCCTTGCTATAATCACACCAGGTCAAGAATAGGTACAGTAAGATGAGGAGCATGAAGGATTATCACTACAGGAAACGCATAAAATTTCGTGGGCCCGGATATTTTCGTCGGCCGGCCCACGAAAATACAGAAGGTATTTTCGTCGGCCTCGTCACCGACGAAAATATGTGTTATTTACGTGGGTCGGGGCCGTGCCGACGAAAATACGACAACTATTTTGTCGGCCTCAATGCGGCCGACGAAAATAGAAGCCCTAAATCGTTCGTGCGCCCGCACCTTCTCTCTCGCTCTCGCTCGTTTCTCTCGCTCGTTTCTCTGTTTTGCACGCCGCCGCACGCCGCGTCGCACGCTCGCACGCCCGGCCCTCCCCTCGCCGCCGCACGCCGTGCCGCCGCCGCACTCCCCTGGCCGCGCTCGCACGCACGGACGCCGCGCGACGCCGCACGCACGTCGCGCCGCCCCTTCGCTGTGCCCCGTCCCCGCACTCCCCTCGCCGTGCCCGCCTCGTCGCCGTGCCCCGCCCCCGCGCTGCCCCTCGCCTCACCCGGCCCTCTCCGTGCCTGCCTCCTCACCGTGCCCCATCGCCGCGCCGGCCATTGTCGTGCCCGCCTCCTCGTCGTGCCCCATCGGCGTGCCCGGCCCTCGCCGTGCCCGCCTCCTCGCCGTGCCCCATCGCCGTGACCCATCGTCACGCTGCTCCTCGTTGTGACCCATCGCCATCGCCGTGACCCATCGCCGTGACCCATCGCCATCGCCGCCTCCTCGCCGTGCCTCCTCGTCGTGACCCATCACCGCGCCGTCCCTCGCCGCGCCGCCCATCGCCGAGAACTTGCCTCTTCGGTGTCATCGCCAGTAACAAGGTACTTACTTAGTCGTTTTTTATTTTCATTAATTGTTATCTTGTTATCTTGTCATCTTGTGATTATGATTTGAGTTAACTTGTCGAGTTTAACTGTTGATTTCTTTAATTCAAATTCATATTTGTCTCCGAGATATTTTTAATGTTTAGAGTTTAGTTTTAATCGTTAACCGTAGCGAACCGTATGCGTCACCCGTTCGAGAACGGCGAACGTCATATTGGCTTGTGAGGTTCGCCATTCTGGAATTGTCCATGTATTTTGGACAGCCTGAGAGTGTAAGCCGATGCTTGTGATTTGTGACATGTGCCTTACGATTGACACGGAATTTCGATTGTGTAACCCAGTTGTTCTCCAACACACCATGTTCAGGCGTGTGCTTGGAGAGCAGCGGGGTTATGTTGCTGAAATTTCGCGGCAATCGTAGGCTACACGTCATAAATCACAAGCATCGGCCTACACTTCTGGGTGGGTTTAGGACCTTTACCTAATAGGGAGTTCACCTAAGCCACGGACGATCGTTGATGTTCTTTAACTTTTGTTTAGCCTTTGAAATGGACGGTGATCGGAGGGTGATGTATGACGGGTGGAGAAAGGATGGGGCACATTTGAATGAATGGATGGGTGTAACAAAGGCTTTTCTTGAGCACGCTTTCAAAGATGCAACTGGTCGTCTAGTGAAGTGTCCTTGCAATCGCTGTGAGAACAAGTGGCCTCAGAAGAAGGAAGAAATGGAGAAACACCTTTGCAAAAAGTGGGTTTATGCCGAACTACCTTGTATGGTACCGGCATGGAGAGTCTATTAGACACGTTGATGCGGAGGTGGAACTTGATGACGATCATGATAGGATGGACGACATGTTGCATGATCTTGGTAGGGAGGTTGAAATGAACGCTGAGGAGCCGGGGCAGCTTCCACGCGATGCTCAGGAATACTTCCGGCTACTCACCGCAGGAGAAGAGAGACTGCACGAGCACACTCAGATGTTAGTTCTTGGGACTCTCACAAGACTAATGGCGATAAAGTCGAAGCACAACATTTCAAACAGTGCTTACAACGACATCGTCCAACTGATGGGCGAGGTTCTCCCGGAGAATCATAAGTTGCCAAAGAATATGTACTTCGCAAAGAAGATGTTGGCTGGTCTTGGGATGACATATGAGAAGATCGACGTGTGTCCCAACAGTTGCATGCTATTCTTTGAGGAGGATGACAAGCTGGACCGTTGTAAGCATTGCAAAGCTTCTAGATATGTCGAGGTGACAAATGATGAGGGTGAATTGGTAGTTACGAAGGTTGCAGCTAAGCAACTTCGTCGGTTGCCCATCATTCCCCGGCTTTCAAGGTTGTTCCTCAATAAGGAAATAGCTCTGCATATGACGTGGCCAAAGAATGGTGTATGTCTTGTCACTGATCCAGACATAATGGTCCATCCGTCGGACAGTGATGCGTGGAAGGCATTTGACGAGTTTGATCCCGAATTTGCAAACGACCCTAGGAGTGTACGGCTTGGTCTATCGACGGACGGATTCACACCTTTCAATAGCAGTGCAAGCCCTTACTCATGTTGGTCTGTCTTCATTGTGCCATATAATCTTCCTCCTGAGTTGGTCAATAAAGAAGAGTTCATGTTCCTTGCACTAGTCATCCCAAGCCCCGAGCATCCAGGGCCAAAGCTGAATATGTTTGTTCGCCCTTTAATTGAAGAGCTGAAACAATTGTGGAGAGGTGTGAAGGCTTATGACAGCCATACTGAAAAGGAGTTTACCATGCGCGTTGCTTATTTGTGGTCAGTGCATGATCTGCTGGCGTATGGAGATTGGTCTGGATGGTGTGTTCATGGTCGGTTGTGCTGTCCCATATGTATGAATGATACAGATGCATTCAGATTGAAGCATGGTGGGAAAGTGTCATTCTTTGATGCTCATCGACGTTGGACTCCATTCAAGCATGATTTCAGGAATTCGCTTACTGCATTCAGAAGTGGAGCCAAAATCAGAAATGGGCCACCAAAGAGGCAAACTGCACCGCAAATAATGGCATCGCATGCTTGTCTGAAGCAAAGAGAAAATGATAGGTTCTAAGGCTACGGGGAGGACCACAACTGGACCCATATTTCATCAATATGGGAGCTTCCATATGCAAAAGCCTTGATCATGCCGCACAACATAGACTTGATGCACCAAGAGCGTAACGTTGCTGAAAGCATCATAAGCACATGTTTCGATGTGACTGATAAAACGAAAGATAATATGAAGGCAAGAAAAGACATGGCTGAAATTTGTAAGAGGCCGATGCTCGAGTTGAAAGTAAGTGATAAAGGGCATGAGAGTAGGCCGCGAGCTGATTACTGCCTCAAGCCGGATGAAAGGAAAGAAATATTTAAGTGGTTGAAGAATCTGAAATTTCCAAATCGATATGCGGCAAATCTGAAACGGGCAGTCAATCTGAAGACCGGTCAATTAATCGGTTTGAAAAGCCATGACTACCATATTATTATGGAGAGGCTGATGCTCGTGATGTTTCGAGGCTATTTTAAGGATGAGCTTTGGAGCATATTTGCAGAGCTGAGTTACTTCTATAGGGAAGTATGCGCAAAGACGGTATCGAAGAGGTTGATGCAGAAATTTGAGAAAGAAATTCCAATTCTTATTTGTAAATTTGAAAAGGTTTTCCCGCCAGGATTCTTCAATGTGATGCAACATCTAATTGTGCATTTGCCTTGGGAAGCTTTGGTAGGCGGACCAGTGCAATTCAGGTGGATGTATCCTATAGAAAGGGCGTTGAAAAAGCTCAGGGCGTCTGTTCGCAACAAGGCTAGAGTCGAAGGGTGTATTGCGGAGGCTTTTGCCCTTAAGGAGATATCTCAATTCTCAAACAGGTATTTCGCTCGAGCCAACAATGTGTTTGCGCCTTCAGTGCGACTTCATGCCGAAAATGGATCACCCCAAAGCACCCTTCAAATTTTTGCGAATTCGGGTAAAGCAGTTGGAAAAGGGAGTGTACGTCACATTGAAGGATCAGATTTGAACACGCTAATGCTATATATGTATAGCAATATTGACAGCACACAGGAGGCGTTCGAGTAAGTTTTCCTCATAGTTACGTCCATTTTCTCATCTCATAATTTCTATAGTGTGCAATATCCATGTTTCTAATATGTCCAGCATGTTTGATGAAGAATGTTGGAAATCTACTAGTAAACCTACGGCCATCCAATTAGAAAATCTTCGACGTGATGGGTTGAAAGGTGGACCAAACTTCATGCAGTGGTTTCGTAATTATGTTAGTAATTGTTGTTCTCTCATTGTCCATACTTAATATTTGAATTTTGGACTTGGAAGATATAATGCATATACTAATTCCTTGTATAGGTTTCCAAAAACTCTGTGCACCCGGACTTGCAGCAAATGGCACATACCTCTGTGTCTGTCCGGAACTATACTCGCTATGATGTAAATGGATATCGCTTCCGAACCGCGAAATTGGAGAAGAGTCGACCATTGGCAGCCACCACCAATAGTGGTGTGTTGGCAAGTTCTTATGTTGACGATGACAAAGTAGTGGACTATTACGGTGTTCTTCAAAACATTGTAGAGTTGATTTTCGATGGCCCCAAGGAACTTAAAGTCGTGTTTTTCGAGTGCGATTGGTTTGATGCTCATAGTGGGACTCGTGTCGACAAGGATGGTAATGTCGAGGTGAAGCATAGCTCTAGGATTCCGAGCAGTATGAGCGATGTTGTCCTTGCAAATCAGGCAAAACAGGTGTACTACCTGCCATATCCTCATCCAAGCCTTAGGGCTTGGTGGGTTGCAATCAAAGTCAACCCACAAGTTGTCGCTCCAGAGAGTGCTGACTACGTGAGTATGAGCAGGGACAACGATGAAGCTGTTTTTCAACCAGAAGCGGCGTCGAATCAAGACATAGCTCACCGATTCCATGTGACCAATGGAGAAGGCCTTGAAAATCTCTGTTGCAATTCAAGCGACTTAATTGAAGAACCTAGGTCAAAGGGCAAACGATCTGTCATCGTTAGAAGATCAGTAAGGATCCAACGAAATCAAGAGCGTATGAATAAACAACGAGCCGAAGAAGCATCATAGGATGCGGATGACTTTTGATTAGTATGTTTCTTTTAGTTAATCAATTAAGCTATGTATTCCAATTTTCACATTATTAATTTTCATATTATTTGTTTCATATACTATGGTTTGACATTAATTTATCTACAGTTGAACATGTTCAAGCATAGGAGATCGAGGAGGAGTGGGGGCAGCGCGGCCAGCGAGGACAGCTCGGGCAGTGGGCTTTTTCAGGGCACCTCACAGAGCTGACAGAGGCAGCAGCAACTTCTCGACTGTCTAGACGAAGTGCAGGGTGAGGAGGGTGAGCAGGAGGCTCCTCAGCAGGATGCTCATGTGCAGGGTGAGGAGGGTGAGCAGGATGAGGAGGGTGAGCAGGATGAGGAGGTTGACCCTATGGGGGCAGGCAGCGCGGGCGACGCGTCAGATGGTTCTACGTCCTTCAGTTATTATTATGCATATTAGTTTAATTGATATTAGTTTTTAATCATTTCATCATATTGAATTTACTTGTATACTTAGGTATAAGAAGAGCAATGCGCTTGGTCCGAGACCTGCCGAGAGGAGGCTCATCCGGCCGCATGGAGAATGGTGGGGCTTATTTCTGTTGTGTTAATTTTTTAATGTGAACGTGATTGCACTGGTTTACTTGTTTTATTAATGTTTGTAGGTCATGGGAAGACTTGACTTGGGACGGTACAGGCAGACGTCCCAAGGTGAACGCGGTGTTGGGTAGCCTCTGTCGCTTCTACTACCCTGGCATGGTGGAGCTCAATGGCGAGAGGTTCGCGGCTATGCAGTGGGCCGACTGGGGTCTGAAGGACTATGTCCAGCCAGGGGAGCCAGGGGAAAGCAGTAGTAGAGGGGGAAGTTCGGAACAAAAACGAAGGACTTGTCAGGTGGCTATGTGGGACGAGTTCTGGGTGAGTTTACTTTCGTATATAAGCAATTCACTGAATTATTGCTTCTCCTAATCTTACTTTAACTTAACTTCTCCATTGATATGTAGGGGAGGTTCCAATTGCCGAATGAGATCGAGGAGGATCAGGCTCAGTGGGCACGTGTGAAGAGGCACTTTCGGAAGTGCGTTGATAAGGTCATCAAGGATGCCATGTACAATGCTCGCATCGCGGCCGTCAACTACTACTACAAGAAGATAAAGGGGCAGAAAATGAGCAAAGCATTAGGGGCCAATGAGATCTACCTCACAGAGGAGCAGTACCTGGAGAGTGTTGTGGATTGGCTGGCGAAGGACATGGAAGCCTGGAGGTGGTTGGCTAAGAGATGGGCGTCGCCTGAGTGGATTGCAGAGTCCCAGAAGCATCGTGCCAACCGTGGCACTGAAGGACCGGGGCACAGGTACGGCGCCGATGGACACCTTGGTACCGCACGCCGCATGGTAAGTATATAAATCAAACTTGTATGTTACATCTATGAAAATTCTATGGTTTAACTCTTCTTTTTCATGCAGGAAGCTGAAAGTGGAGTTGCTCCAAGTTTTATGGAGGTTTACGTCCGTGGTCACCGTGGCCCTGATCCGGCGAACCCTGATAAGCTATGCAGCGAGGCGGCAAGGGAGAAAATGGTAAACAAGTTTGTATTTACGAATTAAATTGCATGTTTTGTGTCTAACTCCAACTCTAACTTTCTTTGCAGAATGCATATGGAGAGGAAATGACTCAACGCCATGGGCCTGATTTCGACTGGATGCATTCAGACTTAGATGCCTCGGCGTTGTACCACAGTGGTGGGGGTAGAAAGCATGGCAGGTGAGGTGGTTGTCTTTGATTCGACAATTTCATTAACAAGAATGTGTCCACTTAATGGCTCAACTATGTGTATCTTGCAGGTTTGCCTTTGGCACCGGCGTTGTGGAGTACAACAGGACAATAGGTCAAGGGAAGCATTGTCTTCGGCAGGGAGTTCTCGCTCCTCCAAGTCTGCTCGAGAGGCTCAGCTGGAGGAGGAGACTCGGGCAGCACAGGAGCAGGCTCGAGCAGCGCAGGAGCAGGTCGGACAACTTACACAGTATATGGCTTCTTATTTTCAGGTAATTCGTCTATCTCATCACGTGTCATTGAATTCAAAGTATAATGTTGCGATTCTAATGTTTCATCCATTTGCAGGAAATGACTACTCGACTCGGCCCTGATATGAACTTGCCCGCTTTTCGCCCTCCCCAGGTAACACTATCTGAACACTTCAATTTCATAGCAACTCTTTTTTTATTATCAAAAATGGCTCGCAGGCACAAGGATGGGGACAGTGGCCAAGACAAGCTCCAGCGTCGCAGCCACAGTGGACCGGTGTTGGGTGGACGCAGGCACCTCCAGGCACTTGGACGCCTCCACCACCCCAAGGATCGCAGCCATTTCAAGCGTGGATGGCACCGCCATCGACGGGGTGGGTGCCACCACCTCAGGGGTGGCCAGCACAACAGTACCCGTGGATGCATGCACAGCCTCCTCATCACCATGGATCACAGGTGACGTTCCATGTTTAGTTTTATGCAAATAGTGACCAAACATAGCAATGTATAGGTATAGGGATAGCAAAACACAGCCTTATTTGAATGATTCATGAATTGCAGGGTTCAGCGTCACATGCTCAGGGATCGGAGGGTGCTGTCAACGTCCACGACTTCCTCGTCCATGGTTCTGGAGGGAGTGGCCACCTTCCTGGTGGCGGAGGAGGGAGTGGCCAAAACTCCCACAGCCCGCAGGAGTGAGTAGTGAGTAGTGAGTTTGTTTGAAACTATGGATGTGATTATGGTATTGAAACTATGTATGGACTATGGACTTATAGACTATGGACTATTTATGTATATGTGAATGTGTTTTGTGATATGTATATGTGAATGTGTTTTGTGATATGTATATGTGAATGTGTTTTGTGAATTGTGTATTTTGCTTGTGAATCTGTATATGTGATATTGTGAATTGTGTATTTTGCTGTCAATTAAAAGGTGCAGAAAAATCTGTTTTGTGGAGGGTATCATGAATTTTCGTCGGCCTGGTTGGAGGCCGACGAAAATACATGGGCCAGCTATTTTCGTCGGCCACCGAGGCCGACGAAAATAAACGCAGCTATTTTCGTGGGCCACCGGGGCCGACGAAAATCAAGTTCTTATTTTCGTCGGCCACCGAGGCCGACGTAAATAGTCAGTAAACCACCTATTTTTGTCGGCCTTGGGGAAGCCGACGAAAATAGGTCGTTTTCGTCGGTACCGACGAAAATAGGTCGTTTTCGTCGGTACCGACGAAAATAGTTGCTTGTTTTCGTCGAACTTATTTTCGGCGGCTATTTTCGTCGGTTTACGCTTATTTTCGTGGGTTTTTGGCCCACGAAAATTTAGGCGTTTCCTGTAGTGGATGCGATGAGTTCGGAGAGGTCTAGATCGTCGTCTTCGAGTCAACTTTGATTGCGGAGGATCGTTGTCATCATATGATGTAATTTATTTAGTTATTTTGCATAAAACCTCTATTATATAATAAAGATGTGGCATTGATTTCTATACCATGAGTTGTCATATGTGTGAGACTTCATCCTAGCACACATTTGAGACACATCAGGGTTTGCCCTTAAATTCGGGTGTGACATGACGATTATGATGATGAACTCGATGGATGTTAGTCTAGCGATACCTTCGGTCATCTTCCTGTGGAAGGATGCCCATGTTCTGTTGTACTTTGATTAGTAATAAAGTTTAAGACATTATGTCGATTCGAAGTGTAATATGTTATTATAATCTTTATTTACGCTTTTATGTACTTTTCATTTGATATATTACACTTGTGATGTAAACATATTTGTATAAATAGATTCTGGCACACATATGTAATCCTTAAAACGGGTGTGACATAGGGCCCACCATATAGTAGATATATAACTCTCCTCTCTCTTGTGTTATAAAAGAGAGAAGTAGAGCAATATTAAAAGGGATATTAATTAGAGAAGATTGATTCAAGTCTATGACCCCAAAAGAATATAAAATTGATAGGAGCCAGGCTTACTTAGACTTTTGAGGGCTTAGAATAGCTAGTTGATTCTTAGCATATAAAGAGGGTATAGTTGATTCTTAGCTTAGGCAATATTTGAGCATATAATTTTTGCCTGCTATGTTTTTATCAATTCATCCACCATAAAGAGGACATACGCTTCCGTGGTTTGAACTTCTATAAACCATTTGCGTGCTTGTTGCCATACCAGCTAGCATTGTGATCTAGCGAGCCTCTAGGTACGTCTCTTGCTCTCGTTCTAACTCCACGAGTTTCTCTAGCGTAACATGCTCACAGTAATGTTCTCTATTTTTGTTGCTACATATATCTAATAAACATCCAAGACACACGCGCATGCACACGCGTGCGTGCATATATATGTTTAATTTGTTGTTCATCTAAAAACCTGCTGGTGCGTAAAGTAGGCAGAAATTCGATATGGAGAAATCGACGATCATGGATGGAGAGACTAGCGAGGGCTAGGATCGTTTAACATACTGTGCGAAAATCTAGAAAACTGAAAAATAACCTCACACATTTAGATATTCTTATTAGTAGAACTGTTTTTGTTTTGCCAAATTTTCCTTACAAACATGAGGGTGTAGGATCCACACATTAATTTAGACAATGTTTTCGGCCTTTGTATTTCACCTTTTAATCTTTCTCTATTACCTTTTCAAGGGGTTCCATTTTTTTGGCTCAACGCCCATGTTATAACTAACTCATCTAAAGGCATATTTGCTAAAGTACATGGTTGATTTTCTAATGGATCTCTTATCATGACTACGGGAATCCTACGAATGTTTCGTAATTGGCAACTGGTACTCCACATTTAGTGATGTTTGAATGCACTAGAACTAATAGTTAGTTGGCTAAAAATTGCTAGCAAAATTAGCTAGGCAATAAATATCTAGCTAACTATTAGCTAAATTGTTTGGATGTCTTCAGCTAAAATTTCCTAGTGAAATTAGCTAGCCAATAAATATCTAGCTAATTAATAGTTATATTGTTTGGATGTTTTCTGCTAATTTTAGCAACTAGCTATTAGCTCTAGTGTATTCAAACAACCCCTTAATTAATATTCCACACTAAACAACTATCTAGGTAGCAAGACTCTTCCGGTTGTCTTCTGCGTGCCGCATAAACACTACAGTAAACGCATAAATTTTCGTGGGCCGGGCTATTTTCGTTGGCCGGCCCACGAAAATAATGCAGTTATTTTCGTCGGCTTTGGGACCGACGAATATCTGGAGTATTTTCGTGGGCCGGGGAGTATTTTCGTCGGCCGACCCACGACAACAAAAAAGTTATTTTCGTCGGTCAAGAGACCGACAAAAATGTGGCCTATTTTCGTGGGTCGAGGCAGAGGCCGACGAAAATAACCTCTGACCGACCCGTATTTTCGTCGGTCTCATCCCGGCCGACGAAAATAAAGGACCTAAAACTACGGTCGCGCGCCCGCACCTTCTCTGTCGTTTGAATCAACGCCGCCGCGCTGCCGCCCACGCTTCCCTCGCCGTCGTCGTGCCGCGACGCCCGCAAGCCTCTGTGTCCGTCAGGAACTATACTCGCTATGATGTAAATGGATATCGCTTCCGAACCGCGAAATTGGAGAAGAGTCGACCATTGGCAGCCACCACCAATAGTGGTGTGTTGGCAAGTTCATATGTTGACGATGACAAAGTAGTGGACTATTACGGTGTTCTTCAAAACATTGTAGAGTTGATTTTCGATGGCCCCAAGGAACTTAAAAGTCGTGTTTTTCGAGTGCGACTGGTTTGATGCTCATAGTGGGACTCGTGTCGACAAGGATGGTAATGTCGAGGTGAAGCATAGCTCTAGGATTCCGAGCAGTATGAGCGATGTTGTCCTTGCAAATCAGGCAAAACAGGTGTACTACCTGCCATATCCTCACCCAAGCCTTAGGGCTTGGTGGGTTGCAATCAAAGTCAACCCACAAGTCGTCGCTCCAGAGAGTGCTGACTACGTAAGTACGAGCAGGGACAACGATGATGCTGTTTTTCAACCAGAAGCGGCGTCGAATCAAGACATAGCTCACCGATTCCATGTGACCAATGGAGAAGGCCTTGAAAATCTCTGTAGCAATTCAAGCGACTTAATTGAAGAACCTAGCTCAAAGCGCAAACGACCTGTCATCGTTAGAAGATCAGTAAGGATCCAACGAAATCAAGAGCGTATGAATAAACAATGAGCCGAAGAAGCATCATCGGATGCGGATGACTTTTGATTAGTATGTTTCTTTTAGTTAATCAATTAAGATATGTATTGCAATTTTCACATTATTAATTTTCATATTATTTGTTTCATATACTGTGGTTTGACATTAATTTTCATATTTATCTACAGTTGAACATGTTCAAGCATAGAAGATTGAGGAGGAGTGGGGGCAGCGCGGCCAGCGAGGACAGCTCGGGCAGTGGGCTTTTTCAGGGCACCTCACAGAGCCGACAGAGGCAGCAGCAGCTTCTCGACTGTCTAGACGAAGTGCAGGGGGAGGAGGGTGAGCAGGAGGCTCCTGCGGAGGATGCTCATGTGCAGGGTGAGGAGGGTGAGCAGGAGGCTCATGTACAGGATGAGGACGAGGACGAGGTTGACCCTATGGGGGCAGGCGGCGCGGGCGACACGTCGGATGGTTCTATGTCCTTCAGGTATTATTAATTAATGTTGATTCAACTTACTTATGCATATTAGTTTTTAATCATTTCATCATATTGAATTTACTTGTATATACTTAGGTATAAGAAGAGCAATGCGCTTGGTCCGAGACCTGCCGAGAGGAGGCTCATCCGGCCGCATGGAGAATGGTGGGGCTTATTTCTGTTGTGTTAATTTTTTAATGTGAACGTGATTGCACTGGTTAATTTACTTGTGTTATTAATGTTTGTAGGTCATGGGAAGACTTGACTTGGGATGGTACAGGCAGACGTCCCAAGGTGAACGCGGTGTTGGGTAGCCTCTGTCGCTTCTACTACCCTGGCATGGTGGAGCTCAATGGCGAGAGGTTCGTGGCTATGCAGTGGGCCGACTGGGGTCTGAAGGACTATGTCCAGCCAGGGGAGCCAGGGGAAAGCAGTAGCGGAGGGGGAAGTTCGGAACAAAGACGAAGGACTTATCAGGTGGTTGTGTGGGACGAGTTCTAGGTGAGTTTACTTTCGTATATAAGCAATTCACTGAATTATTGCTTCTCCTAATCTTACTTTAACTTAACATCTCTGTTGATATGTAGGAGAGTGTCGGGGACCATAATTAGGGGTACCCCTAAGACTCCTAAGCTCGGCTGGTAACCACCATCAGCACAAAGCCGCAAAGGCCTGATGGGCGCAATTCCGGTCAAGGCTCCGTCCACTCAAGGGACACGATCTTGCCTCGCCCGAGCCCAGCCTCGGGCAGGAACAGTAGACCAAGCTAGATTCACGCCTCGCCCGAGGGCATCCTCAAGTAACGGGCGCACCTTCGACTCGCCCGAGGCCCAGCTCGGGCAGGCTTCGCAGTGAAGCAACCTTGGCCAGATCGCTGCGCCAACCGACCGCATCGCAGGAGCATTCAATACAAGGATCGCCTAACACCTTATCCTGACGCGCGCTCCTCAGTTGACAAGGCCGAAGTCACTGCACTCACTTCGCCCCTCCACTGACTGACCTGACAGGAAAACAGCGCCGCCTGCACTGCTCCGACTGCTGTGCCACCCGCTAGGGTGAGGCTGACAGCAGCCAAGTCCAGCCTTGGGTGCCATAGGAAGCTCCGCCTCGCCCGACCCTAGGGCTCGGACTCAACCTCGACCCCAAAATACGGTCTCCGCCTCGCCCGACCCCAGGGCTCGGACTCAACCTCGACCACGGACAACGGTCTCCGCCTCGCCCGACCCAAGGGCTCGGACTCAACCTCAACCCCGGAAGACAGTCTCCGCCTGCCGACCCCAGGGATCGGACTCAACCTCGACCTCGGACGATGGTCTCCGCCTCGCTCGACCCTAGGGCTCGGACTCAACCTCGACCTCGAACGATGGTCTCCGCCTCGCCCGACCCCAGGGTTCGGACTCAGCCTCGACCTCGGAGGAGCCTCCGCCTCGCCCGACCTTGGGCTCAGACCGACCACGTCGCAGGGGGGTACATCATTACCCTACCCCTAGCTAGCTCAGGCTACGGGGAACAAGACCGGCGTCCCATCTGGCTCGCCCCGGTAAAACAAGTAATGATGACACCCCGCGTGCTCCATGACGACGGCGGTTCTCAGCCCCCTACGGAAGCAAGGAGACGTCAGCAAGGTCCCGACAGCCCCGACAGCTGTGCTTCTACAGGGTTTAAGCGCTCCTCCGATGGCCACGACATCACATGAACAGGGCACCAACACCTCTCTGACAGCCATGTCGGCATGTACATAGGACTCTGGCTCCTGGATACGTTAGCACACTGCTACACCCCCCATTGTACACCTGGGCCCTCTCCTTACGTCTATAAAAGGAAGGTCCAGGGCCCTCGTACGAGAAGGTGGCCGCGCGGGAGGACGGGCTGACAAGCAGGCTCTCTCTCTCTCCCTCGCGAACGCTTGTAACCCCCTACTGCAAGCGCATCCGCCCTGGGCGTAGGACAACACGAGTCGCGGTTCCCCTTATTGTTTCCCCCTTGTGTTCCGTCTCGCGCCGACCCATCTGGGCTGGGACACGTAGCGACAATTTACTCGTCTGTCCAGGGACCCCCCGGGGTCGAAACGCCGACAGTTGGCGCGCCAGGTAGGGGCCTGCTGCGTGTTGACGAACAGCTTCGCGTCAAGCTCCAGATGGGTAGTCTCCAGCAACCTCTCCAGCCTGGGACACTGCTCCGTTTCGGGAGTCTCGAGTTCATGTCCTTCAACGGCAGCTACGACATGGTACTCCTTCCTCTGCCGCGCGACAACGACAATGGCGGCCGTCAGCCCGCCCGCCGGCGGTGGAATCGACGACGTCTTCCCCGCGTGGCGAAAGAGCAGCATCCGGGTCTGTCCCGTCACCTTCCCCGCCGACGGAGGAGGAGGCGGGGCAAACATGGCCAAGCAAGAGGCGGCACCTCGTCGGCTGTCGAGCGAGTCGATGATGCCGGCGCCCCAGCGGGGGACACGTCGGGCGTCGACCTCGCGTCTGAGACGAAGACGGGCGTCGTTTCCCCGCAACACGCCAACCCCAAGCGGACGGATGACGCCAGCATGCTCGTGAAGGACCTGCTAGGCGTTAGCCTCGTACCTGAGATAACGGTGCAGTCCGTCCCCGACGTGACTCCGTCACCATCCGTCGATCAAGAGGTACCGTCTGTTTTCCACCCTGTGCCTTTTAGATTCAGCTTCGACCCACCAAGCGACCCCGCTTCGGTGGTTGCTTTCATAAAGGCATATCCGAACCTTCCGGGGTATCGTATGTGGTCAACCTGGGACCAACTGACGGCCGTCTCGACCTACGGGCCCCCGGGTTCCGAGGAAGATGACGAGCCCGACTATGGTTGGGATTCCTCCGGGCTCGGGAACCCCAGTGCCATGCGGGACTTCATGACCGCATGTGACTACTGCTTCTCCGATTGCTTCGATGGTAGCCACAGCCTCGGCGACGAGGACTGTGGCCCAAGTCGCGAATGTTTCCACGTCGATCTAGGGGGTCTCGACGAAGGCAACCACCTTGGTATGCCGGAGGACGGCGATCCCCCTAGGCCTGCGCCTCGCGTTGACATCCTTCAGGAGCTAGTTGTGGTCCCAGTCCCTACGGGGGGTCAGGACGCACAACTCGAGCAAATCCGCGAGATGCAGGCCAGGCTCGACAAGGAAGCAGGACAACTTGTGCAGCTCCGGTAGAACATCGGGCAGGAGTGGGCAGGCCGAGCACCAGCCGGAGAAGCGCGTCATCTGCCCCAGGACATCCAACACCACATCGCTGACGATGCCAGAGCAAGGCTGCCCCCGGCTTCCAGTGGGGTCGGCCAGAACCTGGCTGCAGCAGCAATACTACTCCGAGCGATGCCGGAACCATCCACCACCGAGGGGCGGCGTATCCAGGGAGAACTCAAGAATCTCCTGGAGGATGCTGCGGTCCGACGGACCGAAAGCTCTGCCTCCCGAAGGTAGGGGTACCCCCCGGAGCATCGCGCCGCGACTTCCCGATTCATGCGGGAAGCCTCGGTCCACATCGGGCGCACGCGGTACACAGAGCCTGCGGCCCTGGGTCGCCTCGGCAACGAGCACCACCACCGCGACCGATGAGCCCACCTCGACGAGAAGGTGCGCCGAGGCTACCACCCCAGGCGTGGGGGACGCTACGGCAGCGGGGAGGATTGGAGCCCCTCGCCCGAACCACCCGGTCCGCAAGCTTTCAGCCGGGCCATACGACGGGCACCGTTCTCGACCCGGTTCCGGACCCCGACTACCATCACCAAGTACTCGGGGGAAACAAGGTCGGAACTGTGGCTCGCGGACTACCGGCTGGCCTGCCAGCTGGGTGGAACGAAGGATGACAACCTCATCATCCGCAACCTCCCCCTATTCCTCTCCGACGCCGCCCGAGCCTGGCTCGAGCATCTGCCTCCTGCACAGATCTCCAACTGGGACGACCTGGTCAAAGCCTTCGCCAAAAACTTCTAGGGCACATACGTGCGCCCTGGGAACTCCTGGGATCTCCGAAGCTGCCGCCAGCAGCCGGGAGAATCCCTGCAGGACTACATCCGGTGATTTTCGAAGCAGCGCACCGAGCTGCCCAACATCACCGACTCAGATGCCATCGACGCGTTCCTCGCCGACACCACTTGCCGCGACCTGGTGAGCAAGCTGGGTCGCAAGACTCCCACCAGGGCGAGCAAGCTGATGGACATCGCCACCAAGTTCGCCTCTGGCCAGGAGGCGGTCGAGGCCATCTTCCGGAAGGACATCAGGGACGCCAGCAGGAAGACGTCCCCGAGGCATCCGCTCTGCGCAGCACGAAGAAGAAGGGCAAAAAGAAGTCGCAAACGAAACGCGACGCCGCTGACGTAGATCTTGTCGCCGCTGCCGAACACAGGAACCCCCAGAAGCCTCCCGGAGGGCCAACCTGTTCGACAAGATGCTCAAGGAGTCGTGCCCCTATCATCAGGGTCCCGTCAAGCACACCCTTGAGGAGTGCGTCATGCTTCGGCGCTACTTCCACAAGGCCGGGCCCCCGGTGGAAGGTGGCAGAGCCCACGACAACGACAAGAAGGAGGGCCACAAAGCAGAGGAGTTCCCCGAGGTCCATGACTGCTTCATGATCTACGGTGGGCAAGTGGCGAACGCCTCGGCTCGGCACCGCAAGCAGGAGCGCCGGGAGGTCTGATCGGTGAAGGTGGCGGCGCCAGTCTACCTAGACTGGTCCGACAAGCCCATCACCTTCGACCAAGGCGACCACCCCGACCGCATGCCGAGCCTGGGGAAGTACCCGCTTGTTGTCGATCCCGTCATCGGCAACGTCAGGCTTACCAAGGTCCTCATGGACGAAGGCAGCAGCCTCAACATCATCTACGCCGAGACCCTCGGCTCTTGCAGATCGATTTGTCCACGATCCGGGTTGGTGCAGCGCCCTTTCACGGGATCATCCCCGGGAAGCACGTCCAACCCCTTGGGCAACTCGATCTGCCTGTATGCTTTGGGACTCCCTCCAACTTCCGAAAGGAAACCCTCACGTTCGAGGTGGTCGGGTTCCGAGGAACTTACCACGCAGTGCTGGGGAGACCATGCTACGCCAAGTTCATGGCCGTCCCCAACTACACCTACCTCAAGCTCAAGATGTCGGGCCCCAATGGGGTCATCACCGTCAGATCCACGTATCGACATGTGTACGAATGCGACGTGGAGTGCATGGAGTACGGTGAGGCCCTCGCCGAACCCGAGGCCCTCATCGCCGACCTAGAAAGCCTCTCCAAGGAGGTGCCAGATGCGAAGCGCCACGCCGGCAACTTCGAGCCGGCAGAGGCGGTTAAGTCCGTCCCTCTCGACCCCAGCAACGACGCCTCCAAGCAAGTCCGGATCGGCTCCGAGCTCGACCCCAAATAGGAAGCAGTGCTCGTCGACTTTCTCCGCGCAAACGCCGAGGTTTTTCCGTGGAGTCCCTCGGATATGCCTGGCATACCGAGGGATGTCGCCGAGCACTCGCTGGATATCCGAGCTGGAGCCCGACCCGTGAAGCAGCCTCTGCGTCGATTCGACGAAGAAAAGCGTAGAGCCATAGGCGAGGAGATCCACAAGCTGATGGCTGCAGGGTTCATCAAAGAGGTATTCCATCCCGAATGGCTAGCCAACCCTGTGCTTGTGAAAAAGAAAGGTGGGAAATGGCAGATGTGTGTAGACTACACTGGTCTAAAGAAAGCATGTCCGAAGGTTCCCTACCCTCTACCTCACATCGATCAAATCGTGGATTCCACTGCTGGGTGCGAAACCCTATCATTCCTTGATGCCTACTCAGGGTATCACCAAATCAGGATGAAAGAGTTCGACCAGCTCGCGACTTCTTTCATCACACCCTTTGGCATGTACTGCTATATTACTATGCCATTTGGTTTAAGGAATGCAGGCGCGACATACCAAAGGTGCATGAACCACGTGTTCGGACAGCACATTGGTCGAACGATCGAGGCTTACGTCGATGACATCGTAGTCAAGACGAGGAAAGCCTCCGACCTCCTTACTGACCTTGAAACGACATTCAAGTGTCTCAAAGCGAAAGGCGTAAAACTCAATCCCAAGAAGTGTGTCTTCGGAGTCCCCCGAGGCATGCTCCTAGGGTTCATCGTCTCCGAGCGGGGCATCGAGGCCAACCCGGAGAAAATCGCGGGCCATCACCAAAATGGGGCCTATCAAGGACTTGAAAGGAGTACAGAGGGTCATGGGATGCCTTGCGGCTCCGAGCAGGCTTCATCTCGCGCCTCGGCGAAAGAGGCCTGCCCCTGTACCGCCTCTTAAGGAAGACCGAGCACTTCACTTGGACCCCCGAGGCCGAGGAAGCCCTCGAGAACTTAAAGGCGCTCCTTACAAGCGCGCCCATCCTGGTGCCCCCCGCTGCCGGAGAAGCTCTCTTGATCTACGTAGCCGCAACCACTCAGGTGGTCAGCGCCGCGATCGTAGTCGAGGACGAGAAGAAGGGCATGCATTGCTCGTCCAGAGGTCGGTCTACTTCATCAGTGAGGTACTGTCCGAGACCAAAATCCGCTACCCGCAAATTCAGAAGCTACTGTACGCTGTAATTCTAACGCGGCGAAAGTTGCGACACTATTTCGAGTCTCATCCGGTGACTGTGGTGTCATCCTTCCCCCTGGGGGAGATCATCCAGTGCCGAGAGGCCTCTGGTAGGATTGCAAAGTGCGGTGGAGATCATGGGCGAGACAATCTCGTTCGCCCCTCGGAAGGCCATCAAGTCCCAAGTCTTGGCGGATTTCGTGGCAGAATGGGTCGACACCTAGCTTCCAGCAGCTCCGATCCAACCGGAACTCTGGACCATGTTTTTCGACGGGTCGCTGATGAAAACAGGAGCAGGCGCGGGCCTGTTCTTCATCTCACCCCTCGGGAAGCACCTCCGCTACGTGCTGCGCCTCCATTTCCCGGCGTCCAACAACGTGGTCGAGTACGAGGCCCTGGTTAACGGGTTGCGCATCGCCATCGAGCTAGGGGTTCGGCGACGCTCGTGGCGACTCGCAGCTTGTCATCGACCAAGTCATGAGGAACTCCCACTACCGCGACCCGAAGATGGAAGCCTACTACGACGAGGTTCGGCGCCTGGAAGACAAGTTCTACGGGCTCAAGCTCAACCACGTCGCCCGACGGTGCAACGAGACTGCGGACGAGCTAGCCAAAATAGCCTCGGGGCAGACAACGGTCCCCACGGACGTCTTCTCCCGAGACCTACATCAACCCTCCGTCAAGACCGACGACACGCCCGAGCCCGAGAAGGCCTCGGCTCAACCCGAGGCACCCTCGGCCGCCGAGGGTGAGGCACTGCGCGTCGAGGAGGAGCGGAGTGGGGTCCCGCCTAATCGAAACTGGCAGACCCCGTACCTACAATATCTCCACCGAGGAGAGCTACCCCTCGACGGAACCGAGGCTCGGCGATTGGCGCGGCGCGCCAAGTCGTTCGTCTTGCTGGGTGACGGAAAGGAGCTCTACCACTGCAGCCCCTCAGGCATCCTCCAGCGATGCATATCCATCACCGAAGGTCAGGAGTTATTGCAAGAAATACACTCAGGGGTTTGTGGTCACCACGCAGCGCCTCGAGCCCTTGTTGGAAACGCCTTCCGACAAGGTTTCTACTGGCCAACCGCGGTGGCCGACGCCACTAGGATTGTACGCACCTGCCAAGGGTGTCAATTCTACGCAAGGCAGACCCACCTGCCCGCTCAGGCTCTGCAAACAATACCCATCACCTGGCCGTTTGTTGTGTGGGGTCTGGACCTTGTCGGTCCCTTGTAGAACGCACCTGGGGGCTTCACGCACCTGCTGGTCGCTATCGACAAATTCTCCAAGTGGATTGAGGTCCGACCCCTAAACAGCATCAGGTTCGAACAGGCGGTGGCGTTCTTCACCAACATCATCCATCTCTTTGGAGTCCCAAACTCCATCATCACCGACAACGACACCTAGTTCACCGGCAGGAAGTTCCTAGACTTCTGCGAGGACCACCACATCCGGGTGGACTGGGCCGCCGTAGCTCACCCCATGACGAATGGGCAGGTAGAGCGTGCCAACGACATGATTCTACAGGGACTCAAGCCGAGGATCTACAACGACCTCAACAAGTTCGGCAGGCGATGGATGAAGGAACTCCCCTCGGTGGTCTGGAGTCTGAGGACGACGCCAAGCCGAGCCACGGGCTTCACGCTGTTTTTTCTAGTCTATGGGGTCAAGGCTATCTTGCCCACAGACTTAGAATACTGCTCCCCGAGGACGAGGGCATACGACGCCCGAAGCAACCAGACCAATCGAGAAGACTCACTGGACCAGCTGGAAGAGGCTCGGGACATGGCCTTACTACACTCGGCGCGGTATCAGCAGTCCCTGCGACGCTACCACGCCCGAGGGGTTCGGTCCCGAGACCTCCAGGTGGGCGACTTGGTGCTTCGGCTACGACAGGACGCCCGAGGGCGCCACAAGCTCACACCTCCCTAGGAAGGGCCGTTCATCATCGCCAAGATTTTGAAGCCCGAAACATACAAGTTGGCCAACAGTCAAGGCGAGGTCTACAGCAACGCTTGGAACATCTGGCAGCTACGTCGCTTCTACCCTTAAGATGTTTTCAAGTCGTTCATATACCTCGTTTACATACACAAGTAAAGTCTAACCATCAAGGAAGGGTCAGCCTTGCCTCGGCAAAGCCCGACCCTCCCTCGGGGGCTAGAAGAGGGGAACCCCCTCTGCGCCAAAATTTTCCTCGGAAAAAGTCTTTCGGCCAGAACATCTTTTGCGCTTTTCGACTACTTCGATAGTGGGATCCTGAAAACGACGGAGTACACGTAAGCGGCAAGGCCGACCGAGCCGAGGGACTCCTACGCCTCCGGGATACGGATACCTCACTCATCACCTTCTGCGATAAGTAACTCACGCTCGGATAAGCGATTCTGCTAACCGAACAAGTCTTAACGCTCGAAAACTTCTCTGCCGAAATGATTTTTCGTGCCTTCTCGACTATATCGATAACAGAATCCCACGGACGAGCAAGAGTACACATAAGCGGCGAAGGTCGACCGAGCCGAGGGACTCCTACGCCTCCGGGATACGGATACCTCACTCATCACCTTCCGCGATAAGTAACTCTCGCTCGGATAAACGATTCTGCTACCGACAAGCAAGTCCTGATACTTGAAACAAGAGGAAAAGAAACGCAGCTTTATAACACGACAATGACATGTTTGGGCCTCGACGGCCGCAAAAAACATACGCACACTACAGACAAATTGTTCCTGCAGGTTCAGACATCAATAGGGGGAGCAGCAGCACCCTCGGCATCGTCTCCACCTTCGGCGGAATCTGACCCGGCCTCGGACGGCAACACGGGCGAAGGATCTCCACCTCGAAGGAAGATGTCAGCACCGCGCCTGGGCCATCGCCGCCAGGGTCTCCTCCAGGAACTCGGCCTGAGCAGACGGCTTGTCCGGCCGCTCTGTGGCCTCAGCCAGCTGTCCCCCGAGGACACCAGCCCGGCTCATGGCCTCGGTAGCCCGACTTCGGGGTTGGTCCCGCCAGTGGATGACCCGGCCAGGCTCCGGCCACCGCTGCTACGCCTCCTCGGCCTGGGCCGACGAAGCCCCCTTTTCGAGCCAACTCCGCCTCTGTCCATGCTGACACCGCTGCCTCCGGCTACGGCTCATTGCAGAGCGGCCGAGGGTTTCTTTAACTGGGCAAGAGAAGCCTTGAGTGGCAAGGCCGACCGAGCTGAGGGACTCCTACGCCTCAGAGATACGGATACCTCACTCGTCACCTTCCGCGCAGGGCAACTCACACTTGGTTAAGCGGTTTAGCTAGCCGACAGGCGAGACCTGGTGCTCGAAATGAGGAAGAAACACGGCTTTACGCCCAAATACACAGATGTTCAGGCCCCGACAGACGCAATGAACATACACCGGCACTCAAGATGCCATTACAAACGGAACTCCGGTTCCACTCCCACGGGTATGAACAACCTCCACATCGGAGGGCCTGCGGGACGACAATTTCCAGGTGGCTCGCCGCCGCCCACTCCTGCAGCAGTGACAACGACCTCCGCTCCGGGCGGCCAAACAGCAGCAGCGATGACCTCAGGGCAGACGCTGCTGCGACAAGGCCCTCGCCCACGTCCCCACTCGAGGGGCAAGGACAAGCTATCAAAGCCAAAGAGTCGGAGGCCCGGAGCGCAGATGGCGCCGACGATCTCGTCGGCGATGAGGACTTCTCTGGCTGCCACCACCTCAGCACCGACGACGGCAGCCACCTGCCTACTGGCAGATCCCCACTCAAGTCCTCCCGGATGGGCGAGCACCGACCTCCGCACGGAGGCATCGTGCCAGAGCACGGGCAGGACAGCCCAAGAACACGAACGCCGCCCTAGCAGCGCGCGACGTCTTAGACGGTCCCTCGGTACGCGCGGCATGATAGCCGCCCGTACAGCGGCTAGATAGCCACACTCTGCCCGACGGCGGGAGGGGGCACCGGAAGCTGAGCCAGAGCCAGCTGAGCCAGCGAGCCCAATGCGCTAAGGCTGACGACGCTCGCGGCCGACCAGCCCCACGTTGTCGAAGTCTGCCCTCTCCGCTAGGCCGGTGGGCGCCCTCTCCCCTAAATGCTGAAGGAGAAGGTGGCCCACCGACCCATGCGGGGGGTAGAGCTCCGGCTCAGCTCGCCCTCCGCCCCAGCAAGGATGATGAAGATCCTTGAAGCTAAGGGCGGGGCGGAGGCCGCAGCCCGGCTTGCTTCTCCCCACCATCGGACTGGTGGTCACCGTCTTGGGTGACCATTGGTGAGGAGATGCAGCCGGGCTACCTGATGAAAATCCTTGAAGCCGAGCGATGGCTGAAAGATGCCAACTTCCGCGAAGTTGCGCTCCTCCAAAGGTAGCAAGACGAAGGCAACGCGGGCGCTCCCCATCTGGGGGCTCGGAAGGTGGAAGGGCGCAATGCATGAAGAGAGTGCGAAGGCGTGGCTGCCACCCAGGGAGCCATCCCCTTTTTAAAGCCAACTCACCCCACTCGCGTCCTCAGGCGTCGCGGGCTAAGTCTTCACCAACGCGCTCAAAGGTCCCCCCCCTACGACACGGGGGCTGGGTCCCACACGACATGCAAGCTGGCCCAGGACAGAAGAAGCCAAACCGCCACGCGCGGAGCGTGTAACCGCCCAGCGGTTACAAGCACTCCTCCGTCTTCGCCTAAACCAGCGGGTGAAAGGGCGGACCGCCATGCAGGCAGCATGCAACCTCGCCACGGGGATGCACCCTTTCGACTTCGACGCGTCCAGCATGGAGTCCCAGGCCCACACAACATGTAACCGGCGCGCCGGTTACTACGTGTGAAAAACTGCACCGCCACTTGCGCCAGTGTCGCGCCTTCTCGACTGCGGAACCGGTGCCGCGACTCGAGGCAACCCTGCACATGGACCAACAGTGCCAGCCCAGCACGCCGGTCACGGGTCAGTCAGCCACGGGAGAAGGCGCGACGGTCGATATGGCCAGAAGTGGGCTGACAGTAATGGCGGCAGCAGGCGAGCGGAAGCGGCGGTCAAATCGTCTGCAGGCTCACGTCCCCTCCTGGAGCAGCAGGAGAGCCCTCACCCACGGCGTGAAGACGACGCGCCCGTGTTCCGTTCCTCGAACGGCTCGTGCATGCACAACGGCTGCCCCGTCAACCACTCGTCCCGTCGCATTAACTCCGCGGCAGGGCAGGCGACACCTTTGGCAGGCGAAGCGGGCGATGCTTCACCTCCGCCATAATGACCGCGTCAAAAAAAGGTGTGCCACGTCGTTCAATTTCATATCCTTTTCCTCTTCCCCTTTCTCTCTCTTGCTATAGGGACCGGGAAAGGGGATACTCTGAAAGGGATCCTTCTCTGTGAAGGAAGCGGGCCCCGAGCCCTCCTACTTATCAGAGGTTCGAAGGCTGGCCCCTTGGAAGGGTTCGACAGCCGCCTTTGAGCACTCGGGCTCCGCGCCCTCCTACTGATCACAGTTCGAAGGCTGGCCCCTCGGAAGGGTTCGACAGCCGCCTCAGGCCACTCAGGCTCCGCGCCCATGACTGATTAGGGGTTCGTAGGCTGGCCCCCCGAAGGGTTCGACAGTTGGCTCAGAACACGCAGAGCGAGGGATGACTCTGGGTATGTCCGATACATGGCTGAGGCTCGAGCTACGCTCCCGAGGTACCCTAGGACATTTCCGAGACCAGCAGGAGCGATTCTGTAACGGAATCCCATCAGAGGGAGGCATCGAGCCCTCGGACCCTATCAAACGGGACCGGGTCCGGCAAATCACCTGCAGGTACTTTTGGAGCGCGCCTCTGGGCCACTAGCCGACCCTTATCGAATAGGGCACGGGCGTCCACTCGGATCAACCGTTAGCAACTCACTGGAGACACCATGTTCGGCGCCCTCCGAGGGCAACATGGCGCTTCCCCCCCCCCCCCTCCTCCTTGCGGAAAGGCGATGAAGGGGCGTATGAAAAAAGCCGAGTCAGTCCTTGACTGTCCTCTCACCCTGTGCAGAGGCTCGGGGGCTACTCTCGTGAACCCGGCTCCGGCCAAACCGTTGACAACGTCAACATACCAGCCCGAGAACTCGGAACCTGACCATGCACCCGAACTACCATCAGATCGCATGAGGGAACAACCAGACCGGCCGAGGCATCACGAAAGGCACTAAGACCTCGGAGGAGTCAAACCACTCCTCCGAGGCCTCGGGGGCTACACCCGGTGGGTGCGCTCGCGCGCACCTACCGGAACGAAGTATAACCAAGGAAGGTCGGTCCCCTTGCAAAAAAGTGCGACAAAGCCTCCAAGCGAGTACCAACACTCCCTTTGAGGCTCGGGGGCTACTGTCGGGGACCATAATTAGGGGTACCCCCAAGACTCCTAAATTCGGCGGGTAACCACCATCAGCACAAAGCTGCAAAGGCCTGATGGGCGTAATTCAGGTCAAGGCTCCGTCCACTCAAGGGACACGATCTTGCCTCGCCCGAGCCCAGCCTCAGGCAGGAACAGTAGACCAAGGCAGATTCACGCCTCGCCCGAGGGCATCCTCAAGTAACGGGCGCACCTTCGACTCGCCCGAGGCCCAGCTCGGGCAGGTTTCGCAGTGAAGCAACCTTGGCCAGATCGCCGCGCCAACCGACCGCATCGCAGGAGCATTCAATACAAGGATCGCCTGACACCTTATCCTAACGCGCGCTCCTCAGTCGACAAGGCCGAAGTGACCGCAGTCACTTCGCCCCTCCACTGACTGACCTGACAGGAAAACAGCGTCGCCTGCACTGCTCCGACTGCTGTGCCACCCGCCAGGGTGAGGCTGACAGCAGCCAAGTCCAGCCTCGGGTGCCATAGGAAGCTCCGCCTCGCCTGACCATAGGGCTCGGACTCAACCTCGACCCCAGAAGACGATCTCCGCCTCGCCCGACCCCAGGGCTCGGACTCAACCTCAACCTCGGACGACGGTCTCCGCCTCGCCCAACCCTAGGGCTCGGACTCAACCTCGACCCCGGAAGACGGTCTCCGCCTCGCCCGATCCCAGGGCTCGAACTCAACCTCGACCTCGGACGATGGTCTCCGCCTCGCCCGACCCCAGGGCTCGGACTCAACCTCGACCTCGGACGACGGTCTCCGCGTCGCCCGACCCCAGGGTTCGGACTCAGCCTCGACCTCGGAGGAGCCTCCGCCTCGCCCGACCTTGGGCTCGGACCGACCAAGTCGCAGGGGGCACATCATTACCCTACCCCTAGCTAGCTCAGGCTATGGGGAACAAGACCGGCGTCCCATCTGGCTCGCCCCGGTAAAACATGTAATGATGACACCCCGTGTGCTCCATGACGACAGTGGTTCTCAGCCCCCTACGAAAGCAAGGAGACGTCAGCAAGGTCCCGACAGCCCCGACAGCTGTGCTTCTACAGGGTTTAAGCGCTCCTCCAATGGCCACGACATCACATGAACAGGGCACCAACACCTCTCCGACAGCCACGTCGGCATGTACATAGGACTCTGGCTCCTCTCTGCCGGACACGTTAGCACACTGCTACACCCCACATTGTACACCTGGGCCCTCTCCTTACGTCTATAAAAGGAAGGTCCAGGGCCCTCGTACGAGAAGGTGGCCGCGCGGGAGGACGGGCCAACGAGCAGGCTCTCTCTCTCTCCCTTGCGAACGCTTGTAACCCCCTACTACAAGCGCATCCGCTCTGGGCGCAGGACAACACGAGCCACGGTTCCCCTTGTTGTTTCCCCCTTGTGTTCCGTCTCGCGCCGACCCATCTAGGCTGGGACACGCAGCGACAATTTACTCGTCGGTCCAGGGACCCCCCTGGGTCAAAACGCAGACAGAGAGGTTCCAATTGCCGAATGAGATCGAGGAGGATCAGGCTCAGTGGGCACGTGTGAAGAGGCACTTTCGGAAGTGCGCTGATAAGGTCATCAAGGATGCCATGTACAATGCTCACATCGCGGCCGTCAACTACTACTACAAGGAGATAAAGGGACAGAACATGAGCAAATCATTAGGGGCCAATGAGATCTACCTCACAGAGGAGCAGTACCTGGAGAGCGTTGTGGATTGGCTTGCGAAGGACATGGAAGCCTGGAGGTGGTTGGCTAAGAGATGGGCATCGCCTGAGTGGATTGCAGAGTCCCAGAAGCACCGTGCCAACCGTGGCACTGAAGGACCGAGGCACAGGTACGGCGCCGATGGACACCTTGGTACCGCACGCCGCATGGTAAGTATATAAATCAAACTTGTATGTTACATCTATGAAAATTCTATGGTTTAACTCTTCTTTTTCATGCAGGAAGCTGAAAGTAGAGTTGCTCCAAGTTTTATGGAGGTTTACGTCCGTGGTCACCGTGGCCCTGATCCGGTGAACCCTGATGTGCTATGCAGCGAGGCGGCAAGGGAGAAAATGATAAACAAGTTTGTATTTATGAATTAAATTGCATGTTTTGTGTCTAACTCCAACTCTAACTTTCTTTGCAGAATGCATATGGGGAGGAAATGACTCAACGCCATGGGCCTGACTTCGACTGGATGCATTCAGACTTAGATGCCTCGGCGTTGTACCACAGTGGTGGGGGTAGAAAGCATGGCAGGTGAGGTGTTTGTGTTTGATTCAACAATTTTATTAACAAGAATGTGTCCACTTAATGGGTCAACTATGTGTATCATGCAGGTTTGCCTTTGGCACCGGTGTTGTGGAGTATAACAGGACAATAGGTCAAGGGAAGGCATCGTCTTCGGCAGGGAGTTCTCGCTCCTCCAGGTCTGCTCGAGAGGCTCAGCTGGAGGAGAGACTCGGGCAACATAGGAGCAGGCTCGAGCAGCACAGGAGCAGGCTCGAGCAGCGCAGGAGCAGGTCGGACAGCTGACGCAGTATATGGCTTTTTATTTTTAGGTAATTCGTCTATCTCATCACGTGTCATTGAATTCAAAGTATAATGTTGCGATTCTAACGTTTCATCCATTTGCAGGAAATGACTACTCGACTCGGCCCTGATATGAACTTGCCCGCTTTTCGCCCTCCCCAGGTAACACTATCTGAACACTTCAATTCCATAGCAACTCTTTTTTTTATTATCAAAAATTGCTCACAGGCACAAGGATGGGGACAGTGGCTAGGACAAGCTCCAGCGTCGCAGCCACTGTGGATCGGTGTTGGGTGGACGCAGGCACCTCCAGGCACTTGGACGGCTCCACCACCCCAAGGATCGCAGCCAGTCCCGGGATGGGTTCCACCGGTCTCCCAGCCACCGGCGGGCTCTCAGCCATTTCAAGCGTGGATGGCACTGCCACCGACGGGGTGGGTGCCACCACCTCAGGGGTGGCCAGCACAACAGTACCCGTGGATGCATGCACAGCCTCCTCATCACCATGGATCACAGGTGACGTTCCATGTTTAGTTTTATGCAAATAGTGACCAAACATAGCAATGTATAGGTATAGAGATAGCAAAACATAACCTTATTTGAATGATTGATGAATTGCATGGTTCAGTGTCACATGCTCAGGGATCGGAGGGTGCTGTCAACATCCAAGACTTCCTCGTCCATGGTTCTGGAGGGAGTGGCCACCTTCCTGGTGGCGGTGGAGGGAGTGGCCAAAACTCTCACAGCCCGCAGGAGTGAGTTGTGAGTTTGTTTATGGACTATGTATGGACTATGTATAGACTATGTATAGAGTATGTATAGACTTTATTATGGATGTGATTATGGTATTGAAACTATGTATGGACTATGTATGAACTATGGACTATGTATGGACTATGGACTATGTATATGGTATTGCTTGTGAATGTGTTTTGTGAAATCTGTATTGCTTGTGAATCTGTATATGTGATATTGTGAATTATGTGTATTTTGCTGTGAATTAAAAGGTGCAGAAAAATCTTTTTTGAGGGGTCATGAATTTTCGTCGGCCTGTTCGGAGGCCGACGAAAATACATGCAGGCCGCCAGCTATTTTCGTGGGCCACCGGGACCGACCAAAATAAAGCTCCTATTTTCGTCGGCCACTGAGGCCGACGCAAATAGCCAGTCGACCACCTATTTTCGTCGGCCTTGGGGAAGCCGACGAAAATATGTCGTTTTCGTCGGTACCGACAAAAATAGTTGCCTACTTTCGTCGAACTTATTTTCGGTGGCTATTTTCGTCGGTTTACGCTTATTTTCGTGGGTTTTTGGCCCACGAAAATTTAGACGTTTCCTGTAGTGAAATGATCATTCTTCTTCCTTATTTTCACAACAAACGGTTAAATAAACTAGGGAATTTGACGTTCCTATCGATAGTATATGGTTGTGATATTCTAGCGCATATGGATTATGTGTGATCCTGATCTAAAGTTTAATAAAATTAATAGAGTATTAATATTAATAAGGTATATCTTTTTTTAGAATTCCGTCTCGAAAAAAAACCTCTAGATTAAGCATGCTTGGTCTAGAGCATAGGTGACCGGCCTAGAAGTCTTCTCGATGCACATAAGTGAGAATAAAGTGCGCAAAAAAGACTCGCGTTGGTTTATGTGGATGATATATGATCCTAAAGACTAAAGAGCTATCAGAAGTAAATACCGTTGGTCTGTGAGTGGACCGGGTGTTGCAATGGTTCAATTGCAATTTTACTTCTACTTAATTTTTTTGATTTTATTCTCGTAATTTTCAAACAAAAGTTGCCGTTTGCCCTTTCTTTAGTACAAAGAAATTAAACAACAAAATGGTAAAAAGAGCAAAATAAAACAGGAGCAAAATCATACAGCCAAACTTATTATTTTGTTGAAAATTTAACACCGTTAAGAGGGTTAAGAGGATTCGATAGAATATAGAAAACTTTAGCTTCATTTCAAAATCACAGGATAAAAAGGTAAAACAAAATGATGAGAAAGTCATATTTTACCATAAAAATGAGGGTATGAACGCAGAAGCCCCCAACAAAACTAGGAATGCTAATATTTTGCTAAGTTTCTCATTCACATGTATAAACCAAATGGTTTCTTTAATTTAGGCAATTACATGTGAATGTGACACAAGGAGGGAGTATCAAACGTGAAAAGGGATAATCTCTCTCGTTCATATATGTCTTAGTTTTCAGCAACTATCTTATGGATGTTTTATGTATAATAGGCAAATCTTTGTGTTACATTCCAGCTATTGAACATCTGATCTAACAGGACTCTGTATTTATTAGTTCCACTATTTGCAGTTTGCACCACAATTAACATGCTTTGTCTGTTTACTTCCAAAAATGTCGATTGTAAAATGTTGGATGGCACCTTGAAAATCTATACATCAAAAGTTTCCATCCAATGCAAGGAATATCTTCCAGATAAATTATTATTAACATGGTGCCCAGCTACAAAATGACCAAAAGTACACCATGCATTCACATGAATCAAAACATATATCTTGCTACTAAATCTCTATATAAACCCCCACTGTCATATTGCCTAACCATATATTCTCTGCAGATCACGACTGCATCTGTTCTAGAGAATATTATTGATAGCCAAGAAACAACATATTGCCAAGTACGTATTGGAAATGGTGAAGGTCGTTAAGTCGACCAAGGGCAGGCAAAGGATCGAGATGAAGTGCATCCAAGGCGAGGAGGCACGTCAGGTATGCTTCTCCAAGCGCCGTCCAAGCTTATTCAAGAAGGCCAGTGAGCTTTCCACCCTATGCGGCGCAGAGGTCGCTGTTGTCACCTTCTCCCCTGGCGGCAAGTGCTTCTCCTTCGGCCACCCCTCCACTTCGTCTGTTACTGACCGCTTCCTCGCTGTGCACACTCTGGACGATGGCCGCGCCATGGCAAGTGGGAGCCATGGCAGTCGTCGAGGACTGACAGATACAAGCCATGCGATGAACCAGCAGCTCATGGAGCTGCAACGGTTCATGGAGACCGAGAAGAGGAGGAAGGAGAGGGCAATGGAGGCCATGGTGAGGGAGAGTGGCGGGCCTGTGATGCAACTGTTGAGTGCAAATGTTGGTGCGTTAGGGATACGTGAGTTGGAGGAGCTGCGGAAGGAGCTTTGTATGGTGGAAAACATGGTCAAGGAGAGGGCCCGCGAGGTGCTGCGCGATGCCATGCAAACAAGAAGGCTACCACCACAATCTCATGTGCACATGGCACTGCCCTCGCAAGTTCCGTTTGGTGGCCAGAGGGCGGGAACCATGTATGCCAATTTCTCCAGTTTGAGCAATAATGGACCGCGTGAAGGGCTTCACGTCAACTCTATGCTCCATGGTTTCGGCCTTGGTGGCCTTGGCGATTATTACTTGAATGGTCAATTTGGAGGGTGATCGCCATGTGTCGAAGAAAGGTTGTCATTTCCCCTATTATTTTTCACTGAAGAAGTTATGATTTCTAAGGCTACACAGATATATAGTCCGGCTGTATTATTACGTTTCTTTGAACCATTGTTATGTTAGCATCCGGATACTATATATGATGTAGGATGCTTTCACATCCATATATGTAGTTTCTTTTTGACAAAACAAATGAATTAAAGATTCTCTTTTGAAATAGTCATCTCCAAAGCATTGTTTTTGTGTGAACTGTAGCTTCTTAACTAGAGAGAAGGAGAAATTAATACCGTTCTAAAAATGCAAGGATTCGATCTTTTGGAAATTCAGACATGAACATAAAATTCTAATGGTAAACAAATTAGGAAACTGAGGTCTGAGACTTGATTAATCATTATTGTTAGTCTTGTTTAAAAATTGCATCTCCTCAATTCAATCTTCAGCGTCCTAGCTAGCCCCTACATTATAGGAATCGTCTTCTTTACCTAGTGCCACTGACACTCGATAAGGACTGTTTTACACTCGGCAAAGAGTATTCTGTAATGAAAAAAATTGCATTCTTTGCCTGGTGCGACAGACACTCGATAAGGACTGTTTTACACTCGGCAAAGATTTTGTTGAATGTTACACTCGTCAAAGAGTATTCGGTGGTGAAAAAAATCAATAAAACATGTTTGTCGAGTGCTATTTATCGGGTACTCGGCAAAGAAAAACATGTGAGAAAACGAAAATCGAAAAGACCAGAAAAAGAGAAAAACTTTTTTTAATAGGGCGCTTCACAACCATTTCCCCCTTTTTTGGGCATGTTTCGCAATTGGTACAACCGACAGGATTCAAACTCATAACCTCCCTCTCATGTGTGACCTGCTCTACCAGTCCACCCCTATCTCACATGTGTTTATATTATATTTTCCTTACGCATATATTATATCAAACCGAGTTTAAATTGATTGTTTGAGGACTAAATGGATTTAAATCAAAAGATTGTTAACTACAAAGCTACATAACTTTTCAAGATCTATAATTTTTATATTGGTAGTTTCTTCATCCGAGATCGTTTATAAAATTTTAATTTCAAATTTGAAAACTTCAAATGTATTTTTTTGTGATGTATAAGATTTGTGAAAACTTAAAATGGTAAACAAATGAATTTCAAATAAAAAAGTTGTCAACAACAAATTTAAATAACTTTTTGAGATCTATAACTTTTATTTTGGTGGGTTTTCCATCCTTGGTCGTTTGAAAATTTTGAATTTTGAAATTCAAACATAGCTTTGCATGACATAATGATTTCAAATCTATAAATTCCATAACTTTTCAAGACCTAAAACTTGATTTTGGTGGGTTTTCCATCCAAGGTCGTTTGAAAATTCTAAATTTTTTGAATTCAGACATAGTTTTCATTGAAAAGATGACTTCAAATCAAAAAGTTTCCAACTATAAACTCTATAACTTCTCAAGATATACAAATTTTATTTTGGTTGTTTGGTCATATGCTCATCTAACATGGTCGTTCTAACATTTTTCACAAATCTTATGCATCTCTACAAGAGAGATGTATAAGATTTGTGAACAAATTTACTTTTATTTTGTCATACAAAGAAGTGACCAAAACAATAATTATATATCTTGATGAGTTATACAACTTTATAGCCGAAAACCTTTTAATTTGAATTAATTTACTCCTTCAAACATTATTTGAAAATTATCTTTGCCAAGTGTTGAAAAAACACTTGGCAAAGAAGACCTTTGCCTAGTGTCAAAAAATGCACTCGGCAAAGAGACTCTTTTTCTAGTATAAATAAGCACTCGGGAAAGAGTTTCTGTGCCTAATGCTAGTCTAGGACATTAGGCAAAGAGGCATTTTGCCTAGTTTCTTTTTTTACACTGGACAATGTGTTTTTATTTTTAATTTTTGCTCCCAAACATTTTATGTTGTGTTTCCACAACACCTAAAATTACATGTTCAATTTTGGCACATTTATTGAAGTATTTGCTATATATATAGTAAAAATCCATTTAATTGAATTTCTTTGGATAATTCAAATTCGAACTGCAAGTCATTCGCATAATGAAAAACATAAATGGAAAATAATGATATTCATGTTATTTGAGTATAAGATGAGGTCGTATGCAGTAACATGATAGAAATTTTGAATATCCTATTCACGAAAGATTACCACGACTTGTAGGCTAGTGGTTTTTAAATTGTATAAATAGCAAACGAAGTCAGAAAATCATGAAAGTTGTCGAAATGTCATGATATCATATGTGGACATTGTCATAAGAAGTTGATAAGGTTTCGTGAAAGTTCTTAATTAAATCGAAGAATCTACTAAGAAATTTTACGATTTTATGTGGAGAATAACTAGATGGTAACCATAGTACGTGTCAAACTTTATCAACCTTTTATCACAGTCTCCACATATGACATCATGACATCTCTATAAGTTTCATGATTTTCTGACTTTGTTTGACAATTGGACCACAAGTTCGTGGTCATGTTTCGTGAATATTGAAAGGGAAATGTGCCCTTGGGCCATTTCTAAGTGTTTTGGTGATTTAGTGTCCAACACAAGTGCCTAAGTGTCAAATGGTGGACAAAGTACAAATCAAGTATAAAGGTATGTTTCTTAGACTTAGTACATTGTTTTAGTGACTAATGTATTGTGTCTAAGTGCTGGAAACAGGAGAAATCGAATTGGAGAAGAGATGGCCTTGTTCAGCCTAAGCCAGCTCTATCTGGGTGCACCGGACTGTCCGGTGGTGCACCGGACAGTGTCCGGTGTGCCAGGCTGGCTCAGGCGAACTTGCCGCTCTCGGGAATAAATTAATGGCGTACGGCTATAATTCACCGGACTGTCCGGTGTGCACCGGACTGTCCGGTGAGCCAACGGTCGGCTGCGCGATCCGCGCGAGACACGTGGCCGAGCCAACGGTCGGGAGGGGGCACCGGACAGTGTCCGGTGCGCCAACGGCTCCAAGCCTACCAACGGTCGGCTTCGCCAAATAAGGAAGGAAATCCGCACCGGACAGTGTCCGGTGGTGCACCGGACTGTCCGATGCGCCAGGCGACAGAAGGCAAGAATTGCCTTCCCGGATTGCTCTCAACGGCTCCTAGCCGCCTTGGGGCTATAAAAGGGACCCCTAGGCGCATGGAGGAGAACACCAAGCATTCCTTGAGCACTCTTGATCACTCACACTCCATTCTTGCGCACTTGTTCGACATTCTAGTGATTTGAGCTCCGTTCTAGTGTGCTAGTCTTTTGAGCTTAAGTCTGAGTCTTGTGTGTGCGTATTTGCTGTGATCTTTGTGTCTTGTGTGAGTTGCTAATCCCTCCCTTACTCCGTGCTTCTTTGTGAACATCTTTGTAAGGGCGAGAGACTCCAAGTTGTGGAGATTCCTCGCGAACGGGATATAGAAAAGAAAAGCAAACACTGTGGTATTCAAGTAGGTCTTTGGACCGCTTGAGAGGGGTTGATTGCAACCCTCGTCCGTTGGGATGCCACAACGTGGAAGTAGGCAAGTGTTGTACTTGGCCGAACCACGGGATAAACCACTGTGTCTACCTGTGTTGATTCTCTTGTGGTTATTGTGTTTCGCTAAGACTCTTCTCTAGCCACTTGGCAATACTGTGCTAACGCTTAACCAAGTTTTTGTGGCATTAAGTTCAAGTTTTACAGGATCACCTATTCACCCCCCTCTAGGTGCTCTCAATTGGTATCAGAGCCGTTCTCTTCTAGAAAGGGACTAACCGCCCGAAGAGATGGATCCTAAGGGGAAGGGAATCGTGATCAATGATAAGGAGAAGGAGTCCTTCGTCAACGAGTCGAAGGATGACAAGCCTACCGACTCGGGCACGGGCCACAAACGAAAGGATGGGAAGAAGAAGAAGACAAGGCGCATCAAGGAGATCGTCTACTACGACGACAGCGATGAGTCCACTTCTTCCCAAAAGGACAACGACGACAACGACTACGAGAGAAGGAAACCGGTTAATTCGAACTTTTCTTTTGACTACTCTCGTATTCCGCAAAGTACAAATGCTCATTTGCTCTCCATTCCACTTGGCAAACCTCCTCACTTTGATGGAGAGGACTACGGATTTTGGAGCCACAAAATGCGTAGTCACCTGTTCTCTCTCCATCCGAGCATATGGGAGATTGTGGAGAGTGGAATGAAATTTGATAGCTCGGATAGTCCTATGTTTATCAATGAACAGATTCATAGAAATGCACAAGCTACTACTATGTTGTTAGCCTCTTTGTGCAGGGACGAGTATCATAAGGTGAGCGGCTTGGACAATGCCAAGCAGATCTAGGACACCCTCAGGATCTCACATGAGGGGAACGATGTCACCTTACTCACCAAAATGGAGTTGGTGGAGGGCGAGCTTGGAAGATTCGCAATGATCAGGGGAGAGGAGCCAACCCAAACATACAACCGTCTCAAGACCCTCATCAACAAGATAAGGAGCTACGGAAGCACACGATGGACGGACCACGACGTCGTTCGTCTAATGCTAAGGTCCTTTACTGTACTTGATCCACATTTGGTGAACAATATCCGTGAAAATCCTAGGTACACCAAGATGTCGCCCGAAGAAGTTCTTGGGAAATTTGTAAGCGGGCGAATGATGATCAAGGAGGCGAGATATGTCGACGACGCGTTGAACGGTCCAATCCATGAGCCTCAACCCATTGCTCTCAAAGCAACGAGGAGCAAGGAGGTGCTACCTAGCAAGGTGGCGCAAGTTGAGGCGGCCGGGCTCAATGATGAAGAAATGGCCCTCATCATCAAGCGCTTCAAGATGGCGCTAAAGGGTCGCAAGGGGCAGCCAAGCAAGACCAAGACAAAGGGGAAGCGCTCATGCTTCAAATGTGGTAAGGTTGGTCATTTTATTGCTAATTGCCCCGACAATGATAGTGACCAGGAACAAGGGAACAAGAGGGAGAAGAAGAAGAACTATAAGAAGGCAAAAGGTGAGGCACATCTTGGCAAGGAGTGGGACTCGGATTGTTCGACGTCCGACTCCGACAACGAAGGACTCGCCGCCACTGCCTTCAACAAGTCATCCCTCTTCCCCAACGAGCATCACACTTGCCTCATGGCAAGGGAAAAGAAGGTAAGCGCTCGTAACACTAGTACTTATGCTTCTTCAAGTGAGGATGAGTCTAGTGACGATGATGAAATAGATTATTCATGTTTATTCAAGGGTCTTGATAGAACCAAGGTGGATAAAATAAATGAATTGATTGATGCTTTGAATGATAAGAATAGATTGCTAGAAAAGCAAGAGGATCTCTTATATGATGAACATGATAAGTTTGTAGAAGCTCAAAAATCCCTTGCTTTAGAAATAAAGAGGAATGAAATGCTTTCTTGTGAATTGTCTACATGTCATGACTCTATTTCTAGTTTAAAAAGCATAAACGATGACTTGAATGCTAAGTTAGAAATAGCTAATAAATCAACATCTTGTGTAGAACATGTTGTTGTTTGCACTAGGTGTAAAGATTTTAATGTTGGTGCTTATAGTGAACACCTAGTTTCAATTTCTAAATTGAATGATGAAGTGGTCAGTCTTAATGCCCAACTTAAGACTAGCAAAAGCGAATTTGATAAGTTAAAATTTGCAAGGGATGCCTACACGATTGGTAGACACCCCTCAATTAAGGATGGACTTGGTTTCAAGAAGGAAGCCAAGAACTTAACAAGCCATAAAGCTCCCATCCCCACCAAGGAGAAAGGGAAGGCCCCTATGACTAGTAATGCTAAAAAGAACCATGCTTTTATGTACCATGATAGAAGACAGTCTTATAAGAGTTGTAATGCTTATGATGCTTTTGAATCTCATGCCATGTTCGCTTCTAGTTCTTCCTATATGCATGGTAAAGATATGTCTAGGAGATATTTTGTTCATATGCCTAGGAGAAATGTTGTTAATGTTCCTAGGAAAGTTAATGAACCTTTGACAATATATCATGCTTTAAATGCTTCCTTTGCTATTTGTAGAAAGGATAGGAAGATAGTTGCTAGAAAATTAGGGGCAAAATGCAAGGGAGACAAAACTTGCATTTGGGTCCCTAAGACAATTGTGACTAACCTTGTAGGACCCAACAAGAGTTGGGTACCTAAGACCCAAGCCTAAATTTGCCTTGCAGGTTTATGCATCCGGGGGTTCAAGCTGGATTATCGACAGCGGATGCACAAACCATATGACGGGGGAGAAGAAGATGTTCACCTCCTACGTCAAAAACAAGGATTCCCAAGATTCAATAATATTCGGTGATGGGAATCAAGGCAAGGTAAAAGGGTTAGGTAAAATTGCTATTTCATCCGAGCACTCTATATCTAATGTGTTTTTAGTTGAGTCTCTTGGATATAATTTGTTATCTGTTAGTCAATTATGCAATATGGGATATAATTGTCTATTCACAAATGTAGATGTGTCTGTCATTAGAAGAAGTGATGGTTCACTAGCTTTTAAGGGTGTATTAGACGGCAAACTTTACTTAGTTGATTTTGCAAAAGAGGAGGCCGGTCTAGATGCATGCTTAATTGCTAAGACTAGCATGGGCTGGCTGTGGCATCGCCGCTTAGCACATGTGGGGATGAAGAACCTTCACAAGCTTCTAAAGGGAGAACACGTGATAGGTTTAACTAATGTGCAATTCGAAAAAGATAGACCTTGTGCAGCTTGTCAAGCAGGCAAACAGGTGGGAAGCTCTCATCACACCAAAAATGTGATGACCACATCAAGACCTTTGGAGATGCTTCACATGGACCTCTTCGAACCCGTCGCCTATCTAAGTATAGGGGGAAGTAAGTATGGTCTTGTTATAGTTGACGACTTTTCCCGCTTCACTTGGGTATTCTTTTTGCAGGATAAATCTGAAACCCAAGAGACCCTCAAGCGCTTCCTAAGGAGAGCTCAAAACGAGTTTGAGCTCAAGGTGAAAAAGATAAGGAGCGACAATGGGTCCGAGTTCAAGAACTTTCAAGTGGAGGAGTACCTTGAGGAGGAAGGGATCAAGCACGAGTTCTCCGCTCCCTACACACCACAGCAAAATGGTGTGGTAGAGAGGAAGAACAGGACGCTTATAGACATGGCGAGGATGATGCTTGGAGAGTTCAAGACCCCCGAGCGCTTTTGGTCGGAAGCCGTGAACACGGCTTGCCACGCCATCAACAGGGTCTACCTTCATCGCCTCCTCAAGAAGACGCCGTATGAGCTACTAACCGGTAACAAACCCAATGTTTCGTATTTTCGAGTTTTTGGGAGTAAATGCTACATTCTAGTGAAGAAAGGTAGGAATTCCAAATTTGCTCCCAAAGCCGTAGAAGGGTTTTTGTTAGGTTATGACTCAAATACAAAGGCGTATAGAGTCTTCAACAAATCATCGGGTTTGGTTGAAGTCTCTAGCGACGTTGTATTTGATGAGACTAATGGCTCTCCAAGAGAGCAAGTTGTTGATTTTGATGATGTAGATGAAGAAGTTCCAACGGCTGCAATACGCAACATGGCGATTGGAGATGTGCGGCCACAGGAACAAGATGAACGAGATCAACCTTCTTCCTCAACAATGGTGCATCCCCCAACTCAAGATGATGAACAGGAGGCGTGTGATCAAGGGGGAGCACAAGATGATCATGTAATGGAGGAAGAAGCGCAACCGGCACCTCCAACCCAAGTTCGAGCGATGATTCAAAGGGATCATCCCGTCGACCAAATTTTGGGTGATATTAGCAAGGGAGTAACTACTCGATCTCGATAAGTTAATTTTTGTGAGCATTACTCCTTTGTCTCTTCTATTGAGCCTTTTAGGGTAGAAGAGGCCTTGCTAGATCCGGACTGGGTGTTGGCCATGCAGGAGGAGCTCAACAACTTCAAAAGAAATGAAGTTTGGACACTGGTGCCTCGTCCCAAGCAAAATGTTGTGGGAACCAAGTGGGTGTTCCGCAACAAACAAGACGAGCACGGGGTGGTGACAAGGAACAAGGCACGACTTGTGGCAAAAGGTTATGCCCAAGTCGCAGGTTTGAACTTTGAGGAGACTTTTGCTCCTGTGGCTAGGCTAGAGTCCATTCGTATTTTGCTAGCATATGCCGCTCACCATTCTTTCAGGTTGTTCCAAATGGATGTGAAGAGCGCCTTCCTCAATGGGCCAATCAAGGAGGAGGTGTACGTGGAGCAACCCCCTGGCTTCGAGGATGAACGGTACCCCGACCACGTGTGTAAGCTCTCTAAGACGCTCTATGGACTTAAGCAAGCCCCAAGAGCATGGTATGAATGCCTTAGAGACTTTTTAATTGCTAATGCTTTCAAGGTTGGGAAAGTCGATCCAACTCTGTTTACTAAGACTTGTGATGGTGATCTTTTTGTGTGCCAAATTTATGTCGATGACATAATATTTGGTTCTACTAATCAAAAGTCTTGTGAAGAGTTTAGCAGGGTGATGACTCAAAAGTTCGAGATGTCGATGATGAGCGAGTTAAACTACTTCCTTGGGTTCCAAGTGAAGCAACTCAAGGATGGGACCTTCATCTCCCAAACAAAGTACACAAAAGATTTGATCAAGAGGTTTGGGATGAAGGACGCCAAGCCCGCAAAGACTCCAATGGGAACCGACGGACACACCGACCTCAACAAAGGAGGTAAGTCCGTTGATCAAAAGATATACCGGTCTATGATAGGGTCTTTACTTTATTTATGTGCTAGTAGACCGGATATTATGCTTAGCGTATGCATGTGTGCTAGATTTCAATCCGATCCTAAGGAGTGTCACTTAGTGGCTGTGAAGCGAATTCTTAGATATTTAGTCGCTACGCCTTGCTTCGGGATCTGGTATCCAAAGGGGTCTACCTTTGACCTGATTGGATATTCAGACTCCGACTATGCTGGATGTAAGGTCGATAGGAAGATCACATCGGGGACGTGCCAATTCTTAGGAAGGTCCCTAGTGTCATGGAGTTCTAAGAAACAAACTTCTGTTGCCCTATCCACCGCTGAGGCCGAGTACGTTACCGCAGGACAGTGTTGCGCGCAACTACTTTGGATGAGGCAAACCCTCAGGGACTTTGGCTACAATCTGAGCAAAGTCCCACTCCTATGTGATAATGAGAGTGCTATCCGCATGGCGGATAATCCTGTTGAACACAGCCGCACAAAGCACATTGACATCCGACATCACTTTTTGAGAGACCACCAACAAAAGGGAGATATCGAAGTGTTTCATGTTAGCTCCGAGAACCAGCTAGCCGATATCTTTACCAAGCCTTTAGATGAGTAGACCTTTTGCAAGTTGCGTAGTGAGCTCAATGTCTTAGATTCGCGGAACTTGGATTGATTTATAGCATACATGTGTTTATGCCTTTGATCATGTTCCTTTTGCATTGTGTTGTTTATTTATGGTGCTCAAGTTGTACATGCACTCCCCGGACCTCACAAGTCCTTTGCAAGTGATGTACAAATTTAGGGGGAGATGTGCTACAACTTGACCCTTTGAGACTAACTGTGTGCTTGAGTTTGCCTGATTTAGTCTCGAAGGTGGATTGAAAGGGAAAAGGTGGACTTGGACCATGCAAGACTTCCACTGCCCTCCGATGAAAGAGTAACTTCTTCCAAGCTCATCTTAGTACTCTTATTGCCTTTTTTACTCTCAGTTAAAGATTTTGGTGAGGCAATGGGGGTAAAGGGCCAAAATTGATCCCGTTTTGGTGTTTGATGCCAAAGGGGGAGAAAATAAGGCCAAAGCAATAAATGGATCAGCTACCACTTGAGAATTTTGAAAAAGTAGAGTTAGAGTTTTTGTTTGTCAAAATACTCTTGTTTGCTTCTTATTATCAAAAGTTAGTCACTTGTAGGGAGAATGGTGGATTATGGGAAATAAGGGGAGTTTTTGATACTGTGATCAATTTCTATTGGAACAACTCTCTTTATGTCTCTACAAGTGTGTTTGAATTAGAGATAGGAAATTGCGTTTGATTTGCAAAAACAAACCAAGTGGTGGCAAAGAATGATCCATATATGCCAAATTTGATTCAAAACAAATTTGAGTTCTTATTTGAATTGATTTTGTACTTGTTCTACTTGCTTTATGTTGTGTTGGCATTAATCACCAAAAAGGGGGAGATTGAAAGGGAAATGTGCCCTTGGGCCATTTCTAAGTGTTTTGGTGATTTAGTGTCCAACACAAGTGCCTAAGTGTCAAATGGTGGACAAAGTACAAATCAAGTATAAAGGTATGTTTCTCAGACTTAGTACATTGTTTTAGTGACTAATGTATTGTGTCTAAGTGCTGGAAACAGGAGAAATCAAATTGGAGAAGAGATGGCCTTGTTCAGCCTAAGCCAGCTCTGTCTGGGTGCACCGGACTGTCCGGTGGTGCACCGGACAGTGTCCGGTGTGCCAGGCTGGCTCAGGCGAACTTGTCGCTCTCGGGAATAAATTAACGGTGTACGACTATAATTCAACGGACTGTCCGGTGTGCACCGGACTGTCCGGTGAGCCAACGGTCGGTCGGGCCAACAGTCGGCTGCGCGATCCGCGCGAGACACGTGGCCGAGCCAACGGTCGGGAGGGGGCACCGGACTGTCCGGTGCGCCAACGGCACCAAGCCTGCCAACGGTCGGCTTCGCCAAATAAGGAAGGAAATCCGCACCGGACCGTGTCCGGTGGTGCACCGGACTGTCCGGTGCGCCAGGCGACAGAAGGAAAGAATTGCCTTCCCGGATTGCTCTCAACGGCTCCTAGCCACCTTGGGGCTATAAAAGGGACCCCTAGGCGCATGGAGGAGAACACCAAGCATTCCTTGAGCACTCTTGATCATTCACACTCCATTCTTGCGCACTTGTTCGACATTCTAGTGATTTGAGCTCCGTTCTAGTGTGCTAGTCTTTTGAGCTTAAGTCTGAGTCTTGTGTGTGCGTATTTGCTGTGATCTTTGTGTCTTGTGTGAGTTGCTAATCCCTCCCTTACTCCGTGCTTCTTTGTGAACATCTTTGTAAGGGCGAGAGACTCCAAGTTGTGGAGATTTCTCGCGAACGGGATATAGAAAAGAAAAGCAAACATCGTGGTATTCAAGTAGGTCTTTGGACCGCTTGAGAGGGGTTGATTGCAACCCTCGTCCGTTGGGACGCCACAACGTGGAAGTAGGCAAGTGTTGTACTTGGCCGAACCACGGGATAAACCACTGTGTCTACCTGTGTTGATTCTCTTGTGGTTATTGTGTTTCGCTAAGACTCTTCTCTAGCCACTTGGCAATACTGTGCTAACGCTTAACCAAGTTTTTGTGGCATTAAGTTCAAGTTTTACAGGATCACCTATTCACCCCCCCCCCTCTAGGTGCTCTCAAATATGATGTTCAAAAATTCCGGTCAGTTACTACATATAGCCTCAACTTATACTCAATAACATGAATATCATTTTTCTATTCATTTTTTCCATTATGGAAATGACTTGTAGTTCAAATTTGAATTATCCAAAGAAATTCAATTAAATGAAACAAACTTACGAAATCTAGAAACACTTTGAGAAATGTACCAAAATTGAACATGTATTTCTAGGTGTGATGGGAACATAGCAGAAAAAGTGTTGGGGCAAGAAGAAAAAAAACTATGTGGTGCTTAATTGCTCCAAACATGTAAAATTTGCTAAAACCAACTTAAGTTCAGCTCTATTTGCATACTTTGATCTCATAGTGAATAGAAACCATGTTCTAAGTTAGTCATACTATATTTGCTTTGGTTGTGTTGGCATAAACCACAAAAAGGGGAGATTGAAAGGGAAATGGCAAATAAGCTATTTCTATAATGTTTTGGTTATTAATGACCAACACAACATATTGAACTAACTAGTTTGCTAAGTCTATGAGCATAGGTTCACTCAAGTGCAAATTAAAGAATCCAAGTTCAAATGAGCTCAAATAAGGCTAGAAAGCACAACATTTTGGAAAAGGGTAAAACAATGAGGTTTGAACCTTTGAATTTGTTGTATACACCTTTTGGATTGTTTTTGGCTCTTTGGTTTGCTCTCTCGCTCAGTTTTAAGCTGAAACTGGCACTAGTACAAGTGCCATTTTGGACTTGTTTTAAGCTGAAACTGGCACTAGTACAAAAAGGTTCGAAGCTTGCGGGGCGATATATTTTTACAAGCGGATTCAATTGTCAACCGCCGGTGCTATTTTTAGTGGTGGTTCCTTAAGAAAACCGTCACAAAAAATCGTATTTCTACAAGCGTTTCCTTAAGAAAATCGCCTGTAAAAATTCATTATTTTTTGTGGCGGTTCCTTAAGAAAACCGCCACTAGAAATCATTTTTATCCTTAAGTTTTCGAGTTTTTTCAAACAACCTCGTATGATGAAACCACCAATATAAAAGTTGTAGATCTCTAAAAGTTATGAAACTTTATAGTTGACAACTTTTCTATTTGAACTCATTTCGGTTCTCAAAAATTGAATCTAAACAAGTCAAATTTAAAATTCAAATTTTGCAAACGACCTCGGAAAAAGTGTCAAAATGAAAGTTGTAGAACTTCAAAAGTTATTCAACTTTGTATTTGACAACCTTTTTATTTGAATTCGTTTACAGTCTCAAATAAGCAATTTACACTCAGTTGGTTGTAATATGTGGACAAAAAACTACAAACTAGACTGTCACACCCGGATTTAAGGAATAAAGCCGGGTGCATCTCATATATGCGCCAAAGAAGACAACACATATAATAACAGAATGTATAGAGATAAATGTCACAATATAATCAGAGTACTTATTACATAGCGGAAGTCTTACAAAATAAAAGATAAATATAGATCGAACTAAAATCCATCCTTGGCGCCATAAAGTCAACTGGGAGACACCACCTAGATCGAATTGAACTCCTCGATACGTGGCTCCTCTTGAACCACCTGTACTTCTCCTATGGAGGGGTATGAGACAGCAAGGGTAAGCTCACACATGTTCATCACTCAACAAGTTGTGGGGAATAATGTGGCATGAACTCACCAAAGGTGGGAGTTCATGTGATGTGTAAGGCTGATCAACAATAGGGGTTAAAGCTGAGCATTGCTTTTAATAAGTTGGTCAAATTTTTATTAGCAATTACTATATGTAAGTAAATACCAAACCATAATAAATAATATAACAAAATTAATAAATAATCCCATGCAAATGCAAATGACAAATTGAATTTAAGTTTCATAAATTAATCATGCAAGAGTCCTGAGCTGCTCATGACTGTGAGCTCGGCTAATATACCAGTTTTACACTCTGTAGAGGTTGTACCCTGTACCCACAAGTCGTGTATCCCATGTCGCCAGGGTTTGCAAGGCCCTTAGACATTACCGAGGTGAATGGCTAGGGATCCACTACGAGGCCTTTACAAAATTCCACTAGCTTCCAAAAACCCGCTACAGTTTATGGGAAGAGCACTTGCAAGAATCCTTCATCTGACCGCCATCGTAGCCAAATCAACCCGAGAACCTCCTTGCATGCAACTCCCTGCCCTTGCCCCTTTCGGGTAAGGTAGTCTTCCACTAGCTTTCCTAATTAGGGCATGTTCGGTTACACCAATCCAGAAGGGGATTGGAGGGGATAATCCCCTCCAATCCCCTTCTGGATTGGTGTAACCGAACATGCCCTTAGTTAGCCAAGGGCGTCCCATTCCACCCTTGTGGTGGCACGTGTTTCTCAAGTTAAGCTCCATGTTCCAATTAACATTAATGATCTTGACATGAACATAAATAAAATAACAACATAATTGGAACATGGATATAATGAAATATTAACCCAAAACCAATAAAGCAATAGCAAACTACCCAAATGATTCAGGGGTAAACAAGGTAAACAGGATAAACAGACTATGGTGACCTATTGGGTCCCATAAAAATTAAACCTATGCATGAATAATGATATTAAAAAATATTATTGGGTAACAAAAGTGGATCAATTGCACAACTTGCCTGGCACTTGAGATTCCAGTTACCAGGGTGATTCTTCGCATCCTTGTGACCTCGTGCTAGTCGTAGCAATACAAACAAACATGGTATAGATAAAATTAACATCACACCAAACATAAGAACAAACCGAATAATAATAATCTACGCGAAGCTACGAGATCGTGGGATCGAGAACTACTAAGATCGAAGTTAATTACGATTAAGGAGTTATGATTTTATAGAAGATCCGTGTGATTAAAATACTAAACTATATCATAAATTGGTTAGTGTAAATCATATGAGAGGTTATTCTATAAATAATTATCTCAACTTTAATCTAAGTTACAAATTGACCATAGATCATATTCTAGTAGATTATATTGATAAGCAGTTTAACCAACATAAGTTAAATAAAGATCTAATTATAAAAGAATGAGCCATGGTATAATAAATGTTGTTATTGCATAGTAAATATTTGTATGAGACTAACGCAACTTGAACGGATCAATTCGAAGTTAAAATGAAGGAGTTATGATTTTCTGAGGATTCTATGTATTCAATACCAGATTAATCAAGAGATTAATTTTAATACAGTTTTCATGTCAAACCAGAGGTACTATGTGACAAATAATAATATTATAGAATTATAGAAATTGGAATGAATAAATTTGGACTAAGTATGCATTTTCTATGAATTAAACACATTCTAGTATTTATTTTTACACTAAAATTCAATTTCTATAACATTTTCCTGATTTTTCTAATCTTCTGGACTGGGCGCACTATTTACAGATAACACGGGGGCCTCGAGGTAAGATTTCCTAAGACACAGAGCGTCCCTGGGTGTACTGCGGGTTGATTTCGTAGTAATCCGAGGGCTCTTTTACAAAATCGGCTCGGTACTGCGGGTTGGACGGCCAGATTAAATCACTCTCACACGAACCAGTACGCCGCGCGGATCACTGGATCCAGATCCAATGGCTAACACGTGACCACGCTACCACCAAACGCCAGCCACAGGATCAAATCGAACGGACACGATTTTAACATAGCAGATGGACTCCCATCCGTTAGATTGCAATCGAGCGGCCCCCGGTGTTTTCATCTGAACCGGCACGTTGTCTCAGATCTGGGCCACCCAATTGAATCCGATGGTACAAAATCTCCCACTCCCTCGTCTATCCACCGTCGTCCATCACGAGATCGACGGCCACCACCCTTCTTCACCCCGTCGCCCCGCACAGCAGTCGCACCAAAGTACCCCGCACGGCGGAGGCTCGCCGGAGCGGTGGCCACACTCCGCCACGACACCCGAACTCCGAAATTAACTACTCCTACTCACACCGTGTGAGGTAGCGACCGGATTTAGGTCGTTTCGACGCCAAATCGCCGCGGTAAGGACTCTACCCACGGTATCCGGTGACCCCTGGCGGAACTGCGAAGTCCGGCGAGGCATTTCGCCCAAACTACGGCGACACGACTCCAATTCGAAGGTGATCTACCTTCCTGACTACGCGATGAACTAAGGAAACTATCACATACTGGTGCTCACGCTGTGGGAGGTCTGGACACGGCGAGGATTGAGTTGGCAGCGAGGGCGTGACTCCGACGAGTACTTAGAGCGGCGCCGATGGCGAATTCTAAGCGGCACGGCCACCACCTCCCTTCTTCGGTCTTGCAGAGGACATTGGGCACAATACCGAAGGCCTGGGTGCCGTCGACTTCGGAGTTTCCCCTCGCGGCGGCTCTCAATTTCCTCCCCAAGCTCGGCACAAATGGCGGCTTATGCTTTCTGCGAAATAGGCGCCAGCTCTCGGTTTTGAAGAGGACGGCACGGTACAGGGCGTTAAGCTGCGCGTGACCCGGGCGTTTAGCACGCGCGAATCGGGCGTTCGGTTGCCCAGCTGTGGCCGTTGCAACGGCCCGACGGTCATGGCGATCCGTTGAGATTGAGCTGAGCCAAGCAAACGGGGAAAGGGGAAAGCACATGACGAAATGGTCCCACAAGTCGGTGTCATGGGTTTGATACGCGCGGCGCGCGCGGGCGACATTCCAGCGGGCCCGCCTTGTCAGCCGTAGAGCCCACGGTGCGGATGAAGCCACACGGAGCGGCTAAAGGCGAATTGGTACTAGGCCAAGCGATAGAGAGGTGGGGTGGGCCAAATGCGTCATCTCGGCCCAAACTGCGCTTTCACCTTTTTCTTTTTATTTTCTATTCTCCTTCTCTAATCTTTTTGATTCAAATTTTGAATTCAAATTTAAATGTGAACTTGCACTTTAATTAAAATTACAAAATAAACCTACTAGTATGGGTAGATTATATTTATTTACTTATTTATTTTGTATAGCATCTTTCTTTTTTTCTCTTTATTCTCTTTCTTTTACTTATTTCCACATTCAAGTTTAAATTCATAATTCTAAATTCAAATATGAGTTTCAAATTTGATTATAAGTGCAACAACACACGAAACCCAATCATGAAGGCAGCATAGTTTTTTTAATTGAGTTATTTATTATCTCGGTTAAGCAAATGCTTCTAAACATAATATTGATTAAGGGGGGTGTTTTCCCAAATCAATAGGAAATCCTCCAATTTATTTATTTTTCCGAGTTTAAAAAAATAAATTTTAAAAGTCTCGACAAGACTTGAGTCATCTAATTTTAATACTATCTTTACCTAGCAATACTCATTTAAATAAAGGCTTTTAGTGTATCATTTAATGAAATGAATAACCATTTTGTTGAATAGAAAACCTTTCTTTTACTCCTTTTTCTAGAATAATTCTGGGTTTTCAGAATTCAGTCCTCAACTTTAACACTTAAGTATAATTTGAGATATCTGAATTTACGATTTTATCTTTTCATATTTTATTTTATTATTATTAATAAAAAATTTTCTTACCAAGTTTGGGCCTTACATAGACACAAAGCATGCCATTGGTGGATTGGTAGCGGAGGGTACACGCGAGGGTTAGGTCGGCGGTTCGATTCCTAACAACAACGTATCACATGAATTTTGCACGGAAAATGATGCGACTTCGTCGAAGGGTGGGGTGGGGTGAGTCCTCTCCTTAAATAAATTATTTGTTGTTTTTAAAACCTATTTAATGTTTCTGAAAATATTTTTTACTAGCGGTTTTATTACGTCAATCGCCAGTGGAAATCGATTTTTACTAGCGGTTTTCTTAACTCAAGTGCTAGTGGAAATCAATTTTCACTGGCGGTCATCAGTTACCTGCCTATAAAAATGATGATTTCTACTGGCCATAGCACCATCGGTTCTAAGAAACGACATTGAAAATAGGTTCACAACTGCTAAAGAGCTTCTGTGTACTAGTGTGGACTTGTATAGAAAATATGAGCTAAAGGTAATGGTATCAACCTATGACTTAGCCTAGGTTGACATACACTAAAAAAGTTTGGTTAAGTCATTAAATAGCTCCCAAGACCAGCCGAATCGAAGTGGAGAAGATTTGTTAAAAAGAGCAAAAACTAGGTTACATCGTGGCTCATTGAACTAGTCCGGTGGTGCACCGTAAAAGAATCTAGGCCCCTAGTTGGTTTTAGTGATTAATGATAATGTAAAAAAATTGTGAATAATGTATGTTTTGTAGAGTATATGGTAAATTAGGTCACAAATACAAGGATTGGTGCTCCAACAGGTGAAAAAAATACCTCAAACAAAACTTGAAGCGACGACTGACAAAGGTGAATCAGAAGATGAAGTTCTACATATCCTAACTAATGAAGGAGTTGTGGGACACTAAGCATAGAGTTAGGACTTTTATTTTTACTTTAGACGTACTATAAAGAGGGGTTGTGGATGAATAGTTTGACCAAGAGATGTCTAGTGTAGTGTTGGTGCATGCACACACTCAAAACTAGTGCTAGGTGTCACTCTTTATGTCACACAAGAATTGGAGTAAAAACGTCTTAGAGAAACTCAAGGTAAAAATAAGTTGTAGCTTCTCTAGGGGAACTGGACTGTCCGGTGGTGCACCAGACAGCCGACTTAGAGAGCTTGTTTCTCTGTCGCAGTTAGAGCAGGGGCTGGACTGTCCGGTGTGCACCAGACAGGTCAGTATGCAGTGTCCGGTGTGCCTCTATAGAATGGCTAGTTGTCTGAACTAGCTGTTGGAGATGCACTAGAGGCGCACCGAACTGTCCGGTGCGACCACACGCAGATTAGCACAGCAACGACTACTTTATGTTGGTTAGGCTATTTATACCCCTTACAACAACCACATTCATTGTCTTGCTGCCCCAACCACCAAGTATTCATTGCTAGAGCATTGCAAGTCCACTTTGCATAGTGAGGTGATTAGCAAAGTCATAATCTTGCGTTAGAACCTAATTAGTGCAAATGAGAGCCACCTAGAGCACACACCGCATGCATTAAGCTTCTATTGGTCAAGTGCAAGTCTATGACTTATTACTCTTGGTGATCGGCATCACCTAGATGGCTCGATGGCGATTGGAGCTCAGTGATCACCTCGGAGGCCTTGTTGGTGACCCGACTTGGAGATTGTACACGGTCGTGAGGGATTCACCGGCCGAAGAGGCAAAGGATCATCTCATAGTGAGCATTTGATCCTTGCGAGGACTAAGGGGGAGTGATACCCTTGCGCGGGTGCTTGAACGAGGACTAGTGGAAAGTGTCGACTCTCCGATACCTCGGGAAAAACTTAGATGAGTCTTTTGAGCCTACTTTACAGTCCACATTTACTTTGAGCAATTTACTTTGTGTATTTGCATTCCTAGTATTTTCCATGATGACATAGGGTTTGCTTATCGTTTCCTAGGTTGTGTGATTTAGATAAGTAGTTGGGTGAAGTTGTGCTCTAGTTTAGGGTTTAATTTTTTGTAAGAAATTCCGAAAAGCCCAATTCACCCCGTCTTGAGCATCATGATCCTTTCAATTGGTATTGGAGTCGTGTTGCTCCTTAATTAGCTTAACCTCTAGAGTAACGATGTCCGGTGGGGATGGACCTCCTCCCGTATTTGATGGTGACGATTTTCCATATTGGAAAATTGATATGGAAGTTCTTCTGATCACCTTTGGAGATCTTCTGCTCAGTTAAAGTATAAAGTTTTATTTTGGCTACTTTTCAACAACAGACTGAATACAAGGGAGATGCTTCAAAATAAAAATTTTATCTTGGAATCATATGTTTGTGAAGTGTGCATCTGGCAGAAAGTGGAATCTACAGGTCACCTTTTCTTCAGATGCAATTTTGCAAGAAGATGTTGGGAAAAAAATCCATATTGTCTACTCTTGTCATATTAGTGTTCATGAAGCCATTGTTGACATCAAAGCAAAGCTTTCGGTTCCTTTTGCAATGGATATCATCATTCTAATGACATGGGTTATATGGAAACAAAGAAATAATCGGATTTTCAATGGAACACAAATCCTTTGGGTGGTTCTTGTTATTTAGATTTCAAAGGTTCTTTTGATCTTTTTCTTTTTAGACTAATAGGAAAGAAGCACTTCGCTTATGTAGAAATATAGAGAGCATCTCTCCTTTAAATTGTAATAGGCTTTTTGTAGTTGTTTTCCTTTTAATATATCCTTCCAGTAGGGGCTTTCAGCCCCACCTGTTTCTTTCAAAAAAAATAATGATTGTGGTAGTGATAGTGATGAACTGATGATGAATATGTTTCCACTACCTATGAGGCTATGATGAGCTAGCCTATTTGCTTGAGGAATACACTCAAATCATTAGAAAATCTGAGACAGAATGTGACAAGCTAAAAGATGAAAATAAATCTTTGATTGCTAAATATGACATAGTAGTGAAGCTAGCGATGAAATGGAGAAAATAAAGCTATGTCATCCACTAGCAATGAGCTTAAGGTCTCCCTTAAAGATGCAAAAGAAAAATATACACATATATATATATATATATATATTAATTATATATATATTAATTATTTTACATATATACACATCAATTTATTAATATATTGAATAAAAATATCACTACATATTTTAGTACCAATTCTAGTCAAGAACCGGTACTAAAAACCTTCTTTTTAAGTATCGGGTCATGTAAGTGAAAGTAAATCTTACGTTCAATACTAGTCGAGAACTTTCAAACCGATACGGATGACTCTATCCATGCAGTGGCGGATCCACCTCCCGGGGCGGGCGGGCGTGCGTGCGTCCATATACAATCTGTACTAACTATCACTAGTAGAAAAAGGCTCAAAGCTTGTGGTGCGGTATATTTTTATAGGCGGATTCGGTTATCAACCGCCTGTGCTATTTTTAGTGGCGGTTTATTAAGAAAACCGTCACTAGAAATCGTATTTCTAGAGGCGGTTCCTTATAAAAACCGTATGTAGAAATCCATGATTTCTAGTGGCGGTTTTCTTAAGAAACCGACTGTAGAAATCGATTTCTAGTGGCGGTCATTTTTATCCTTAATTTTTTGAGTTTTTCAAACGACCTCGTATGATAAAACCATCAAAATAAAAGTTGTAAATCTCTAAAAGTTATAAAACTTTGTAGTTGACAACGTTTTTATTTGAAATCATTTCGGCTCTCAAAAATTGTTCTAAATTTGTCAAATTTAAAATTCATTTGCAAACGACCTCGGATGAAAAAAGTGTCAAAATGAAAGTTTTAGAACATCAAAAATTATTCAACTTTGTAGTTGACAACTGTTTTATTTGAATTTGTTTACGGTCTCAAACAAGCAATTTACATTCAGTTGGTTGTAATATGTGGGCAACAAAACTACTAACTAGACACAAAGCATGCCATAGTCAGAGTGATAGAGGAGGGTACGCATGAGGGTGACATTCGACTTCGACTGAGACAGACAGGTGGGGGTGGTGGGCCGCAAGGCCTCCGTAATAAAAATATTTTTTTTGCTATTTTTAAAATCCGTTTTATGTTTCCTGGAAACGATTTTCACTGGCAGTTTTATTACGCCGACCGCCAGTGAAAATCGATTTCCGCTGGCGGTTCTCAGTTACCCGCTTGTAAAAATGATGATTTCTACTGGCCTCTAGCACTGGCGGTTACGAAAAACTCCACTGTAAATAGATTTACGACCGCCACTATAGAGCTTATCTGTACTAGTGTATTAAGGGGGCAGTGTAGACTGCCCCCGCTCCCTACCCGCATGCGCAACTGCCTCTCGCACCCGCGTGCCGCAGCCGCCGCGAAACGCTTGCTCCCTGCCCGCACCCGCAACAGCCTTACGCACAACCTGGTGGTACGGACTACTGCTCGTGGCGTACGAAGTCACCACGCGGCTTTGCCACCATCGAGGCACAGCTACGCATGAGCATGACCCGTCCACACAGGCCATGCCGCCCTAGCGGCCTAGCTAGCTAGCTTGCCTGCCCCTTTCGCGTTCCAGCGAGCCGGCCGGCCGGCCGGGACTTTGACCAGACCCAGAGCCAGCAGCCAGCAGGACTGCAGCAGCACGCAGAGCATCGAAAGTGGCTGCCTGCGCCCATGGCCAGATGCGCTGGCTGGCCTCCAGGGTTTGAAAGCAACAAACCTGATGCTGATTTGGGCCCCTCCCGACGTAAAGCCGCACCTGCTCGCCGACGTCGATGTGAAGCCACTGCTTCTTCTCCCGTCGCCGCTCCACCCCCGGGCTACGGCGCGCTCGTGCCCGTGAAGACCGAGGAGCCCGTGCCCGTGGCCACCGTCTCGTCTCCGCCCAGGGCGCTCTCACCGCCGCGCCTCTGCCGTATTATTGAGTTGCACACATTTCAGAACTGGTTTTTTGAGTTGCACACACATTTCTTTTGTTTCAGAACTGAATTTTTGAGGTGCACAGACATTTATTTTATTTCAGAATTGAATTTTTTTATTTTAGAACTGAATTTTTAGTGAAGAGCACACATATTTAATAGTTTCAGACCACGACATTTTAAAACTAATACAAAACTGAATTTATTACAGAGCGCACACATTTCACTGAATTTTGCTGTTTGGTTGTGACTTTACTGAATATGAGCTATGTTTCCTCCAACAATTGATCATGGTCGCTTGACTGGCAATGGTCACTTCTATTTTCCTTGCACCTTCTGTAGAAGAGGATCTGAATACCCTTTTACTGATGATTGCCAATGCTAGAATCTGGTGATTATGTCAACTGTTTGCATGCTGATGCTTATGTGTCGATTCAACGAGGCTAAAACCACGCATTTCATGTAACTCTGTACAAAATTGTAAGTTTGTTTTGATCATGATTTTCATGGATGTTCTGGTGTAAATTTAATATATATTTTTCTCTATTAATTTCTTGAGAATTAAAGCTAGAGGTCTTGAAGATTTGTCCTTAACAGTTTGTTTTATCAGTTTTACAAGAGAAGATATCTCGTTACACTGGTTGTTGTTCTTGGATTTGAAATTTCTATTGGAGTTGTTGTCTGGAACTCTGGATAGCATGCTGTGGTAAGAGCCACTGATGATAAGATAATATATATGTTGCTCATGTAAAGGAGAAGTGTAGAACAAAAATGTCTTGACTTATAGTGAGTTCGTTTTCCCACTGTTCTGTAATATTTCAGTTAGTTTGACCATGGTTGAAGAAATCTGATACTGCTACCGAGACATGAGAGACTATGCATGGGGCATGGAAATTAACAAGACTCATACAAGCACGGAACAGTGTGCTGATGGGGCACAAGAGTAACACATGCTCAGGTCTTAACATATTTGGCTTCCGAGCAAACTTTCTTCAGACTCCTAAGAAAATATAAGATCCGATTAGATATGTGTCGATGCTCATTCCAGCATACTCCCGTTGCAACGCACGGGCACACACCTAGTGTAAATTATAGAATCCATATACAATGTAAATTATACAACAAAGCTGCGTACCTGTACATTACATAAGATAGTGGGCCTGCTGCTATGGCCCAAGAAGGCTCCAATATTCAAGGCGTGACCAGGCCCAAGCGCTGCGTTTTAGAAAGTAGACTATACAAAATCATCTCCTTTAGATATATTTAGAGGTATTATTGTTATCTTTTTATGTTTTTATTTAAAATGTTTGCATGTGTGTTAGGTAATGTAAACACCGAAAAATTTATCGGCCACAAATAAATTTATACATGTCTTTATATATTTATATGCAGTTATTTATAAACTAGCCCAAGCCTTTTATAAACCCTGGATCCGCCATCCGTGTGTACCGACGCGACGCCGCCGCGGCATCATCTTCCACGCAGACATCCGGCCCCGTCTGCCACGTACTCGTACGCCGGTCACACCGACTCCTGTCCTGCATGTTTCTCGATCGGCATCCTAAAAAAGCGAGAGGCCAGCCCGCGTGGAACGATCGCGATGGCGCAACGGCAGCGGCAGCAGGAGCAGCGTAGCGTTCGGAGGAAGATACACAGATACCTGCCGCCGTCCATGCAGCGGCGGAGGAGTGCGAGTGAAGATACCTGCCACCAACCGGCTAACCCGCGATTCGCGCGCGATTACACTTCCGTCCGTTATCCATATGCAAATACTTAACATGGCACGGCGGCCTCAACGACCGACGTCGCTGCCCTGACGATGATTTGATGGGCGTCGACGCCGAGCGGTTAACTACCGAACGCGCAACTAACGCAATAATTTGGCAGAGATTAGCGACCATCATCATCATCACTCCTTAGTGCTGGTGGTCACACATGGCTGATTCATATATATCCTTTGCTTTCTTTTTTTTTCTTTTTTTTCCAAATAATACGGGTGTCGTTTCATTTATAAAATATAACGTAAATGAAACGTAATAAATTTGAATAGGACGATATCAGTTTCTAATATTGTATCTAATTACTTTAAAACTTAACAAATCATGATTTAATATTATCAGTTACTATTTATATATATAGCCTGAATAGACTATGCGCAAGGGACAGGGAAACGCTTCTTCTTTTGGACAGAATCAAAGAACTTTCCACCGACACAGTGGAACAACAGTACGTTGGCAACTGTTCTTTCATGTTTTTAGACCGTGTGTTTGGTTGCCTAGGCGTACGCGCTCAACCTCTGGCATGCGTCAAGCCGTCAACCTAGCAAGGGTGCGAATGTTTGGTTGCTACGCGCAGGCAGGAGCGAATCTATATTTAATTTAGGAATGTAGATGCATCTATAAAAATATTATTGGAGCGAAGGCGAAGACGCTACCCTTCGCTCAACGCCTTCGTCGCCTCGCTACACCAACGAAGACCACGCCCGAGCGAGCCGAGAGCGCCGGCCGAATCACTACACCAAAATCATACACTTCCTACGGTTTTTTAACTTCCTACAGCTTTTATAACAAACCGTAGGAAATAAATAACTTCCGAGAGGCAACTGGTAGCTCTAGGAAATAAACATAACTTCCTACGGTATTTTATAAAAGCTGTCGGAAGTTAAAAACCGTAGGAAGTTGGATAACTTCCTACGGCCACCTCTAGAAAGTTAGGTTTCAGCTGTTGACCAGCCAAACGAATAGCTAACTTCCTACGGCCTCCTCTAGGAAGTTAGGTTTCAGTCGTTGACCAGTCAAGCGAAAATCTAACTTCCTACAGCCAGCTCTAGGAAGTTACTTAACTTCCTAGAGTAAATATATAAACTCTAGAAAGTTACGTCACTTCCTACGGCTTTACTCTAGGAAGTTATGTTTTTATTTTAAACCTCCCCACAACCTTATCTCTTCTCTCACCTTTCTCAACCCGTCTCTCTCTGTCTCTTTAGCCGCCAGCCGCACCGCCGCCAACTCCACGCCGCAGGCCTCCCCTCCCACGCCTGGCCGCCCCCGGCCGCGGTGGGCTATGGGATGATGGAGGTGGGCGGCACGGGAGCGGGTGGAAGGGACGAGAGGGTACCGCAGTGGGGCGCGCAGGAGACGCGAGAGCTAATCATGGCGCGCGGGGAGATGGAGCGGGAGACTGTCGCGGCGTGCCGCAGCGCCAAGACGATGTGGGAGGCCATCGCCGCGCGCCTCCAGGAGCGAGGCTACCGACGAACCGCCGAGCAGTGCAAGTGCAACTGGAAGAACCTCGTCAACTGCTACAAGGTAACACAATCATTCATCCCTCGTCCGGTTATCCAAATAACTTTATACCCTAGTCTCGTAAGGCTAGATTGACTGGTTGATCTGGACCACCAGGTAACGATGCTTTGATGCACCATTCATGTGTTTATGCCAAAATGATATGCATTGCTGGCTTGAGACTTCATCCTTAGTCTTAGCATCCCCAAATTGGCCTTCTATCTTCTACAGGTCTATTTTGGGTTGTTAGCAGTCCGTCCACAACTCTCCCTCGCGTTCACCTTTGCTGCATTATTTCCGCAACCATTTCCATAAGTAAAGGACATTGAGAAACCTTCGTGTTGAATGGAATGATGTTCAATGCAATGTTATTCACATATTCCTTCTAATTTGAATGAGTGTACACGCCCCTGCCTTTTGTTACAAAAAAAGAAGAGATTGTTCAGTCGTGAAGTTCTGCTGCCTTCTCTTGTTACTGATTAGAAATTGTTCATTTCTTCCAATTCAAGGGTGATTAGTCTTTCCTCTATATGTTCATGATACTGTAGACAACTGATTTGCAGAATATATCATTGCATTGTGCTACACATGGTGGAACATGATGCTTCCAATTACACATTTTGAAGTAGATGGATACCTAGTAATACTAAGATTTATAGATAAAATATATTTTTATCTTGTACTAATTAATTTACAGCACATCATGGGGTTTCTGAAACTTTTGTTTCTGATTTCATGTTGTCTTCACAAAAATCACATAGAAGCAAGGTTCTGTTATAATATTTTGTATATTTTTGGCATTAAAAAAGGTGTATTCCACTTTGTTTTGTTCAGAAATAAAAACATGGTACAAATGATTTTAAGAAGTGATAACTAAACAAATATCTAAGGTAATGAATTATTACTAGTGATAGAAAGGGGAATTCATCCATCCTTATCTTTGTTGACTATGAGTCTATGATGCATGAAAAGTCAATGTGGAACCTCAAGGGTTTGAGGGGAATTGAGTTGCAAATTATCCAGAATTGGTGGTTCAGTTATAGTTTAAGATTTTTACTTTTTGAGATCATGGAGTCATTGTGAACCCTAATGAAGACTTTCTTCACATTGGTTAGTTTGCTTGAGAAATTGCACTTGAACTGGCTCAGAATGTGACATTTGTCCTGCATAACGAACGAAACTAATTAAAGAAAAATATAGATGGCAAAAAGAGGGAGGGGTGTTAAAATTGTGATACTACCTATTAGGTGTGAGAGAGCATGCATGCGTTGATTTGGTTTATTGAGAGAATAATGTGCAAAACCTGTGCATTATTGGTGATGTTTTTGCTGACCACAATAGTCATGTGTTATTGGTCTTTTGCTGCAATAGTTACAAAAGACTTTGTATTTTGTCTCAGCGAGAATGTCAGGAAATAGATCAATTATATATTTTTTTAATCAGGAGGGGATTAAAAATTGGAAGTTCCATGTTAGGTTCAGATTGACTCTGCTGTTGGGTTGGTCGGGTGGTGGGTCCATTTTCAAGCTTTGTATTAGAAGTTTTTTCTTTTATGCTTATGAAAACCCAGTTCCTACTTACAAAGACTGATTGTTTATTGTTTGGACACATAGTCGGGTCCATCTTTGTCCTGTGGTCTGTCCAAATTGTTTGCTTTGTGATTTCAATGATTAGTTAGTACCTTGATTCTTTAGTTTATTATTAGAGCCCACTCATGTGGGAGCTTGCAGCATTTGGTCTGTCCTTTCTTTATAGGCACGAGCTCATAATTTATGCATCCTTTCATTTCATCAGGGGAAAGAAACTTCTGCGACGAAGATCTAGCCATCTTCTGCGACGGAGGGTACGGCGATGCCGACGGAACAGTCCTTTCCCATAGTATATATGTAGACTGCGTTTCTGTTTATGCCGCGGCACACCTCGGTCGTTTTCGCTGCAGATTGCTTTTTGGGCTTGTTAAAAAATTTATGGGCGGTGGTAGACTAATTATTCGATTTGGCTGACGTATAGCGTCTAAAAACTATTATTTCGTTTTTTGTCAAAAGGAAAGGACGAAGGCTTATGCATCTGACAATCGAGTCTGCAATTCTGTAACCTTTGATATCTGCATCTGAAGTTCAGATATTTGAGAGATTTGCAGTACTAGTTGGTTCAGGAACTAATACCTGTACGAAATGTTTTTACTGGTTCACACAACACACTTACTGCTGCTGTGATCATCTACAAACTGTACCTTGAAGCAATTGGAGTTTGTTTGCTAGCTGGTATAACCTTTTCCGCTGCTCAATCATGCATTATAGTATAATAATATATCAATTCAAGTGATTTGCATTACCATGATCATAGACATTTGATTCTTATCTTTTGATTGGAATGCAAGCATGAAGCAGCACAATGGTTTATTAGATATTTGAGAAGCTATTCCGCACGTGCATTTCCTCTGTATGTATTTCCAGTTGTGGCATTTGTTTGGTACTTACTTTGCAATTGTAGCAGACTTGGGATTGAGGGTGTCAATGGAGATGCTTGTGGATTTGACCAGTTTAATTTGGGCAAAAGGTATTGTTTCTTGTCTTAACTCTTCATTCTGATTGTGAAGTGCGTGCATGTGGGTGAACACTGTCAAGTTTCTATCCATTATGTGTGTCTATTTGGGCATATTGTCCGTCCTTCTCATGGCTTTAAAGGGTTTCTACAAGATGCCAACAAGTTTGTAAAACATCAAGTGTGCACATGCAATCAGATGATTGTGATTGTATAGCATATTGCTATGCATTATCTCCAATCAAATCTCAATTCCCATGTGATCTGGTGTGTTTCATTTTCTTATGCTTGGCAATGGCATCACTAACACTATGAACATAGCATTCAGCTTGTACATGGTGTTTCCTTATGTTCTGCTCTATAGTAATATAAATATTTGTTTTGTGCAGGGGTAGAGATGAATATAGCATTCGGCTTGTACTCGAGCCAGGTGAGGGTTTAGCGTGGAGGTTCATCGAGGTGTGCTGCTCGTAGCTCTCATCGCTCCACTCAAGATCCAGCAGAAGTGGAGCAACTGCGAGAAGAACTTAGGCGACATCAGGATTACTTGAAGCAACAAGCTGCGCAACTTGAATATTATGCTACATAGATTTAGCAACAGCAAACACTCATACAAGTAAGTTCAAAAGATAATACCTTTCACTTTAAGATATGTATTAATTTAAAACGCTGATGTGAATGAGTTCGACAAATTTGTAGCAACTAGTATAGGCCCAAAGGATACACGTCCCGGTGCCCCCCCACCACCTCCCATTCATTATCCTTGGTCTTCACCTCCACCTATACCTACATCTCCATCTACTGAACATCAGGTATGCATAATCATCATCATTTACTTGTTGTTAGTTATATTATGATGTAACTCAGCAAATGTCATTTGTGCATGTATATTAGACCCTCCAGCTACCTTGCTGACGCATGAACAAGACGACGGGTTAGACTTTGTCGAAACCCTCTTCACTAGTGGAGGTATCGACCATCACTCTTCACTGTAACCCGATGGTGATCGGCGACCGTGAGCTTCCATGTTATTGTGTTCTGATACTTGAGACTTTTATTATGACTATGTATGAGATATTGTCTCTTATTAGTACTGGATGATGAGATGTGTCTTATTATGACTATGGATGAGACTTTTGTGATGTAATTGATAAGACTATGGATGAGACTTTTGTGATGTAATTGATGAGACTATGGATTTAAATATTGTTATGTGATTGTGTGTCAGATGTTTTATGTGAAAATATGTTGTGTTATATAGATGTTGATATATTTATTATGTTGTAGAATGTGGTGTAAAATAAAAATAAACAGCATTTGCAATGCTGGTCAAATTAACTTCCTAGAGGCTTATTAAGCCATAGGAAGTTAGACAGCTAACTTCCTAGTGCTACAGTCAGCTATAGAAAGTTAACCAGCTAACTTCCTAGGGGCTACGGTCAGTCGTAGGAAGTTAGTCGTAGGAAGTTAGTCAGCTGACGGCGCTGACGGCGTGAAGCTACTAACTTCCGAGAAACTACTAACTTCCGAGAGGCTTCGTTGGCTGTAGGAAGTTAGCTAACTTCCTAGAGGGCTCTAGGAAGTTAAGCTAACTTCCGACAAAAAATATCCGAGAGCCAAACTTCCGACGGGATGGCTTAACTTCCGAGAGTTTAGCTAACTTCCTAGAGTTTAGGGCTAACTTCCTAGAGTTTATGCTCTAGGAAGTTCACTATTTTGGTGTAGTGGATGATGACCGGCACGGTCCCCCTTCGTTCTCTCCATTGCAAGACGAAGGGAAGACTCCAACGAAGTCGGCTAGTCCCACGTCCTCATCGCGCCCGGAGGTCCCTGTGGGATTCGGCTCATTGTAACGGGCCCCGCGCGGATAAGCGTGTTACGGGCCTCATCTGTAATAACAGTCTGTAACCTCCCCTTGTGGGAATATTCTGGAGATAGTCCGGGTACCCGAGGGCATAAACGTCCTTACCAGAGGACAGTGGACACTCGGGTACCTATAAATACCCTCGTACAGTGCCCTTGAGAGGTCATATTAACAAAGCTATTGTCATTCCCTGTTGAACTTTACAAACACTCTCTCCACTCTCCCGTTGGATCCACTTGTTCAGAAAAGCAAGTACCAACAAATATAAAACTAGTTATAATGTATAAATTTTCAATTATATATATTATCATCATAAGATTGCTATGCGTCCACAAGACAATTTTACCTCCTCAAATTCACTCTAGCGTCGCCACTACACACACGTGTGCGAGGTATGCCACGTGTGAGGTATGCCATTTTGAGGGGCATGCGAGGCTCCGTATCATGCCATGGATGGTCATGGCCCTGCGCGCCTGCGTCTCCACAACCAAATACATGAATAGATTACTCAATGAGCCCGTCCCAGTTATATCATGGTGTTCACCATCATGATAAAATAAATTATAATACTCTTTGTTTCTGGTAATGGAGCTAGCTATATATGATTCTCAATTCGAGCACCTCTTTCTGTCTCCGGCTCTCTCTCTCTCAATAGTTATTATTTATATAGGCTGGCTCCGATTTGGGGCCAAACTGTAAGAATCTTGTACGCCTAGAGGGGGTGGATAGGCTACCTGTAAAAATTCAGCTCAATAAACTATTAAATCCTCGAGCGTCACTACTCCACCCCACCTACACTAGTGCTGGATAGCCTTCAATGCTCCAAACACCAAACTTTTACAGAGTCTGATGGATAAGATAACTTACTTCTATCTATAATATGAGGCTGAAACTAACAATACACAGTAAACAAACATAATAGGGTAAAAGAGTATTCGAATGTGAGCAACTTAAACTCTAACTATTCAAATGAGCAAATCAGATAAGTACACATGGACACAATATTTATCACGTGCTTTAGCTCGCCACAAAGGTTTGCCTACCTCCACGTTGTTGAGGAGAGCCATAAAGGCTAAAGGCCACACACCCTTCCTCGCTCTTAGTATGAGATCATTTTTACTAACAATGAGGGTAACTTACAGCAAACCAAGGCTACAACAATCTAGTAGCTCGTGGAGAATGTCACACGCCGGCTAGGAGCAAGCTTCAAGAATCAATGGATGAATGCCAACCTTGGGAAGCTCCAGTGCTAAATCAAAAACTGAGAGACTTAGGGTTCTTGCTGTTATAAGGGTCTTTCAGTTTTGATGGAGGAGCAACAGAAATTTGAGCCAAGGTGGAGCAAGTGTGGGAGAGAGATTCAAATGGGACAAGAGATGTACTTGTAACATGTCATTTGTATCTCTGTGTCAGGATATGCATCAGGTAACTATTGGAGACCAAAGGAATAAACAAATCAAGAAAATCCAAAGTCCAACGGTTATTTAATGTTTGGCAGTGCCGGGGTTAAGTCCTAGTGTCGCGCATATGAGCGGCAGTGTCGCGCAATCTTGACATGTGAGATAGATCGAAAATTTTGGCATTGACTAACTCAGTTTAGGTCGAGTAGTTTTGTGGAGTTTGAGAATGGAGAACCAAGAACAATATACAAACCCACTAAAACTTTATAGTACAACAACTCTACACTAATGAAATAAATAAAACATACAACAAATTTTATAATCATTTGGGTGCCCCTCCTTCGCCATGAGCTTTCTCCCTTTTTGGTGTTTTCCTATCAAAGTGCTTGGTTAACAGATTAGTCCTCTAATTGTATGATAATTATCACCAAAACCCACAATTAGGGCTTGATTGCACTTACACAAACACTAGTGTGAACCACCTGGCGGTGCCCTCTGCAGGAGTGCAGATGGTCCGCAACCTAGGGTTGGACGTTTCGTGACCTCGCTACAAAAGCGGCTCCTCTCGACATCGCTTTAGATGGTTCGTGGGAGGAATCGAACGGTCCGCGATGGCATAGAGTGACTTCTTCTCCGTAGAGAACCCTAGAACTCGCCTCTAGGGAGGGATCCCGTCGAGGAAGAGAGATCCTAGGGTTGTCTTGGGGTCGACAGGCCACCCAAGACGCCTCTAGACGACGTAGAGCCGAAAAGAGGGGAAGGTTGACTGGTTGGGGTTGAGGAAGGCTAAACTAATGCTAGATTGCTCCTACTCCTAATGCATGGAAAGAAACAAGGCAAATAAGATAAATTGGTTTGATAGATTCTATTGTGTTCGGGGTGTTCTCAATCGACCATACCCCTTTATATTTATAGGGAAGGTTTGGTCCCATTCCTAAGCAAGATCCAACAAAGTCCCACAGATAGTGAAGCGCCCCAGATCCTCTAGGACTCAAATGTGATACAATTACTAGTCCAGGAGGCTAGTAAACACATTTATACATCAGATGATTCCAGATCAGCTTAAACGAGACAAACCTATATAGGTGGCGAACAACTTTAAGAGTTGGTCCACAACTCGGGACATATCATCAGAGTGGGGCTGAAGCAGCCCGATATACGCAGCGAAGCAAATCAGCGGTCCAACAGCCACATGCAAGGTTGAGAACAGGTGTAACTCTTACCCGATCAACGTTCACCTTCTCTGAAAAACAACAAATAAGCAAGGGTTAGTACAAACGTACTTAGCAGCCCACCTTCACCCGCGGAATGGGGAAATCAAATATAATGCATGGAATATGTGGAGCTCAGGTATTTTGCAGAAATAGCAGTATTTGATGCAGGGTTATTTTCAAAAACATTTTGTATTTTGCAAAGCGCATCCTCTCCCAAGGGAGCAGGAAGTTTTTTTCAATATAGAACAAAATCCCCTGGACTAAACCATCCAGGTATCTCAGCAGTTTCCCACTGGTTTTCTTTTTCAAAAACAGCTATTGGACTTCCCGTCCACCATAGCTCACGGCTCAACCGCCGGACCTTTTAAAAACCACTTTTCAAAAGCACCTCCTTTTTTTGAAAACATAACACTAATTGTCATACCACACCAGACTCATCCATACCAGTGGACACAGACTATTCGAATAGATTTTCAAACTCTGCGCAGAGGGGTACACTTTACCCAGTAGTCCGGTTCTGCGATCTCATGGCCAATGAGACCCGAATCCGAATATCTTTCTTTCCTCGCACGTACTTACCTTAACGGTTATACCGGAAGGAGTCAAGCCACCGCCATGTCCAAACCGTACAAAACATTCCCCCTCCTTATCCTCCCGGTGCTCCCCAGCCTTCATAACCCTGGGGTTTGGACCGTACGAGTTCAGATTGAGTGACTGCCCATACAGTCTCGAGTGGTTGTACTTGTCATGAGTATAGGTAGTGAAGGATAACAAACCGGTCCTTATATGATAGGACAATCCTTCTGCTCACACCTAACCTGGTTGAGCCATCACCTTAGGCCCTCCCCTAAACCAGGGAGTCCCTGATCATCCCTACTCAAAGGTGATAAGGGTGAAAACCCTTCATCATACACATTTTGGAAAACATTTTCTTTTGAAAACTCACACCTTTTCTCAAATCATTTGTAATAAATATATCAAGGATTGATTGCGGCAAGCGGCTGGGTGGCCATAATAACTTGTCTCAAAATCATATCATGCATAAAATAATAGGCTGAGGGTTGTGATTGAAAAATCATAGTTAATTTATGCATCAAAGGGGTCCAGTGAGCTTGTCGTGCTTATCCGGCGAAGGGGGAAGGGGAGCTCGCGGAACTGGCTTCTAGCTCCACTGCCTGGCGTAGACTTGCAGATCTGGCCTCCACGAGACGGCACGAACGCTCCGATAACTATGCAACATGAACAAGCAAACATACAAACCAGCAAGTATACCAACAAATATTTAGTATAGTGGTCAGAATAGCGATATATGGATGGGTAGAGTCTTGAGCAGAATATGTGTCATGTGGTGTTGAGATACTACTACTGGTGGAGCGGAGGTGCTTACCAGGAGGGTGGACTGGAGGCAAAGCGACACTATGCGCGTAGCCGGCAGAGCGAAGTAACTGAGTGGGTGGGGTGTTTGCCTTGGCTGAGGGTGTTGAGTGTGTGGAGAGGGAGAGGGTAGTTGGGTGTATTTATAGCTGGGTGTATGTGGTGTAGCACAGTGAAGTTCACTGTTGGTGAGAATAGTGACGAATAAATCGTCTGACTTAGTATGAACAGGAGAGTTATAGGCAGAATATAGGACAAGAGTATTTTGGGAGTTTTCTGGAATATGAACCATACTTAAGGGATGACATGGTTGGATAGGGAGTAGTTTGATAAGAATTTAGAAACAAGAATTATTGGAATCTGAATTTGGAAGCCTGTATCGAAGGAATCTCAAAGTTAAGCTTGCTCAACTTGGAGAAACCTGGGATGGGTGACCAGATGGGAAGTTCCCTACTGGAAAGAAAATCACAGTCACCGGAGTTTGTATGACTGTAATATGAGTCTAGCAGGTCTTAGGTGGACTGGACAACATGATGGATGAGTAGTTGAAATTTGGGGCGATCGGATGATCGATGAATAGTGACGATGAATAGTGACGATGAAAAAGTAATTACAGATATCATCGACGAATAGTAACAATGATGAATAGTACCATTAATGAATAGTGTTGGTGAATAGTAACGATGAACAGTACCGATGATGAATAGTGTCGGTAAATAGTAACGTTGAATTGTGATGGTGAATAGTTCGTATGAACGAACGATGAATAGTGACTATGAACAAACGATGAATACGAACTATGAACGAACGGACGAACGATTGAATGATCGGACGAACGAACGATCGAAATTTCGGCAGCATAAAGGCAGGATAAAGATTATCTGGACGAACGATGAATAGGGACTATGAACGAACGATGAACGATGAATAGGAAATATGAACGAACGATGAACGATCGAATGATCGAACGAATGAACGATCAGAATTTTGGCAGCATAACGACTGAACAAAGATTATTTGGACGAACGAACGGACGAATGATCGAACGATCGGACGAACGGACGAACGAACCATGAACGATCGGACGAACGATCGAACGATCGGACGAACGAACGAACAAACTAAGAACAGGTGGACGAACGATCGTAGAACGATCGAGCCATCCTTGTGCTAGTGTGTGCTTGTGTGGAACATGGAGTGGGTGTGTGTGGGGGGGAAGAGTTGCCATGAAATGGCTTGGGGTGGGTTGAGAGGAGGCCCTTGCCCCTCTATTTATAGCCATGGTGGGGGGATTAGGGGGAGGGATGAGAGGATTAGTGGGAGGATGAGAGGATTAGTGGGAGATTAGCATGGATTTGTCTTGTATAAGTGTAATCAGCTTGTATAGCTCAGTGTATGACACCGGAGGCATACGCATACGTATGAGCATGAGGAAAATTATGGAAAAAATATTTGTTGGGACTTGAAAAATGATTCTGAAGATATTTCTCAGGAGGAAAATATTTGGAGGATTATCGGTGGAATATTTGGACATTATTTCTGGAAAGAATTTGAGGGGAATCACTGGGGAAATATCTGGGTAGTATTTCTGGGAAGAATTTGAGGGGGATCACTGAGGAAATATTTGTGGAATATTTTGAGGAGAATTTTAGAGAGAATATAGACCACTATACTTTATTTGCTGATATCAACTCGCAAACAAACATTTTGAAATGAAATTTAAAATTCATTTTGAATTTAGAGCGAGTTTGAGGAAATTTCAAGATTTGAATTTTTGGGATGCTACAAATCTACCCCACTTAAAATGAATCTCGTCCTCGAGATTCGGCTTAGAAAGGTTATGGGTGTAGCTTTACTTCAGCTACATATCTTCACTTTGCAGACGCTTCGAGGAGATGGAGCTTCAACAAAATCTAGCCTTTGAGGAGCATTCGGTTGCCGATTGCAAACGCTGACTCTTGCTACTCAAAAATCATCTTCATGTTTACGGCTTTTGCTTGGCAGCTAGCTTATTGGAGAAGCATCGATACCAACACACAAACCTTTCTCTTACGAACCCCCACATAGATTCCTTTCTTGACTAGTCTTTTGGTGCTTCATCAATAAAACTTGGGTGACCACTTCTCATCCAGAAACTTATGCTTGGACGATCTGGTCCTCCACAAACTTGCTACATGCCTTCTTCTTTTTCTCCATGGCAGGAACTTTACTGGAACACTACCCCACTTAAAAAGAATGAGGGTAGAACTCTTGAATCTTGGGGATTTGAACTCCTTGAAGTACCTTATAACAAGGGTGTTACGGGGCCTTCTTTTGTAGTTGCTGCTTGAGCAGGCTGCGGAGAGATGACTGACACAGGGTTGATTTTGGGAGAACCTTCTTCTTATCTTCTCTTCACTATCTTCTTTTCACTGACCCTTTCTTTCTCTTTGCTCTTCCCACTGGAGGATTCTATCAAAGAGTATTGCCATCATACAGAGGAGGAAACCAAAGACTATGAACCAGGTACAATAGTCTTCAACACATGAATCACCAAACATTGTGATCTTAGGGGCGAGGGAGTGGGAAAATGGAGTTGCTTGCGATTTGGCAGAGGGGATTTTATCAGGTGTGCTTTGCTTTGAGCGAGATGGGAGTTGAGGGAGCTGGTGGGGGGGTTTATAGGCGAGTGGGGGTGCTCGGGTGCGGAGTGGCGGTGATGGAGCAGGTACCACGCGGCAGTGGGTGCGACAAGGGGAGGGGGGACGGTGTTGCTGGCGGTGATGGCGGTGGTGGGTGCACTGCAAAGGGGAAGTGGGGCGGTGGTGGTGCGCATGGAGGCGGGCACGCGTGCAGGGGGCACGGGTGAGTGGTGGGGTCAATGACCCTGATGTTTGTGGTCTCTGGTTCCAAGAATCTTTGCCTCTCTGTATGGTAATAACTTCTTTTGTCCTCTTTTCCTGTTTACTTTGACTCAGGGGCAGTGCTTTGATTCTCACGGTCGGTCCTTTTTACTGAGCGGCTGGACTTGTTTCTTTTGTAGCTTATTCCAGGCTTCAAGGGTAAGCTTCCCGGTATCTTCTTGGGTAAGGTGCTTTTCTCTTGAGATGGGTTAAGATGAGATTGGAAGCATAAGGTGAGGATTAACTCTAATTTGTTATCTATGTTCTTAGAGAAAACCTTTTTTTAAAAGAAACAAAACACACAAGCTCAGCAATGATAAGCACAAACAAATCAAATGTTTTGAATAGGGGAAGAATAGAGTTTTTCCAAAGCACGGACTACTCAGATTCGGGGGCTAAGCATAACTACTATTGCTCGGCTCCTGAACTGAGAACTATGCTAAATGCGACTTATGAGCACTAACGTTAAAGCATCACATATGCATTCAAAAGAGGAGAAAACATCAAGCAAAATTTAATTTGAAATGCCCTAGGGGTCCACACAAATAGAGTTTTTCAAAACACGAGGCTACACGATTACCTCTCATACATGCAGGGCTGTGGCCAAAGTGAAGAAAAACTTCACTACCCAATGCACGCAGAGGACTAGGCATAACTAACTCAAATCTGGCAGCTTCTCTTCTGGCAAGGCTTGCACACAACTTCAATCTGAGATATCTCCTGGATGGGTTAAGAGGGAGCTGATGTTGATGACTTCTTATGGCTGCGACTGAGATGGCAGAACGGGGTCGAACTCTTCTTCAAGCGGGACTGGCTCTTGTAGCTCCTCAGAGGGTGGCGGTGCTGGCGGGGTGCTTGCAGCTACTTCTTTGACCTCAAGGGAGGGTGCTGGAATCTTCTTCATGGTGAGGGGCTCACAACTCTGGCGAGGGATCTTGGGAGGACTCAGGGTGCTCTGGCTTATTTATAGCCTGAGGGAAGACTGGAATTCCTTCCAAGACTATGGCTCCTTCTGGGAGTTCCCAAGCCTTCTTTTCTCCTCTGATATAGACCGGGTGACCTTCAAGAATCTGGGGATCTTCAACTCTCATGGTTTGAACTGGGTTGGATGGAGCGGGTTCTTGGATCCGCAGGGCTCTACGTTGGTTATGGGTTACCAAGTAGGCCTCCATCAACTTCTGGACGTGCTCATCCTTAGCTTGCTTCAGGGCTTTAACAACAATGACTTCATGACTTTCCAAGGCAGTTGCACGGGCTTGAGCTGTGGTGAGATCCACATGGAGCTTACGGTTGCGCTTCTCTGCATCTTCTGCTCAGGCAATCATCTGACAGTGGTGCCAAGCCAAGAAATCATACTGCGCATCCAGGGTGAGCAGGTATGCAGTGAGGTACACGATTGTGGGGTCGTCCTCAAGCAGCTGCTGCCCTTCCAATGCATGCATCCTAGCCATCCAAACTGAACTATCTCTCTGAAAGGGCGGAAAGAATCTGAGCGGGGTGTCGGCCACTTCTTCTTCATAGATTTGACACAGGGCCCTCAATGCCTTGCGAGCGATGACTTGGCAGGTGTCTTTGAATCTGTGCCCCACAGTAGTGACACTCCATTCCACATGGTGCAGACTGGATCCAATGTATACAGTCATGATACACTTCTATGTGCCATGCTCGACGAATTCACGACCATCATACTCTGGCTGGATCCTGATTCCTAGGTGAACTGTGCATGCTCTCAGCAACTTGGGGAAACCATCTTCATTCTGGCAAAAGCTAGTTTGGCAGCGAACCTCCATCTGACTTCTGAGAGAAGGAAAGGGGGAAAGCATTTTTGAAATGGAGGGAAGAGAGCAAGATTTTTTTAGAAAATAGTTTTGACTCAAAAACTTTTGGATCAGGCTAAGGGTTACGTCCTGCGGCCAACCTAACAGCTCTGATACCACCTGAAGCGCCCCAGATCCTCTGGGACTCAAATGTGATACAATTACTAGTCCCAGGAGGCTAGTAAACACATTTATACATCAGATGATTCTAGATCTGCTTAAACGAGACAAACCTATATAGGTGGCGAACAACTTTAAGAGTTGGTCCACAACTCGGGACATATCATCAGAGTGGGGCTGAAGCAGCCCGATATACGCAGCAAAGCAAATCAGTGGTCCAACATCCACAGGCAAGGTTGGGAACATGCGTAACTCTTACCCGATCAGCATTCACCTTCTCTGAAAAACAACAAATAAGCAAGGGTGAGTACAAATGTACTCAGCAGCCCACCTTCACCCGCGGAATGGGGAAATTAGATATAATGCATGGAATATGTGGAGCTAAGGTATTTTGCAGAAATAGCAGTATTTGATGCAGGGTTATTTTGAAAAACATTTTGTATTTTGCAAAGTGCATCCTCTCCCAAGGGAGCAGGAAGTTTTTTTCAATATGGAAAAAAATCCCCTGGACTAAACCATCCAGGTATCTCAACAGTTTCCCACTGGTTTTCTTTTTCAAAAACAGCTACTGGACTTCCCGTCCACCATAGCTCACGGATCAACCCCCGGACCTTTTAAAACCCACTTTTCAAAAGCACCTCCTTTTTTGAAAACATAACACTAATTGTCATATCACACCAGACTCGTCCATACCAGTGGACACAGACTATTCGAATAGGTTTTCAAACTCTGCGCAGAGGGGTACACTTTACCCACTAGTCCGGTTCTGCGATCTCATGGCCAATGAGACCCGAATCCGAATCTCTTTCTTTCCTCACACGTCCTTACCTTAACGGTTATACTAGAAGGAGTCAGGCCACCGCCGTGTCCAAACCGGACAAAACATTCCCCTCCTTATCCTCCCGGTGCTCCCCAGCCTTCATAACCCTGGGGTTTGGACCATACGAGTTCAGATTGAGTGACTGCCCATACAGTCTCGAGTGGTTGTACTTGTCATGAGTACAGGTAGTGAAGGATGACAAACCGATCCTTATATGAGAGGACAATCCTTCTGCTCACACCTAACCTGGCTGAGCCATCACCTTAGGCCCTCCTCTAAACCAGGGAGTCCCTTATCATCCCTACTCAAAGGTGATAAGGGTGAAAACCCTTCATCATACACATTTTGGAAAACATTTTCTTTTGAAAACTCATACCTTTTCTCAAATCACTTGTAACAAATATATCAAGGATTGATTGCGGCAAGCGGCTGGGTGGCCATAATAACTTGTCTCAAAATCATATCATGCATAAAATAATAGGCTGAGGGTTGTGGTTGAAAAATCATAGTTAATTTATGCATCAAAGGGATCCAGTGAGCTTGTCGTGCTTATCCAGCGAAGGGGGAAGGGGAGCTCGTGGAACTGGCTTCTAGCTCCACTGCCTGGCGTAGACTTGCAGATCTAGCCTCCACGAGACGACACTATGTAATGTGGTGTTGAGATACTACTAGTGGTGGAGCGGAGGTTCTTACCAGGAGTGTGGACTGGAGGCGAAGCGACACTATGCGCGTAGCTGGCAGAGCGGAGTAACTGAGTGGGTGGGGTGTTTGCCTTGGCTGAGGGTGTTGAGTGTGTGGAGAGGGAGAGGGTAGCTGGGTGTATTTATAGCTGGGTGTATGTGGTGTAGCACAGTGAAGTTCACTATTGGTGAGAATAGTGATGAATGAATCGTCTGACTTAGTATGAACAGGAGAGTTATAGGCAGAATATGGGACAATATTTTGGGAGTTTTCTGTAATATGAACCATGCTTAAGGGATGACATGGTTGGATAGAGAATAGTTTGATAAGAATTTAGAAACAAGAATTATTGGAATCTGAGTTTGGAAGCCTGGTTCGAAGGAATCTCAAAGTTAAGCATGCTCAACTTGGAGAAACCTGGGATGGGTGACCAGATGGGAAGTTCCCTACTGGAAGGAAAATCACAGTCACCGGAGTTCGTATGACTGGAATATGGGTCTGGCAGGTCTTAGGTGGACTAGACAACATGATGGATGAGTAGTTGAAATTTGGGGCGATCGGATGATCGATGAATAGTAATGATAAATAGTGACGACGAAAAAGTAATTATAGATATCATTGATGAATAGTAAAGATGATGAATAGTGACAATAAATAGTAATGATGATGAATAGTGTTGGTGAATAGTAACAGTGAATAGTCGTATGGACGAACGATGACCGATGAATAGTGACTATGAACGAATGATGAATAGGAACTATGAACGAACGGACGAACGATTGAATGATCGGACGAACGAACGATCGAAATTTCGGCAGCATAACGGCATGATAAAAATTATCTGGACGAACGATGAATAGGGACTATGAACGAACGATGAACGATGAATAGGAAATATGAACGAACGATGAACGATCGAACGAACGAACGATCGGAATTTCGGCAGCATAACGGCTGAACAAAGATTATTTGGACAAACGAACGGACGAACGAAACATAAACGATCGGACGAACGATCGAACGATTGGACAAACGAATGAACAAACTAAGAACAGGTGGACGAACGATCGAAGAACGACCGAACCATCCTTGTGCTAGTGTGTGCTTGTGTGGAACATGGAGTGGGTGTGTGTGTGGGGGAAGAGTTGCCATGAAATGGCTTGGGGTGGGTTGAGAGGAGGCCCTTGCCCCTCTATTTATAGTCATGGTGGGGGGATTAGGGGGAGGGATGAGAGGATTAGTGGGAGGATGAGAGGATTAGTGGGAGATTAGCATGGATTTGTCTTGTATAAGTGTAATTAGCTTGTATAGCTCAGTGTATGACACCGGAGGCATACGTATACGTATGAGCATGAGAAAAATTATGGAGAAAATATTTGTAGGGACTTGAAAAATGATTCTGAAGATATTTCTCAGGAGGAAAATATTTAGAGGATTATCGGTGGAATATTTGGACATTATTTCTGGAAAGAATTTGAAGGGAATCACTAGGGAAATATCTGGGCAGTATTTCTGGGAAGAATTTGAGGGGGGTCACCGAGGAAATATTTGTGGAATATTTTGAGGAGGATTTTAGAAAGAATATAGACCACTATACTTTATTTGCTGATATCAACTCGCAAACTAACATTTTGAAATGAAATTTAAAATTCATTTTGAATTTAGAGCGAGTTTGAGGAAATTTCAAGATTTGAATTTTTTGGATGCTACAGATAGGTTTGGGTAACCACACACGAGATAAGTACTCTTATCCGAGTTAATCTAACGTCTAGAATTTCCCGCAGACCATCAAAGGCACGGACTGTGCGGCCATGCCCAGGTGCCAAATATGGTGCTCAACACATGTCCCTTACGTTTTGGTGGAGATTAGTGAACCAAAAGCACATGGTACTACCAGCCTCTTTCGGGAAACAATAATTCCACAACTTACCTTGTTCCCAAAATATGAACGCTAGCTCGATGCAAGTCACCTGCTCTTGTGATCAGACAATATAACTATTTGATATAACTCTAATGCATAGGGGTCGTTTAGTATTTCATCCTCTTCGGCCATAGCTACCTGATCAACATGTCAAAAGGTAAAAACTTGTGGTGCCCCCAGCTCGAATCAGCAAACAGATTGAGCAAGTAATACAGATTCATTGCCGCACTATCCAACACTTAAGTAGGACAACACATCGGTGATGAGTAGACAAACTGTGTATTTTATGCAGCACTTTGTCCTATGTAGATGTACCTAGACGGTCCAGCCTCGGTGGCCGGATGGTCCGGTGTGATGTTGAACCGTCCGGTGTAAGGTGCCGGATGGTCCGCTCCGGGACCAGACAATTCGAGATTATATCTGGACTGTCCGATAGCGTTTGTCAGCGCCTGTGTGCCATGTGGTGGGCTCGACGGTGCACTGTACAGTCCGTCATATGATGCCGAACGTAGGAGGGCCAAACGATCCGAGATTATATGCGGACTGTCCCACCCTATCGTACAGTGTAGGTGGTGGCAGTGGTTGCCCCGGATATGAGTTTATCAACATACCATAATATGGTTGGGATTGAGAATGCCCATTTGTTGCCGATGTGCTGGTCACAGCTATTTTAGTATCTCATTTATGTGACAAAAAATAGGTATATGAACTTTTTCTAGAGCATTTGTCATCTTTTCCATAGACTCCATCATGAGTTTAATCTAATCATCAAAAGAATTTTTAATAGATTGAATATTGAGGTATGACACGGTTTCACTTACAGTGAGGGGCTACTGCAACAAGGCCGACAGGGAAGTGAACTTTACTTCCCTCTCTTGGACAACCTTTTGGTGACGATCTATCCTAAAGTATGAAAGGTACCACCTCTCATCCTCCTCGCGCTCTTGAGCTTGTTGTTGTTGGAACTCCACATCCAACTTCTTCATGTAGTAGTCTTCAAATTCCTTACACTCACCAATCGACAAATTAGTGAGCCTTGTGTCGCTGTCCAGAGAAACATCCTTACGATCTTTGGGATTGACCATCATGGTTAATCTAATAGATCTAGTCTGATGGATCTGATCTGATAGACCTAACCTCAATCGTCCCCAGTGGAGTCACCAAAAATTGTTTTGGCTTCAATTTAGGGCCAAACACTAGGGGTGAACCACCTGGCGGTACTCTCTGAGGGAGCGTGGACGGTCCAAAGGCTATGGTCGAACGATTCCCAACTTCGCTGCAGGAGCGTCTCCTCTCTGCGTCGTTTCAGACAGTCCGCGCGTAGGGCCTAGACGGTCCACGCGCAGGGCCTTGACGGTCCTAGATGGTGTAGAGTGTCCCCGTCTTCGCCGTAGAACTCGCCCCTAGGAGGGACCCGTCGGGGAGGAGAGATCCTAGGGTTGTCTTAGGGTCGATAGGCTACCCAAGACGTATCTAGACGACTTAGAGCCAAAGAGTGGTGAAGATTGAGGTTGAGAAATGCTAAACTAAGGCTAGATTACTCTTACTTCTAATGCATGGAAAGAAAGAAGACAAATAAGATAAATTGGTTTGATAGATTCGATTGTGTTCTGGGGGTTCTCAACCGGCCATACATCCTTATATTTATAGGAGGTGGTCTCGACCCGTTCATAGATAAGATCCAACATATTTCCTCGGATACGTTAGAATAACCACGCACGGGATAAATACTTTTGCTCGAGTTAATGTGATTGCATACCGTACCCTTACCGTTCGGAGCATGGACCGTCGCCCGAGCCACATTGCGGATCGTCCGACCATGTTCAGATGCCGGTGCTCAATGATATATTTATTATTAGCTAGGTTTTAGTTAATAAAAAACTGTGGAGAACGAAATTAAATGACCATATGTAAACGAAAAATACGATGCCTGCTGATCATAGGCATCATCATTTCCTCCCACCTAAATGTACAGGCCCCACATTAATCTACGTCTTTCATAGGACACCGCACCAAACTCCCAACTCGCAATGCACGTATGAAGAACCCTAGCAAGATCATTGCTGTATGCAGCTTCTGCTCATGTGCTCGGACAACGATCCCAACCGCCGAAGCTAGCCACGCAGAGGAGCACGCACCCACCACTAGTATAAAGCCGCGCCACCTCTCCGTGTTTCGCCGCACTGCATCAGAGCACGACCACACTACCCACCCACCTCCACTACTGACGACCGATTCCCAGAAAGCTCGATCTAGCGCGCGCGGCTGCAGAGTGCAGACGACGACGTACACCATGGCGCGGCGGTCCCTGGCCCTGCTGCTCGCGTCGTCGCTCGCCCTGATGGCGGCCGCCGTCGCGTCGGCGGACTCGTGGCTCTACGACAAATTCAACACGGACGGCACCGTCCGCACCCAGTACGACGCGTCGGGGCAGGAGGTGGCGATGCTCAGCCTGGACCGCAGCTCTGGCGCCGGCTTCAACTCCAAGGAGCAGTACCTGTACGGCGAGTTCAGCGTCCAGATGAAGCTCATCCCCGGCAACTCCGCCGGCACCGTCTCGTGCTTCTACGTACGTTACGTTGATATATATATATATATATATATATATATATATATATATATATATATATATATATATATATATATATATATATATATATATATATATATATATATAGCATCGATCGGTCTGACATGTCGTCGATGGTCCCGTACACGTACGTTTATGGATTAATTAATGGCATATATAACCGCAGCTCTCGTCGGGCGACGGCGACGGGCACGACGAGATCGACATGGAGTTCATGGGCAACGCGAGCGGGCAGCCGGTGGTGCTGAACACGAACGTGTGGGCCAGCGGCGACGGCAAGAAGGAGCACCAGTTCGACCTCTGGTTCGACCCCTCCGCCGACTACCACACCTACACCATCATCTGGAACCCGGCCAACATCCTGTTCAAGGTGGACGGCGACGTGATCCGGTGCTTCAAGCGCTACGCCGACCTGCCGTACCCGAGCGCGAGGCCCATGGCGCTGCACGCCACGCTGTGGGACGGCAGCTACTGGGCCACCGAGAAGGGCAAGGTGCCGGTGGACTGGTCCGCCGCGCCCTTCGTCGTCTCCTACCGGGGCTACTCCGCCAACGCCTGCGTCAGCGGCGGGGCCTGCGGCGGCGGCGGCGACGACGGGTGGATGAGCAAGCAGCCCGACGACGCCGAGTGGGGCACCATCCGGTGGGCCGAGAGCAACTACATGCGCTACAACTACTGCGACGACGGCTGGCGGTTCCCCCAGGGCCTCCCGCCCGAGTGCAGCCGCAGCTAAGCTAGCTGATTCCGCCGGTTTTCGTACGCTCGGCGGCGTCCGCTGACGACACACGCCTTGTTGGTTTGTTCTTGCTGGACATCATACATCTCTATATGCATGATTCTTGTTCTGTTATTGTTAAATCGTGATTACAATACTTGTAATTGTAAAGAAGTGTGTGGGCACGGGAGTATATCACTGTAGTTTTAATTTGCTTGTAAAGAAAAGAAGGGTTTTTTTACTTGTGACGCGGGAGCTAGCGACTGCGTCCTGTTCGCGTAAAATGTTTGCAATGGATGATGATGCATGTACGCAGCAACAGCTAGCAGTGTACTACTTCCACATATTATTGCGTTCAATCAATCCAGATACACATTTAAAGTTCGATCTGCATGTTAATTTGGAAAAGAGCACAGCAATAAAGCATATGCACTCGATTGTGCAAAGTGCAAGCTCCAATCATTTGGCACCACACACACAGGCCATATATACTTTTGTGCTGTCGTAGCCGTTGGTGGTGCGACTGGTTGGTATGGATGGGAGGAAGTAGCTTAGGGGTGGTTGCAGTGCATGACACCAAAGTCGTGGCACGTATAGTAGTAGTTTGGTGAGAATGGAAGTATTGGCACTTTCGCCAGTCTGCATGCCGCCCACATGGCTGGACAGACGATGGCCAAACGAGAATGCTCTGTCTCCGCCTTTTGCGCGCGGGATTTTCATCTACTGTTCTACGCGCTCGCCTCGACGGCGGCGCACCGATTATGTACGTGGCTACGACGCCGCGACGCGGCGCGCAACAGGCAAGTGCCAGGTACTGGCGGTCTGTGTAAGACCAAAATTGTAAATAAGATGAAAAGAGTATATCTCATTATATGTGTGACCATCTACTTATTCCAACGGGAGAATATCCTTATTTAAAGAGAATAATTAATTAATACTACAAAAAATAATCGATGCCTCATTTTGGAATTTTGTGTTGTGCATTTAATACTAACCATGTTAATAGGAGCAAGTTAATAATCAAAATTATGGTTTAACCAAAGATGATCAATTTAGAAAAGGGGATTTGAAAGGGACTATTTATTTCTTCCATAAATAAATAAAAAGAAAAGAATATATATTATAAAGAAAAATATATAAATAAGTAAATATAATTCTTCGGGCCAGTACTTTACTGTGGCTCAGATTTGAATTTGAACTATGAGTTTTAAACTTGAATTTGAAATGGGAATTAGAAATTGAGAAGAGAATAGAAAAAGAATAAAAAAAATAGGACCTTACCTGCTCGTGGGTCTGATCTTCTCACATCGGCCTGGCTCCTAGCTTTCCTCCTGGGCCAATTCGTCTAACCACCGGCCCATGTCCACTACCGTGCGGCCTGTGCTAGCCGACTCCATAACTGCGGGCGCGTGCGCTTGCCACGCTGTGACTGACCATGCGGGCCCACTGCCAGCCGCTCGTAACCCACACTCGCGTGATCGTCGCTAGCCGCTGACTGGTAGGCCTGGATGGTCAAACCTTTCCTCCCCACCGTATCGCAACAGAATCCAGGAATCCAGTCGCGCTCGCTGGATTTCCGCCGAGCTCGGCCATGGCCGTTTACTTAGCCGGTGACCTCATGTGTACCCAAGCGACCTCCATGTGGGGCCCCTATCAGCTACTTCCTTGAGCACCTACCCTTGCTCGGCTGACTGCAACTAACCGCCGGGGTCCTCGCCGCCAGCTCGGCCATCCCGCCCGGATCTCCAGGGAGCGGGCCACGCCGCGACCTGGGGTTATAAGCCGTGCCCCGGCCTTGATTACCACATGTTGCCATGAACTCCGAGCAAGCCGAAACGTGAGAGAGAGAGATCGTAGGGGAGCGACCGAGAGAAAAGCTAGGATGCTCCGCGACCTCACCATACAGATTTAGCAGTCAGGGTCGCGTCCTGGGATCATAGTCTACGGCGCGCATCGGCAGGGCTTGGGCGGCTGGTGTCGCGTCTCGGGCTCACGAAGCCGGCGTCGCGCTTCGGTAGAGCTTGGGCAGGCGTATCGAGTACACAAAGGACTGCGTGGTCGGCTCCTCACCGGGCCGAAACTCCACTGCCGAACAGTGCCGGTGCCAGAAACTTTGGTGAGAACCACTCCTTGCCATTTCTACATTACTTAGCCATGCCGGTAGTAATTCTAGGCTTAGATTTTGTGATTCTGGCAACCTGGGGGTCGAACGCCGGTGCAGTCATGCCCTAGGGCGGGTGCAGCGACGCTGCCTGGTGAGTTTGAGGTTGAAGAAAGTGTGGTGGCCGTTGGCGCGAAAAGTAGCGGCCAGGATTCAATAAGGGACTTACCGATTCAATAACCGGCCTCGGCCATTGATCTGCTCGTGTGCGGCCGAGATTAGCTCATGTAGAAATGAATTTGGGCCCTCGGATCTTGATCCAACGACCTGTAGATGGCACTGGTTCATTATGTGGAACGATTTGATCTGGGCGGTCCGTTTTCGATCGGACGGTTGCAGTAACTCGATACCTCTTCGCCTTGGCGATTATGCTAAAGAGACCCTGACAAACATTTGAATCAACCCGCTATCCCCCGCGGTTGTGCTTTGAGTCTTGCGGATTCTTGCGCCAGAGACCCTACCTTTTCTAGTATTGGACGCCTAGTGCCGAAAATTAGAAAATCCAGTAAAGGAATTAGAAAATGATTTTTGATGCAAAAATAAATGCTAAGAATTTGTTCAATTCATAGGAAATTCATGTTAAGTCCAAATGAGTCCATTCCAATTTCTATATTTATATAATATTATTGTTTATCACATAGTACCTCTGGTTTGACATGAAAGCCACTTTAAAATTTATTTTCTAATTAATCTTATCAAATACATAAAATCTTAGGAAATTCATAACTCCTCCGTTTTAACTTCGATTTGATCCGTTCAAGTTGCGTTAGTCTCGTAGCAACGCGTAGATCATTATTATTCAGTTTGTATTTATATTTGGTGTGATGTTAATTTTACCTATACCATGTCTGTTTGTATTGCTACGACTAGCGCGAGGACGCGTGTCATCTGAAAAGCAAGTTGGTACCTGAAATTTCAAGTGTCAGGCAAGTTGTGCCCTTGATTCACTTTTGTTACCCAATAATGTTCGTTATTATCACTATTCAATGCATAGGTTTAATTTTGATGGGACCCAATAGGTCACCCTAGATTGTTTATCTCATTACCTTGTTTACCCCTGAATCACTTGGGTAGTTTGCTATTGCTTTATATGGTTTTGGGATAATCATTTATTAAATCAATGTTCCAGTTATTATGTTATTTTATTTATGTTCATGTCAAGATCATTATATTATTGTTAATTGGAACATGGAGCTTAACTTGAGAAACACGTGCCACCACAAGGGAGGAATGAGACCCCTTGGCTAACTAATTAAGAAAGCTAGTGGAAGACTACCTTACCCGAAAAGGGCAAGGGTAGTAGGGGAGTTGCATGCAAGGAGGTTCTCGGGTTGATTTTGCTGCGATGTCGGTCAGACGGGGGATTCTTGCAAGTGCTCTTCCCATAAACTGTAGCGGGTTTTCGGAAGCTAGTGGAACTTTGTAAAGGCCTCGTAGTGGATCCCTAGCCATTCACCTTGGTAGTGTCTAAGGGCCTAGCTAACCCTGGCGACATGGGAAACACGACTTGTGGGTAAAGGGTACAACCTCTGCAGAGTGTAAAACTGGTATACTAGCCGAGCTCGCTGTCATGAGCACCTCAGGACTCTCCGATGATTAAATTATGGAACCTAAACTCAATTTGTCATTTGCATTTGCATGGGATTTGTTATTAATTTTGTTCTATTATTTTATTATGGTTTGGTATTCACTTACACTTAGTAACTGCTAATAAAATTTTGACCAACTTATAAAAGCAATGCTCAGCTTTAACCTCTATTGTTGATCAGCCTTACACTTCATGAACTCCCACCTTTGGTGAGTTCATGTCACATTATTCCCCACAACTTGTTGAGCGATGAACATGGTGAGCTCACCCTTGCTGTCTCACACCCCCCACAAGAGAAGAACATGTGGTTTAGGAGGAGCCACAAGGCGAGGAGTTTGATTTGATCTAGGTGGCGTTTCTCAGTTGGCATAGGCGCCAAGGGCGATCCTTAGTTTGTGTTATATTTATCTTTTATTTTGTAAGTCTTCCGCTATGTAATAAGTACTCTGATTATATTGTGATATTTATCTCTATACACTCTGTTATTATATATGTTGTCTTCTTTGGCGCATGTATGAGATGCACCTGGCTTTGTTCCTTAAAGCCGGGTGTGACAGAAGTGGTATCAGAGGAAATGTTGACTGTAGGACGAAACCTAGATAGAAATGGATAAAACCCTTCTCTACTTACCTTATTCTGATTCATTCTATACTTATCTCATCTTGGTCTTATCTCACCTTTTGCTTTTCTACTCTGATTAATCTTACCTTTACTACTCTAAGACAAGATGGATTTCACACCTTGGAATCCTACAACTATGAACTTTTTCAGAGATAGGGAACCTAAGACGAAATTAAAATTATTTTCTCTATTAAAAATGTTGGTTGATTGTTCTGATGATAAATGCTTGATTTGCTTCTTTGATTGATTGCAACATTATAGTTGGGCATCTTAGCATGTACCACCATAAGATAATGTATTATCTTTAGTGGATAAAGCACTAATCTACTTAGCTAATAAATCCCCCGCAGTAACCTTCCTCGTAATTACTCGCCTTGTCTACAATTCTTTCTTTCTTACCCTGTATTTCTAACTTAGATGGGCTACCCTTATAGTGTTAGAAGAGAGCACTATAGACATGATCTTTGGTATGTCATGGTTAAGAAAGGCAAAGGTAGTTTATACACTGTGCTAAGGGAGCCGTAGAACTCACCAGTTCCAAAGAAGAAAGATTTAAAGTTTAAATTGCAGTAACTACCACCACCAGATTAGCGGCATTCTTAGTAGATGAGAAGTTTGTGGGTGACAACATCCGTGCAGTTAGAGATTTTCCGGATGTCTTTCCAGAGGAGTTATCAGGGATGCCACCAAATAGGGAAGTGGAGTTTGTCATTGATCTCTTACCTGAGACTACTCCTACTCCTAAACGGCATACAGGATGTCCGTAGAAGAACTAAAGGAACTTAAGAAGCAATTAACGGAGTTACAAGAGGCTGGATACATTCGTCCAAGTTCCTCACCTTAGGGAGCGCCAGTTCTGTTTGTACAGAAGAAAGATGGATCGCAAAGGATGTGCGTAGATTATAGGTCCCTTAACGATGTCACTATGAAGGACAAGTGTCCATTACCCCGCATTGAGGATTTATTTAATTGGATGAGAGGTGCAAGGGTATCCTCGAAGATTGAACTCCAACCGGGTTATCACCAAATAAAGATTAGGCCATCGGATATTCCCAAGACAATTTTCTCGACCCGATATGGATTATATGAGTTCACAGTTATGTTATTTGGACTAACTAATGCACCAGCCTATTTTATGGATCTGAAGAATAAGGTGTTCATGATCTGGACAGATTCGTCGTGGTTTTCATCGACGATATTTTTTATTTATTTATTCCAAGAGTGATAGTGATCATGAGGAACATCTGAGATTGGTGATATAAAAGATACGAGGCAATCAACTCTACGCCAAGTTTCACAAATGCGAGTTTTGGATTGACGAGGTGCCATTCCTTGGACATGTCATTTCTAATGGAGGAATATCAGTTGATCCTGCTAAAGTCAAGGAGATAGTGGCGTGGAGCATACCCACTATAGTTACTGAGGTCCGGAGTTTCTTGGGACTTGTAGGATATTATCGGAGATTTATTGAAGGATTTTCTAAGATCGCTAAGCGTATGACCTCACTTCTGGACAAGGGAAGAGAGTTTAAGTGGGACGAGAAGTACCATGATAGTTTTAACCAACTGAAGTTGAGATTGATGCCGCCACCAGTGTTGGTTAATGCCAGATCTATAGAAGGGATTTGATATTTATTGTGATGCATGTGGCCAACGCTTGGGATGTGTGCTCATGCAAGAAGGACATGTGATTGCCTACACGTCTCGCGAGTTGCGGAAACAAGAGTTAAACTACCCCACTCATGAGTCATGACTTAGGGCTGGCAGCCGTTGTGCATGCGCTTAAGATTTGGAGACATTATATTATGGGAACCAAGTGTCAAGTATACATGGATCATAAGAGTTTGAAGTATATATTCACTCAGAAGGATCTCAACCTTAGGCAACGCCGTTGGTTGGAGCTTATTAAGGATTATGATTTGGAGATTCACTATCACCCGGGCAAGGCAAATTTGGTTGCAGATGCCTTGAGTCGAAAGGAGCATGTTCATTCAGCTGTTGTTTCCCAACTACCCGATGAGATTGTTGAGGATTTCAGGAGACTTAACCTGGGGATAGTTGTTCACATGGAAGGAGTTAATATTGCTGTGGAACCTACTTTGTAGAAAGAAATCCACAAAGGACAAGTTGGTGATGCTAAGATACAAGAGATCAAGGATCTGATTACTGAAGGTCGAGGTCTGGAATTCATGGAAGATGATCAAGGCACAGCATGGTTCACAGATCAGATATGTGTTCTGGAGATTGAAAGCCTTCGTGAGACTATTTTAAAGGAAGCCCGTGACTTGGATTATTCTATTCATTCTGGTAGTACCAAGATGTATCAGAATTTGAAGCGGAAGTATTGGTGGTATGATTGAAGAGAGATGTGGCTGCACATGTGATTATGTGCGACGTTGTCAAAGAGTGAAGGTTGAACACCAGAGGCCAGCTGGACTACTACACCCATTAAAGATACCCGAGTGGAAGTGTGAAGATATTGATATGGATTTTAGTACTGGATTGCCTCGCACCTCGAAAGGATATGATTATATATGGGTTATTGTGGATAGACTGGCCAAAGTGGCTCACTTTATTCCGGTCAAGACTACTTATAAGGGATCTCAATTGGTAGAGTTATATATGGCTCGGATTATGTCTCTACACGGTATACCGAAGTGGATCATTTTGGATAGAGGATCACCGTTTACCTCAAGATTTTGGAAAAGTTTTCAAGAGAATGTGGATACGAAGTTGAATTCTAGTTCAGCTTACCATCCTCAGACTGATTGACGGAATGAAAGGACTAATCAAGTATTGGAGGACATGTTGAGAGCTTGTGCCCTTCAGCATGGTAGTAGTTGGGACAAGAGTCTACCTTATGCTGAGTTCTCATATAATAATAGTTACCAGACCAGTCTGAAGATGTCACTGTTCGAGGCTTTATATGGCAGGAAGTGCAGGACTCCTCTATTTTTGGACCATACTAGAGGAAGATAGTTCTTTGGACCTGAACTTATTCAAGAGGTAGAAGAACAAGTTCGTATAATTCGAGAGAATTTGAGGGTAGCTCAAACCAGGCAAAAGAGCTACGCAGATAATAGAAGACCACTGGAATTTGAAGAAGGTGATCATGTGTACCTCAAGGTGTCACCACTTCGTGGAATGAGGAGAGTCAAAGTCAAGGGAAAATTGTCCCCTCGCTATGGGGGACCATTATGAGTTTTTAAGGCGAGTTGGAGAGATGGCCTATCAACTCGAGTTACCCGATAATCTAGCTGATGTACATAATGTATTCCATGTGTCTCAACTTAAGAAGTGCCTCCGTGTCCCCGAGGAACAGTTACCAATGGAAGAGCTTAGTGTTCAGGGTGATTTGACTTACACGGAGTATCCCATTAAGATTCTTGACAATTTGACTCGAGTTACAAGAAATAGGGTTATAAAGATGTGCAAAGTGTAATGGAACCATCATGGAGAAGATGAAGCTTCTAGGGAGAGGAAGAAGAGCTTCACATAGATTTTCCCCATCTTTTCCCTAGTCCTTCCTAAATCTCGAGGACGAGATTCTTTTTAAGGGTGGTAGGATTTGTAAGACCCAAATTGTAAATAAGGTGAAAAGAGTATATCTCATTATATGTGTGACCATCTACTTATTCCAACGGGAGAATATCCTTATTTAAAGAGAATAATTAATTAATACTACAAAAAATAATCGATGCCTCATTTTGGAATTTTGTGTTGTGCATTTAATACTAACCATGTTAATAGGAGCAAGTTAATAATCAAAATTATGGTTTAACCAAAGATGTTCAATTTAGAAAAGGGGATTTGAAAGGGACTATTTATTTCTTCCATAAATAAATAAAAAGGAAAAGAATATATATTATAAAGAAAAATATATAAATAAGTAAATATAATTCTTCGGGCCAGTACTTTACTATGGCTCAGATTTGAATTTGAACTATGAGTTTTAAACTTGAATTTGAAATGGGAATTAGAAATTGAGAAGAGAATAGAAAAAGAATAAAAAAATAGGACCTTACCTGCTCATGGGCCTGATCTTCTCACATCGGCCTGGCTCCTAGCTTTCCTCCTGGGCCAATTCGTCTAACCACCGGCCCATGTCCACTACCGTGCGTCCTGTGCTAGCCGACTCCATATCTGCGGGCGCGTGCGCTTGCCACGCTGTGACTGACCATGCGGGCCCACTGCCAGCCGCTCGTAACCCACACTCGCGTGATCGTCGCTGGCCGCTGACTGGTAGGCCTAGATGGTCAGACCTTTCCTCCCCACCGTATCGCAACAGAATCCAGGAATCTAGTCGCGCTCACTGGATTTCCGCCGAGCTCGGCCATGGCCGTTTACTTAGCCGGTGACCTCATGTGTACCCAAGCGACCTCCATGTGGGGCCCCTATCAGCTACTTCCTTGACCACCTACCCTTGCTCGGCTGACTGCAACTAACCGCCGGGGTCCTCGCCGCCAGCTCGGCCATCCCGCTCGGATCTCCAGGGAGCGGGCCACGCCGCGACCTGGGGTTATAAGCCGTGCCCCGGCCTTGATTACCGCATGTCGCCATGAACTCCGAGCAAGCCGAAACGTGAGAGAGAGATCGTAGGGGAGCGACCGAGAGAAAAGCTAGGATGCTCCGCGACCTCACCATACGGATTTAGCAGCCGGGGTCGCGTCCTAGGATCATAGTCTACGGCGCGCATCGGTAGGGCTTGGGCGGCTGGTGTCGCGTCTCGGGCTCACAAAGCCGGCGTCGCGCTTCGGTAGAGCTTGGGCGGGCGTATCGAGTACACAAAGGACTGCGTGGTCGGCTCCTCACCGGGCCGAAACTCCACTGCCGAACAGTGCCGGTGCCAGAAACTCTGGTGTGAACCACTCCTTGCCATTTCTACATTACTTAGCCATGCCGGTAGTAATTCTAGGCTTAGATTTTGGGATTCTGGCAACCTGGGGGTCGAATGCCGGTGCAGTCATGCCCTGGGGCGGGTGCAGCGACGCTGCCTGGTGAGTTTGAGGTTGAAGAAAGTGTGGTGGCCGTTGGCGCGAAAAGTAGCGGCCAGGATTCAATAAGGGACTTACCGATTCAATAACCGGTCTCGTCCGTTGATCTGCTCGTGTGCGGTCGAGATTAGCTCATGTAGAAATGAATTTGGGCCCTCGGATCTTGATCCAACGGCCTGTAGATGGCACTGGTTCATTATGTGGAATGATCTGATCTGGGCGATCCGTTTTCGATCGGACGGTTGCAGTAACTCGATATCTCTTCGCCTTGGCGTTTATGCTAAAGAGACCCTGACAAACATTTGAATCAACCCGCTGTCCCCCGCGGTTGTGCTTTGAGTCTTGCAGATTCTTGCACCAGAGACCCTACCTTTTCTAGTATTGGACGCCCAGTGCCAAAAATTAGAAAATTCAGTAAAAGGAATTAGAAAATGATCTTTGATGCAAAAATAAATGCTAAGAATTTGTTCAATTCATATATAGGAAATTCATGTTGTCCAAATGAGTCCATTCCAATTTCTATAATTATATAATATTATTGTTTATCACATAGTACCTCTGGTTTGACATGAAAGCCACTTTAAAATTTATTTTCTAATTAATCTTATCAAATACATAAAATCTTTGGAAATTCATAACTCCTCTGTTTTAACTTCGATTTGATCCGTTCAAGTTGCGTTAGTCTCGTAGCAACGCGTAGATCATTATTATTCAGTTTGTATTTATGTTTGGTGTGATGTTAATTTTATCTATACCATGTCTGTTTGTATTGCTACGACTAGCGCGAGGACGCATGTCATCTGAAAAGCAAGTTGGTACCTAGAATCTCAAGTGCCAGGCAAGTTGTGCCCTTGACTCACTTTTGTTACCCAATAATGTTCGTTATTATCACTATTCAATGTATAGGTTTAATTTTGATGGGACCCAATAGGTCACCCTAGATTGTTTATCTCATTACCTTGTTTACCCCTGAATCACTTGGTTAGTTTGCTATTGCTTTATATGGTTTTGGGATAATCATTTATTATATCCATGTTCCAGTTATTATGTTATTTTATTTATGTTCATGTCAAGATCATTATATTATTGTTAATTAGAACATGGAGCTTAACTTGAGAAACACGTGCCACCACAAGGGAGGAATGGGACCCCTTGGCTAACTAATTAAGAAAGCTAGTGGAAGACTACCTTACCCGAAAGGGGCAAGGGCAGTAGGGGAGTTGCATGCAAGGAGGTTCTCGGGTTGATTTTGCTGCGATGTCGGTCAGACGGGGGATTCTTGCAAGTGCTCTTCCCATAAACTGTAGCGGGTTTTCGGAAGCTAGTGGAACTTTATAAAGGCCTCGTAGTGGATCCCTAGCCATTCACCTTGGTAGTGTCTAAGGGCCTAGCTAACCCTAGCGACATGGGAAACACGACTTGTGGGTAAAGGGTACAACCTCTGCAGAGTGTAAAACTGGTATACTAGCCGAGCTCGCGGTCATGAGCAGCTCAGGACTCTCCGATGATTAAATTATGGAACCTAAACTCAATTTGTCATTTGCATTTGCATGGGAACTTACACTTAGTAACTGCTAATAAAATTTTAACCAACTTATAAAAGCAATGCTCAGCTTTAACCTCTATTGTTGATCAGCCTTACACTTCATGAACTCACACCTTTGGTGAGTTCATGTCATATTATTCCCCACAACTTGTTGAGCGATGAACATGTGTGAGCTCACCCTTGCTGTCTCACACCCCCCACAGGAGAAGAACATGTGGTTTAGGAGGAGCCACAAGGCGAGGAGTTTGATCTGATCTAGGTGGCGTTTCTCAGTTGGCATAGGCGCCAAGGACGATCCTTAGTTTGTGTTATTTTTATCTTTTATTTTGTAAGTCTTCTGCTATGTAATAAGTACTCTGATTATATTGTGACATTTATCTCTATATACTCTGTTATTATATATGCTGTCTTATTTGACGCATGTATGAGATGCACCTGGCTTTGTTCCTTAAAGCTGGGTATGACAGTCTGGCCGTGGCCGCTCAAGTGGAGTACTCCCTCTCTTTCAAAAAGAAGCTAGCTATAGCTCGTTGTTGCTTCACAACACTTCAAACATTTATTATTTTAAATACACATATGAAAAATATTTTAAATCTCTACTACTCTTATGTGTGGACTGTAGGCGTCCACACCTTTTTGGTTCTGCCGCTCCGCTCCCGCGCCCGCAGTCCGCTCCCGCTCCCGCGTACGCAGTCCGCTCCTGCTCCCGCAGTCCGCTCCCGCTCCCGCGCCCGCAGTCCGCTCCGGCTACCGCGCCCCCAGTCCCCCACCAATTCCGCGCCCGTCAATCCGCCGCTGCCATCGCCCGCTGTCCGCTCCCTGCCATCGCCCGCTGTCCGCTCCCGCGGCCGCGCCCCGATCCCCAATTCCCCGCCCGTCAATCCGCTGCTCACGAAATCCGCTTCCCCGCGCGGGTAGATGGAAGGTCGGGGAGCCGCAGTCCGCATGAATGGAAGGTCGAGCCGCGCCCCGATCCCGCGACTCGCCCGTCGATGGAAGGTCGGGGATTTGGGGAATCGCAGGCCGTGGATGGAAGGTGGCGCATTCATCCCGTCAATGGAAGGTGGCGCATTCATCCCGCGTCTCGCCCGTCGATGGAAGTCCGCGCCAGGCAAAGCTCCGTGGAGGCGTTCATCCTGCGCCACCAAATGCCCAAAATCAGCCGCGCCAGCTACGCCTACATCCCGTCGATGGAAGGTTGTAGCCCTGCGCCCCCAAATCCCACGGATCCGCCACACTTCTATGTATTTAAAAACCCCTAATCGATCCATACGCCATACGCCATACGCCATCCGCGCGACGGGAAGCTAAGGACACTCGACGCAAAAGGTCAGTGTCTTTTCTTGTGTTCTACCAGCTCTTACTAACAGTTCTACCAGTTCTTGTGCGTGTGATCCTGCTTGTTTTGCTGCAGCTATGCAAATTATTGTTTATGCCAAAACCTATGTAAGCGGTCGCTAAGTTCTTTATTATTCCAGAACCTATGCCAGAACCTATGCACCCAGTACACAATTGATGCATAAACTATTTTGCTGCAACTATTTTATTCCAGTTGAGTGTTGGGGACTGCGATAATTTATGCATAAACTATTGTGTCAGGAACATCATCAGTTCAGTGTCCGGGACCCAGTACACAATTGATGCATAAATTATTGTGTTTGGTTGAGTGTAGTCTCAATATGCATGCAGTTTAGTTTTACTTGTGACATGCTGTTGGGGCTTGTGTTTGGTTGAGTGCCCTTATTATTACATCTGGTTTAGCTACCTATTCATCTGGTTTACCTACCTATTCATCTGTTTGTGCTTTCGTCTGTATTGAATCCTGACTTGAACAATAATTGTATGTGCAGTAGTTTTAGTGCTTGTAGTATCACATCAATAGTTGAGTGATGCTGCGTGTTTTTTGGTTGGGTGTAGTTTCAATATGGTTGCACTTCAGTTTTACTTATGATCTGCTTGTGATAGAATACAAGAAAAACTATGATCTGCTTCCAGTTTTGCAGTTCAGTTTAGTTTGTGCTCATAATGATCTGCTTCCACCTTTCAATTGCTGATTTTTTTATCTCAGAAATTTTATTACTGCAATGGCAGTAGTCCTTGCTGTTTTGTTAGGGGAGCTCTTAAGTTTAATGAGTTGGGTAAAACACAATAAAAACTATCTCGATGTGACAGAGTACAACACATACCAAACTCTTGATGACCTGCACATACCATACTCTTGCTGTTTTGTCAGGGGTGATGGTTGACTGCCTTCTTTCTGATAATCATCAATGTTCAATCTGGACATGATGCTTAAAGTGGTTAATTCCATGCTGGGGGAGAAAAAAAACAATTGATGATAGAAAGAACAACCCCAACCCAATTTGGTTGGGCATTTCTACCACCGCCTTGTTCTCCGACAGAAAGAAGTATTATTTTTCATGTAGCTTCAAAAACAAGTATGTGTTGATCCTAATTCAGGCAGACTGATGTACCTGGGTTTAACACTAACAAAACTTAAACCCAGGTTCAAGTTGATCCTAATTCAGGCAGACTGATGTAGTAGTTTGTTCTGTAATAATCCCTTCATGGACTTTAGATTTTTTCAATCACGGGGCAGTTCGTATCTATGATTTGTGGTTTCATTGAAGTAGTTTTTTGTTTCAGCTAGCGAGGGTGTGGAGGAAGGAACGGATAAGGCGTTTGGTTTACCTGGACCGGACGACAGGACACCGTCGGGGGTTCGCTGCAACGCATCCGCAGCTTCTCAGGCCTAGGTAAGCTTTCAAGCAAATTTGTTGCTGCAAATGTTCTTTAATAGCTTGTGATATGTTAGTAAAATAATACCACTTTCGTTGCATTTTTGCGATCATGTTTCAATTGAATTTTCCTAACAAACAATGTTGTTAATGCCGTGTATGCTTGTGTGTATTGGTGGTTTCTATTGGGGTATAAAGTTTATATGAATTCTTCCGGTATATATCGGTTGATGCTAATCTCTACTACTATAAATCATAAATCAGAGCAATAAATCATGTTTTTTTGTGCACACATATTTGTATGGGGTCTCAAGGCTATATATCCTTGCTCTCCCTCCTTTAAATTACCATACTTGTACCGAATCATAGATACGAACTGCCCCGTACTATAAATTAGAACAATAATTCATGTTTTAATTGTGCACACATATTTGTGCAGCTATCTGTATGGGGTCTCAAGGCTATATATCCTTGCTCTCCCTCCTTTTAAATAACATACTTGTACCGAATCATAGATACGAACTGCCTCATACATACGTTCGAGTCAAATCTCTACTACTCCTTAAGAAAGGAGTGTAGGCGTGCACACCCACGGTTCTGCCTCCCACCCTGACATCCTCCGCTCCGCTTGCGCCTCCGCCTCCCAAGATTTCCGCGCCGCACCTCCACCATTTTCGCCGCCGCGCATGCCGCACCCTTCCATCCTTGCCTCTGTCGTCCTCGCCAACCACGCCCGCGGCCACGAATCTCGCCTACGACAAAGCAAGGATCGAGCCCCCGCCTTCCAACCTCGGCGGCTCCTTCCATCCTCACGTATACATCGACGTCGCCTTCCATCCACGGCAAAAGAGTCGACCTTCAATCCCGTGACCACTGCCCCTGCTCCCGCCCTCCATCTCGTGCTGCTCCTTCGGACTTCGGTTCCCATCGCCCCGCTCGCCTCCTCCCTCCCTCCTCCCGTCGCTACAGCACAAATCTCTGCCGGCTGCCGTGACATCCTATCGTCGGCTCCCAGCGCACCTTCTCAATTTTGTGCCGCCTCCGTGGTGCCGCCACAACGGTTGTCTCCTCTGCACCAGATCGACACAATCGCGCGCGGGACCCCAACATCGCCCCAGATCGACGAGAATCTGGGAGCCTAAAAGCCCGCAAACCTACCACCGACGAGAATCATGCTGCCCAAAACCTCACCCCAAATCGATGCAGACCTACCATCGACGCCGATTTGGGTCGTCCTTAAAAACCATGCCACCCCAGGCCACAAACACGGCAGCCCCAATCTCTCGAAGGAATAGTTCTGCTTTGGCGTCAACTTTGCAAGGTAATGTCTCCTCTGTTTAGTTCGAATCACTTTGATTCTAGCACTGCCAAATGTCTCTACTGTTTGAAGCCAGTGTCTTTATTGTTTAGTTCAAATAGAATGAATGGGTAGGTCTGCGAGTACTTGTGTAGCGTCCATAGAATGAATGGGTAGGTCTGCCCAAAATTTTGTTCAGCCAGTGTCTTTACTGTTTAGGGATGCAAGAACCAGATGTCTCTATTGTTTAGTTCAAACGGAATGAATTGGTAAGCTAGATAGGGATGCAAGTACCAGATGTCTCTACTGTTTAGTTCGATAAAATTTGTGGACGCTACACAAGTAGAGACCTTTTTTAGCTGTGTTTAATCTTGGTTATTATTTGTGGTTGGATCTATTCATTGATTGATTCAAGTCTGCAACTATAGGATGTCTCTATATGCTTGATAGCAGATTATGTTATATTCTTGCACAAGAAAATTTTGTGGACGCACAAGTAGGTGTGTAGTGTTTATTTCATCCCGTGATGTTTTAATCCATAAATTTTGTGGACGCACAAGTGGGATTACACTGTTGTAGATTGGTTAGATATTTTATATGATCAAAGAGGAGTTGTTTTCAACCCAATCCATTTTTAGACAATAACATAACTGGAGCAAAATAATATAGAGTTTCAAATACATAGCTTAGAAGTATTGTTGTAGTTATAGAGTTTCAATTACCTTTGAAGTTGGATCTAAAATTTAATCTCTTTCTCGATGATACCGTCGAGGTCTCTAAAGGGATGGATCATCAGTTCCTCCATCATCGTCTATCTTGTGATTTCTTTTCAGTTTCACTTTCATGGTATTGTTGTTCTGTCTCATGCCAGTCCAACAAACACGGCAACACCAATCTCTCCAAGGAATAGCTCTGTGCTTTGGCGTCAATTTTGCAAGGTAATGTCTCTACTGTTTAGTTTGAATTATTTCGATTCTGGCACTGCCAAATGTCTCTACTATTTGAAGCCAGTGTCTTTACTGTTTAGTTCAAACAGAATGAATGGGTAGGTCTGCCCAAAATTTAGTTCAGCCAGTGTCTTTACTGTTTAGGGATGCAAGAACCAGATGTCTCTACTGTTTAGTTCAAACAGCATGAATGAGTAAGCTAGACAGGGATGCAAGTACCAGATTTAATGGTACTGATGTTCTATCTCATCAGTCACCACTTAAAGCTACATGCCGAAATAATCTCAAAATGGAATAAAACATGGATTGGTATTTTAGGTTTAGACAGATAAAATTTGTGGACGCTACACAAGTAGAGACCTTTTTTATCTGTGTTTAATCCTGGTTATTATTTGTGGTTGGATCTATTCATTGATTGATTCAAGTCTGCAACTATAGGATGTCTCTGTATGCTTGATAGCAGATTATGTTATATTCTTAGCAACTTGGATCTGAAAACAATCATGTCAATGCGATGAAGAGATATGTGTGACACTATTGTTTTCTAAGCTGCAAGGATCGATGGGACGAAGAGGTCGAGGAAGGGTGTAAGAAAGAACCCCATAATAGATCGTGGGACATATACCAAGAACATCGTCTACAAGGAGGTTCTAACAAACTAGACCCACAGTATTTCTATTAAAACTGAATTGTTTGTTAACGACATAGAATCTCATGGAATAAATTTCTGTAAGCATGATCGTTCATTGTTTAGTCTTTATTATTAACAATTATATTCTATGCTTTATATTCTTTGGCAGCTAACTCTCGAGTGATGATGAGAAGGCCGAAAGTTCATATGTATATTATGGTAGTATCAGTTTTTGAACTTACATTCTGCTAAATTTATGTTGGGAGATTTCCCAACAAATACTTGCTGGAGGTCGCTACAGTGATGAGATCACCCACATGTACAAGGGAAGATCGCCATGACCGTAGACGAGCACTATGAATCGCTTCAGCATTGCAAGTAAGCTTACACCTCCCCATTTTTCAGGGTTTCAGTCGCGCCACCGCCATAGGAGCTGATGGAGATCCTCTCTGACTATTTTAGCTCCATGGGTGATTCAACAAGTTTGGGCAAATGATCAAAGCAGAGGTATCTAACACAATCTGACTGTTTCAGAAATGCTGACACGAGTGGACCTGCCAATGATGTCTACGAGTTAGTTAGGACCTCTGAACCAAAGCGCACAAAGGGCATCTCGACATCGGACATCATCACTACGATCTTGAAGGACTACAACCAATACATTATGTGGAATCTGACTTGGGGGTACAATCATAAAGACCTTGGCATCAGCTATGTTAAGGTGATATTTCGTCCACAATAATTTCTCCCAAAGACAGGACAATGAGAATAACCTCTCAATCGTGTCATTTTGTTGTATTTTCATCAGGAGAATCAATTGATGGTCAACATGGGGATTAGTCCGAGGCGGAGTGCTCCGTCGACCTCAAGCTCGGCGGGCTAGGCGAGATCGGGGCGGCGGACCGCACAACCACGAAGGAGCCGGTGGCTGCAACCGCAGCTCCGTCCGCCACCCCGATGAAGCGCCCGCGCTTGCGGCCCGGCGGCGCCGGCGGGGCACAGTGCCCGTCGTGCGCGGTGGACGGCTGCAAGGCCGACCTAAGCAAGTGCCGCGACTACCACCGCCGCCACAAGGTCTGTGAGACGCACTCCAAGACGCCCATCGTTGTCGTCACCGGCCGCGAGATGCGCTTCTGCCAGCAGTGCAGCAGGTATTCCTTCCAGCCCCAAACAATCCCATCCCTCCTCTCAATTCGCTTCACTTGGGAACGTCGTTGTAATTATTGCATGAACCGGGTAGCGTCGAGAGGGGTCGATTGCTTGAATTGATGCCATGGAAATTGGTAGTGCTACGAATCAACAAACCGACGTCAGTCATTTTGTTTCTTTTTTCCCACAGCTTTTCCTTTTTACTGCTGATTATTCCTTGCCTTTCCCTTTGCTCAAAGTAAAAATGCCAAACCAGTTCTTTCTTTGGCCCTGCCTCTCTCCTTCTTTGCTTCAGAATTCAGATGCACACTGCCAATCTCCACAACGCAACGCAGCCACAGCGAACAGGCTAGCGATAGGAAAACAGAATAGTATTGTTTTAACGCAAGAACATGACAGCATTTCATTCACAATAATGTACCAGCTGGTGCTTCTTGATGTATTTTGCAGAAGTCCCATTGTCATTTGCAAGAAGACCAAGGGCATGTCCAGTTATGCACTTAATATATTTAGCAACTATTGATTCAGCAGAGAAACATGACCCTCCAAAACGTAATGTTAGATAGTTTCAAATTACCTGCATTGCATGGCGATGGAGCTGAATTGTGTGAAGGGGAACAATACCAGCCCGACAGCCCCAATACACTTGGATAATAATTGTGTCAGAACTCAGAAAACAGATGTCTCTTAATCCTTTGTACTATTAATAGCATGAAAAAAATTGCGACACCCAAATCTCTCTTGAGCACACAATTTTCATCCATACATGTTTTGAGTTCAGTTCCCATATCAACCTTCACCAAGCACTGTTTTTCATATAATCATAAAATATTTAACCTCAAGCACTGTTTTTGTTACATTTAACTGATCATGCAGCACAGTTAATTTTTCTCTTGCCTTCTTCAAATTCACTAATCTGAGTTTTGACCATAAGTTTTGACCATTTTCCTGCTGTTTCTGTCCTATAGTTTTTATGACCATATATTTTACCTGGTAATGCAGTTTCAGTGACCCATGTTATTTAAACCCAAATGATTTCCCCATGTTAAGTTAATTCTCTGCTGATCTGAATCTCGTTTGGTTATCTGCTTCAATGTGCATCCCCATTCTGATCTTTTTCTTAGGTTGCTCATCATCATTTTCATCCACTATTAAACGGCCTCTCTTCTGGCCAAGACACCCAAATCTCTCTTCAGCACACAATTTTGATCCATACATGTTTTGAGTTCAGTTCCCATATCAACCTTCACCAAGCACTGTTTTTCATATAATCATAAAATATTTAACCTCAAGCACTGTTTTTGTTACATTTAACTGATCATGCAACACAATTAATATTTCTCTTGCCTTCTCCAAATCTCGGATGGCCTACACATTTCAAGGAACACATTAAATTCACTAATCCGAGTTTTGACCGTAAGTTTTGACCATTGTCCTGCAGTTTCTGTCCTATAGTTTTTATGACCATATATTTTACCTGGTAATGCAGTTTTAGTGACCCATGTTATTTAAACCCAAATGATTTCCCCATGTTAAATTAATTCTCTGCTGATCTAAATCTCATTTGTTTATCTGCTTCAATGTGCATCCCCATTCTGATCTTTTTCTTAGGCTGCTCATCATCATTTTCATCCACTATTAACTGACCTCTCTTCTGGCCAAGACACCCAAATCTCTCTTCAGCACACAATAAAGCAGGAGCTGTTCAAGAACGCTGGCTATGTCGAAGGCTGTTTGTAGAGGGCCATGGCATCATGGCATGGGAGGAAGAAGAAGAGGATGCAACAATAAATTAATCTTAAGTAGCGGTGGAAGCAACAACAGTAGTATCAGTTCAGGTCCAGTAGCGGAAAAGGCAGGCAGGGCAAAGATTTGGGAGGCCTTTTCAATCCATCTCCCCCATCATAACCCACTTTGATCTATCCATGTTAGCAGTACATGTTCGTCCATCCTATAGCATCATGCAGGATGCAAAGGTTTCCCTGTGCTGCTGAATCTTTCTCCTATATCTCTACTATTCTATAAGAGTATATACTACTGAGCATGCTTTAATTTTTCTCCATTGTTACTACAATATAGACTACTGAACATGCTTTCATTTTTTCTGCAGGGTTCTATATTCATAAGCATGTTGTTGCACCACACAACCTTTTTGTTTTATATGTTGTCATCTGATCTCTGGTGAAAAGGAGGGAGATGAGCTACGGAGGAAATCTGATGTTATGGAATTCTAAGAAAAGTCTAGATTTCCACAGGTCCAGTGGTGCCACTGATGTCAAGTCAGCAGAAACGATTCTTGAGCATGAGTATGCGTCGATGCTCTTTTTCCCTGAGGCAATGCTACTCCTATGCACAGTGATGTAGTAGCAACGGAGAACTGTCATTAATTGGATACTTCTTATCCTAATTGCAGTCGTATCATTTAGCTTGGGGTTTGAATTATCGGATTGCCCTACCATACTGCTTAGCTAAAGCCCTTGTCAAAATGCATAATTAGAAGCAACTATTAAAGAAAGATCAGGTAGTTTGCTACTGCTCTTTTACACTACATCAGTGTGGGTGTGTGGGGACCATGTTTGAAATTACTTGTTTTAAACAGCTTCAGATAGAGTGAAGACGCGAGTGCATTTTCCAGGGATGGAAAGAAGGCATGATTTATTTTCCTCCGACATATAAATACTCATTCAACTCGGATCGTTACTCTGGTGTGCGGCCCAAATAAAATCGGAGGACACATGCTTGGTGATTTCTTCTGCCCCTGTCATCCACAAGAACTGCATCCTCCATCGAGTTACTCTCTAAGGAACTCCCTGACGTGTCGTTTGTTCTATCTTATTGAAGGTGCGATCACATTCCGTGGCCTCTTGCAGTCGTCCTACATCCGCGGAGAGTCTCGCTTCTTTGACCACGGACCAGTGTACAATCTTTTCATGGCTAAGGTTGGGAGTGTCCACCACAGAAGATCGAACTTAACCTTGATCATGATCTCTAGCGCTGAGGGAACAGTGATAGATTGATATGAGGTTTGTAGGTGTAATTATGTGTATAATAACCTTTTTTTTATTTTCCTTGCCCCTATGGTGTAGTACCTGAAAAGCAAAATGATGTATGTATTTGTTGTTAAATACTTTTCTAATTCTAACAGTAAGAAATTAAGGTTGTGCCGATGCACACTGCCAATCTCCACAACGCAATGCAGCCGACCACCACCCGGGTGATCCTTTCTATTAATTAAGGGCTTTGATTCGGAAGCGACATAAGGTGTGGTGACCATTGGTTTCTGGGGCAAGTGATGAATTTAGGATGAGGCTCGCCATCTTGGGGATGAGACATGAGTGACGATGTAACTGTGGATTTTTTTAGCCTAATGTCGGTTTTCTCTCTAACCCTGTGGTGAATAGAATCTATGTTGCGTGTTAAACAACAATATAATGGTGAATGTTGATGTGATAGTTAACATCAAATTTAGTTCCTGTTGGTCAGAGATGATGCATAGGGAGATGAATTCATTAGCATGCAGCAATGATTGTGACTGTCAGGCAGGAAAACTGGATGGCCATGGGTAGACCGTCTTCTATTCAAATGAACTTTGTTAGCTCTAGGAACCCAAAATTAACAGCACACTAAAATTAATGATTGGTTTGCCATATGAATTTTGCATATTATAATAATGTTCGTTGTTTTGTATCTATGTTTTATACTATTTTTTACTCCCGCGACCGTTAAAATGTTTCATTCTCTTTTCACACTATATGCTACTTGTACCGTGCGCTTGCATGTCTCACTCGCTTTTTTCATGCTTCTCGCCTTCTTCAAGTGTACTATTGAACACAAAGACAGACAAACACAAGGACACTCCCATTTTATCGAATATTTTGTATATCGTGGCAACGCACGGGCACCTACCTATACACATATAAAATTGTTGTCGTTACTTTTATTTTTTTAAATAATGTTTGATTCATACGAATATCATATGAATACATTTTTTTTTGACATGCGTGGATGGAGTACCAAAGACGATCCCATCATGCGGCTAGCTCTATGGAAGTACAGTATACTAGCCTCGTTGGTGCCGCGCGCAACCCGTCACCCTTTCCGCAGCCGCTATGCAGTCACTAGCTGTTACGTAAGAAATGTCGTACTTCTGTAGTCTGCATGTGTAAAAATTTAATCTTTCTCACTTGTATTACTTTGGTAGCCGCACACATATATAAACACTGCACACCGCACTACAAACTTGGTGTCACACCTCGGTTTCAGGGGCATCAAAACCAGGGCCGGGCCAGAAAAATTTGAGTCCCTGTGCCAAATCTAAAGAGTGTAATGTATATTTTAATTAAAAATCAGTAATAACAATCTGCAAGTTACAATAATATATAATGCAATAGAATATCTAAAGAAACATTTCTATTTTATTTGAATAGCATCGTTCTTTTATTGTGTTTTAAAGAAAATTTTGTACAATATGCTTATATTCGATCTTCTCCAAAGCTTCACTCTGCTATTGTGGCTAAATAATACGTCTTTTTTATCATAGTAGAACACAAATATAAATTTAGTAGCTTTAATTTAGAGAACTTTGTTCACGCGGATAGATATGTTAATATTCTATGAAGATTTATTCTTTAGTGCAGGGCTCGGTAGTTTCGTTTCAACGCAGAGGTATGGTAGGGAGGAAAATATGTGCTACATATTAACATGTGTAAAATATCATAAAACTAGAATATATACATCTGCTAAATTTTGGGGCCCTCAATTTTTGGAGGCCCTGTGCGAGCGTACGGCTCGCACATGCCTAGGCCCGGCCCTAATCAAAACCCAGGCGCGAGATAATCACCAAGTATCTGAGGATTAAGTCTCACACATATATGATGACTCATAGTACAGAAACGAATGTTACATCTTTACTATACAATATAAGTTCTGTAAAAAATAGTTAAATAATTATATCATACGAAGGCAACGATCCAGCAACACAAAGTTAACTAGGAGACGACGGCCTAGACCTCTCACGATCTCATCGCAACATCCTCTTTGCGCATCATCCTGTGGTACCTGTTCTTGACCTGGCGGATGTGAGTACAGCAAGGATGAGCTTACATACGTTCATCGCTCAACAAGTTATGGGAAATAATGTGCATAAACTCATCAAAGGTGGGAGCTCATGTAAAGTGTAAGGCTTACCAAGGAGGATAGTTAAAGCTGGGCATTGCTTTTAAAGTTTGTCAAAATTTTATTAGCAGTTATTAGGTATAAGTAGATACCAACGCAATTAAATAAGAGATTAAGATTAATAACAACACCCTCGATGCAATGCATATGACAAATTAAGTTTAGTTTCATAAATTAATCATGTGACTGTCCGAGCCACTCATGATCATGAGCACGACTGATAGGGCCTGTTTGGGGCAGCTTATTGGCCAACTTCTCATTAAGTTTAAGCGGTGCAGCAGGCAAACAGTCTGCTTCTTGTCCCGCGTTCGAAACCTGCGCTCAACAAAACGTTCGTAAAATCAGTGGAAAATCAGACGCTGGGAGCAGGGCGCTTCTCACCGCTTATGCGGTCAAACTGTCCTCCAAGTTCACATATATTTACCCGCTTTTTCCATCATATAAAAGGATCGATCATCTCACCCTCCCGCACCTGAGTGTCCATCTCGCACTTTTCTTCCGCTCTTCTTGTCTCCTAGGATGGCAGCGGCTAGGGTTTTGGAAATCTGACGAACACCGCGACCCTCACTGCACTAGCGTCCGACGAAGCTGCTTCACCTACATCTTCTGCTCCACCCCCCTCCTTCGAGCACCTGGACACCGAACGCCCAGGTACGACGCCCTAGTTCCTTTTGCCCCTCTGAGTAAGGTAATAAATTGTTCTGGTTTATTGAATTTCTGCAGTTTGATCCATTGAAATCTGAACACTATATGCATGAATTTTTGCTTTAAAAATCAGTGAGTATGTTTCTTGAACGCATAGATGGAGGACATGCCAAAGATCAGGAAACCCAATGCACAATGGGATCCAACAGCTGCTAAAATTTTTAATGACATTTGTGTGGAACAAGTATTAGCAAAGAATAGGCCACAGGGTTGCTTGAACATCAAAGGTTACGCCAATCTTGTTACCAAGTTTAATGAACAAACGGGTAGAAACTACACTCGTGTTCAAATGAAAAATCGTTGGGATGCACTGAAATCTGAATTTATAGCATGGAAGACATTACTCCTTAGTGCATCTGGGTTAGGAAGAGACCCAAGGACTGGGTCAATTGTAGCTAGTAATGAATGGTGTGAAGAAAAAATTAAGGTATGCAACTTGTATTGGATTCTAATATATAACATGTGTCACATGATTATATGAATTAATATTGTTGTTGTGTTGCAGGCTATGCCACAAGCCAAAAAGTTTAGACTTGCCCCATTGGAGAATGAAGAAGACCTTGAAATCATGTTTAGTAGTGCGTCCTGTACCAATGTATATGTTATGGCTCCAGGTGCAAATGAGGAGTTGAATGGTAATGATAATGATGTAGAGGAGGTGCTTCCAAGTCCGGGTGACAAACCCTCCAGGAAAAGAGGTGCTGCTCAGAATTCCCCAATTAAGAAAACAAAGAAGAATTTTAGAGACTTGTAGTTCAAACGTTTTGTTGATTCATTTGTGGAAAAAGCTAGTTCAAGCAAGTCTTCTGCAACCTCTTCGCATAATGATTATGTTAGGCAAGAGATAGCAGAAATGTTGGAATCAGTTATTGAGCCTGGGGCAGGTGAAGGAAGTGATGAACATTTTTATGCCACACAACTCCTTATCAAGAAGGAGTACAAAGATGTGTTTGTCACTCTTAAAACCGCTGAAGGGAAGCTTGCATGGCTTAAGAGAACATGGGAGGAGAGGAAGAACCGCTAGATAGTACTACCTTTGTGTTGTTTCTTGCATTGTATCTTCAAATTATCATCTGTGTTGCAATAACTTTGCATAGGAACTTGAGATTATCATTTGTGTTGTAATAACTTTGAATGTTGACCTAATTTAATCATGTATGGTTTAGTTCTGTTATGAGATCTCTTTATCCTTATCATGAATGGCTCATAATTTTGGTGTATGTAATGCTTTTGTAATCCTTATGGCAGATGGATTCAAGTGAGTCAAATGAGGCAAGTAATTCAAGTGAATCAAGTGATTGGATGTATGAAGCTGCTGCAATTGCAGCATATGCAATGCTCGACTGTGGGGCATCTTCATCTCAAAACAAACCAAGAAAAGTGCCCGAAGAGACATGCTATAAGTGGGTTCAATGACAGCTTAGAGATCCAAAGAGTTGTTATAATATGTTCCGAATGAGAAGGTCAGTGTTTTACAATTTGCGTGAGGTGTTGGTTAACAGTTATGGCTTAACATCTTCAAATGAGATGATGTCGATAGAAGCACTCAACATGTTTTTATGGATGTGCAGTGCACCTCAGTCATTTCGCCAAGCAAAACACATTTTAGCCCTTCTTTAGAAACTGTTAGTAGAAGGTTCAATGATGTTTTACAATGTGTGAACCGTTTGGCTGCTCAAAACATCAAACCAAAAGATCCTACCTTCACTGTGGTGCATCCAAAAATTCGAGAGCATAGATCTTGGCCTCATTTCAGAAATTGTATAGGCACCATTGATGGTACCCATTTCAGAGTCACTATTCCATCATCAGAACAGGCAGTGCATATGAATCGACATGGATATTGTAGTCAGAATGTTATGGTTGTTTGTGATTTCAATATGAGGTTCACATTTGTGGTGACAGGATGGCCTGGGTCAGCTCATGACACACACATATGGAGAGACACTTTGTTGAAAAAGTACAAGGATGAGTTTCCACATCCTCCTCAAGGAAAGTACTATCTTGTTGACTCAGGTTATCCAAATCAAAATGGTTATCTAGCACCATACAAAGGTCAAAGGTACCACATACCAGAATTTCAAAATGGCAGTCAAACTATTGGGTTCAAGGAGTTGTTCAACCATGCTCACTCGTCGCTTAGAAATGTCATTGAACGTTCATTTGGAGTTTCGAAAATGAAATGGCGCATTCTTCTAAATGTACCGAGCTACTCAATGGAGAAGCAAACAAAGATCATAATTGCTTGTATGGTGTTGCATAACTTTATTAGAGATAGTAATTTGAGTGATGTTCATTTTGATACACTAGCATCAGATGAGACATATGTGGATGGGGACATGGGAGCTAGTACAAGTGATGTTGTGGATTACAAAGGTATGGGAGGTGTGCGTGATGCCATAGCTCAAGCATTAATGGGAGGTTACTGATAATGTATATGTAATTTTAGATGTATTTATATTTTTAGTATATTATTATATGGTTAAAAATATATGTGCTTTAGTTAAGGAATAGTAAAGGTATTTCAAACACTTCTTACTTTTAATAGGCTCCAGCCCATTCAATAAGCAAACTGCCAAACAACTAGCTTAACATACTAGCCGCTTCTCTGCTCAGCTGCTTCTCGGACCAGCTAGCCATCAGCTGGCTTCTGAATAAGTTTCAGTTGTGCCAAACAAGGCAGTTGCGGAAACATGAGTTGAACTATCCCACTCATGACTCAAAACGGGCAGCCATAGTGCATGCGCTCAAGATATGGAGAGCATTATATTATGGGAACCAAGTGCCAAGTGTACACCGATCACAAGAGCTTGAAGTACATATTCAGTCAGAAGGATCTCAACTTTAGGCAACACCGATGGTTGGAGCTTATTAAGGACTATGACCTGGAGATTCACTATCACCCGGGCAAGGCGAATCTGGTTGCAGATGCCTTGAGTCGGAAGGAACACATCTATGCAGCTATTGTTGCCCAGATACCCGATGAGATTGCTGAAGATTTTAGAAGACTCAACCTGGGGATAGTTGCTCACACTGAAGGAGTCACTATTGATGTCGAACCTACCTTGGAGCAAGAAATTCGCAAAGGTCAGATTGGTGATGCCAAAATTCAAGAGATCAAGGATCTTATTACTGAAGGTAGAGGTCCATAATTCACGGAGGATGAGCACGACACAGTATGGTTCAAGAACCAGATATGTGTTCCTGAGATTGACAGCCTTCGTGAGACTATATTGAAGGAAGCCCATGACTCTGATTATTCTATTCATCCTGGTAGCACTAAGATGTATCAGTATTTGAAGTAAAAGTACTGGTGGAATGGGATGAAGAGAGATGTGGCTGCACACGTAGCTATGTGTGATGTGTGTCAAAGAGTCAAGGCTGAACATCAAAGACCAGCTGGACTACTGCAACCATTAAAGATACCCGAATAGAAGTGGGAAGAGATTGGTATGGATTTCATTACCGGATTGACTCGCACCTCGAAGGGATATGATTCCATATGGGTGATTGTGGATAGACTGACCAAAGTAGCTCATTTCATTTCGGTCAAGACTACTTATAAAGGCTCTCATCTGATAGAGTTATACATGGCTTGGATTGTGTGTTTACATGGAGTACCAAAGAAGATCATGTCTGATCGAGGTTCACGGATTACCTCAAGATTCTAGAGAAGCTTTCACGAGAATATGAATACAAAGTTGAACTTTAGTACGGCTTATCACCCTCATACTCATGGCCAGACTGAAAGGACCAATCAAGTACTTGAGGATATGTTGAGAGCTTGTGCCCTTCGGCATAGAGGCAGTTGGGATAAGAGTCTACCATATGCTGAGTTCTCATATAATAATAGTTACCAGGCCAGTCTGAAGATGTCACCATTTGAAGCTTTATATGGCAGGAAGTGCATGACTCCTCTATATTGGGATCAGACTAGAGAAAGACAGTTCTTTGGGCCTGAGCTTATTCAAGAGGTAGAGGAACAAGTCCGTATAATCCGGGAGAATTTGAGGGTAGCTCAAACCAGGCAAAAGAGCTACGCTGATAATAGAAGGAGACCACTGGAGTTTGAGGAAGGTGATCATGTGTACCTCAAGGTGTCACCACTTCATGGAATGAGGAGATTTAAGGTTAAGGGCAAATTGTCCCCTCACTTTATTGGACCCTTCAGAGTTTTTAGGCGAGTTGGGGAGATGGCATACTAACTCGAGCTACCTGACAATCTACCCGATGTGCACAATTTATTCCATGTATCTCAACTTAAGAAGTGTCTCAATGTCCCTGAGGAACAGCTACCAATGGAAGAGCTCAGTGTTCAGGGTGATTTGACTTATACAGAATATCCTATCAAGATTCTTGATACTTTGACTCGAGTTACAAGAAATAAAGTGGTAAAGATGCGCAAAGTACAATGGAGCCATCACGGAGAAGATGAAGCTACTTGGGAGAGAGAAGAAGAGCTTCGCATAGAATTTCCCCATCTTTTCCATAGTCCTTCCTAAATCTCGGGGACGAGATTCTTGTTAAGGGGGTAGGATTTGTAATACCCAAAATTGTAAATCATAAGAAGAGATAATGTCCTCATGTGTATTTTCCATACCTACTGAAAGTCGCCTAGAGGGAGAGTGAATAGGCGGAATCTGAAATTTATAAACTTTAAGCACAACTACAAGCCGGGGTTAGCGTTAGAAATAAAATTGAGTCCAAAGAGAGGGCGAAAACAAATCACAAGCAAATGAAGAGTGTGACACGGTGATTTGTTTTACCGAGGTTCGGTTCTTGCAAACCTACTCCCCATTGAGGTGGTCACAAAGACCAGGTCTCTTTCAACCCTTTCTGTCGGGTACCATAATTAGGGGTACCCCCAACGCTCCTAATCACGGCTGGTAAACACCCTCTGACCAACTGACGGGCGCGGTTCAAGTCAAGGCTTTGTCTACCCAAGGGACACGACCACACCCGAGACCAGCCTCGGGCTGGAGCAGTAGTCCCAGACGAGTTCACGCCTCGCCCGAGGGCCTCCTCAAGCAGCGGGCGCCTCCTCGGCTCTCCCGAAGCCCGGCTCGGGTAGGCTTCGTTGTGAAGCAACCTTGGCCGGACCGCCTCACCAACCGACCGCTTCGCAGGCGCATTTAATGCAGGGGACGCCTGACGCCGTATCCTGACACACGCGCCTCAGTCGGCCAGGCCGAAGTGACCGCAGTCACTTCGCCCCTCTCTTTTACTGTCCGATATGACGGGAAAACAGTGCCGCTCGCCCCGCTCCGACTGCCGTGCCAACCACCCAGGCGAAGCTGACAACAAGTCGCAATCAACCACCGAGTTCGGCCTCGGGCGCAACAGGAAGCTCCGCCTCGCCCGACCTTAGGCTCCGGCTTCGGGAGGAGGTCTCCGCCTCGCCCGACCCCCGGACTCGGCCTCGACCTCGGTCTCGGGAGGAATCGCGTCCTCGCTCGACCCTGGCCTCGGCCTCAAGAGAAGTCTCCACCTCGCCCGACCTTGGGCTCGGACCAACTGCGCCAACAGGGGATACATCATTACCCTATCCCTAGCCAGCTCAGGATACAAGGAACAAGACCGGCGTCCCATCTGGCTTACCCCGGCGACGGGTAATGATGGTGCCCCGCGTGCAACCATGACGCCGGTGGCTCTCAGCCCCTTACGACAGCAAGGAGACGTCAGCAGGATCCTTGCCGCGCTGCCAACTGTGCTTCTACAGGGCTCAGGCGCTTCTCCGACGACCACACTATCACGTGTACAGGGCTCAAGCTCTCCCCCCACAGCCACGTTGGCATGTACACAAGGCTTAGGCATTTCTCTGCCGACACGTTAGCTCATAGCTACACCCCCATTGTACGTCTGGACCCTCTCCTTACGTCTATAAAAGGGAGGTCCAGGGCCATCCTGGAGGGGGGGGGGGGTCGCGCGGGGGAAGGAGCGAACGAACAGGCTCTCTCTCACTCTCTCTCTCCCTCTCGCGACGTGCTTGTAACCCCTATTACGAGCGGCACCCCTGGTGCAGGATAATACAAGGCTTGCCCCACATCTTGTGTTCCATCCCGCGCCAACCCATCTGGGCAGGAGCATGCAGCGACAATCTCACTCGCCGGTCCAGGGACCCCCCATGTCCGAAACGCCGACAGTTGGCGCACCAGGTAGGGGCCTGCTGCGTGTTAACGAACGCCTTCCCGTTGAGTTCCAGATGGGGAGTCTTCATCAACCTCTTCAGCCTGGGACGGTGCTCCGCTTCGGGAATCTCGAGTTCACGTCCCTCGACGGCAGCTACGACATGGTACTCCTCCCCTCACGGCGCGACGACGGCGACGGTCTTCGACTCGCCCGGCGGCGGCGAACTCGGCGACAACATCTCCCCGCGGCGGAAGGGAGCACTCCGGTCGTCCCTGCCACCCTCCTCGCCGGAGGAGGCGGAGACAGGGCAACCATGGCCACGCAGGAGGCGGCACCTTGTCAGATGTCGCACCAGAGCGAGTCAACGACGCCGGCACTCCCCTGTGGGACATGTCGGGCATTGTCCTCGCACCTGAGAGGACGGCGGGTGTCACTTCCCCACAACGTGTCAACCCCAAGCGGACTGATGACACCAGCACCCTCGCAAAGGCTCTGCTGGGCGTTACCCTCGTACCTGAGATGACGGTGTGCTCCGCCCCCAACGTGACTTCACCACCGTCCATCGACCAAGAGGTACCGTCCGTTTTCCATCCCGTACCCTTTCGATTCAGCTTCGATCCACCTAGCGACCCCGCTATGGTGAGCGCCTTCGTAAAGGTGTATCCAAACCTTCCGGGGTACCATATGTGGTCGACCTAGGACCGACTGACAGCTGTCTTAACCTTCGGGCCGGCGGGTTCTGAGGAAGAGGACGACGCCGACTTCGGTTGGGAATTCTCTGGCCTCAGTGACCCCGGTGCCATGCGGGACTTCATGTCCGCATGTGACCACTGTCTCTCCGATTGTTCTGACGATGGCCACGGCCTTGGCAACGAGGGTTACGGCCCAAGTCGCGAATGTTTCAATGTCGATCAGGGAGATCACAACGAAGGCAACCACCTCGGTATGCCGGAGGTTGACGATCCCCCTGGGCCTGCATCTCACGTTGACATCCCGCGGGAGCTAGATGTGGTCCCAGTCCCTGTGGGGGGTCGAGACATACAGCTCGAGCAAATCCGTGAGATGTAGGCCTGGGTCGACGGGGAAGCAGGCCGGCTTGTGCAGCTCTGACAGAACATCAAGCAGAAGTGGGCAGGCCGAACACTCGCCGGAGGAGCCTGTCATCGGGCCCAAGATGTCCAGCGTCGCATCGTCGACAATGCCAGGGCAGCACTGTCCCCGGCCGTCAGCGGGTCCGGCCAGGACCTAGCCGCAGCGGCGATCCTACTTCGAGCCATGCCAGAGCCATCCACCACCGAGGGACGGCGTATCCAGGGCAAACTCAAGGATCTCCTGGAATGCGCCGCAGTTTGACGAGCCGAGAGCTCCGCCTCCCGGAGGCGAGCTGACCCCTCGGAGCATCACGTGGTGTCCTCCCGACGCATGCGGGAAGCCTCGGTCCATCCCAAGCGCACGCGGGACGAGGCGCTTGCTGCCCGGGATCGCCTCGGCAACGAGCACCACCATCTCGACCGTCAAACCTGCCTCGATGAGAAGGTGCGCCGAGGCTACCATCCCAAGCGTGGAGGACGCTGCGACAGCGAGGAGGATCGCAACCCCTCGCCCGAACCACCCGGTCCACGAGTCTTCAGCCGGGCCATACGACGAGCGCCGTTCCCCGCCCGTTTCCGAGCCCCGACTACCATCAACAAGTACTTGGGGGAGATGAGGCCAGAGCTATGGCTCGTGGACTACCGACTGGCATGCCAATTGGGAGGGGCAGATGATGACAACATCATCATCCATAATCTACCCCTTTTCCTCTCCGACGCCGCCCGAGCCTGGCTGGAGCATCTGCCTCCTGCGCAGATCTCTGACTGGGACGATCTGGTCAAGGCTTTCGCGGGAAACTTCCAAGGCACGTACATGCACCCTGGGAACTCGTGGGATCTCCGAAGCTACCGCCAGCAGCCAGGGGAGTCCCTCCGAGAGTACATCCAGCGGTTTTCAAAGCAGCGCACCGAGCTGCCCAACGTTATCGACTCGGATGTCATCGGGGCTTTCCTTGCCGGCACCACTTGCCGAGACCTGGTGAGCAAACTGGGGCGCAAGACTCCCACCCGTGCGAGCAAACTGATGGATGTCGCCACCAAGTTTGCCTCGGGTCAAGAGGCGGTCGAAGCCATCTTCCGGAAAGACAAGCACCCTCAGGGAGAGCCGAAGAAAGACGCCCCCGAGGCGTCCGCCCAGCGGGGCACGAAGAAGAAGGCCAAGAACAAGTCGCAAGCAAAACGAGACGCCGCCGACGTGAATCTCGTCGCTGCGGCCGAGCACAGGAACCCTCGGAAACCTCCTGGAGGGGCCGGCGTGTTCGACAAGATGCTCGAGGAGCCGTGCCCCTATCACCAGGGGCCCGTCAAGCACACCCTCGAAGAATGTGTCATGCTCCGACGCTACTTCCATAAGACCGGGCCCCCGGCAGAAGATGGCAAGGGCCATGACGACAACAAGAAGGAGGGCGGCAAGGAAGAGGAGTTCCCGGAGGTCCACAACTGCTTCATGATCTACGGCGGGCAGGCGACGAACGCCTCGGCTCGGCACCGCAAGCAGGAGCGCCAGGAGGTCTGCTTGGTGAAGGTGGCAGCGCCAGTCTACCTAGACTGGTCCGACAAGCCTATCACCTTCGACCGAGGCGACCACCCCGACTTCGTGCCAAGCCTAGGAAGGTACCCGCTCGTCGTCGATCCGATCATCGGCAACGTTAGGCTCTCCAAAGTCCTCATGGATGGAGGCAGCAGCCTTAACATCATTCTCTACGCCGAGACCCTAGAACTCTTGGGGGTTGATCGGTCCGAGGTCCGGGCCGGTGCGGCACCCTTCCACGGGATCATACCTGGAAAGCGTATCCTCCCCCTCGGGCGGATCGACTTACCCGTCTGCTTCGGGACTCCCTCCAGCTTCCGAAAGGAAGCTCTCACCTTCGAGGTCATCGGGTTCCGAGGAACCTACCATGTGGTGTTGGGAAGGCCGTGCTACGCCAAGTTCATGGTCGTCCCCAACTACACCTACCTCAAGCTCAAGATGTCGGGCCCGAACGGGATCATCACCGTCGGATCCACGTACCGCCACACGTACGAATGCGATGTGGAGTGCGTGGAGTACGCTGAGGCCCTCGCCGAGTTCGAGGCCCTCATCGCCGACCTGGAACGCCTCTCTAAGGAGGCACCCGACGCGAAGCAGCGCCCCGGCAACTTCGAACTAGTTGAGGTGGTCAAGTCCGTCTCTCTCGACCCCAGCAACGACGCCAGCAAGAAAGTCCGGATCGGCTCCGAGCTCGACCCCAAATAGGAAGCAGTGCTCGTCGACTTTCTCCGCGCAAACGCTGAAGTCTTTGCGTGGAGTCCCTCGGACATGCCCGGCATACCGAGGGATGTCGTCGAGCACTCACTGGACATCAGAGCTGGAGCTCGACCCGTGAAGCAAACCCTACGCCATTTTGACGAAGAAAAGCGCAGAGCCATAGGCGAGGAGATCCACAAGCTACTCGCGGCAGGGTTCATCAAAGAGGTATTCCATCCCGAATGGTTAGCTAACCCTATTCTTGTAAGGAAGAAGGATGGGAAATGGAGGATGTGTGTAGACTACACTGGTCTAAACAAAGCATGTCCGAAAGTTCCCTACCCTCTACCTCGCATCGATCAAATTGTGGACTCCACTGCTGGGTGTGAAACCCTGTCATTCCTTGATGCCTACTCAGGCTATCACCAAATCAAGATAAAAGAGTCCGACCAGCTCGCGACTTCTTTTATCACACCTTTTGGCATGTACTGTTACACTACAATGCCATTTGGTTTGAGGAATGCAGGCGCCACCTACCGGAGGTGCATGAACCACGTGTTCGGAGAACACATCGGCAGAACGGTCGAGGCTTACGTCGATGACATCGTTGTCAAGACGAAGAAAGCCTCCGACCTCCTCTCTGACCTTGAAACGACATTCAAGTGTCTGAGAGCGAAAGGCGTGAAACTCAATCCCAAGAATTGTGTCTTTGAAGTCCCCCGAGGCATGCTCCTGGGATTCATCGTCTCCGAGCAGGGCATCGAGGCCAATCCGGAGAAAATCGCGGCCATCACCAACATGGGACCGATCAAAGATTTGAAAGGAGTACAGAGGGTCATGGGATGCCTTGCGGCTCTGAGCCGCTTCATCTCACGCCTTGGCGAGAAAGGCTTGCCTCTGTACCGCCTCTTAAGGAAGGCGGAGCGCTTCACTTGGACCCTCGAGGTCGAGGAAGCCCTCGGAAACCTTAAGGCGCTCCTTACAAATGCACCCATCCTGGTGCCCCCCGCTGCAGGAGAAGCCCTCTTGATCTACGTAGCCGCAACCACTCAGGTGGTCAGCGCCACGGTCGTAGTCAAGAGACGAGAAGAAGGGCATGCACTGCTCGTCCAGAGGTCAGTCTACTTCATCAGCGAAGTGCTTTCTGAGACCAAAGTCCGCTACCCGCAGATCTAGAAGCTGCTCTACGCAGTGGTTCTGACACGACGAAAGTTGCGACACTACTTCGAGTCTCATCCGATGACTGTGGTGTCATCCTTCCCCCTGGGGGAGATCATCCAGTGTCGTGAGGCCTTGGGTAGGATAACAAAGTGGGCGGTGGAACTCATGGGCGAAACGCTATCATTCGCCCCTCAGAAGGCCATAAAATCCCAGGTCTTGGCAGACTTCCTGGCTGAGTGGACTGACACCCAGCTGCCAACAACTCCAATCCAACCCGAGCTTTGGACCATGTACTTCGATGGGTCACTCATGAAAACAGGAGCAGGCGCTGGCTTGCTCTTCGTTTCACCCCTCGGAAAGCATCTTCGCTACGTCATACGCTTCCATTTTCCGGCATCAAACAACATGGCCGAGTACGAGGCTCTGGTTAACGGGCTGCGCATCGCTGCCGAGCTAGGGGTCCGGTGCCTCGATGCTCGTGGCGACTCACAGCTTGTCATCGACCAAGTCATGAAGAACTCCCGCTGTCGCGACCGAAGGATGGAAGCCTATTGCGACGAAGTCCGGCGCCTGGAAGACAAGTTCTACGGGCTGGAGCTCAACCACATCGCCCGACACTACAACGAGACTACGGATGAGCTGGCGAAGATAGCCTTGGGGCGGACAACGGTTCCCCCGGACGTCTTCTCCAGAGACCTACATCAACCATCCGTCAAGATCGACGACACGTCCGAGCCCGAGGAAGCCTCGGCCCAGCCCGAGGTACCCTCGCCCGAGCCCGAGGTACCCTCGCCCGAGCCCGAGGTACCCTTGGCCATCGAGGAGGAGGCCTTGCCCGTCGAGAGGGAACAGAATAGGGTCACGCCAGATTCGAACTGGCAGACCCCATACCTGGAATATCTCCTCCGAGGAGAGCTTCCCCTCGACAAGGCCAAAGCTCAGCGACTGGCTCGACGCGCCAAGTCGTTCGTCTTGCTGGGTGATGAAAATGAGCTCTATCACCGCAGCCCCTCGGGCATCCTCCAACGATGCATATCCATCGCCCAAGGACAAGAGCTATTGCAAGAAATACACTCGGGGGCTTGCGGCCACCATGCAGCACCTTGAGCCCTCGTCGGGAATGCCTTTCGACAAGGTTTCTACTGGCCAACCACGGTGGCCGACGCCACTAGGATTGTTCGCTCCTGCCGAGGGTGTCAATTCTACACAAAGCAGACACGTCTGCCCGCTCAGGCCCTGTAGACGATACCCATCACCTGGCCGTTTGCTGTGTGGGGTCTAGACCTCGTTGGTCCCTTGCAGAAGGCACCCGGGGGCTTCTCACACCTGCTGGTCGCCATCGACAAATTCTCCAAGTGGATCGAGGTCCGACCCTTGACCAGCATCAGGTCCGAACAGGCGGTGGCGTACTTCACCAACATCATCCATCGATTCGGGGTCCCAAACTCCATCATCACCGACAATGGCACGCAGTTCACCGGAAAAAAGTTCCTGGACTTCTGCGACGACCACCACATCCGTGTGGACTGGGCCGCCATAGCTCACCCCATGACGAATGGGCAGGTGGAGCGTGCCAATGGTATGATTTTGCAGGGACTCAAACCGAGGATCTACAACGACCTCAACAAGTTCGGCAAGCGGTGGATGAAAGAGCTACCCTCGGTGGTCTGGAGTCTGAGGACGACGCTGAGCCGTGCCACGGGTTTCTCGCCGTTTTTTCTAGTCTATGGGGCCGAGGCCGTCCTCCCCACGGACTTAGAATACGACTCCCCAAGGACCAGGGCGTACGACGACCGAAGCAACCAGACCAGCCGAGAGGACTCGCTGGACCAGCTCGAAGAGGCTCGAGACGTTGCCTTACTACATTCGACATGGTACCAGCAGTCTCTGCGACGCTACCACGCCCGAAACGTTCGGCCCCGAGGCTTCCAAGTGGGAGACTTGGTGCTTCGTCTGCAACAGGACGCCCGAGGGCGCCACAAGCTCACTCCTCCCTGGGAAGGGCCCTTCATCATCGCTAAGATTTTGAAGCCCAGAACATACAAGCTGGCCAACGACCAAGGCGAGGTCTACAACAACGCTTGGAACATCCAACAGCTACGTCACTTCTACCCTTAAGATGTTTTAAGTCGTTCATGTACCTCGTTTTCTTTACATACTCAAAGTCTAACCGTCAAGGAAGGGTCGGCCTTGCCTCAGCAAAGCCCGACCCTCCCTCGGGGCTAGAAGGGGGGAACCCCCTCTGCGTCAAAATTTTCCTCGGAAAAAATTTTCTACCAAAACGACCTTCGTGCTTTCGACTTCCGTATCGATAGCGGGATCCTGAAAATGACGAGAGTACACGTAAGCGGCAAGGCCGACCGAGCCGAGGAACTCCTACGCCTCCGGGATACGGATACCTCACTCATCACCTTCCGCGAGAAGTAACTCACGCTCGGATAAGCGATCCTGCTACCGAGCAAGTCCAAACACTCGTGTAGAAAACGACTTTCGTGCCTTCTCGACTGTATCAATAACAGAATCCTACGACCAAATGAGAGTGCACGTAAGCGGCAAGGCCGACCGAGCCGAGGAACTCCTACGCCTCCGGGATACGGATACCTCACTCATCACCTTCCGCGAGAAGTAACTCTCGCTTGGATAAACGATTCTGCTACTGACAGACAAGTCGTGATGCTCGAAACGAGAGGAAAGAAAACACAGCTTTTTAACACGACGATAAAGTGTTTAGGCCTCGACGGCCGCGAAAAACATGCGCATGCTACAGACAAACTGTTTCTGCAGGTTCAGGCATCGGCAGGGGGAGCAGCAGCACCCTCGGCGTTGTTTCCACCCTCGGTGGAACCTGGCCTGGCCTCGGACGGTGACCCAGGCGAAGGGACCTCCACCCAAGGGAGGACGCCAGCACCGCGCCAGCGGATGTCTTGGCCAAGCTCCAGCTGCTGCTGCCACATCTTCCTCGGCCTGGGAAGCCGCCAGCTCCCGGGCCAATGAAGTCTCTTTTCGGGCCGACTCCGCCTCTATCCGTGCCAACACCGCTGCCTTCGGCTCCGGCTCATCGCAGAGCAGCCGAGGGTCCTAAAAACTGAGCAAGAGAGGCCTAGAGTGGCAAGGCCGACTGAGCCGAGGGACTCCTACGCCTCCGGAATACGGATACCTCACTCGTCACCTTCCACGAAAGGCAACTCACGCTCGATTAAGTGGTTCGGCTAGCCAACAGGAAAGTCCCAGTGCTCGAAATGAGGAAGAAACGCAGCTTTATACTCAAATACCTAAATGTTCAGCCCTCGACAGCCACGCAGAACAAACACATATACTTAGGGTAACTATGCTGCACAGGCTTAGACGTCGGCAGAACCCTCGGCGGTTCTCCCGACCTACGACAAATGTCTAAGTACTTGAAGCGGTTACATTTTGCTCCGGCAAAAACCCAGTATATCCCCTTACAAACGGGACTCCGGTTCCGTTCCCGCGGGTATGAACAACCTCCACACCAGAGGGCCTGCGGGACAACAAACTCCAGGTGGCTCTCTGGCTGCCACCACCTCAGCGCCAACGGCCATCTGCCCACCAACACCCCACCGGCGTACGGCGTCTGCCCCAAAGCGCACCGGCAGGTCCTTACTCCCGTCCTCGCCACAAGAACGAGAACGAGGCCGTCCCAGAACACGAACGCCGCCCTCGTGGCGTACGACATGTTGGGCGACCCCCAACAGCTGGCGGCGCAGCAAGGACCAGTGGTGGGGGCGACACCGGAAGCAGCGCCGGGGCCGCTCGCGCCAGGGAGCCAGACGCGCGGCAGCTGTCAGCGCCACAGGAGGTGAACGCCCTTCTCCCTAGATCACTGAGGGAAAGAGCGGGCCGCTGCCTATGCAGAGGCAGACCCTGGCTCAGCTCGCCCTCCGCCACAGCAAGGATAACGAAGATCCTTGAAGCTGAGGGAGGGGCGGAGGCCACAGCCCGGCTTGCTTCTCCCCACCAAACTGACCGTTGGTGAGGGAATGCAGCCGGGCTGCACGACGAAAATCCTTGAAGCCGAGCGGTGGCTGAAGGGCGCCGATTTCCACGAGGCCGCGCTCCTCCAACGATAGCAAGAAGAAGGCGAACTGGTGCACCCCATCCGAGGGCTCGAAAGGTGGAAGGGCGCAATGCATGAGGGGAGAACGAAGGCATGGCCACTGCCCGGGGGATCGCTCCTCTTTTATAGGGAAACCTCCTCACTTGCACCCCTTAGCGTCACGGGCAAAGTCTCCAGTGACATGCTCCAGGGTTCTCCCCCTACGACCCAGGGGCTGGGTCCCACACGTCATACAAGCTGATCCGAAGCACGAAGAAGGCGAACCGCCGCACGCGAGGCATGCAACCGCCCCACGGTTACAGGCGTTCTCCCATCTTCGCAGAAACCAGTGGCCGCAAGGGTGGACTGCCACACGATAGGCATCCAACCGCACCGTGACCGTGCGCCCTTTCAGCTTCGACCACATCCGGTGGACCAGCGCAAAGGAAGCGGGCCCGCATGTCATGTAACCGGTGTGCCGGTTACGACGTGCAAGAAACTACACCGCCACCTACGCCAATGCCATGCCTCCTCGGCTGTAGAACCAGTACCGCGACTCGAGGCAGCCCCGCGCATGACCCAACAGTGCCAATTGAAGGCAACGGCCATGGGACAGTCAGCCGCGGGGATAGGCACGACGGTTGGCATGGCCAAAAGTGGGCCGGCAGTAATTGCAGCGGCAGACGAGCGGAAGCAGCGGTCAAATCGCCTGCAGGCTCGCGTCCCCTCCTAAAGCGACGGGAGAGCCCTCTCCCACGGCGTGAAGACGACACACCCGTGTCTCGTTCCTCGAACGGCTCGCACGCGCAACGGGCGCCATGCACCCGTCCCGTCGCATTAACTCCCCGGCAGAGCAAGCGACACCTCTGGCAGGCGAGGCGGGCGTCATTTTGCCTCCGCCATGACAACTGCGTCGAAAAAGGTGCGCCACCTTATTTAAATTCGTATCCTTCCCCTCCTCTCTCTCTCTTGCTACAGGGACCGAGAAAGGGGACGTTGTGGAGAGGATCCTTCTCGGCGAAGGAAACGGGCCCCAAGCCCTCCTACTGATCAGGGGTTCGAAGGCTGGCCCCTCGAAAGGGTTTCGACAGCCACCCCAGAGCACTCGGGCTTCAAGCCCATTACTGATCAGGGGTTCGAAGGCTGGCCCCTCGGAAGGGTTCGACAGCCGCCCCAAAGCGCTCGGGCTCCACGCCCATTACTGATCAGGGGTTCAAAGGCTGGCCCCTCGGAAGGGTTCGACAGTCGCCCTAGAGCACGCAGAGTGAGGGATGACTCTGGGTACGTCCGATACGTGGTCGAGGCTTAGGCTACGCTCCCGAGGTACCCTAGGACATTTCCGAGACCGGCGGGAATGATTTGTAATGGAATCCCACCGGAGGGAGGCATCGAGCCCTCGGACCATGTCGAAGGGGTCTGGGTCCGGCGAATCACCCGCAGGTACTTTTGGAGCGTGCCTCTAGGCCACCAGCCGACCCCTAACGAACGGGGCACGGGCGTCCACTCGGATCACCCGTTAGCAGCTCACTGGAAACACCATGTTCGGCGCCCTCCAAGGGCAACATGGCGCTTTCCCCCATCCTCCTTGCGGAAAGGCAACGCAGGGGCGTATGATAAAAGTCGGGAAAGTCCTTGATCGTCCTCTCGCTCCATGCAGAGGCTCGGGGGCTGCTCTCGCACCCGGCTACGGCCAAACTGTTGATAGCGTCAACAAACCAGCTTGATAACTTGGAACCTGACCATGCACCCGGGCTACGGCCAGGCCGCATGAGGGAACGATCAGACCGGCCGAGGCACCACGAAAAGCATTTAGACCTCAGAGGAGTCAAACCACTCCTCCGAGGCCTCGGGGGCTACACCCGGTGGGTGCGCTCACGCGCACCCACCAGAATAAAGCAAAAACCAAGAAAGGCCGGTCCCCTCACCGAAAATGCGGCAAAAGCCTCCAAGCGAGTACCAACACTCCCTTCGAGGCTCGAGGGCTACTGTCCGGTACCATAATTAGGGGTACCCCCAACGCTCCTAATCACGGCTGGTAAACACCCTCTGACCAACTGACGGGCACGGTTCAAGTCAAGGCTTCGTCTACCCAAGGGACGCGACCTCACCCGAGCCTAGCCTCGGGCTGGAGCAGTAGTCCCAGACGAGTTCACGCCTCGCCCGAGGGCCTCCTCAGGCAGCGGGCGCCTCCTCGGCTCTCCCAAAGCCCGGCTCGGGTAGGCTTCGTTGTGAAGCAACCTTGGCCGGACCGCCTCACCAACCGACCACTTCGCAGGCACATTTAATGCAGGGGACGCCTGACGCTGTATCCTGACACACGCGCCTCAGTTGGCCAGGCCGAAGTGACCGCAGTCACTTCGCCTCTCTCTTTTACTGTCCGATATGACGGGAAAACAGCGCCGCCCGCCCCGCTCCGACTGCCGTGCCAACCACCCAGGCGAAGCTGACAACAAGTCACAATCAACCACCGAGTTCGGCCTCGGGCGCAACAAGAAGCTCCGCCTCGCCCGACCTCAGGCTCCGGCCTCGGGAGGAGGTCTCCGCCTCGCACGACCCCCGGACTCGGCCTCGACCTCGGTCTCGGGAGGAATCGCGTCCTCGCCCGACCCCGACCTCTGCCTTAAGAGAAGTCTCCGCCTCGCCCGACCTTGGGCTCGGACCGACCGCGCTTACAGGGGATACATCATTACCCTATCCCTAGCCAGCTCAGGCTATACGGAACAAGACCGGCGTCCCATCTGGCTTACCCCGGCGACGGGTAATGATGGTGCCCCGCGTGCAACCATGACGCCGGTGGCTCTCAGCCCCTTACGGCAGTAAGGAGACGTCAGCAGGATCCTTGCCGCACTACCATCTGTGCTTCTATAGGGCTCAGGCTCTTCTCCGACGGCCACGCTATCACGTGTACAGGGCTCAAGCTCTCCCCCGACAGCCATGTTGGCATGTATACAAGGCTTAGGCATTTCTCTGCCGACACGTTAGCGCATAGCTACAACCCCCATTGTACGTCTGGACCCTCTCCTTACGTCTATAAAAGGGAGGTCCAGGGCCATCCTGGAGGGGGGGTTCGCGAGGGGGAAGGAGCGAACGAACAGGCTCTCTCTCACTCTCTCTCTCCCTCTCACGACGTGCTTGTAACCCCTACTACGAGCGGCACCCCTGGTGCAGGATAATACAAGGCTTGCCCCACATCTTGTGTTCCATCCCACGCCAACCCATCTGGGCAGGGGCACGCAGCGATAATCTCACTCGTCGGTCCAGGGACCCCTCGGGTCTGAAACACCGACACTTTCCCTCTCTCAAACGGTCACCTAGACCGAGTGAGCTTCTCTTCTCAATCAATCGAGACACTAAGTCCCCACAAGGACCAACACACAATTGGTGTCTCTTGCCTTGATTACAAATGACTTGGGAACAAGAAAGAAGGAAGAAGAAAAGCGATCCAAGCGCAAGAACTCAAATGAACACAAATATCACTCTCTCACTAGTCACTATTTGATTGGAATGATCTTTGGACTTGGGAGAGGATTTGATCTCTTGTTTGTGTCTTGGAGTGAAGTCTAGAGCTCTTGTATTGAATGCAATGGCTGAAAACTTGGATGCCTTGAAATGTGGTGGTTGGGGGTATTTATAGCCCCAACCACCAAAGTGGTCGTTGGGGATGGCTGCTGTCGTATGGCGCACCAGACAGTCCGGTGCGCCACCGGACACTGTCTGGTGCGCCAGCCACGTAACCCAACCATTAGGGTTCGACCGTTGGAGCTCTGACTTCTGGGCCCACCGGACAGTTCGGTGGTGCACCGGACAGGTCCTGTTCACTGTCCGGTGCGCCTTCTAGCGCCTGCTCTGACTTCTGCGCGTGCAGTTGCACTGTTCACTGTTTACTGTAGACTTTTGCTGACGACCGTTGGTGCAGTTAGCCGTTGCTCCGCTGGCACACCAGACAGTCCGGTGCTACATCAGACAGTCCGGTGCTACACCGGACAGTCCGGTGAATTATAATGGAGCGGCTCCCCGAAAACCCGAAGATAGCAAGTTGGAGTTGATCCACCCTGGTGCACCGGACACTGTCCGGTGGTGCACCGGACAGTCCGGTGCGCCAGACCAGGGCAGCCTTCGGTTGTCTTTTGCTCTTTTTATTTGAACCCTTTCTTGGACTTTTTATTGGTTTATGTTGAACCTTTGGCACCTGTAGAACTCATAATCTAGAGCAAACTAGTTAGTCCAATAATTTGTGTTGGGCAATTCAACCACCAAAATCATTTAGGAAAAAGGTTTGACCCTATTTCCCTTTCAATCTCCCCCTTTTTGGTGATTGATGCCAACACAAACCAAAGCAAATATAAAAGTGCAGAATTGAACTAGTTTGCATAAGGTAAGTGCAAAGGTTGCTTGGAATGAAACCAATAATTATTTCTACTAGATATGCATGGATGGTTTTCTTGTTATTTAAAATTTTGGACCACGCTTGCACCCCAAGTTTTGTTTTGCAAATTCTTTGTAAAATTCTTTTCAAAACTTTTTGCAAATAGTCAAAGGTATATGAATAAGATTAAAAGAAGCATTTTCAAGATTTGAAATTTTCTCCCCCTGTTTCAAATGCTTTTCCTTTGACTTAAACAAAACTCCCCCTCAACGAAGTTCTCCTCTTAGTGTTCAAGAGAGTTTTACAAATTTTTGAAGATACTAGAACTTTCTCCCCTTTTGAAAACACATTAAGATACCAATTTGAAAACTTCATTTTTAAAATTCGGTGGTGGTGCGGTCCTTTTGCTTTGGGCTAATACTTTCTCCCCCTTTGGCATGAATCGCCAAAAACGGATACTTGTGAGTGAAATATAAGCCCTTTTACTTTCTCCCCAATGGCAAACAAATAGATATGAGTGAAGATTATACCAGAGTGGAGAACTATGTGGAATACCGGCAAAGAGTAGATAATACCGATGGAGTTGAGTGGAAGTGTCGTCTTTGCCGAATACTCCATTTCCCTTTCAATTCTATGACTAAGCATAAGATTACACTTGAAAACACATTAGTCATAGACATAAAAGAGATATGATCAAAGGTATATAAATGAGCTATGTGTGCAAAGTATCAATCAAAATTCCGAGAATCAAGAATGTTTAGCTCATTCCTAAGTTTGATAAAGGTTTTCTCATCTAATGGTTTGGTAAAGATATCGGCCAATTGATCTTTGGTGTTAATATAGGCTATCTCGATATCCCCCCTTTGTTGGTGATATCTCAAAAGGTGATACTGAATGGCTATGTGCTTAGTGCGACTGTGTTCAACGGGATTATCCGCCATGCGGATTGCACTCTCATTATCACATAGGAGAGGGACTTTGCTAAATTTGTAGCCATAGTCCCTAAGGGTTTGCCTCATCCAAAGTAATTGCGCGCAACAATGACCTACGGCAATATACTCGGCTTCGGCGGTAGAAAGAGCTACTGAGTTTTGTTTCTTTGAAGCCCAAGACACCAGGGATCTCCCCAGAAATTGACAAGTCCCTGATGTGCTCTTCCTATCAATTTTACACCCTGCCCAATCAGCATCGGAATATCCTAATAAATCAAACGAGGATCCCTTGGGGTACCAAAGACCAAACTTAGGAGTATAAACTAAATATCTCAAGATTCTTTTCACGGCCCTAAGGTGAACTTCCTTAGGATCGTCTTGGAACCTTACACACATGCATACAGAAAGCATAATATCCGGTCGAGATGCACATAAATATAGTAAAGATTCTATCATCGACCGGTATACCTTTTGATCTATGGATTTACCTCCCGTGTCGAGGTCGAGATGCCCATTGGTTCCCATGGGTGTCTTGATGGGCTTGGCATCCTTCATTCCAAACTTGGTGAGTATGTCTTGAATGTACTTCGTTTTAGCTGCTGAAGGTGCCCTCTTAGAGTTGCTTGACTTGAAATCCTAGAAAATACTTCAACTCCCCCATCATTGACATCTTGAATTTTTGTACCATGATCCTACTAAACTCTTCACATGTAGATTTGTTAGTAGACCCAAATATAATATCATCAACATAAATTTGGTATACAAACAAATCTTTTGCAATAGTTTTAGTAGCAGGATCGGCCTTGCCGACTTTGAAGCCGTTAGTGATATGAAAATCTCTTAGGCATTCATACCATGCTCTTAGGGCTTGCTTGAGCCCATAAAGTGCCTTACAGAGTTTATATACATGGTTAGGATACTCACTATCTTCAAAGCCTGGAGGTTGCTCAACATAGACCTCCTCCTTGATTGGTCCATTGAGGAAGGCACTCTTCACGTCCATTTGATAAAGCTTAAAGCCATGGTAAGTAGCATAGACAAGTAATACGCGAATTGACTCAAGCCTAGCTACGGGTGCATAGGTTTCACCAAAATCCAAACCTTCGACTTGTGAATATCCCTTGGCCACAAGTCGGGCTTTGTTCCTTGTCACCACACCATGCTCATCTTGCTTGTTGCGGAAGACCCACTTGGTTCCTACAACATTTTGGTTAGGACGTGGAACTAAATGCCATACCTTATTCCTCGTGAAGTTGTTGAGCTCCTCTTGCAATGCCAGCACCCAATCCGAATCTTTAAGTGCGTCCTCTACCCTGTGTGGCTCAATAGAGGAAACAAAAGAGTAATGTTCACAAAAATGAGCGACTCGAGATCGAGTGGTTACCCCCTTATGAATATCGCCGAGGATGGTGTTCACGGGGTGATCTCTTTGAATCGCCTAGTGGACTCTTGGGTGTGGCGGTCTTTGATCTTGTTCATCTTCCTTGTCTTGATCATTGGCATCTCCCCCTTGATCATTGTCCTCCTCTTGAGGTGGCTCATCTTCTTGATCTTCATTTTCATCATTTTGAGATTGATCCTCATCTTGGGTTGGTGGAGATGCTTGCATGGAGGAAGATGAAGGTTGATCTTGTGCTTGTGGAGGCTCTTCGGATTCCTTAGGACACACATCCCCTATGGACATGTTCCTTAGCACGACGCACGGAGCCTCTTCATCATCTAGCTCACCAAGATCAACTTGCTCTACTTGAGAGCTGTTAGTCTCATCAAACACAATGTCACAAGAAACTTCAACTAGTCCAGTGGACTTGTTAAAGACTCTATATGCCCTTGTGTTTGAGTCATAACCAAGTAAAAAGCCTTCTACAGCCTTAGGAGCAAATTTAGATTTTCTACCTCTTTTAACAAGAATAAAACATTTGCTACCAAAGACTCTAAAATATGAAACATTGGGCTTTTTAACGGTGAGGAGTTCATATGATGTCTTCTTGAGGATTCGGTGAAGATATAACCGGTTGATGGAGTAGCAGGCGGTGTTAATCGCCTCAGCCCAAAAACAGTCCGGTGTCTTGTACTCATCAAGCATGGTCCTCGCCATGTCAAGTAGAGTTCTATTCTTCCTCTCCGCTACACCATTTTTTTGTGGCGTGTAGGGAGAAGAGAACTCATGCTTGATTCCCTCCTCCTCAAGGAAGCCTTCAATTTGAGAGTTCTTGAACTCCGTTCCATTGTCACTTCTAATCTTTTTGATCCTTAAGCCGAACTCATTTTGAGCCCATCTCAAGAATCCCTTTAAGGTCTCCTGGGTTTGAGATTTTTCCTGCAAAAAGAACACCCAAGTGAAGCGAGAATAATCATCCATAATAACTAGACAGTACTTACTCCCGCCGATGCTTATGTAAGCTATCGGGTCGAATAAATCCATGTGGAGTAGCTCAAGCGGCCTGTCGGTCGTCATGATGTTCTTGTGTGGATGATGAACACCAACTTGCTTCCCTGCTTGACATGCGCTACAATTCCTGTCTTTCTCAAAATAAACATTTGTTAGTCCCAAAATGTGCTCTCCCTTTAGAAGCTTATGAAGATTCTTCATTCCAACGTGGGCTAGTCGGCGATGCCGGAGCCAACCCATGTTAGTCTTAGCAATTAAGCAAGTATCGAGTTCAGCTCTATTAAAATCAACCAAGTATAGCTGACCCTCTAATACTCCCTTAAATGCTATTGAATCATCACTTCTTCTAAAGACAGTAACACCTATATCCGTAAAAAGACATTTGTAGCCCATTTTACATAATTGAGAAACTGAAAGCAAGTTATAATCTAATGAATCTACAAGAAAAACATTGGAAATAGAATGGTCAGGTGATATTACAATTTTACCAAGTCCTTTGACCAAACCTTGATTTCCATCCCTGAATGTCATAGCTCTTTGGGGATCTTGGTTTTTCTCATAGGAGGAGAACGTCTTTTTCTCCCCAGTCATGTGGTTTGTGCACCCGCTATCGATGATCCAACTTGAGCTCCCGGATGCATAAACCTACAAAACAAGTTTAGGCCTTGTTCTTAGGTACCCAAACGGTCTTGGGTCCTTTGACATTATAAACAAGCACCTTGGGTACCCAAACACAAGTCTTGGAGCCCTTGTGTTTGCCCCCAACATATTTGGCAACTACTTTGCCTGATTTGTTAGTGAGCACATATGAAGCATCAAAAGTCTTAAATGAAATATTAGGTTCATTTGATGCAATAGGAGATTTCTTTTTAAGCATTTTAACATGAGTAGAACGCCTAGAACTAGATGCCTCACTCTTATATATAAAAGCATGATGAGAGCCAGAGTGAGACTTCCTAAAATAAATTCTCCTAATCTTGTCCTCAGGATAATTAGCAGGATATAAAATATAGCCCTCGTTATCCTGAGGCATGGGAGCCTTGCCCTTAACAAAATTTGACAATCTTTTAGGGGCATTAAGCTTACATTGTCCCCCTGTTGGAAGTCAATGCCATCCTTAATGCCTGGGCGTCTCCCACTATAGAGCATGCTTCTAGCAAATTTAAAATTTTCATTTTCTAAGTCATGCTCATTAATTTTGGCACTAAGTTGAGCTATGTAATCATTTTGTTGTTTAATTAAAGCTAGGTGATCATGGATAGCATCAACATTAATGTCTCTACATCTAATACAATTGGTAACATGATTGACACTAGATGTAGAGGGTTTGCATGCATTTAATTCATCAATCTTAGCATGTAAAATAGCATTCTCATTTCTAAGATTGGAAATGGAAACATTGCAAACATTTAAATCATTAGCCTTAGTAATTAATTTTTCATTCTCAATCTTAAGGCTAGCAAGAGAGGCATTCAATTTATCAATCTTAGCAATCAAACTAGCATTATCATTTCTAAGATTGGCAATTGAATCATCGCATACATTTGATTTCTCAACCTTAGCAATTAATTTAGCATTTTCATTTCTAAGGTTAAAAATAGTGTCATGGCAAATGCTAAGCTCACTAGTCAATTTTTTATTTTTCTCTACCTCTTGAGCATAAGCATTTTTAACCTTAACATGCTTTTTGTTTTCCTTAATAAGGAAGTCCTCTTGGCTATCCAAGAGTTCATCCTTCTCATGAATAGCACTAATCAATTCATTCAATTTTTCTTTTTGTTGCATGTTTAGGTTGGCAAAAAGGGTGAGCAAGTTATCCTCATCATCACTAGAATTATTGAAAGGGAAATAGGGTCAAACCTTTTCCTAAATGATTTTGGTGGTTGAATTGCCCAACACAAAGAAGGGAAGAGAAAATCTAGAGCAAACTAGTTAGTCTAAAAATTTATGTTGGGCAATTCAACCACCAAAATCATTTAGGAAAAAGGTTTGACCCTATTTCCCTTTCACCTACTTTCACATGTGAATGAACACCATAAAAAGAGAGTAAATAACCAAAGACACCTAAATAAATCATGCATCATGCTGAGTTTTATTTTGATTGAGCAATTGTGGATAATAAATATGGAAGTGCCATTAACAATATATTAATGGGACCATAGAATTTAAACTCTAATTTGGAAAACAAAACTCTAAAGAAATGTAGAGAGGGAAGAAAAGAAGTATTGTAAAGAAAATATATACAAAATAAATATTACAAATAAAAGTAAGACTAGTATGTTCAAATTATAGTTTCAATCTGAGGATAAATTTTACCACAGGATTTGAGTTTGAAATTTGAATTCAAATGAGAAGGGGTAAATATAAATCAGAAAAAGGAAAAGGAAAATAAAAAGAAAAAGTGGCGCATGGGCTGAAACCCTAAAGAACCGGTCCACTATCACCTAGCCCACTCTCGCGCAGCCACTGGAGTAACCGGCGCCGACACCTAGGCCCCGCCCGTTAGTCAGTGCATGCACTCCCACCTCCTCACTGAATCGTGGGACCCGCCTCCCATTCACCCGCTCGCACGCCAGCCACCTTCACGCTGACGCGTGGGACCATTCTTTCATCCGCTCGGTTCTGTTTCTCTTCCCTTCTTTCTCTCGTAGACTACCAGGGCCCACTGTCAACCCCGTCTTCAACCCCGTGGACCTCGAAACGAAATCGTGCGCGCCGGCCGCTCCGCATCTCCGGGTGCGAGAGGGGAAAATGTGGATGCTTCCTTGAATCGGACCCCACTCGTCATCTTCGTGGCCCCACTGTCAGACAGGCTTCTCCCCCCCGTCTCTCGGCCGAACCGTTCGACCATCGCACGCGGGTTTGTCATCGTCGAGCTCGAATTCGCCTCGATCATGGGAATAAAACCCATGGGTGCTGCGGCTCTCCTAGTTGACTCGCGCAACAGCTACTGCCAAAACCTTGTGCACCGCCACTGAAACCCTTTCCATGTACCGTCGACCTTGCCGCCGCGGGATCATGATTGTGGCAAGTTTCGGGCCACCGTCGTCGATCGGCTGATTCTCCAGCGAATAGGCCTCGGTCTTTGGTGCGGGAGCTTCACCAGGTCAGACGGGTCATGGTCGGGACTTCGGCTCGGTGGATTGCGCGACGGTCAACCTTGAATTGCTCACCGGCGCTACTCGGATCGCCGTGGGCCGCACATCATCGTCCCTGGGGCCCTCTGCACTGCGTGCCGCAGGTAAATCGCCCCCCATACTGTCTGCCTTGCCTCCACCAATGTACAACATCATTTTCTTTCGAGTTTAGCGCGCTTGCAACAGGATTTGGCTCGGCTCCGACAATGCTCCGCCGCGGCCTGGCGGGCGGCGCCGCCAGTATCAACCGTAGGTGGCCGAGCTGAGCTGGGGCGTTGATCTCACGATCTGTGGTTCAGATTTGATTTGGCATACCGGTTAGGTTCGTCTAACGAGGGCCACCTGTTTCGGATCTGACGGGCGAGAGTGGTTCAGCGTTAATTGAATCTGAAGCGTAGAAAGGAGATCGTGCTGTGATCGTCGCGTACCGTTTCATAACAGGCTAGATCTAATCCTGCGCGCTAAAACTAGGTCGGACGGCTAGGATTTATTGATACCCTTTCGGCCATGCGATTATGCAAATGTGCCCCCTGCTTTCATAGAAATAAACCCGCAGTCCATTTTCACTGTGTACTGAGTCTAGGATAATTTGCAAGTTCAACCCCGGACTAGTTGTTATTGCGAGCACAGTCCAGATAATTGATAAAACCAGAAAAAATATTTAGAAAATAATTTTTAGTACACATTTAATTGCAGAAACTTGTTTAATTCATATAAAATTCATATTAAGTTCAAATTGACCCATTCCGGTTCCTATAATTTTATAATAATATTATCCATCACATAGTGTCTCTATTTTGTCATGAACACAGTATTAAAATTTATCTCTTAACTAATCTTGTATCAAATGCCTAGAACTTTTGGAAATTCATAACTTAAAATCCATAACTCTAAAATTAATGATTCATGTTCATGTGATCTTATTTTAATATATAGATTATTAATATGTATTTTGTTTATATGTTTGGTGTGATGTTAATTTCTCCTTTATACTATGCTTGTTTGTATTGTGGCGAGTAGACGAGCTAGCCACTGAGGATCCAGGTGTTCAGCAGATAGAAGTTGCTGAGGAGGAGCTCATTGAAGGCAAGTTGTGTCCTTGACCACTTTTTATCCAATAATGTTCTTTATTATCACTTATCAATGCATAGGTTTTATTTTGATGGGACCCAATAGGTCACCCTAGTCTGATTATTTTTTACCTTTTTTATCCCTGAATCATTTGGGTAGTTATGCTATTGATTTACATGATTTTGGGTTAATATTTCATTATATCCATGTTTCAATTATTCTGTTATTTTATTTATGTTCATGTAAAGATCATTATCTTTAATTGGAACATGGAGCTTAACTTGAGAAACACGTGCCACCACAAGGGTGGAATGTGACCCCTTGGCTAACTAATTAGGAAAGCTAGTGGAAGACTACCTTACTCGAAAGGGGCAAGGGCAGTAGGGGAGTAGGCATGTAGGGAGGTTCTTGGGTTGATTTTGCTGCGATGGCTGTTAGACGGAGGATTCCTACAATTACTCTTGCCATAAACTATAGCGGGTTTTCGAAAGCTAGTGGAACTTTGTAAAGGCCTCGTAGTGTTACCCTGCCTCGTCTCCTCGGTAGAGATAAATGGGACTTCTAGACCACTTGGCAACCGGGTGACATGACTTGTGGGTAAAGGGTACAAACTCTACAGAGTGTAAAAGTGGTATACTAGCCGTGCTCACGGTCATGAGCAGCTCAGGACTCTCGCATGATTAAATTATGAAACTAAGTTCAATTTGTCATTTGCATTGCATGAGATTTATTTATTAATTTTTTTCTATTATTCTTATTATGGTTTGGTATTTTCTTACTTTTAGTAATTGCTAATAAAATTTGATCAACTTATTAAAAGCAATGCTTAGCTTTAACCCTATTATTGATCAGCCTTACACATCACATGAACTCCCACCTTTGGCGAGTTCATGCACATTATTCCCCACAACTTGTTGAGCTATAATCTTGTGTGAGCTCACCCTTGCTGTCTCACACCCCCACAGGAGATAAACAGGTGGTTCAAGAGGAGCCACACAACGACGAGTTCGACTTGATCTAGGTGGCGTCTCCCAGTTGACTTATTGGCGCCAAGGATGGATTTTAGTTCGTTTTATATTTATCTTTTATTTTGTAAGACTTTTGCTATGTAATAAGTACTCTGATGTTATTGTGACATTTATGTCTATACACTTTGTTATTATATGTGTTGTCTTCTTTGGCGCATATATGAGATGCACCCGGCTTGTTTCTTAAATCCGGGTGTGACAGATACATATTCATCAGTCTCACACATAAAATCTCTTCTCTGTGTAGGGACAATCGGCGACATAAAAAAACCCTTACGCTTCTTCCAGCTCTTCGCCGAACCAATTCAGCCGCCCACCTCGCTGATGGCATTGTGTTGGTGACATATTTGAGAAACTTGTTGTGAGATACTTGGTGAGATACTTCTTTGTGAAACTTTTGTGAGATACTTGGTGAGACCTATGTTTGTGAAACTTGTTTGATGTATTGATATTTGTGAGATATATGGTGTTGGTGATGCATGTGTTGATTCTGTGATATATGTGATGTCTATGATATGTATCTTTTGTTTGTTTGGATGAAATAGCAAAAACAAATAAAAAAGGTATTCTGGTCATTTTGCCGAGTGTAACACTCGGCAAAAAGCCATGACCATAGCACTCGACAAAGTAGGCACACCTATGAACCGGTAAAGCTTATTTGTCGAGTGCTGTGGTCTAGCCACTCGGTAAAGGGATTAGCAAAGGGGTCAACTAGAGCCACCTTTGCTTAGAGCCCATCCATCGGACACTCGCAAAGAAGCCCGCTTTACCGAGTGACTATCATCGTACTCGACAATGGGGCTGGCAAAAGGGGTCTACTGGAGCCTTCTTTGCTGAGTGCCAGGACAACAGACATTCGGTAAAAAAGGCCTCTTTGCCGAATGACAGGGACTCCGTGACCGTCACTTGGCACCGTGACAGCGAGTTTTCTTTGTCGAGTACCAGTTGACATTCGAGAAGGACTTTGTCGAGTGTCCGACAAAAAGTACTCGATAAATAAACCTTTATTGATGTATAGTTCGCCGAAACGTTTTTGTCGAAAGTCATACTCGGTAAATAGTTTGTCGATTGTTTTTTTTGGCTTTATAGCTGCGTTCGGCAGTCAGATCGAATAATAGCTCATCGGCCATCCTCCACGTTCTCCACCCTTTTCCTGGGCCCACAGTAGTCTAATGTTCCTTAAGACACGTAGCTTATGAAACTGCCAATGCATGTATGAACACCCGAACGGGATTATCGTAGATTGTAGTACCCATGTGCTGCCCGAATAATTGTAACGACCTTCGCGCCAACACGATAATGCATGGACAAAAAAATGTGCCCTGTGCCCCCAGCCCACATGGGGCAGACGTACGCAGACCTCGACGCCACTAGTATAAAGCGGCGCCATGAACTGTGCTTCTTCGAACCACAGACCAAGAAGTTCCCTCCAGTTTGTAAGCTCGTTTCCGAAAAGAGCTCTAGAGCCGCCACACACACACAGACACCATGGCACCGCGTTCTCTGCTGGCAGTGCTCGCCGTCGCCGCCCTCGCGTTCTTGCACGCCGCCTCGGCCAAGTCGTCGTGGCTTGACAGGAGGTTCACCACGGACGGCACCGTCCGCACGGGATACGACGATTCGGGCCAGCAGGTGGTGATGCTCCGCCTCGACCAGCACTCCGGCGCTGCCGGCTTCAACTCCAAGGAGCAGTACCTTTACGGCGAGTTCAGCGTCGAGATGAAGCTCATCCGGGGGAACTCCGCCGGCACCGTCTCGTGCTTCTACGTAAGCCATCGATCAGCTAGCTAGCTAGCGCATGCACGTTCTCCCGATCATCGATCCGTGTCGATCCACCGTCTCCACAACGAGAACGAGATAATAACATCAAATTATATATGCAGCTCTCTTCCGGCGACGGCGACGGGCGCGACGAGATCGACATGGAGTTCATGGGCAACTCGAGCGGGCAGCCGGTGGTGCTGAACACCAACGTGTGGGCCAGCGGCGACGGCAAGAAGGAGCACCAGTTCGACCTCTGGTTCGACCCCTCCGCCGACTACCACACCTACACCATCATCTGGAACCCGACCAACATCCTGTTCAAGGTCGACGACCTCTTCATCCGCTCCTTCAAGCGCTACGCCGACCTGCCGTACCCGAGCTCCAGGCCCATGACGCTGCACGCCACGCTGTGGGACGGCAGCTACTGGGCCACCGAGAAGGGCAGGGTCGGCATCGACTGGTCCGACGCGCCCTTCGTCGTCTCCTACCGCAGCTACTACGCCAGCGCCTGCGTCAGCGGCGGCGCGTGCCGGGCCGCCGGCAGCGGCGGGTGGATGAACAGGCAGCTTGACAGCGCCGAGTGGGGCACCGTCAGGTGGGCGGAGCGCAACTTCATGCGCTACAACTACTGCCAGGATGGGTGGAGGTTCCCGCAAGGACTCCCCGCCGAGTGCGCCCGCCACTGATATGCGTCCGCCGGTTAATTCTTTGTTTTGTTGGGTATTCTTTTTTTTTCTACGGGTATATGATTCTTGCTCTTCTTTGTGGATTTGTGATTAAAAAGCAGCCCTGCAGCTAGCAACGTGTGGGCGGTTGTTGTACACCTAGCTTTTCCTAAATCAAGCATGTATTTTTTTTATCGTGCCTTTGGATACAGGCATGCAGCATATATAGTATTGTTGTGAGTCGTGAAAATTATTTTTTTTCCTAGTGATCACTGAGATGTATAAATGGTGAACTTTAAATCTTTAATGCTATTCCGAACTAGCTACGTACATGTTGTTTACGCACTTGTCATTTTAATCAGTACAAGAATGAACTATTTGCCGCTAAATGTATTTATGGACCCTTCTAAATTTTAATGTCTATGTTGAATTCAAATGTGGTTTATACCTTACCCTATATCTAGGGATGACAGCGGGTCGGATTTTGTTCGGGTATAATAATATCCGATCCGAAATTGTACTCGAGACTTGTACCCACCAAGCCAATCAGGCGAGAAACTGTACCTGTACCCGTGCCCATCGGGTATCCACCGGGTATCGGGTATCCAGTGGATATGTTATTGTAAACTAAATAACATTCAGTTAGTGTTATAATAAATACATAAAATATTTTAGTTTCCATCTAAGCACCAATACAACACGAGAATGACTATATTTGGCTACACATCGATACAATATCTCAACTCATAATTATCGCATCCAATAGATTTAAATTCGAGTACAGAGAATAAAAGCTTAATGAGTTCATGACAGTTGACATGCATAATATTGTCAATGTCTTATTGGTCTCTAGTACATTACAGTTGACTGTTAGGACAAATTAATATTCATTAATCAACAACACATGCGCCATGATAACTTGATAAATAAAAACAGCATGCAGCAACTAGCTCAAGCAACCCGTGACATGGTGTATAGTAGCAGTAGCCTGCCGCCACCAACAGCAGCCCGTGGTCGTGCCTGTGTCCATGGTGAAGTAGCAGCAACCAGCATGCAACAAAACCAGGATTGCTGTGTATTTTTTGGCTCCATTCTATTATGGTCCTTAATTTTTAGTGGATATAACACATTTAAAGATGTATATTGATATCTTGGATATCCACTGGATACCCGCGGGTAAAGTATTTTACTCATACCCGACCCGATATATTTCGGGTATCCGACCCGATAGGACCCGCGGGTGAGTTTTTCTACCCGTATCCATATCCACCGAGTACGAAACCCGCGGGTATTCATACCCACAGGTTCAACTGCCATCCCTACCTATATCAATGGTTGAGCCAAGTTGGGTTGGGGATATATCCCAAAAGTTCCCAACCTAGAGTCTGCGATGACTCTAGTAAGAAAAGAGAGATACATAGAAACATGATAATGGTAATAAGGAACATTAGAGATATATACATGCAAAAATAACCTCGTCTCTTTGTGTATACACGTACGGTAGAGACCGACACTTGTTTAGCAGTTGTGATATACATCTTGAACTATCTTTGATGACGATGTTTCATTCTATAATAGTGTACACACAAACATTGCATGCATGCATACGATCTACAAAGACACCAAGCGGTCGAGGCCCTACACTACAGTAACGCACATCCGACGGCTACTTAACCTCTGACGGCTGCCTACAAGACCGTCAGATATAATCTTATATCCGACGGCCTCTGCTGGCTCTCGGAAATAGTGTCTTATGTCCGACGGCTGTCAGAGTAGCCGTCGGACATAAGCTTACGTCCGACGACCGAATTTGCAGTCGTCGGATATAAAGTATATTAACACAGAGTAGGCCCCGCGCGCCGTTTCATTTCCACATCTCTCTGTCGCGCCCGCGCTGCCGTTGTCGCCTGCCGCCGCCAGCACCGCGCCGCCCCGCCCCGGTCACCCCGTCGCGGCCACGCTGACGCCTGTCACCCTGGCCCGAGCCGTCCTGTCCCGCCGCCCACCACCGGTGCTGCCCCGTCGCCGCCGGCCGCAGCCCCGCCCGCACCGGACCTGCCCCGCCCCGCACTCTCTAAGTGAGTATTTTTAGTATTATTTTGTATATGTTAATATTGTTTTATAGTTGCCATTTTTGTTATTAAATAATTAGTATGTTAAATATTGTTAGCGTATTATGTCCGATGGCCGAAATTTGATTATGTAATTAATTTAGTTTATTTTCGTTTACTTAGTGGTGCTTAGATAATTTAAACTTTTAATTTTTGAGGGTAATTATTATGCCCTCAAAAATAAGGTCATTTTATATGATTTGTCACTCGTGACAATGTTATGTAGTGGTGCCTATATAATTTAAACTATTAATTTCCGAGGGTAATTATTATGCCCTCGGAAATAAGGCCATTTTATATGATTTAGGGTCTTGTGAAATGATTTTCCTTGTATTAGTGTGGTTTATTAGATTAGGGGCGTGATTTACTTAACTAATCAAGTTAACATCTCGTATCTAGTATGGAGGAGGATTGTCGATGGATGTATGAAGGTTGGAAGAAAAGAGGTGCTCTATCAAGTGAGTGGGTTGCCAAGACTGATGCTTTTCTCGACCGTGCTTTTGCTTGGTCAGAGACTGGAACCGATGTTAGATGCCCTTGTAGCAAGTGTCGGAATATTTATTTCTTTGACAGAAGGACTATGTCGATAGATCTTTGCAAGAACGGTTATATGTCAGGCTATGAGGTGTGGGTGCACCACGGTGAGGACCCACCTCCTCGTATTGTATCGGAAGTTCAGTCACATGAAGAGGGGGACATAAAAATTGTGGGTCCCACCATCCGACCGGTAAAATGGTTGACATTTACTATCTCCGACGGGTGGTTGTGGCCGTCGGAGATAGCTTATGTCCAACGGCTGGCGTCGGACATTACGCTATTTTCGACCCCATATGTCCGACGACCAGAGACCGTCGGAGATAACTAAATGCCGTCAGACATAAGTTATCTCCGACGGTTTAAAGCTTATGTCTGACGGTTTGGGCTGTCGGAATTTGTTTTGTTTACTGTAGTGCTACGCATTATTCTTTTGTTTGACACAATATATATTACATTCGAGCTAGAGAAAGTGTGTCCTTCGCCAACAGAGAAAAGCTAAACTGTTTTACCATGGTTAGCCGGGTAATGTTTTCCGGCGTGAGTGAGCCATGGGCAAGAGAGAACCAAGCGCGCTGCAGTTTTTCATTTCCGCTAGTTACGGTAAAATCAACCACCAGTATAAAAAAGCTCAACGGAGACAGTTTGGAACCTAAATTTACAGGGCGAACCGTCAGTAATAGATGTCTATAGAAATCGTTCTTTCACAGGCAGTTGAGAACCACCAAGAAATCACTAGTACAAGTCGCGGCTTTTTTTCACAAGCTATGCGGCAGGTAGGAATCAAACCTACGACCTCACCCTCGTGCATTGCCTCTTCTACCACTCTATCTATTAGATACTTATATCTAGATTGCGGTTTTGTTGCCCACATATTAGAACAAACTGAGTGTAAATTGATTGTTTGAAGTTGCAAACGGATTTAAACAAAAAAAAGTTATCAAATACAAAGTTGAATAATTATTTATGTTCTACAACTTTTATTTCATTACTTTTTTCATCCGAGGATGTTTGCAAAAAAAATACATTTTAAATTTGACAAAATTAAATACATTTTTGAGAGCCCAAATGATTCCAAATGAAAATGTTGTCCACTACACGGTTTCATAACTTTTAGAGATTTACAAATTTAATTTTTGTGGTTTTTTATGCACGGTCATTTGAAAAACTAAAAAATGATTTTAAATTATTTCTACTGGCGATTTCTTAAGAAAACCGCTAGTAGAAATCGATTTTCACTAGCGGTTTCTTAAGAAACCACCAGTACAAATATGATTTCTACTATCGGTTTTCTTAAGAAAACCACAATAAAAATGCATGATTTTCACTGGCAGTTTTTAAGAAAAACACGCCAGTAGAAATATGTTTTCACTAGCGATTCCTTCAATCAGACCGACCATTTTATTTCACTGTCGTTACATAAACAATATCGTCTATAAAATTAGACACCACCGGAGGCATAGATCTTTTTTCTACTAGTGAACTCAATCTATATCTATACATTTACTAGGAGAGTGCCCGTGCGTTGCAACGGGAACATATAAAACCACGATAACCTATCTACAAATGTGTTATACTTTTATAAGAAAATGTTTCATAATCCACTTGTGATCCTACTATACATAAACTTTGTTATTTTAATCTACCTATGTCACCACTACATTGCAACAATCAGCACCATACAGACTTCTATATATGATTTTAATAATGTTATGTCAATTGCATCATGTAGACTTTATATATATAGTTAGATGTATGTGTGTTGCAACATCATACAGAATACTTAATAAAATGTTAGTGCACAACAATTATATAGAAACGAACACTATATAACTGAGGAAAAACCTTTAAATTCTAAAGTGGAAAAGGAAAGCTTGTCCACGAGTGGAGTGTGGAACCCCCTCCTATGCACATCGGGGTATGTCATAAGTGGATAAGCCAGATTGAATAATAGGAGCATATGCAAAACAAATGGAAAAGTGATAGAACGGAATTAAAGTGATACAAAATTATGCCACAACACACAAATCATCTTAACCAAAACATATTCTTGTGTGCATTAGCACTAAAGATTCAACATACCGAAAATTCTACAAAGTAGTACTGGACATTTGTTGCAGATGAATATATACCATATAATAAGTGGATTGACACACTAAATACTCAATAAGGTAGGCATCCTAACATAACTCATGTACAAGTAACTACAGATACTTATCTACACGATTTCTGTCAAAATATAACAAGCATGCTAAATGCATGTAAGGTAGAGACAGGCCTGGTTCCTGGAGATCTGGATGCCAGCCTTCAGGTCCTGCACAAAGTGTTTCAACTCGAGGTCTTAGACCTTTACATAGTAAGTAAGAATAATGTATCACTGTTCACTAATGATTTGCTTGTATCATCTTCTATAGTACATAAATGCAGCGATTCACTTGGGATAAGCATTGCTCGCACAGGAGCACCGAAAGGGTAAGTAGTAGTGATGAGCCCATCAGAGGATCCAAATCACATCACAAAAATGCACGAAAGGGTAAGCAACAGCGACACACCCATCAGCGGATCCAAATCAAAATGCAGCCGAGGGACGGGGGAAAGACGTACAATCGAAATTGCGGTGATCTAATGTCGCAGGCCACGGCTTCAAGATTTGAGAAACCTCCAACTCCGACGGGCTGGGCTGGGTGCCAGGGTTCTTAGTGGCCAGCAAGCATAGTAGTCGAGGTTGATGCTCCTGAGGGCCTCCTGGTGGCAATCCATAGAAAACATTTAACTCATCAGAGCTTGTGCACATAGAAAATGACTCACATTTTATTATTAAAAGACAAACTTCTAAATCCCCCAAATCCCAGGAACAAAACAAGGTTGTACACTTTTGGGTCACCTTGTCCTCAACATTGATTTTATGTTAATCAATCACAAACGAAGAACCTAGACAACAGCTCCTAGCCCTTGTTTTGGTTTGATTCAGAGAATTAAATGAACTAAATTCAAAAGAGCAAATTAATAGATTGCAGACCACCATTGGGTGTAGTAAATTGCTCCCCTATTTTTTCATCAAATCTATGGTTACACTCTGTTTTTGCCAGCGGAAGGTGAATATTCTTCTATTGTTGATAATCATCAATTAAAATGCAGAATAGTGTAGCACCACTCATGAATTTTTATTTTGAGGAAGCGGCGAGAGACTGTGCAGCTATGTAGTCACTTGTTTCTGTAGTAGAAAACAAAAGAAACTGCGGTCGTAGTAGGAGGCTGAAACGGGGGACCGACGACAATTGAGATGGTCCCGCGCTTCCCGCTGCTGACTGAGACTACACCGTCCTATTTGGTGGTGGTGGCGGCACTCGGGGGCACCACAGGCAAGCCCACTCGGAGTCGTTCATCCGCTTCTTCGACGCAGATCTACTCGACCTGGACGGATGATGCGCTGCGCACTGAGCCGTCCGGCCGAGAGCTAACGTGCAAGCAGCCAGCCTTTGCTCTCGACCCTCACAAAACCCTAACACACAAAAACCCCTGAGTAGATAAATCATGGTGGAAGGTGGTCACTAATACCTTTACGAAGCGACGAGATGCGCCTGCGCAACACACTGGGAGGGAGGCATTCGACCGAGGACTGCAAACGTCCTCGCCATCGTGGACTTGGACACCGTCGTCTCCCCTTCTTTCTTCCTAACTGGTTCCTCGTGTAAATCCTAGAATCGGGGTATGGGCGGCGGGGACTGGCGTCTGCAGACGGCGGCGACAGTGGAGGAGAGCTCGGGCGCGATGATTTCGACGCGACCGGGGTGCGACGGTTTCAGGGGCGCATGATGGCTTCGGGGTTGGTGGGCGGGATCGGGGAGCAGTACTGGTGGGCGAGATCGACAGCTTAGATCGCACAACGCCAGAACATACGGCTAAGATTGTATATCGGCAGAACGACAGGCTACCCTTACTGTCTTAATAAGTAGTAGAGATTGTGAATCAAGTTGTTTGGCTTTCAGTCCCTTACTGAGAAAAGGAAAGGAAAGGCAAAAATCAAGGGAGGGTTATAGTGATTTCGTAGATACCAGATGTTTTGGCCATTAGTTTACTGAGTTGTGCCTTCCTGCCTGTCCATTTTCATATATATATAAAAATGCTCTTGATTTTAGGTGGAAAGGTTCTCTTCACCAGTATTTTGTGAAATTTCTCCATTACTTTTTAGGGGTATAACTACACAAAAAGTCTACCTTCCGAAGCATGTAGGAGGTTTCTGTATGATAATACATATCTCTATGCTAAGCAAGCTAGCACACAATCTATATACACATTCTAGATTAAAACACCAGAAACCTGAGTTCACAGAAATTTGAGATATGCACTTATTAACAATACCTAAATACTCAAATGAGACTATGCCAAAACGGTGAAAATAACCCAAGCTAAGCTGCAGTCTAGAACACCAGTTATTTTTACCTTTTATACATGCGTAACTTTAAAAGTTACCTCGCTTATTTTTACCACCAAAGCATAAACAATTCAGCAACCTGACAATGTAGATAAAAAAGCAGACTATAGATAAATTTTGACATTTAAATCACATGTCAATACAGTTTGCTATTGTTGAAAAGTCAGGTTCCAGTAATAGTAAATCATCACAATTCAGAAAGTTGGTAAGGTACAGATAAAAAATTCAGGAATCAACTAATAAAAGATAAAAAGAGCTGCTAATATGACTGCCAAGCCATAATTTACATAATGAAGTATTCTGAACATGGCAACTGTATACACAGTAAAAGCTAAAGGACAAAGAACCAAATAAACTTTTGCTATGTATGAACCTAAAATTAAGTGACATTACAGGGAACCTACATACTATAGTATATATGGTTGTACAAAGTAAGTGAATGAGAATATAGTGCACTTGCAATAATAACACAACCCTGGAAATGTAAATGACAGGTCCAAATATAGAGCACTTTGCTACTGACACAAACATGAAACTATCTAATTGTATAAACCACTTGGAAATGTAATTGACAGGTCCAAATATAGAACATTGTGCTACTGACACAAAAATGAAACTATCTAATCGTATAAACTACCTGGAAATGTAAATGACATGTCCAAATATAGAGCACTGTGCTATTGACACAAACATGAAACTATAAAATAGAAAAAAATGGCTATAAAATTATAAAACAGAAGGGGCAATTGTTGTTTGCTTGACAGCTTAAGAGGAATGAAGAAGGTAGAAGTTTCTTCCATCTAGGGCTAGTTTTTCCAAATTGGGTGTTGGGTCAGTGGGTTGCCCTAGAAAAACCTGCATCTAGATTTCACGTACACATTTCCACCAATCATGTCATATGATCTAAATTACCAAACAGTAGATACTGGGTAAATAAAGCCTCATTTGACACAGTTAAGCTTCGTCATGAGCAGTTTTCTTAGTGAAGCTTATCAGTTTTGGAAAAAAATTGACAAAACAACTTTACCAATAGCTTCATACATGACAGAGGGGAATAAATGAGAGTTGTGCAAAGCTACATTTTTCAGCTTCACCTCTCCCATCTTCCTTTGTGATCCTCATTCCTTTGTGAGAGGATAAAAAAGAAGCTCCAGCAATGAAGCCATTAACCTTGGGCATAGAGCCAGCATCTCTATTGAACTGTGTTGAGGACCTATAAATTTGCTTCAATTTAGTATACATAGAAGAAATATATGTGAGTTGAGCACAGATCACCTATCCTTCATGCAAATCAAAACTCTTCCAACTTCTTCTTTTGCCTTTGATTCAAGAACAGTCCTTCCATCCTTCTCCAGCTTCATAAGCAGTACTTTCTCAGTTGGTTCATCGAGATTGAAAGCTGACAATACACTGCAACATATCAAAACCACGACTTGTTACACCGAAGTGGGCATGTTTTCTTGAGTGCAAATAAATAGTCATAGCAATCTACCAATCTAGCAAGTGAATTGTTATGACACAAGATCTATAGAACAATAAACAATACAAAAGGGGTCATAGTTCACATTTTAGGAGTTTTAGCCTTTGACAGTGGCGCACAAGGAGGGCAAGATACTTTGGGGCAGATCACAACATTAGCAAACAATAGCTCACATATGCACGTTCATTGATATGTAGATGACAAAAAACAATGGATGTGTTTAACTGTGAACATATACTGCACAACATACATCATGCTGCATATAAAGGACCCTTAGTGGCCAGATCACAACAATTACCAGGTAAGCTTCATGGTTAGCAACAATCCTCCTGATGATAGTACTTGTAGTCATATCCAAGGGACTCTCCAGTCGAGGTTAAATACCCATAGCCATTGTATTAGCAAATAACCAAGTATTGTTATTGTACCCCCTTGTTGTTGACAGCAGTAGCCATATCAGAACTCAATCCCATTCAAGAAGACAAGCAACTCTACCAGACAAGACACTGACTGTTCAACCACGGTACGGGGATTATGTTCTTTGACAGCCTTTTTAAGTCCAAAAGAAACATGTACCTCAATTCAATTATTCAGGGGCTGGATTGTATATAATGCAAGACTAAGCAGTGTGGATTTCGATGCCAGTCCCAGGCAACAAACAAGTTGGTTAGATCAAAGAAATCTACAACGCCCAACGAATCCACTAAATATCATCTATGTTTCCAAATCAAACAAGCATACAACAGAAAGGTTCTCTCTGTCTCATATGCTGTTGTCACTCCAATACCAGTCTACCAAACTAAACCTCAGAAAAACGAAGTCAAGACAGCAGAGCAATATCTGACCCCAAAACAATTGGAGCGAAAAGAAAATAAGACATGATCCGAGAGTAGCCCTTTGCCAATCAGTAGTCAGACAGTGCAAAAAATGTTGTTCTAAAAAATAATAAATGGGAGAGGGAAAAGAGACAGACCATTCACAAGCTTGTAGCTAAGGTAATGAGCTCCATCTGATTGGGAGCACCCTCCTTTTCCTCCAGCATGAGAATCCGCCTTCTACAAGAAGAGGTCTACCACACCGAATCTCTGAAAACAGAGTCAAGATAGCAGAGAAATTTCTGCCCCAAAACAATTGGAATGTAGGGGAAAATGAACATGAACAGAGTAGCACTTTGGCAATTACTCGTCAGACATTGTTGAATATTGCACATCTAAGATTGAAACAACACATAATCACAAGGTCACATGTATACCAGAGACAACACCCTTTCTCACCAGCAACACAGATTACTCAATATTAGTACCCTTCATAACCATAACCTGTTCGAAGCTACTTTGGCAGCCGAATGTTGGGAGAAACGTAATTTTGAATTTTTGACATAGCAACATAAAGCAATGTACAAGCATATGGATGTAGCAGGACAATCACAATGAAATAAATCAAATAATTAATGAGTTCCTCTTGCTCAGGAATCAAGGAATGGGATTAGTAAAAATAATGGTTAAAATGCCTTGTGTTCTCCAGAAATCAATTGTGTGGCCTAACTATCCATTAAGGTACATCCTGCCAAGTGCCAACTGTTTTCTGCCTAACCAATAAACATGCGTCAGGTTAAATAATCATCACTCAGAGTAACTGGCAATAATAGCGCTATCTTACACAACATGGGTTTGTAGTTGTATTTACTGGAGTAGCAAAAGAACATTGTCCACCTTCTACAGTATATGTAGTTTACTAATATTGAGCCCCAACACCAACCAAACTACATAGTTGAAAGCATCAGGAGACTATCATCGCACAAATTGTACTGCCAGTTAACTCTTACATTCACATAAAAATATATTGAAATTGCAACGCTCAAATACATGCATCCTAGCCAACATCTCCTAAACACATATAGCTAACAGCAATCCATCGCATCAAAATAACTCGTTCACCATGCCAATCCGATCCAAACCAATCAGGAAACTAAAATGTAACTATCACATGGGAGGGGAGGTCGGGGATTCGCTTACCCTTGCTGGCGCTGATGAGGAAGTAACCATCGGGTGTGACGGAGCTGTAGAAGAGATCCACCACCGGCCATGAGTGATCGTGGCACACCAGCGGGATCACCACCTTCTTCTTCTCCAGTGAGATACTCATACTAATGTTACAAAAAAGGCAGACAAGCCACAACACCCACTTGTGCACTTAATTGTCATTTTCTTAACTGAAATGATGCATTGGTACTAAACAATTTAAAACCTAAGTTGTTCCATATTCGAAACTGAATACAATAATGGCCCGTAGGTTCAGATTTCTATTCAAAACTGTAGTAAGACCACATAGCACTTGCCTATCTTACACAGGGTATGAATGATATCTCTAGAAAAAAAGCCACACAAGTCGAAAGCAGCTAGCTAGCTAGTGATCTGTCAGCAGCACATTGCACTGGTTCACATGAGGTGCTCAACTGCTCATGAGATGGAGGACGGATTAGCGCTTGTATAATTGTATTTTATACATGGCCAAATAAAAATTTCAAGTATAGTGTATAACATGGCTAGATACAAAGTTAGTTGAGCCTAACTACCTCATCGGTACACGCATGGACACATTGGTGCAGGATATGAATTGTGTCACCTCTTTATGACTCTCTGCAATCAAATCAATGATTATTCAGGTGAGAATGAAGCATCTAAACACATACATTTATACGTAAGTACGTACATACATGCATGCATTCAGGCTATAGTAACTTGTAACCAAGCATTGCCAGTTGTTGGTTTCGATCCATTGGATGAGTATCAGTGGCCTGGCTAACAAAGAGCTATAGCAGTCACCACTCTGCCTACATAACAAGAGAAGAGTTAAGTACAATAGTTTTAAAACGCATTGATCTAGAGAACCATATATTTAATAGTGATCAATAAACATGGAGCAACCTACTGCTACTTTGTCACTTAATAAGCAACCCACATGGCAAGGACTTACTATGAGGACATTCACCTGGGCCCCAAGAACCCAGCAATCCACATTCAACAACCATTCACTAACTTCCTAAACAAAAAAATGGTTACATTATGTATGTAATGAAGGTGGCTGTTGACATGTGTGACTTTTTATATGGATAGATTCAAAACAAAAATACAACATATATTTAGAGAGCTATTGGAGAACTCACAGTTTTTTACTACCAAAGTTATTTAGCAACTCCTTAAATATGTGAATTAGAGAGTTAAAATTTATATAACTACTGGAGTTGCTCTAATAGATATGACCCAAGTAGGTATGATTTAGTTTCTCAAAAACTCCAACCATTTTTAGTATCCCATCTAGTATGATATGCTTTGCAAACACAAATCAAGCCTGTTCATCCCAGTAAACAGAAAAATGAAGCATGGAAACATCAAATCATGTAATAAGAACACATATCTTGTTTCAGGCATCAAGTTGTACCTTGAATCTGCACTAATCATTTTAGTTGGCATCTTTGTATCATGTGGTATGTCAGTCTTTTACTTTGGCATTGTAAGATTGTAGGCCTATGATTGGTAAAACAGCAGCTGAGCAACCCCATCTGATGAGCTGCTTTGATGAATCCAATGCCCAAGGGAATGGGATTGCTCAGCTGCTGTTGAATCATAATATCACCAAATAAAAGGAACATAGAACAAACCAGGAGGCTGGATGAAGATCATGCAGGCTGGCATCCAAATTCAAAGCCAAGTTATCAGTCAATAATCTGATCTTGTCCTTCAAAGCCAACAAATTTGATCCATGGCTCTAAAAACATATCAGCGTGTCATCGCAGAGTCAGAGCATAAGCGACATCGCTCCCCGTGGCCAGCACCCTCCATAGTAAGACCAACTCCATCCACCCACTTGTCCCAAGATCAATCATGATGGATTTCACTTGTTGTGGGCAAAGAACAAAGTTGAGAAAATGAACCTACAATAGGTGAACAAAATATTTGTTAAAAACACGATACCATTCACAAAATATAGCAATTGCCAGTAGCCTATCTTATTACAAAACTTCTAATTCACACATACATTCAAAATTGAAGTGTCCTTGGTTTCTAGCCTATCCTCAATAACCATCTCAATGTTCCCGAAAATGGACATAAAGGAGTGCAATGCAGGTGGAGTACTTGCACGGTAGAACTATGTTCAATACTAATGGCAAACGTCAAACTTAAAATAAGATCAAATCCATCGGATTCTGATATGATACAGTCAACTAATTCATCTTGTGTACGGTGACACCCTTTTTTCTTTAATCTAGGGAACTGAACAACCAACTTATAAGCAAAAGATCAAAGCAATGTCATTTCATGGTATTAAAAATGGGGTTAAGATGAAAAAGCATGTTATACGGTGATGTAATAAATGGATAGAGTTTATTTGGTGTAACAATTTTCAGAACATCAAGTAGGACAGATGCAATCTGGAAGTGTCTACCCATTTCCTCCCTTCATCACTCAACAAAAAGTAAGTCAATGTAGTATAGTATGATAATTTGTAATATTGCTAATACAGCTAAACAATAACCATTCTTACAGTTTCCTTTTTCATCATTTTTATGTAGATATTTTCTACAGTATTGGTAATAGAAAAATTGTATTTCCATTGCATTAGTTCTAGGAAGCTTGCTCTTTGTCTCTTGTTCATCCTACCAGACAAAAAGGGGCAAACATCAACAAACCAACTATAGTTTATTTTTGGTTAGATGGCAGAAAGAGTATTTGACAATTGACATAACGATGCGGTTAAGTCTTTAGTAATGGACAATGCACATTGATTGTCAAACATATCCTGTAAAATCACTTATTTGGTGCAAGCGTGCAACCAAACTATTAAGAGCATCCAATCTAGATCCAACCATTAAGCATACCTTTTCCAATCTATGCAATAGGTATGTTTTGAATTGTTGAACACCATGTCCACTTGAGTTTGTGTCCATAGCATGAATGTTCTCCAGGGAGCAGCGACCAACAAATCAAAACAACATAAGGTAACTGGATGTGGTGATGATTTTTGGGACAAGAAAATAGATTAAGTTGCGGAATAATATATAAAGAAGCTCGATGAGAGGACTTAAATATCAATGGTATTGAAGAAATTGAAGGCGATAAATGGACAATCCTCACCCTCACCTGCCCCTACTCTGATCCAAGCATATCCCCTGACACCGAGGAGGGCACCATGATCCATGTAGTAGCCTCCTAGCCAGCCTTGGCGATGGCGCAACTACATCTCCCACCGGTTCCGCAGCAGCTTTATTCGCGGGATCGACAGCTTCAACAGCGCCTTGCAATAGTGGGGGAAAGTATAAGGATGACCAACAACAACAAACAAGATTAGAGTACAGAAGAATACATATGGGGCATTTTGTAGAGCAACAAGGCATTAGGTATAGTTCATATTACACACCTCTCATTGTCTCCCTTGTTCTTTTGGAGCAAATTCATCAAGCACCAACAACACATAAATTCCAATGCGAACCATAAACCACAATGATCATACATTAATTCAATACTAAAGCAACAAATTAAAAAGAACCCAAATTCGCTGCAAGCTGTGAAACTCTAACTTTGAGCGCGGCTAGGTCAGTGCTGGAGACATGACATCCTCTAATCTAGTGTTTTGCTAAAGCTTATCTATGCTTTTGGGGTTATTTTTAAATCTATTTTTAAATCTTAGGGTAAGAACTTCTGTACTTATGACAAGTCAATTGGGCAGACGGTTTAAACCGATTGTTCGGATCAGTTTGTTCGGTGTTTAAAAACTCCAGTTTGCCCAAAACGACAAACGATGAAAAACAATACCTGTGTCTGTGTTAGTGTGGCATGCCACCATCATAATTCAAACATATTACATAGCTGAAACCACAATAATAGTTTGAGAGTATATATGTTTAATGACATAGTATTATGTTTGCACCTATGTGACAGCCAATGTGAAAGCAATATAAGTAGCAACTGATTAATACAAACTATACATGTAGAGTTAATTGAAGTACAATTATAAGTGCGTATGAGGACCTTTGCAAGAACGACATGTGCATTAAAAACAATTATATGATATAAGCATAGTTATGGCATTTGAGAATAGGGAGTTAGGGACAAGCAAAGTAACGTTCACGATAGTTAGATCGGTGTTGAAAAACTTCAGTTTGCCCAAAACGACAAGGGATGAAAATAAACACATGTGTCTGTGTGGGTGTAGCATGGCGCCTCAGATTGCGGGCTCAGAAGAAGGAAGTTCCACTTGAGGGTATAACAGCATGAATGATTAGAGGAAACACCTGGTTGGCTCAGAAGAAGGAAGTAGATTTATCCTCTTCCATCATGTGTCATGAGCATTTCATTGTTTGGTGAAGCAGCAGCATCGAAAATCTAGAAAAACAATCGCGGACCTGGTGCAGCAGATCAAATCATGACGCTGAGACATTGCAGATGGAATTAATGCGACTGTAGGGTCCATGCCAAAATAAGGACCATTGTTACCTTGCAGCGTCCGGCGTGGGCGTTCGCGATGGCCGAGAAGCCGACGACGTCGCGGTGGCCCGGTGAGGCGACCTCAAAGCCGGTGCTGGTCAGGTAGAGGGAGAGTGGCGTGAGCATGAGGGTGCCAGAATCAGAGGTGGGGAAGTCCGAGAAGGGCAGTACGAACTCCTCACCCATGGGGGTTCAACTTGGAGATGAGTGATGCGTGTAGTTTGTTTTGGAGTGTGGTGGTGGATCATGGCCGTGGCATCCGGTCGTCTGTTCCGGCGAGCTTCGGGGCGGGCCGGCGGGGGCGACGTTTGGGGCTGGCGCGTTGACACCTGGGCCGGTGCGCCGTTGGCGACGGTGAAATCGGGGCTAGGGCGTCGACGGCGGAGGTGGCGAGATCGGGGCTAGGGTTGCTGGGGGATCGCGGCTAGGGGTTGCAGCCTTGCGGGGATCGGGGCTAGGGGTTGCGGCCTTGCGGTGGGATCGGGGCGTTGGTTTGGACGTGCGGGATCGTTCTGGGCGAATCGGACGACTTAGATTGCATAACGGTACAACAGACGGCTGAGATTGCGTAACGGCAGAACGGCAGAACGGTAGGAGGCAGACTACCCTTACAGTCTTAATAAGTAGTAAAGATATATTCCACTAGTTTAAATTTCGCAAAACTCACCCAACCAATTCACTCCACACCCATAGCCTCCCCTAAATCCACCAAGCGAATTGCACCCACACATAATACACCATCAAAACCAACGGCTTAAATCGTTGGATAACTCTACTCTCGCTTACCCGCTCAAATCTAAGGTCCAATGTTATTTGGATAATCGTTCCTCTCTCATCTCTCACACATCCCTGCCCTCCCCTCCGGCCCTCCCCCTGCGATCCCCCACCGCTGCACTAGGGATGGCAACCAGGATTTCTCCGTTGGGGAATAGCTCCGCATCCCAGTCCCGGCCACGAAAAATTTCCTCCATGGGGATCCACACGAACGCTTATGGGGGCATTTTCCCATCCATGTTCCCTACAGGGATAAATCCTCGACGGGGATTCCCATCCCCGCTTAAATTATAATTAGTATGTAAGTCTTTTTTATTAATGCAAAATACTATTGCTTATACACATTGCCATATGTAATAAATAATTATGTATATATCAAAATGAACACATTTGTATAATGAGTGATCTCTTGACAAGGTAATTATTTTTTTTATCAATAACTATTTCATGAAAACAACGTCACGTGCAAATCTAATAGGTCCTTGCGGAGAATGAGGATGGGAAATTCTTCCTCGTCTTCGTCTATGTTAACCTGTTAGCGTAAATTTTCCCCTTTACATCGCTATGGTGAAGAAACTTCTTCATTCCTATTCCCTAATGGAGGAATTCCCCACGGAAAAATGGGGATTGGGGCCATTGCCATCTCTAGCCACCGTTGGCGGCCCGTCCCCCTCCTCCTCAGCATCATAACATTAGCAAGGATACAGACTAGTTAGTTATTAATGGTGCAGATTGACGGTTTCCGATGGGCGATTCAGTAGTACCGACATTCGAGTGAACTTGGAAATGGGACGGAACCAATGTAGAAATAAAATTTAGAATAACAAGATTCTATCTTAGTCTAAGCATGGCTACTAATATTGACTTAATACAGAAAAAAAATTATGTGATGATACGAGTTTAAAGATGTCATCTATGTATAATAGTTAATCTCTACTCTTTTAAAGCACAAGTTTCATGTGTCGTGCGTCATGTCACTACCTCAAAAACATATCTAGGCAAAAAATAATATTCCCTACCTAGTCTACCACTACACCACCCACACATTTGTGTTTATATTACGTTTTTTGTTCCCCACATATTATAACAAACCGAGTATAAATTGATTATTTGAGGCTCTAAATGAATTCCAATGAAAAACTTGTCAACTACAAAGCTACATAACTTTTCAAGATATACAATTTTTATTTTGGTAGTTTCATCATCTGAGGTCGTTTACAAAATTTGATTTTCAAATTTGAAAATTTTAAACGTATTTTTCTAGGACAAAATGATTTGAATCGAAACGTTGTCAACTACAAAATTTCATAACTTTTCATGACCTACAACTTTTATTTTGGTGTTTTTCATGTGAGGTGGTTTAAAAAAAATCAAATTTTAATTTTGTTCCAAAGGTTGAAGGCAGTGACGTGTTTATATATATGTCACTAATGTGTATGTATTAGTAACATATATTGAAATACATGTCACAAAACATATATAATGTTTGAAGCCAGTGACATGTTTATATATACATGTCAATAAACAGATCATAGTACATACAAGTAAAATAAAAGACGTCACTGAGTTATTACCACATTTTGCTAGGGTGAGAGGCGGCCATACGTGCGATTCTAGATCTACCGCCGACGAGCCAATCTAGGGTTTGAACAAAGCCCTAGGAAATGAAAGAATGGTTGTATGTTGTGCAGTGGAAAGAAAATGGTCCATGGAAGGCTAAGAACTATGGGGCGATCCTTTTTTAGCCTGCTGCAAAAGACCAAGCATCGCAGAGCCTTTTATTGATAATAAGCCAATACGGGAAGCTGAAGCAACATGAATTTTTAGAATTTGGAGCACCAGCGTGGAGGAATGGCTGAGTCCTAAACAATAAGATGTTGAGTTTATAGACCTAGGGTTGCACGATAGAGTTATGGAGTTAAACCAAAAGGGAAAGGATTTAATTAGAACATAGTACAAATCTTAAAAGTCAAGATTCAAGGCATGAATCTAATCTATATGACCCAATAACTTAGCCAAATAAGACTCGAGGGCTACAATTAGAGATTTGTACCAAGAGTATACATGACCAACTTAGCGAAGCAGACCATGATAGAACACTTCATGGGTTCGACCATGAAGCTTAAGGAACCGACCCACATGTCAACGAGATATTTTACCCAAAAGGAAGCTCGAGAGAGATAGGATGGTAAAGATCCTACTAAGTTAGAAGATTTTTTCACGAATGCGTAGGAGAGGTGTGCATCATTATATCAATAAGAAATGGAAGGTCGAAAATAGACCAATACAGACTGAAAAGAAAGCCCCCTTACAAAGGCCAAAAACAAAAGTACACATAGTAGTCTATAGCACAACTAAAAAGGTTATCAACTATTGAAGGCTAGGAATGGGGTTGTTAGGATGTCTAGGTTCTTAGCCCCAACCAACTCCCAAATTTCCCTGTCTTCCGTAGCTCTTCTAATGGCTACTTCCATGTTTGGGGTGAACTTTCTAAAAACCAGTGTTATCCTTAACGCTAAACGGTAAACAATCGGTCATCCTCTGTTTAGCGTTTAATTGGACTACACAGGCATTTCAACAGACTAAAACGAATTATATGGGATTAAACGAATTAAACCGCATTAATGGCCAACACAGTTAGCTACTAAGTAGTGTTTAAACGGCATGTAAACGGTCTAAATGACCGTTTAGGATAACACTGCTTAAAACACAATCATTTCTATATGATTCCAAAGTATCCAAACCAAAGAATAATAAGAGAATTTAGACCTTTTTTTGGCAACTCCTTGCAACTGATCACTGGAAATTTTCCACCACTGGATTCTCCTAGCTCCATCTAATTCCCCCGGAAGGCTAAAGTCCATCAAACACATGGTACCATCGCACATTGCAGTTGCCACATTGCAGGGGTGGGAGTTGAACTGGAGATGAATGATTTAAGTCTGAGATCCACCAAGAAAGTTATGAAAGCCCTAAATGTCATCGTTCAGTTGGATGGAATTTACAAGGTTAGAAGATAAGATTGATATCTATGTAAATATGGTAGAACCCGATTGATAAGCAGGAAAATCTTCTACCGATAAGGATAGGATCCCTAATAGGTTGGGATAGGCTTGCTCTTGGTTCGTTGTTGTTCATACCTTGTATTCGACATTGATTCATATCATGTAATTGACCTAAACATGTAATTGTCCCCCTCCTTGGACTATAAAAGAAGGGATAGGGCATTCCAAGAGGGTAGATCATTTAATCATATTGCATAGGTAATAGCCACCACCACATACAAGTCATAGGGTATTATCTCACATTGAGAGCGTGAACCTGTATACATTAATTCAATTCTTAGTCTCACGATCTACCCCATGAATTCACTGCTGAACATCTCGACATATATCAATACCAGTTGTTAGTGCTCTTGTTGGCTTGTGGTATTGTGTAAATTGTGTACACATTTATCTCATATACTTGAAATATAAAGATCGAGGAATATGGACCCCCTAGCCATCCATGCCACTTGATATATTATCAATACCCATGTTAGCTATTAGATGTTGTTGCAACCAACCTATGTAAGTACCATTATGCGAATGTGTAATCTAGGACTCGAGCTTCCTCGAGTTTTTAAAATGTACTAATTCTTATGTTGCTCGATATATGGAGTCACCAAAGAAAGACTATTATAATATTGTGTAATGCTCTTTAAATGGAAAATTATCATTAGTTTGTATCTCTTTTCTTCCATGTGATCATTTTTCTGCTAGTCTCCCCTCGTGGCATGATAACAAAATGCCAATTAGCTTAAGTTTATTGATATAGTCAACACAGAACTCAATCACCTCTTCTTTCATGTAACCCTTAGCAATGCATCCTTCAGGGATATTACATTTGTGGACATACTTCTTTAGAATTTCCCTATACCTCACAAATGGGAATGTATTATGTAGAAAGATATGTTCGAGGATGCCAATCTCTTTGACAATATAAACCATGAGATGTGCCTTAATATCAAAGAATGATGGAAGAATACTTAGCTCACAACTGACCAGACATTGCATAATGTCGTTCTGTAATCTATCTAAACTACATGGCTTGATTACCTTATATGATAGAACATGTAGGAAATTGCATAGCTTTGTGATTGTTTTCAATACTGTTTTGAAGGACACCCCTAAACACAACCGAAAACAATTGCATCATTAACATGTTATAGTCATGAGACTTTATGTGCACAAATTTCTTCTACTTCATATATATGAGTCTTTTTCCATTAGAGGAGTAGCTAGCTATAACTTAAATACCATTCAAGCATTTAAACATGATGTCCTTCTCTATTTTGTTTAGATGTAGCTAGCGAGACCTAGTTAATGTTGTACTTTATCCCTCTCTTTTGGGTGCAAAGACTCTCGTTTATTCTTACCTTTCAAGTTCTCTTGTGATTCTAGTGTATCTTTATTCTTTCCATATGTTCCTAGGAAACCAAGCAGGTTCATAAAAATATTCTTTGTGAGGTGCATCATGTTAATATTGCATGGTGGACGTCTAATACTTTCTTGTAAGGTATATACCAAAATATTAACTTCTTCCATGTTGGTGCCTTTTCATCTTCACTTGGAATAGGTTGACCATTAGATCCATTTGTAAAGACTACACTTAAGTATTTTACCATCTGGAATACAAGATTGCTATTTTGATGAGTTGGATGTGCGTGATAATCTGCTTACCCATTCCAATGTTGAACCTTTTTTTACTGGTGTTTAGCCACAAGATATCAATGTTGGCCCATGTAAACAACTTTTTCTATAGTGACATAGATACATATTGTTTGTCTTATCTAAACAATGGGTGTGGGCCCTAAATTCCTTGCTAGATTGTAACCTGATAGGTTTGAAAGTGCATGCTAGACGTTGACGGTTATAAACAACAAAGCATGTAGGTCAAAACTCTCATTTTGGTGCTCGTCCCACATAAATACAGCTTTAGACTAGAACTAGAAAATTTCATCGACTAGTGGTTTTAGGTACACATCGATGTCACTGCCACATTGCTTTGGGTCTTGATAAGTGTTGGCATCACAGTGAACTTCTACTTTAAACGTAACTAAGAAGGTAGTTTGTACATATATAGAGTCATAAAACAAGTCTACGGTCGTTGATCTACTCACCAAAAAGGTTCATGCCATTAGTGATTAAACCAAACCTTATATTCCTCGCATTCTCTTCAAACTCCGGGAATGTTCTATTGACCTTATGCCTTTACAAATTAAACCATCAATATGGTTTCCTCAACATAGCATATTCTACCTTATGCCCTTCTTTGTACCACCACATCATTTTTGCATCATCTTTGTTACGACACAAACGCTTGAAACGTGGTATTGTATATGTGTCTAGATTCATTATTACCCATTTGAATATATACATAAAAGGCAAGAGCTAAAACGAGTACGATTTTGCGATAGAGGACTTATATAAACTTTTAAAGTTATTAAGGGCCGGTTTGGTGACAAATGAGGCCCTGTTTGGGAACAAAGTTTTTGAAAACCACAGTTTTTGAAATACTACAGTATACTTTAGTCATGACAATACCGCAGTTTACAATACCACAATTTTGAAAACTGAGGTCCAGACCTAAGTTTAGAATACCTTAAAACAACTACAGTATTTGCAATACTTTACTTTTGAAAACAGAGATTTTAGTCAGCTTGCCAAACACCATTCTGTATATAATACTGCAGTATTTGATAATATTGTAGTATTCTTCCAAAACTATGAAGAAACCTCACTCCCAAACACCCCCTGATTTGGAGGGATTCATAGGGGGAGAAAATCTCTTGCTATTCAATTGAACAGCAAGGGTTGCTCATCTATGGATCCTTACAAATCCCTTGTCAATAGACCAGCTCTAAATATTTTAAATAGGTCAAGTCCATAAAATAGTGAAAATGTAGCTTCGTCGTTATACTCGATTGCGCCAACCCCAATAATGCATTAGTCCCGCAGGTATATATATTATATAGTACTTAATAATCACGAACCAGCTCCGGCCTGCGCAGGTTCTATATATACATGTGCTGTCCACTAATAATACCAGTTGTTGGGCATTGTTGATACAACGAACGAACTCAGATCGAGATGACACGGATCGGAGAGACGACGGTAGAGCATCGTCGCCCTGTTCCCCATTAGATTGACGCTTTAGCCAAAGTCTGCCGCCTCTCTTCGCTGGAGGCTGGAGAGACCGCTGCCTTTTGCGGTATCCTCATGTGCTTTTGCATTATACCCTTGACAGGAACGTCTGTCCTGTCGCTGTCCTTGGCTTCCGTCTTCAACGCGCTAATCACCAGCTGCCTGCACTGCACCTACACGACATCGCATGTGTTCCAGTCGCGGCCGGCCGGAGCTAGCTAGAACTAGAACTGCCAAACCAACAACATTTTTTTTTGTGCCGTCGCGGTTCGAGGCGCCGCACACGTACGCGTCCACCGCCACCGCCACCGCCGGGCGGGCTACCTGCTCATCATCATCTGCATGTGCATATGAATGAGAATGTCCACCACCGGCGGCGGACGACGCTCGCGAGAGAGTAGGAGCGGTAATGTATCAGGATCTAAATGACTTTTAATAAACTGATAGAATTATAAATAAATTTTAGTTAAAAATAAATAGAAATAAGGTTCGATCATAATTCGATCTAATATTTAAATCTTATAATATAAAATTTAGAGTCTATTAAAAGAACGACGTCGACCGCTGAACGCGCGCCCGTGCATGAACGCGGCCCCGAGAATCGTTCTGCGCCTTGCTTATTCTACTCTTCCTAGTACAAGCAAGCCTTGTGTGATTGGAGTTCATAATCATCGTTCTCCCTGCGTCGCTGGATCCATCTCGTTCAGACAATCATATCCAAATGCATAGGAGGTGAGCAACTAGGGTCGTCATGTTTGAATACATATATATGTTCTGTATTTGTAATGATTTTACCTAGTTGTTATATGCTTAAAGAATGGCAGTGGGCCGGGACGTACTAGTACAAAGGAGCTCTATAGTGACGGTTCTAAACCTATTTTTATTAGCGTTTCTTAGAACCGTCGGTACTAGGGGCCAGTAAAAATCATCATTTTTACAGGCGGATAACCGAGGACCGCCAGTGGAAATCGATTTCCACTGGCGGTTGAGTTAAGAAAACCGTCAGTGGAAATCGATTTCCACTGGCGATCGACGTAATAAATCCGCTAGTAAAAATTATTTTAAAAAATATTAAACAGGATTTTTAAAACAACAAAAAAATTATTTAAGGAGAGGACCCCACCACCCGCCATTTTAAAAAATATTAAACAGGATTTTTAAAACAACAAAAAAATTATTTAAGGAAGTCGCAAGTCACGACATTTTTCGCGCGCTACGCGGTTGTTAATAATCGAACCGTCGACCTCACCCTCGCGCGTACTCTCCACTACCACTCCGTCTATGGCATGCATTGTGTCTAGTTTGTAGTTGTTTTATCCACATATTATAACCATTTGAGTGTAAATTGCTTATTTGAGACTCTAAACGAATTCAAATAAAAAAGTTGTCAACTACAAAATTGAATAACTTTTGAAGTTCTACAACTTTTGTTTTGACACTTTTTTCATCCGAGGTAGTTTGCAAAATATGAATTTTAAATTTGACATACTTAGATTCATTTTTTTAGAACCGAAACGAGTTCAAATAAAAAAGTTATCAACTATAAAGTTTCATAACTTTTAGAGATCTGTAACTTTTATTTTGGTGGTTTTGTCATACGAGGTTGTTTGAAAAACTCGAAAAATTAAGGATAAAAATGATTTCTAGTGGTGGTTCCTTAAGAAAACCGCCACTAGAAATCGATTTCTACAGGCGGTTCCTTAAGAAATCCGCCACTAGAAATCATGGATTTTTACAGGCGGTTTTCTTAAGGAACCGCCACTAAAAATAGCACAGTCGGTTGATAAACGAATCCATCTGTAAAAATATATCGTCCCGCAGGCTTTGAGCCTTTTTCTACTAGTGACGGGTTCGAATGAGATACCCGCGGGCTTAGCTCTAGCGGTTTCGGTTTCAGGTAGGGGTGGATAACGAGCCAGCTCGGCTCGGCTCGTCCGAGTTCGAGCTGGCTCGTTAAGCTAACGAGCCAGCTCGGCTCGGCTCGTTAAGGTAACGAGCCACAGAGTCAGCTCGGCTCGGCTCGTTTACGAGCTCGAGCTGGCTCGTTTAGCTCGCGAGCCAGAGCAGAAAAAAATTAATATATACATAATAATTATTTTTAGTTAATTTTAAACTAATTTAACAATAGAAAATAGTAATTATACTCATAGTTTCACAAACCACGTCAATGTAACACCAAATTAGCACAATTCATGACTCATTAATTCACAATTCACATACATGTTCATCAGTTTAACCCATAATTATATTTGCATAGACCAAATTAACACATAAACATAGTTCATTAATCATTAGTTTAATTCATAGGCCATAGACACCTCACATATATATAACATGTTCATCAATTATTCTGTAAATGGTATGTATATAGTTTCGTTTTGCTCGAAGATGGTAGCTCGTTTAGCTCGCGAGCTGGCTCATTAACGAATCGAGCTGGCTCGTTAACGAACCGAGCTAGGATGTCAGCTCAGCTCGTGAAAAAATTCAAACGAGCCGATCCGAGCCGAGCCGAGCTGACCCTGAAACGAGCGAGCCAGCGAGCCACGAGCATTTTGTCCAGCCCTAGTTTCAGGGTCTGATTTTCGCCCATTGGTTTTTGGTTCAGAAACCTCAAAGTTAGCGGTTTTGGGTCGGATTTCATCAAGTTCAACTGCTGATCACCATGGGATCGGACAGCGAAACAATTCATCCCGCCACTTATAGTCCTTTAAACAATTAATCTCTACTACTCTATAAGAGTCTAGAGTGGGTGTCCACATTGCATCACCGTGCCTCCGCTCGCGCAATCCTCGCCCCGGCACTCACTCTATGAGCTTGGACAGCACCATTCTCCCCACCTCCGCTATTATCGCCTCCCCAGTCCTCACCCCCACTCCTCGCCCTTCCATCGCGCGCCCGTCCAGGCATGTCCCCGCCCCCGCACTCCTCGCCCTTCCGTCGGCGCTTCCAGGTACACCACTACCCATGCCCTAGGCGACACCATGGCTACGCCTCCGTCCACCCTCATCCCGCGACAGGCCACACCCCCCGATGACCACCCCTCGTGCGAAGCTCACCATGACAGTTGCCCTCGCAACAGCCTGCATGACCGCCCTTGCACGATGCTTGCCACAACAGCCACCCCCTGCGCGGCAGCGAAGTCTGGTGAAGAGGGTGAGCTAACGCGACCCGGCGGCCACCCCGACGCCCTCCGACTTCAGCCGCTCCATGGCTCCGCCATCCGCCTCCACGGCTCCGCCCAACATCCGCCGGTCGCCACACATTCCGCTCTCGGCACGCTCTCACTTCCTGCTTCTAGCCGAGGCCAAGAGGCAGCCACTCAACGCGGGCTTCAAGTTGCTCAACGAGAGTGACGACTGAGACCAGCACCTTCACGTGCAACATGTCTTGCTTGTTTGCCTTTGCATTTGGGGAAAAGTCATGGGCCTTGATGTTTTGGTTGTGCCGGCGCAGTGAGGAAGTAGCGTGAGAATGAAGGCTCCACTGGTGGCGCTATTCAACAGCCGTAAGGTGCGCACTGCGAATATGATTACCTCACTTCACTGACGCCTGAACTCGAAAGCTTTAAATACCATAACCAAAATTTTATCCTGATATTTCCCAATTCAGATTCCAAATTGTGACCCCAAATGAAGCTGCTCAATTGGTTGCAAAATATCGCGGACAAGGGTTTCAAACTCTGAAGCTCAATATTAGGAAGAAATTGAATTCAGATATAGAAGTTCTGAAAGTTATACGACTTGCCCATCCAGATTGCTCATTTTTTTTGATGTGAATTAGGGATACACAACTGTGGGGGACAGTTATCCCCCGGGTCCACTAGAAGGCTGGAAGGCCTCGCGAAAGACTCTGGGCCCATTATTTCGCAAGGCCACCCCTTCGTGGGCCAGGGGAGGAATCACTGGCAGAATGGATCGACGCAAGATTGGATCAACTCGAGCCCAGGCGGCTTAATGGATTTAAACGTTATCCGCAGCATTGATCTGACTCTTCCGCGCAGCGCCCTCAGACATCGAACTGAACGAGGATAAGTCGGCAGGATAATAGGGAGATAAGTTCAGTCGGTTCACTATTACTTAGGAGCACATAGTTATCATACCCGCATGTAACGCCCCATGGTTGAGTATATAAGGCCTAGGGGGCACTCCATCAAAATTCAGGTCACTCATTAGCCATCTACTCAATCCTCTAGCATCCTTCATACTAGAGAATCCCCCTTAACCCGCCACATAAAGATCCACACCAGAAAGTAGGGTATTACGCCTCTCTAAGCAGCCCGAACCTGTAGAAAATTGTCTACTGTCTCTCGTGCGCTCAGCACGAACCATCGAGCTACAGTCGGTTACACCGTCCTACCCAAAAGCACCTCAAGGGGTAACCCCAGGTGCGCGGTCGGGTCCCAAACACCGATAGCTGGCGCGCCAGGTAGGGGATGTGTCACTGATCCAAGCTAGCTCAATGGCTGTCACTTTTCAGCACAAGATCGCTCTCCGCCCTGGATCCGTGTTCTGCTTTAGAACCATCTCGTTCGTGGCAGACGAAGAAGGGACTCTACATCGTATAGCGGATCCGCTGTAGAGAACGCCTTCCTTGAAAATCTCAGGGAAAGCCGGAACGAAGCAGGAAATAGCGCAACCTCCAGCGCTCTAGGCGAAGACTGCCTCCTGCAAGCTAAGAGCAGAGAGTTCATTCACCCGAAGAACCCCGTTGTCCACCTCATCCATGGAAAAATGGACATGGATTACAAGGAAAAAAAGAAACGAATGAGATGAAGGCCCGTCAAGCTGCCCTTCTGGCGCCTCCGCCCTCAAAGGAGAACAGAAAGAAGCTTGTCGTCACGACAACTCCATTCTACCCCGACGTCCTCTTCATCGAGGGGAGAGTGGAATCGTCTCCCATCTTCGACGACGAACCGACCCTGCCTGGGGAAGAACCTCCTCAGCGGGAAGCTCGCCGACGGAAGAACTGATGCCGTAACGCCCGGCGACATCATGAAGCCGGAGAACGAGATCTGGCGTAGCCTGTATCGCGAGACGAGATCTCGGAGGTGGGAGAAACTCCAGATGAACAAGTCTTCAGGGAACGGTGGAACTCCCGCCAACGTGATCGTCGGCAAGCTCAAGAGCAAGCCGAGCAGGAAGCGAGACAACATCGAGAGAACCCTCTCTTCGGACGAAACCTGAACCCCGACTTCGCCCGCGCCATGAACACACCGAGCGAGGTCGGTGGTGTATTGGCTCGGATAGCTGATGGCCTCCCCCGGATTCTAGACGCCGAGGGCTATCGGCGGCTGCTCACTCGGGCAGCTAATCATCTCCTGTCTCTCGCTCATCCTCCGAGCAATCTATGACACGCCATCAATAGTCGACGGGACGTGCAGAGCTCTATCAATGCTTCGCATGAACGACGACACGAGAACGAGATCCGGTGCTGAGAGGAGTATGACCGGGATCACGGCATCCCTGCACGAAGTCAGGCCAACAGGGTTGAGTCAGCAACGGCTTCGACTGGCGGCACAACCCGGGGACGGTCGAGGCAGCACATCGGTAACTCCCCTACCCGGGACCGACACCACAATCATCGACAGGAGGACACATATGGGGTATCAGCGCTCACTCCGCGTCTCAGGGCCATTCAGTGGCCCCCTAACTTCAAAGTCTCCAATGTCGACAAGTACGAGCCTAAGCAGGACCCGGGAGGCTGGCTTGCAGTCTATACAACCGCTGCCCGGGCCGCTGGGGCAACTGAAGATGTGATGACTGCATACTTGCCCATCGTCCTCGGTCAAGATGCGATGCAGTGGCTACGACACCTACCCCGACACTGCATCGATGATTGGAGCGACTTCAGTCGGTGTTTTATCGCCCACTTCCAATCTCTCTCCGACAAGCCGGCACAGCCATGGGACCTCAAATCCATCAGGCGCCGAGGGGATGAGACTCTTCGGTCGTACCTCAAAAGATTTCAGACCATGAGAAATCGTATTCCTTAAGTTGCAGAAGCTGCAGTGATCGAGGACTTCTACCGAGGATCTAATGACTCGGCCTTCGTCTGAGCCATACTACAAAAAAGCGCCGACAACCTCCGAACAGCTGTTCGGAGAGGCGGACCTCTACATCACCGCCGATGAACGTGCCCAGGACCTCATCGGAGGAACGAACCCGGCTCCGTCCGCGCCACGACGCGACACAAACCAGCAAACCGACAAGAGCTGAGAGAAGAGGCCTCGCGAAGAAGTTCATGCCGCTGGACCACCCGTCACTCATGCCCGAGGGGCACCCCGCGGAGGCGAACAAACATTGGACGACATCCTCGACACCCAGTGCTCGTACCACAAGGACATGCGTCATACTCTTTGGAACTGTAGAGATTTCAAGCACTCCGTCGGGAATGGCCGACCCTTCCAACAATCCAACCTCTACCACCTCTCCCACCACGAGGAGGACCCGGAGAGCCTCGATAACCTCCGCAGCAGGAAGGGGGAGGAGGCGGAGCGTTCCCGCGCGTCGATGGAGAGGTCAACGTCATCTTCGGCGGACACGGGTCGCAAGAAAACAAGAGGCAGTAGAAGCTCAACGATCACCAGATACTAGTGGCGGCCACTAGTGCTCCCACCCCGTATCGATGGTCCGAGCACCCGATCACCTTCACTCGGGCGGATCAATGGCTCAACTTCAATCATCCGGGCAAGTACCCACTCCTCATCGATCCAGTGATCTGAGAGAGCAGGGTGAAGAAGGTGTTAGTGGACGGGGGAAGCAGCATCAACGTCACCTTCCCCCGAACACTCTTAGGCTTGGGAGTCGCACTCAAAGAGCTCCACGAGTCAGACACTCCTTTCTTCAGCATTGTGCCGACTGAAGGAGAATACCCACTCGGACATATCTACATGCCGGTTACCTTCGGAACTCCAGAAAACTACAGAACCGAGTTCCTTAGGTTCGAGGTGGCAAGCTTCGATTGCGGATACAACGCCATTATCGGCAGGCCAGGATTGGCGAAATTCATGGCCATTCCACACTATTCATACATGATATTGAAGATGCCAGGACCGCAAGGAATCATCATCGTGCGTGCTGACTTCCAAGGCGCCGTAGAATGCTTCCGAGTGGCCATTTAGGCGGCCCTCACGACCAAACCACCAACGACTTCCTCCGCACAGGCGAACTCAAAGCCTGAGGAAGACCTCGCGATACCTGCGAATGAAGCTCAAGCCGTGACCTCTATGCGACCGACTGAGGAAACAAAGAGAATCAACCTCGGGTTCGCAGATGAATGCAAGACTGCCAACATCAGCTCCAGCCTGGATGACAAATAGGAAGACGCGCTCATCCAGTTTCTGCAAGATAACCGAGACGTATTCGCATGGTAGCCTACGGATATGTCGGGAGTCCCGAGAGAACTGGCCGAGCACAAACTGAAGGTCTATCCCCAAGCAAGGCCGATCCGACAAAAGTTGTGTCGTTTCACGTCCGACAAGAAAGAAGCTATTCGTGCCGAGCTAGCTCAATTAGTCGCAGTTGGTTTCATTAGAGAAGTATTGCATCCTGAGTGGTTAGCAAATCTTGTTCTTGTACTAAAAAAGAATAAAGTGGATTGGTGCATGTGCATCGACTATACAGATCTCAACAAACACTGTCCGAAGGATCCCTTCGGACTTCCTAGAATAGATCAGGTGGTAGATTCGATCGCCATATGCTCTATGTTGTCATTCCTGGATTTCTACTCTGGATACCATCAAATCAGCTTGGCAAAAGAAGACGAGGAAAAAACTGCATTCATTACCCCGTTTGGAGCTTCTGCTATACCTCCATGTCGTTTGGCCTCAAGAACGCTGGAGCGACTTACCAGAGAGCCATTCAAACATGCTTAGCTGATCACTGGGGCAAGCGGGTAGAAGCCTATGTCGATGATGTGGTGATTAAAATAGAAAGGTCAGAAAACTTCATTATCAACAGCCTGAGGAGGTACCGGTGGAAGTTCAATCCAGAAAAATGTGTCTTTGGAGTGCCAGCTGGGAAGTTGCTCGGGTTCATTGTCAGCCACCGAGGAATCGAAGCTAACCCGGAAAAAATCGAAGCTATCATGAGGATGGAAGCACCACGATCACAAAAGAAAGTGCAGAGGCTTACGGGATGCATGGCAGCTTTAAGCAGGTTCATATCAAGGTTAGGAGAAAAAGGCCTACCATTCTACAAATTGCTCAAGAAGGTGGACAAGTTCCAGTGTACCTCAGAGGCTCAAGAAGCTCTTGATGCACTGAAGAAGTTCTTGACCACACCGCCAGTGCTAAAGCCGCCACACCGAGCCATGCCCGACCAGCCGGCAGAAAATCTACTGTTGTACATCTCCTGCACAACTCACGTGGTGAGCACCGCATTAATAGTCGAACAGGCAGAGGAAGGACACGCATATCCAGTACAACATCCCGTCTATTTCATCAGTGAAGTTCTGGGACCCTCTAAAAAGAAGTATCCTCAAGTTCAAAAACTATTGTATGCAGTACTTCTAACTGCTCGCAAGCTCCGTCACTACTTTGATGACCACAAAGTCATAGTAGTCACCGGATTTCCAATAGGGGATATTCTCCACAACAAAGAAGCCATTGGAAGAATAGCCAAGTGGGCCTGCGAGTTGGGAGCTCACGACATTGAGTTTCGGCCTCGCACTGCGATAAAGACTCAAGCGCTAGTTGACTTCATATCAGAGTGGACCAAGCAACAAGTACCAGATAACACGGAGGCTGCAGAAGTCTGGCGGATGTACTTTGATGGTTCGCTGAAACTGTAGGGAGCAGGCGCAGGGATCCTCTTCATTGCTCCTGGAGGTGAACAACTCAAATATGCTCTTCAGTTGTTATTTTCAGCATCCAACAAAGTAACTAGGCATATCACTAGGCATTAAAAGGTGGATGGTATACGGAGATTCACTGGTGGTCATAAGTCAGATAAATAAAGAATGGTATTGCTCGAATGATTATATGGGCAAGTACTGTACAGCCGTCCGAAAACTGGAAGACAAATTTGAAGGGCTGGAATTCCGTCATGTGGAAAGAGATCGCAACGCGGCAGCAGACGCGTTGTCGAAACTAGGATCCAGTCGAACTCAGGTCCCACCTAGAGTTTTCGTCCAGGAGGTGCCACGCCCGAGCATTCCATCAGATCAAGCAGAAGAGTGCAATGTTTTGAGCCGGCCAGAGTCAGACTCTAATGACTGGAGGGAGCCTATCATCAGGTATATAAAGAATGAAGAAGAATCGGATGATAAAGCCGCAGCGAAACGCATCGCAAGGCAGTCAGCCCACTACACCCTCATAGGGGACGCACTGTACAGAAGGGGTGCAATAGGAGTCCTCATGAAGTGCATTCCTTCGGTTACTAGGAAGCAACTGCTAGATGAGGTTCACGCCGGACAGTGCGGGATACACGCAGCATCCAGGACTTTGGTTGGGAAGGCCTTCAGGTCTAGTTTCTACTGTCCAATGTCAAAGACTGATACAGCCGAGTTAGTCCAGAGATGTGAAGCTTGCCAATTTTTATCAAAGCAGCAGCATTTGCCAGCACAGTAACTACAGACCATACCCGTAACATGGCCATTTGCGTGCTGGGGACTGGACATGATTGAACCGTTCAAGAAAGCTCAGTGAGGCTACACTCACGCGTTGGTCGCCATTGACAAATTCACCAAATGGATAGAATACAAACCCATTGCTTCTCTAACTTCAGCCAAGGCAGTGGAATTCATACAAGATATAATATTCAGGTTTGGGATACCTAATAGCATCATAACCGACCTAGGATCCAATTTCACTAGCTCTAAATTCTTTGATTTCTGCGAACAATGGAGCATTCAGATCAAATATGCGTCAGTAGCACATATAAGAGCCAACGGTCAGGTGGAAAGGGCTAATGGAATGATACTAGAAGCACTCAGGAAGAAAGTCTTCGACAAGAATGAAAAGTTCACAGGGAAGTGGATCAGAGAATTACCTTATGTGGTTTGGAGCCTAAGAACTCAACCCAGTCGAGCTCTGCATGGAAACACCCCGTTCTTCATGGTCTATGGTTCGGAGGCAGTACTACCTGCCGACCTCAGGTTTGGGGCACCAAGGCTGGTCTTCGAAAACAGAGCTGAAGCGGAAGCTACCAGGCTAGAAGATATCGATGTACTGGAAGAAGAGCGGTTGAATACAATAATTCAGTCAGCTAGATATCAGAAGACCCTGAGGCGCTATCATGATAAGACTATACGACATCGATCCTTCATAGTGGGAGACTTGGTCCTTCGCTGAATTCTAATGGGAGAAGGATGGCACAAATTATCGCTGTTATGGGAAGGGCCGTTCATGGTGTCGGAGGTCACACGGCCAGGATCATATCGGCTTACTCAAATGGATGACACGGAAGTAGGGAATTCATGGAATATAGAGCACCTCAGGAAGTTTTACCCTTAGCAAGAACTATCGGGGCAATGTTGTATTCTGTAATTGGGAAATACGTCATCAATAAAAGATTTCATTCTCAAAAGCATTCAAACTATTGGTTATCCATCGACTTCGACTTGATTAAACTTGGAATCAGAGCACTTACTCAACCGAGGGTGACCACTATACCCTACTAACGGAGCAATCGGCTTAAGTCGGCAATGACTTAAGACGGTGCAACATGCTCGCGCTTACTCGACTTAGGGTGACCACTATACCCTACTAACGGAGCAATCGGCTTAAGTCGGCAATGACTTAAGACGGTGCAACATGCTCGCGCTTACTCGACTTAGGGTGACCACTATACCCTACTAACGGAGCAATCGACTTAAGCCGGCAAAGACTTAAGATGGTGCAACATGCTCACGCTTACTCGTCATAGGGCGATCTCTATGCCCTACCAGCTGATCAATTGGCATAAATTAAGAAAAGATTCCAAAAACCAGCATGCCACACTTACTTCTGCAAATGTTCATAGCGACTGTTGAATTTTAACAACAGAAACAAAATGTTATAGCTTTCAGCACCAAGAACACATTCTAATATCCTACCAAGTATTCAAGCGCACTGATCACACACACATATAGTTCACAAATACATTCAGTATCTTCTAAACACAGCAAAACATCTCTATTTGGCAATGTCTTTCGCAGGAGCAATCGAGGAGGAAGGGCGACTCGAAGCATCAGGCGTAGCCTTGACATCTACAACAATGTCATCGGGAACAACTACACCAGGCCTTCTCATCAAGATTCGCCCCGCGCGTATGGGTTTGTCCATGGCCTTGTCACGCTGGGCTTTCAGAGCGGCGCAGTTGTCCTCTACAACTTTGGTAGCCAGTCGAGCGGCCTCTAGCTCCTGGGCGGCTGATCTCTTGGAGGCACGCAGATCTTTGATGATGGAGTCCTTGCTTGACACCAACTGCATGAGTCGTAGGATCTCATCCTAGGATACTTGCAGTTCATGACGATGATGATCCAGATCTATCATGGTAAAGCGGTGGCTCCTCTCCAAGATGGTTAGATAGTTGTTGGCGTCATGATACAACCTATCCAGGTTATCGTGAGAGGCTGCAAGTGCTCGTTTTTCCTCCTACAAACAAGAATCAACTCTCAAGCATCCATTAAGCAGTAAAAGCATGGCAGATCCAACTGAGTAAGTTTACCTCGTTAGCTACCCTTTCAGAGTCAAGCTGAGCGTTCAGAGAAGAATTCAAAGAACGTGCGTCGTCTAAAGAAGCAGAAACCCGAGCCAGGTCGATCTGACCTTGGGAATACTTCTCCTCAAGCTCAGAGTACCGCTGGGTCGAGTCGGCTTGATGTTGAAGATGTTTATCCTCAAGCTCAGAGTACCGCCAGACCATATCTGGCAAAAAGCAGTCGAAGAAGGATACACGGTTAAAAACAAATTAATCAATCCGCCAAGGAAGAAACAAAGATACCAACCAGCATTTGACACTTTCAAATCAGCTATCTGCTTCTGAAGCAGCAACGGATTCCACTGCGTCAGAGACAGAGCTCCTTCCGGGATAGAGGCACCATGTGATCTCAATTGAGCAGACATCTCGTCAACCAAAGCCTATTATAAAAAACAAATGAGTACAAAGAAAGTGATTTACCAGGAGGAATGACGGAACGAGAAGAGCTAAGTTACCTAAAGATTAGAAAAGAATGAAGGCAATCCCAAGTAATGAGAAGCTATGTTGTAACTCGACGAAGGAAGATCAACTAGAACAGTCTGAAGAGTATCGTCGGGGGTTGATTCAGCTCCACTAGCAGATATCAGAGTTCTGGCATCTGGCTCGCCGACCTCTAAGGCGACTCCCTCGCTCGAAGCTGAAGAAGTATGCATCGCTATCACTCCATCAGATTGTGGTGGAGATGACCCGACGTGGACGTCCATGGAGGTGTGGGAAGGAGAGCTCGCTCGGACAACCTCGGGGGCTGGGTGGCAGCTCGCACTACCCATTGGAGCCGGATCACTACCGGCAACACCCTCGGGGGTTGGGTTGCAGCTTGCGCTACCCACTAGAGCCGGATCATTACCGGCGACACCCTCGGGGGTTGGGTAACCGCCAGCATCACCCTTAGGGGCTAGGTTTTCTGCAACGGCCACCTCTGAGGCTGAAGGATCCTCAGTCACCTCCATGGGAGTCGGGCAATCTTGACCAACCTCTTGACACCGAAGATTGCCTTCCAAAGTCGACGATGCACGAGATACCACCCGGGATACCTCTAATCCCACGTCTGGAGCGTTAGAGCAAACATTCATCATATTATCAATAGTCGGTTCCAATAGCATATCTTCAGGAATGACGTCCTCAAGGGCCTGATCAAAATCTGTTATGGATAAATCTTGAAGGCTAACAAGAGCAGACAGAGCTGGAGAAGGAATATCACTATCCCCTTACTACCTCTGTAACGCCGGCTATTCTTGCGAATTAGCGGAACTTCTTCTTCCTCTTCTTCGTCCTCGTAAAAAATGCGGACAATAGATGGTGCAGGATCACACCCATTGGGGTCAGCTTCAACAAGATCACACCCATTGGGATCAGCTGGCGCACGGATACACTCGTTGAGGTCAGTTGGTGCAAGATTACACCCATTAGGGTCAGCTTCAACAGGATCACACCCATTGGGGTCAGCTGGTGCACGGTCACACCCATTGGGGACAGCTTCAGCAGGCACACCACCAGTGGGGTCAACTTCAGTAAAAACCTCTGTTGGTACTTCTTCGCAAACAGGAGCAGAAGGTCCAGCATCCTGGTCCAAGCATGACAGTCGTCGAAGCCGTTTCTTTTTCTTCTTCTCCTCAGCAGGCACAGTTGGGCGGCTGACTTGGCGAAGACGCTTTGGGCGAGTACCCTCAGGCTTTCGGGTGTCCACTGTGTTGACAGTCTCTGGTATAACCACAACAGCCATTGTTTCAGTAGGGGCCGAGTCAGAAGATTCTCCAGCCAACATATCGAGCACAACATTTATTTCTGCAACATCTGGACTCGCTGGCATCTCAAAATGAACTTGCCTCTCATCATTGTGAAGATCACAAAGAGAAGCAACCAACACTTCAATATCTTCAAGAGAGGGTCGCACTCTAAGACCCAGACCACTATCACCAGCGGGAGGATTGGACACGAAACTGAAAAATGACATAGGAGGTGGCAGATTCCAAGCAGAATAGGCAAAAGGAGCACCAACATTTGATACTTTGCCTCTCAAGATCATGTCTAGCCGGCTCACCAAATCCTCAGCAGGAATTCTCCTATTAGTAACCCGAGTCGAGTTGGTAACACCACTGTACAAGTAAGTTGGGTATGCTCTATCCTTCAAGGGCTGGATATTCTTAAAAACAAAGTCAGCGACCACAGCCTCGGCGGTCAGACCTCTCTCCTTCAGCAGATAGATTTCAGCAAGCAGAACCCTAGCTTCTATTACTTCCAAGGCAGTAGGAGACTCAATCCAACTTGGAGTGCGCACATCTGGCTGTCTCCCCGACCGAGGGGGGAGGGACTTGCCGTGGTTTTCCACAATAAACCACTCAAGGCGCCACCCTTTAATGTTGTCCTTAAGCGGAATATCAAGGTATTCCGTTTTCCTTCCGTGGCGCATCTCCAGACTCGCACCACCCACGAGTTGGTGCTGACCCCCAGCCATCACAGGTCGACAGTGATACAGATACTTCCATAAACCAAAGTGGGGAAGAATTCCAAGGTAGGCCTCGCACAGATGAACAAAGATGGAGATTTGCAAAATGGAATTGGGATTCAGATGAGTCAGGTTCAGATTATAAAAGTCAAGGAGACCGCAGAAGAAGGGAGAGATGGGAAGAGCAAGGCCACGGATAAGAAAAGGAACATAGACAACGGACTCGTGGGTATCTTCTGTCGGAACAGTGACCCCACGGCAAATCTGCCAAGAACAAAGCTCCTTCGGAGAAAGAACTCCAACATCAACAAGGCGGAGGAGATCCGATTTCGAGACAACAGACATATGGTTACCTGCAAAGGGCAACTGGCTATTGGGATCGATGGGAGGAATGACCACCGCAGTAGAATTCTAGTTCTTCCGCTTGGGCGCCATCGCAAACTCGTCGGTGGATTGAACGGAAGCAAAATCAGAGGAGAACAGAGGAATGTTTTGAGGCAAAAAGGTGAAGTTAGGGCCCAGAATGCAGAGGCGTGCGGCGACGTGATATAAATGGGGTTTTCCCAGGTTGGGCATCGTTTCTAAAAAGTGCTAAGTCATCACTCGGGAAAAACAAGATTTCCTGGCATAACTCGGCAGTTACCTCTAAAGTGCCGACAAGGCCCAGCATAACTCGGCTGTTACCTCTAAAGCGCCGACGTGGACCAGCATAACTCGGCTGTTACCTCTAAAGCGCCGACGTGGCCCAACATAACTCGGCTGTTACCTCTAAAACGCAGATGTAGCCAGTATAACTCAGCTGTTACCTCTAAAACGCCGATGTACCCAGAGTAACTCGGTTGTTGCCTCTAAGACGCCAACGTCGCCAAGCACCACTTGGCTGTTACCTCTAAAACGCCAACGTGGCCTAGCGTGACTCGTCTGTTACCTCTAAAACGTCGGCATGGTCCAGAGCAGCTCGGCAGTTACTTCTAAAAGACGTCGGCAATGCCTGCCATAACTCAGCCGTTTTCTCCATGGAAATTCCGGCAGAACCAAATACGACTCAGTAATTACCAGTCATTACTTGAGTGTTATCTCTAAGAACAACGACAACGCTGGGCATGAATATAAGCTATTGATTGACTATAAAAGAACGATGGAAAAGCAAAGGAGATACTCAGAACAAGCTGAAATTTTCTACAATATATTAAGAAGGGAAGTTCTTTCACAAACTCAAAGACCAACTCATTATGAGTCGGCCTTCTTTCCCTTTTTCGCTACATTACACTACTACATCACTACACTACTTACACTACTCTATACTACTAACTACTACTACATTATTCCACTATTACTAATACTACTTCTACTACTACTTATCTATACTAATATTTAAGCTTGTGGCGCTTTGCCACTGGCCTTGCTGCTGCCGCTGTCACCCTTGCCGCTGCCGCCATCGCCCTTGCCGTCGTTGCCGTCGCCATCGCCTCCACCGCCGCCGTCGCCTCCATCGTCGCCGTCGCCTTCGTCGTCGCCGTCACCACCGCTCTCCTCCTCGGACAAGTCGAAGGAGTTCTCCTCATCCAAGGAGATCTCCGAATCATCCGAGCCCTCGAGCCCAGAGCGCTCGATGGCCCGGATGTACGTCCACACCTCGGCAGCGATCCCCTGGGAATCGTCCGAGTCATCGGACGATACCAGGGGAGAGGCGTAGACCGGTGACCCCTCGAACTCGGAGGAGAACTCCTCCTCCGAGTACTCGGAGTCCCCGAAGTCCTCCGAGGGGGACTTGGCTCGCGTTTCCGCTTGTCACCGGAGTGGTGCGACAAACTTCTGCCCTTCTTATTCTAGCCCATAGTTGATTGGAAGAGAAGAGAAAAGTGGAGAATAAGCAACAAACGACCGGGAGATGTGTGAAGACACCAGTGAAGCAGGCAGGCTATATATAGAGGCGGGAGGCAACCGCTCATCTCCTACCATGGTCACTGAACAGTCGCAAATATTCAATAGGCCATTCAAATCGTCTGGACACAAGTCAGGCCGCAGATGCCGTTTCACGTAACACGACACCATTGGGACTGAGGTCAACTCCTTGGACGATATGATTACACCCTACGGTCACATCAAGTTACTACTCAAGGGCAGTTTATTAAACGCTCAGCGCACCAAGCCGTCCCTTGGCTACACCCATTGGGGGGGACGTCCAGGAATTTTCAATAGATTTTCCCAAACAGTCATATCCCTACAGTATACGCAATGAATGTATCAAGACAGAAGGAAGATATCGATAGAGATCGGAGGAAAGCCAAAAATAGCTGCTGAAGTACAAGTCTAATCAATAGAAGCATTGAAGCACGAAGTGAAATGAAGACCAGCCAAGAGCCATCTACCAGACGTCCAATCTGTCGCCAATCAAATAAATTTCAAATCTAATAGGACATGGGTAGACCGCGTTGCTGATCTCAAAGGCAAGAATTAAGGACAACAGGCTGATCTCTAAAAGCATAACCTGATGATATAATGCCAAAATTCTAAGGCACGAGATGAAGACCTTTGAGTGGATTATTTTCAGTAATTCACTCAAAACTCGAGGGCTACACCCATTGGGTGCACCTCTTGTGCACCCAATGAGTTCTCAACCCCGAAGGCAGAACGGTGATCTCTAGGGCATAGAACGACGATGAAATGCTGATTTCTAAATCATGGGATGAAGATGAACCAACGACTTCTAAAAAGCAGGAGATGAAGACCTTTGAGTGGATTATTCTCAGTAATCCACTCAAAGCTCGGGAGCTACACCCATTGGGTGCACCTCCGGTTAGGGGTGGATAACGAGCCAGCTCGGCTCGGCTCGTCCGAGTTCGAGCTGGCTCGTTAAGCTAACGAGCCAGCTCGGCTCGGCTCGTTAAGGTAACGAGCCACAGAGTCAGCTCGGCTCGGCTCGTTTACGAGCTCGAGCTGGCTCGTTTAGCTCGCGAGCCAGAGCAGAAAAAAATTAATATATACATAATAATTATTTTTAGTTAATTTTAAACTAATTTAACAATAGAAAATAGTAATTATACTCATAGTTTCACAAACCACGTCAATGTAACACCAAATTAGCACAATTCATGACTCATTAATTCACAATTCACATACATGTTCATCAGTTTAACCCATAATTATATTTGCATAGACCAAATTAACACATAAACATAGTTCATTAATCATTAGTTTAATTCATAGGCCATAGACACCTCACATATATATAACATGTTCATCAATTATTCTGTAAATGGTATGTATATAGTTTCGTTTTGCTCGAAGATGGTAGCTCGTTTAGCTCGCGAGCTGGCTCATTAACGAATCGAGCTGGCTCGTTAACGAACCGAGCTAGGATGTCAGCTCAGCTCGTGAAAAAATTCAAACGAGCCGATCCGAGCCGAGCCGAGCTGACCCTGAAACGAGCGAGCCAGCGAGCCACGAGCATTTTGTCCAGCCCTACCTCCGGTGCACCCAATGAATCTTCAACCCCTAAAGACGAAATGCTGATCTCTAAAGCATAAGTTGGTGACCAAGCACTAATCTCTGAAATATAAAGCGAAGACCGCAGAAAGAGCTGAAGAATATAACAGAAGTTTGTTTTTACCGGACCGATCAAAGTTCAGAAGCAGCGACTTGACAAGTGTACTGTCAAAGCATCCATAGTCTAAAAATCAAAACTGCAAGCTGGACCTAGAATCTTTGAGCCGATTGTTTCAAAATCAACTCAAAGATTGGGGGCTTGTGGGGGCAGATATCCCCCAGGTCCACTAGAAGGCTGGAAGGCCTCGTGAAAGACTCTAGGCCCATTATTTGGCAAGGCCACCCCTTCGTGGGCCAGGGGAGGAATCACTGGCAGAATGGATCGGTGCAAGATTGGATCAACTCGAGCCCAGGTGGCTCAATGGATTTAAACGTTATCCGCAACATTGATCCGACTCTCCCGCGCAGCGCCCTCAGACATCGAAACTGGACAAGGATAAGTCGGCAGGATAATAGGGAGATAAGTTCAGTCGGTTCACTATTGCTTAGGAGCACATAGTTATCATACTCGCATGTAACGCCCCACGGTCGAGTATATAAGGCCTAGGGGGCACCCCATCAAAAGTCAGGTCACTCATTAGTCATCTACTCAATCCTCTAGCATCCTTCATACTAGAGAATCCCCCTGTAACCCGCCACATAAAGATCCACACCAGGAAGTAGGGTATTACGCCTCTCTAAGCGGCCCGAACCTGTAGAAAATTTTCTAGTGTCTCTCGTGCGCTCAGCACGAACCATCGAGCTACAGTTGGTTACACCGTCCTACCCAAAAGCACCTCGAGGGATAACTCCGGGTGCGCGGTCGGGTCCCAAACACCGACAACAACAAATCAAGCAATTGTAGTTCTTGATAGACTAAGTCATTCGTACTCCTGCAAATTGTAAATGGCTAGAGTTCTCATTTTAAAAATGTTTCAATAGGTTGAACTTGTTTGCTATTTGTCATCTGAACTATACGACCTTCTTCATGTGCTTGAACTAAGTTAATATGCTACTATTCTTCCATTGGTTTCAAAAATGGGAGTGACCCCTGTGCTCTTTGAGCAACTAGTTCACAGAGATGATTGGGAAGGTCTTCGAGATGTCAGTGTCGTGACCATGGAGAATACAAAGTCATTGTTGTTGCTGATGAAAGCTGTCGGAGTTTACTTGATGCTCAAAAAATAATACAAGGGAATCTTGCCCATGTTATTAACATCAAGCTGGCAAAGTTGGGGGTTCTTGGAGCACTTTAAAAAATAGATGCTGCAAGAAAATCCAATACTGCTCTAATGATCGGTGCTATGATCGAGACTAGGATTGCAATGGGCTTTGCTAGTCATTTAGCTGCTAGCCTTGGTTGCTTTAGGTCTGTTTTGATGTGTGCTGGTAGATAGTAACTTTTGTTTACTAGCAGCTATGAAAGGCTAGCTGGCAGCTAGGATGCTAATAATCAGTCAGTTTCAAAATCTTGTTGTGAACCTTTGATTAGTTAGAATTATTACTCGATTTAGTATTTATGACTCCTATTATTCTCACTACAAATATCTTGGGGGTGTTTCTTCTTCATACAGTGAAGTGATTGCAGGTGTATCAACGATTTTCCAGCTTCTTTTAGGGTTTCTAGAGTAATCCTTTGAAAAAGAAGAGTTAGAATATTCCTTCTGTTTAAAGACATACATCTCGGACATTGGATTAGCTTGTTGAAATATATATGAAGCTTAGCAAGTTAGTTACTTAGTTTTATGAATAATAATGTTATGTGTTCACCTTTTGTCAAGTTACTTGCTTGCTTTTGTGTTTTTTTACTTTTGTACCTATTGCTATGGCTGAGTCAATGCAGTAATCTAGCCCATGAGAAGGAGATTGTCATATATCTTGTCTATGAAATATCTTATATTTTCGTCTTTTACTATGTTGTCTTCATTTAAGTATATTTTAAATCGTTAATTGTATGACACATATGCGTACTTCAAAAATCTAGATTACTTTTCCATAGAATGTAATGTTTGGAACTGTTTTTGTTCAATTCTATTCATTTTTCGCACATCGAAGGATATCACAAGATGCTAGGATACTTGAATCAAAATATAGTTCTCAACCATCACTGTCTGCTCTAGCATTTATATGTATATCTCTTCGATTTGTGACTGATGACAGTTACTTCTGTCGGTTGGTCATTGATAGTTAGGTAGGAATTAATTAATTGATATATCACTTAATCTTTTACGATCCAATTTATTGCATGTATTGATTGAATTAACGAAGTACTAATGTTTTACTATCTCGTTTAACACACCTCTTGTGTTTCCTTCAACACACCCCTTATGTTTTCTTCAGGATTCCAATGTGTTCATTTTTTATGATGCTTATGGGATATGTTACTATTTATATCCTGGCCGTTGTATACACGATATGCTTTTTGTATGGTGCACTTGCATCCGTCCCTATTTCACTCTATCTCTTATCCGCTTCTTTTCATGCTTCTTCTCCGGATATACCATTAAACACAAAGATAAATAAAGAGCATTAAATATTTTGTCGAATATTTTGTATGACGTTACAACGTACGGACACATAACTAGTCCTAATATATAATCCTCAGAGCCTTAATCTCTCTCCCTCAAGACCCACACCCCACACCACTCCACCTGACTCTTGGTGGCTCGAGCATAGCCATGCACCGCCTCACTTGGCCCCTTGCATTGTTGCGTAGGTATATGTAGTCAATGGTAGAGATGGCCAAACGGGCTGCCCGACCCGGGCCTGGTGAAGTCTGGGCCACCAGGCACGGTTAGAAAACCGGCCGAGCCATCTAAGCCCGCGGACTTGTTTTCCTGTCCGAGCCCGGCCAACAGCGGGCCTAAACGGGCCGCGCCAGGCCGACCCGTTTAGCACGGAAAAAGCGGGTCGAAAAACAGGCTAAGCGGGCCGATAAGGACGGTTTAGTGCAAAAAAAGCGGGCTTAATGGGCTTAGAGGTAAACGGGCCGTGCCAGGCTAGCCCACCGTGCCTAGTTTCCTGTCCGAGCCCAGCCCGCTTATTCATGCCGGGCCGGGCCGGGCCCGCATAGAATCGGGCCCTGCCGGGCTCGGATCGGGCCCAAACAACAGGCTTCGTGCCGGGCTCACGGGCCTCGTGCTTATTGGTCATCTATAGTCAATCGATCCAGCACGCCCGAGCCCTTACCGGCTAGGTAAATTTAGTCGGGTCAAGGCAGGACATCAATAGATGATAGATCGTGTCGTGTCCATTTATGGATCGAAGTCTGAGCACAAAAGCACGACCCGATTAGTTTTAAATAGATCGTGTTAGGCCATCGTGTCGTGTCATGCTACTACCGTCTCGGGAGATCTAGAACCATTGTAACAGAGCGCAAAATAGCTTATTTTCTCTTTTTTATATAGCTCACGTTCTCTATTTTTTGTATCACAGCTCAAAAATTGGGTCAGATCAGACATATGTGTATATATGGTAGGCTAGACTAGAGCAAGTAAGGCCGAGCCACAAACAGACCAGTCCGGGCCATGTTCGTCGTAATGGGCTATGTGTAGCATGAGTCTAAATGGGGCTAGTAAATGGGAGGTGTTTATGCTGCCAATGACAGGACTTATAATAATCGTATCTCATGTCGATCCATATAGCCTAGCCCATCAAGTCAGCTATATGCCTGGGGCAATGGACGCCTAGTGGTCGAGCCCTTGTCGACTCATCACTTGGCATCTCTCTTGGTTCACCCGTCGCCCAGCACCATCTATTGGTCGCTATCCACCTAGCAGGGGCTACTCGCTATAGATGACCAAATAGACGGTGTAGCCCGACATGACAGGGAATCACCAAAGCACGACCCGTTAGGCCTAGCTAGCTAATTGGGCCTGTCGGGCCAGCCACGACCCAGCCATGGACGTCGCCCTGTTAACCATGCTGAATCGACCGTTAGCACGTCGGGCCTATTAAGCCCAAAGCGAATAAGTTGTGAAAATGGACAAAAAATCACGCAAAGGGATTCAAACCCTATCCAATTTGAGGAAGAGCAAAGCCACACTCTTCTAACCAAACCTCAAGTCTGTTTGTGTTATGAAGGACTGATATCATTGGTGAAGTGTATAAGTGTATTGCCTACATTCTTCCATCAGCTTAAACTTTTAGGTTGAACTGGTTAGTACGTTAGCTCTAACATGGTATCAAAGTCACAGGTCTCGAGTTCGAATTAATTTATTTCTATGTTTGCGTCTTTCTCTCTAAAGCTTAAGCTTTTGTGTTTGATACAATACATATTATGGTTAGTACGTGAGTGGGGGTGTTGAAGTATATAAGTAAATTGTCTATCTTCTCCCATCAGTTTAAGCTTTTGCGTTGAACTGTTTAGTGCATCTACTATGATAATCGTAAACATATATAATACTAATTTTAAAATAAAAAATATAATCATACCTCCTGGGTCGGCACTATGGGCCGAGGTGACCCAAACACGACACTTCTCTTGTGATGGACTAGAATAGGTTCGATTTAAATCGTACGGAACCGATGCACTATTAAATAGGTTGTCCCTTAAACTAGCCCGCAAGCCACGTGTTTAGCCATCTATACTGCCCGCCTAAGCACCCAATCGACACATGGTCACACTGAGCCATATGACACATGGCCAAACAGAGGCAGTCAGGCAGGGCGTAGGCTATAGGCAGCGCACTAGGCGTGGACCTGGTGGCAAAAGCAGAGGTGGTAGGCGAACTAGATCCAATTTATTATACTCCGTTCTTTCTTTTATATTTGTCGCTGTTTAGTTAAAAATAAACTAGTGAACGATAAATATTAAAGAACAGATATATTAATATTTTAGGGTTTTCAATATTTTGTCAATTTTTTTAAATTCGTGGGTTTCTGTTCCGGGTTGGATTTCTGCCAGAATTCATGTTTGGGGCAGATTCATGTTTTCAATTCGGGTCTTGGTTTTAGCATTTTGGGTGCAAACTCTTGGAATTTTTTTTATACAAGAGGATTAGAGGGGATTGAGAGATCCTAGTCATCCAAACAAGTCTTTATGGTCACCTGATCAACGTGGACCAAATTATGCAGCCCTTCTAGTTAAAATCCAAAGAATATTCGAAAAGAAGAAACGGAATGGAATAAAACTTTAAAGTTAGATAGCCGTAGTTCTGCCTCATTTTTGTCGCTCCCCCTTCTCCTTAAACCTAATGTTCTCTAGAGAGGTAGGGAGTGGCGGCGGTGTCTATGAAGAGGTGAAGCATGATGTTCTCTGGAGGCATCTACGCAGACGGTTGCATATGTATAGGGCGCATATTAGTACTGATTCTTTCTCCACTCTGGTACTAAAGCTAAGTTTTTAGTACAAGTTGATGGTTAAAACCGGTACTAAAGGTATTAGTACCAATTGTTGGTCTAAACCGGTACTAAAGCTAGCTGTTTGCGTTCAAAACAAAAAAAAACCCAGTTCATAAGGATGTTGAGGGCGGTACTGAAGTTGAGGGCGGAAGACTTCTTTAAAAAATTCGATCTTTGATCTCATCAATCCTATTTTTGTCGTCCAACCTAGTTCATAAGGCTGTTGTCGCACCTCATCAATCCTATTTTTGTCGTCCAACCCAGTTAAAAAAATCGAGGGGGCACGGCGGCGCCGACGTGGCACAGTTGCTGTTTCCGTTTGAGGAGAGCAGCTGGGCAGGGGTAATTTCCATAAAAATGTCGGTGTAATAAAAAACCCACACTTTTAAATTAAGAGTTCTAAATTAAAAGTGTCGGTTTTCGTGGGATCTAAAACCCACACTTTTACCCGTATTAAGAGTGTCGGGGCTGACACTTTTAAAGTGATCGACACTCCTTCAACGTTTCTTGTAGTCATGTATGTGGTGATGATCTGCACTGCGCACACAGTTGTGCTGTGCAGATACCGTTGCGCCGGATCAATCTGGAGCACACTAGAATGGAAAGAAAACGCACTCTGCAAGGAACGGAATGAGAACCGAAAGCTAGACTAGATAGTGGAATGAGATACATATATCAAATTACACCATCTTTATTCCCATGCGTGCGTGACGCGGGAGCAAGTATCGACGCTAGCTTTTTGGCATATTTAGAACCAAGAACACATTTCCCTTTTGTTGCTTTACTGATCGACCAGGAGCCTTCGATTCTTCTGTATGTAAAGTAAGGGCGTTCATTCCACATATTCTTCACGTCTATCCTACAGCGCACGTACCATCGTCCATCGATGAGGACATGATTTTGGAGCACGATAGATAGATTAGCCATCCACTGAGCAGAATTGTTAGGTACTATAAGCGATAAGCAGCATCGTATTCCAGTGTGGCAAGCACACACTTTATTCCGATCCGTTCCAGAGGCCCACGATGACAAGGCACACCTCCATTTCCTCCTCTGCTGGTTCGGCGATGATGGCAGCATATGGCATGGCCCCGTCACAGCTTTCTTGCATTGCACCCCCCTTGCACGCTTGAAGAGCCATGGCACATTCTAGGACGAGCAGCGATGTGCTTAGCTATAGCTTCAAGGGATAAGCATGGACGCATTATTCTGTCTCTCCCACTGCCCACTGGCCCAAACCTGAGCCACTTTAGATGAGCACCAGATGTGTCGCCGTCGCCCTGGTCTCCGTCCTTGCCGTTGTGCGTGTCCCTGTCCAATGCGGGAAAGCGCCGCCGATTCCTTTTGGTAGTACCTCCTTGTCTTGCGTTTGCATGGGCTGTGGCCTGTGGATGAGACTTGCAGCTCTGTGCAGGCTCTTTCAACCGCAACATTCCTTTCCTTGGGACGAGCAGCTTGATCGACACCAGCTAGTTGACTGGGTTTGCCTTGGGCTTGCTGATGACTCCTGAGACGTAGTTGTGTTGTGAGGCGCCTGTTTTCACAGCTATAGCGTTTAACTCCTGCTACCGCTGGACAAGACATCTTCAGCAATTGTGACCTTCCCCTGCTCCGACGGGAGACTTGCGGCGGGCGGCGGCGACCTGGCCTACCTACCATAACGTCCGGGAAAAGCGACGGCGGGCCAGCAATGGCGCCGATGACTCATACGTGGGGCCAGTCTCATCCCATGTACAGTACCGTTCGCATCGCGCTGGGCTTCACTGCTATTAGGGGAGACTAGTCAAAATATTCGACAATATGATAAGGATCATCACTAAGTCTCTACAACAAATAATATCATATGTTAAATTCATTATTTATTATAACTTTTCTGTGGAAGGAGTTATTGTGAATAGCATCAAGTCACAGACAATTGTAGTAAAAAAATTATGCTTCTTCCAAAAATTGAAGCAAGAAAAAACAGAGGGGAAAAACAAAAATATCTAGATAGCAATAAACAAAAAATATCTATGCACATGTAGCTTCCCCAGATTGATGTACATCCACAATTAGGTATGACAGTTGGACCCGTGGGTATGGATACCCGCGGGTTTCGTACCCGGTGGATATGGATACGGGTAGAAAAACTCACCTGCGGGTCCTATCAGATATGATACCCAAAATATATCGAGTCGGGTATGGGTAAAATACTTTACCCGTGGGTATCCAGTGGATATCCGAGATATCAATATACCTTTTTAAATGTACTACATCCACTAAAAATTAAGGACCATAATAGAATGAAGCCAAAAAATACAGAGCAATCCTGGTTTTGTTGCATGCTGGTTGTTGCTACTTCACCATGGACACGGGCACGACCACAGGCTGTTGTTGCTGGCGGCAGAATGCTGCTACTATACATCATGTCACGGGCTGCTGGAGCTTGTTGCTGCATGCTGTTTTTATTTATCAATTTATCATGGTGCATGTGTTGTTGATTAATAAATATTAATTTGTGCTAACAGTCAACTGTAATGTACTAGAGATCAATGAGACTTTGATAATGTTATGACTGTCAACTGTCATGAACTCATTAAGCTTTTATTCTCTATACTCGAATTTAAATATATTGGATGCGATAATTATGAGTTTAGATATTGTATCGACGTGTAGCCAAATATAGTCATTCTCGTTTTGTACTGGTGCTTAGATGGAAACTAAAATATTTTATATATTTATTATAACACTAAATGAATGTTATTTAGTCTACAGTAACATATCCACTGGATACCCGATACCCGGTGGATACCCGATGGGCACGGGTACGGGTACAGTTTCTCGCCCGATTGGTTTGGTAGGTATAGATATTTGTAGAAGTCTCGGGTACAATTTCGGGTCGGGTATTATTATACCCGAACAAAATCCGACCCGCTGCCATCCCTATCCACAATTAGCAAGGTGCTAGAACCAATTTAATGTCAAAATAGAAGTGGACACAATCACGTTTAGGTTAGTTGGAGACTCGCCAGACGTTATGTTGTGAGGCGAAGGGGCTCAAGATGGTATGATTGTGACGCGCAGGGTCTCAAGAACAGGATGTTGGAAGTGCTACTGCTCTAGCTCGTGGCTATCGTGGGGCGAGGTGCATAAGGCTGCCAGGACGGTGGTTGGGAACACATGCGAGTGAGGATGGCGGGCGCGATAAGGTTGGCGCATGCGTCGAACGCGGGCTAGTAAGGATGGAGGGCACGATAAGGTTGTTGAGTGAGCGCAAAATGTGTATACAGCGGGAGAGCGAGGATGGAGGTCGTGGCTTGCACGGACGTAGTTGGAGCAGACGCGGCAAGAATGGAGCAAGGCGTGGATTTCGGGAGGCCGCGGCTGGAGCACCCACGGGCGAGGATGGCGGCCGTGGTAGGAGCGCTCGCGGTTACGGGTGGGTTCATGGCGAGCGGAGGGGTTGCGAGATTTTCGGGGTGCTCGGGCCGGTTGCAAGCTCCACGGTAATGGAGGCGTGGTGGAGGCGGCGTGGGGAGGGAGGTCGCGGGGAGGCGACGGGCGGAGCAGCGAAGTGGGGAGGGAGGTCACGGGGAGATCCGGACGAGCGGAGGCGTGGCGGAAGTGGCATGGGGAGGGAGGGCGCAGGGAGGCGGTGTGGAGAGGGAGGTTGTGTAACACCCTGAATTTTGGGGTATAAAATTTCTTTCTAATGATCACCCAAATTCATGTGTTACTCTTCTCTCTCTGACCCTAGGTTGTATCTCTCTCTAGATTCTCTCTCCCTCTTTTCCTTTTAGGTAGAACTATCTTAAAGTTAGGGGGATTTAATTATTTATTTTTGACAAAACATTTTGGGTCATGATATGTTGCATCATGCTGAGCTTAAAATATTCTTTGAAGTGTTGCACATGTTTGAATTTATTTAAATTTGAAACATAATTTGAATTTGGAATTGAAAACCTTATAGAAAAAAACAGAAAAGGAATTAGAAAATCCAGAGGAAAAGAAAAAGGAAAAGCAACTTAGCAGCCCAGCTCGGCCTAGCTAGGCCGCGCGCCCGCGCCGCCCAGAGGCTTTCTCACCCGCGCGCTCTCTCTCTCGCTCTCTGCCCACTAGGGCCGACCTGTCGGCGCCAGTTTCTTCGCCCGCGCTCCCCTCTTCTCTCTCTGTCTCGCGGGCCTGGTGAAAGTCGCCTAGAGGGGGGGTGGATAGGCGAAACCTGAAAATTAAAATTTTATCCCCCAACTAGATCCCTTGATTAGTGGTTAGAACAAGATATACAAATATCGGAGAATAGAAACTAAGTTCTTGCTTGAAAGGAGTATTGCTAAATAATGCGGGAGAGATAAATCAATACAACTAATAAGTTATAGAATAACAAAGCAAGAACCCTTAGATGAGAAGAGCACTAGAACAAGTTCTTTCTTGCAACGTGTTGCTTCACTAAATGGAAATTTAACTTGAAGCAATACCAAATGAAATTAGCAAATAATGGTGCAAGAAAACTTAGAGCAAGGGAAAGCAAACAAATCACAAGCAATAAACACAATGGACACGGGTGATTTGTTTTACCGAGGTTCGACCCTCGAAGGCCTAGTCCCCGTTGAGGAGTCCACTTAAGGACGGGTCTTTTTCAACCCTTTCCCTCTCTCCCCCGATCACACAAGGATCGGTGAGCTCTTCTTCTTCTCAAGGATCACTCTCGATCCCACAAGGACCACCACAATCTTTGGTGTCTCTTGCTAGCTTTTACAAGCCTCCAAAACTTTGGAGGAAGTTCAATGGGAGTCAAAACTCCACGCACAAATGAACACAAAGATGTAGCACACACTATCTCTCAATGAATCTCACAAGGTGATAGGGCTAAACTCAATTGAGTAGCTCTCAATTGCTTGCTCTCTCTCTTGTGACACTTGTGTTGGTTGTAGTGGTCTAGATCTTGTGTATAGGATGGATCAATGAATATATGTGGTTGGGAGGGCTTGAGTATGTCAACTATGTGACTTGGAATGTTGCTTGGGCTCCCACACCATGAAGTGGCCGGTTGGGGTGGTATTTATAGCCACCATCCAATTTTGTAGCCGTTGGAGAAGCTGCTGGCGATGGGCGCACCGGACAGTCCGGTGCACACCGGACATGTCCAGTGCGCCAGCCACGTCATCCTATCCGTTGAGATTTGAGCTGGTCGACCGTTGGAGGCTTTGTCCTCATGTGGCACCGGACAGTCCGGTGTAGCACCGGACAGTCCGGTGCCCCTCTGACTTCTGCTCTGACACTCTGAATTCAACTGTACACTTTGCAGAGTCGACCGTTGCGCGCAGATGACCGTTGCTCCGATGGCACACCGGACAGTCCGGTGTACACCGGACAGTCCGGTGAATTTTAGCGGAGCGATCTCCCACTTTCCCGAAGCTGGCCAGTTCGGAGCCGCTTCACTCTGGAGCACCGGACACTGTCCGGTGGTGCACCGGACAGTCCAGTGAATTATAGTGGGCTGCGCCTGAGAAACCCGAAGGTGAAGAGTTTGAAGGCAATCCTCCCTGGTGCACCGGACACGGTCCGGTGGTGCACCGGACACTGTCCGGTGGCACACCGGACAGTCCGGTGCGCCATACCAGGGAGCACTTCAGTTTCTCTTTGCTCCTTTCTTTTGAACCTTGTCTTGTTCTTTTTATTGGTTTTGAGTTGAATCTTTGGCACCTGTAGAACATGTAATCTAGAGCAAACTAATTAGTCCAATTGTTTGTGTTGGACATTCAACCACCAAAATTATTTAGGAAAAGGTTTAAAGCCTATTTCCCTTTCAATCTCCCCCTTTTTGGTGATTGATGCCAACACAAACCAAAGCAAATATATAAGAGAATAATTGAACTAGTTTGCATAAGGTAAGTGCAAAGGTTACTTGGAATTAGACCAATTTACCTTTAATGTTTTAGACCATGCTTGCACCAATTGTTTTGTTTTTGCAAACTCTTTTGTAAATTCTTTTCAAAGTTCTTTTGCAAATAGTCAAAGGTAAATGAATAAGATTTTGAGAAGCATTTTTCAAGATTTGAAATTCTCTCCCCCTGTTTCAAAATGCTTTTCCTTTGACTGAACAAAACTTCCCTCAATAAAATCCTCCTCTTAGTGTTCAAGAGGGTTTTAAGATATTGATTTTGAAAATACTACTTTCACCCCCTTTTGAACACAATAAGATACCAATTTGAAATTTGAAATTTACCAATTGAAAATTGAAAATTATTAGTTTTCTAAAACTAGGTGGTGGGCGGTGCGGCCCTTTTGCTTTGGGCTAATACTTTCTCCCCCTTTGGCATGAATCGCCAAAAACGGATACTTTGAGTGAAACATAAGCCCTTAAATAACTACTTTCTCTCCTTTGGCAAATAAAACATGAGTGAAGATTATACCAAAGACGGAGAGACGACGGGATACCGGCAAAGAGTGGATAATACCAATTGAAAGTAGTTACCAATGGAGTTGAGTGGAAGCGATGTCTTTGCTGAATACTCCATTTCCCTTTCAATCTAAGACTTAATACATGAGATGCTCATGAAAACATATTAGTCTTAGCCTTGGCACACAATTAAGATAAGAAATATGCAAATGTACCAAAGGAAAGAGACATGATTAAAAAAGGATATGTCAATTAAGCTTAAACAATTCTATACAATATAGATTGATCCCCCTAAATATGTGCTTTGAGAGGAATACAAATTTTTGGTCTTAAACGCTAAGTGCACATAATTCGGTTAATGAGATCATGTCTATATCATAGAGAATGTGAAGTGCATTGTGTCATAGTATAGGTGTGATGCTCATGACATTTTATGCACTTATGAAAGCATGTTATAAATATCTCAAGCATTTACCCTTAAGGATTTCAAGGAGACTTAAGGACTATCCACCTTTGGAACAAAAAGGCAGCTTATCCTTGTTACAAGGTTAAGCTTTAAGCTCCTTGACAATAAAATTACTTCACCTAGCTTAAACAAAGATGTAAAAATGATTGTTTGAGAAGTTAAACTATGTATGAAGCAGGGTTAATGCATGAACATGCTTTCTCTTCCTTTTTATACAAGATATGCAAGGAATGTAGGAAGATTTAGGTACATGTATGAATAAGATTGAATAGTTTTACCCTTTTGTACCTTCACATAGAGATGCTCTCTTCATTGTGCTTTGTCCTTAGTCTTAGTTGCTTAAGACCTATACTCAAGACAATGTATGAGAATATTTTGCACAAGAGAGAGTTCTACAACTTGTGATTCTTTTCTAAGTTATGTTATTATATATCAAGAAGATCACAAATTGCATAAATATATCATGAATTCTCCTTTTAACTTAGTGCATATCAAGATAGATGTCGATTGAAATTACCAGTTGAAATCAAATTGAAATTACATGAGGCACTAAGTAGCATAAGTGATAATTGAAGTTATTCAATGATCAAACAACAGATGCGATCAAAAGAACAACATAGGCATTAGATTTTTAATCAAGCTCAGAAATAAGAGAATCCAATAAGCAAGCTGCTTTAGCAATGAAAGCAACAATCATTGATAAAAGCGACATTATTTTAACAAGTTGGATTGATGTGAAGTAGCATACTTTATGAGAAACATTATTCTCATGTAAGAGACTATATGAAAACAATAGTCTCAACATAATCAAAATATAGGAATGGACTCCCCCTAAAGATATGCATCAAGGAATTGAAAGAATTGATTTCGATGCATTCACTTTTAAAGACATAAAGAGAGACCCATCATACATCTTGATCAAGGCTTATAAAATTTGCAATAAACAACTTAAGCCTTGTATTCTCACAATGAAAAAGATCTAGAATGCTTACAACCACACCATTGATTGTTGTGAAGACCTTATTGTCCAAGTAGGTGTTGTTGTTCTTGATGTTCTTCCTTTTTCATTTGAGTGTCCTCCCTTTGTAGTTGTCTCTTTTTCCTTCCAAACTTATTGAAAATACTCAAGAGAGATGTCAATAGCGCAAGGGAGTACATGATGAATGATGATTTTTTTTGAAAATAAATATGAACAATTCATTATCCATAAGTCACACAGACATGAAGTAAAATCCCTAACATTAGTGCATATCATAGGAAAAGAGGAATATGCACTATTTAACCATTTGATCAATCATAGGAATTTACTTCTTCATATTGAGTTTATTAATCATTACTTTAAAAACAAGTCAATATGAGAACATTTATAGCAAAGGTATGAAATAGATTCTAATGGATAAGTGCATTAATGAGAATGAGATTGAATGCATATCTTAGCCAATCTAAGTTTAACAAAGAATCTATTTCTTCACAAAGATATAATTAGAGTGAACAATCATTGATGGGAACTAAATTTAAGAGATGAGTTCCCATACCTTTGCTTTGACATTTCTTCCTTTTGGGTGAAGAGTACCCTTTTGAGGCTTGTGGCTTTAACCTTGCACTTTCTCTCTTGTAGATTTTCATAAGTAGACTCAAGACAAATGTTAATAGCAACACAAGCACTAGTTTCCCTTTTTGTAAACATTTTTGATAAGGAATAAAAAGTGAATTACTAAAGCATGGAAACTTTATGATATGAACTAGGTTATTCCATGATGATATTATGCTCAAATTTTAACTAGCAAAAACAAGCATAGTTATTTTAAGATTATGGGAATAAATCTAATTCATAACATGGAGAGCGATAAATGTAGAAGAATCAACTCCAATATAAGCAAGAAGCAAAACAACATAAATCATTGGATTGACTTTTCCTTTTATGTTAAATTACACATCTCCAAAGAAACATACTAATGAGACTACATGGGTTACTTAGATACAAGCATTAGTCTCACTATTCTAGTTATAGAGAGAATGTTCCTTTTGTAGATGTCGTAGGGATTTGAGTTCCTTACATGACATCTTATTCTTTTAGGAACTTGGAACATCTTTCTATATCTAGAATCATGGCAATAATAGGATAGTAAGTGTAAAACATGCCATGAGTTACTTAATATTGTAAAACATGTAGATTGCCATAGTATAGGAATGATGATTATACAATCTACCATATGAGAGGAACTTCTTCAAAGAAAGGTGATATAATTTAAAGATACTTGAAGTGCTTTATTTTTCTATGTGACTACATGAGACACATAAGAAATGATATTCTAAAACACTTGCACTTAAAAGCATAAATGTTACCATCCTTTGGCTTTCCTCCATGTTGTAGGTCTTGACTTTTCGGCATAGGATAATTCTTTATTTCCTACAACATCAACATCTTCCCTCGAGATGATATGAGTTTAAGATATAATAATTTGAAATAACCTTGAGTCAATCTTGGATATGTGGATCATGTAGATTGATAGCTTGAGTTGATAAGAATTGAATTAGCTTCCTCAAGCACCCCAAAGCTTCATATCATCTCCTCCTCCTACAAAGCTTGTCAAGCACATTTTGGTACCCATCGCTTGATGGGTCCATCACGGTTAGTCAACAAAAATCTAGGAACCCAAAAGTCCTTTGTGTTAGCTTTAGGTAAACTCATTACCTTTCTAGCACAAGTTGCAATTTTAGGTTGCCTAATTACATAAGAATTAATTGACAAGCTAGGAGTGGAATTGTTACCAATGGGACAATCCTTGCATTGATGTCCCTTCTTTCGGCATGTGTAGCATAGGCGTTTTTCAAGTTTTGAAGTTTTCTTCTTTCCTTGTTTGTTGCCTGCTATATGGTTAGTAAAAACTTTCTTTTCTAACCCTATGCCTTTTTGTTTTAAATGGGGACAAGATCTAAGCAGGTGTCCCTTATTGGAGCATTTAAAACAAAGTCTATCATCCTTGTTAATAATCAAGCCATTTTTAATGTAGGGACATGACCTCATCAAGTGCCCCTCTTCAAAGCATTCACTACACCTCTTAATGTGAAGTGTGGCTTGATCATTACCTTGGATGTTACCTTTTGTGGAGGCATGGTTGAGGCTTTTGGAGGAGGTGTTGAATTTCATCTTTTGTTTCTTCCTCTTGGCAATCCTCAAGTCCTTGACATTTTCTTCAAGGGATTTAGTGCATGCCACTGTTGTTCCCGTCTCAAGCTTCTTCACCATGTGATCATGGTTATCTTGGGAAGGTTGGGCAATGCATTTCCCTTTTAGTTGTGTCAAACTCATCTTTAGCCTCTCATTTTCTTCTTTGAGCTTTTGATATGTATCATCTTTTGTTCCTGCAAATTCTAGCTCAAAGGAAGGTTTGCTTGTCGACGGACAACAAGCATTAGCACATGGTAATATAGTCTCAATTTGAATACATGTGCATGTGTGAGGTTGTTGAGATTTTAAGTTTTCTATCACAACCTCATGAGTAATATCTAATATGATATGATTATCCATAAGATTTTCATGAGAGCACAAGAGCATATCATATTTTTCTTGAAAAGCTAGATTTTCAACTTTTAGCTTTTCTACTTGGTCTTTAAGCAAGGTATTCCTATTTACTAATTGAGCGATACAATGTAAAGCGTTATCTTGCTCAATTGAAATAGTTTCATACCTTTGGACCAAGTCAACATGAGAGCACTTTAGCTCCTCATGTTCTTTAGTCAACTCGTCAAAGCATTGTATCTTCATGGAGAGAATACTTTCTAGCCTTTGACGAGCTTCGCCTTGCTCTCTCGCTCTTTCTAGAAGTTTGAGCATGACCGCCTTATTTTCTTGGCTTAGGCGAGCGTAGAGTTGCACAAAGCTTCTTTCTTCCTCCTCATCCTCATTTGTGCTTCCGCTATCATTTGCATTAGCCACGCAACACATGTGGGAATCGAAATGGGAAGACAAACCTTTTAGAGAGGTGGATTCATCGTTTGGTCTCCATCGATCATTTTCTTCTTCTTCCTTGCAAGGGTTAGTATCACAAATACTAAAGGAAGTAGAAGCATAAAATGAACTATCATGTTTGGACTCATCAAATTTGCTTTTAATTCTAGTCCAAATATCATGCGCATCATGAATAGGTTCATCATATTTTGATATGAAGGCACGATAATCTTCATTGCTAAGAGAATTAGTTAAGATGTCAAAAGCTAGATAGTTTAAGCGATAACATCTTTGATCCTCCTCGGAATTAATTTTTCCATTGAAATTAGAGGAAAAAATACTCTTGTCTATAATTTGTTCTAATCGTGGATCTATGGTTCTAAAAGCATTTATCACACTAGTAGACCATGAGTCATAATTAGAACAATCATCAAATAATATTTCAAGAGTTACCTCCTTTTGAGTTACGTTCGATGGAGGAGTCTTCTTGTTCTTTTGGGATCTTCTACGAGCCATCACTTCGAGTTGTTAGACTCAAGATGAAGTGCCTAGTTCTGATACCAATTGAAAGTCGCCTAGAGGGGGGGTGGATAGGCGAAACCTGAAAATTAAAATTTTATCCCCCAACTAGATCCCTTGATTAGTGGTTAGAACAAGATATACAAATATCGGAGAATAGAAACTAAGTTCTTGCTTGAAAGGAGTATTGCTAAATAATGCGGGAGAGATAAATCAATACAACTAATAAGTTATAGAATAACAAAGCAAGAACCCTTAGATGAGAAGAGCACTAGAACAAGTTCTTTCTTGCAACGTGTTGCTTCACTAAATGGAAATTTAACTTGAAGCAATACCAAATGAAATTAGCAAATAATGGTGCAAGAAAACTTAGAGCAAGGGAAAGCAAACAAATCACAAGCAATAAACACAATGGACACGGGTGATTTGTTTTACCGAGGTTCGACCCTCGAAGGCCTAGTCCCCGTTGAGGAGTCCACTTAAGGACGGGTCTTTTTCAACCCTTTCCCTCTCTCCCCCGATCACACAAGGATCGGTGAGCTCTTCTTCTTCTCAAGGATCACTCTCGATCCCACAAGGACCACCACAATCTTTGGTGTCTCTTGCTAGCTTTTACAAGCCTCCAAAACTTTGGAGGAAGTTCAATGGGAGTCAAAACTCCACGCACAAATGAACACAAAGATGTAGCACACACTATCTCTCAATGAATCTCACAAGGTGATAGGGCTAAACTCAATTGAGTAGCTCTCAATTGCTTGCTCTCTCTCTTGTGACACTTGTGTTGGTTGTAGTGGTCTAGATCTTGTGTATAGGATGGATCAATGAATATATGTGGTTGGGAGGGCTTGAGTATGTCAACTATGTGACTTGGAATGTTGCTTGGGCTCCCACACCATGAAGTGGCCGGTTGGGGTGGTATTTATAGCCACCATCCAATTTTGTAGCCGTTGGAGAAGCTGCTGGCGATGGGCGCACCGGACAGTCCGGTGCACACCGGACATGTCCGGTGCGCCAGCCACGTCATCCTATCCGTTGAGATTTGAGCTGGTCGACCGTTGGAGGCTTTGTCCTCATGTGGCACCGGACAGTCCGGTGCAGCACCGGACAGTCCGGTGCCCCTCTGACTTCTGCTCTGACACTCTGAATTCAACTGTACACTTTGCAGAGTCGACCGTTGCGCGCAGATGACCGTTGCTCCGATGGCACACCGGACAGTCCGGTGAATTTTAGCGGAGCGATCTCCCAGTTTCCCGAAGCTGGCCAGTTCGGAGCCGCTTCACTCTGGAGCACCAGACACTGTCCGGTGGTGCACCGGACAGTCCGGTGAATTATAGTGGGCTGCGCCTGAGAAACCCGAAGGTGAAGAGTTTGAAGGCAATCCTCCCTGGTGCACCGGACACGGTCCGGTGGTGCACCGGACACTGTCCGGTGGCACACCGGACAGTCCGGTGCGCCATACCAGGGAGCACTTCGGTTTCTCTTTGCTCCTTTCTTTTGAACCTTGTCTTGTTCTTTTTATTGGTTTTGAGTTGAATCTTTGGCACCTGTAGAACATGTAATCTAGAGCAAACTAATTAGTCCAATTGTTTGTGTTGGACATTCAACCACCAAAATTATTTAGGAAAAGGTTTAAAGCCTATTTCCCTTTCACCTGGTTCACCAGGCGCTGAGCCGTTGCCCCGCGCGTCCTTCTTTTCTCTCTCTGCGCCGTGGACCCTCCGTGTCAGTTCCGCCCTCCCCGCGCTCGCCGTGGACCAGCGCGTGCGCACTCGCGCACATCGCCGGATTTCTCGGCCACGACGCCCGCCCACGCGCCTAGCTCCCTTCTTAGAGCCCCGCCAGTGCCCGCACTCGCTCCCCCGCCTCATTTCGCACAGCTCCGCCTTCTCTCACGCTCTGCCCACGCCGCCGGAGGCCCGCGCCCACGTTCCCGGCCATCTAGCTCGCCGGAGATCGTGCCAAGCCACCCCGAGCTCCGCCCCTTTGCCCATGCTTAATTTCCCTAGTTCCGCTCTATGCTCGGCCAATTTTGGCATCACCGGTGCTCGGCCGTAGCGGTCCGCCGTGCTCGCGCGGTGGCCGGCCAATTTAGCCCGGTCTAGTTCCCTGGTGTAGGTTCTCGTGTCACCCCTTCCTCTGCTGAAGCTTTCCCAAGCCTTAGCACGCCTCAAGCCCCCTCCCTGTGGCTGGAATGAGTCGCCGGAGTTCCTCCGGTTCGCTCGAGGCCTTCTCCCCACCGTTCTCCCCTCTCTGCCCGCGGATTCATGGCTTTTTCCCCGCCGTTGAGTTCGCCGTAGCATCCTCTCCCTCTCTGCCCAATCCCGGCGACCCCGGAGCCACCCTAGCTCGCGCCTGCCTCAACTCCGGTGACCTCACCGCTGCGGAGAGGAGCAGCGCCGCCCGCAGCCGTTCACCCCTCCCCGGTCTGATCCCCTCTGTCCGATCTTGATCGCACGGCCCAGATCGCGGATACCGCTTCGCGCACGCGCGCCCTGCGCCCGTGTCCCCTGGCGCTGGGCCCGCTCGGTCAGTGCGCCCTCCCCCTCAGTCGCTGACACCCCCTGGCCCGCCAGTCAGCACTCGCCCGCCCGCGCGCGCGTCCTTGGCCGCAGATCTAATCTCGGCCGTCAGTTTCTGATCTAACGGTTAGAATCACCCGGTACCCCTTCGCGCGGCAGTTTTATTAAAGAGAACCTTGGTTTATTTAGAATCAACCCACAGTCCCTGGTTTTCGCGCGCAGGTCCCTGTATTCTTGCAGATTGAACCCTGGACTTTTAAATATTCACATAATTAGACCTAATTTCATATTTTGAATTCCCAAACTTGTTTATTTCATATCTTTTGCCTATGAGCTCAAAATTTAGTGATTCAAATTACAAAATGTTCATAGGATTATTCTCTGTTTAAATAAAATAGTTTCATTTACTGTCTGCACATTCTAATTTTTATCATTAAGTATGAACTAATGTAGGTGTAGATTTATTTATTTAATAAAATAAATAAAAGGACAACCCTAGAGATTTAAACATGATTAATCTTGTAAGATTAATAATGTGTATTACATGAAATCATCTATATTCTAATTTTTAGGTCACAATAAAATAAATTGAACTATGTTATGTATTTGTGAGTTACACTTAGAGAAATAGTAATCTATTTCCAAATGAAGTTATGTTATAGTTTATGTTATACTTTGAACTCATTATCCCTTATGTAGTATTGAGTCTTTTTAAGATGCATTCTTATGTTTGTACATGTTTGGTGTGCTGTTTATTTGTACGTTCCAATTGTATTGAATGCATGCTCGCTTTATTTAGACAATGAACAGTCTGAGGTTCCTGAGTGTGTTGTTGGAGACCTTCCTGAGCAACAACCTAGTGAAGGCAAGTGTCCTCTGACCTATTATGTCCTACATACTTTATGATTCACTGTCCCGCATTACATTATCTAAACCTAAGGATTGACTAGTTTGTATGTACCTTATCCTTGTTTACCTTTTTGGGTTCTCATGGTTAGCATTTTGCTATTGCCTTAACTTTAAATCAATGAACATGATGTGAACATTTATGATACGATATTGTTATCTTGATTATGTTGATCTTGTGGTACTCTAGGGGGCTCAGGCCTTTTTCCTGAGTACCTCTCCGTAAGGACCTGTTCGTGGAGTGACCACCCGGGATAACAGTGCAACCATGAGAGTGGAATCGGACACCCTTACTACTAGAAATATGCTTATTTAAGACGCACATTTTAAGACGGATATTTGTGCATATTATAGAAGCGTCTTTTATTATATGGCGATGAGTAAGATAAGACGGTTTTTTGGAGATCCGTCTTTAATAAAGAAGTGTTTTGAGACAGTTACATCATAAGAAATGTCTTATATTAATTTAAGACAGATTGCTATTGAAAATTGTCTTAAATAAATATACCTTTTGAGTCATTAACATTGCAAGAATTGTCTTAGATTTTGGTTACTATATTAGACACTTCTGTATATGAAACCATCTCAAATAAAGATATTATTAGAGTCATCTAGACTATACGAACATGGGCGCCTCTGCTCCGACGATCGCTCTCTCCTTTGTGCCTCCACTTCCCCTCTCCTTGTTAGGCGGCGACGGCAAGGAGGAGGAGGAAGGGTCGGCCGGGCCACCGCCGGCACCACGCGAGGCACGAGCGCAATCGCGCCTATGAGTTCCATCGCTCCGAGCCGTCGACGCTAGGCGGCAGTGCCCTCGTCTGCCTCCTAGCTCCTTCTGGACCTACCCACACCCAGACGGAGCCGCCGCCGACCCAAGATCTGCCTAGGCCGCCCGCCTGCTCTGGATGACCAAGGTCATCTCCGCGGACACTGAGCAGCTGAGCTCCTCCCGCGAAGGCGTGAACCCGCCCCCAGCCGAGGCACTGAGCTCCGCCCGCCTCGCTCGGGCGCGCCCCTGCACTAGGGATGGCAATTTTGCCCACGGGTTCGGATATCCGCCGGATATCCGACCCGTCGGATTTGGTTTCGGATACAATATTTCACCCGCGGATCTTACTCGTACCCGACCCGAGGTAATATCGAGTTAGGTTCAGATACTGTACTTTACCCGCGGGTCCCCATGGATATCCGAAAATATACAAATAGGAGTCAACTGTGGCCCAACTGCAGGCCCAACTTCAAGTCTTCAACTAACCCAACCTGCATAGGCACAGCCGGTCAGCCGCACACGATACTTCATCTCTATTCTATAACCTAGGCCATCGGCGGCGGCGGATCGGCCACACCTCAGGCTCAGCCGCACTCCCTCCATCCCTCCACCTGTGACCTGCCCACCCACCGCCGCCAGCCTCAAACCGTCGAACGGCCAGCTAGCTAGCCGCACGGCCAGCCAGCCCGCAGCATGGCCAGCTAGACGGCACCCAGCCAGCCAGCCGCACGGACAACCAGCCTACAGCGGAGGAGCCCCTGTCCGCCCGGCGCCCCGGCCATCGGCCACCGCAAGCCAAACACCAAAGCACGTCGCCGTGAAGGTGAAGCAGCCCTCCAACGTCGTTTCATCCCTTGCTGTTTTGTTGAATACTTTCAAGTTTGGTTCAAGTGTGGATTCAAGTGTGGTTGTGTTACTACTATTATTTCTATATGATATATTTGTGATTTGTCTAAAGTCTAAACTCTATGTGATAATGTGAAATTTGATTTTATATAGCTATATATGAGTGTCAACAGAGAGTTATGTGTTCCTGTGTAGCAGTTTGATTTTATATAGCTATATATGAGTGTCAATAGAGAGTGTTACTAGCAAATGTATGCAGAGTAATGATACAAGAGTTCTATTACGTATCAGTGAATAGCATTTTTATCTACAATACTGTACCAAAATAAAAAATATATGAAGTTACCTTAATCCGCGATGTCTTTTGCAGGCTCGGCAACCTGGCGGAGGAGACTTGTTCATCTGTTACTGCGATTAATGTGTTCACCACTGAAAATTGAAAACTTGGCAGTAGTAGTTTCTGCGATTAATGTGACAATAGCAACATGATCATTTGCTTCAAAGAGCGATGGATGCTTGTATTGATGAATAAATCTCCTATTAACATGTTTTGATTGAAGTACTTTGGTTGATGTCTAGGATACTCAGGTTTTATGTTTCTTCAGTCAGATATCATACACGAGTACAAATGAGATTAATGGTAAATGCATAAGGATAGAGTGATGTCTGGTTATTGTGGTACAATATTGTTAACTTACTTCACGCTGTATAAATATATACAATGCAGTTTTAGCCGAGTCCTGTATCTGAACTAGACATGCCTTACAACAAATTATTTATTGTTTTGTGTGTTCCTAGATTCATGCTACCTGAAATGTGGTATTGAAGTGCTTTGAAGGACTCCATCTTTTTTGACTGATTGTTGTTCCTTTTTCTCCCTTTCTAAAATCTAGATTGGATAGGAGCTCCGAACGCGAGCCATAGATGGGAGTTGATGCCACCGGGCGATGGATGGTCGCATCCTCAGGACCTTGGCGTGCAACAGCAGCGGTAAGAACTCGCCCCCTTCCTCTCCGGTGGTAGTCTCACGATCTTCCTTCACTGCCATTGAACTTTAAAATGAGAACCAAAAGCACACGGTTTCTGGCCTCCCTATTAGGGGATTCCACGGAGGGACTCCTCTCAGGGATAAACCAAGTGGTATGTGCTTTGCTTGCGTTTCGTTTTGTCCCATTTTTAAAATTGAAACGAACAAACTAAGCCTTTTATCATCTAAAATTTGTCTTGATTTTTTCCTAAAATTTACACGCGGTTTGGTGCTCAGCCCTGAAGCTTTTTGTCATCTATAATATCTTCCTCGCCCTCGCAATAAGTTATGGTCTAGATTGTGGTCATTCCTTGCAGCAAACTAAGACTAATTACTGTTTCCTTCTTTACACATGACCTTTCAAGAACACTTAAATCTGTTTTGGACACTTAAATCAGTTGTGTGGTTACTTAACTGCTACTGTTCTTACTTTGATTTTTTGGTTGCTCATGGAGTCATGGTGCATATGCTCATGTTTGTAGGCTGTCATTTTTCTCATCACCTAATTCAATAGCCTACAACATTAGCAGGTTAGTTAAAGATTTTTAGTGTGCTAATCTTTTCTTTTTGCAAATAGAGACTGCTCTAAAATAAATGATGGTTTATGTTTTCATTTCATTTGTTGAACTCGTATATTCCTCATCTGTCTTGTACCTGAATGTTATTTGTTTCCCTGATTATCACATTTCTCATCTAAAGTGATAGTTGTGCTGCAAATAGTCACAGGATTACATGATGATTGTATACCAAAATGTTATATGGTGCCCTATTTCGTTGTTACGTTACCTGCTGACCATTCAATATTTATAATTTAAGGTTAAGCACATGGATCAATTTTTCTAAAGCTTATTTCAGTTATAATCTTTGTTGCAGTAGTCTATACACACTCAAATAAGAATTACATTTTGATTTTGCTATTTCAGTACCTTGCTTTTTACTTCACAAGAAAAGGTTGGCCAAGGTCCCTCCTCTAGTGCAAGGATTTCTACTGCAACGATTGCAACACACACACGTAAGAGACGTTCTATGCTCATCTCCTCTCTACTTCCTGTTGCTTCAGGTTTTGCCCAGATGGATGCATATTCTGTATTTGAATTAGATCAGGAGCGATTCAAATTTTAAGTATTATTAGTAAGTCTCTAATATTGTACGCTTATGGGCTCTTCTTTTGGGCAACAAAGCAAAGAACAGTGGAGCAAGGTCCTTAATTTTTGTTGCACGTTGGAGATGGATTCAATTGAGCGACAAATCTTAACCCAAGTCAGAAGGCAATGACCACCATTAATATCTTTTCTTCTCCTAACAAAAGAATCTTCTACGAATCTTACCAATTTCTATAATGACCCATGGAGGGAGATCAACTGCCATAACAAGATAGACCATCATAGAGCTGAGAACAAAATGCACTATAGCTTTTTGACCAACCCGATTCATTAACTCAGACTTCCAACTTTGAAGGTGATCGGCAATCTTGTTCTCTGCATAAAAACATGATTACATTGATTCAACTCTGATCTGGTGTTTGGCATTTGTTTTCCCTCTACATTAGTTTCTCATTATTATATTTGTATAGATTCATATTCTTAAGACTAACCTAATCAGCATTCTTTACATAATAATATTATAAGGAGGATTAATTTTATATACAATACTATATATAATGAGATGAATCATTTGGCCTTACGATATGTGTAAGAAATAATGCTTTGATATTTGGCAGCCTATCAAGAATTTCATAAGTGTAGAACATTTTTTCGGCTGTTAACATAGTGTATAACATTTGATGTCGTAATTTGTTTTGGAAGAAAATTTAATCTCAACTTATAATTTTTTACCGACAGGTTTATGGTCTTTTAATATCTACAGGTTGTGGAAACTGAGATCATTGTAACTCAAATGAGAGCTTGGCACTTAGCATATAGACGCCACTAGAACCAATCTGGAATTACTGTTAGGTAATTTTATATCTTGTTCTGTAAGTTGGAGAATTAATAGCTAGCTAGCATATGCTTCCTTAATGATGTTTTCTTTTTCCATGCATCTTCATATTACCAAACCCTTTTCTTGCAGGAAAAACGAATATAGAGTGATAAAAGGCATTAATGTAAGTACTACATAAATGTACTACTTGTATTTTTTAATAATCAATGCTTCAAAAGTCTATATAGATGCTGACCGGTGTCAGGGTTTTCCCATTATTGTAAGTTTGTTACAAGCAAGTGCTTCCCTCACACAACTTCACCTTTTATTTGCATGTTTATTACTTTTGTTTGTTGGTTTTGACTTACAGCGAATTGTGTATGCAACAACTGTGGCATATCAGTGACCTTCCGAGAAGATACAATGACGTTCTTAGTAGTAATGCTGCTTGATTTATATAGTTGGAGTCATCAAACAACTAACATTTGCACTTGAACTGTTTGGTGAAATGCTTGGGAGAAAGAGGCCAGCAAGAACGGAGTCATGGAACATCGGCAGGAGGGGTGCAGCAGCGGCAACCGATGTATCCCTTGAACAATATGGTTTTGACAAGATGCAAATCAATCTAGTGTACACTGTATTCCACACTTGCACATATTGTTTGGCTAATTACAAGATTATCTCAGTGTTTTGGTTTGGATTTAGAGTACACTTATGTATGAAATATTGATTGGTACTCATCTATATTATATTAATTATATTATTATTAAATATGTATGTCTGTGTATTTCTCTTTCAAATTATTATAATGTGGAATATCAAAAATAATGTAAATTGAAGAATATATAGTAATTTAAGTCACTTTGTTTAAATCTTATTAAGACGGTTTCAAAAATGTCCAATATCGGTCTTCTAAATAAGACGATTTCCAAAATGTCCAATATATGTCACCTAAATAAGACGGTTTTCGTATCGCAAGTGTTTATTATTATAGAATATTTTAGACAGTTTACTAAATAACTTGTGACTTAAAATGTTCGTATACTCGACGGTTGTTTAGAAAAAGTGCCTTACATAAAACATAATTCAAGACAGGTTATTGGACAAAATGACTTAAACAAATACCTTTTTTAGACGGTTATAAACTAAAAACGTCTTATATAATATCATTTTAAGACGGTTTGCAACCGTCTTAAATGTGGGACATCTTTTGCGACTCCATCAAATTTGGACACTTGAGAAACGTCTTAATAAGTGAAAATTAACCGTCTCATATAACATGATCTGTAGTAGTGAATTAGCTGATTAATTAGATGAACCTGGGGGTGTAGTTGGCTTTACCGGAGGGCCGTCAATGGGGACCGTGGCGTAGTGCTCGCTCTGCCAAGGGGGGTGCAGAGGTTCATTCGATTTGGTTTTGTTAGTCACCCACCTTGGGGAGGTGTACTGCGTTTGTATGACTGGCGAAACCTAACGAGCAGCTATGCACCAAGGGAGTCTTTGTAAAGGCTACGTAGTGTATCCCTGGCCATTCACCTTGGTAGTGAAGATCGGGTCTATACAACCTAGGCTGGAAAGGGATCACGATTCGTGGGTAAAGTGTGCAAACTCTGCAGAGTGTTAGAAACTGGTATATCATCCGAGCTCACGGTTAAGAGTAACCTTGGAATCCTCTTTGATTAGAAGAACTTTGGATACTTTTATGATGATGGTTAACAATGATGTTATAAATTTGATCTCTGGTATTTCCTCTTTTGAGGGAGTACTTTTGGGTAATAACTGGGTTTATTACTAAAACTTGGCTCTAGTAGTAATAATAAATACTTGACCAACTAAAAGCAATTGCTTAACCTCAACCCCACATACAGCTAGTCCACTTTTGCCAAACGGGACATTTGCTGACTACGTTGATGTGTACTCACCCTTGCTTTACAAACCACCCCACCCCAGGTTGTCCCCACTGTACTCAATGCTCAGGAGGTGATGCTGGCAACATGGAAGACTTCGAGGTGTTCCAGGAATACGACGAGTTCTAGTTTACTTAGTGGCAAACCCCCAGTCAGCTGCCTGTGTTGGCTTATCATCTACGTTTCGTTTCTCCGCACTTTGATGTTTATGTTAAAGACAATGGTTATGTATTAGACTCTATGGATGTCTTGGACATCTTGATGTAATTAAAGTACCTTTCCGCTATTTATTTTGAGCATTGTGTGATGATGTCCAATTATGTAATCGTTGTGTACGTGAGTTTCTGATCCTGGCAAGTACATGGTTCGCATTCGGTTTTCCTTCTGAAACCGGGTGTGACAGGTTGGGGACGGCGGCGTAGGGAGGGAGGTCGAGGGGAGGGCGTGGGGAGGCGGCATCGGGAGGGAGGTTGAGGACGAAGATGGTGTGGGCCTAGAGGGATACGGGACAAAGAAGTGCGTAGGATAGAGGGTTGATTCGTAGAATTTCAGGGGGGTATTTATAAAAATGGCGTAGGACGACCATTGAAATCGATGCTTCAATATAGTAGAGAAAACAGAACCGATACGGCGGATAGTCTCTAACGTATTTCAAAGGGGAGAAGTTTTAAGGACCGAAGCAATTCAAAATATATCAAACACCACCTAATTAAAAATTTTAAAATCTTAAGCTTATAAGTAGTTTTGGTTCTACAAATATCTTGGGTCTAAAATAGGAGGTATGTGGATTATAGAGTTAGGGGGAGGCTTAAGTCCATAATCTCACTTTGTGGAGACATTCATGCATCCTAGCAAGTAGATTGCATATTTTCATCAAAATGTTTGTTATATTTGCTTGTTTTGGTTGTGTTGTCATCAATCACCAAAAAGGGAAAGATTGTAAGGAAAATGGACCCCGATCCATTTGTCTAAATGATTTTGGTGTTTGATGATCAACATAGCTCGTGAACTAATGCATTTGCTAGTGTTTATGTCTGTAGTTCACATGATGCGAAGAGGATTGGACTGAGGATCTGAGGATACAACACCTCAACAGAAGACCTAAAAATGCATAGAAGTCCAAGACTCAAGATCAAAAGAAGACTAAGAAAATAGTGAATAAATCCGAGAAGAGGGCAGTCAGCGAGCGCTCTGCTGGCGCACTGGATTATCCGGTTGCACTAGGCAGTCTGTGTAGAGAGGTCCGCAACCGAAGATTCTCGAAAGCTGTAGCACCAGACTGTCTGGTGTGCACCGGACAATCTGGCCAACGGTCGACTGACGTGGCCAAGGCACCGGACATGTCCGGTGTGCACCGGACTGTCCGGTGTGCCCGACAACAGAAGCAGCAACATTTCTGTCCAACAGCTATAGTTAAGGGGAGGATATTTATACCCCTACAACCGGTTATTTGAAGGTGTGGGAGTCCAAGCAACATACCAACACATATTATAGACATTTCCAAGTGCTCAAACACCTAAGTGCTTAATAGAATCACTCGGTGATTAGTGTATGTGCTTTGCGAAGTGCTTAGGTTAGTTAGAACGCTTATGCGCTTACTCTAGGTGATTCCTAGTTAGTTGAGTGAGTTTAGTAAAACCCACAAAAACCCTCGACTCTTCTGTGAGCCGTTGTAATTGTACCGAGCGGGGCAAGAGTCTTATGGGACTGTGACAACCGAGTTTGTGTCATGGCCCCCAATGTGAATCGGAGGGAATGAGGCCCATGATGTTTTGGCCGAAAGCTCGATAGTGGAGACGGCGGGGAGCGTCCGAGAGGAGCCAGAAGCGTAGCACCACTTGCACGTGGAGAAGGCCCGTGACTCTCTACGGAATTACTCGATCGTGGTGCTTGGCCCTCGCGTGGGCTAACCTTCACGTATGGGCATCAACGAGGATTATTTGGGACCTTACGTGGTTCTGGATACCTTGGTAAATATACCGGCATCATCCACGAGAGTTTGCATGTCTACTCTTGATCTTTACCTTCCGCATTTATGTCAAGTACTCAAGATTCAATCTCTCCTTTCTAGTTAGAATATTTAGGATTTGAACTTAGTTTTTGTGGTAGAGATAGCAACACTTAGACAAAACCTAGTTTGCACATTCTAGGTTGTTTATTTGCATAGGTTTTGTTCTAGAGATTTAATTGTGGCCTAGTTTAGAGAGATAGATTTTAGAAGTCCTAATTTATCCCCCTCTTAGGCGTCACCATTTCCTACAGTGGCTACAAGAGGATAACATCTTCGAACCTTGTAGAACGGAAACGAAAACCATTGACATCATACCGACCATAACTTCTGACGGTTACTGCTCATATTTGGATCACTAAGACACTTGGGTGGTCCCCTTGTCATAATCATGTCCTTTCTAAAAGGGTTCCTCTCGAATCTGAACGGGTGATCCTGAGGCAAAAAGCAGCTATGGGAATTGAAGTAACATATCTTTCCACCAAACTTCAGTCAGAAGTATAAAGTGTCTTCAGCGCATATCAAACATGTTAGAATCCCATGACAACTCCATCCAACAAAGATTTCATAAGCCATAAAATCGTGAATCGGCCACAAAAACGCAACTATTAGGTTGAACTTTTGTTTCTTATAACAATCGTACGCCTCGACTCTTTCCCACAAAATTTCAATTCTTCAATCAGGTGTCTCATCATCACATTGACCTTTGTTCCAGGATGATCCAGAACAGGTATTACAAGACACAAGAAAATAAATTTATATTTCATGAAAAGAGCTGGTAGAAGGTTGTATGACACAGCAAAGATGGGCCAACATGAGTAGGACGGTGCAATTAGATTGAAAGGTGAGAACCCATCTGTTGCCCAACTGAGGCGGTCATTTCACACTTCATCAGCAAAGCTAGAATTAAAGGCATATAGTGCCTTCCATACATCTGTATCAGCTGGGTGTGCCATGACATCAGGATTCTCATGTACGCCTTCTTTGTGCCATCTCATGTGTCTAGCTGTATTCTAGGAGATAAACAAACATTTCAACCGAGGTATAAGAGGCATGTAACGAAGCTGCTTATGTGCTACCTTTGTCACCACGGTCAGACCATCATCGTTTTCAACCTCTACAAATCTAGGCTCACCACATATTTTACACATATTATTTGTGATCTCATTTTAGAAAAGCATACAGTTATTGTCACACACATTGATTTTTCGTAGTCCATACCGAGACCCGAGAGCAACTACTTGGACTGATACATGTCCTTCGACATCTTGTGATTCTCTGGAAGTACATCACTGATCAAGTTTAGAAGCTCCTTATAGCAATTGTTTGAGAATGCAAACTTGGACTTAATAGCCATATGCCGAGTCACAAAAACAAGAACGATCATTTTCGTGTGCTCGTGCAACGGCTCTTCGGAAGCTTTAAGGAGCTCGAAGAACTTCAGAACCTCAAGCATAGGAGGATCCTCAGAATCGAGGGGTCGAGGGGGAGGGTTCTCGGAATCGATGAGTAGAAGCTCATGTTGTACATCGTCAAGCATCTCTTACATACTATTGTAGTCCCCTCTTCATCGGACAGAACTCCCGATACGATACGAGGTGGGTCCTCACCGTTATGCACCCATACCTCATAGCCAGGCATATAACCATTCTTACAATGATATATCGACATAGTCCTCCTATTAAGGAAATAAATGTTCCGACACTTGCTATAAGGGCACCTAACATCGGTTTTGGTATCTGATCGAGCAAAAGCACGGTCGAGAAATGCATCGGCCTTGGCAACCCACTCACTTGATAGAGCATCTCTCTTCTTCCAACCTTCATACATCCATCGATGATCCTCCGCCATACTAGATATGATACGTTTACTTAATTAGTTAAGTAATGCATTGATCGTCTGTTATTACGTATAAATTACGCCCCTACATCCATAGGAAATGATAGGTCATAAACCCACCAAGGAGTGAACGACATCGCCCGCGTTTATGACAAGACATGTGATCGTGCGAAATTTTGGCAGCATAACCCCATTGTTCTCCAATTACACGCTTGAAAATGGTGCAATTAGAGAACATAGGGGTTATGCTGCCGAAACTACGCACAACCACATGACTTTGTCATAAACACGGGCTCTGTAGGTCACCCAAGGCTGTCTAATAAAGGGATAATTCCGGCCCAACACACATCACATGCATCGCATGTGAGGTGTGTTGGGCCGAAACATGTGACGTCTAGGTTTCGTTTGTTGACAATACGATACACTACGAATATCTAGAACCATCGTGCATTATTATATAATTCAACTAATAAACAATCGATTCAACATTATATACGAAATAGCATTATCATAGGTGACAAATCATATAAAATGACCTTACTTCCAAGGGTGTAATAATTACCCTCGGAAATTTAAAATTTAAATTATCTAAGCACCACTAAATAAACTAAAACAAGCTAATTTAATTACATAATCAAATTCCGGCCGTCGAACATAACAAACTAAACAATATTGAACATACAGATCATTTAATTTTACATAAATTGACTACAAGCAAACAACATATGCATCTATAAAATTGTTCAAAGTCAAGAATACTCACGTAGCGGCGAGACGATGTGGGTAAGGTGAACGAAGGCATCGGGCGCGGGCGTGAGGAAGGGCGGGGCTAGACGTCGAACAGGGGCACTCGCCGGAGAGGACGACTGTGGGTGCTTCAAGGCGGTCGATGGCGGGTGCTTCAAGGCAGTCGACGGGTTGGCGGCGAGTGTGCCTGGGATACCTGCGAGGGTGCCGGCTAAGCTGGGGCGGCCCTCGGCGACGGTGGCGGAGCGTGGCGGCGACGACGTCAAACAGAGAGGCTAGCGCGCGGTCGTATGCATGTGTAGAAAATTAAAACGTCATCTAACGCCATTACCTAAAAATACGTTATGTTCGACGGCCCTACTGATAGCTGTCGGACATAAGGCTTATATCTTACGGCTGACATAAGTGTGTTACTTTCGACGGCTGCTAGATACCGTCGGATATAATATAACTGTCGGTGGTTTTCCACAAAGCCGTTGGCAAGGCCGTTGGATCTTTGTTGTTTTTCTATTGTGGAGAGGGGCGTGAGAGATGATCCGGATGTTTGTGGCGACCATTAGATATGAGTGAGAGAGAGAGAAATGAGGGGGGAGAGATTTTGTCGGTTTAATGTGATGGAAGATGATTTCTTGTTTGTACAAAATTGGATGTACGAAGAAAATACATCTCAGCGAGGATCATTTGATGTATGGATCTAGATTAATTTGAACTGGTGCTTTATATAGTGTTATAGATAGATTATAGAATAGGTTATAGATTATAGATGATGAGCAACAAAACAAATTGAGATACTACACGTATAGACGGCTATTTTTCCCTTCCCAAACCACAGCGACAAAGTACCGTACCGGCGCCGGTCACCATCATCCTTGCATGCATGCAAATGGTAACCTCTGGGGGGCTACACGTATAGACGCAGCTGGCGGTGGGTATCGGACGGCAGCCATACCGTACGTCGTCGCCGGTGGCCTTATCATCCAGACCAGCAGGGACGGAAGCATCGTCTCCCAAGTCCCAACCTGACATGCACGTGTATGGGTCATGTGAAGCAGGAATTCAGGTAACATCAAATCGAGCCCGGCCCAGGCGAGGCAGCGTCGTCCATGGAAACGACGGAGACAGCGCAGCGGCCGCGATTAGAGCCGCGCGCAACGACGCGTGAACCACCACCACCGGCTGGTCGCGCCGGCACACGGAGCCCGTGACGACGTACGCGCTCAACCGCGCGCTACAGACTTCCAACGGCGGGCCCCCCGTCTGGCTGATTGGCCGCGTGATGAGAGCGAGGAGCACTAGTACAGAGAAGTTCTATAGTGGCGGTTGTAAACCTATTTATAGTGGCGTTTTTCGTAACCGCCAGTGCTAGGGGCCAGTAGAAATCATCATTTTTACAGACGGGTAACTGAGGACCGCCAGTGAAAATCGATTTTCACTGGCGGTCGACGTAATAAAACCGACAGTGCAAATCGTTTCCAAGAAACATAAAACATATTTTAAAAATAGTTAAAAAAATTATTTTTATTAGGGCCCACCCCACCCGCCCGACAAGGTCGACGTAATAAAACCGCCGGTGCAAGTCGCGGCATTTTTCGCGCGCTACGCGGTTGTTAGTATTCGAACCGTCGACCTCACCCTCGCGCGTACCCTCCCCTACCACTCCGTCTATGACATGTCTTGTGTCTAGTTTGTAGTTGTTTTCTCCACATATTACAACCATTTGAGTGTAAATTGCTTATTTGAGACCCTAAACGAATTCAAATAAAAAAGTTGTCAACTATAAAGATAAATAACTTTTGAAGTTCTACAACTTTTATTTTGACACTTTTTTCATCTGAGGTAGTTTGCAAAATTTGAATTTTAAATTTGACATACTTAGATTCAATTTTTGAGAACCGAAATGAGTTCAAACAAAAAAGTTGTCAACTACAAAGTTTCATAACTTTTAGAGATCTACAACTTTTATTTTGGTGGTTTTGTCATACGAGGACGTTTGAAAAACTCGAAAAATTAAGGATAAAAATGATTTCTAGTGGCGGTTCCTTAAGAAAACCGCCACTAGAAATCGTATTTCTAGTGGCGGTTCCTTAAGAAAACCGCCACTACAAATCATGGATTTCTACTGGCGGTTTTCTTAAGGAACCGCCAGTAGAAATACGATTTCTAGTGGCGGTTTTCTTAAGAAACCGCCACTAGAAATAACACAGTCGGTGGATAACCGAAACCGCCTATAAAAATATATCGCCCCCGCAGGCTTTGAGCTTTTTGTACTAGTGGAGGGGCTAATCGCAATGAATCACCGGACAATCCCCGTCATCATCGACACCGGACGTCTGTCCGATCCATCCTGTGTTCTGGCGTTCCCCAATCGATTTGCAGGAGCTGCGGCGCGGTGCGTCAGCACTATCGATCGAATTGACGTTGCAGTTTTTATGGGGCTTGCGTGACTCACCTCGACAGCTAGCGCGGAAGAAACTGCTGGGGGCCGGACACTTGTTCGTCCAGAGAAACCCATGGTCGTGGGAATGGGATGCAAGGGAGCTAGAGAAACAAAGAGAGTTTTCGCTACAGCGACGACGACGACGAGGACACAGGAGTCGTCGTCGGTGTTATTGAACCAGTTGTAATATCCCCACAAGTTATAGAAACAGATAATGTTTTCAACATTGGTATATATGGCCCGTAACAATAACAAATACAGTCTTTGGATAATACGTTTCCTTGCAAATTTTTCTAATATGCTTATATAACATACCAAAATGACAACTTGGATGCAGAAGTATATTTTCTAAGTCTAATTATTGTCATGAATTTGCTATATCTTATATCCATATATGTGCAGCTCTATTGTTTTTTTAAAAACAAACATAGAGAGCTTAAAAGTGCATTACCAACATTAATATATTACAATATTTTAGCCAACATGTATAAATTCATCTAAACTAATATGCTACAAAATATATTGCATAAGTTATGGTATATTCATCTTTTTAGCACACTTTATGTATAAACTTACGTAAACGTAGATTTGATGGATTTCAGTGTACTTTTTAGTCTTTTTAGTCGCAGAGGTGGTATATGTTTAAATGGTTATCTTATAATAATATTCGGGTTATTTATCATTAAATTTTAAGAGTCAGTTTCTATTAAATTTCATACGTCATACCCTCACAAGCGGATAATTTATATATAATTTTTTTGTTTTATTTTGAGATATCTTTAGTGCAAATTTAGGAGGCTTTTAAAAAAATCATAATAGCATATATTGAGAATTTAGATGCAAAATTTTAGGTTTGTGCCGTAATTTAGTCTTAATATTTGAGTGCCAACCATGTGGACTCATGATTTCAAGGAGTATGATTAGTTATGGTCCACTTGATGGTGATGGACTAGGGCATATTAGTGGATGGAGATACAGATCAAGTTCACATGCATGCAAGCGTTCATCAAATGGGGTAAAAATAGAGCAAGCCACAATGCAAAGATATAATATTGGGCTTTGCTTTTGCCAAACAAGGTCAAATAGAGTGCACTATTGGATTTATAGGATATGCAGCCATAATATAAAGAGGAAAATTTTTAGTTCCAGTTCTTATCTAGTGTCACTATTGTGATATCCGGGCTCCGGTGGATGGTGATATCCTTATCCAAGGCTTAATAGAATTAATATTATACTCATACCTAAATGTGCATCTTCTTTTTCGGAAGTCTATCTCAAAAGAACCTCTAGGTTAAGTGTGCTTGGTTTGGAGCAATTTGGTATGTGTGACCGACCGAGAAGTTTTCTCGGATGCGCATGAGTGAGGATAAAGTACATACAAAAGGCTCGTGTTGGTATGTGGGGACAATATATGGTCCTAGAGAACTGACAGGAGTAAGTACCGTCGGTTCGAGAGTGGACAGGGTGTTACTGCTATGTGTGAGTTTTATTTCACATGCATTGCGTTTAGTAACATGGTGAGATGCAAAAGAAAACCCTTGAAAAATGTAGTACAAGCTAACTCACGTGCATAAGCTGTTGAAATACTTGAGGAGTTAGCATGACAAAGAAGAGGCAAAAAACCGAGTGTTTGGTGCTTTTTTATGGGCACTGGATTAATCTAGTGGTGCCCCACCAAAGGAACTATATAAAGCGCTACATGCATAGGCTTAATCTAGGGTAGGGTTAAGCACTGAATTAATCTGTTGCTTACCCAACTGTTGGCGTTGTTCACTGAGGTATCTTCGAGTGAAAATTTTGAAGGGGTCAAAGGAGAAGCCAGTGCTAGATACCGAAGTAATCTGATGGCCAAAATCGCTCTCTATAACCTCTCTTCATAGTTTTGTAGCCAACATATTAGTCTGGTGTGACTAATCCGATGCTCACCACATCATGCACTAGAGGTTGATTGTTAGGGGTTGCAATGGTTAGTTTCACTCGGTGTAGCCATGATTCAGTGATTTTGATTGGGTTGGGCTCTATAACTATAAATACTTGTGTGGTCGACCATTTTGGCTCTCTTGGCATACTTGGATGAAGAATATATGAGCTCAATAAAAAAAACCCAGCTCACTTGCTAACTTAGTGGATGTTTTTATGCAACATTGCGAGCGATCTAGTGCATTGCATCTTTGTGATTGCATTTCGTAGCGCTAGGTGCTCCTTGTGACACAAGATTTCTTGTTACTCTTGGTTATTTCCATCCCCTAGTCAGCTTATTAGTGCTTTGTAGAATACCATGGTAGGGGCTCTTGGTTATTGTTGTCGCCTCTAACCATTGGCTATTGTAAGAGGCTGTGTCCTCATCATCGCTGGAGATTTGCGAAACTATAGTGAAATTAATTAAGGTTTGGAGAGGTCCATAGTGATCTACGATCTTTGTATGAGAAATGGTGATTTTTGGATCTACCTCAATGGGGATATAGTTGCGGACAACACTAGTAGAAAATAGCTCTAAGCATGTGGTGGGGGTCTAATTTTTACAATTTCGGTTGTCGCACGCTAGTGAAAGTATACAGGTGCCCCGATCCTAGAATCGATAATGGAAACATGTTTTCGCTAGCGGTTCATTTAATATAATCATATATTTCCACTGAACCGCTAGTGAAAATAGACGATTAAGGAAACCGCTAGTGAAAATATCATTTCTACTGGTGGTTCCAAAATAACCACCAGTGGAAATATCGATTTTCACTGGTCTCTAGCACTAGCGGTTCTAAAAAACGCCAATGCAAATAAGTTTAGAACCGCAACTATAGAACTTCTGTGTACTAGTGCAAACAACTAAACATCAAAGAAAATTCTTTGTATCACTTGTCCTCGTTGGTTTGTTATTTCAACAGTTGCATTTACTTTTATATATTGAGCTTGTTTCTTGGTAGCCTAGTTTAGGTCTAGTAAGTACTGTAATTGTTGCTTCCTTTAGTAGCTTATTACTAGTTGCTAGGTGGTACTTATAGTTGCTTGGTTGTGAAAGGGAAATGTGCCCTTGGGCCATCTCTAGTTGTTTTGGTAATTAAATGCTTAACACACCAGTTTGAATTAACACTGTTTAAATGAGCATGAGCAAAGGTTTAGAGAAAGCAAATTGAAGACAAGAAATCCAAATAAGTTGTATTTGGAAGGCCAAAAGTGCAACTTTGGGTAAAGCTACAAAAACATGAGGTTTAAGATCTTTAATAAGTTGCATATACATTATACTATGTTTCTTACACGTTTGTGTGGCTACTAACTCCTTTGTGCAACAAAAGTGAAGTTTGGACTTAGTAGTAAACATATTGCAATCCTTGTAAAGAGAAGTGAGAAAGGTATGGTTCTACCACTTAATCAATTATTTTAGTTGCTAACTATGTTTGTCTAAGTGCTAGGAACGTCTCAAGAAGATCCAAAAGAGCCAAACTTGAGCAAGTCTGGGACCCACCGGACTGTCTGGTGAAGCGTAGGTCTATGATCCTACAGCAATCTTGGGATTGGTGATCGACCAAGAAATCTTCTTGGGTGTGCATGAGTGAGGACAAAGTGTGCACAAAAGACTCGGGTTAGTCTGTGCGAATGGTCTATGATCCTAGAGGGCGGTCAGGAGCAAGTACCATAGGTCGGGAGTGGAGGGGTGTTACACAGGATCACCTATTCACCCCTTTAGGTGCTCTCAATTGGTATCATAGCCGGTCTCTTTCCTTTTATAAAAGCATGATAGCTTGGTAAAATAGGTGATAGAAATCTAGAAAATCTATAGTACAAGATGATTCTAAATTAATATGGTATATTTCATGAATCTATTTTGGCATTATACCTGTTTGGTTGATATTCCATAATTTTTACAGCGAATCAATCAACTTGACCGTATGCAGTCCAAAACATCACTAATTGTCGTGGATTAAAAAACCGGGGGACAATGAGATTTGTGTTCGGTAGAGGTGCTAGCGTGGACTCACTTCAAATGGTGAATCACTGGGACTCCACGAGAAATCTAAGACACTGGGTTATACTGGTTCGGGTTCGCATCCTACTCCAGTGTAGTGATGATCGTAGTATTCCTTGGGGCGTGTTACACTGGTGTGCTTGTGTGTAGAAAGAAGGTGGTCCTGCCCTTTTATAGCTCAAGGGTGGACTTTACATTGGGAACTCGTATTCTACTAGGAGGGAGCTCGACCTTTTGCTCTAGGTGGCATAGCCCTCCTAACATTGTCCGTAGGGTCGTGCGCTGTCGTACCCTTGGTATGGCATTCCATCTTGTTCGTCTGGCATACGAGTCCCTGTAGCTATTTTGATGTCAACGTAGCGGCACCTGGTGGGTCCTACAGAATAGACTCTCGGTGGGGTTCAGGGTCGTGTTAACGATAGCTTCATCTTCTGTCATGACCCTTGTGTCACCTTCCAGCATACGTAGGCATGAACCCGGCATGGTATACCTTCCTGTCGTTTCCTGTATGTGGGTCACTTTAGAGACTCCAACGTTGAGGTCCCTACGACAGGGGTTGAGTGGTCCCATACGTAAGTGGGGGGCTCGCATGAGACTGTACATGGCGACGTATTGTTGTGTTCGACAGGGACTTCTTGACACCGTACTCGTGGTCGGGATATGTTTTGGTGGTGGCGTGTCTTTTCATGCTGATGTGGGTCAGCAACGTTGCATCGGCCCTTCGCTTTCACCGATTATCTTGGCACGGGACCTGGTCGTTTGCCCCACCTCACAGGGTTGCTCAGCAGAGACTTGGTTGTTCGTTCCGTCTCGTGGGGTTGCTCGGTGGAGACTTGGTCGTTCGCACCGTCTCACGAGGTTGCTTGGCAGAGGGTTGGTCGGCCACCCTGCCTCATGGGGTTGCTCGACAGAGACTTGGTAGTCGGCTGCTCTGCCTCGCGGGGTTGCTCGGGAGAGACTTGTTCGGCCGCTCAGCCTCGTGGGGTTGCTAAGCAGAGACTTGGTCGGTGGGTCGTTTTAAGGAGTTTCTTGGGCTTTCTTCAGGGACCCTGTTCCTGGTTGCTCGACACTAATATTCTGTCTGGTTGTTTAGATCCTGTCAAATACTATCATGGTACCGTTTACAAATAAAAGATAGACCCAACTAGTGCTGGGAATTGGGCCAGGTCGGACCGACACGATCTTGGCCCATCGTGCTTCGGACCAAATAGGTTCGGGTAAGGAACGCCTAAAAAACTTTCGGGCTATGTCGTGGCAGCAAAAAAGTAGAAACAATGGCCTAGCCCGTCCCTAAAGCACGATGTGCCTTCATCGGGCTATACCGCCCCATACCCAGCCCATATATTTGAATCACATAAAGTCCAAATACAACCACATAAAGTTCATAGCTTATAAATTAAAGATATTAAATAATGCGAGCATCATTTGACCACATAAAGTCGAAATATCACAACCACATAAGTCCATGGCTTATTAATTAAAGAAATTAAACAATATGAGATGTTGGGCACCAAAATTGCCGTGCGGACGGTCCGGCCCCGAGGCCAGACGGTCCGCGGTCCGGACGGTCCGCACAGGTGGTGTGGACGGTCCGCGCACGCGCAGAGTCAGTTAGGGTTACTAGTTTCTTGCTACAGTTGTTGGCTAGATTCGTGGATTTGACTCGAGAAATTTGTTTGTAATGGGTCCAGCCCCCTCCTCTATAAATACATTGGAATACGACCGATTAGTCGTCAACAATCGAATCAATAATCATTTTATCTCTCGTTTTTACCTTAGGCATTAGGAGTTCTAGTTTAGTTCTAGTTTATCCTCTCAATCCCCAAATTCTTCGCTTCTCTTCGGCTCTACGTCGATTAGAGGTGCCTAGGTCGGCCTGCTGACCCTAGACAACACCTAGAATCTCTTCTCCTCGACGGGGTCCCTCCCGAGAGCGAGATTCAGGCACTTTCGGCGAACTCCGCCACCCCTGCGCACGCGTGGACTGCCCGGCCCGTCAGGCAGGGAACCCTAGCACTGCTCCAGGTCGCGGACCGTCCGGCCCCTAGACGCGGACCATCCACGCCTGTGCAGAGAGCACCTCCGCTGGTTCTCAACATAGTGATTGGTGCCCGAATCGGTGCCAACACACTTTTTGGCAACTCCGCTAGGGAAAGCACATATAGACCCGTCAGATCGACCCTCAATGGCCGGTTCAAGGGATAACTCTGAAGTCTCCCCTAGCAATATCATAGAGCCGACTTGAGAAACCTTGCCGACTTACGAATAGCTCCAGTTCGAGGAGCACAAGGAGCAGCTGATCTAAGAAGCAAAGGCGAAGTTCCTGGCCAACTTCAAGGTGGACAGGAACAACAAAGTCGTTCGGCAACGGGCGACGGATCTGGCTTCGCTTCGACCTACCATGACTACCCCCGAGGTAAGCAACACAAACGAGCTCCCATCTCTTAAAAATTATATAGATGAGTAGCGAGACCAAATGCAAAATATAATAGGGGGTATGCAAAAAGATTATATGAGGCTAGTACGTGCATTTGATAAATCTACTGTTGCAAATTTTCCTTCGCACGAGGTTGAATTGGGGGAAAACACGCGTAATTCATCGGCTATAGGTTGCCATGTCCAGTCACAACCCCTTATGGGATGCCGATAGACACATGCCCTGGGCAACCACAACCTCCTACACACATCGGCCATAAATTCGTCGATCTACGCATGTCCGGACCGTCCGCACATGAGTGCGGACCGTCCGGGCCAGCGGCGGCCGGTCCCATTTTTAATGAGTTACCGAGACATGCGCTCGAGCCACAACGTATGCGCAAACTCTAAACTACCCAGTCGGACGGTCCGCATACAGCGACGGACGGTCCGCATAAAATAACGGACGGTCTGGCCACATACCCAGACAGTCCGCGCATACCGCCGGATGATCCGCGTATTCAACCAGACGGTCAGGCACAGAGTTTTTTGAGGAGGATTGTTACCTGAATCCTCATCCGTCCCAACAAAACTCCCCATCTTACCCTACGACACCCCAACACCATAATACAGCATTCCAGACACATGGGGGTGAGCATTTTCCGATCCATAGAAGGCCAGAAAGCGACGACCGGTCCTATGAACCACACAGGGTAAATATTAATACGCCACAAAACTCAAACCAATGGGGGTAAGACAATATGCTAGTGTCCAAACAACCTCACCAATATTGGACCAAAGAGCCAGTGGTCTCCCACCGGCTGCTATTGATATAGTAAGGGAAGAGATAGCTGGGGCGTTCCGAGATAAGCTTGGAGTAAGCATGGTCCCTAGGGGGACAATCATATCGGAGACCTTACGACAGCCGATTTGACCATCACCCATACCCACAAGGGACCATGATACCCGAATTCGTAAAATTTTCGGTTGACCAAGGAAAGAGCACATGCGAACACATAGGCCAATTTTTAGCGCAATTAGGAGAATTGGCCGACACGGAGGCATTCCGTGTGCGTTTATTTTCATTATATTTGATAGGAACCGCATTCGCACGATATGCCACATTACCTCCTAATTCTTTTTTGTCATGGGCGATCTAGAACAAAAATTCCATGATCAATTATTTTCTGGTGACTATGAGTTAGATTTGGTAGACCTAGTGGCCCTGCAACAAGGAAAAGACGAATCGGTTAATGAGTACATCCAGAGGTTCCGGGATACAAGAAACCGATGCTTTCAAATTCATTTGGCAGGAAAACAGCTAGCTGGATTAGCCTTTAATGGGTTGTGATATTATTTAAAAGAAAGATTAGAAGGCATCCAATTTTTCACGCTAGCACAATTACACCAGAGAGCTTTGGCCTGTGAAAGCCGAAGCAAAGAAACTGCCAAAACTATTCGTCACAATGTCCATATAGTGGAGTGCGACCAAAGTAGTTCGAACGACGAATCAACAGAAGTATACACTTCTGAAATGGTTTGGCCAAAGCAGGCCAAATCTTTGGCTTGTTCCTCCATACAACCAGTTCAAAAGAAACGACAAGAGGAGGTTAAATTTACATTTAATGTTGGTAAGTGTGACAAAATATTTGACGAATTACTCAAAAATGGCAACATTAAAATAAATCATACTATTCCATTCGCCGACAAACTAAAATGTCGTGCATACTGCAAGTGGCACAACTCGTTTTCTCATGCCACTAATGATTGTAATGTATTTCGATGACTGAAAGGGAAAGAGGGTTCAACCTTTTCCTATAAATAATTTTGGTGGTTGAATGCCCAATACAAATAATTGGACTAACTAGTTTGCTCTAGATTATATATTCTACAGGTGCTAAAGGTTCAACACAAACCAATAAAAAGATCAAGTTAGGGTTCAAAAAGAAAAGAGCAAAAGAAACCGAAGAGAACCCTGGTCTGGCGCACCGGACAGTGTCCGGTGCACCAGGGGCGATCGACTCAAAATCTTCACCTTCGGGTTTCTGGAGAGCCGCTCCGCTATAATTCACCGGACAGTGTCCGGTGCACCACCGTACAGTGTCCGGTGCACCAGGGGCGATCGACTCCAACTCTTCACCTTCAGGTTTCTGAGGCTGCGCTCCGCTATAATTCACCAGACGGTCCGGTGTGCCACCGGATAGTTCGGTGCACCAGCGAAGTAACGACTCCAGCGCAACGGTCGACTGCAACGGATACCTGCAAAAGTGCTACAGTGCGTGGACAGTTCACGCAGAGTCAGAGCAGTCGCCAGAAGGCGCACTGGACAGTGAATAGTGCCGGTTGGGGGCCTTCGTCTTCTGAAGGTCCTCAAAAACATGATTTAACAATGTTTTCCATGTGTAACGTATGAGCAGGTACCTTCGGACTTGGGTTAAAAGCATACACGATGTGAAAAGCATGGTCGTGATGAAGGCTGGTGTTGCTCTGAAGCTACGCGCAAGGAAGCTTCGGCTCAATGGCGGAAAAAGGAACCAACTTAAAGGGGAAAAGGCTATCTAGTCCCCATTGGGTTGTCCATAAGTCAATAGTAAATATGAAGGGCATGAATGTAAATTTACATAGGCTGCACCCTGTGCCTATAAATAGATGAACAGTACCCCCGTACTGTTCACGCTGACTTGTATTCATTTGTGCGTCACACTTGGACTTTTTACCTTCTGTCAAGCCGAAGGTACAAATGTAATCAATATTGTTTCTGTTCAACCATGTTGATATGAAGAAGATATATTAATAATGTTATATGATTATTTATGTTGTCTCTTATATTTCATATGCTTCTTCTTTCATTAACACATGATGTGATGATGTAGGTATGTCCTTCATGACCTTGGTCCGAAGATCATTATATCCTAAGGGAAATAATGCTTCGAAGGACCTTTAACCATTAACATTTGTGTTGCCTTGTTCTTAACTCATAGCATTTGAGAACAAGTCCCCAACATTGGCGCCCACCTCCGGTGTACTCACTTCCACAACCTTCGGCAAAGCACTGACCTTCGTCATGCCGCCGAAGAAGATAACAGCGCCAGGGGCTGCTGCACTGCAGCCACTGGACACAAACCAGGAGCCTCTCTCTGAGAGGCTTAAAGCCAGAAGAGAAAGGCCACCAGTCCAACACTCCAGGAGGAGGAGTTGGACCAAGAGACCAGAGACATGGAAATCATCCATCAACAAGTGCAAAGGAAAAAGGAGAAGATGGCTCGACTGGTCGATCTTCAGGAAGATCGATGAAGCTACTGAGGAAGTGCGTCAGCTTCCTCAAGATGACCAAGACCGAAGGCCCCAACACAGGGAGCTTCGTCAAGAGGGCCTATTCAACGAAGATGGATGGTATGATGATTTTAGTCATGATACCTTTACTTTTGATGATGCTTCTCCCTTGGCAGCAGAACTGCAGGCTACCCCATGGCCCCCATCATACAAGCCACCTCAGCTCCTCATGTATGATGGGCACTCAGATCCAAAGCAGTTTCTGATGAGCTACGAAGCAACTATATCTTCGTACGGGGGGCAATACCGCAGTCATGGCGAAGTCTTTTGTCATGGCAGTTCATAACGTAGCCCAGACATGGTATTCTTCTCTTCAGCCAGGGACAATCACATCGTGGCAGAAGCTCAAGGACATGCTGGTTACCAGTTTCCAAGGCTTTCAAACGAAGCCAGTCACAGCTCAAGCTCTATTCCAGTGCACGCAAGACCATGAGGAATACCTTCAGGCGTATGTCCGAAGGTTCTTGCGACTGAGGGCACAAGCGCCCACAATGCCCAATGAAATTGTCATTGAGGCCATGATCAAGGGTCTTCGGCCAGGACCTATAGCTCAATACTTCACCAGAAAGCCCCCACAGACTCTGGAGAAGCTGCTTCAGAAGATGGATGAGTACATCCGGGCTGACAACGACTTCCGCCAAAGAAGGGAGGAAGCTTACAGATTCTCTGAGATGACTAGGGGCTTCAGAGGAAGAATCCACCCGAGGCATGTCAGGTCGATGCACAGTTCTAGTCAGAACGACGACAAAGAAAGCCAGCCTCAGAGGTCACAGTACACCTCACAATCTTCGGGGGCAACAGCAAAGCTCTTTTAGGCCGCCAGCTCCAAGGGGCAGAGGCGCCAGGGGCTTCGGAGGAAGATATGGGAATCAGCCCAGGAAGATCTATTGCTTATTCTGTGGTGAGGACAAGGGCCATACTACAAGAATGTGCCAAATCACCATTCAGAAGCAAAAGGGGATCAAAGAAGCCGAAGCTCGGCAGAATCAGCCGAAGCAGGTCTTATACACTGCTTCGTGCCACTCTCCCTATATACCAGAATATGTGGGCAATCATCCTGCAGCTTTTGTTGCTTCGGCTAGCCATTCACAGGCTTCCTGACCACGGCTCCCACCCCACCACCACTACAACCGACCTATTCCCGAAGTCAGCAGCCAGAAGGGAGCCAGCACTCCCAATAGCAACGTGAATTCAGGGAGGAATCCGAAGCTCGCACAGTCAACAGTACTGTGCCAGAATCAAAGCACATTTATTGAGCGATATCCTACCTCTGAAATACTTTTATATTCTATGTAATTTTGTTTTTCAATAAGGAACAAGCAATGTAAATCTAGTTTTAAATTCTTGTAATGATTTTGTTTCTATTGAGATGGAATATATCTTCTTCACAGACTTACGAAGCTCAAAAATCGCCGAAGCTCAAAAGTCGTTCCTAAGGGAATGCAGAACTAAGAATTGCCGAAGCTACAAAAAAGTCGTTCCTAAGGGAGCGCAGTGTAAGTTTTCTGCTCAAAAGTCGTTCCAAAAGGAATGCAGAATCAAATACCGCCGAAATATAAGGCGAAGAAGTTCAAAGACGTTCCTAAGGGGATGTAGAACTTATACCGCCGAAATAGAAGGCGAAGAAGTTCAAAAGACGTTCCTAAGGGGATGCAGAACTTACACCGAAAAATAAACGGTGAAACCAAAAAATAAACGGCAAAGAGATTCCGATCATTCCTAAGGGGACGCAGAGATTGTGTGTTTCAGTGTGGGCGTGTGGGTGTGTGTCTTCGGCATTAGCATCATTTTTTGCATCATATCATCACATCATCCCGCATAGCATCACATCATGCATCATATCGCACCAATGACACGAATTGAATACAAAGTCGATCTTCGGAGAATGTTTTATAAAAATGAAAATGTGCTAAGGCACAAAGTAAGCTGAGAAATACAGTTTCATCAGCTCTGTTGCAAAAGAAGGGATCCCTTGTTTACGAAGCATGGATGTTTTTACGAAGTATGGATATTTTTACGAAGCATGGATGTTTTTACGAAGCATGGATATTTTCACGAAGCATGGATCTTTTTCTTTACGAAGCATGAAAAGAAGGGAAGGTGTTTTTTCGCCGAAGGCTCAAAAACGGTATGTATATAAAGTTTCATGCATCGCAAAGAAGTGGATTGCAAACAATTTACATATTAAATTCAAAGATATACACATCAAATATTACAGTCTTGTTACAACAAAGCTACATTGACCATCTAAAAATGTTTTTACAATAAGTGCTAGTCTTCTTTCAGGATCTTCTCTGTAACTTCATTTAGCAATTTATTGACGACTTCGTCAACAATAGATTCAACCATATTAATGATCTCCAGTGCTTCCTTCATTTCTAGATCGGCTAGGGGATCGAACGGTTCCGGTGGCGGAGATAATTCAGCTACAATGGAACAATCAATCAGTCCAAAGCCACAAAAATAAATTCCGAAGCTGAACATCAAAAGATATTACCTATATGTTTTCGCGCTCTGCAGCTTCTTCAGCTCGCCTTGCTTCTGCTCGGGCGTCATGGATGTCTTTTTCACTTTTCTTCATAATTTCATGAGCCATCTCTCGGCCACCATTCACCTAGACATCATTATAGAATTTTCCGCCCATCAAGGTTGCTTCAGCTGAAGGATCCTTCGTGACATCTGCGGAGAAGGCAGCTTCGGCCTGGGCCATGGTCTTGATGTGATCTCATCCCGCATTCTCCAAGATAGCTGAAATCCCACGCGCACCCGGAAAATGCACAGACATCCTCGCGATCACTTAAGATTTCTTCGAAGCTCTCGGCCTCCCCACTTATCCATTCGATAACACCTTCAGGGTCACCTCGTATGAAGTTTTCTTTGGTAGAATAGGCGCCCACGTTGGCGAAGCTAGCTTTTATTTTCTCCACGCAGCCCAAGGATTTTTCAAAGCATCTTTCCTTGGATGCGCGAAGTTCTTCAACAATTTTCTCTAAATGGTTTTTCCAATATTCGCTTATCTCTCGGTTAGCTTCTGCGAGTGCGCATTTTTCTTTGGCTTCTGCCAACTGTTTCCGAAGGTCTTCAATTTCATTCTTTTGGATTTCGGCTTGAGCCTTGAAACTAGCTTCATCTTCTTTCACTTTGTTTACCAATGAAATCAAGATTTTGTCTTTTTAAGACCTTCGTTTCTTAATTTGATTACCTCTGAACGAAGGTTGTTCAGAGCCATCGTATATCCTTCATCTTCAATGTCTCTCTGAGCCCTAAGCGCATTGCTAAGAATTCAGCCCTGCAAGAGGAGGACAGAATTGAGTATAGCAAATAAAATATTTCATTTTCAAATACAAAATTAACTCTTATACCTTTATACTATTGTACGCTAGGCTGTCGGCAAGTTCGTCCTTCGATAAAATCGAAAGACCGTCTTCCAGCTTTGGGAATCCGATGCTTCTACCTATCTCCCGGCAAACGGATATTTCTTTATTATCCGGGAGACAGTACAAAAAATCTTCTTTGCCACTGCCATTGAACACTAACGCCCCCTTTGGATATTTCAATTTTTGGGCATAGTGTTGCACCTCTAACATCTCTTCTTGGGATAGTACCTTTCCCGAAGCATGGCGAATAATGTAGTCAATACTTTTGTTCGATGCTTCGGGACCAGGAGCTGCGATTTTTTCAGTTGCAATCCACTATGTTGATTTTTCCTTAGGGTCAACATGTTCCATCTCGGTGGGCACTGAAGGCCCAGCTTCGGTTTCAGCCTGAATTGTTGTAGCTTCGATTTCTGCTTGCTTAGAATCAGCTTTGGGTAGCGCCTTGGAAGCTTTGGCAACTTTCCTTGTAGGAGCAGGACTCAAGGTTTTTGTTGTTTATAACACAACATCCAGCACATTGGCGATCCTTCTCCTCTTTGGAGTTACGGCAGAACCCATTTGTACCTTCGGTACTGTTGTCTTTGTTGGAGGGCTCAAAATCTCTGGCATCTTCGTTATTTCTTCAATTTTTGGCTCTTCAGCCTTATCAACCTTTGTTTTAGCCAGCTTGGCTATAAGCACCTTCGGCATCACAGCCGGTTCTTCAGCGCCAAGTGCAGTCGAAACAGTTTCAATTGTTTTGGCCACTGAAGAGGCCCCTTCGTCAAATTCAGGTATCACGGCCGATTCGATGTAACGCGGCCGGTGAGTAAGAACCTTCATCTTCTTGCCCTTCGGCTCAGCTGTGATGACCGAAGCGGCAACCTTTCCAGAAACAGCAATCTTTCTTTTTGCCCCTTGCCCTCGCAGCGGGTAACAATAGTCAGGGTATACGAAGCCAATAACATCGAATACCATGTTCAACCTTTTCTTATTCCGACCCCCGAAGGCTGCGGACAAGGCATTGTCCTCGGTTTTGGAATACGCCCCAAGTAACTCGTCGCTAGTAGCTTCAATGCACTTCAGCCAATCATCATTCGGTTCATCAAACTTATCCCCAAACCTGAATGTATACTTCAGCCGGACCAAACCACCTTCGCTAGAGTTAGTGATGGTCTCCTTCGGCATTTCCCAGCTTTCCACAAGCGGCCATACTCTGAATGCTATATGTTCTTGAATTAAATCTCTTGTGCCAATGAAGGAGCAAACAGTACTGAAGGCCTTCTGACACGCTTCAGCGGCGTCATCAATTTCGACCTTCGGCCTTCGAAGGCCGAAGCGGGACCAGATGGGACGCATAATGATTTCTTTTATGTCTTCCCTCGTCTTTAGATCATTCTTCACATAAAACCACTCTTCCATCCAGGCACTAGGTGGCTTGCGTTGGGGCGGGCGATAAATCCATAACAACCGAAGTTGTTGTGGTACTGTTCTTTACCCATGGCCTTCGTCTCATATAGAAGTTCGTGCATATTGCAGAAGCACTTTGCGCTTGGCTCTAGCCCTTGACTCCTTACCGCCCAGACAAAAATCCCCATCCTTATTATGGCTTCGGGGGTGATCTGATGAAGGAAGATTTGGTAGGTCTTCAGCACTTCAACTACAAACTTGCTCAAAGGGAACCGAAGTCCAGCCTTGAAGAAGCTTCGGTAAATCACAACTTCATTCTCCTCAGGGGCAGGGACGTTGTTGTCTCCGCCAGCCCTCATAATAGACATATCCCAAAAGTACCTTCCTCTCATGTTCTCAAGATGACTCTGTTTGATGGTCGATTTTCCGAAGATTGAATGACTTGGCCGCCAGGGCCAATCCTCAGAATCTTCATCCCCACTTTCCGCATCATAACTATCGCTGTCACTAGTATCTTCAGACAAACCTTCTAGTATCTCTTTAGTAATTTTCTCTGTGTTTGTTTTTGACATCGATTCAATAAACCCAGCAACATAAGGATCCACAGACTTCTTCTCCTCAAACAGCTTCCCTTCTTCGGTCAGCTTCGTTTCCGCAACAACCTTCTTTTCCTGAGACATCTTTTCTCCAGACATGGTGAAAACATGTTTTTTAAAACCGAAGTTCAGAGAGCTTGAAAATCTAGCAAGCGCTAGTGAGCAAGAGCTAAAAGATTGAGAAAATAATGCAAATGACACAAGCAGCGTATCAAATGCAGTTGGTGTGAGTTCCTATTTATACGCCCAATGCGCTGCAATTGGAGGGCCCCGTCTGTCATTGATTGTTGTTTTTCTAGCAAAGGGAAGGTGTTTTTTCGGACCTTCGACTTAAGGCCTTCGTCCATGTTGCAGTCTGAATTTGTTATCTTAACAAATTAAAACTGTGAGGGGCTACTGTTGGGGGCCTTCGTCTTCCGAAGGTCCTCAAAAACATGATTTAACAATGTTTTCCAAGTGTAACGTATGAGCAGGTACCTTCGGACTCGGGTTAAAAGCATACACGATGTGAAAAGCATGGTCGTGACGAAGGCTGGTGTTGCTCCGAAGCTACGCGCAAGGAAGCTTCGGCTCAATGGTGGAAAAAGGAACGGACTTAAAGGGGCAAAGGCTATCTGGTCCCCATTGGGTTGTCCATAAGTCAATAGTAAATATGAAGGACATGAATGTAAATTTACATAGGCTGCGCTCTGTGCCTATAAATAGATGAATAGTACCCCCGTACGGTTCACGCTGACTTGTATTCATTTGTGCGTCACGCTTGGACTTTTTACCTTCTGTCAAGCCAAAGGTACAAATGTAATTCAATATTGTTTCTGTTTAACCATGTTGATATGAAGAAGATATATTAATAATGTTATATGATTATTTATGTTGTCTCTTATATTTCATATGCTTCTTTCATTAACACATGTTGTGATGATGAAGGTATGTCATTCATGACCTTCGTCCGAAGATCATTATGTCCTAAAGGAAATAATGCTTCGAAGGACGAAGGACCTTTAACCATTAACATTTGTGTTGCCTTGTTCTTAACTCATAGCATTTGAGAACAAGTCCCCAACAGTGCCTCTCCGGTGTGGCACCAGACTGTACAGTGCCACATGAAGACAAAGCTCCAACGGTCGAAACCGTCAGAACCCTAACGGTTGGGTGATGTGGCTGGCACACCGGACTGTCCGGTGTGCCCATCGACAGCAGCCTGCCCCAACGGTTGAATTGGTGGTTGGGGGCTATAAATACCCCTCAACCACCTCCACTCCAACCATCCAAGCATTCACTACTTCTCATTCAATACAAGAGCAATAGACACCACTCCAAAGACACAATTCAAGAGATCAATCCGCTCAAAGTCTCAAAATCAACTCTAGCGCATTTAAACTTGTGAGAGGATCATTTGTGTTTTGTTGTGCTCTTGTTTGCTTGGTTGGCTTTCTTCTTCCTTATTCTTGTTCTCTAAGTAACTTGTAATCAAAGCAAGAGACACCAATTTTGTGGTGGTCCTTGTGGGGTCTAAGTGACCCGTTTGATTAAGGAGAAAGCTCACTCGGTCTAGGTGACCGTTTGAGAGAGGGAAAGGGTTGAAAAAGACCCGGTCTTTGTGACCACCTCAACGGGGACTAGGTTCATTGGAACCGAACCTCGGTAAAACAAATCACCATGTCATCCGCTTTATTTTCTTGGTTGATTTGTTTTCCCCTCTCTCCCGGACTTAACTTTTATTCTAACGCTAACCCCGGCTTGTAGTGTGCTTAAAGTTTGTAAATTTCAGTTTCCGCCTATCCACCCCCCTCTAGGCGACTTTCAATTGGTATCAGAGCCTGATGCTTCATTAGAGTTTGACAACTCGAAGTGATGTCGGGAGATCACGCCAAGAGGGAGATGGAAATGGCCACAAGACACGGGAAGGCTCTATCAAGGGAGTCCGACGCCAAAGGAAGGGAGGAATCACCTCCCCGCGTCAAGTCACACCGGAGTGGCGACAAGAAGAAGAAAATGAAAAAAGTGGTCTACTATGAGACCGATTCTTCGTCGCCCTCCACCTCCGGCTCTGACGCTCCGTCCGTCACTTCTAAGCGCCATGAGCGCAAGAAGTTTAGTAAGATCCCCCTACGCTATCCCTGCATTTCCAAACGCACTCCTTTACTTTCTATCCCATTAGGCAAACCATCGGTTTTTGACGGTGAAGATTATTGTATGTGGAGTGATAAAATGAGGCATCATCTAACCTCACTCCACGCAAGCATATGGGATATTGTTGAGTTTGGAGCGCAGGTACCATCCGTGGGGGATGAAGGATATGATTCGGACGAGGTCGCCCAAATCTGACACTTTGACTCCCAAGCAACTACTATACTCCTCGCCTCCTTGTGTCGAGAGGAGTATAATAAGGTGCAAGGGCTAAAGAGTGCCAAAGAGATTTGGGATGTACTAAAGACCGTGCACTTAGGGTATGAGGTGACCAAGATCACCAAACGGGAGACGATCGAGGGGGAGCTCGGTCGATTCATCCTCAACCAAGGAGAGGAGCCACAAGCAATGTACAACCGGCTCAAGACCTTGGTCAACCAAGTGTGCAACCTCGGAAGCATCAAATGGGATGACCATGAGATGGACAAGGTTATTCTAAGATCACTCATTTTTCGTAATCCTACACAAGTTCAATTAATTCGTGGTGATCCTAGATACAAGCTAATGTCTCCCGAGGAGGTTATAGGGAAGTTTGTGAGCTTTGAATTAATGATCAAAGGCTCCAAACAAATTGTCAACTTGGAGCAAGGCGGCACCTCCACACCCGAGGTGCAACCCGTCGCATTCAAAGCGACGGAGGAGAAGAAAGAATAGTCTACATCAAGTAGACTCCCCATTGACGCCTCCAAGCTCGACAACGAGGAAATGGCGCTCATCATCAAGAGCTTCCGCCAAATCCTCAAGCAAAGGAGGGGGAAGGACTACAAACTCCGCTCCAAAAGGGTGTGCTACAAGTGTGGTAAGCCCGGTCATTTTATTGCAAAATGTCCTATATCTAGTGACAGTGACAGGGGCGACGACAAGAGAGGAAAGAAGAAGGAGAAGAAAAGATACTACAAGAAGAAGGGCGGCGATGCCCACGTGTGTCGGGAATGGGACTCCGACATGAGCTCCACCAACTCTCCTTCGATAAGGACGCCGCCAACATCGCCATCAACAAGGGACTTCTCTTCCCAAACGTCGGCCACAAATGCTTCATGGCAAAGGACGGCAAGAAAAAGAAGGTACAAGCTAGAACCACCCCCAAGTATACTACATCTAGTGATGAGGGTAGTTCTAGTGATGATGAAGATAACTTGCTTAGTCTTTTTGCCAACCTTAACATGCAACAAAAAGAAAAACTAAATGAGTTAATAGGTGCTATTCATGAGAAGGATGAACTCTTGGATAGTCAAGAGGAATTCCTTATTAAGAAAAATAAAAAGCATGTTAAGGTAAAGAATGCTTATGCTCATGAAGTAGAGAAGAATGAAAATTTGACTAAGGATCTTAGCACTTGCCATGACACTATTTCCAACCTTAGAAATGAAAACGTTAATTTATTGCTAAGGTTGAGAAATCAAATGTTTGTCATGATTCAATTGCCAATCTTAGAAATGAAAATGCTAGTTTAATTGCTAAGATTGATAAATTGAATGAATCAATTGCTAGCCTTGAAACTGAGAATGAAAAGTTAATTTCTAAGGCTAAAGATTTGAATGTTTGCAATATTTCTATTTCCAATCTTAGAGATGAAAATGCCATGTTACATACTAAGATTGATGAATTAAAAGCTTGCAAACCTTCTACATCTAGTGTTGATCATGTTACTATTTGTACTAGATGTAGAGACATTAATGTTGATGCTATTCATGATCACCTAGCTTTAATTCAACAACAAAATAATCACATAGCACAACTAACTAGTAAAATTAATGAGCATGAAATTGAAAATGAAAAGTTTAAATTTGCTAGAAGCATGCTCTATAATGGGTGACGCCCTGGCATCAAGGATGGCATTGGTTTCCAAGAGGAGGCAATGTCAAACTTAATGCCCCCAAAAGATTATCTAACTTTGTAAAGGGCAAGGCTCCCATGGCTCAGGATAACGAGGGTTACATTTTATATACTGCTGGTTATCCTGAGCATAAGATTAGGAGGATTCATGCTAGAAAATCTCATTATGTTTCTCACCATGCTTATATGTATAAAAATGAGGCTTCTAGCTCTAGGCAATCAACCCATGTTAAATTGCCTAAAAAGAAAACTCCTACGGCATCAAAAGAACCTAATGTTTCATTTAAGACTTTTGATGCATCCTATTTGCTTACTAAGAAATCAGGCAAAATAGTTGCCAAATATGTTGGGGGAAAACACAAGGGCTCCAAGACTTGTGTTTGGGTACCCAAGGTGCTTGTTTCTAATGTGAAAGGACCCAAGACCTTTGGGTACCAAAGAACAAGGCCTAAATTTGTTTTGTAGGTTTATGCATCCGAGGGCTCAAGTTGGATTATTGATAGCGGGTGCACAAACCACATGACAAGGGAGAAAAAGATGTTCTCCTCCTACGAGAAAAATGAAGATCCCTAAAGAGCTATCACATTCGGGGATGGAAATCAAGGTTTGGTCAAAGGACTTGGTAAAATTGCTATAGCACATGACCATTCCATTTCCAATGTTTTCTTGTAGATTCTTTAGATTACAACTTGCTTTCAGTTTCTCAATTATGCAAAATGGGCTACAACTGTCTTTTTACAGATGTAGGTGTTACTGTCTTTAGAAAATGTGATGATTCAATAGCATTTAAGGGAGTATTAGAGGGTCAGCTATACTTAGTTTATTTTAATAGAGCTGAACTCGATACTTGCTTAATTGCTAAGACTAATATGGGTTGGCTCTGGCATCACCGACTAGCCCATGTTGGGATGAAGAATCTTCACAAGCTTCTAAAGGGAGAACACATTTTGGGACTAACAAATGTTCATTTTGAGAAAGACAGGGTTTGTAGCGCATGTCAAGCAGGGAAGCAAGTTGGAACCCATCATCCACACAAGAACATCATGACAACGGACAGACCACTGGAGTTACTCCACATGGATCTATTCGACCCGATAGCTTATATAAGCATCGGCGGGAGTAAGTACTATCTAGTAATTGTGGATGATTATTATCGCTTCACTTGGGTATTCTTTTTGCAGGAAAAATCACAAACCCCAAGAGACCTTAAAGGGATTCTTGAGACGGGCTCAAAACGAGTTCGGATTAAAGATCAAGAAGATAAGAAGCGACAACGGGACAAAGTTCAAGAACTCTCAAATAGAAGGCTTTCTTGAGGATGAGGGGATCAAGCATTAGTTCTCTTCTCCCTACACACCTCAAAAAATGGTGTAGTGGAGAGGAAGAATAGAACTCTACTGGACATGGCGAGGACCGTGCTTGATGAGTACAAGTCTCCGGACCGGTTTTGGGCGGAAGTAATCAACACTGCTTGCTACTCCAACAATCGGCTCTACCTTCACCGAATCCTCAAGAATACATCATATGAACTCCTCACCGGTAAAAAGCCCAATGTTTCATATTTTAGAGTTTTTGGTAGCAAATGCTTTATTCTTGTTAAAAGAGGTAGAAAATCTAAATTTGCTCCTAAGGCTGTAGAAGGCTTTTTACTTGGTTATGACTCAAACACAAGGGCATATAGAGTCTTCAACAAATCCACTGGATTAGTTGAGGTTTCTTGTGACATTGTCTTTGATGAGACTAATGGCTCCCAAGTGGAGCAAGTTGATCTTGATGAGTTAGATGATGAAGAGGCTCCATGCGTCGCTCTAAGGAACATGTCCATTGGGGATGTGTGTCCTAAGGAATCCGAAGAGCCTTCACAAGCACAAGATCAACCATCATCTTCAAATCAAGCATCTCCAACTCAAAATGAGGATCAGGCTCAAGACAATGAAGAAGAAGATCAAGAAGATGAGCCACCTCAAGAGGAGGACAATGATCAAGACAAGGAAGATGATCAAGAAGTACAGGGTCAAAGACCGCCACACCCAAGAGTCCACCAAGTGATTCAAAGAGATCACCCCATGAACTCCATCCTCGGCGATATTCATAAGGGGGTAACCACTCGATCTCGAGTCGCTCACTTTTGTGAACATTACTCTTTTGTTTCCTCTACTGAGCCATACAGGGTAGAGGATGCACTAAGAGATTCGGATTGGGTGTTGGCTATGCAAGAGGAGCTCAACAACTTCACGAGGAATGAGGTATGGCATTTAGTTCCACGTCCTAACCAAAATGTTGTAGGAACCAAGTGGGTATTCCACAACAAGCAAGATGAGCATGGTGTGGTGACAAGGAACAAAGCTCGACTTGTGGCCAAGGGATATTCACAAGTCGAAGGTTTGGATTTCGGTGAAACCTATGCATCCGTAGCTAGGCTTGAGATAATTCGTATATTACTTGCCTATGCTACTCACCATGGCTTTAAGCTTTATCAAATGGACGTGAAGAGTGCCTTCCTCAATGGATCAATCAAGGAAGAGGTCTATGTTCAGCAACCTCCCGACTTTGAAGATAGTGAGTACCCTAACCATGTTTATAAACTCTCAAAGGCGCTTTATGGGCTCAAGCAAGCCCCAAGAGATTGGTATGAATGCCTAAGAGATTTTCTTATCACTAATGGCTTCAAAGTCGGAAAAGCCGATCCTACTCTGTTTAGTAAAACCATTGCAAAAGATTTGTTTGTATGCCAAATTTTTATGTTGATGATATTATATTTGGGTCTACTAACAAAATCTACTTGTGAAGAGTTTAGTAGGATCATGATTCAAAAATTTAAGATGTCTATGATGGGGGAGTTGAAGTATTTTCTAGGATTTCAAGTCAAGCAACTCCAAGAGGGCACCTTCATCAGCCAAACCAAGTACATTCAAGACATACTTACCAAGTTTGGAATGAAGGATGTCAAACCCATCAAGACACCCATGTGAACAAATGGGCATCTCGACCTCGACACAGGAGGTAAATCCGTAGATCAAAAGGTATATCGGTCGATGATAGGATCTTTACTCTACTTATGTGCATCTCGACCGGATATTATGCTTTCCGTATGTATGTCTGCAAGGTTCTAATCCGATCGTAAGGAAGTTCACCTCAGGGCCGTGAAAAGAATCATGAGATATTTAGTTTATACACCTAAGTTTGGTCTTTGGTACCCTAAAGGATCCACTTTTGATTTAATAGGATATTCCGATGCCGATTGGGCAGGGTGTAAAATTGATAGGAAGAGCACATCAGGGACTTGTCAGTTTCTGGGAAGATCCCTGGTGTCTTGGGCTTCAAAGAAACAAAACTCAGTAGTTCTTTCTACCGCCGAAGCCGAGTACATTGTCACAGGTCATTGTTGTGCGCAATTACTTTGGATGAGGCAAACCCTCAGGGACTATGGCTACAAATTGAGCAAAGTCCCTCTCCTATGTGATAATGAGAGTGCAATCCGCATGGCGGATAATCCCGTTGAACACAGCCGCACTAAGCACATAGACATTCGGTATCACTTTTTGAGGGATCACCAACAAAGGGGGGATATCGAGATTGCTTATGTTAGCACCAAAGAACAACTAGCCGATATCTTTACCAAACCACTAGATGAGAAAACCTTTACCAAACTAAGGAATGAGCTAAACATTCTTGATTCTCGGAACTTTGATTGAAACTTTGCACACATAGCTCATTTATATACCTTTGATCATATCTCTTTTATATCTATGACTAATGTGTTTTCAAGTGCATTTCTACTAAGTCATAGATTGAAAGGGAAATGGAGTCTTCGGCGAAGACAAGGCTTCCACTCCACTCTATCAGTATCAATTTACTCTTCGTCGTCACTCCGCACCACTCTTCGATTGGTATAATCTTCACTCATATTTACTTACCAATGGGAGAGAAAGAAAAAGGGCTCTCAAAAGACTTCGTTTTTGGCGATTAATGCCAAAGGGGGAGAAATATTAAGCCTAAAGCAAAAGGACCGCACCACCACCAATTTCAAAATTTTCAAGAATTTTTTATCTAAATGTATTTAATCTTATTCAATTTGGTATTTACAAAATTGGTAAAATTCTCTTGAACACTAAGAGGAGAATTTTATTCCGGGGGAGTTTTGTTTAGTCAAAGGAAAAACATTTGAAACAGGGGGAGAAAATTTCAAATCTTGAAAAATGCTTCTCGCAATCTTATTCATATACCCTTTGACTATTTGCAAAAAGACTTCGAAAAGATTTTCCAAAAGAAATTTGCAAAAAACAAAACATGTGGTGCAAGCATGGTCCAAAATGTTAAATAAAAGAAACCAACCATGCATATCTAGCAGAAGTTAAAAAAATGGTTTAATTCTAAGCAACCTTTGCACTTACCTTATGCAAACTAGTTCAATTCTGCACTTATATATTTGCTTTGGATTGTGTTGGCATCAATCACCAAAAAGGGGGAGATTGAAAGGGAAATAGGGTTTAACCTTTTCCTATAAATAATTTTGGTGGTTGAATGCCCAACACAAATAATTGGACTAACTAGTTTGCTCTAGATTATATATTCTACAGGTGCTAAAGGTTCAACACAAACCAATAAAAAGATCAAGTTAGGGTTCAAAAAGAAAGAAGCAAAAGAAACCGAAGAGAACCCTAGTCTGGCGCACCGGACTGTCCGGTGCACCAGGGGCGATCAACTCCAACTCTTCACCTTCGGGTTTCTGAGGCCGCACTCCATTATAATTCACCGGATGGTCCGGTGTGCCACCGGACTGTCCGGTGCACCAGCAAAGTAACGGCTCCAGCACAACGATCGACTGCAACGGATACCTGCAAAACTGCTACAGTGCGCGAATAGTTCGCGCAGAGTCAGAGCAGTTGCCAGAAGGCGCACCGGACAGTGAACAGTGTCTGTTCGGTGCGGCACTGGACTGTCCGATGCCACATGAAGAGAAAGCTTCAACGGTCAAAACCGTCAGAACTCTAACGGTTGGGTGACATGGCTGGCGTACCGGACAGTGTCCGGTGGCGCACCGGACTATCTGGTGCGCCCATCGACAGCAGCCTGCCCCAACGGTTGAATTGGTGGTTGGGGGCTATAAATACCCCTCAACCACCTCCACTCCAACCATCCAAGCATTCACTACTTCTCATTCAATACAAGAGCAATAGACACCACTCCAAAGACACAATTCAAGAGATCAATCCGCTCAAAGTCTCAAAATCAACTCTAGCGCATTTAGACTTGTGAGAGGATCATTTGTGTTTTGTTGTGCTCTTGTTTGCTTGGTTAGCTTTCTTCTTCCTCATTCTTGTTCTTTAAGTGACTTGTAATCAAAGCAAGAGACACCAATTGTGTGGTGGTCCTTGTGGGGTCTAAGTGACCCGTTTGATTAAGTAGAAAGCTCACTCGGTCTAGGTGACCGTTTGAGAGAGGGAAAGGGTTGAAAGAGACCGGTCTTTGTGACCACCTCAATGGGGACTAGGTTCATTGGAACCGAACCTCGGTAAAACAAATCATCGTGTCATCCGCTTTATTTTCTTGGTTGATTTGTTTTCCCATCTCTCCCGGACTTAACTTTTATTCTAACGCTAACCCCGGCTTGTAGTGTGCTTAAAGTTTTTAAATTTCAGTTTCTGCCTATCCACCCCCCTCTAGGCAACTTTCAATGACAAATCCAATAGGCCATTAACTAGGGACGATTGAAATTTCATGAAATACAGGTGGATACAGAGCCCTTCCCAATGAATGTGATCGACTTCGAGGACAAAAAAGTCCTGATTCGGCCCAGCATGGCCGATAAGGGCAAAGGTAAAGAAGTCATCATCGGCGACGTACGGAAGGCTGATCAGAATAATAAAATTTCTTGCTGGAAAGTAGTGGCCGAGAAGGCTTCTGATGGGGGAGAGACTCTGAAAATTACCATCACTACCTCCAACACTGGGGGGCAGGTGCAGGCAGGAAATCAGGCGCTAGCACCTGTTCTACGCATCGCGGACGGTCTGATGCATAGAAGCGGACGGTCCAGAACACCGCTAGACAATCCGGATCATTCGATCCGGCAGCGCCCAGGAACCACGACGACCACGCACCTTCAAACCACGACGACCAGAGATAGGTACGTGGAAAACTAATACATTTAAAACGGCTGGTCGGCTGGTCAAATCTGGCCCGATCTTTAATCAATTATTATCCAAATATGTAAAAAAAAGGCCAGTCCAAGGGACCGGCTAGCAAAGCGACATGGCACACCCATTCAGGAGCAACAACAGGTAAGACCGATTGGACCACCTCACCAATCAGAAAAGATGGAAGGTCATACTGTCCAGTTCAGGCCTAACATATCTACATGGACACCTCCACCCCAATATCTACCTATGCCATATCAATATACATACGTGCCACCGCCATATGCCCCGAATCTAATGTGGGGTATGCCATCATATCCATTTGGGATGCCACATTACCCCGCTTGGGGGGCACCCCAAGCATCTGTATTCAACAGGTTGGCACCTCGGGTACAAGACCGATTGAGCGCCACTCAATCCGGTCACCAGGCACAAGCCCAGCAAGATTGCCGGACTACTAGGCCACAAAGGCCGACTAATCTGGTAGGGGGGCATACACCTACAACAACCGAGAGAAAGACAAAAAAGGACATCATCAAAATAGGTACAACAAATGTCGTCATACATGAGAATATTAAAGGGCCGATGATTTTTGGTGAATCGACCAACACAAACATAAAAATAAGATATGGTTGCCATCAAAATAGCCGATCCAAAATACTCCATGCCTCGATGGTGCCCATCAGGATTGACACGGTCCCAAAAGCGAAAATTACAGCGCCTAAGAGCGAAAGAGAACCTAGAAAAGGAGGCGGAAAAGATATTCAATGACACACATACACAGTACCCGCCACCACAAAAGAGATGGAGACCAAAGGTCATTGAGGAAAAGCAAATGGCCACAAAAACGGAAAATAAAACAACAATTGTGCAGCTCTCTACAAGTACGACAGACAGTCCAGCTATAAAGGCCGGACCATCCGCAGAGGACACGGACCGTCCGACTCTCGAGTCCGGAACGTCCACACCACACCAGGACACCTCCAATGATGTGCCAATGCCCATGGAGGAGGACGGCCTACTGGGAGAAGACCTGGTCGACTACGAAGCTTCTCTAGAGCACCCAGGTATGAACGTAAATGTTATTACATTTTCCGTCGATTGTACTATTGTCGGCGACGATGAACCTGTCATTGCTCAGTTTGACTTTGGTCCTAAAGAGGCGGCCTTCACTAAACCAAATGAATTGGTCAATCATTTAAAGCCGCTCTTCGTACGCGGTCACATTGATGGAATACCGATTGCTAAAATGTTGGTAGACGGGGGGGCGTAAATTTAATGCCTTATTCATTATATAGAAAATTAGGTAAACAGGATGACGAACTTGTCAAGACTAACATGACCCTCAGCGGCGTTGGAACTGATAGTTCGATCAAAGCCAAGGGAGTCATGTCCGTTAAATTAACCATCGGGACTAAGACCCTTGCTGCTGCATTCTTCGTTGCTGATGTAGAAGGAAATTACAGTCTAATCTTAGGCAGAGATTGGATCCATGCTAATCAATGTATACCTTCTACGCTACATCAAATGTTACTATAGTGGGTAGGCGACGATGTAGAACAAGTACATGTTGATGCATCGACCTGTATTGTTGTGGCCAATGCCCCTGTACTTTGGACCTATGAGACTGCTACGTGTCTCATAGGAGTAGATTTTTCTGATTGTCAATTCATAAGTATAGATAAAAAGGGTTCATTCCTGTAATGTTAGAGCCTATGGAGAATCAGCTGAATCCTAAATAAAGTTTAAATGATGAGTACACACAGAATGAATAAGTCCTTGGTCACGGACGGTCTGACCTCTGAGACCGGACGGTCTAGTCTGTCGTAGAATGGTTCAGCTTTTAAGGCCGAGCAGTCACCACACACATAGAACCAGTGTCGCGGACGATCCGACTGTCGAGACTGGGCGGTCCGCCGTCACACAGAGATCTGTGGGAGACATAATAGAGGAATTCAGAGATCTCGACAAATTAGGACAGGGGTTTACATCGGTTGATCCTTTGGAGGAGATCGATATAGGGGATGGTAAAACTCCAAGGCCGACTTTTGTGAACAAGACCCTGGAGACCGATCCTAGAGATGAAGTGATCGGTCTATTGAAAGAATATTCTGGTTGCTTTGCTTGGAACTACACTGAGATGTCAGGATTAAGCCATGAGATAGTAGAGCATTGGCTGCCTATTAAGTCCGGTTTCAGACCTTTCAAGCAGAAAGCTAGAGCATTTCGTCCAGACCTTCTCCCACGAATAAAGGACGAAATTCACGGGCTGCTAGAAGCTAATTTTATTAGACCTTGCAGATACGCAGAGGGGGTCTCCAATATTGTGCCGGTGGAAAAGAAAGAATCAGGTAAGCTCAGAGTATGCATTGATTTTCGCAATTTAAATAGAGCAACTCCTAAAGATGAATATCCCATGCCCATAGCCGACACATTGATCAATAATGCGCCAGGAAATAGAATTATTAGCTTTCTTAACGGTAATGCCGGATATAATCAGATTTTCATGGCCGAAGAAGATGCGTCTAAAACGGTATTTATATGTCCAGGCTTCATTGGTTTATTTGAATGGGTTGTCATGACATTTGGTCTAAAAAATGCTGGTGCTACTTATCATATGGCTATGAATTTGATCTTTCACGAGTTGTTGGGAAACACTGTGGAAGTCTACATTGATGATATTGTAGTCAAATCGGCTGAGTTTAGTTCTCATATAACTGATTTGCGCAAAGCCTTTGATAAAATGCGTCGGTATGGTCTGAAAATGAACCCACGTAAATGCGCTTTTGGGGTGTCGGCTGGTAAGTTCTTAGGATTCATCATTCATGAACATGGTATAGAGATAGACCCTGACCGAATTAAATCCATTTGGAATGTGGGACCTCCGACCTGTAAGGTTGAAGTGCAGAAGTTCCTCGGCAAGATAAATTATTTACGGAGGTTTATTTCTAACCTAGCTGGGAAAAATGATGCCTTCACTCCTATCCTTCGGCTTAAAATGATGTCGAATTCACTTGGGAGCAGAACAACGGGAAGCATTTGATCTCATTTGAAAGTATTTGTCTTCGGTTGCCGTGTTAAAAGCGCCATAGGTTGGAGTACCGTTCATATTATGCATTGCAGTTGAAGATAAGGTTATTGGAGATGTTCTGACGCAAGAAACCGGAGGAAAGGAGCATGTGGTAACCTACCTAAGTCGGAGGCTGGTGGATGCTGAAACGAGGTACACTTTTATCGAGAAGTTATGCTTATGTCTGTTTTATGCATGCACCAAGTGTAGATGTTATTTACTGTCTAGTCATTGCACCATTGTCATCAAACTGATGTGATCAAGTACATGTTGCAAAACCCGATTATGAGTGGTAGAATTGGTAAATGGGCTTATGCACTCATAGAATATGACTTGGCCTATGAATTATTGAAATCTATGAAAGGTCGGGTTGTAGCAGATTTTATTGTAGAACATCGGATTGATGATACTCATAAACTAGACATATCATACCTCACTTTTACTCCCTGGACTTTATATTTTTATGGATCAGTTTGCAATGAAGGACAAGGAATTGGCATCGTGCTTGTTTCACCAAGTAATGTCTCATTCGACTTCTCTAGCAGATTAAAAACTTATTGCACTAACAATCAAGCCGAATATGAGGCCCTTTTGTTCGGCTTGGAACTTTTAAATTGTATAGGAGTAAAACATGTGAAGGCATTTGGTGATTCTCAGTTTGTTGTCCAACAGGTATTAGAAGAGTATCAATGTTTTGATGGTACTCCAAATAGTTACCTTGAAAAATGTTGGGGCATAATTCATTCTTTTGATGAATTCAGCATTCGGCACATCTCCAAAGTTGAGAATCACAGAGCTAACAATTTGGCACAAGATGCATTAGGTTATCAGATAAAGCGAGGGAAATTTCACAACACCGAAAATCTGAATAACCGGTACAGGGCCAATTCTCCAGGTCGCGGACCGTCTAGGTGCGGGCTCCAGACCGTCCAGGGTTGCCAGGAAAGTTCTCCTGATTGATTCGGCTGGTATGGAGCCGATGCAAGCGATTGGAGGACACCCATAATTAATTATCTATGAAATCCCAGTGTTAGAACAGATAGGAACATTTGGCGTACGGCTTTCAAGTATGTTTTAATGAGCGATGAACTATACTGCTGAACGGTCGATGACATCCTGCTTAAGTGCTTGGGCCCAAGTGATGCTCTATTAGCCATGGCCGAAGTACATGAAGGAATTTTTGGTACCCATCAATCAGCTCCAAAGATGAAGTGGTTATTGCGAAGATCTAGGTTCTATTGGCCTAACATGATAGCTGATTGTTTCAAGTACTACAAAGGGTGCCAAGTATGTCAAAAATTCGGTGACCTGCAGTTGGTCCCCGCAGCCGAATTACATCCTATCATTAAAGCTTGACCTTTCAGAGGATGGGGATTGGACTTTATAGGAGAGATTCATCCTTCATCATCAAAAGGGCATCGGTTCTTGTTAGTTGCCACTTACTACTTTACTAAATGGACTGAAGTCATTGCTCTAAAGAACATGACACACAGGGAGATAATTGAGTTCATAACTGAGCATATTATTCATAGATTCGGTTTTCCCCAGACTTTGACTATAGACCAAGGGGCTTCTTTTATGTCAAAGGAGGTACGTGAGTTTGCTAAATTATATAGAATTAAGTTACTCAATCCATCTCTGTATTATGCTCAGGCCAATGGACAGGCCGAGTCTAGTAATAGGACATTGATTAGCCTGATAAAAAAGAAGATATCTGATCATCCTAAGCATTGGCATAGGATTTTGTTTGAATCTTTGTGGGCTCAGAGAATATCTAAGCACAGTGCTACTAAAGTATCTCCTTTTGAGCTTGTTTATGGGCAAGAAGCAGTGTTGCCTGTGGAAATAAGTTTAAATGCTGTCAGGTTCGCAAAGCAAAATTAACTAACTGTCGGTGATTATTATAATTCAATGATGGACAATATTGATGAAGTAACCGACAAGAGAGCAACAGCCTTAGGAGAAATAGAAAAGGACAAGATCATGGTCGCCAAAGCTTACAACAAGAAGGTCAAGGCTAAATCGTTTCAAGTAGGAGACCTGGTATGGAAGACCGTCTTGCCTCTAAGGAGTAAAGACCGGAAGTTTGGGAAGTGGTCGCCAAGCTGGAAAGGCCCTTATAAAGTCATACAGGTGATGTCCAGTAACGCCTACTTGTTGCAAACATTACAAGGCAAAGACTTGCCCAAGGCGTTAAACGGGCGTTTCCTCAAATAGTATCATCCTAGTATGTGGCAAAATGCCTAAGGAAACCAATGCGATCACTTCGTGTTAGTTGCTTTTGGTTCGCTCAGCTCCACCAAAAGGCAGGGGGCATTGCTGTGCGGACGATCCGGCCCCGAGGCCAGACGATCCGCAGTGGTGGTGCGGACGGTCCCCGCACACAGAGTCAGTTAGGGTTCTGAGTTTCTTGCTACAATTGTTGGCTATATTCACGGAATTGGCTCGGGAAGTTTGTTTGTAACGGGTCCAGCCCCCTCCTTTATAAATACAGAGGAATACGGCCGATTAGTCATCAACAATCGAATCAATAATCATTTTATCTCTCGTTTTTACCTTAGGCATTAGGAGTAGTTCTAGTTTAGCCTCTCAATCCCTAAATTATTCGCTTCTCTTTGGCTCTACGTCGATTAGAGGTGTTTAGATCAGTCTGCTGACCCTAGACAACACCTAGAATCTCTTCTCCCCGATGAGGTCCCTCCCGGGAGCGAGATTCAGGCGCCGTCGGCGAACTTCGCCGCCCCTGCGCACGCGCGGACCTTCCGGCCTATAGGCTCGGACCGTCCGGCCTGACAGACAGGGAACTCTAGCCCTGCTACAGGTCACAGACCGTTTAGCCCCTAGGCGCGGACCGTCCGCGCCTGTGCAGAGAGCACCGCCGCTGGTTCTCAACGCAGTGATTGACGCCTGAATCGGCGCCAACATGAGCTTCGTTGGGTCGGACAGGCCTAAGCCCGACCCATGCGTGCGGACCGTGCTGGGGCCCGACATGCCTTAAATTTGAGGCCCAGCCTAAATTATTTCATGTTAGACCCTGGTTTGGGCTCTTATTTTGGAAATGTGCTCATGTTAACCTAAAAAGGCTGGCTCATATTCTCGGTACTAGACCCAACACATTCTCCAGCGATTGGATGGTTTCTAGACACTCCATATGTGACAACATACCGCTTCTAAAACCACGCTTGTGTTTTGATACAATTTCTCGATACGTGCTCCACTCCATCCCCACCAAAATAATAAACTTTTTAGGTTAATCAAAATCAAATTGTTATTAGTTTAACCAAATTTGTAAAAATAATATGCATTTACGTAATATCACGTCTGTGCGATTCAATTTATCATGTACTACGTTTTACAATGCATTTTTTTTGTTTTGATACATTTATATATAATCTTAGCCAAATTTATGATGGATTGGTCTTCAATAAATTTAGGGTAGTGTTTTTTTTTTGGAACGGTGACGGGGGCACATGAACAGCTCACACCCAGTTCTTCCCCTTCCGGGCTAGGCTAATCTGCGAGCGTACAAACAAACACCCAATAGGAGCGCGCAGATATTGTTGCTTGTTGGCAATCCATCTCCTCCTAGTCCTGGCGAGGATGTCACGATCAGAAGCTTCGCGCCCGCCCGACACCGCAAGCGAAAAGGGGGACGGTGCCGCGTTGCCGTGCCCCACGCATCAACAAAACGTGTGGCCCGCCCTCTCCCGTGGGCCGCGGCCCGTGCCCAAAAGCAGGGCATCCAGCAGTATAAAGCCGGCGCCACATCCTGTGCTTGGCCGCAGCACCAGTTGCTTCACGGCTTCATCATCACTCCACTAGCCAGTCAGCTACTGGCCTACAGCTAGCCGCCTCCTCTCCTCTCATCCCATCCCATCTCATCTCCGACAAGCGAAGCAGAGCACTGGCATGAGCATGGACCGCATGGCGCGGCGTTCCGTGTCCTTGCTCCTCGCTCTGGCTCTCCTGGCCGCCGCGGCGTCGGCGGACTCGTGGCTGTACGAGAAGTTCACGACGGAGGGCAACGTGCGCGCGGACTACAACGCGCAGGGGCAGCAGGTGACGTCTCTGATCCTGACGCAGCAGTCCGGCGGCGCCTTCAGCTCGCGGCAGAAGTACCTGTACGGGGAGTTCAGCATCCAGATGAGGCTGATCCCGGGCAACTCCGCGGGCACCGTGACCTCCTTCTACCTGTCGTCGGGCGACGGGCCCGGGCACGACGAGATCGACATGGAGTTCATGGGCAACGCCAGCGGGCAGCCCGTGGTGCTGAACACCAACGTGTGGGCCAACGGCGACGGCAAGAAGGAGCACCAGTTCTACCTGTGGTTCGACCCGGCCGCCGACTTCCACACCTACACCATCATCTGGAACGACAAGAACGTCATCTTCAAGGTGGACGACCTCTTCGTGCGGTGCTTCAAGCGGTACCCGGACCTGGCGTACCCGGGCGGGAAGCCCATGTCGGTGCACGCCACGCTGTGGGACGGCAGCTACTGGGCCACGCAGCAGGGGAAGGTGAAGGTGGACTGGTCCGCCGCGCCCTTCGCCGTCTCCTACCGCGGCTACTCCGCCGACGCCTGCGTGCCCGACGGCGACGGCCGCCCGCTCTCCTGCCCCGCCGGCACCGACCGCTGGATGAGCCGCCAGCTCGACGCCGCCGAGTGGGGCACCGTCGCCTGGGCCAGGCAGAACTACATGCACTACAACTACTGCGACGACGGCTGGCGCTTCCCGCAGGGCTTCCCCGCCGAGTGCTCCCGCAACTGATTCATTGGTTTGTTTGTTATCCCCGATCCGTTCGCGCGGTCGCCGTCCGTCCCACACAGTGCCCTGCCCTGCCCCCCCGACGATTTCTTGCTTCCTGTTCCTCATCTAATTAATCATCAATGGTGTTTGTTCGTCACCGCTGTTCTTGATGGATGGATGCACAGGACAGGGCAGGACAGATGTTGTTGCCTTCCATTCCATGTACATTTTGCCGCACATTTATACACTACTAGTGCCCTTGAATGTTTTCTTCTTTCTCTCTGTGTTTTTCTTTACGGTTTGTGAGATTTGTTACTGAAAGGGAGTTCATAAAGATAATAACGTGAATTCTACTGTACTACATACACCGTGAAAACAAAAGGGAAGGCAACGTTGTAGTATCCGTTACAAAGCAACGACACCTAACACATGGTGTCAGTCTCGACCAGGTACGAACATTACTATACTACCCTGTCGATTGACTCCGATTTGAATTGCTTTGGGATTCGGTGCATCACCGTCCGTCCTCCAAGGTTTTTTTTGCCTGGATAAACTACGCGGTTTGGTTAGATCCCATCGTGGGAACGGCGCGGCGCCAGCGCGACGACAGGAGCAGTTATTGTGGTGAGTGTGAGGCAGCTGGGTGCGGACGAGTGACAACCGTGTGCTTCGCTGTTTTTCGGATGCAGTCGTACACAAAAAGAGGGCAGCCACAAGCCCGTGCTAGGCTGCAACGCTACTATAAATTTCATCCTTTAAACAAATATTCTCTATATTTTACAACAAATTTTTTAAAAAATTCTATCCTCTGTATTTTTAATGTCTTTAACAACGTCCTCTAAGTTCTATCCTCTATATCTCATTGTTAAGTTCTATCCTCTATATCTCATCGTATATATTTTTAGCAACCATATTATCATAAATTATTGCAACCGTATTTTTGCAACAAATCACAAATCATTGTATAATACATGGTAAAATATCTGTGTACAACTAAAAGATGTCGAATATATGAAATGGTCATTCTCACATATGTCCATAGAAGATGTTTTGGTTTTATTTTTTTCGTTCTTTTTGTTTACCGGTCACCGGAGACGTCAATAGGTTTCTTCTTGGCATTGTTTGTTTTTTTATTGGTGCTATGACAGTAGCAGGCCAGCAGATGGCCTAGTGTAGATAGCGGACGAACAGGATATGCTAGATTTGGCGGTCGCTAAATTTTAGCGAACGCTTTGTAGGTGTTTATTGGAGACTGTTGGGAACCATGGTACACTCTAAATATAGCGTACCGAACGCGTTAGTATCTATGGTTGGAGAGAGCCTTAGCCCTTAGAACATGTATAACCTTATTTAATACAATCTTTTAAGTTGTCTCTAAAGGGCTAAGTAAAAAAACAAGAGATCGGTTCTTCACGAAGAGTCTGTCTCTTCACGACTTTCTATACATGTTGTCTCTTATCTGTATTTATGATTTAGGGTCTCATGATTGTATCATGTAGTATTTTAGTCGTCTCTTGTATTTAGAAAATTGAACCGGAGTCTCAAGGTTGTACATACCCTTACCATGTTCGTTACCTACGTCTTGCGTTTGGTTGGTGCCCAATGAGACACAGTAAAAAGGTCGATGAAAAAGATGGTCGAATTAGGGTATGTATATTTCCATACTGCTAAATTTTAGCACATGCTAAAGTTTTGCTAAATTTTACCACTTGAGGGATGTTTAAATAAAAATGCTAAACTTTACCACATATCCCTAATTAATGCCTCTTAATCAGCGCCGGTCTAATTAATGAGTGAAACACAACCACATGCATGCTGATCGGCCTCTCTCATCAGGTAGTGGAGGAGAGAGAAAGGGATATTATGTGGAAACTGGGTTTGGGACCACTTTTAGCTAAGTTTATGTAAAGGCTTAAATTTTGTATAATAATAAAATAAATAAATACATACATATATATATAAGCATTTTGGGGATGATGGAACCTTTGGGGACTAACTAGTTTTCTTTTATTTGTGCATATTCAATCAATAAAAATATATTGATCAAATAACAAATAAATAAATACTAAAATATGCATTCCATGCTGAGGTTTTTGTATTTTTACATTTGTATTCAAATGTGGGAGACAAGTTTAAGTTTGAAGATTAGAATTTGGAAATGGAAGGAGAAAAAGAACGGGAAACAATATACTCTAAAGAAAAAATATATAAATAAATATATCATTTCAGCTAATACTGTTATTTGAACACTTGATCCCTGTATGAAACTCATAAACAAATTTGAATTTAAAATTTTGAATTGGAGTGGAAAAACAAACTAGGAATAAAAAAATAATAAAAAAGAATTCCTGGCGCTTGGGCCGTTCCCCTCTCCTCTCGGCCCACTCGACCTTTCCCCCTGCGCGGCCCAAGCACCAGGAATTCTTTTTTATTATTTTTTTATTCATTTGAATTAAAATTATTCATTTGAATTACTCTATTCTAGGTATCAAATAACTTCGGAAATTCATAACTCCTCTGTTTTAATTCCGAATTGACTCGTTCCAGTTGTGATACTTTCGTATAAATATGTACTACGCAGTAACAACATTAATTATACCATGTCACATACTTTATTATTTATTTATCCTATGACTACTAGATTAGCTCTTCTAAATCAAATCTAACCAGTCCATAATTATAATTTGATTAAAAGATGATCTCTAGTCAAGATATAATTAAAACTAAAGTTGTGTTCATTACCTATAGAATATTCTCTCATATGTTGTATACTAATCAATTTATAATAGAGTTTAATATTTAAATTACGTAGATCTTCCATAAATCATAACTCCTTAACCATGACTCCGATTTTACTAGTTCTCGATCCCACGATCTCATAGCAACGCGTAAATTTATATTATGCAGTTTGGTGTGATGTTAATTTTGTTTATACCATGTATTTTGTATTGCTACGACTAGAAGTGAGGTCACGAGTCACCTGGAGATCATCTTGGTACCTGGAATCTCAAGACCCAGGCAAGTTGTGCCATTGATCACTTTTATTTACCCAATAATGTTCTCTATAATCATTTTATCATGCATAGGTTTAATTTTGATGGGACCCAATAGGTCACCCTAGTCTGGTTATCTTTTTACCTTGTTCACCCCTGAATCATTTGGGTAGTTTTGCTATTGCTCTACAGGTTTTTGGGATTAATATTTCATTGTATCCATGTTCTAATTATTCTATAATTTTATTTATGTTCATGTCAAGATCATTATCTTTAATTGGAACATGAAGCTTAACTTGAGAAACACGTGCCACCACAAGGGTGGAATGGGACGCCCTTGACTGACTAATTAGGAAAGCTAGTGGAAGACTACCTTACCTGAAAGGGGCAAGGGCAGTAGGGGAGTAGGCGTGTAGGGAGGTTCTCGGGTTGATTTTGCTGCGATGGCGGTTAGACGAGGGATTCCTACATTGCTCTTCATAGAAACTAAAGCAGGTTTTCGTAAGCTAGTGGAACTTTGTAAAGGCCTCGTAGTGGATCCCTAGCCAATCACCTCGGAAGTGTCTAAGGGCATTGGAAACCCTGGCGATATGGGATACACGACTTTGTGGGTACAGGGTACAACCTTTGCAGAGTGTAAAACTGGTATACTAGTCGTGCTCGCGGTCATGAGCAGCTCAGGAATCTTGCATGATTAAATTATGGAACTAAATTCAATTTGTCATTTGCATTGCATGGGATTTATTATTAAATTTTGTTCTATTATTATTATGGTTTGGTACTTACATTTAGTAACTGCTAATAAAATTTGACCAACTTATTAAAAGCAATGCTCATCTTTAACCTCGATTATTGATCAGTCTTACACTTCACATGAACTCCCACCTTTGGTGAGTTCATGCACATTATTCCCCACAACTTGTTGAGCGATGAACATATGTGAGCTCATCCTTGCTGTCTCACACCCCCACAGGTCAAGAACAGGTACCATAGGATGCGACGCATAGAGGATGCTGCGATGTGTTCATGAGAGGTCTACTAGGTTATCGTCTCCCAGTCAACTTTGGGTTGCTGGATCGTTGTCTCCTTTTGATGTAATTATTTATTTATTTTGTACAGAACTCCTATTGTATAATAAAGTTGTGACATTCGTTTCTGTACTATGATTCATCATATATGTGAGACTTGGTCCCAGCACACCTGGTGATTATGTTCGTGCCCGGGTCCCTAAATCCCGGGTGTGACAGAAGTGGTATCAGAGGAATGTTGACTGTAGGACGAAACCTAGATAGAACTAGACAACCCTTGTCTACTTACCTTTGCTACTCTAATTCTTTTCTAAACTTTTCTTAATCTTTTCTCATCTATTTCCGCTTACTCTGATTACTCTTACCTTTTTCCTTCTAAAGACAAATGTGGATTTCACACTTTGAAATCCCGTACCTAAAGTGATTTTTAGGACTAGGAGGCCTAATCTTAGGAACAAAAACAAAACTATTTTTATAGGTATCTATGTGCTTGAATGCTTGTTCTTATGATACTTGTTTGATTTGGATCTCTGATTGAGTGTGATGAGTTGTGCAGTAATGTCCACAATTACATCTGCTTATACATATAGGCATAAATAGAATTCATAAGATAACTAAACAACCTAGATTATCTTCCATTAAAGTGTATCTATTTTAGATAGAATCCTTTAAGCTGAGAAAAAAAATTCTATCTTATCCTAATAGGTTCATCTTAGGTTAAAAAAATTATCTTATCCTCATAAATTGTTTATAAGATAAACTAGACCAACTAAGAATACCCCCACTAGAATATATCAAACCCTAATACATCCATCTTATCTTAAAAGACTCTCTCTTATCTTAATAGATCCATCTTAATTTTCTCTCTTATTGTTGGGGGCTTGTTCTCAAATGTTATGAATTAAGAACAAGGCAACACAAGATGTTAAAGGTTAAAGCCCTTCGTCCTTCGAAGCATTATTTCCCTGAGGATATAACGATCTTCAGACGAAGGTCATGAAGGATATACCTTCATGATCATAACATACTCAGATGAAAGACGAAGCATATGAAACATGGGAAACAACATGAATAATAGAATGATGTTATAATATATATTTACTGTTATTTAATCATGAATGAATATAAACAATATTGAATTACATTTGTACCTTTGGCTTGACAAAAGGTAAAGATCCAAGTGTGTCGCGCAAGTGAATATAGGTCAGCGTGAACAGTACAGGGGTACTGTTCATCTATTTATAGGCACAGGACGCAGCCTGTGTGGATTTACATTCATGTCCTTTACAAATGATTACAATCATGACACAGATTATTGTGGGCCAATCGGTCTTTTCATCTTTAAGTCGGTGCCACCCTTCGTCTTAAGGTGTGTCACTATGTTGAAGCTCCCCGGATGGTAGCTTCGGCTTTGCTTCTGTGTCGATCTTCCGAAGGTGTTTCTTCTTACCGGACCTTCGGCGATGAAGCAGACCCCCAACAGTAGCCCCTTCACGGTGCCAGATCGTTTTTCGTAACGAGCTCAACCCGTGAAAAAATCTCTTAGGCTTCGGAATGCCGAAGGTCCGAAAAACACCTTCCCTGAGCTCGTTGTCGAGAAACGATTAAATATTCCGAGTGTGAGGTGGTCCCACCATACGACGGGTACGCGCGATCTGGTGATTCACCTTCTCGCGCACTGTGGTCCACCATTCAGTGGGTGCGGGCGACTGTTCAGCGGGTGCGGACGGTTTGACGATTCACCTTCCCACCTGCGGCACTATATAAACAGACGGGTAGGTGTGAAGTTACCACAGCATTTATTACTATTGCACTGTTGTGCTACTGAAAAATTTGAGCATACCCGAAGCTTATTCATCGTATTCTCAATTAGAGCATCGTCTTGGTTTAGCTTCGTCATAAGAAGGAGCTTCGGTAAAATTGCAAAAAGTCATCAACTTCATCAAAACCGTAAGAAATTCAGTATCAAATGGCCAGAGTGCGTTCAACTTCTAGAGTTACACGCGACGGAGAGGAGGCCGAAGTTGCCGAGACTGCCCCAATCTCCGAAGTAATGAGGCAATCGGGACTGGTTGTTACAAAGGGTGCCTCTGACGAAGGTCCATCTGCCGCTGAAGCTGAACAGGCTGGCATTGAAGAGGGTGATGCTAATGAAGAAGAGATAGATTATAACACCGTCATGCCATCCAAGCCCAGCCACTTGGATTTTGGAAAGTCTACTGTCTCTGAGGCTGAGAAGGAAGAGCTGAGGGATTATGCAATATCATGCGGCTATCAACCAGGAGCATTGCTCTTCGGTGGTGTTGACGAAGAGAGTTTAGGATGCCTCCGGGACTGGACTGGAGCGAAGGTTGTCGGCACTCTATCGAAGAGTGTTGGCTTTCCGAAGCTTGAGGCCGACCTCAGTAGATACCGGTGGCAGCATATCGCCGACAGCTTGTTTTATGCTAATTTTAAGGTAAAGTTTTTACGTTAATTTTTTATTGTTTTCGAGATGAAGGTTACTTCTGATGAAGGTTATTTTTTCAGAGTCTACTACTAAGTAAAACCTTGAAGATGCAACAAGACCTCGAGGACAAGAAAAATGAGATTATAATTGAGGGCTTAGAGGGCAAGGTTAAAGATCACGAAGCTGCTCTGGAGAAGAAGGATTTCGTGATCCAAACAATGGAGGGTTCGCTGGCAGAATCCCAAGCCGAGATTGCTAGATTAAACAGCGAACTCTCCACGAAATCAAAAAGCTTCGAATAAGAGAAAAAGGATTTTGATGCAAAGCTTGAAGCTGAAGTTGCAAAGAGTTCGAACTTGCAAAAGTCATTGAAGGAACTTCAAGATAAATGTCTAAACTTCGGCAGCAGTTGCATGCAACGACTGAAGCAAGTCTTCAACTCTGTTGGAGCCAGTTCTGAAAAGTTTAAACCTTCAGCTGAAGACCTGCCAGGCATCCTCGATCACATTGAAGGCGAAGTTGATGCTCTTGATGAAGTCATAGCTGGGCATGGTGACTTCTGCGCTCTGCTAGCTTCTCGTGGCACAACTGTTGCTTTTATGAAGGCTGGTTGCACGCACAGGAATATTGTAAACAGGCCGAACTTCAGCTTATCACCAGTGGACTTGAATGACATCCCCGGCCTGGCCCGAAGCATTGGGAACAGATTCGTAACTCAAATTTGGGCGAAGGGTGGACGAAGCTTGGTTGGTGACGAAGCTCGAAGTCACCTTATGTAATACCTAAAATTCTAAATTTAGGTATTTGGGGAATTCTCCTATGTTTCAAACAATTATATTATCTAACAATAGATTAGAAACAAGATTCCCTTGTAAAAAATCCCCTTTGGTTGAATTTTATATTCAATAAAGATAAAAAACAAATATTAAAGTTATGTCTCACATGAATAGCAAACATTAGATTTAAATATGATGTAATTGAATTTTTAACTATTTGAAGGTGTGAATCATTTTCTTACTCTTCATAATTATGAGTATTTGTTTAAGTAGGTAAGGAAATAAATAATAAAGAATAAAAAACTTAAATTTTGCATTCATGTTGGATTGTGTGTTGTGCATTTTTAAATAAGTTTGAAAAATTCAATTAAACTTCAAATGGTAAATTGAAATGAATTTGGAAAATAGAAAACAGAAAAAAGCGAAAAAGGAAAAAACAAAACAAACCTGTGTTGGGCCCAATCTCCAGCAGGCCCAACTCCACTTCGCCATCGAACTGCCCACCGCGCCCTACCGTTGTCACCGGCTAATTGGTGGTGGACCCTTGCGTTAGTCGCGCTCGGCTACCACCTCACCAACAAGTACTCTTGGGGGGCCGATGTGCTCAGGATCCCTCGTCGTGCACCCAGTTCTGCCACAGTGGTCTCCGGCGTGCTCGTCTCGGGTGGCAGTCGGGGATCAAGGGGAGAACTCCGCCGCGGTCCGCATCGCCGCATAGGCATGCCACCGTCGCCCAAGTTCGGGGTAAAATTTCTACCCTACCAGTATTCACTAGGCCCGAGCATAGTTTATCACCCTGCGACTGGGAGTTTTAACACTCTGATGCTGTCTCGGCACCACTTCAACCATGGTCGCCGCCGTGTAGTTGCCCGGCGCCGCTGCGTTCGGATTTCGGATGAAGACGAGAAGTGTGGTCCGTTGATCGGTGTATCCACGGTCGAGATCAAGACCCGATCACCCCTTTGCATAATTAAATCTCTTCCGTCCGATCTGATCGGATGATGGGAGATAGTTGTGGGCGTGGGGTGCTGCTGGCTGTTGTCGTGTGATCGGACGGCTCTGGAACCTCCATACCCCCTTCGTCGTGACGTTTAGCTAAAGAGCCCCTTGTTAACTTCAAACTAAACCCGTCGTCCCGTGCTGTGTAAAGATTAACACGTTTGGGTCCTAAGAATTTCACAGAACACTCTGGACTTCTATGGAATAGCAGGCGCGGCCAGGAATTGATGTTTAAAGATAAAATTAATTCTAAAATGTTTTTTAATATATAAATAATCCTAGAACCTTGTTTTACTCATAATTAATTCATTTTTATTCCGATTTGACCCATTCCAGTTGTGTTAGATTCGTGATATTATAATCTACACTTTTGTAAACATCATTTTATCATGTGACATGTTTTCAAAAGTAATAAGGCACTTGGTTAACTTTTCTAATTATAGTGAAGATCATAGTCTAATCTAGTATATGGCTATGATTTAACCAAGATATGATGTCTAACTGATTTATAATACGGTCTGATTTGTAATATCTTTATCACATGAATTATAGTCAACATAGAACATGGTTTCATTATTTAATCGTCTAAATCTTTGGAAAACCATATCCTTTAAACCGTAGCTCCGAATTTAGTGGTTAGCTAACCCACAATCTCGTAGCAGCGCATAGATTATTATTATGATGTTTATTCTTATGTTTGGTGTGATGTTAATTTTGTCTATACCATGTTTGTTTGTATTGCTACGACTAGCAGTGAGAATACGTGTCATCTGAAGAGCAAGTTGGTACCTGGAATCTCAAGTCCCAGGCAAGTTGTGCCCTTGATCACTTCTTTTTACCCAGTCATGTTCTTATTAATCATAATGATCTGCATAGGTTAATTTTGATGGGACCCAACAGGTTACCCTAGTTTGACTATCTTTATACCTTGTTTACCACTGAATTCTTGGGTAGTACTTGCTATTGCTTATTGTGGTTTTAGGTATGGAGATACACTATTCATGATTACACTTTTATCTGTTTATTATTATTGTTCATGATAAGACCATTATGTTAATTGGAACATGGAGAACCACCCGGGAAAACAGTGCTACCACAAGGGTTTAATGGGACGCCTTAGCTAACTAACTAGTAAAGCTAGTGGAAGACTACCTTACCCGAAAGGGGCAAGGGCAGTAGGGGAGTGGTCAGTGTAGGGAGGTCCTTGGTTGATTTTGCTGCGATGGCGGTCAGGCGAGGGATTCCTGCACTGGAGCTTCCTATAAACTGTAGCGGGTTTTCTGAAGCTAGTGGAACTTTGTAAAGGCCTTGTAGTGTTACCCTGCCTCGCCTCCTCGGTAGAGGTGTATGGGATTGGCCGTCTCTTGACAGATGGGAAACATGACTTGTGGGTAAAGATGCACAACCTCTGCAGAGTGTAAAACTGGTATACTAGCCGTGCTCACGGTCATGAGCAGCTCGGACACTCACATGATTAATTTATGGAACTAAATTCAATTTGTCATATGCATTGCATCGCAGGTGATGTTGTTATTTTTGTTCTACTACTTAATTGGGTTTGGTATTTACTTATACTTAGTAACTGCTAATAAAAATTTTACCAACTTTAAAAGCAATGCTCAGCTCTAACCATCCTCTTTGGTAAGCCTTACACTTCACATGAGTCTCCCACCTTTGGCGAGTTCATGCACATTATTTCCCACAACTTGTTGAGCGATGAACGTATGTGAGCTCACTCTTGCTGTCTCACACCCCCACAGGTCAAGAACAGGTACCACAGGATGAGGCGCATGGAGGATGCTGAGATGTGTTCGTGAGAGGTCTAGGCCGTCGTCTCCCAATCAACTTAGGGTTGTTAGACCATTGTCTCCTTATAATGTAATTATTTATTTTGTATAGAACTCTTATTATATAGTAAAGATGTGACATTCGATCATGTGCCATGATTCATCATATGTGTGAGACTTGGTCCCAGCACACCTGGTGATTATGTTCGCGCCCGGGTCTTGGTGCCCCGAAATCCGGGTGTGACACCTTAAGTCGGCAATAAACTCATACCTTGTACTTACCTTTTTCCTTGAAACTTGAATTTACCTCATAACGCTTTGTTATGTACAGGATGACGAAGCCGAAGAGCAATGATCCGAAGCTTGGCGGATGATCCGAAGCTTAGCGGATGGTGATGAAGCCGAAGACATTGCTATGAAAAAACTCTAAAGAAACTCTTGAATTATCCTTGTAAAGAATATTGTAATTTAAGAATCAGATACTACTCTATAAATTTGTCCATACCTTGTAATATATTTTTACCTTTTCGTCCATGTATGAACTGCTTCGATATGGACGAAACTTGTATTTTTTGAGCTGAAGGCGAAAAACACCTTCCCTTCTATTCGTACACAACGAAGCATAAATCTGCTTCTTTTCCTTTCGCCGAAGCCTTATCATTAGAGCCGAAGCAACTGTCAATATTTGTATGATATGATGATGATGATCCTATGTATGTCTAAATGAATGTATATGAATGCAATGAATGATGTGATGTATTGTGCAAATGAATGTCCGGGTACATGCTTACGAAGCCACATCAAAACTTTTCATTCCCTTAGGAAAAGCTGAAATCTCTTTGCCGTTTATTTTTCGGCTGCACCGCTTATTTTTCGGTGTAAGTTCTGCATCCCCTTAGGAACGTCTTTTGAACTTCTTCGCCTTCTATTTCGGCAGTATCACCGTTGACTTTTCTGTGTAAGTTCTGCATTCCCTTAGGAACGTCTTTTGAACTTCTTCGCCTTATATTTCGGTGGTATTTGGCTCTGCATTCCCTTAGGAACGACTTTTGAGCAGAAAACTTACGCTGCGCTCCCTTAGGAACGACTTTTTGTAGCTTCGTCGTGCTCTGCATCCCCTTAGGGACAACTTTCGAGCTTCTCCCTATTTTTTTTCTTTTTCTGCACTCGATGGTGCATGCTCAGATTTTACATTTTATATATTTTGGGGGATTTTGCTCTCGTAGAGCTGGATAAGAAAGGAAAAATTACAAACTATGGCCCCATTAAAAACCTTTCTCCCCCTTCGGAAAGGAAAAGGGTGCCATAGGAAAAATGAAAAAGATTACATCAAGTTACACATAGTATCATCGAAGCTCATCCGCATTCCAAGATCTAGGAATGTCGTTGCCGTCCATATCCTTTAATCTATAAGAACCTGGTCTTGACGAAGATACCACCAGAAAGGGTCTTTCCCACTTCAGCTGTAGCTTGCCTACTGTGTCTGGATTGGCCACTCTCTGAAGTACCAGATGCCCTGGCTTAATGTTTTTCAGCCGAACTTTTCTATAGCGCCATTTTATTGTTTCGACTTAATATTTATTGATATTCTCCACAGCCTGAAGTCTAGTCCCTTCTATAGCATCTTTTGCCACAGAATAATCAACTTCGTCCTCTGCCAAAGCTACTGTTCTAATTGACCCTGCCTTAGCTTCTTCTGGGGTTATAGCTTCGTCACCAAACAATAACTTAAACGGTGTAAAACCTGTTGACCTTGATATAGTTGTATTGTGGCTCCACACCACTTTAATCAACTCATCTGGCCACTTTCCTCTGGGTTGATTAAAGATTAACTTCATTATTCCCGTCATTATAATACCATTTGCTCTTTCGACCAGCCCGTTTGAATCCGGGTGCCTGACTGATGCAAAATGAATCTTCATGCCAAGCTGGTTGCAGAAATCTTTGAAAGTTTTGGCATCAAACTGTGTTCCATTGTCCACAGTTATAGCCTTCGGCACGCCGAAGCAACAAACGATATTTTGCCAGAAGAATTTCTGGACTGTAACCGAAGTTATTGTAGCCAAAGGCTTTGCTTCAATCCACTTAGAAAAATATTCTACAACCACCATGACATATTTCAAATTACCTTGTGCTGGTGGAGTGGGCCTAACAAGTCCAGGCCCCATCTTTGCAATGGCCAGGTTGGTTGTATCAACTGAGTTAACGATGAAGGTTGTTTTTGGTCTCTTGCACATTTTTGACAATTTTCGCACTTTTGGACCAGATCTGCTGCATCCGAAGCTGCCTTCGGCCAGTAGAATCCCTGTCTAAAAACCTTTCCCAGCAAAGGCCTAGACCCAATATGAGATCCACACAATCCTGCATGTATCTCCTTCATTAGTTCTATACCTTCGGTCCTGGATAAAACTTGAGAAGGGGGAGCAAACTCCATGTTTGTATAATTCCCCTTCTATTATGATATACGGTCTTGTTCTTGCTTCCATTCTTTTATTATAAACTTCGTCGTCCGAGAGGCAGTTGCCCTGGAGAAAAGATATGATTTCAGTCCTCCAATCTTCACTATGTACTGGAGAAATGGCGAGTACTTCTCTCTCCATGAGTTCAACCGAAGGTGCTTTTATTGTTTCAAAAAATACTTCCGAAGGTAGAGGGAGCCCCTGAGCCACTGATTTGGCTAGCAGATCTGCATGCTCATTTTCGCCTCTTGGAATGTTCTTGACAGAGAAACCTTCGAAAGAAGCCTCCAACCTTCGAACTGTATCCAGATATTTTTCAAGCTTCGGGTCTCTTGCCTTGCTACTTTTATCTACATGGCTAGAAATGACTTGAGAATCAGTTTTCAGAATAGCCCTTCTTATTCCCATTGCCCTTAACTTCCGAAGCCCTAACAAGAGTGCTTCGTATTCGGCAATATTATTTGTACAACTAAAATCTAGCTTGGCTGCATAACATGTTCTGACTTTCGAAGGTGCTACTAGAACAGCAGCTGCTCCTGCGCTAAAGGTTCCCCAAGAACCATCGCAGAGCACTGTCCAAGCTTCGACATCTTTATTTATCTCTTCTTCCTGAGCCCCTGGCGTCTAGTCAGCGATGAAGTCTGCTAACGCCTGGGACTGAATTGAAGATCTATGCACATAATCAATGGTGAATTCATTAAGCTCTACAACCCATTTTCCAATCCTTCCAGTAGCCTCTCTATTCCTCATGATATCCTTTAGAGGTTGTGACGAAGGAACAATTGTGTGGTATGCTTGAAAATAATGCCGAAGCTTTCTAGAGGCCATTAACACATCATATAATACCTTCTCCAATTCTGTGTAATTTTTCTTTGATGGACTTAAAACTTCAGAGACGAAGTATACTGGAGCTTGCTTTTTAGCCTGACCATCTAGCTTCTCCTGTACCAGTGCCGCACTCACTGCAGAATGCGAAGCTGCCACATATAAGAGCAATGGAGCCCCTGGCGCGGGTGGAGTTAATGTTGTTAAATCAATCAAATATTGTTTCAACTCTTCAAAAGCATTTGTTATGCCGGGCCCCATTGAAAGACTTCGGTTGACTTCAGTATTTCAAAAAATGGCAGATTCCTTTCCGCTGATCTAGATATGAATCTGTTTAATGATGCTAATCTTCCTGCCAGCCGTTGAGCCCGTTTCTTCGTGCTTGGTGGCTCCATCCAAAGGATAGCTTCGATCTTGCTTGGGTTAGCTTCAATTCCTTTCGTCGACACTAGATAACCAAGGAACTTGCCTTTCTTCACTCCAAAAACACATTTTTATGGATTTAGTTTCAGGCCAGTTTGCCTGAAATTGACAAATGTTTCTTGCAAATCAGCAATGTGATTTTCTTGTTTCGTGGTTTTCACTATGATATCATCAACATAAGTCAGCACATTTCTGCCTATCTGGGAATGAAGGACCTTGGCTATCATTCTGATGAAGCTTCCTCCAACATTCTTGAGCCCCTCAGGCATCCGAAGATAGCAATAAGTGCCATTGGGAGTTATGAAGCTAGTCTTCGGCTCATCTTCCTTCTTCATCTAGATTTGATGATAGCCTGAATAACAATCCAATAGACTCATGAGCTCTGAAGAATCTGATGCATCTACAAGAGAGTCTATTCTTGGTAGAGGGAATTCATCTTTTGGGCATGCCTTGTTAAGACCTGTGAAATCAATGCACATTCTCCATTTGCCATTGGCCTTCTTCACCATGACAGTATTGGCTAACCATTCTGGGTATTTTACCTCTCTGATAACACCAGCACTGAGAAGCCTTTTCACTTCATTCTGAGCACCTTCGGCTTTATCTTTAGACATTTCCGAAGCCTTTGCTTTCTTGGCCTGAAGGATGGGTCCACATTGAGTGAATGTTCAATAACATCTCTGTTGACACCGCAGAGATCATTGGCTGACCAAGCAAAGACATCTTTGTTGTTGAATAAAAATCCTATCAAAGTTTTCTCTTGCTCTTCAGACAGCTGAGACCCCAGTAATACTTTTTGCTTTACTATGTCTTCAAATAGAAGCATGGGCTTCGGCTGATCTGCCGAAGCAGCCTTCTCTCTTTTGTATTTGTACTGTTCACAGGCTTCGACTTCATCTATGTTATGAATTGCTTTTGAATCTGTCCAGTTTCCTTCAGCTTTCCTGGCAGCTTCCTAACTTCCATGAACAGCAATGGGCCCTTGTTTCAAAGGTATCTTCATGCATAGATATGCTGGATGAAGTATTGCTTCGAAAGCATTAAGTGTCCCACGACCAATGATTGCATTGTAGGGGTACTCCATGTCAACAATGTCAAACACAACCTGTTCAGTCCTTGTGTTGTGAACAAAGCCGAAGGTTACCGACATTGTGATTTTGCCAAGTGCTACAATTTGCCTTCCTCCGAAGCCACATAGAGAATGTGTAGCATCATGGATCTTGTCCTCTGGTTCTTGCATCTGTCTGAAAGCCTTAGCAAATATGATATCTGCTGCACTGCCTGTATCAACCAGAACATTATGAACCAAAAATCCCTTAATGACACAAGATATAACCATAGCATCATTATGAGGGTAATCTTTGAGCTGAAGGTCCTCCTGGGAGAAGGTGATTGGGATGTGGGACCATTTTGACTTGATGAAGGGTCCCTGCACCCCAACATGCTGCACCCTTCTCTGTGCTTCCTTCTTCTACTTCTTGTTAGCCGACTCTGAACCTGAACCGCCTGTTATCGGAAGCACCAGCAGCTTCGTAGCCGAAGATACTTCAGCTTGGTTGTTGAACGAAGCCATCAGCTCAATCAGTGGAAGTGAGTTCACCGGAGGTGGGCGCCAATGTTGGGGACTTGTTCTCAAATGCTATGAATTAAGAACAAGGCAACACAAGATGTTAAAGGTTAAAGCCCTTCGTCCTTCGAAGCATTATTTCCCTGAGGATATAACAATCTTCGGACGAAGGTCATGAAGGACATACCTTCATGATCATAACATACTCAGATGAAAGACGAAACATATGAAACATGGGAAACAACATGAACAATAGAATGATGTTATAATATACATTTACTGTTATTTAATCATGAATGAATATAAACAATATTGAATTACATTTGTACCTTCGGCTTGACAGAAGGTAAAGATCCAAGTGTGACGCGCAAGTGAATACAGGTCAGCGTGAACAGTACAGGGGTATTGTTCATCTATTTATAGGCACAGGACACAGCCTGTGTGGATTTACATTCATGTCCTTTACAAATGATTACAATCATGACATAGATTATCGTGGGCCAATTGGTCTTTTCATCTTTAATTCGATGCCACCCTTCGTCTTAAGGCGTGTCACTATGCCGAAGCTCCCCGGATGGTAGCTTCGGCTTTGCTTCTGTGTCGATCTTCCGAAGGTGTTTCTTCTTATCGGACCTTCGGCGACGAAGCAGACCCCCAACACTTATCTTAATAGATTCATCTTATCTTGAAGTAATCGTCTTATCCTAACCACTTTACTTATCTCACCCTAAAGTAATAACCAGGATCTAATCCAAAATAATGAGATCTTATCCAGCCTAATCTAGTCACACAAATATAAATTAGATCTGATCTAATGTGATAGATTAATCTAACCTAATGAAGGCTAAAGTTGAGTTAATCTAATGTAAGTTGCTTAACAAGAAGGATAATACTGATGAGATAAATGAGACTCTACTCCTATATGCAACTACTTTAACCATCCAATGGTTGCATAACCCCTCTGTTTTAACCTAACAGAGATTCTGACTTACCTACACCATATAATCCATCATATCTCAAAAGATTCTAACATATTTGAATAATATATATCCTACCCTGGTAGATCTATCTAACTCTAACTAGTCTAATCTAGTTATATCCAATCTAATCTAGACCCTACCTAATCTAATATAATCCAATCTAAAGGGAGTTACTTAAATAAGTTAGTTAATACGAGTAACATAGATTAGACCATATTCCTATAAATGGGTTTTAAACCTAAATTGGTGTCATAGACCAACACTTCCGTGAAACCACAACCTAGCCTATGTTATATGTTGCCCAACCCATTTATCCCAAAATCAAAGTAAAACTCAGTTCAACCTACCTACCCCATGTACCCGCAATGGTTATCCCAACTCAGATAATGGTATCTAACACCACCATTGATGGTCCCTAAATCAGACCCAAGAAGAAGGTTAACCTCGACAATGAAGGATATGAGTAGAAACAGATCTTCAGATGAATCAAGGTCCACCACCCAGAATAAAAATCTCCATTACTTAACTTTATTTTATCCCCAAATCTTCTCTACACTGACCTAATAGCTAAAACCTGATGTTCTGTACCCTTGTTTTCTATGCCACAACTGCTAATGGCATGAAAATTTTAGGTGTCTAAAAAATATATGTTGGAAGTTCCACTTCAAAAATATATACTAGAACTTCGTAAAGATAAAGTCAGCTTGATATGCTTAACTAAATGATATTCTAATGTGATCTAATCTAATGTGATCTATTTAAACAGATTAGTGATACTGGTAGATGAAAATAGACCATTCTAACCTAATATGATCTCATCTAGATTGAGTTACTTAATGCTGGTACAAAGGATAAGGCCATACTCCTAATTCACTTAAGCCTGGTGACTTAGATCAACTCAGCCAAACTCCGCCATATACCGTCGACCTACACATTCTTGATAAATTGCCTAATCTATCTATAAAAAAGAGATTCTAATCTACCAGCTTGACCTACATATTTCCAATGATATACATCATTGTTTTTCCAAGCCCTACCTAAAACAAAGTCACCCAACTGAAATGGACATAACACACTCAACTTATACTAATCTAGAGCTTATTCAATCTAATGTGAGTCACTTAACAAGTTAACACTAGTGAAATAAACTAGATCCTACTCCTATAAACCTTGTTTTCCCATCATGCACTTAAACCTAAATTAGTGCATTAAACCAACTCAACCACGAGTAGAAGCGCTAACCCAACCAATAGATTCATGATGGATTGCATAATCTGTCTATCCCCACCTAACATCAAACAAACTTTTAACCTACATCATGTAGTCTATCTCATCCATATCTATCTTAACCATATTCCCCAACTCCGATAAAATACACTAGCCTCGAATCAATAAGATCAAGACCAGAGAAGAAAAGATCAACATCAACAAGGAAGGATATAACAGTCAAAGCGAATCTCGAGATGAATTAAGATTTAAACATATCGGATGAAGTCTTTTCCTTGCCATAATCTTTCTTACCTCAACCTGCCAGCGTATATTGAAAGGGAAATGTGCCCTTGTGCCATTTCTATAAATATTTTGGTGACTAGATGCCCAACACACATTGTATTGAAGTGATCTGTGCCAAGTATTAAAGAGATGCAAATAAAGAACAAAGGTAAGATCTAAACGTTTTGTCAATAGTTTTATATGCTAAACACTCTTGTCTAAGTGCCAGGACTCAACTAAGTAAAGGCCAAAAGAGTCATAGGAAAATAGACAAAGAAAGGAAGAAAAAGGTGCTGACTGCGCAGCACCGGACGGTCCGGCGCCACAGAAAAGGAAATCAGCCAATTAGGGGATTCACTGTCGTGTACTGTGTGCATACTGTTCACTGTCCGGTGCGCCACCGGACAGTCCGGTGCATTGATGAACAGAAGGCAAGAATTGCCTACCAAATGGAGTTCCAACGGCTCCTTGCTGCCTTGGGGCTATAAAAGGGAACCCTAGGCGCATGGAGCACACACCCAAGCCTCCATTGAACATTCTAAGACGCCTAAACTCCGCAACCACGCAATCGGATCATCGTGTTTGAGATTTGAGCACTTCTTGAGTTGTAAACTCACTGCGCCGTGTTTTGTGTGCTCACGTCTTGACTTGTGTGCGTGTGATTGCTGTGATTCTTGCGCGTGTTTCTTTCCCTCCCTTACTCTTGTGCTCTTGTTGTGATCAACTTTGTAAGGGTGAGAGGCTCCAACTTGTGGAGATTCCTCACAAACAGGAAAACAAGTATAAGGAAGAAAATCGTGGTATTCAAGTGGATCATTGAATCACTTGAAAGGGGTTGAGTACCACCCTCGTCCATTGGGACGCCACAACATGGAAGTAGGCAAGTGTTTTACTTGGCCGAACCACGAGATAAAATCACCGTGTCTCTTGTGTCGCTTTTCTTTGTGATTGGTTTCTTCTCAAGAGTTCTCACTATAGCAACTTGGCTTTAATCTTACTAACATTTCATAACCAAGTTGTGCTATTAAGTGTTGAATTTTACATGATCACCTATTCACCCCCCCTCTAGGTGCTCTCAATTGGTATCAGAGCCATTCTCTTCATTAAGGGACTAACCGCCCGAAGAGATGGATCCTAAGGGTAAGGGGATGGTGATCAATGACAAGGAGAAGGAGTCCCTCTTCAACGGGCCAAGAGATGACAAGCCCACTGACTCAGGCTCGAGTCATGAGGATAAGGACGGGAAGAAGAAGAGGCGCATCAAGAAGATCATCTACTACGACAGCGACACCTACTCCTCTTCACCAAGGGATGACGACGACGAAGATTCTTCGTCGAAAGAAGACGGTTAATCAAAACTATTCTTTTGATTATTCTCACATCCCTTATAATTCGAATGCCCATTTACTTTCTATTCCTCTTGGAAAACCCCCACACTTTGATGGAGAGGATTATTCTTTTTGGAGTCATAAAATGCGTAGTCATTTATTTTCCCTCCATCCTAGTATCTGGGAGATTGTTGAAAATGGGATGCATTTTGATAGCTCTGACAATCCTGTGTTTATCAACAAGCAAATACACAAAAATGCACAAGCTACTACTATTTTGTTAGCATCTCTATGCAGGGATGAATACAACAAATTAAGTGGCCTAGATAATGCCAAACAGATATGGGACACCCTCAAAATTTCTCACGAGGGAAACGATGCCACCATGATCACTAAAATGGAACTGGTGGAAGGCGAGCTCGGGAGATTCGCGATGATAAGGGGAGAAGAGCCAACACAAACATACAACAGGCTCAAGACCCTTGTCAACAAAATCCGAAGCTACAGGAGTACAAGATGGATGGATCATGACGTCGTCCGACTCGTGCTCAGGTCATTTACTGTTATTGATCCTCATCTTGTAAACCTTATTCGTGAGAACCCCAGGTACACCGAGATGACGCCCGAGGAAATCCTCGAAAAATTCGTGAGCGGGCGCATGATGGTAAAGGAAGCGAGGTATGTGGACGACGCATTAAACGAACCGATTCCTCTGCACGAACCACAGCCCGTTGCTCTCAAAGCAACCAGCAGCAAGGTGGTACTACCTAGCAAGGTAGCACAAGTGGAGGTTGCCGGGCCAACGAGGATGAGATGGCACTCATCATCAGGCGCTTCAAGACCGCCTTAAAAGGATGCAAGGAGTACCCTAACAAGAACAAATCAAGAGGAAAACGCTCCTGCTTCCAATACGGTAAGTCTGGTCATTTTATAGCACAATGCCCCGATAACGATAATGACCAGGCACAAGAGAAGCATGGGAAGAAGGAAAGGAAGAACAACAGGAAGGAGAAGGGCGAGGCGCACATCGGAAAAGAGTGGGACTCCAACTATTCCTCATCCGACTCCAATGATGAAGGACTAGTTGCCTCGGCCTTCAACAAGTCTTCCCTCTTCCCCAACGAACAACACATGTGCCTCATGGCTAAAGAGAAAAAGGTACGTATTCGAGATACCCCAAAGTATTCTTCTTCTAGTTATGAGGAATCGTCTGATGATGAAGTGAATTATGCTGATTTGTTTAAAGGATTAGATAGAACTAAAGTAGACAAAATAAATGAATTAATTGATGCTCTTAATGAAAAGGACAGGCTTCTAGAAAAGCAAGAAGATATTCTTTATGAAGAACATGATAAATTCATTAATGTTTGTTGGTCACTTGTTCTCAAATGCTATAGATCAAGAACAAGGCAACACAATTGTTAATGATTAAAGACCTTCGTCCTTCGAAGCATTATTTCCTTTCGAATATAATGATCTTCAGACGAAGGTCATGAAGGATGTATCTTCATCATCTCAGTATATAAGTATGAATATGAATATAACTGTAAATAAGAATGTGAAAGAACATTAAAGAATGTAAGATAATGATCAGATCCTCATAATTTATTTATATTCATATCCACATATAAGAATTAACATTGATGATATTTATAATACAATTGTACCTTCGGTTCGCTAGAAGGTAGGAATGCAAAGATGACGTGAGAGAGAGATTACAATCCAGCGTGACCAGTATGGTGTTACTATTCATCTATTTATAGGCACGGGACGCAGCCCGGATAAGATTACATCCATGCCCCTGACATTTACTCTTAATTATAATGCGAGTTATCAAGGACTAAGTAGTCATTTCCCCCTTAAGTCAGTTTCGTCCTTCATCTTTGCTATTATACCAAGCCGAAGCTCCTTTAGCCATAGCTTCGACGTCCATTCATGTTGCCTTCGGGTTGTATCCTCATCACACACGCCTTTATCATGAGAGAACTTTCATCCCAAAGCTGAAGCTTCCTGTAACAGTCTCTGTCATACTGAAAATACATGGTTAGTCACGTTTTTGAGGATCTTCGAAAGAGGAAGGCCCCGAATAGTAGCCCCTCGCAGTATTAATTTGTTTCTTCATAACAAATTTAGACTGCGACGTGAACGAAGACCTTTAGTCGAAGGTCCAAAAAACACCTTCCCTTCGCTAGAATAGCGAAAGACACTGACATGTAGGACCCACCAACTTGTGAGGCGCTAGGCATATAAATAGCGACTCACATTGATAGCATTTGCTGCACCATTTTAGCTACGTACATTGTGCTCATCGTTCTAAATTTTCTTGCTCTTCCGAGTTTTGATTGAATTGTGAGCTTCGGCATTCCAACAAGACGATGGTTAGCTACAAGAAGACTGACGACCCAGCTCTTTCCGGGTTTTACAAAGCTATGGAACAGACCAATGCAAAAAAGATTGCTCGTGAGACACTTGCTGGAATATCTAAAAGTTCCAGCGACGATGAAGATTTTGACATAGAAAGTGGGAATGAAGGTGCCGAAGATCGGCCCTGGCGATCAAGTCATACTATCTTCGGGAAATCAACCATAAGTAGTCGTTTACAGAAGCTTCATGAAGGCGGGACTTTTGTTCCCTTTATATAAATTGCTAGTTGAAGTTTTGAAGACTTTTGAAATATTCTTTCATCAACTCACCCCCGAGGCTATTATCAGAATGAGGATTTTTATCTGGGCCATGAGAAGCCAGGGGTTAGAACCAAATGCAAGATGTTTTTGCAATATTCACGAATTGTCATACGAGATGAAGGCCGCTAGCAAAGAACAATATCACAATAATTTTGGCTGATACATCTTCGTGCCTCGCTCTGGTGTGAGCTATCTAGTTCCAACGTTTCAGAAGAGGTGGCCAGGAGCCTAGATGCAAGAGTGGTTTTATGTGAAAAATGACCTGGTCGAAAGAGAAGATATTAAGGGTATCATTCAACGCCCTATCTAGTCTCGCTTCGGCATCAGGAGGCCATCTCTTACCCTTGGGAATGACATAGAAGCATGTCAAGCTGCGTATAACACAGTTTGCACATATATTGGCACCAGGGATTTGGTCCAGGAGCACATTGCGTACAGAGTGTGGCCTCTTTCAAGCGGCTGGGAGATGCAGAATGAAGCTGCTTATAGGTCTAGTCAGGATGGTTTAGTTTACCTAAAGTACACCGTACCTTCAGGTACCGAAATCAATTCGATGAGCCGAATGATGACTGGCTAGATTGCATTGAGGCAACTAGCGACGAGTTGCTTGGTGCCTACACGAGGGCCGAAGATGATGCCCTGACATGGCCTTTGGAGGGCGAGGCAAGAAGAGATTGAACAGGGTCTTTGATGTCATTGGTTTTGTGTACCCAGACTATTGTTATCCCTCGCGAAAGCAGGGAAAGAAAAGAAAGGCTGCTGCTTTGGCTATTTCTACCATGACGAAGGGAAAAAAGGTTAAAGTTTTGACGCACCGGCCCAGGTATATTGAAACGGCCAAAGTGCCGAAGCTTGCTGAAGGGCCTTCTTCTGCTGTGGAGCCAGCCTGCCCCTCTCCTGCTGAAGCCAAAGGAGAACCAGCCAAAGTGCCGAACCGATGGTAATAGATGAACAAGAGAAAACTGAGATGGCCGAAGTGTCGAAGCGTCCTGTCGAAGCTAAGGAAAAATGGCCAAAAAACTAGAATTAAGGAAGTCAGTAGAGCAACCGAGAATCCTAAGCCCGCCACAAGAGCCGAAGCTACTGAAGGTTTCCAAAATTCCTGCAATAACTCCAAAAAGGCGGAGAATGACTAGCGTACTAGACGCTGTTATGGAATCTTCAAAAATACAAACCCCTGCTTCAGCGCCTGATAGAAAGGGTGAAATCCTTAAAACATCTAGCGAAGCTGGTATGACACCAGATACTGCCGAAGCTAGGCCATCAGCTCCCATCGAGGCATATGCTTCGGAAGCTATTCCTTTGACCTTGGGAGAAGAAAATGCGCCCAAGAAAGTTAGGTCTCCTTCTCCTGAAGTGCTTGCTGAAGAGCTAGACTTTATCGTGCGACATACTTCGGGGAAGCAGCTATCGAAAGAGCAGATTGCCGAAGCTAAACAATACGCCAAGGATCTAAAGTTACCCAAAGAGATCCTTGATATACAACGGTACCGACGAAGATGAATTTTTGTATTGCCTTCCGGACGATAAAGAGATATCTATCTGCCGGGAGATGGCACATAGCATAGGCTATCCGAAGCTTGAGCTTGGCCTGTCTGTAATGTCGAAAGATCAACTTGCAAACAGCCTTGCTTATAACAGTTTGAAGGTGAGAACATTTAGCTTATAAACGGATTATCTTTTGTATCTTCTCTTATTATTGTGTGTTGACCCTTTTTTATTATATTTTTTGTAGGGTTTAATCCTAAGCAAGGCTTTAAGGGCACAAAAGAACGCAGAAGGTGAAAGCCGCCAACTATCCCTTGGGAACCTTCGATCAGAAGTTATTACGCTAAGGAATGAAGCCCTTGAAAAAGATAAAATACTACTTTCCTTAGTGGATAGGCTGAAGAGAAGCGAAGCAAAACTAAATGCACAATCCGAAGCTCATAAAGCCGAAGTCGAAGGCCTAAAGAAAAAGCTTGCCAAAATGAATGAAGATTTTGAAGTTGTGAAAGCAAACCAAGAAATAAGCGAATGGACAAGTTCAAGATTGCAAAATAATGTGGATGAGCTTTGTGAATCCAAGGAGAGGCGTTATGAAAAATCCTTGGATTGCGCCAAGAAACTGAAAGACAGTTTTGCAAAGGTGGGTGCATACTCATCGGAGCAAAAATTTATTCGAGGCGATCCCGAAGGAGTCATTCAATGTATTGGCAAAGAAGATGAAGCTTTTGAAGAAATACTTAGTGATCGTGGGGATTTTTGTGCCTTCGCCGGTGCCCGAGGGGTTGCAGCAGTTTTGGAGAAAACTGGTTGTGAACACTTTCTTGTAACCACCACACATTTTCTTGCAACCCGCAGGGAACTCATAAGAGCCTTGGTTGGTAAGAGTGGTCAGGTTGTGAGATTCTATATAGCTTCATATTCCATCTATATTTGTTGCCTTGTCGCCACTAATTTCGCAGGAAGATGGATCCCAACATTGAGATTGAAGAATGTGTCACTATGATACAATTCAATGAGCTCAAACAAAGCATAGAAGCCAAGCAAGATCTGTTGGCACAAGATCTTCAAACACTTATGGCTGAAATCAGAGGTCGTCGTCGACTCCCTGACGGTGTAAGAAACCATAATGAAGATGGGGAAGAAGGTGAAGGAAATTATTCTAGAAGGGCAAGTGAACATGGGAGTTGAAATCAAGGTACTGCACGTGGTAGAGGAAGAGGCCGGAATCGAAGAAATGATGACAATGAGGAATCTGAATTTGGGAATGATGATGATCAGTCCCAACATCGCTATGGTCGTCGTCATCATAGAGGCGTCAACCAAGAAGAGAGATTTGGGAAACTTAAGTTTACCATGCCAAAATTTGATGGTAGATCTGATCCTGAAGATTATTTCACATGGGAATTGAAGGTGGAGAAAATCTTCCGCCTACATAATTATTCAGAGGAGAAGAAACTTGCAATAGCATCTCTTGAGTTTGAAGGATATGCCCTGATTTTGTGGGAGCAACTTCTTCGTGATCGTGAAGAAGATGGAGAGGACCCTATTATTACTTGGCAAGAGATGAAGCGAGAAATGAGAATTCGTTTTGTGCCGAAGCATTATCGGCGTGATCTTTTTGATAAATTGCAGAATTTGAGGCAAGGAAGTTTCTCTGTTGAGGAGTATTATAAGGAGATGGAGAAGGCCATGATTAGAGCCAATGTGTATGAAGACGAAGAGCAAACCATTGCACGTTTCATGGCTGGGTTACACCGCAACATTCAGCATATTGTTGAGTTTCAGCCGTACCAAAGTCTTATTGATTTGGTACATCAAGCCACCAAAGCTGAACGCCAGCTGCAACAAGATGCTAAGAGCAGCAAGCCCTTGTCATATGGTGCACGAACCATGACTGGAGGAAGCAAATCGATCTCAAGGTTTACTGCTGCATCCTTAGCGACAAAAGGTTCAACTGGAGGCTTGCAATCCAATATTCAAGGCAATTCTAGTGGAAAGAACGGTGCTGCTCCAAACACGAGTTATAAACCAGCAGCATCCACTTCAACATCAGTGGGTTCAACAACCAAGAGTAGTGGTATTCAGTGCTTCAAGTGTGGAGGTCGTGGTCATGTCATAAAGGAGTGTCCAAATAATCGTGTGATCCTTGTGACTGATGATGGAGAATATACATCAGCTAGTGAAGGGGAAGCTGAAGCAAGAAATGAAGATGACATTGATAAATCTGAAGAACATACGAGATGTGAATTTGAGCATGGTATTACTCTTGTGGTTACACAAATATTGAGTGTTCAAATGAAAGAAGCTGAAATTGGACAGCGACATAATCTTTTTCAAACGTGAGCAAAAGTGCAAGACAAAGTAGTAAAGGTGATCATTGATGGAGGGAGCTGCCATAATCTTGCAAGTCGTGAGATGGTTGAAAAGCTTGGTTTGAAGTTGCAGCGACACCCTCATCCATATCATGTCCAATGGTTGAATGAATCGGGAGATATCAAGATTGGTTATAAGGTGAAAGTTTCGTTCAAGATTGGAGAGTATGTTGACACAGTGGAGTGCGATGTTGCACCCATGTCTGTGTGTCACATGCTGCTAGGAAGACCTTGGCAATATGACCGATATTCTCAGCATTGTGGAAGAACAAATCAATACACGCTAGATCTGAAAGGGAGAAAGTTTGTACTCAAGCCTATGACCCCTCAACAAATCATGGCTGAACATTTACAAAAGAAAACTGAAATTAGTGCAGCAAGTAGAGGAGGAGAAGAGCAAAAGAAATTGAGTGTCATCCACAATTCGGTGAGCGAGTGCTACAAGCCAAATTCAAGAGATAAAAGGAAGGAAGAGGGAGAACATCTAGTTATGCTAGCCACAAAATCTGAGCTGAGAGAAGTGAGGAATAACCCATATCAAGTACTCTTTGTACTTGTGAACAAAGATGTTTTGATTTCTCCTAACGACATAACATCTCTTCCTAGTGTTGTGGCTGATCTTTTGCAGGACTTTAAAGACGTGTTTCCACAAGAAACACCGGTTGGACTACATCCAATTCGAGGGATTGAGCATCAAATCGATCTTATTCCAAGGGCTGCACTTCCTAACCGTCCACCATATCGAACCAATCCTGAAGAAACTAAGGAAATACAAAGGCAAGTGCAAGAACTTCTTGATAAAGGTTTTGTTCGTGAAAGCTTAAGCCCTTGTGTTGTTCCTGTGATTTTATTATCTAAGAAAGATGGATCATGGAGGATGTGTGTTGATTGTAGAGCTATAAATAATATTACCGTTCGCTATCACCATCCTATTCCACGGCTAGATGATATGCTTGATGAATTAAGTGGTTCCACAATTTTTACTAAAATTGATTTGAGAAGTGGATACCATCAAATAAGAATGAAAACCGGAGATGAATGGAAGACTGCATTTAAAACAAAATTTGGGTTGTATGAATGGTTAGTGATGCCCTTTGGGTTGACTAATGCTCCTAGTACTTTTATGAGATTAATGAACCATGTCTTAAGAACTTTCATTGGAAAATTTGTTGTTGTCTACTTCGATGATATTCTAATTTACATCAAGTCTTTTGATGAACATGTGAAACACATTCGACAAGTTTTAGATGAGCTTAGAAAGGAGAAATTATTTGCTAATCTTGAGATGTGTAGTTTTTGCACAGACCATGTTGTGTTTCTTGGCTTTGTTGTTTCAGCAAAAGGAATAGAGGTGGATGAATCCAAGGTGAAAGCCATCAAGGATTGGCCAGCTCCAACGAATGTAAGTCAGGTAAGAAGTTTTCATGGTCTTGCTGGTTTTTATAGAAGATTTGTGCGAGATTTCAGTACCATCGCTTCCCCTTTAAATGAATTGACAAAGAAAGGTGTTGAATTTAAATGGGGAAACTCACAAGAAGATGCTTTTCAAGAATTGAAGAAACATCTGACTGAAGCACATGTACTTATTCTTCCTGATTTCACTAAAACTTTTGAAGTAGAATGTGATGCTAGTGGGATTGGGATAGAAGGAGTTTTAATGCAACAAGGAAAACCTATAGCATATTTTAGTGAAAAATTGGGAGGTGCTCAATTAAATTATTCTGTGTATGACAAAGAATTGTATGCTTTGGTCCGAGCGCTTGAAACATGGCAGCACTACTTATGGCCAAAAGAGTTTGTTATTCATTCCGATCATGAAGCTTTGAAGTATTTGAAAGGGCAAGCCAAACTGAACCGTCGCCATGCCAAATGGGTTGAGTTTATCGAAACATTTCCATACATTGTGAAATATAAGAAAGGTAAGGACAATGTGGTCGCTGATGCCTTGTCTCGAAGGAATGTGTTGTTGAATCAACTAGAGGTAAAAGTTTTGGGTCTTGAAAATTTGAAAGAAATGTATAATGATGATCCTGAATTTTCAGAACCATACAATCATTGTAAAGATGGAAAAGGTTGGGAAAAATATCATATATATGATGGATTTCTGTTTAGAGCTAACAAACTTTGTGTACCAAATTCTTCGTTTAGATTGCTTTTATTGTAGGAGTCACATGGAGGCGGTCTAACAGGTCATTTTGGACAAAAGAAGACTTATGAAATGCTCAGTGATCATTTCTATTGGCCCAAGATAAGGAGAGACGTCATCAAATTTGTGGAGCGTTGTGTCACCTATCACAAAGCTAAGTCAAAATTGAACCCTCATGGTTTATATACTCCTTTACCCGCTCCTAAAATTCCTTGGGAAGACATAAGCATAGATTTTGTTTTAGGACTGCCGATGACTCGAAAAAAGAGAGATTCTATTTTTGTTGTAGTTAATAGATTTTCAAAAATAGCTCATTTTATCCCATGCAACAAGAGCGACGATGCTTCACATGTTGCTAATTTGTTTTTTAGAGAAATCTTGAGGCTACATGGAGTGCCCAAGACCATCATATCTGACCGTGATGTGAAGTTTGTGAGCTATTTTTGGAAAACATTATGGGCAAAGCTTGGGACTAAACTTTTGTTCTCCACAACATGCCACCCCCAAACTGATGGACAAACTGAAGTGGTGAATCGTACATTGTCAATGCTGCTGCGAACAATGGTAAAGAAGGATTTGAAGGATTGGGAGGAATGTTTGCCACACGTGAAGTTTGCTTATAACAGGGCAGTACATTCTACAACTAATTTATGCCCCTTCAAAATTGTATATGGGTTCAAACCTATTGCTCCGATAGATTTGTTGCCCCTTCCATTGCAGGAAAGAACCAATATGGAAGCTTTCGAGCGTACTGCATACATAAAATAGATACATGAGAAGACTAAGGAAGCAATTGAGCTCAAAGCAGTGCGCAAGGCTACAAGCATGAACAAGCATAGGAAGAAAGTGTTATTTGAACCGGGGGACTTGGTTTGGATTCACTTGCGCAAGGAGTGTTTTCTTGAGCAGCGCAAATCCAAATTGATGCCATGAGGGTATGGTCCATTTCGTGTTCTTGCCAAGATCAATGATAATGCATACAAGATAGATCTTCCACCAAGCTATGGCGTGAGCAACACGTTCAATGTTGCTGACCTCTTACCATATACAAGTGAAGACACTTCAGAGTCGAGGACGACTCCTTTTCAAGGGGAGGAGGATGATACGACCACGCCATTAAGCAACACGTTACAACTCCCAAGGCATACTACATCAACTCAAGTACAACCAACATCATCACCAACCCAAGCCTTTGATGGACCAATTACACGTAGCCGAGCTAAGAAGATACATCAAGAGGTGCACACGCTACTTTATGAATTTCAATTAAACACTAATGAGAACTTTATGCTACCTAAGTCATGTATGTTGATATTACTTAGGTTCACCAAAGAGGAAGGACAAAATATATCAAAGGCGAATCAGCAAGAAGAGCTATGTCCGAGTCAGTTTAGCGCTACAGAACCGTCCAGAAAAAACAGTCATATCTTTTGATTTCCAAAAGCTATGAAGGCCCATAAGTACTTTTTGGAAAGATCTTGAAGTCTAGTTTCCAATGCTTCTAAGGCCGACTTAATCAAATCTACTAGGAAGGCAGCCGACTTACTTTAGTGCTGACTGGTCAGAAGGTCAACAGTCTGTTTGATGACCAAGTTTTCGTATTAAACTGCATCATTCTATGAAGTTTTATTAAGCATGCTATACATGGTGAGAAATCTTATCAAGTCAGCTTTCCAACGCATCCAACCCCACATCATTTGAAGATTCCTAGAAGAAGTTATTGTCAAAATACTGAAGGCTGCGCAGAAGTCAAACAGCCACACGGAAATCAGCTCTGCAGATCTCCCAAAGAGGCTCCTTCACATTAGCATGTGAAAATAATTTTGTTTCGTGTTTATACCTCGCTAAGGCTGGTTGTTACTAGTATAAATACCCCCTATGTCTATGATGTAAGATAACTTTTGATAATCTAAAACAGAACCCCTTTTGTTCAGCTGTGTGCTAACAAATATTGAGAGTGATCTCTACCACTTTGCTCTTGTGAATTCCTTCGCGGGATTGCAAAAGCGGCGACTTCATCCGCTCCCAAGTGGTGCTCCTACTCCCTTCGAGGTCTCCTCGATTGATTGTAGGTTGTGTTGGTTGGTTCTTTGAGAGTGTGGTTGGGCGAATCCTCGATTCAGGCTGCCGGTTAAAGACGGTGGTTGGCTTCAAGTTTTATTTGTCAGGTTGCACTAGTTATCGCTGCTTGCAACAAGTTATCTTGGCTTCTTTGAAGCTAGTTATCTGAATATTGATCCTACGTCGTGAAGATCGGGCATCGTGACGCATCACATTGGCACTTTGGGTCTATGCAAAAACTGTAGTGCTAAACTTTAGCACTTGAAGGCTCTTTAACACATTACTTCTGAAGTGGAACATACACCTTATGGTATCTTCCCATGTATAAATACATATTGATCATTACGAAAATATGGAATATTTAATCTCTCTACTTTTTACTATCACTCATTTTATACTAACATGTCATCAGCATGAGTACTCTTCAACCAAGTGATCCAAGGCATGATAGAGGTGGTGTCGCACAGCGAGCGACACCCCCCTAACTAGTGCTAGGCCTAGCAGTGTGATGACCAGTCCTCCTAGATGCGCACACATCCTTGTGCTTCAATGACAACTTCATTGTGAGGGCAAACAATGACTTTGTTGGACGTCGTGGGCAAGCTAGTGTGCGTGTTGCACGCTAAGAGAAGAGGTCGCGAGGATGTCGACGTGGGATCCGAATGACTCCACCTTGATGGCATCGATGTCCTTGTACTCGTGTAGCGAGTTGGCGTTGGGCCCACATGTTAGAAAAATTAGGACAATTGGTTTTAATTTAATCCAAAAATAAAGCAAGACCATGACGACAAATGTATACAAAAAGTAAGCATGTCTAAACGTGCACATCATGTCAATTAAGATTAAAACATGAACTAGCAAAACCATGTCTAAACATATTAAATTAAACACTATGAAAATTTTGTTGAGAGTGAGATGGTTGTATGTTTGTTCCTTACTGACAATTGGGTAGAGAAGATGACACTAACGTTTAGTACCATCTTGTTCTTGCGAGTGACGTGAAACACCCACACTACGAGGATGCAGACGAGCCATGGCGATGAGGTTGAAGACAACGATGAAGCGATCGAGTAGTCACTCTATGCATCCCAAAAACCTTATTTGCCCCTCTTCGGTGCAAGATCACTGAGGGCAACGGTTTCGGAGACCTGCTCTCCTATTCACCTGTGCACGCCGATAATTGGGATGATGTAGCATATGTGGCTACGTAGCAGACATGAAGAGGTGAAACTAGATGTTTTTGATGTGTTGTATTTTTTGGTGGCAACACCCGTACTTATTTGTAGTTGGAAACATGTCACACCCGGGTTTTAGGGGCACCAAGACTCGGGCGCGAACATAATCACCATGTATGCTGGGACCAAGTCTCACACATATGATGAATCATGGTACTAAAGTGAATGTCACATCTTTACTATATAATAGGAGTTCTGTACAAAATAAATAAATAATTATATCATAAGGAGACAACGATCCAGCAACCCAAAGTTGACTGGGAGACGATGGCCTAGACCTCTCACGAACTCATCACAGCATCCTCCATGTGCCTCATCCTGCGGTACATGTTCTTGACCTGTGGGGGTGTGAGACAGCAAGAGTGAGCTCACATACATTCATCGCTCAACAAGTTGTGGGGAATAATGTGCATGAACTCGCCAAAGGTGGGAGCTCATGTGAAGTGTAAGGCTTACCAAAGAGGATGGTTAAAGCTGAGCATTGCTTTTAAAGTTGGTCAAAATTTTATTAGCAGTTGCTAAGTGTAAGTATATACCAACCCAAATAAGTAATAGATCAAAATTTGATAACAACACCTACGATGCAATGCATATGATAAATTGAATTTAGTTCCATAAATTAATCATGTGAGTGTCCGAGCTGCTGATGACCGTGAGCACGACTGATATACCAGTTTTACACTCTGCAGAGGTTGCACATCTTTACCCACAAGTCATGTTACCCATCTGCCAAGGGATCGAGACTTCCCATACACCTCTACCAAGGAAGCGAGGTAGAGTAACACTACAAGGCCTTTACAAAGTTCCACTAGCTTCAGAAAACACGATACAGTTTCTAGGAAGCTCCAATGTAGGGACCCCTCGCCTGACCATCGCAGCAAAATCAACCCAAGAGCGTCCCCAGACTGACCACTCCCCTACTGCCCTTGCCCCTTTCGGGTAAGGTAGTCCTCCACTAGCTTTCCTAATTAGTCAGCCAAGGGCGTCTCATACCACCCTTGTGGTAGCACTGTTTTCCCGGGTGGTTCTCCATGTTCCAATTAACATAATGATATTATCATGAACAGTAAATAACAAACTGATAATAAAAGTAGGATCATGAATAATGTGTATCTCCATACCCAAAACCACATAAAGCAATAGTAGGTACTACCCAAAAAATTCAGTGGTAAACAAGGTATAAAAATAGCCAAACTAGGGTAACCTATTGGGTCCCATCAAAATTAACCTATGCAGATCATTATGATTAATAAGAACATGATTAGAAAAAAATAAGTGATCATGGGCACAACTTGCCTAGGACTTGAGATTCCAGATACCCGCTTGGTCTCTAAGTGACTCGTGACCTCGCGCTAGTCGTAGCAATACAACCAAACATGGCATAAGCAAAATTAACATCACACCAAACATAAGTACTAACTGCATAATAGTAATCTACGCGTTGCTACGAGATCGTGGGCTGGAGAATCACTAAATTCGGATCTACGGTTAAAAAATTAAGATTTTCTAAAGATTTAAGTATTGGATAAAAAGAAACTAAGTGCATAATTTTCAATCTAGATTTCTTGACAAACTAAGGTTACCAGATGATAAACAATATTATTATGAATTTAATGGAACTGGAATGATGCAATTTGGAGTTATATTGAAGAAGTATTGTTTTTCAAAGTTTTATATACATAATATTAATTTTATACCCAAAAAAGGGATCACCAGGGGTGTTTCTATAATTTCTAGGGATATTAATGTGAGGATTCCCTCACAGCCGAGGATGGCGGGTTGGTTCTTGAAAAGCGGAGGGGCTTTTTTGATAAACAACCACGGCGGTGAACGAGTAGTTGCCTCGAACTGATGGATCAGAGATCAAGGGCCCGTTTCAACCCGTGAAGGGGTATGCTACAGTTCAAATCACGACCGTCGGTATATACTGATCAACAACCACGCCTTTGTCTTGACCCAGCCATCAGATCCAAAACCTGTTGCTCAGATTTCATCCACGAAGGGGTATGCTACTTATAATCCTAGCCACTGGTTTAAATCCGATGGCCAACGCTCTTATCTCTCACCTCGACCATGAACACGACGGCGGCGCCGGGCATCCTATGGATGTGAGCACGCCGGCGAGCGACAGATCGGCCATTAGATGCCCACCCCGAACGCGATGATGTGCAAAAGGTAGTGGAGTATGCGGTGAACCCGATGGGGATAATCATACTAGTGGTTGAGCCGCGCTGTCCCCCGACCACGCCCGCGCGCGGCATTGCGGGGTGGTTTTACTCCAGCAAGAGATTCCAGTGAGCCCGGTGCATTTCCCCGTCTGGACAGGCCACAGACACATTCCTAGGGGCGGGTTGAAGCACCCAAGGTCGAGGTCATGCTTCGAACGGCAACAGGGACACGGACCCATGGCGGCGGCTTCTTTCTCTCTGTTTGCCCGGCGAGAGTACTCACTGCGAAATCCAGTGCTTCTGCTCGCCTATGCCCAATGGGAGAGTGCAGGGGCTTGCTTATATGCACCAGGGAAAGGCTACGAGGGTGGTGGACGTAGCCCGAAACACCAACATTGGTTACGGATGTAGGGAATCCGCTCGGAATGTCCGACGTTTGGTTGGGGAAGAAGTCCCCGTAGAGGCGGTCCCACATGGTCAGCATAGCGAGCGACCGTGTTGGAGGGGTGGCGCGACTGGGCCCATGGTGTCTCGTGACTGAGGATCTCGGAGTTCGGTGCGCCCAGAAGAGGTCATAACGGGCGGAAGAAGACACTCCTGACAGACGGGGCCCACAGGGCAGCCACCAGGCACGCGCGTGTGAATGATCAAGGGTGCTGGCGAGAAGGGCCCGCCCGTAGGTGTGACGCGTGTGAGACACCATGAGGCCGACAAGTGGGGCCCACCAGGCGCCGAGTGTAGGCGCGGCAGCGGATAGCTGGGCCGCGCGGGGGAGCAAGGTTGAGTGGGCCGAGCGAGTGGAGTAGTGAGGTGGGCCGGTCGGGGGATTTTGGCCCAATTAGGCTTACCTTTTTTATTATTTCTGTATTGCATTTCTTTCTCAATTTCAAAATTTAGTATTTGAATTCAAATTTGTTGGTGAGTTTCACACACAGATTAAATGCACAAATAAAAGTGCCAACATGAAGGAATATTTTTATTCATTTATATTTTTCTTTATAGTGTGTATTCTTCTCCTTCTCTTTTCTTTTCTTTCTTTTCTACTTCCTTTTTCAAACTTAAATTTTTAAATTTAAACTTGTCTCACGATTTAGAATACAATGCAAAAATACAAGAACCCAGCATGGAATGCACATTCTGTATTTATTTATTTGTTATTTGACTACTTTAATTCCATTAATTGAATATGCACCAAGAAAAGAAAACCAATAATCTCCAAAGTTTCCATAATCCTAAAACCTTACATAATAATATTTCTATTTATTTATTTTGTTATTATTTTTTTCTATACAAATTTTGGGCTTTACAAAACATGACTATCCAAAATCGATTCGGTTGCAAAAATCTGCATCGCACCAGATAAGGATATGATGATCTGCATCAGATAAAGATAAACCCCAAATAAGGATGCTAACGATCCCTTATCTAATAACAATTCTAGAATGAGTGCCAAAACTACAAAAGGAAGTCACATGTGTGCAAGGCTTGGAACCCAAATTTGGTGGACCATTCATGTTTGTTAAGTATATATACTATGGGTACCCAAGACGCTTTAATGATGAAGACGATGACTTATGGGTCTGACTAACTCGGACTCAAATGGAGTAACTTAGACTTGGCCAAGGGACTCAAACTTGAACAATAGGGGACTCGACCCATACATCAGAACAAGATCAGTGCACATGAACATATAAGGAAAGATGATGATTCATGATAATAGTGATATCTTTGTAACAACAGCATATCCTGATCTATAAGGGAGTCCATAGGTAAAGATAGATATAGATACTTGCTTATAGGAGGGGTCGTTTTAGGCCGGTATCCATGCTTATCTAACTGATGGCTAGATATGTTTTTTGTAATCAACCTAGCTCCTTGAAATATAAAAGGAGGGCGGTGGTGCCATCTAGGGTAGATTGTTCGATCATATTGCATAGGCAACCACCATAACCCACAAGATGTAGGATATTATGTCATATTGAGAGCCTGAACCTATCTAAATCATCATGTCCTTAATGCATTCACCCTTATTTCTCAATCTTGTGATCCATGATACATAAATTCACCGCCAACATTTCCTTGACAACAAAAAACCTGCAGTGGATTGTCCGGCAGCCAACAAATGAGGAGCTAAGAGGTGCACTGTCATTGTGATCGTCCCTCCTAATTGCGGCTATGCATGTGAGGGTTCTAGGCATGCCACTTGGCTTGACCTATAGCAAAAGAGGGTGTGCTAATGTTGATAAATCACTCTGCAAATGCACAACAACAAATTAAACATTAAATTCTAATTAGATCGTGTGTATCAGTCTACACTAGTTGCACTGATCAGCTCCCTAGAGTCGATTGCCATCTTTTACTAGATTGGTAGTGATCAAATAAACAAAAGTAATCATGTTGGGTTTGATACCAAATGAAAGGATCATGATGCCTAAGGTGGGTGTGTTGGGTTTTTCTAAAATTCTTGCAATAATTAAACCATATTAGAAAGCACAACTTCACCCAACAATCTAGCAAAATTACAAGCTAAGCACACTAGATTAATCCTATGCTACCACGACAATTGCTTGAAACATAAATGATCAAAGAAAATGTGGAACGTAAAGCAAGGGTTAAGATGACCCCTCTGATTTTTTTTCCTAGGTATCAAAGAGTCGGCACTCTTCACTAGCTCTTGTTGGAGCACCCACACAAGGGTATTGCTCCTCCTTAGTCCTCACAAAAACTAAGTGCTCACTATGAGCTGATTCTTTGCCACTCCAGCACGACAAATCGCTCATAATCGTGTACGACTCTAAACTAGGTCATCAACAAGTCCTCTGAAGTGATCACCATATTTCAATCGCCACCAAGTCGTCTAGGTGATACCAATCGCCAACAGTAACAAGCTATAGACTCTCACTTGACCATGATGAGCCTAATGTGAGTGGTGGATGCACATGGTGACTCTCTCTTGCACTGATGAGGTTCCTAATCATGAGGTTGTGGCTTCACTAATCACCTCACTATGCAATGGGTCTTCCCAACTCTCTCAATGAATGATATGCCTGTTGGAGAAGGCAGGACCATGAATGAGGGAAGTGGGAGGGGGTATAAATACCCCCAACAACCAAAACTAGTCATTACTGTTCCACCCAGTCTGCATGTGCACCATACCTAGTTTGGTGCACCATAGGTGTGCCATAGGACCTCACTAATGCTTAGTTCCGACAAACTAAACTTTACTACATAGGGGCCAGTGTGCCAATGGGGCACCCTGGACGAATTGGGTGCACCAACCAACTATTGTGGATGAAACAACCTTTCTGCATGTTGATTCCGATGGCAGGTCTAGTGCACACCAGACTGGTTTGGTGAGTGGTGTGCTAGATTGTGCATAGAAACAAGGTCTTTGCGTACTAAGTCCTATGCCGGATCCGGTGCATGCAGAAACCCTATGTTTTGGCTAAGTGTGTTTTTAAGTTTTTTCTCCAAACTTTTTGTGGACTCTTATGGGTTACCTAGCACTAGTTTTATGCAAGTGTGCACCACCACATCATACTAGACATACCTAGGTCAAGTTACATATCTATTACCCCTCTTTTTAGTACGACAATAAATAAATAAATAAATAAAGATCCTAAATCTATACTAAGTGTCCAAAAACTCTTTCGAAACTTAGAACTTGCAATCCTTGACCTTTTAAGCATTCCTTCTTGGCCATATCGTCGATTTCCATTGTTTGGTGCATTTTCACCTTTGGAGTCGATTTCCTAGATTGTGACTTAACTTACCATATGGCTACAAAATACATGTTAGCCACAATAATCATTTGTTGTCATTAATCATCAAAACTAACTAGGGGCCTAGATGCTTTCAGGCTATAAATACCACCCCAACTGGCAATTTCCAAGTGTGGGAGTTCAGATACGTTTCCAAGAAGTTGAGACTTCATTCCATAGCTCTTAGACTTCGAAGTGCTTAAAAGAATCACTTAGTGATTAGTGTAGTTGCTTTGCGAAGTGCTTAGGTTAGTTAGACCGCTGCTATATTGCTTTCTCTAGGTTTAGTGCTAGTTGATTAGAGTGAGGTTAGACACCCTAACATCTCTCGGCACTTGAGTGTGTCGTTGTAATTATACATTTTGGGGTAGGAGTCTTGCAAAATCATACCAACCGTATTTGCGGTGTGTTTGCTACCGTGCTCTAGAGGGAACAGACCCCAATGTGTTAGTCGAAAGCTCGATGGGAAGCATGCGAGGTAGGACAAAAGCAGCGCACCAACTTGTGTTATCTACGAAGTTACCCGATTGAGTGCTTGGCCCTCATATGGGCTTCCCTTTATGTAGGGTCACCAACAAAAATTAGTCCGAACCTTGCATGGTTCTTGACACCTCAATAAAAATATCGACAAGTCTACATGAGTTTATATCTCTATCACATTTAAGCTTCCACATTTACTTATTTTCATTTGGTTGTGTTCTTTATCATATTAGCTTAGTCGATAGGCTAGTTGATAGGTCTGGAACCTAGGCTTCAAAACTCATTTTTGTGGTAGAGGTAGAAACACTTAAACTAAACATTAGTTGCACTAGTTTGCATGGTTATCCACAAAAGTTATGTTTAAGAGATAAAATTAGAGACCTAGATTAGATTGAAAATAGTTGTCCTAATTCACCCTTTCTTAGTTGTCCATGTTCCTTCCAAAGGTGTTCTTGTAACGAGAAAAGGTTGGGAAAAACCGAATTTATACGGAACATTTTAGTATTTAGTACCGATACTAAAGACGTTTGGATGGGAACTAAAAGTCCTAGACATGAATTGAAGAATATTATTACCGATTCTTAAAAAGTACCGGTACTAAAATGTTTGTAAAAAATCTGGTGGAGGCTTTAGTACCAGTTCTTTCTAAAAAGTTATTTGAGCGCACTAGTAGAAAAGAGCTCAAAGCCTGCGGCACCCATAAATTATCACTGCGGTTTCAGTTACTGCGCGCCAGTAAAAAAACCAGGTGGGCCCGGCTTGGGAACCGCCAGTGGAAACCTATTTCCACTGGCGGTTCTCTTAACACAACCGCCAGTGGAAATAGGATATTTACACTGGCGGTTGGTGTAACAGAACCGCCAGTGAAAATAGGTTTTTCACTGGCGGTTGGTGTAACAGAACCGCCAGTGGAAATATCCTATTTCCACTAGCGGTTGTGTTAAGATAACCGAAAGTGGAAATAGGTTTCCACTGGCGGTTTTTCATGCCAACCGCCAGTGAACTATCTGTTATAAATACCACTCTTCCTCCCCCCCGACAGGAGCTGTAGCTCGCAACCAACTTCCATTGGAGGCGATTTTGGAGGTCCAGATTTCACAAAATACAAGGGGGGAGGTTTTGGTCTTCATTTTTTGGAAGAAGGTGGATAAGAAAGGTTGGTTTATGTTTCTTTGTCAATTTTTGTTCATTCTTGCTCAATTTTAGCCACATTTTGGATCTAGGGTTTTACATGTGAGAGAGAAGAGTATAGCTAGGTTATTTTCTCTATTTCCTCAAATGAGATTGCTTAAGATGGTTAGATTTTGTCTATTCCCTCTCCTTTTTCATGTTTAGTTCTCAAATAAGTTTATCCATGACACATATTTAGTTGCTTAATGAATGGTGAATGTGTTGTATGGAGAGGGAGGATGATAGGTTTGGTAATTAAGATTGTTTTTATTAATTGTTATGAAAGGTTGGTTTAATTATGTTTCAATTGCCAATTATTGTTCATTTTTGCTCAATTTTAACTACATTTTGAAACTAGGCTTTCACCATGTGTTAGAGATAGGTTTGGGTATTAAGATTTTTTGTTTATTAGTTGCTAGGAAAGTTTGGCTTATGTTTCTTTTGCCAAATTTTGTTCATTTTTCCTCCATTTTAGCCACATTTCGGATCTAGGTTTCACCATGTGTTAGAGATAAAGTAGTTAGGTTGCCTAATCCAACCGCCTGTCACTTTTGTTGTATAAATACCCCTTCATCCTTCCCGTCAAAAACTGTGTAGCTCGCACGCAGCCCAACTTTCATTGGAAGGCCAGATTTCACAAAATACAAGGGGGAGGTTTTGATCTTTATTTTTTGGAAGAAGGTCGCTAAGAAAGGTTGTTCATGTTTCTTTTGCCAATTTTCTTTATCCATGATATATTTAGTTGTTAGGAAATATTGGTATATGTTTCTCTTGCTAATTTGTGTTCTTGTGTGTTTTATGTTACTTTTTTTACAGGTGATGATGGAGAGGATATCCTGGATGTATAACTTATCAAGGCTAGATCCATCATACATATCTGAGGTCCATAGGTTTATTGTTGTCGCTACGAACCATGCTTGGAGAACAAAGACAAAGCACATATATTGTCCATGCATGGACTGCAAAAATGCTGTTGTATTTGATGACACAGAACAAATCATATCTCATCTGGTATTCTGAGGATTTGTGAAGGATTACATAATTTGGACAAAGCATGGAGAGGGTAGCTCTTCGCCTTATACAGCTGGAAACCCTGCGAACATCGACGACAACTTTCAGTTCGTTCACGAGACACAACAACCTCTTCCACAGAGCGAACATGTAGTGCCAAATGTTACTGATCATGGTTACGCTGGAGGGAATGAATGTGAAAGAACCCATGTTCTGCCAAATGTTATGGACGAGGAAGATGCAGAGTTGTTAGAGGCAATGTTGCGTCGTCATACAGATCCATCGATGTTCTTCATGAAAGGTATGGAGTCCCTGAAGAAGGCAGCAGAAGAGCCTTTGTACGACGAGTCTAAGGGTTGTACCAAAGAGTTCACGACGCTCCGGTCTGTGTTAAAGCTGTTGATGTCAAAAGCTAGATATGGTCTGTATGATGCTGGCTTCGATGCGTTCTTGAGTATTGTCGCAGACATGCTTCCAAAGGAGAATAAAGTGCCTGCTAACACGTACTATGCAAAGAAACTAATCAGTCCACTCACTATGGGCGTGGAGAAGATCCACGCATGTAGAAATCACTGTATCCTTTATCGAGGTGATGATTATAAAGACTTGGAGAGCTGCCCAAAGTGTGGTGCAAGTAGGTACAAGACGAATAAAGACTATCGAGAGGAAGAGTGTGTTGCATCTGTGTCTAAAGGGAAGAAGCGAAAGAAAGCCAAAAAGAAGACTTCAAAATCCACGAGCAAAGAAAAAGAAGAAGTAGACTATTATGCGCTCAAAAAGATTCCTGCTTTGGTGATGTGGTACCTCCCCATCGTCGATCGATTGAGGTGTTTGTTCGCTAACCCTGAGGATGCCAAACTTATGAGCTGGCATGCTTCTGATGAGCACAAAAACGATGTGAAGCTTCGACATCCAGCCAATGGGAAGCTGTGGCAAGATTTCAATGAGAACCACCGAGACTTTGCTGATGAACCAAGAAATGTTAGGTTCGCACTGAGTACTGATGGAATGAATCCATTTGCTGAAAGGAGCAGCAAGCATAGCACATGGCCAGTGATCCTCACCATATACAACCTTCCTCCATGGTTGATGCAGAAACGGAAGTACATTTTGCTAACCATCCTTATTTCTGGACCTACACAACCTGGAGTTGATATGGATGTATTTTTAGAGCCCTTAATGGAGGATATGAAAATATTGTGGGTAACAGGTGTTCAAATGTTGGATGAGTATCGTAAAGATTCATTCACGCTGAGAGCAATTATTTTTGTTACGATCAACGATTACCCTGCACTCTTCACATTATCAGGCCAGTTTAAGGGAAAGGTTGGCTGCACAGTATGCATTGATGGAACTGCTTACATGTTCCTTACTGCATCTAAGAAGCTAGTCTACATGAGGCACAAACGCTTTTTATTGGAAGGACACAGGTACCGCATGCGAAAGATGGATAAGTACTTTGACAATAATGGTGAACTACATTCTACTGCTCCATCGGGTAACAATAGAGGTCATAGAGTTTTTGAAATAGTCAGGAATATCAAGTTTGTTTTCGGGAAGAAGACAAAAGACGAAAAAACAAGGAAGGATGCCAAACCAGCTCCGGGGGCTATATTCAAGAAAAAGTCTATTTTCTTCGAGTACTTGCCTTACTGGAAAGAGTTAGATGTGCGGCATGCGATCGATGGTATGCACGTTCAGAAGAACGTGTTTGAAAGCATAATTGGCACCTTGCTAGACATAAAGGGCAAAACAAAAGAAGGGCTCAATTCACGCATGGACTTGGTAAATTTAGGCATAAAAAAGGAACTACATCCTGTTCTTCAAGAAAATGGGAAGTACCATCTCCCAGCAGCAAGCTATAATCTCAATGTAGATGAGAAACATGCGATGTGTGTTTGGCTTAAGAATTTGAAAGTCCCATCCAGATTCTGCTCTAGCATACAGAGTATTGTGTCAATGAAAGACCTGATAGTCACCAACTACAACTCACATGATTGTCATGTCATGCTGACTACATTCCTACCTATTACCATCAGGGCTATAAATCCTTTGTTTTTAAAGATGGCAATCACACGGTTGTGCTACTTTTTCAACAGAATTTCACAAAAGGTAATTGACCGTGATGAGTTGGCATCTCTTCAGGCATTCGCAGTGGAGACAATATCACAGTTTGAGATGTGTTTCCCTCCATCGTTCTTTGATATTATGGTGCACCTTGTGGTGCACTTGGTGCCACAAATAGAGGCATTGGGTCCTATGTACTTGCATGAAATGTGGACGTACGAGCGTTTCATGTCAATACTGAATGGCTATGTATCAACCCGTGCTCGTCCTGAGGCATCCATGATAGAGGGGTACTGTACCGAAGAGGCCATTGAGTCCGGAGGTCCATTTTGCAATAGTATCCTAAAAGACCAGGTTGCAATAGGTTTGCCTCCGTCACGACACGAGGGTAGATTGTATGGAAGCGGGAGGATGGGACAAAAATCTTTCATCCCACCAGATTACAATACAGTACTTGAGGCACATCACAGCATCCTACATCAGCTAGCGATAATAGAGCCATTTATCCAACAACACATCAATGAGCTTCACGAGCAAAATCCTGGGCATACGACTGATTGGGTAATGAAGCAACATAAGCAGCGGTTCAACACATGGCTAATGGTGAAGGACATTCCACGTGGAGAAACAATAGAAGAACAAACCATCAAGGGGTTGGCATCTGGACCATCACGCCAGGTCACAACATGGCAAACCTATGACATTAGTGGATTCACATTTTGTACCAAGTCCAAGGACAAAAAGAGCATGTCACAAAACAGTGGTGTTCGATGCGAGGCCATAGATGATGAAACTGGTGAGATTATTACATATTTTGGCTTTATTGAGGACATATGGGAACTAGACTATGGTACATTTCAGATCTTGGTTTTCCGATGTCAATGGGTTGAAGACAAACATGTCACGGTAGACAACTATGGAGTCAGAGTTCTTGATCTAAGTAAGGTAGGTTACAAAGATGACCCATGGATCCTTGCTAATCGTGCTGCACAGGTCTTCTATGCTGAACAGATCATTTCTAACAATGAGAAGAAAAGCACCGACAAACCGAAGCATGTAGTTTTTCCTGGAAAACAACAAGCTATTGGAGTTGATGGTGTATCTGATTTAGAGGATTTTAACCAGTTCAACGACATGTCTCTTTTCATAGACCATCCAACCAAGATAAGGAACGTTGAGCAAAGCATCCCACGCAATTCGATGCCCTAGGTACGCCACGATGGACAAGGCAGAACAATAGCTCCCTAGATTATATAGTTGTCATGTAATTGATTATTGTTAGGACATGTCATGTAATTGATTATTGTTAGCGACAAACCGAAGCATGTAATTTTACACGACTTTCTAGTGACTTTCTAGAGAGGAGAGGGAGAGAGAGCTATTGTTGCCTCTTCCTCATCCTCCAACCCCACCTCTTCCTCATCCTCCACCACCACCTTGGCTTTCTTTGGAGTGCCGCCATCAGAGGAAGCCGTGGTCTTTTTCCCGGTCATGGTTTATCACCTAGAACGCGAGGTAAAATAAAAGCAGGAAGGACTATTCGACTAATATATATATATATATATCAGGCAGTAAGAAACAAGCATCTTCAAAGAACATGATGTGAAAGAACTTGGAAAGATGTTTACCAGATCTGATACTTGTGAAAGAACTTCACACCAATGGTGACGAGAGACGCGAAGCCAGGAGACGACGTAGTATTTAACCACTGCAAGAACGGGCATTCTAGTGACATTCTAGAGAGGAGAGAGAGAGGGGGAGAGAGCTATTGTTGCCTCTTCCTCATCCTCCAACCCCGCCTCTTCCTCATCCTCCACCACCACCTTGGCTTTCTTTAGAGTGCCACCGTCAGAGGAAGCCGTGGTCTTTTTCCCGGTCATGGTTTATCACCTAGAACACGAGGTAAAATAAAAGCAGGGAGGACTATTCGACTAATATATATATATATCAGGCAGTAAGAAACAAGCATCTTCAAAGAACATGCTGTGAAAGAACTTGGAAAGATGTTTACCAGATCTGATACTTGTGAAAGAACTTCACACCAATGGTGACGAGAGACGCGAAGCCAGGAGACGACGTAGTATTTAAACACTGCAAGAACGGGCATTCTAGTGACTTTCTAGAGAGGAGAGAGAGAGGAGAGAGAGAGGGAGAGAGAGATAGGAGAAAGAGAGAAGAGAGAAAGGAGAGAGAGGAGAGAGAGGGAGAGATAGAGGAGGGAGAGAGAGGGAAGAGAGAGGAGGCAGAGAGGAGAGAGAGGAGGGAGAGAGAAGTAATATATAAATATATATATTATGTATACTAAATATATATATTTATATATTTAATATGTATACAAATTTATATACTTAATATATGAATATATCATAAAAAATAATATACTAAAAATATTACTACTGGTGGTTCACAATGATAACCGCTAGTAGAAATGGCCTCCACAGTCTGTGGAAGGCATTTCTACTGGCGGTTCTCGATGACAACCGCCAGTAGAAATGGCCTCCATAGTCTGTGGAAGGCATTTCTACTGGCGGTTCTCAATGACAACTGCCTGATTTCTACTGGCGGTTGTCATTGAGAACCGCCAGTAGAAATATCTCCTATATAAAGGAGCGCGCGCGGGGCCGAAAATTTCGCTAAGTCTTTGGCGCCCAGTCTTTTACACTTCCTGCCGTCAGGCTGCCGAAATTTCGCCTCGGCGATCTTCTCCGCCGTGCGCCGCCGTCGTCCCCGCGCCGTAGGTACGTTCCCCTCTCTCTCTCGCTTCTTCGACTTCGATCGCTCGGGCACGCCGCCGCCGTCGTGCATGCACCGCCGCGCATGTAAACCCTAGGGCGCGCGTCTCTGCAGAGAGTGAGAGAGAGGGAGAGGAGAGGAGAGAGGGAGAGGGAAGAGAGAGGAGGGAGAGGGAAGAGAGTGGAGAGGAGAGAGGGAAAGGGAAGAGAGAGGAAAGAGAGTGGAGGGAGGGAGAGGGAAGAGAGAGGGAGAGGGAAGAGAGAGGAGGGAGAGGGAAGAGAGAGGAGAGGAGAGAGGGAAAGGGAAGAGAGAGGAAAGAGAGTGGAGGGAGGGAGAGAGAGAAGAGAGAAGAGGGAGAGAGGGAAAGTATTACTTTACACCGAACGACATTTCCTCAATTTGTTTACTTAGTTGCCACTCGCACAAATGAGAAGCATGCATACAACGCCATTTCCTCTGCCATAGTTACCGTGTTACTGTGGTCATAATCGCAAGAGAGACATGAATGACAATTGTGATTAGAATTAGCACATGATCTCTGATATGGTTTTTTAGTGAGACGCGGAAAAAAGACTAAGTAAAGAGATGCGGACGGGTGAGAAGGAGGACACATGGAGAGTAGCGGGCGAGCCTAGTTGGCACCCCTTCCCTTCACACAGCATGTGGGCCGCACATCAAGCGGCTGCCTACGACTCTCCATCTCTCTCTCTCTACGTCCTATACGATTCCTCCTATACATTCTATACGACTCTCCATCTCTCCCTCTCTACGTCCTATACGACTCCTCCTCTCTCCCTCTCTATACGTTCTATACGACTCTCCCTCTCTCCCTACGTTCTATACGACTCTCCCTCTCTCCATCTCTATACGTTCTATACGACTCTCCATCTCTCTCTACGTTCTATACGACTCTCCCTCTCTCCCTCTCTATACGTTCTATACGACTCTCCATCTCTCTCTCTACGTCCTATACGACTCTCCCTCTCTATACGTAACTCGATAATATCCGTATCACAATATTAGGGGCTAGGGTTAGGGCTTAGGGTTAGTGTTAGTGGTTAAGGGTTAGGGTATTTGTTAATATGAATTTAATATGTGTTAATATGTGTTAATATGTATTTGTATATATATAGCTCAATAAGTTCTCCAATCAAGGACCAAGGATTAGGGCCCGACCACATGGACAAGAGTGTTGCTCAAGAACAATCCAGCAGTGAAGGATATGAAACGCCTAGCGACCCTTTTCCTACCACTAGCATAGATAGGGCCGCTGCGCGTGAGTTGCAACGTGACCCTACTTATGATCCACAAGACCATGAGGTAAATTACACATCCTTAATTTCGTGTGTGTACCTAATTAATTAGCTGATTTCACAATGTCTATTACACATGCATGATTTCTTGTGCATTTTATTACATGAATAGGAGGTCTTGTCTCAATTTCGTGTGATGCTCGAAAAAGCTGCGGCACGATACCAAGACGCACTAGAACCGACCCAAGACGCACCGGAACCGACCCAAGGCGCACCGGAACCGACCCAAGGCGCACCGGAACCGACCCAAGGCGCACCGGAATCGACCGAGACAACCACCGAGAGGTCAAGGAAAAGGAAGCAGAGCGATCGGAACAGAGGTGATAGGGGGCTAAACAAGTTTCCTGACAAGACATATAAAATCGCAGACGTGAGCCCGAATGGTCAGCCCCTAGCTCCAGAAGAGGCACTGCCTAAGTTCCGGAATGCACTTGGGTTCTTAGTTAGAGATAATCTTGACATCACAATCCAACAGTGGAGAGATGTATCAGATGATGTCAAGAATCAAATGTGGAATAAGCTAATAACGAGGTTCGTTTTGCCTCGGGGTTCAGAAGAACTCATGAAAAAATACACGATGAAGCAGTTTGCAATCAATTTCCGAAACTGGAGGTCTGAGATGAATACAAAGTTTGCAAAGAAAGACCTAGACCCGACGAAAAATATAAAATCTCAGCAGGTCAGTGGGCAGTATTTCTAGAGCAGAGGAGCAGCCCTGATTTCATATCGCTAAGTGAGGCAAATTCAGAACTATCCAAGAAGAACAAATACCGCCACCACCTTGGCACAGGTGGTTACAAGCGTCAGGTTCCTAAATGGAGACAAGAAGACGCCGAGAAGAAGGCTGCAGGGTTGCCGACGCTGTCCGAGCAACTTGGTGAAAGGACAGCTAATTGAATTCATGCTAGAAAACCAAGGGAAAATGAGTCTGGTGTATCTTTTGATGATCCCACTGTCGAAGAAGTGGCAAAAAACATATATGCAATTGCAGCTAAGCAGAGCCAAGGGACATTTAAGCCGCAAAGGGAGAGAGACATTCTAACGGCTGGTCTCGGTAACCCTGAGCATCCTGGTCGTGTACGAGGAATCTCATCTAAGGAATGATGGAAGGAAGGATTCGGACCACAATGGGAAGGTCTGTACAAGAAACGTGATCGATACAAGGAAGAGATGGCGAATTATTTTAAGGAGCAGGCCAAGAAAGAGTTCAAAGGCCTGATGTCTGAAATGCTATCGAATCCTCCTCCAGAATTGATGCAGCAATTGGCGATGGCGAGTGCGATGTCTGTTCAACAGATGACCACTCCACAGATGCAAATAATTCCAGCAGCTCAAACGCCGGCTTCCACCGAGGGTACGACCATCCCAAGCTCTGTCGCGTCAATGGGAAATAAGGTCCGCTATCCAGTTGATGACATCACAAGGCCTGTGGCATGCACACTAGTTATAAGATATGGTATTAACAATCAGCGTACAAAGAAAGTAGCCACATGCCTTGCGATCCTAGGACGCAAGTTCCATGGAAACGACATTCCAGAAGAATATTGCAGGGTAGAAGTGACGATAGTCGTCCAAGGATACGAGGACGACATGCTAGACATCCCTGGGCCCGAAGGTATCGAGACACTTGGACAAGCTATCAAGAATTTTATCCTTTGGCCTCGAAGGGATGTCGAATTGGTTGATCCACCACGACAGCCGTCGTTGCAGGCCCAACTGTCTCCGCCATCTCAAATTGTTGTTCCTATTGTACATCCATCATCACCTCCTCAAACTTCACATGCTGCTCCTCATCCTCTTTCCGACCCTCCTTCTCCTTATCTTCATGGTGGCCCATCGTCTCCGCCACATACATCGCCCTTCAGGGATCCACCTTCTCTACAGCCATCTCCACGACCATCAAAGAAATCTAAAGTTTCTATACCAAAATTAGTGTCCCCGTTCGAGAAGAAAAAGAAGAGTAAATCCACTGCTGGCATAGCTCGTTTTTTGAAAGGGATTGTATGGAGCCTCACGTCAGACACTGTTGATTTGGCCGATCTCGAGGAGTCCGCAAAAAAGGCTGAGGCAATGGCCGCAAAGATAAAGAAGCCAACTAAGGTAGATTATATAAACGTGCCTAAAAAATATGTGCCGGGCAGACCACTACTCACTTTTGAGAAACTAAGGAAGGTCCCGGCTAATATTAAAAGGTTGCATGATTGGTACATGCGGGCATCTTCAGTTGGCATCGACACCATCGGTGTTAATATACCAACCCATGCTTTTATTGGTTCAAATCAAAAAACCGTTGTTGCATTCGAGGACATGTGGTTAATGATGAACCTTCAGAGACTCGACGTGCAACTTGTAACCATATTTGCATTGTAAGTGTCACTCATACTCCACATATATGTGTTATTATTAGTGAGTTGTATAAATTTTCAATATCTGACATTCACGTGTGCGTTGCAGAATGCAACATGATCAGCAGGAGATCCTTTATGGTGGGTATCTCAACCCAATAAAGATATGCGAGGATAACCACACTTTTAGAATCGGAAAAGGCAACGAAGCATTACAGGGACTAACGGACGAAGAAATTGAGGTGCGTATCCAGGATCTGAATAAGGATTTTGAAGCAAGATACGCCACCTACATAGGACACGCAATGCTTCAATTTCAAGACAGGGAATCCATAGTGGCCCCGTACAACTTTAAGTAAGTGTGATTTTGCATAAATAAAATTAATAATTTCAATACACATGTATCACAAGTTTGATTCGTACAGAGACCACTGGATATGCTTCTTCATTTATCCTAAGGTTGGAAAGGTGCTGGTGCTCGACTCCTTGCACACCGAGCCTTCAGCCTATTCAAAATTCCTCGGCCTCTTAGAGCTGTAAGCCTTTTCTATGCATGGATACTTATATCGATGAGAATTGTAGAATAACATGGTGATTTTATTTGAGATCACAGGGCATTTAGGTTTTATAAGCTACGAGGTGGAAAGTACGACACGTCCAAAAAAGGCGTGCCACTAGACATCCATTATAACTGGCCGGTAAGTATGTGAATTTATGAATACATATCATACATGTACGTACATAGGACAGTGTTGCAACTAAATAACCAATCTCCCGTTATGTAGTGCCACAAGCAACCACCCGGATCGGTCCTATGTGGGTTCTACGTGTGCGAGTTCATGAGAATGAACGGACGATACATCACGAACCCTGGCAAGGTATTATTAGTAATAGTCACATATGTATTTATGTCATTAAAGATGCAAATGTGTTATTATTGAGTATAAATAGATGGTGTTTATAAACTTCCTTTACAACAATTTCAACAAGGAAGCCCGGAGAACTTGACTGAAGGTGCATTGTATGGCATAGTTGAGGACCTGTGCACATTCATATTGAAAGAGGTCAATCCCGCAGAAGGAAAATATCACGATGCTTCCGGAACATTAGCTTTGCCAGAGTTTAGAATACTAACAGAAATTAGTAGACTATCTCTTAGCCGAGATAGTTATTAGAGCTTAAGTGAAAACTTTGATGTATATAATGTGTGATGCATACATGGTTGTAAACAAGACTTTGATGTATATAAATGTATGATAGAATTTAATTCCATGTTGCTTTTAATATCAATACTACATGTTTATCAATATATATATATATATATATATATATATATATATGTTTGTTTGTGTAAATTTCAGTACGAAAATTTAGAAAAAGGCGGGAAAACTTCCACTGGCGGCTACATAAAACAAACCGCCAGTGGAAATAGCATTTCCACTGGCGGTTTTCTTAATAAAACCGTCAGTGAAAATGCTATTTTCACTGGCGGTTTCTTAAGAAAACCGCCAGTGGAAATACTATTTTCACTGGCGGTTCTAGAATAACCGCCAGTGTAAATGACGATTTTCACTGGCCCCTAGCACTGACGGTACTGAAAAACGTCAGTGAAAACGTCTCTAGAATCGCCACTATAGAGCCTCTGTGTACTAGTGGCGGGAACCCTAAACTTCTAGGTGAAAATGGAAAATAGACCTCTATTACCGGTTCTTTGCTAAAAAACGGTACTAAAGGCATCTCTGTTTTTTGGCGCCAACTTAGGATCTTCAGTATCTGTTTGTGTCTTAAACCGGTACCAAAGACTTGATTTTAATACAGGTTAGAAACACGAAACCGTTACTAATAGCCTGTAACACGACGCAACATTTAAAATTGGTGCTGATGACTGTTTCAGTACAGATTTTAAAGCAGCAGGAACAGATGTTTTTGGAAAGAACTCTTAAAACTTAGCTATAAATAACCCAAATATAAATATAAAATATATTCATTTTAACATATATCACCTCTGCCGCTAAAAAAGTAGACTACAAATCCATCAACTCTACGTTTGTGTTAGTTTATACACAAAGTATGCTACAAAAAAATGGATATGCCATAAATTCTGCAATATATTTTGTAGCATACTACTTTAGATAAATCTGTACATTTTAACAAATAAAGTATTGTGATATAGTAATGTTGGTAGTGTAGTTTTACGAACCCTATGTTTTTTTTTGTAAAAAAACAATAGAAGTAAACATAGCTCTGATGATATTTAGCAAATTGAAGACCATAATTAGACTTAGAAAATATACTTCCGTATCCAAGTTGTCATTTTGGTATGTTTGATAAACATATTTGTTTTAAAAAAAATTGCCAGGGAAAGATAGTAGTGAAACACTGCATTTGTTACAGCAGGCCATATATCAATGGTGAAAAAAAACAATTACAGATTAGTTTAGGAGTCACAAAACTGGAGAGAATTAGAGAGGTTAAAATTCTCTTTTTATTTAATTTTAAATTAGAAGTAAATTTTAACTCCTCCAATCTTAACACCCACTCGATCCTGTCCTCGTCGTTGTAGCAGTGAAAACTCTCCTTCGTTCTTTCTAGCTCCCTTGCACTTGCATCCCACGACCATGAGATGGCCGAGAAGAAATGTGTGCCAGTTGTTGTGTCGGCCGAGGGTTTGTATGGACGAACAAGTGTCCGACCCCCAGCAGTTTCTTCCCCGCTAGCTGTCGCGGTGAGTCACGGAAGGCCCATAAAAACTGCAACGTCGATTCAATAGTGCTGACGAGCCCCTGGAGATAAATTGGGAGTGCGCCAGAACAGAAGACGGATCAGACAAACTAGCGTCCAGTGTCGATGATGACGGGGGTTATCCGGTGATTCATTGCGGTTAGTTGCAGGTAGCCCCTCGTCGGCTCGTCGCTCCCATCAGGCGGCCAATCAGTCCATACGGGGCCCCGCAGTTGAAAGTCTTTAGCATGCGGCGGTGCTGGCTTGCTGGCGTGGACGCCGATGCACTTGAGCTTGAGCGCGTACCTGTCGTCACGGGCTCTTCAGCAGACAGCAGAGCAGCCGGTGGTGGTGGTTCACGCGTCGTTGCGTGGCGCCGCGCGCGACGCTGGTTGCGCTGTCGCCGTCATTTCCACGGGCGGGGCTCGCTTTGAGAAACCGGAGAGAATGGTAGGGCTAAAATCTTCTTATTAAATTTTAAATAAGAAGAAGATTTTCTCCCCTTCAATCCTCTCCGGTAATTTAGCTCTCAAACTAGCCTTGAGGGTGCAGTAAGTAAATAGACATGTAATCCTAAGTTAAAGCAACTCCAAGAGATTATATATATATATATAAATTTAGTTAATATTAAAAGAAAAGTGTATCCAATATAGTCTGTAAATGACTATTTAAATTTAGTGAGTCGGTCTCTATTTTTGGATAGTCTGTCCATAGGTTTATCGAGACTGTTGGATTAACCTAAATTTTTTTCTGTAAAATATAATTAAGAGAGCAACTAAATCAGTACATTTGGCTAGTCTTTTAGGCTCTTAATGTTTGATATTGTTATTCTACTTTTTTTTATTAATACTGTGTGTTGTTTTGTATACCTGAATTCCGAATTCACCCGTACACGTGTATGTCAGGTTGGGAGATGATGCTTCCGTTCCTGCGGGTATGGATATATCACTACCGGAATTTGGCTCTTTGCCGAGTGTCATATTCTTTACCGAGTGTTTTATTTCGGACACTCGGCAAAGAGCTCTTTGCCGAGTGCCACGTAAAAAACCCTCGGTAAAAAAAACACTCGGCGAAGAAGCTCTTTGCCGAGTGTTTTATTTTTGACACTCGGCAAAGAGTTTCTTTGCCGAGTGTCTTTTTTTGACACTCGGCAAAGGGCTCTTTGCCGAGTGTCACAAATACAACACTCGGCAAAGAGCTCTTTGCCGAGTGTTTTTTCTCCAACACTAGGCAAAGACAATTTAAAAATCACATTTTAAAGTAGTAAATTAATTCAAATGAAAAAGTTTTCAACTACAATTTTGTATAACTCATTATGATGTACAATTTATATATTGAATATTTCTTCATATGATAAAATAAAAATAAATTTGTTTATAAAACCTATATCTCTCTCGTAGTTTATGAAACTACGAGAGAGACATATAGAATTTGTGCATATTGTTAAAACCATCACCTGAGATAAACAAATTACCAAATAACCAAAATAAACTTTGTAGATCTTGATAAGTTATAGAAGTTTATAGTTGACAACTTTTTCATTTTAAGTCATATTGTCAACGAAAACTACGTCTAAATTTAAAAAATTTAAAATTTGAATTTTGAAAACGACTTCGAAAGGAAAAACCACCAACATGAAAGTTGTAGGTATTGAAGAGTTATGAAACTTTGTAGTTGACAATGTTTTAGTTTGAAATCATCTTGTTATGCAAAACTATGTTTGAATTTTGAAATTTGAATTTTTCAAACTGTCTCGGATGGAAAAACCACCAAAATAAAAGTTGTAGGTCTTGAAATGTAATGAAACTTTGTAGTTGACAATTTTTTGATTTGAAATCATCTTATCATTGAAAATTTCGTGTGAAGTTTTTAAATTTAAAATTCAAATTTTATAAACGGTTTCGGATGTAGAAACTATTAAAATAAAACTTTTAGATCTCAAAAAGTTATGCAACTTTATAGTTGGTCACATTTTCAAATGAACTCATTTAGTGCCTTAAATAATCAAATTACTCTTGATTTGTTATAGTACATGGGGAATGGAAACGTAATATAAACATAATTGGTGTAGTAGTGTAGTGGTATAGGAGGATATGCGCGAGAGAGAGGTTGCGACTTCGAATCTCACCATTTACAAAACATATAAGTTTGATTCAAAATAATAGTGAAAAATGATAAGGCAACGGGTAACCTAATAGGGTAGGGTTGGAGAGTTGTTCCTAGAATTTAAAAAATGTTTTGCTGTTTTTTTTTTAATTTTTTCGATTCGTAATTTGCCGAGTGTTGTTCTTTGCCGAGTGCTTTTTGACACTCGGCAAATTTTTTGCCGAGTGTCCGAAAAAAAGCACTCGGCAAAGAACCCTTTGTCGATGAAATCTTTGCCGAGTGTTACACTCGGCAAAGCCTTTGCCGAGTGTAAAATAGCCTTTGCCGAGTGTTTTAGACACTCGGCAAAGAACGCGATTCCGGTAGTGTTATATGGAGCAAGTTTGATTCAAACTTTTCTGACCAGCTTTTTCAAATATTTCGCTGCGTGAAAAATTTGGCTGTGTAGAGAATCTGAGTATCATTGCGATTATGTATGGAGAAAAGATGAAAATGTCCATAAGGTTCATGATCTAAAAATTGACAGATTCGTACTATTATAACGACTCGATCGATTATGTGTTTTATATCGATTTAGATGATTTTCATCAAAAACGAATTTTATAAAAGCTGACTAAAAAACTAAGTATTCGGTAGTCCGTAGTAATTTTTGATGGACAGAAACTGAAAATAGCTTAAACAAACGTGACCATGATAAGGCCGCCGGCGACGACACACGATGTGGCTGGAAGTGGCTGCCGTCCGATACCCACCGCCAGTTTCGTCTACGTGTAGCTATGTTACCTCATGCAGTGGCCGTAATCGTGTGAATGTGTGTACTACCGATTTGTTTTGTTGGTCATCATCACATAAAAAGATATAAAAAATATTCGCTGTGGGCTGTTTGAACTACTATAGATACAATTTATTTATATAGATAAAATAATATATAAAAAGTAAAATCCGTTTCCGAATAAGCTGCAGCTAGGCATGAACCGTGTGTGGGGTATGTCGCACAACAAAAAGCAACGTGCAATGGATCTCAGAACTAAAGAAGACGACATTATTGACAAAGACCATTTTGGTTCAACTGTATGTATGTAGTGCTCTTTTCTTACCCATGCACGTGCTGACGGGCAGCGCATATGTGTATGCGACAACGATAGCAGTCACGCCCAGCCAGCCCAATGCAAACGACAGTGTACATGGGATGAGACTGGCCCCATGTATCGGATCGAAGGCCATACGGTTGCTGGTCGCTTCTTCCGGACGTTATGACAGAGCATCGCCAACAGCTCACAATTTTTAGGCCCCCTTTGTCAGGGCTCTCTCGGTGGCTTTTTCTGACTCTTTATAAAGCCGTACCAAACGGTCTTAAAAAAACGACTCCTCACCGAGAGTCATCAAAGAGCCAGAGCCGTTTTTCTATTAGGAACCGAAGCACGAGAAAACAAGCTTCTACCGGCTCCTTCTATCCGGCACACAATAATGTTTCATGAAATTACAGTCTCTGCCACCGTCTCCTCGTGAGAAGCTGTTTTGCCAAATGAATTACAAAATGGCTCTGGCTCCTCTAGAGAAGCCAAGAAATAAGCGGAGCCAGAGCCGAAGCCGTTAGGAGCCCTGCCAAAGAGGGCTTTAATTGGACGTAACCTTATTTTTAATGCTCTATTTGGACAGTCTAGAACCAATAGTTAGCAGCTAAAATTAGTATAAATATTCAATCAAAGTCTTGATCCAATATGTCACAGTTCATCCCCTGGAAGATCAACGTCCTGGCCATTAAACATCAAGCCAGAAACTTCTCATGTTTGATGTATCTACGTGTCTAGCATATGGTCATATGCCATATCATGTGAGTTTGTGACCACTCTAGATCCACATGCACCATACACAATATATCGTCGGCTTTGATACCATTTATAACACCCCAACCACTCCTGAACCAGAGGTAGTTCAGCCCTCTAGGATGATAGACTATCTACTAAATAGTTAAATAATTACATCATACAAAGACAACGATCCAACAACCCTAGTTGATTGAGAGATGACGGCCTAAACCACTCACGAACTCATCACAACATCCTTCATGCGTCTCATCCAGTGGTACCTGTTCTTGACCTGGGGGATGTGAGTACAGCAAGGGTGAGCTCACATACGTTCATCGCTCAACAAGTTGTGGGGAATAATGTGCATGAACTCACCAAAGGTGAGAGCTCATGTGAAGTGTAAGGCTTACCAAAGGATATGGTTAAAGCTGAGCATTGCTTTTAGAGTTGGTCAAAATTTTATTAGCAGTTACTAAGTATAAGTAGATACCAACCCAATTAAATAAGAGATCACAATTATAATAACACCCGCGATGCAATGCATATGACAGATTAAGTTTAGTTCCATAAATTAATCATGCGAGAGTCCTGAGTCGCTCTTGACCATGAGCACGACTGATATACCAGTTTTACACTCTGCAGAGGTTGCGCTCTTTACCCACAAGTCGTGTATCCCGTCTAGCCAGGGTTTGCAAGGCCCTTAGACACTTCCGAAGTGAATGACTAGGGATCCACTACGAGGCCTTTACAAAGTTCCACTAGCTTCAGAAAACCCGCTACAGTTTCTAAGAATGGCAATATAGGAATCCTTCGTCCTAAAAGCCATCGTAGCATGATCGACCCAAGAACCTCCCTATACGTAGCTCCTCTACCGCCCTTGCCCCTTCTAGGTAAGGTAGTCCTCCACTAGCTTTCCTAATTAATCAGTCAATGGCGTCCCATTCCACCCTTGTGATAGCAAAGATATCTCAAGTTAAGCTCCATGTTCCAATTAACAAAATGAGCTTGTCATGAACAATAATTAAAACAACAACATAATGGAACATGATCATAATGTAACATTAATTTCCCAAAACCATGTAGAGCAATAGCAAAATTACCCAATAGTTTTTTGTCTGCAAGACGTGGGATAAACAATGCTAGGGAAGCCTATTAGGTCCCATCAAATTAACCTGAGCATGTCATAGTGATTAACCAAAACATTATTGGGTAAAGAAGAGTGATCAAGGGCACAAATTGCCTGTAACTCGAATTTCCAGGTACTTTACCAAGTTGGTCTTCGGTGACTCATAACCTCACTGCTACTTGTAGCAATATATACAAACAGACAAGAAGTACATAAAAATAACATTACACGAATCATGAGAACAAACCACGTAAGAATATTCCACGCGTTGCTATGAGGTCGTAGGTTCGAGAACCACTAAATTCAGAGTTACGGTTAAGAGGATATGATTTTCCAAAGATTTAGGTGATTAAACAATAAAAGATAAATTATATGTTAATTAATATTAATCATGTGAGAATTAATTAAACTTTAATTCGAGATATAACTTGATTATAGGTTGTATTTTTAATCAGGTTATAATCATGGACAGTTAACTTTGATTAGCAAGATAAATCAATAATCATAGGATAAACAATATAAAAGTAAGTAGTATGTTGTAAATAATATTGTTATTGCGTAGACAAATTTAACGAGACTAACACAACTTGAACGGACTAAATTTAAGTTAAAACGAGCAATATAGGGATTAATTTAGTATTCAGTCATTTTTATAATTAAATCGGGCTCTATGGACTTATTTGTGATTCTCAGGGACTGCTAGGTAATTATCTTACCGTATAGGTGCACGACGGGTTGATTAATATAGAGCATAGGGTCTCTTTTGCAAAAGTAGACGTCTGAAGGGGTATGGGCTTTTATGGACCGTTGGATTGATAGTCTACGGTGCAGATTAGATTGAAGTCTTGGTCGTTGGATCAGAGATCGATGATAGAGATTTTATGATAGCAGATCGAATTTCCCCTGCCAGATTGAATCGGACGGCCCACGACCTCGGCCGAATCGGTACGCGACTGATCCCATCACAGCCGTCGGATCTAAAATCAACGCTCGAGATTAAAGGATCCCGCGATCTGATCTCGGTCAATAGATCCAAGAACAATGGTTACGATTTTCGATCACGATGGGGTATTCGAGATTCAATCGTGAGCGCTCATCATCGGATCGACGGCCAGGGCCATTTCTCCCCGAACGATCCTGTTCACGCTGGAACGCGGCTGCGGCATCCTGCCCGCGGTGGCGGACCCACCGGCGAGCGGTGGTTGATGCGAGGCTATAGATGAGATGAGTCTTTGATTGATGGCTTAAAGTGTTATGGTGGCATGTATTTATATAGGCTGTGAGGTGGGTGGTTACATGATAGATCTAATCTGGTACTTATTTGTTACAACCATATCCTATATATTAGGAACTCTAACAAATTCGAACCTAAATCTGTTACATGATAGATCTAATCTGGTACATATCTGTTACAATTATATCCTATCTATTAGGAACTCTAACAAACTCGAATCTAGAATAGGTAACAGTGATGCAAGATTCGGCAAGTGGAATAAAAAAATAGGAGGAAAAACTCACGTGGGTTGTGTTCCTTAAGTGGCCGAATAGATAAGCCTTTCATTTGCTATTCTTTTTTTCCTATTTTTTATTTCTAGATTTAACTACCTAATTCAAATCTAATTTTAAATTTAGAAACCATATTTATATGCACAAACAAAACACCAACATGAATGCAAATATTTTACACTTATTTACTCCTTATTTACTTTGCTCAAATACGTATTTGTATGCATGAAATGTAACAAGCGGGATTGGTGCCTTCGTGTCCTTTCGATATGCAAAATTATAACAACCAAAATTCTCGTAAAGGCCATCTGCCCTCGCCTTCGTCTAATAGTGCAGCTCATGCACTCGGCAGAAAGCTTCGGCATCCGGGCTCATCCCCTGACTTCGGAGGGCCCAAATAAAGACGCCGAGCCTAACAATAGCGTTAGGAGTCAGCTGATGAAGATATATTTCGAAGTTCTTTAGGACTACCTCAATCATCTCATTCAGGGGAAACCGCAGCCCCACTCTGAAGTAGCTCTTTAAAACCACTACTTCATCATTCTTCGGCTCTGGGGTAGTCTCTTCTCCAGCAAATCGGATGAGCTTGCTTTCAGCCTCTCCAAAATAGCCCAGCTTCATCATCATAGGCATGTCATCTTCAGACACAGTAGATTTTTCAAAATCTAGATGACTAGGCTTCGTTGGGATCAGAATACTGTAGTCTTCTTCGCTCTCAACATCTTCACCTTCAATCACAGTCTGCTCAGCTTCAACATTAGAAGTACCTTCGTCAACCACAATCAGACTTGATCGTTTCATTACTTCTAAAATTGGTGCCATTTCAGTGGCCTCAGTTTCGTCCCCCTCACGAGACACCCTTGCAGTTGATCGCACTCTGGCCATTTTGATGTATTTTCACCGTTCGACGAAGCTAACCCGTCTGACGAAGCTAACCTTGAATGACAAAGTGTTCACTTGAAAGCGCAGTGCAGAAAGCTTCAGCTATGGTTAAATTTTTTAACAGCACAACAATGCAATGGCAATGAATGTTGTGATAACTCTTCACCAACCCGTCTGTTTATATAGTGCTGCGGGGGGAAGGCGAACCGCCAGGCCGCCTGCACTCGCTGAATGGTGGACCGCTCGACGCCTGGAATATTATAATCGTTTCTCGGCAACGAGCTCAGGGAAGGTGTTTTTCGGACCTTTGGCATTCCGAAGCCTTCGAGTTTTTTCGCGGATCGAGCTTGTTACGAAAAACGGTCTAGCACCGCGAAGGGGCTACTGTTGGGGGCCTTCTTCTCCGCCGAAGGTCCTCTAAGCAAAAACACCTTCGGCAAGATGATATGCAAGCAGACATAACATGAAGATATATGCCGAAACTACAATTGAAAGAGCTTCGGCATGATGACACGCTTGAGACGAAGGGCAGCACCGACTTAAAGAGGAAAAGACTGCTTAGTCCATGATAACTTGTGTCATGGTTATGATTAGTTATCAAGGACACAAATGTAATTTTGTCCGGGCTGTGTCCCGTGCCTATAAATAGATGAACAGTACCCCCATACTGTTCATGCTGACCTGTAATCGCTCACGCATCACTTCGGGATTTTTGCCTTCTGTCAAGTCAAAGGTACTGATGTAATTTAAACATCATTGATGTTTGTTCATGAATGTATGATGACAACATGAATAATCTAATGATCTTAAATGATTTTTCATGCTTTCTCTATGTTTCATATGTTCCTGTTTATATCTTTGCATATTGAAATGATGAAGGTATGTCTTTCATGACCTTCGTCCGAAGATCATTATATCCTAAGAGAAATAATGTCATGAAGGACGAAGGTCTTTAACCATTAACATTTATGTTGCCTTGTTCTTAATTTATAGCTTTTGAGAACAAGTGACCAACATTGGCGCCCACCTCCGGTGAACTCACTTCCACTGTTGTGACGATGGCTTCGTACAACAACCAAGATGTAGCACCTTCGGTTACGAAGCTGGTGCTCCCAATCACAGGCGATTCAAGCTCAGAACCAGCTAACAAGAAGCAAAAGAAGGAAGCACAAAGAAGAGTGCAACATGTTGGTGTGCAAGGACCCTTCATCAGATCCAAGTGGTCTCACATCCTAATCACCTTCTCCCAGGAAGACCTTCAGCTTAAAGACTATCCTCACAATGATGCCATGGTTATCTCTTGTGTTATCAAGAAATTTTTGGTCCACAATGTCCTGGTTGACACGGGCAGTGCAACGGACATCATTTTTGCAAAGGCTTTCAGATAGATGCAAGAACCAGAAGACAAGATACATGATGCAACACACCCTCTTTGTGGCTTTGGAGGAAGACAGATTGTGGCACTCAGCAAAATAACAATGTCAGTTACCTTCGGTAACATCCACAACACAAGAACTAAACAAGTTGTCTTTGACATTGTTGACATGGAGTACCCATACAATGCAATCATTGGTCGAGGGACGCTTAATGCCTTCGAAGCAATACTCCATCCAGCATACTTATGCATGAAGATACCTTCGGAACAAGGGCCCATTGTTGTTCATGGAAGTCAAGAAGCTGCCAGGGGAGCTGAGGGGAGTTGGACGGATTCAAAGGAGATCCATAACATAGATGGAGCCGAAGCTTGTCAGCAACATAAGCACAAAAGAGAGAAGGCTGTTTCGGCAGATCAACCGAATCCTATGCTCCTGTGTGAAGATATAGCAGACCAAAAGGTGCTACTGGGATCTCAGTTATCTGATGAACAAGAAAAGACTCTGCTAAGATTTTTGTTCAACAACAAATATGTCTTTGCTTGGACAGCTAACGATCTCTGTGGTGTTAACAGAGATATCATTGAGCATTCACTCAATGTGGATCCATCTTTCAGGCCAAGAAAGCAAAGACTTCGCAAAATGTCTAAGGATAAAGCTGAAGGTGCTCGGAATGAAGTAAAAAGACTTCTCAGTGCTGGTGTTATCAGAGAAGTAACATATCCAGAGTGGCTAGCCAACACTGTCATGGTGAAGAAGGCCAACGGGAAATGGAGAATGTGTATTTATTTCACAGATCTGAACAAGGCATGTCCGAAGGACGAGTTCCCTTTACCAAGAATAGACTCCCTTGTAGATGCAACAGCTTCTTCAGAACTCATGAGCTTATTGGACTGCTACTCGGGCTATCACCAAATTTGGATGAAAAAAGAGGATGAGCCAAAGACAAGCTTCATCACCCTAGTGGTACTTATTGTTACCTTCGGATGCCCGAGGGGCTCAAGAATGCTGGAGGAAGCTTCAGCAGAATGACAACCAAGGTTCTTCACTCTCAAATAGGCAGGAATGTGCTAACTTATGTTGATAACATCATAGTAAAAAGCATGAAACAAGAAAATCATATTGCTGATTTGCAAGAGACGTTTGCCAATTTCAGGAAAGCTGGACTCAAGTTAAATCCAGAAAAGTGTGCTTTCGGAGTAAAGAAGGGCAAGTTCCTTGGATGTCTGGTATCAACAAAGGGTATCAAAGCTAACCCAAGTAAGATCGAAGCTATCCTTCGGATGGAGCCGCCAAATTCAAAGAAGGGGGCTCAACGATTGGCAGGAAGGCTGGCATCGCTGAATAGATTTATATCAAGATCAGCAGAGAGGAATCTGCCATTCTTTGAAATACTGAAGTCAGCCGAAGTTTTTCAATGGGGTCCGGCTCAATAGAAGGTTTTCGAAGAGTTAAAGCAATACCTGATAGACTTGACAACTTTAACTCCACCTTCATTAGGAACTCTGTTGCTCCTGTATGTGTCTGCCTCCCATTCTGCAGTCAGTGCAGCACTTGTACAGGAGAAGCAAGATGGCCACGTAAAAAGACAAGCACTGGTATACTTCGTCTCCAAAGTACTTAGTTTATCAAAGAAAAATTACACAGAATTGGAGAAGGTATTGTATGCTGTGTTAATGGCCTACAGAAAGCTTCGGCATTATTTTCAAGCATATCATATAATAATCACTTCATCTCAACCTCTGAAGGATAAAATGAGAAACAGAGAAGCTACAGGAAGAATTGGAAAATGGGCTGCGGAACTCAATGAATTCACTATTGATTATGTACATAGATCCTCAATCCAGTCTCAGGCATTAGCAGATTTCATTGCTGATTGGATGCCAGGGGCTCAGGGAGAAGAAGCAACAAAAGATGCCGAAGCCTGGACGATATTCTGTGATGGTTCTTGGGGAACCTTCAGCGCAGGAGCAGTTGTTGTTCTAGTAGAGCCCTCTAAAGTCAGGACATGCTATGCAGCAAGGCTGGACTTTAGTTGTACAAATAATATTGCTGAATACGAAGCTCTTCTGTTAGGGCTTCGGAAGCTAAAGGCAATGGGAATAAGAAGGGCAATCATTAAAACTGATTCCCAAGTTATTTCTGGCCATGTAGACAAAAGCAGCAAGGCAAGGGATCCGAATCTTGAAAAATATTTGGATGCAGTCCAAAGATTGGAGGCTTCTTTCGAAGGATTTTCTGTAAAAAATATTCCAAGGGGGAAAATGAGCATGCAGATTTGCTAGCTAAATCGGCGGTACAAGGGCTCCCTTTGCCTTCGGAAGTGTTCTTTGAGACAATAAAAGCACCTTCAGTCGAACTTATGGAGAGAGCAGTGCTTGCAATATCACCTGTGTATAGTGAAGATTGGAGGACTGAAATTATATCTTTCCTCCAAGGAAACTGTCTTTTGGATGACGAAGTTTATAATAAAAGAATGGAAGCAAGAACAAGACCATATATGATAATAGAAGGGGAGTTATATAAACATGGAGTCTGCTCTCCACTACTCAAGTGTTTATCCAGAACCGAAGGTCAAGAACTGATAAAGGAAATACATGTAGGTTTATGTGGGTCTCATATTGGGTCTAGGCCCTTGATGGGGAAGGTTTTCAGACAAGGATTTTACTGGCTGAAGGAAGCTTTGGATGCAGAAGACCTGGTTCAAAAATGTGAAAATTGGCAAAGATGTGCAAAGGATCAGAAGCAACCTTCGTCTCTAACCCAGTTAATACAGCCAACTTGGCCATTGCAAAGGTGGGGTTTGGATTTGTTAGGTCCACTTCCACCAACACAAGGAAATTTGAAATATGTTGTCGTAGCAGTGGAATATTTCTCCAAGTGGATCGAAGCAAAGCCATTAGCCACAACAACTTCAGCCACAGTACGGAAATTCTTTTGGCAAAACATTGTTTGTCGCTTCGGTGTGCCGAAGGCAATAACTGTGGACAATGGAACACAATTTGATGCTGAAACATTCAAAGATTTTTGCGACCGAATTGGTACAAAAATTTATTTTACATCAGTAAAGCATCCAGAATCAAATGGGTTGGTAGAAAGAGCAAATGGAATTATAATGTCAGGAATAATGAAGTTAATCTTCAACCAGCCCAGAGGAAAGTGGCCACATGAGTTGATTAAAGTGGTGTGGAGCCACAACACAACTGTATCAAGGTCAACAGGTTTTACACCTTTTAAGCTTTTGTTCGGTGACGAAGCAATAGCACCAGAAGAAGGAAAAACAGGATCAATAAGAACAACAGCTTCAGCAGAGGACGAAGCTAATTATAAAATAACAAAAGACACTATAGAAGGGACCAGACTTCAGGCCATAGAACACATCAATAAATATCAGGCTGAAACAATAAAATGGCATGATAGGAAAGTTCGATTGAAAAACATCAAGCCAGGTCATTTGGTGCTTCAGAGAGTGGCCAAACCAGATACAGTATGCAAGTTACAGCTGAAGTGGGAAGGTCCTTTTCTGGTAGTATCTTCGTCTAGACCCGGTTCTTACAGATTGAAGGATATGGACGGCAACGACATACCTAGATCTTGGAATGCGGATGAGCTTCGACGGTACTATGTATAATTGATGTAATCTTTTTTCATTTTTTCCTATGGCACCCTTTTCCTTTCAGGAGGGTAGAAAGGTTTTTAATGGGGCCATAGTTTGCAATTTTCATTTTGGTTTAGCCCCATGCAATACAAGGGCCAAAATCCCCCAAAGATTTAATATGTAAAATCAGAACCTGCATCATCGAGTGCAAAAAGAAAATAGGGAGAAGCTCAAAAGACGTCCCTAAGGGGATGAAGAGCTGTAATTACCCCAAGGATGACGAAGCTGCAAAAAGTCGTTCCCAAGGGAGCGCAGCGTAAGTTTCGAAGCTACAGAAGTCATTCCTAAGAGACCGCAACATAAGTTCCAAGGCTCAGAAGTCGTCCCTAAGGGGATGTAGAGCCAAATACCACCGAAATATAAGGTGAAGAAGCTCCAAAGTCATTCCTAAGGGGATGCAGAGCTTAAATACCACCGAAATAGAAAGTGAAGAAGCTCCAAAGTCGTTCCTAAGGGAATGCAGAGCTTAAAGATTCCAAAGTCGTTCCTAAGGGGATGCAGAGTCTGGGTGTGGCTTCGTGTGCGTTTAGGACATTCATTTGCACATTACATTACATCATTCATTGCATTCATACAGACATTCATTTAGACATTTGTAGGATCATCATCATCATAACATGAAGCACGAACAGAATACTCTGGCTTCGACGTCAGTGCTTCGATGAACACGAAGAAGTTTCGTTTTAAACATACGCATTCTATGCAAGGACATGCTTCGTTGTGTACGAAAAAAGGGAAGGTGTTTTTCGCCTTCGGCTCAAAAGATACAAGTTTCGTCCATCATAAAGCAATTTGTACATGACTAAAAAGGTAAAAATATATTACAAGGTATGGACAAATATACACAGTATTGTTTAATTCTCGATTACAATTTTTTACAAAAATAAAATACAAATATTCCTAAAGCTCTATACAGGCAGGCCTAAGGAGAAGCTTCAGCAACCTTCGGAATATGCTTCGGGTTATCAACCTTCGGCACCACCATTCTGCAGACAAACAATGGTATAAGGTAAAAAGTAATTACAAAAATAAAGGCAAGCAACAAGTACAAGTTCCGTACCTGTTTAAGCAAGTTTCGGGCTTCGTCCCCAGCCAACTCTCGTCCACCCTTAGCCCAAATCTGAGTTATGAATCTGTTTCCGATGCTTCGGAATTCACAGGGAATATCAATTAAATCTGATGGCGACAGATTGAAGGTTAGTCTGTTTACTGTCTTCGCATGCATGAAACCGGCCTTCAGGAATGCGATAGCTGTGCCGCGAGAAGCTAGCAAGGCACAGAAGTCACCATGCCCAGCTATCACTTCATCAAGTGCATCAACTTCTTTTTCAATATGTTTGAAGGTATTTGGTATGTCCTCAGACGAAGGGGAAAAATCTTCAGAGCTAGCCCCAACCAAGCTGAAGACCTCTTTCAACCATTGCACGCAGCGGTTGCCAAAATTCAAACATGAATCCCAAAGGTCTTTCAAAGATTTCTGCAGCTTCAAATTTTTGTCAGCTTCGGCTTCATATTTCGCTTGCAGATTTTTCTTCTCTTGTTCGAAGTTCTCTGATTATTCTTTTAAGGCTGTTTGACTTTGTAGAAGCTCCTCGTTTAATCTAGCATTTTTTAGCTTGAATTTCTACAAGCGAGCCCTCTGTTGCTTGAAGTAGGAAGTCCTTCTTCTCTAGAGAAGCTTCGTAATCTTTGATCTTACTCTCCAAGCCCTCGATTATGATTTTATTCTTTTTGTCTTCGAGGTCTTGTTGCATCCTCAGTGCTTTACTTAATAATATACTCTGTAGAAATAAGCCGACATCAGAAAATCCTGCGTAAACACAAAAATAAAAGAAACCTAGGCAAAAGAAACTTTACCTTGAAATTGGAGTAAAACATACTACCGACGATATATTGTCGCCGGTAGCCGCTAATATCAGCCTCAAGCTTCGGGAAACCGACACTCTTCAATAGAGTGCTGATTATCTTTGCCCCAGTGCGGTCTCGAATACATCCTAAGGCCCCTTCATCGATTCCACCAAAGAGCATAGCTCCTGGCTGGTAGTCACAGTATATCCCATATTCCTATAGCTCCTTCTTCTCAGCCTCAGACAATTCTTGACCCACCAGGTTCCAAAGGTCAAAGTCCTTTTCTTCTATAGCAGCATCAGTAATCTTTTTCCCTTTGTCAGGCACTGCAGCCATGACCTTCTCTGCAGCTGCAGCTGTCTCTTCTACAACCATATCCAAAAGAAGTTTATTAATCCCTGACAGGGTACTTTCAAGATTGACAGCTTCAGTGGCAGCTGCAGCTTCGGCAGAGGTATCAGCTTCGGCAATGGCCTCGGCACTTGCGATAGGTGCTATTTTGGATGTCGAGGCCAACGGTGGTGTCCACTCAATGGCTTACATGATAGTAACAATTCTTTGTTTTTTCTACCCGTCAACCTTCTCCTTTGTAGCTGAAGGCTCATCCTTCTTCTATAAAAGTTTCGTCAGTTCTGGCCCCAGAGGACTTAGTAGCTTGATGGGTAAAGATTCAGTCATTACCTTTAAAATTTCTGCTATCTCGATAGCAGGAGGCATCGAAGGAATCTCCTCTGTTGCCTCAGTTATCTTCGGCTTTGGACTTTCAGCCTTCGTCTTCTTCGAAGCTGTCGCCTTTGGCTCGGGAGTGGATTTTCTTTTCTTTGAAGCTTTTTCATCCTCCTTTACCATTCTAGCAGCTTGCCTGCTCAAAATGCTGACAATTCTTTTTCTTTTAACCCCTTTGGCACCTTTGTCAAGCTTTTCATAATCAGGGTATTCAAATTTCAAGGCGTCCATTACCCGGTTCAACCTTCGTTTTGGCCGGGTGTCGAAGGCTGCTGTCATTAATTGATCTTCCTTCTTGGTATAATTCCCAAGTATTTCGTTGCACATGGTTTCAATCATGTCCAGCCATTCTTTGCAAGGCTTCTTGAATTGTTTTTCAAATTTGAAACGGTACGCAAGACAAACAAGTTCATGCTTCTTCCCCGCTTCCTTCTTCTTCGGCATTCCCCAGCCTCTTGATGTAGGATATGTTTTGTTCGCCAAGTATTCTTGCACTAAGTCCCTGGTACTGATCTGCTCAGCTACCACTCTAAATTCCACTTTGGCCAGTTGACAGGGTGACCCCAGTTGCATATTACATAAGGGCCAGGTCATTCTGAAGCTTAAACTCAGTGGACTCATGACCATGGTCATTAGCTTCTCCCTGTTTTTCTCATCATCCTTCATATAGAACCATTCATTTTTCTAGCCGGTTGGCCACTTTGTGCGATAGCTGAGGACTGGTGCCTTCGTGTCCTTTCGATATGCAAAATTATAACAACCAAAATTCTCGTAAAGGCCATCTGCCCTTTGAAAGGGAAATGTGCCCTTGGGCCATTTCTAAGTATTTTGGTGATTTAGTGTCCAACACAAGTGCCTAAGTGTAAAAAGGTGGACAAAGTACAAATCAAGGATAAAGGTATGTTTCTCAGACTTAGTACATTGTTTTATGGACTAATGTATTGTGTCTAAGTGCTGGAAACAGGAAAATCCAATTGTAAATGTCTTGGCTCGAGCAGCCAAGACTTTGCTGAGTCTGGGAGCACCGGACTGTCCGGTGGTGCACCGGACAGTGTCCGGTGGTGCACCAGACAGTGTCCGGTGCGCCAGGCTGGCTCGAGCGAAATGGCCGCTCTCGGGAATTCACCGGCGACGTACGGCTATAATTCACCGGACTGTCCGGTGTGCACCGGACTGTCCGGTGTGCACCGGACTGTCCGGTGAGCCAACGGTCGGCCGGGCCAACGGTCGGCCGCGCGATCTGCGCGGGCCACGTGGCCGAGCCAACGGCTAGAAGGAGGCACCGGACTGTCCGGTGTGCACCGGACATGTCCGGTGCGCCAACGGCTCCAAGTCTGCCAACGGTCGGCTTCGCCATTTAAGGAAAGAAATCGGGCACCGGACAGTGTCCGGTGTGCACCAGACTGTCCGGTGTGCCAGTCGACAGAAGGCAAGATCAGCCTTCCTGGATTGCTCTCAACGGCTCCTAGCTGCCTTGGGGCTATAAAAGGGACCCCTAGGCGCATGAAGGAGAACACCAAGCATTCCTACAACATTCCTAAGCACCAAGGCATCGATTTCGCGCATTCTTTTCATTGTGATAGCATATAGAGCTCTAGTGGAGTTGTGAACTCATTGAGTTGTGTTGCGAGCTCTTGTTGCGACTTGTGTGCGTGTTGACACTCTGATTCTTGTGTCTTGTGTGAGTTGCTAATTCCTCCCTTGCTCCGAGTTCTTTGTGAATTTCAAGTGTAAGGGCGAGAGGCTCCAAGTTGTGGAGATTCCTCGCAAACGGGATTGAGGAAAAGCAAGCAAAACACCGTGGTATTCAAGAGGGTCTTTGGACCGCTTGAGAGGGGTTGATTGCAACCCTCGTCCGTTGGGACGCCACAACGTGGAGTAGGCAAGCGTTGGTCTTGGCCGAACCACGGGATAACCACCGTGCCATCTCTGTGATTGATCCTTGTTGGTTATTGTGTTTTGTTGAAGATTCCTATCTAGCCACTTGGCAATTATTGTGCTAACGATTAACCAAGTTTTGTGGCTTAAGTTTTCAAGTTTCACAGGATCACCTATTCACCCCCCCTCTAGGTGCTCTCAATTGGTATCAGAGCCGTTCTCTTCACAAAGGGACTAACCGCCCGAAGAGATGGATCCTAAGGGGAAGGGAATCGTGATCAACGACAAAGAGAAGGAATCCTTCGTCAACGAGCCGAAGGACGACAAGCCTACCGACTCCGGCTCGGGCCATAGACGGAAGGAAGGGAAGAAGAAGAAGACGAGGCGCATCAAGGAGATCGTCTATTACGACGACAGCGATGAGTCTACTTCTTCCCAAAAGGACGACGACCACAACGACTACGAGAGAAGGAAACCGGTTAATTCGAACTTTTCTTTTGACTACTCTCGTATTCCGCAAAGTTCAAATTCACATTGGCTCTCCATTCCACTCGGCAAGCCCCCACACTTTGATGGGGAGGACTACGGATTTTGGAGCCACAAAATGCGTAGTCACCTATTCTCTCTCCATCCTAGTATATGGGAGATTGTAGAGAGTGGAATGCACTTTGATAGTTCGGATAGTCCCATGATCATTAATGAGCAAATCAATAAGAATGCACAAGCTACTACTGTTCTTCTAGCTTCATTGTGCAGGGATGAATATCACAAAGTGAGCGGCTTGGATAACGCCAAGCAGATCTAGGACACCCTCAAGATTTCTCATGAGGGGAACGATGTCACCTTACTCACCAAAATGGAGTTGGTGGAGGGCGAGCTTGGACGGTTCGCGATGATAAGGGGCGAGGAGCCAACTCAAACATACAACCGGCTCAAGACTCTTATCAACAAAATAAGGAGCTACGGAAGCACGCGATGGACGGACCACGACGTCGTCCGACTGATGCTAAGGTCCTTTACCGTTCTTGATCCTCATTTGGTGAATAATATTCGTGAGAATCCCAGGTACACCAAAATGTCGCCCGAAGAAGTCCTAGGAAAATTCGTCAGCGGGCGAATGATGATCAAGGAGGCGAGGTACGTGGACGACACTTTGAATGGTCCAATCAACGAGCCGCAACCCCTTGCTCTCAAGGCAACAAGAAGCAAGGAGGCGCCACCTAGCAAGGTGGCACAAATTGAGGCGGCCGGACTTAATGATGAAGAGATGGCCCTCATCATCAAAAGATTCAAGATGGCGCTTAAGGGTCGCAAGGGACAGCCAAGCAAGACCAAAGCCAAGGGGAAGCGCTCATGCTTCAAATGCGGTAAGCTTGGTCATTTTATTGCTAACTGTCCCGACAATGATAGTGATCAGGATCAAGGGAACAAGAGGGAGAAGAAGAAAAACTATAAGAAGGCAAAGGGCGAGGCACATCTTGGCAAGGAGTGGGATTCGGATTGTTCCTCGTCCGACTCCGACAATGAAGGACTCGCTGCCACCGCCTTCAACAAGTCATCCCTCTTCCCCAACGAGCGTCACACATGCCTCATGGCAAGGGAGAAGAAGGTATGTACTCGAGACTCTACTTATGCTTCTTCAAGTGAAGACAAATCTAGTGATGAGGAAATAGATTACTCTAGCTTGTTCAAGGGATTGGATAGAAATAAAATTGATAAAATCAATGAATTGATTGATGCCTTGAATGAAAAGGATAGGCTTTTAGAAAAGCAAGAGGATTTGTTGTATGATGAACATGACAAATTTGTAGAGGCACAAAAATCCTATGCTTTAGAAGTTAAAAGAAATGAAATGCTCTCTTATGAACTATCTACGTGTCATGAAACCATTTCTACTTTACAAAGTGTTAACAATGATTTAAATGCTAAATTAGAAGTAGCAAATAAATCTAATTCTTGTGTAGAACATGTTATGATTTGCACTAGGTGTAAGGATTTTGATATTGATGCCTGTAATGGACACCTAGTTTCAATTTCAAGATTAAATGATGAAGTAGCTAGTCTTAATGCCCAACTTAAGACTAGCAAAAGTGATTTTGATAAACTAAAATTTGCTAGGGATGCCTACACGATTGGTAGACACCCCTCAATTAAGGATGGGCTTGGCTTCAAAAGGGAAGCCAAGAACTTAACAAGCCATAAGGCTCCCATCTCAGCCAAGGAGAAAGGGAAGGCCCCTATGGCAAGTAGTACTAAAAAGAATCATGCTTTTATGTACAATGATAGAAGACAGTCTCATAGAAGTTGTAATGCGTTTGATTCACATGCCTATGATTCTTATGCTATGTATGCTTCCAGTTCTTCCTATATGCATGGTAGAGATATGCCTAGGAAAAATATTCATCATGTGCCTAGAAAGAATATTGTTCATGCTCCTAGGAAAGTTATGAATGGACCCTCTACAATTTATCATGCTTTAAATGTTTCCTTTGCTATTTGTAGAAAGGATAGGAAGATAGTTGCTAGGAAGTTAGGGGCAAAATGCAAGGGTGATAAAACTTGCATTTGGGTCCCTAAGACAATTTTGACTAACCTTGTAGGACCCAACAAGAGTTGGGTACCTAAGACCCAAGCCTAAATTTGCCCTGCAGGTTTATGCATCCGGGGGTTCAAGCTGGATTATCGACAGCGGATGCACAAACCATATGACGGGGGAGAAGAAGATGTTCATCTCCTACGTCAAGAATAAGGATTCCCAAGATTCAATCATATTCGGTGATGGGAACCAAGGCAAGGTGAAAGGTTTAGGCAAGATTGCAATATCTAATGAGCACTCTATCTCTAATGTGCTTTTAGTTGAGTCTCTTGGTTATAATTTACTATCTGTTAGTCAATTATGTAATATGGGATATAATTGTCTATTTACAAATGTAGATGTGTCTGTCTTTAGAAGATGTGATGATTCACTAGCTTTTAAGGGTGTACTAGACGACAAACTTTATTTAGTTGATTTTGCAAAAGAAGAGGCCGGTCTAGATGCATGCTTAATGGCTAAGACTTGCATGGGCTGGTTGTGGCATCGCCGCTTAGCACATGTGGGGATGAAGAACCTCCACAAGCTTCTAAAGGGAGAACACGTGATAGGTCTAACCAATGTTCATTTCAAAAAAGATAGACCTTGTGCAGCTTGTCAAGCAGGTAAACAGGTGGGAGGCTCTCATCACACCAAAAATGTGATGACAACATCAAGACCCCTGGAGCTGCTACATATGGACCTCTTCGGACCTGTCGCCTATCTGAGCATAGGAGGAAGTAAGTATGGTCTAGTTATTGTTGATGACTTTTCCCGCTTCACTTGGGTGTTCTTTTTGCAGGATAAGTCTGAAACCCAAGGGACCCTCAAGCGCTTCCTAAGGAGAGCTCAAAATGAGTTTGAGCTCAAGGTGAAGAAGATAAGGAGCGACAACGGGTCCGAATTCAAGAATCTTCAAGTGGAGGAGTTCCTTGAGGAGGAGGGGATCAAGCACGAGTTCTCCGCTCCCTACACACCTCAGCAAAATGGTGTGGTAGAGAGGATGAACAGGACGCTCATAGATATGGCGAGGACTATGCTTGGAGAGTTCAAGACCCCCGAGTGCTTTTGGTCGGAAGCCGTGAACACGGCTTGCCACGCCATCAACAGGGTCTACCTTCACCGCCTCCTCAAGAAGACTTCATATGAGCTGCTAACTGGTAACAAACCCAATGTATCGTACTTTCGTGTATTTGGGAGTAAATGCTACATTCTAGTGAAGAAGGGTAGGAATTCCAAATTTGCTCCCAAGGCTGTAGAAGGGTTTTTATTAGGTTATGATTCAAATACAAAGGCGTATAGGGTCTTCAACAAATCATCGGGTTTGGTTGAAGTCTCTAGCGACGTTGTATTTGATGAGACTAATGGCTCTCCAAGAGAGCAAGTTGTTGATCTTGATGATGTAGATGAAGAAGACGTTCCAACGGCCGCGATACGCACCATGGCGATTGGAGATGTACGGCCTCAGAAACATTTGGAGCAAGATCAACCGTCTTCCTCAACTATGGTGCATCCCCCAACCCAAGATGACGAATAGGTACCTCAAGTGGAGGCGCATGATCAAGGGGGAGCATAGGATGTTCAAGTTGAAGAGAAAGAAGCACCTCAGGCACCTCCAACCCAAGTTCGAGCGACGATTCAAAGGGATCATCCCGTCGACCAGATACTGAGTGATATTAGCAAGGGAGTAACTACTCGTTCAAGATTAGTTAATTTCTGTGAGCATTACTCTTTTGTCTCTTCTAGTGAGCCTTTCAGGGTAGAAGAGGCCTTGCTAGATCCGGACTGGGTGTTGGCCATGCAGGAGGAACTCAACAATTTCAAGCGAAATGAAGTTTGGACGCTGGTGCCTCATCCCAAGCAAAATGTTGTGGGAACCAAGTGGGTGTTCCGCAACAAACAGGACGAGCACGGGGGTGGTGACAAGGAACAAGGCTCGACTTGTGGCAAAAGGTTATGCCCAAGTCGCAGGTTTGGACTTTGAGGAGACTTTTGCTCCTGTGGCTAGGCTAGAATCAATTCGTATCTTGCTAGCATATGCCGCTCACCATTCTTTCAGGTTGTACCAAATGGATGTGAAGAGCGCTTTCCTCAACGGGCCAATCAAGGAGGAGGTGTACGTGGAGCAACCCCCTGGCTTCGAGGATGAACGGTACCCCGACCACGTGTGTAAGCTCTCTAAGGCGCTCTATGGACTTAAGCAAGCCCCAAGAGCATGGTATGAATGCCTTAGAGACTTTTTAATTGCTAATGCTTTCAAGGTCGGGAAAGCCGATCCAACTCTTTTTACTAAGACTTGCGATGGTGATCTTTTTGTATGCCAAATTTATGTCGATGACATATTATTTGGTTCTACTAATCAAAAGTCTTGTGAAGAGTTTAGCAGGGTGATGACGCAGAAATTCGAGATGTCGATGATGGGCGAGTTGAACTACTTCCTTGGGTTCCAAGTAAAGCAACTCAAGGACGACACTTTCATCTCCCAAACGAAGTACACGCAAGACTTGCTAAAGCGGTTTGGGATGAAGGACGCCAAGCCCGCAAAGACGCCGATGGGAACTGACGGACACACCGACCTCAACAAAGGAGGTAAGTCCGTTGATCAAAAAGCATACCGGTCCATGATAGGTTCTTTGCTTTATTTATGTGCTAGTAGACCAGATATTATGCTTAGCGTATGCATGTGTGCTAGATTTCAATCCGATCCTAAGGAGTGTCACTTAGTGGCTGTGAAGCGAATTCTTAGATATTTAGTCGCTACGCCTTGCTTCGGGATCTGGTATCCAAAGGGGTCTAACTTTGACTTGATTGGGTACTCAAATTCCGACTATGCTGGATGTAAGGTCGATAGGAAGAGTACATCGGGGACGTGCCAATTCTTAGGAAGGTCCCTGGTGTCATGGAATTCTAAGAAACAAACTTCCGTTGCTCTATCCACCGCTGAGGCCGAGTATGTTGCCGCAGGACAGTGTTGTGCGCAACTACTTTGGATGAGGCAAACCCTCAGGGACTTTGGCTACAATCTGAGCAAAGTCCCACTCCTATGTGATAATGAGAGTGCTATCCGAATAGCGGAAAATCCTGTTGAGCACAGCCGCACAAAGCACATTGACATCCGGCATCACTTTTTGAGAGACCACCAGCAAAAGGGAGATATCGAAGTGTTTCATGTTAGCACCGAGAACCAGCTAGCCGATATCTTTACCAAGCCTCTAGATGAGAAGACCTTTTGCAGGCTGCGTAGTGAGCTAAACGTCCTAGATTCGCGGAACTTGGATTGATTTATAGCATACATGTGTTTATGCCCTTGATCATGTTCCTTATGTATTTTGTTGCTTACTATGGTGCTCAAGTTGTACAATCTCTCCCCGGACCTCACAAGTCCTTGTGCAAGTGATGCACATATTTAGGGGGAGTTGTGTTACAACTTGACCCTTTGAGACTAACCATATGCTTGAGTTTGCTTGTTTTAGTCTCAAAGGAGGTTTGAAAGGGAAAAGGTGGACTTGGACCATGAAAGACTTCCACTGCACTCCGATGAGAGGGTAACTTATTCCAAGTTCATCTCATGTCCTCTTATTGCCTTTGTACTCTTATTTGAAGATTTTGGTGAGGCAATGGGGTTAAAGGGCCAAGATTGATCCCGTTTTGGTGCTTAATGCCAAAGGGGGAGAAAATAAAGGCCAAAGCGATAAATGGATCAGCTACCACTTGAGAGATTTTGAAACAGCTACCACTTGAGAGATTTTGAAAATAGTAGAATAGAGTTTTTGATTTGTCAAAACTCTTTTGTTGTCTCTTTTGTTGGCTTCTAGTGGGGAGAAGTATTGATTATAGGAAAAAGGGGGAGTTTTTGAAATCTTGAATCAATTTCTCTTGGAATGATTTTTTGTTTTTTTGTCCTAACATGTGTGTTTGACTTAGAGATAGAAATTTGAGTTTGATTCGCAAAAATAAACCAAGTGGTGGCATAGAGTGAGCCATATATGTCAAATTGAATCAAAACAATTTTGAGTTCTTATTTGAATTGATTTTGTACTTGTTCTACTTGCTTTATGTTGTGTTGGCATAAATCACCAAAAAGGGAGAGATTGAAAGGGAAATGTGCCCTTGGGCCATTTCTAAGTATTTTGGTGATTTAGTGTCCAACACAAGTGCCTAAGTGTAAAAAGGTGGACAAAGTACAAATCAAGGATAAAGGTATGTTTCTCAGACTTAGTACATTGTTTTATGGACTAATGTATTGTGTCTAAGTGCTGGAAACAGGAAAATCCAATTGTAAATGTCTTGGCTCGAGCAGCCAAGACTTTGCTGAGTCTAGGAGCACCGGACTGTCCGGTGGTGCACCGGACAGTGTCTGGTGTCCGGTGCGCCAGGCTGGCTCGAGCGAAATGGCCGCTCTCGGGAATTCACCGGCGACGTACAGCTATAATTCACCGGATTGTCCGGTGTGCACCGGACTGTCCGGTGAGCCAACGGTCGGCCGGGCCAACGGTCGGCCGCGCGATCTGCGCGGGCCACGTGGCCGAGCCAACGGCTAGAAGGAGGCACCGGACTGTCCGGTGTGCACCGGACATGTCCGGTGCGCCAACGGCTCCAAGTCTGCCAACGGTCGGCTTCGCCATTTAAGGAAAGAAATCGGGCACCGGACAGTGTCCGGTGTGCACCGGACTGTCCGGTGTGCCAGTCGACAGAAGGCAAGATCAGCCTTCCTGGATTGCTCTCAACGGCTCCTAGCTGCCTTGGGGCTATAAAAGGGACCCCTAGGCGCATGAAGGAGAACACCAAGCATTCCTACAACATTCCTAAGCACCAAGACATCGATTTCGCGCATTCTTTTCATTGTGATAGCATATAGAGCTCTAGTGGAGTTGTGAACTCATTGAGTTGTGTTGCGAGCTCTTGTTGCGACTTGTGTGCGTGTTGACACTCTGATTCTTGTGTCTTGTGTGAGTTGCTAATTCCTCCCTTGCTCCGAGTTCTTTGTGAATTTCAAGTGTAAGGGCGAGAGGCTCCAAGTTGTGGAGATTCCTCGCAAACGGGATTGAGAAAAAGCAAGCAAAACACCGTGGTATTCAAGTGGGTCTTTGGACCGCTTGAGAGGGGTTGATTGCAACCCTCGTCCGTTGGGACGCCACAACGTGAAGTAGGCAAGCGTTGGTCTTGGCCGAACCACGGGATAACCACCGTGCCATCTCTGTGATTGATCCTTGTTGGTTATTGTGTTTTGTTGAAGATTCCTATCTAGCCACTTGGCAATTATTGTGCTAACGATTAACCAAGTTTTGTGGCTTAAGTTTTCAAGTTTCACAGGATCACCTATTCACCCCCCCCCTCTAGGTGCTCTCACCCTCGCCTTCGTCTGATAGTGCAGCTCGTGCACTTGGCAAAAAGCTTCGGCATCCGGGCTCATCCCCTGGCTTTGGAGGGCCCAAATAAAGACGTTGAGCCTAACAATAGCGTTAGAAGTCAGCTGATGAAGATATATTTCGAAGTTCTTTAGGACTACCCCAATCATCTCATTCAGTGGAAACCGCAGCCCCGCTCTGAAGTAGCTCTTGAAAACCACTACTTCATCATTCGTCGGCTCTGGGGTAGTCTCTTCTCCAGCAAATCAGATGAGCTTGCTTTCAGCCTCTCCAAAATAGCCTAGCTTCATCATCATAGGCATGTCATCTTCAGACACAATAGATTTTTCAAAATCTAGATGACTAGGCTTCGTTGGGATCAGAATACTGTAGTCTTCTTCGCTCTCAACATCTTCACCTTCAATCACAGTCTGCTTAGCTTCGACATTAGAAGTACCTTCGTCAACCACAACCAGACCTGATCGTTTCATTACTTCTGAAATTGGTGCCATTTCAGTGGCCTCAGTTTCGTCCCCCTCACGAGACACCCTTACAGTTGATCGCACTCTGGCCATTTTGATGTATTTTTACCGTTCGACGAAGCTAACCCGTCTGACGAAGTTAACCTTGAACGACGAAGTGTTCACTTGAAAGCGCAGTGCAGAAAGCTTCAGCTATGGTTAAATTTTTTAACAGCACAACAGTGCAATGGCAATGAATGTTGTGGTAACTCTTCACCAACCTGTCTGTTTATATAGTGCTGCAGGGGGAAGGCGAACTGCCAGGCCGCCTGCACTCGCTGAATGGTGGACCGCTCGACGCCTGGAATATTATAATCGTTTCTCGGCAATGAGCTTAGGTAAGGTGTTTTACGGACCTTCGGCATTCCGAAGCCTTCGAGTTTTTTCGCGGATCGAGCTCGTTATGAAAAACGGTCTAGCACCGCGAAGGGGGTACTGTTGGGGGCCTTCTTCTCCACCGAAGGTCCTCTAAGCAAAAACACCTTCGACAAGATGATATGCAAGCAGACACAACATGAAGATATATGCCGAAGCTACAATTGAAAGAGCTTCGGCATGATGACACGCTTGAGACGAAGGGCAGCACCGACTTAAAGAGGAAAAGACTGCTTAGTCCCTGATAACTTGTGTCATGGTTATGATTAGTTATCAAGGACACACATGTAATTTTGTCCGGGCTATGTACCGTGCCTATAAATAGATGAACCGTACCCCCATACTGTTCACGCTGACCTGTAATCGCTCACGCGTCACTTCGGGATTTTTGCCTTCTGTCAAGTCGAAGATACTTCTGTAATTTAAACATCATTGATGTTTGTTCATGAATGTATGATGACAACATGAATAATATAATGATCTTAAATGATTATTCATGCTTTCTCTGTGTTTCATATGTTCCTTTTTATATCTTTGCATATTGAAATGATGAAGGTATGTCTTTCATGACCTTCGTCCGAAGATCATTATATCCTAAGGGAGGTAATGTCATGAAGGACGAAGGTCTTTAACCATTAACATTTGTGTTGCCTTGTTCTTAATTTATAACTTTGTTATGTTACTCTTGAAATTTTAAATCTTTAGGGAATTTTCTTAATTAACCTAGATACGATTTTGGAGTGTTACAACAGTTGAAAGAAATAGAGCAGTCTAGAGAATTATGAATAAAATAACATAAATATAACATGATGAGAATGTAAAATAAGAAACTTTTAGGCCTAGTTTAAGTATTCCCATTTCATGGGTGTTAGAGTGGACTGGGAGGGATTAAAAGGAATTTTGATTTGCTAGTAATTTAAACCCACTCAACCCCCCTCTAATCCATATGGTTTGAGATTAAAATGAGCTTGTCCTTAGTTGATGGCCCAAGACCTTTAGCACCATGAACATTCTCTAATCCATATGAATTTAAGTATTCTATCAATTCTATTAAGCTTTGGGCCAGGATATCACATTGTACCATGTAAGTTTTAAGTTATTTATTTATATTCAATTCATATTCTGGTACAACCTACTATACATTTAGTTTTAATTCGGATTTTACGATATTATTTACATTCAATCCTATTCTAGTAATCCGATTGTGTAATTTAGTTCTCATGATGTTCACATTCCTATGAGTAAAGGTTGGGACCACCTACTCAGCTTTATCGTTACATGCAAATAAAATATTCATACTTGTCCATCTTTGACAGGAACTATGGATCGTCAACATTCGAATTGGATTTCATTCGTAGATCATAGACATTAGAATTTGTTGACGAACAATCAAAAACCTAGGATGTTGTTGCATGTGGCATACAACAGGAGGACTTTTGGACCTAATTAATAGTGGGACAAAATATAGAAGTTAGGAGAGTACACTGATGTTTTTTTGTAATGGCAGGATCTCTATCTTTCAATTAAGAAAAAGAATAGAATTAACCCAATTTTAAGGAAAACCAGAATTGAAACCTACACAGAGTGCACAAACAACACAGACAATGACAACTCCACACACAAAATCCAGCTAGTCATCGTAGCCGAGCTCAACATAAGGAACGATCAACTCCGACTCTGCAAGATGGGCCGCCCATGGCTAAAGGAATTCAATGACGCCTTGTCACACCCGGTTTTGGAAGGCAAACCGAATGCGAACCATGTACGTGCCAGGATAAGAAGTTCAAGTACACAACGATTACATAATTGGACATCATCACATATTGCTCAAAGTAAATAGCGGAAAGGTACTTTATTACATCAAGATGTCCAAGACATCCACAAAGTCTTTAACATAGTCATTACATTATTGTCGGCGTTTCGGACCCGGGGGGTCCCTGGACCGACGAGTAAATTTGTCGCTGCGTGCCCCTGCCCAGATGGGTTGGCGCGAGATGGAACACAAGGGGGAAACGTGGCTCGTATTATCTCGCACCAGGGGGGTGTGCTCGTAGTAGGGGTTACAAGCGTTCACGGGAGAGAGAGTGAGCCTGTTCGTTAGCTCGTTCCCCCGCGTGCCCCCGCGCATGAAGGCCCTGGACCTCCCTTTTACAGATGCAAGGAGAGGGTCCAGGTGTACAATGGGGGGGTGTAGCTATGCGCTAACGTGTCTGGCAGAGGAGTGCCTGACCCCTGTGTACATGCCAACGTGGCTGTCGGAGAAGTGCTTGAGCCCTGTGTACGTGATAACGTGGCCGTCGGAGGAGTGCCTGAGCCCTGTGTAAGCACAGCTGTCGGTGCTGCTAGGATCCTGCTGACGTCTCCTTGCTTCCGTAGGGGGCTGAGAACCACCGTCGTCATGGACCCACGCGGGGAGTCATCATTACTTGTTACCAGGGCGAGCCAGATGGGACACCGGTCTTGTTCCCTCGTAGCCTGAGCTAGCTAGGGGTAGGGTAATGATGTATCCCCCGTGGCGCGGTCGGTCCGAGCCCAAGGTCGGACGAGGTAGAGACTTCTCCTGAGGCCGAGGCCGGGGTCGGGCGAGGACGCGATTCCTCCCGAGGCCGAGGTTGATGCCGAGCCCTAGGGTCGGGCGAGGCGGAGACCTTCTTCCGAGGCCGAGGTTGAGGCCGAGCCATGGGGTCGAGCGAGGCAGAGACCTCCTTCCGAGGTCAAGGCCTAAGGTCGGGCGAGGCAGAGCTTCCTGTTGCGCCCGAGGCTGAACTTGGCTGTTGTCAGCCTCACCTTGGTGGGTGGCACAGCAGTCGGAGCGGGGCGAGTGGCACTATTTTCCTGTCAGGTTGGTCAGTGAAAGGGCAAAGTGACTGCGGTCACTTCGACCTTGCTGACTGAGGCACGCGTGTCAGGATGAGGTGTCAGGCGATCCCCGCATTGAATGCGCCTGCGATACGGTCGGTTGGTGAGGCGATTTGGCCAAGGTTGCTTCACAACGAAGCCTGCCCGAGCTAGGCTTCAGGCGAGTCGAAGGTGCGCCCATCGCCTGAGGAGGCCCTCGGGCGAGGCGTGAATTCGTCCGGGACTACTGTTCCTGCCCGAGGCCGGGCTCGGGCGAGGCGAGATCGCGTCCCTTGGTAGACAAGGCCTTGACCTGAACCGCGCCCATCAGTCTTTGCGGTTTGTGCTGATGGTGGTTACCAGCCGTGTTTAGGAGTGTTGGGGTACCCCTAATTACGGTACCCGACAGTAGCCCCCGAGCCTCAAAGGGAGTGTTGGTACTCGCTTGGAGGCTCTGCCACACTTTTTGGTGAGGGGGTCGACCTTTCTCGGTTATACTTTGTTCCGGTGGGTGCGCGCGAGCGCACCCGCTGGGTGTAGCCCCCGAGGCCTCGGAGGAGTGGTTTGACTCCTCTAAGGTCTTAATGCTTTTCGTGATGCCTCGGTCGACCTGGTTGTTCCCTCATGTGGCCTGGCCATAGCCCGGGTGCATGGTCAGGTTCCGAGTTTCTGAGCTGGTTTGTTGACGCTGTCAATAGTTTGGCCGTAGCTGGGTTGCGCGAGCAGCCCCCGAGCCCCTGCACGGAGCAAGAGGACGATCAAGGACTGTCTCAACTTTTATCATACACCCCTTCGTCGCCTTTCCGCAAGGAGGAAGGGGGGGAAAGCGCCATGTTGCCCTCGGAGGGCACCGAACATGGTGTTTCCAGTGAGTTGCTAACGGGTGATCCGAGTGGACGCCCGTGCCCCGTTTGATAATGGTCGGCTAGTGGCCCAGAGGCGCGCTCCAAAAGTACCTGCAGGTGATTTGCCGGACCCGGACCCGTTCGATAGGGTCCGAGGGCTCGATGCCTCCCTCTGGTGGGATTCCGTTACAAAATCACTCCTGCTAGTCTCGGAAATGTCCTAGGGTACCTCGGGAGCGTAGCCCAAGCCTCGGCCATGTAACGGACGTACCCAGAGTCATCCCTCACTCTGCGTGCTCTGAGGCGGCTGTCAAACCCTTCCGAGGGGCCAGCCTTCGAACCCTTGATCAGTAGTGGGCGTGGAGCCCGGGCACTCTAGGGCGGCTGTCGAACCCTTCTGAGGGGCTAGCCTTCGAACCCCTAATCAGTAGGAGGGCTTGGAGCCCGAGTGCTCTGGGGCGGCTGTCAAACCCTTCCGAGGGGCCAGCCTTCGAACCCCTGATCAGTAGGAGGGCTCGGGGTTCGCTTCCTTCACGGAGAAGGGTCCCTTTCGAAATATCCCCTTTCCCGGTCCCTATAGCAAGAGAGAGAAAGGGGAAGAGGAAAAGGATACGAATTTAAATAGTGTGGCGCACCTTTTTTGACGCGGTCATCATGGCGGAGGTGAAACGACGCCCGCTTTGCCTGCCAAAGGTGTCGCTTGCTCTGACGAGGAGTTAATGCAACGGGACGGGCGATTCACGGGGCGGTCGCGTGCGCGAGTCATTCGAGGAACGGAACACGGGCGCGTTGTCCTCATGCCGTGGGAGAGGGCTCCCCTACCGCTTCAGGAGGGGACGCGAGCCTGCAGGCGATTTGCCGCTGCTTCCGCTCGTCTACTGCCACCATTACTGCCGGTCCACTTTTGGCCATATCAACCGTCGCGCCTCCGTCCGCGGCTGACTGACCCGTGATCGTTGTGCTCGATTGGCACTGTTGGGTCAGGTGTAGGGCTGCCTCGAGTCGCGGCACCGGTTCCACAGTCGAGAAGGCACGACATTGGCGCAAGTGGCGGTGCGGTTTCTTGCATGTAGTAATCGGCGCGCCGGTTACATGACGTGTGGGCCTGGGCCTCCATGCCGGATGCAACGAAGCCGAAGGGGTGCGTCACCGCGGTGCGGTTGCACGCCACCTGCATGGCGGTCCGCCCTTTCGACCGCTGGTTTCGGCGAGGATGGAGGAGTGCTTGTAACCGCGGGGCGGTTACACGCTCCGCGTGCGGCGGTTTGGCTTCTTCTGTTTCGAGTCAGCTTGCATGACGTGTGGGACCCAGCCCCCGTGTCGTAGGGGGGAGGACCCTGGAGCACGTCGGTGAAGACTTTGCCCGTGACGCTTGAGGATGCGAGTGGGGAGAGCCGCCTTTAAAAAGCGATCGATCCCCCGGGCGGTAGCCATGCCTTTGCACTCCCCTCATGCATCGCGCCCTTCCACCTTTCGAGCCCCCAGATGGGGAGCACCCGCGTTGCCTTCGTCTTGCTGCTGTTGGAGGAGCACGACCTCGTGGGGGTTGGCGCCCTTCAGCCATCGCTCGGCTTCAAGGATTTTCATCATGCAGCCCGACTGCATTCCCTCATCAATGGTCATCCAGGATGATGACCACCAGTTTGGTGGTGGGGAGAAGCAAGCCGGGCTACGGCCTCTGCCCCGCCCTCAGCTTCAAGGATCTTCATCATCCGTGCTGGGGAGGAGGGCGGGGCGAGTCGGGGCCTGCCTCCGCGTGGGCCGACGACCCAATTCTTCCTCCGGCATTTGGGGGAGAAAGGCATCCTCCAGCTCTGCGGAGGAGGCGTCCTCCAGCCATGCGGGGTTAGGCGAACTGTTGCTGCCGGGCCAGGGTGCAGCTGTCCGTCCTCCACCCGGGCGACGGCCGTGCCGCGCGTGGGCTGGCTACGTCCAGGTCCTCCCTGCGTCGTCGGCTGCACAACACGTCGTACGCCGCGAGGGCGGTACTCGTGTTCTGGGACGGTCCCGTTCTCGTTCTTGTGGCGAGAACGGGAGTGAGGACCTACCGGTGCACTTTGGGGCGGCCGCCGCTTGCTGGTGCGGTGTTGGTGGGTAGGTGGCTGCTGTCGTCAGTGTTGAGGTGGTGGTCGCCATAGGTGAGGCTGCTTCTGCCGAAGCGGTTGCCCCCGCTGACGAGACCGTCAGTGCCACCTGCGCTCCGGGCCTCCAGCTCTTTGCCTTTAATGGCTGGTTCTCGTCCCCCGTGAGGGGACATGAACGAGGGACTTCTAGCGGTAGCGTTTGCCCTGGGGCCATCGCTGCTGCTGTCTAGCCACCTGAGACGGAGGTCGTTGCCGCGCTGCTAGTGCAGTGGTCGCCGGTGAGCCACCTGGAGTTTGTTGTCCCGCAGGCCCTCTGGTGTGGAGGTTGTTCATACCTGCGGGAGTGGAACCGGAGTCCCGTTTGTAATGGTACCCTGAGTATGGGTGTTTGTTCATTGTGGCTATCGAGGCCTGAACATCTGGGTATTTGAGTGTAATACCGTGTTTCTCCCTCATTTCGAGCACTAGGACTCGCCTGTCGGCTAGCTGAACCGCTTAACCGAGCGTGAGTTGCCTTGCGCGGAAGGTGACGAGTGAGGTATCCGTATCCCGGAGGCGTAGGAGTCCCTCGGCTCGGTCGGCCTTGCCGTTTAAGGCCTCTCTTGCTTAGTTTTAGAACCTTCGGCCGCTCTGCGATGAGCTGGAGCCGGAGGCAGCGGTGTTGGCATGGACAGAGGCGGAGTCGGCTCGAAAAGAGGCTTCGTCGGCCCAGGAGCAGGTGGCTTCCCAGGCCGAGGAGGTGCAGCAGCGGCAGCTGGAGCTTGGCTAGGTCATCCGCAAGCGGGACCAACCTCGGAGTCACGCTGCTGAGGCCGTGAGCCGGGCTGAGGTCCCCGGGGGATAGCTGGCTGAGGCTATGGAGCGGCCAACCGAGGTGTCTGCTCGGGCCGGGGCCCTGGCGGAGACCCGGGCTGTGAGGGCCCAAGCGCGGTGCTGGCATCCTCCTTCGAGGTGGAGATCCTTCTGCCCGTGTCGCCGTCCGAGGCTGGGCCAGATTCCGCCGAAGGTGGAAACGACGCCGAGGGTGCTGCTGCTCCCTCTGCCGATGTCTGAACCTGCAGGAACAGTTTGTCTATAGTATGCGTATGTTTTTTGCGGTTGCCAAGGCCTAAACATCTTATTGTCGTATTATAAAGCTGTGTTTCCTTTCCTCTTGTTTCGAGTATCAGGACTTGTTCGTCGGTAGCAGAATCGCTTATCCGAGAGAGAGTTACTTTTCGCGGAAGGTGATGAGTGAGGTATCCGTATCCCAGAGGCGTAGGAGTCCCTCGGCTTGGTCGGCCTTGCCGCTTACATGCACTCTTACTCATTTGCAGGATTTTGTTATCGATATAGTCGTGAAGGCACGAAAGTCATTCTGGCAGAAAAGTTTTCGAGCGTTAGGACTCGTTCGGTAGCAGAATTGCTTATCCGAGCGTGAGTTACTTATCGCGGAAGGTGTTGAGTGAGGTATCTGTATCCCGGAGGCGTAGGAGTCCCTCGGCTCGGTCGGCCTTGCCACTTACGTGTACTCTCGTCGTTTTCAGGACCCCGCTATCGAAGCAGTCGAAAAGCGCGAAAGACGTTCTGGCAAAAGACTTTTCCGAGGAAAATTTTGACGCAGAGGGGGTTCCCCCCTTCTAGCCCCCGAGGGAGGGTCGGGCTTTGCCGAGGCAAAGCTGATCCTTCCTTGATGGTTAGAATTTATTTATGTATGTAAAGAGAATGAGGAATATGAACGACTTGAAACATCTTAAGGGTAGAAGTGTTGTTGTAGACCTCGCCTTGATCGTTGGCCAGCTTGTATGTCCTGGGCTTCAAAATCTTAGCGATGATGAACGGCCCTTCCCAGGGAGGAGTAAGCTTGTGGTGTCCTCGGGCGTCCTGCCGCAGCCGAAGTACCAAGTCTCCCACCCGGAAGCCTCGGGATCGAACCCCTCGGGCGTGGTAGCGTCGCAGAGAATGCTGATACCGCGTCGAGTGTAGTAAGGCCACGTCCCGAGCCTCTTCGAGCTGGTCCAGTGAGTCTTCTCGGCTGGTCTGGTTGCTTCGGTCATCATACACCTTTGTCCTCGGGGAACCGTATTCTAAGTCTGTGGGTAAGATAGCCTCAGCCCCATAGACTAGAAAGAACGGCGAGAAACCCGTGGCTCGGCTCGGCGTCGTCCTCAGACTCGAGACCACCGAGGGTAGATCCTTCATCCACCGCTTGCCAAACTTGTTGAGGTCGTTGTAGATCCTCAGTTTAAGTCCCTGCAAAATCATACCGTTAGCACGCTCCACCTGCCCATTCGTCATGGGGTGAGCTACGGCGGCCCAGTCCACACGGATGTGGTGGTCCTTGCAGAAGTCCAGGAACTTCTTCCCAGTGAACTGCGTGCCATTGTCGGTGATGATGGAGTTCGGGACCCCAAAGCGATGGATGATGTTTGTGAAGAACGCCACCGCCTGCTCGGACCTGATGCTGGTTAGGGGTCGGACCTCGATCCACTTGGAGAATTTGTCGATGGCGACCAGCAGGTGCGAGAAGCCCCCAGGTGCCTTCTGCAAGGGACCAACGAGGTCCAGACCCCACACGGCAAACGACCAGGTGATGGGTATTGTCTGTAGGGCCTGAGCGGGCAGGTGCGTCTGTCTTGCGTAGAATTGACACCCTTGGCAGGAGCGTACAATCCTAGTGGAGTCGGCCACCGCGGTCGGCTAGTAGAAACCTTGTCGGAAGGCGTTCCCCATGAGGGCTCGAGGTGCTGCGTGGTGACCGCAAGCCCCCGAGTGTATTTCTTGCAATAGCTCCTGTCCTTCGGCGACAGATATGCATCGTTGGAGAATGCCTGAGGGGCTGCGGTGGTAGAGCTCCTTTTCATCACCCAGTAAGACAAACGACTTGGCGCGCCGTGCCAGTCGCCGAGCTTCGGCCTTGTCGGGGGGTAGCTCTCCTCGGAGGAGATATTCCAGATACGGGGCCTGCCAGTTCGGGTTAGGCGTGACCCCATTCCGCTCTCCCTCGACGCGCAGGGCCTCACCCTCGGCGGCCGAGGATACCTCGGGCTGGGCCGAGGCCTCCTCTGGCTAGGGCGTGTCGTCGATCTTGACGGAGGGTTGATGCATGTCTCTAGAGAAGACGTCCGGGGGAACCGTTGTCTGCCCCGAGGCTATTTTAGCTAGCTCATCCGCAGTCTCGTTGTACCGTCGAGCGATATGGTTGAGCTCAAGCCCATAGAACTTGTCTTCCAGGCGTCGAACTTCGTCGCAGTAGGCCTCCATCTTCCAGTCGCGGCAGTGGGAGTTCTTCATGACTTGGTCAATGACAAGCTGCGAGTCGCCACAAGCGCCGAGGCGCCGAACCCCTAGCTCGATGGCGATGCGCAACCCATTAACCAAAGCCTCGTACTCGGCCATGTTGTTTGACACCGGGAAATGGAGGCGCAGCACGTAGCGGAGATGTTTCCCGAGGGGTGAGATGAAGAGCAGGCCAGCACCTGCTCCTGTTTTCATCAGCGACCCATCGAAGTACATGGTCCAAAGTGCCGGTTGGATCGGAGATGTTGGCAATTGGGTGTCGACCCATTCCGCCAGGAAATCCAACAAAACTTGGGACTTTATGGCCTTCCGAGGGACGAATGAGAGTGTTTCGCCCATGAGCTCCACTGCCCACTTTGTTATCCTACCCAAGGCCTCTCGGCACTGGATGATCTCCCCCAGAGGGAAGGATGACACCATAGTCACCGGATGAGACTCGAAGTAGTGTCGCAACTTTCGCTGCGTCAGAATTACTGCGTACAGTAGCTTCTGAATTTGCGGGTAGCGGATCTTGGTCTCGGATAGCACTTCACGGATGAAGTAGACCGGCCTCCGGACGAGTAGTGCATGCCCTTCTTCTCGTCTCTCGACTATGATCGCGGCGCTGTCCACCTGAGTGGTTGCGGCTACGTAGATCAAGAGGGCTTCTCCCGCATCGGGGGGCACCAAGATGGGCGCATTTGTAAGGAGTGCCTTTAAGTTTCCGAGGGCTTCCTCGGCCTCGAGGGTCCAAGTGAAGCGCTCGGCCTTTCTTAAGAGGTGATACAGGGGTAATCCTTTCTCGCCGAGGCGCGAGATGAAGCGGCTCAGAGCCGCAAGGCATCCCATGACCCTCTGTACTCCTTTCAAATCTTTGATAGGCCCCATGTTGGTGATGGCCGCGATTTTCTCCGGGTTGGCCTCGATGCCTCGCTCGGAGACGATGAACCCTAGGAGCATGCCTCGGGGGACTCCAAAGACACACTTCTCGGGATTGAGCTTCACGCCCTTCGCCCTCAGACACTTGAATGTCGTTTCAAGGTCAGAGAGGAGGTCGGAGGCTTTCCTCGTCTTGACAACAATGTCATCGACGTAAGCCTCGACCGTTCGGCCGATGTGCTCTTCGAACACGTGGTTCATGCACCTTTGGTATGTCACACCTGCATTCCTTAAGCCAAATGGCATGGTAGTATAACAATACATGCCAAAAGGTGTGATGAAAGAAGTCGCGAGCTGGTCGGATTCTTTCATCTTGATTTGGTGATAACCTGAATAGGCGTCGAGGAATGACAGGGTTTCGCACCCAGCAGTGGAGTCCACAATTTGATCGATGCGAGGCAGAGGGTAGGGAACCTTCGGACATGCTTTATTCAACCCGGTGTAGTCGACGCACATCCTCCATTTCCCACCTTTCTTTTTCACAAGCACAGGGTTAGCTAACCATTCAGGATGGAATACCTCTTTGATGAACCTTGCAGCCATCAGCTTGTGGATCTCCTCGCCTATGGCCCTACGCTTCTCTTCGTCAAAGTGGCGCAGGTGCTGCTTCACGGGTCAGGCTCCAGCTCGGATATCCAGCGAGTGCTCGGCGACATCCCTCGGTATGCCCGACAAGTCCGAGGGACTCCACGCAAAAATTTCGGCATTTGCGAGGAAAAAGTCGACGAGCACTACTTCCTATTTGGGGTCGAGCTCGGAGCCGATCCGGACCTTCTTGTCGGCGTCGTTGCTGGTGTCGAGAGGGATGGACTTAACCGTCTCACCTGGTTCGAAGTTGCTGGCGTGGCGCTTCGCATCAGGCACCTCCTTGGAGAAGCACTCTAGGTCGGCGATGAGGGCCTCGGACTCGGCGAGGGCCTCAGCGTACTCCACGCATTCCACGTCGCATTCGTACGCGTGGCGGTACGTGGATCCGACGGTGATGACCCCGTTGGGGCTTGGCATCTTGAGCTTGAGGTACGTGTAGTTGGGGACGGCCATGAACTTGGCGTAGCACGGTCTCCCCAGCACTGCGTGTTAGGTTCCTCGGAACCCGACCACCTCGAACGTGAGGGTTTCCTTTCGGAAGTTGGAGGGAGTTCCGAAGCAGACGGGCAAGTCGAGTTGTCCAAGGGGCAGGACGCGCTTCCCAGGGATGATCCCGTGAAAGGGCGCCGCACCGGCCCGGATCGTGGACAGATCGATCCCCAAGAGCCCGAGGGTCTCGGCGTAGATGATGTTGAGGCTGCTGCCTCCGTCCATGAGGACCTTGGTGAGCCTGGCGTTGCCGATGATGGGGTCGACAACGAGTGGGTACCTTCCTGGGCTCGACACGCAGTCGGGGTGGTCGCCTTGGTCGAATGTGATGGGCTTGTCGGACCAGTCTAGGTAGACTGGCGCCGCCACCTTTACCGAGCAGATCTCCCGGCGCTCCTGCTTGCGGTGCCGAGCCGAGGCGTTCGCCACTTGCCCACCGTAGATCATGAAGCAGCCATGGACCTTGGGGAACTCCTCTTCCTTGTCGCCCTCCTTCTTGTTGTTGTCTTGGCCTTTGCCATCTCCCGGCGGGGACCCGACTTTATGGAAGTAATGCCGAAGCATGACGCATTCCTCAAGGGTGTGCTTGACGGGACCCTGGTGATAGGGGCATGACTCCTTGAGCATCTTGTCGAACAGGTTGGCCCCTCCGGGAGGCTTCTGAGAGTTCCTGTGCTCGGCAGCAGTGACAAGATCTGCGTCAGCGGCGTCGCGCTTCGCTTGCGACTTCTTCTTGGCCTTCTTCTTCGTGCCCCGCTGGGAGGATGCCTCGGGGACATCTTTCGGCTGCCGTCCCTGAGGCTACTTGTCCTTCTGGAAGATGGCTTCGACCGCCTCCTGACCAGAGGCGAACTTGGTGGCGATGTCCATCAACTCGCTCGCCTTGGTGGGAGTCTTGCGGCCCAGTTTGCTCACTAGGTCGCGGCAAGTGGTGCCGGCGAGGAACGCCTCGATGACATCCGAGTTGGTGATGTTGGGCAGCTCGGTGCGCTGCTTCGAAAACCGCCGGATGTACTCTCGCAGGGATTCCCCTTGCTGCTGGCGACAACTTCGGAGGTCCCAGGAGTTCCCAAGGCGCACATACGTGCCCTAGAAATTTCCAGCGAAGGTCTTGACCAGGTCGTCCCAGTTGGAGATCTGCGCACGTACGTGCCCTGGAAGCCAGGCCCGGGCGGCGTCGGAGAGGAACAGGGGGAGGTTGCAGATGATGAGGTTGTCGTCGTCCGTTCCTCCCAGCTGGCAGGCCAGCTGTAACACCCCAGGTGTTACCATGGCCATGGCACATTTATGCACTAATGACTGTGATCACATGTGGAAGAGACTTGAGGAGAAGAGCATAAAACCTTGGGAACCATGAATTAACCAAGAATGTTAATGACCAAAAGCATTACCCAAGCATTTATGCAATTATCACCTTGGGCAAGAGAAGATTAAAACCTAGACCCTTCTTGAGCCCTTAACTCCCAAAACCCTGGGTTAAGGGGGGAAAGGTTAAGCAAATGTGCAAATCATGAGTTAACCCTTAGCCAAAGTTTAAGTAACATTATAATTTACAAAAATGCAGAGAGGAAACATTACAAAAAGACCCCTTAAAAACCCCAAATCCATTCTTTAAGTGGAGAGAGCACTAGAGCTCTCTAATTCTTTCTAAGTCAAATTTTAAACCTAATCTAAAGATCCACCGTGTTCACTTGGTAGATGGCACCAAAACCACTTGAGTTGTATACCATAAATGTGTCATACCACCTAAGGCACCAACTGGAAAAGTTTGAAACTGAGCCCAAGACGTTTGACAAGATTTGGCATGTTTTTGTCGCGGGGTGGACAGAGGGACAAGCCAGTTTTGGCGTCCGCAAATCTCCTTACCTAGGGCATATCTGCCATGGGGACTCACATACAAGAGACAGTCCTAGGTGCTAGGAGGAGGCCTACGCCAGATTTTTGCCAAGATTCGCACGCTTGCGATCTCGGCGAGCTGTTGAACAAGGGCAGAAGAACACTTCCACGTGTTCGACACGCTCTGAGCGCGCCAGAGCACGCCCAGCGCCCGACCCCGTGCGCCCCGCGCCGTGCTGAGCCGTGCTCGTGTCCCCTGCTCGCGCCCGCGCCTATAAAGCCTCCTTAGACGTCGACCGTACTCCTCTGCGCATGCTCGACGTCACCGGAGCCAGAGATCACCGGCGTTTGCCCTGCAAACGGCGTGCCCGCGGCCACCCGAGCCCTTGCCACCGTAGACCGGCCTGCAAAGCCCTTCCCAGCCATGCCCGACCCTCGGAAGAGACCGTGCATGCCTCGGTGAAGCTCCCCGAGCAAGGAATCGGACTTTGCCTCGCCAGAGAAGCCAGTCCACGGTCGCCGGACTTCACCCGATCGCCGGTGAACGTAGACCGGGTAAATCTCTACACCATTTTTCGATTCCTTGCACACATAGCCTCTACGTCATCCTGTGGAGCTCATCGTGCCGTTTAATTGAACTAGATCGTCGTGGTTAAGCCGGAGCACCCGCCGCCGACGAGTTCACCCGCCTGCGCACGTGGACCGGCTGATTCCGGCCACCACCGCCGTCGAGCCGTACCTCGCTGTGACCGTTAGGACCTCCCGAAGCCAACCCCGCCCCTCGCCGAACCTCTCTCACCGCCGGTAAGCCGCGCCGCCCTTTTCCTTTCCGCGGTTACTGTTTACATACGGGAGGGACCTCGGGGAAGAAGAAGGAAAGGCCAGGGGGTTTTGTGCGCTGTCAGTGACTCAGGGGAATAGTAGCGTAGGGGTAGAAATGAATGGATTGATTTAGAAAGAATCCAGGGTCTTCAGTGCAAAGTAGTTTTTCCAGGAAACCTTTTCAAATATTCTGAATTAAATCCAAATAGAACTTGAAAAATTCATAACTTCAGTTTGGTTAACCCAAATCAAGTCAAACCAATTTTGCCAGATCCTAAATAATGTAAACTACCTAGGAAAATATAAAACTTCTAAGTGTTACAGAAAACTTTAAAGTCTTGATTTAAATGATTAACTAGTCAAAAGCTAAAAGAAATAAGGAAAAATAGCTACACTATTTGACTAGGGTTAAGAAAATTTAGAGAAGTACTTAATCATTTCCTAACATGTTCAAAAATAATAAACCCCTCTGTACACCAAGTTAAGGTAGAGTTTACCATTTAAATCATTTTTAGCCTAAAGTTAGAGAAACTATTAAAGGTGGTTTAAATAAAGAACCAGGGAGCACCCACATTTTTGTTAGTTTACTTATTCAATATAGTTCACTAGAAAAATTTATTATACCCTTGTTTAGTACAAAATAATTGAGATATCTTTTATTTTAGGAAAACAAGGAGAACTTAGAAAAACCCTAGAAAAATAACCCCAAAGAGAAAACACTCCAAACCTTGGGATAACTAATTTTTTGTTATTAAAAACATAGGAAAAATATGAAATCTGTTGTTTGACATTTTTCAAATAACAAGATAGTAGTAAGTGCCTTTTTAACATTAAACTTTAGAAAATCACAACTAAATAACCACCAAATATCCTTCTGTGATTTTTGGCACAGAAGCATCTTATTACTTTTAGATACCAGCAAAAATGACCCTTAAGACAGAATCCACCCCTAGTTAAGAGTTGTAGTGCAAAGTGACCCCTTTGCCCCAACTTTTGTTATTTTTGTCCATGGCATATTTTAATAATTCTGGACCTCAAATTTATAGGACAGCCTGCAGTGACAAATAGTAACCCACTGTAATTTTGATAGAATTTTTGGGAAAAGTTAAACCACTGACGTAGTTCAAACCCACACTAGAATTCATAAATAGAAAATTAAAAAGGGAAATTAATAATGGAGATTAATGTCATCATAACCCTGAAAGCTCTCTTGTGAGTTTTGGTGTTTGGATGACAACTCAATTAAAGGACTAACAAGTGTACTAAGTGTTGAACAGGTGCTTAAGGTAAAGCCTACAGGGTTCAACACAAGTGAACAAATGTGATGGTCCAAGAACTGGATCATGGATACATAATGGACATCACAAGTAAGATGGACATTGCATAAGTGAGACTCGGGTGCGTAGCTCGGAGACAACTGATCAAGCCAAGGACGGAGGCAAGAAAAGCTTCGAGGTACCAAGTGCACGGGAGAAGGTCAAGGAGGCTGAGGAACCCAAAGCCAAGGGTGAAGAAGAAGGCTTGCAAAGTCAAGGGTGATCGAGTTGAGAACAGCTACGGCACATCAAGGATCACTACATAAGGACGTGACTTACAGCCAATGAGGTAACAACTACAGTTATGTGGTGTAAGTCATAAGGCTCAAGATCAAGCTCTAAGGAGGAGATCAAGGTCACTAGAAGGTGAACAAGTATCAAAACCAGAACAGGAAGCAGCCCAAAAGAGCTAAGTTCACCTTGATCTTTAGTTTGGGTTGTTCCTATGTTTGGAGATGTTCTATGTGACCTTTACAGGATGTTGGAGCCAAGTAATGTCAATCTAGATCAAGTCAAGCCGACTTGATGATTTATGAGTCCAACATCAAAGCTCAAGCATGTGAAATGCTATAGATTTAATGATTAAGAGAAGGTATGTTTCTATACTTAGTACATTGGTCTTGTGAACTAATATACTTGTCTAAGTGTTAGAAACAGAAAGAAGAAGAAAAGAAGAGAGGTGCAAAGGGCTTGGCTATGTACAGCCAAGGCAGCTCAGTCTGGCACACCGGACTGTCCGGTGGTGCACCGGACAGTGTCCGGTGCGCCAGGCTAACTCTGGTGAAAAGGCCGCTCTCGGAAATTCGTCGGCGACGTTCGGCTAAAATTCACCGGACTGTCCGGTGTGCACCGGACTGTCCGGTGAGCCAACGGTCGGTCGGGCCAACGGTCGGCCGCGCAATCCGGGCGTGACGCTTGGCCGGGCCAACGGTCATATGGGGCACCGGACTGTCCGGTGTGCACCGGACAGTGTCCGGTGCGCCAACGGCTCCAAGACTGCAACGGTCGACTGCGCTGAATTAGGAAAGAAATCGGGCACCGGACAGTGTCCGGTGTGCACCGGACTGTCCGGTGCGCCTCCCGACAGAAGGCAAGATTTGCCTTCCTGGATTGCTTCCAACGGCTCCTAGGCCCCTTGTGCCTATAAAAGGGACCCCTAGGCGCCTCCAGCAAAATACAAGTGCAGCCAACAAGTGTAGACATCACTCGAATCAATTCTCACTCTCCCTCTTGTGTGTAACTCTATAGTTTGTGTAGAAGGCACAGCTATAAGCCTTTAGAGAGAGGAGTAGTGCTGCTAAGAGCTAGAGCAAGGTCTTGAGCGTATCATTACTCTGCCGGAGTGCTGCCAAGAAGTTTGTAAGCAGCCGCGGTTCTGTTGTAACCCCACTCAATAGTGAAAGGCTCTATCTGTCATACTGACAGATCTGAGCAAACGGAGGAAGGAGTTGAAATAGACTCCAAGCCCAGGTGTGGCTAACTCCAACGAGGACTAGGCAAGCATTTCAGGCTTGGCCGAACCTCGGGATAAATCCTTGTGTCTGTGTGCTCTGTTCTGTATTGCATCCTGACTCTCTATCTTACTCGCCTTTATATCTGCACTTCAATACTTATCTGTGGTATAAGCTTGATTTGAAGTGCAGGACATTTCGAGACAGGATCCTCCATTCCGCTGCAACCTACTCGAAGAGTCTTCTCACTCCACTGCGTACTAAGTCTTTGAGTAGAGTAAGAATTTAAGTTTTAAAGTAATAAGTTTTATTCGCCTATTCACCCCCCCCCCTCTAGGCGACATCCAGATCCTGTTCCCGGGTCAAAGGGAACTTTCAATTGGTATCGGAGCTAGGCCTCTCCAGTGTGGGTTTAGCCGTCCGGAGATAACGATGTCGTCACAAGAGGTAACTATAGAACTTCTTTTAGGTGATGGCTCTAATTACAAATCTTGGTCTGTCTCTATTTATAATGCTTTCATGAGTGTTGATCCTGATTTGAGACAGATCTTTAGGAGAAGTATTTTTTCATCTGATATTAGTAAAAATCCCTCTAATGATGAACTAAGATGTTTTTCTCTCAATCACCGTGCTTGCAGCATCTTAGTTGATTCTCTTTCTAGAGGTGCTTATTTTGCCATCATGAGTAGTGGTAATGATTTAATTGTTGATGCTCATGATTTATGGAATAGAATTAAAGTAAAATATTGTGTGGCAAATTGTACTGCTTCTACTCCCTATATTGCTTGTGATACTAACCTTTCAAAGGGAGAAGATCAAGAACGATGGGCACCCAACGATGAATCCACCTCGTCGACAGGTTTGTCTTCCACTAGTTATAAATGTCTTATTGCTAACAATGATGGTGGAGACGAAAGCGATGATGAGGAGGAATATGAGGATGATAGCGAGGATGAGTCTTCATCACCACAAGGTACATTTTCCTGTACTGCTTCCACTAATAATAATGACAGGGAAAATAAGACCGGTGATGTGGAAGAAGAGGAGATTCGCCGGTTCTACACCCATCTCAACAAAGAAGACAAAGTGCTCTTGGTTAAGTTGTTGAGGAGGAACAAGGAACAAGGCGAGACGCTTCTCAGGCTAGAGGAGACTCTCATCAAAACCAACGACAGCCTGGAGAAGATGACCAAAGAACATGAGGAGCTAAAGTGCTCTCATGATAATTTGGTCCATCGGTATGAATCTATTTTATTTGAGCAAAGAAATAATCATGATGTATTATCTGATGTTGCTCAACTTAAAACTAAGAATTCTATGCTTAAGAGTCAAGTAGAAATGATAAATTTAGAAAAACTTGCTCTAAGTGAAAAATATGATATGCTATCTTATTCTCATAATGAATTAGTTGATGACCATATCATGCTTAATATTGCTCATGAGGTTGTAATTTCAAACTTAAATTCATGTGAACCCCATTCTCGCACGTGTGCGCATTTGAATTGTATATCATCATGTGCTAACCCCTGTTGCTCAAAAGAAAGCCAATCATTGATTGAGCAACAAGTTTTAGGGTCACAAAAGAAATTCTGTGGGAATAAGAAGCAACGACAACTGAGGAGAAGACGCTTAGCTCAACTCTCTCAAGATATCCACGGGCGCGTGGTGAAGAAGCTTGAGAAAGGAAAAACTGCAGCAAGTGTTAAGCTCAATAAGAAGAATGTTCCCAAAGCTATAAATGAAGAAATCAACATGAACGAGGAAAAAGGTAAAAATTCAATTAGTCATGTTGTTTGCACTGATCATCTCTCTATGTCATCCAAGAGCAAAAATGGAAAAGGAAAAAGGAGGTGTTTCAAGTGCAAGAAGTTAGGCCACCTCATCGCGTCTTGTCCGTACAAAGACAAGAATGAAGGGACAAGGAGTTGTTTTGGATGCAACAAAAAGGACCACACGATCACTTCATGTCCGGTCATGAAGAATCAAGGATGTGCATCCTCCAAGGTGACCCTCACTAAGGAAAATGACACACAACAAGCGTCGTGTCAAGTTGAGCGACGTTTCTGCTACAAGTGTGGTGAGCAGGGTCATCTATCCAAGGTATGTTATAAAGGTAAGATTCCTATGCAAGTGAATTTGTGTCAATCTTATTCGCGTAGGAGACCCAAATCATACACTTGTGCTAGATCTATAACAAGATCACCAAGAACTAGCACAAAGGCAATTTGGGTACCAAAGGCACATTTAGATGATCATTATGGACCCATCCCGAGATGGGTACCAAACTGTGCTAACTAGACCATGCAGGTGCCTTGAGATGGACTGGAGACCATGGGAGAGCTTAAGACGGTTATCTAAAACTCTATACTTAAGCTGTTAATTGTTTTGGTGTTTATTAACCCAAGGTTGAATTATTGTGAAACACTAATCCCATGTTCATCTCAAGTGAAATAAGGTGTATAGGTCCTGAATCATTATTGGTGAATCAAGTAAAAGGACTTTGATGAGAATCTTCAACTAGCTCTCCAAAGGACGGTACCCCGTGTATTTTAAGTACATAATTGCAATTTAGTATTGCTCTTAAATTGGCTTGTTGTGCTTCCTGTCTTTGGAGTAGTTATGCTTTATGAATGCCTGTGTTAAATGTATCATAATGATGTTTGCTTAATCATGACTGGTGTTATATCTTTTGAATCATTCATGGGTAGCTATTTCATTTGTTATATCCACAACGATTAACTCTCTTGGTGTATATGGATAAACCTCTATGAGGTGTGTGAGCAAAAGGAGTCCTGAATTGGTGATAACAAGTGCTCTCATAAAGGCAAAGGTATGGAAAATGGAACTGTGCAATTTTATTAAATATCTTGAAGTTCCATTGATAATGATCATAGCTATGTTCTTGTCTTTCAATTGGTAATATCTTGGTTTAAGTAATTTATGCCTTTAAAATGTTGTTTCTTTTGTGCACCTAAGAAACCTTCTTAATTATGACATGCTTAGATAATTCGCTTTATATACATGATTGTGTTGATCTTCAATTGGTATATGCAATGATAGTTAAGTATGAAGCATGTACAAGTTGCGTGTAAATGTTACACTTCCCTGAGTATTGAATTGGCTTAGGTGCCACTGAGGCGTGCATTGTTGTTTTTAGTCAACCTTTCATTTAGCCTTCAATTGATGTTAAGTGGTGTTTCATTTAATATTCAAATTGGCATCTTTGGGTGATGAAAGTGGTAGAGTATGCCTTGACCAAGGTATGCTGTGATCCCCTCTAGTTCTAAGGAAGCTAGAATGTGCAAAGTGCAAGTCGTTCAAATACCTGATGCACAACTTGAGGGGGAGCACACATAACTTGTGTCTTTTGAGACTAACTGTTTTTTTGAGTGATCCTATATAGTCTCAAGGTGGAAAAGGGAAGATGAGCAAGAAATGGAGCGATCAGGACTTGGGTATCTCCACAAGTCGAGTAATTGGTATCTAAAGTTGTGAGTAATTACGTATTTAAAGGTTGCTCGTGCTCTATAATAGTTGGTGATCCTAGATGCTTATCTTTAAATATCATGGAGCTATGACAGTGATGATTTTTCAATTGGTAGCCTTGGTAGTGTGCTTCAATTGACATCTTTTGATAATCATGAGAATAGAAGTTTCTTCTTGTGCCCAATACTATAACTTGTTCTAAGTTTGGTGTCTTAGCAACAAGAAAAAGTTAGGAGAAAGAATCAGGCACAAGTGTGGAGAAGCTCTCAAGAGATTAACTATTTTCAAGATGGGAAGTACACTAAATCATGGTAAAGGTACAAAAGGAAGTATTAATCTTTTTGCATATATGTATCTTATCTAAATGTTGTTAGTGCATATGTTCAATAAGTAAGGGGGAGTTCTAATAGTCGTTTTTTTCCTCCTTAACACCCTGCTGTCCCTTGACATCATCCTATGTTCTTGCTTGAGTATAGTTTTTGGTGTTTGATGTCAAAGGGGGAGAATTTGTGCATTAAAGCTTATCTCAACCTGAGAGGAAAGCTTATCCTAAGGGGTGATGTGTTAGTTTAAGCTTTGCTAGTGTGTTACTCATATGCTTCCTGCAGTATTATATGTGTTGCATCATATGGACTAGTGCTTCCGTTGCTATGAATTAATTGGCATCTATTGTGTTCATTCTGAAATAAGACAGTCATGTGGATAATGATGCATGTGGTTAATGGTACTTTAAGATTGGTTTAAATTGGTATCTTAGTTTAAATCAATATCTTAATGGTGAATAGTGGTAGGTTGATATTCCTGTGCTATATCCACTAATTTGAACGGTGTTTAACTCTGATTATGTGTGTTTGATTATGTGCATTTGTGTGTTATAGTATCATGGTTTGATTCTTGCCACAATGCATACTAAAAAGTGCTAAGGTGTAGAAATGTTTCGATTTGCCTAAGTATGGGCAAATTGGCGTCTGAGGCCAAAATTATGTTTTTGAAGTAAGCACTTATTTAGGGGGAGCATTCTATAATCTTAGAATTCAAATTTGTGCTTCAAATCTTATTCTTATGTAAGCTTTAATTGTGTTGCCATCAATCACCAAAAAGGGGGAGATTGAAAGCTCTCTTGTGAGTTTTGGTGTTTGGATGACAACTCAATTAAAGGACTAACAAGTGTACTAAGTGTTGAACAGGTGCTTAAGGTAAAGCCTACAGGGTTCAACACAAGTGAACAAATGTGATGGTCCAAGAACTGGATCATGGATACATAATGGACATCACAAGTAAGATGGACATTGCATAAGTGAGACTCGGGTGCGTAGCTCGGAGACAACTGATCAAGCCAAGGACGGAGGCAAGAAAAGCTTCGAGGTACCAAGTGCACGGGAGAAGGTCAAGGAGGCTGAGGAACCCAAAGCCAAGGGTGAAGAAGAAGGCTTGCAAAGTCAAGGGTGATCGAGTTGAGAACAGCTACGGCACATCAAGGATCACTACATAAGGACGTGACTTACAGCCAATGAGGTAACAACTACAGTTATGTGGTGTAAGTCATAAGGCTCAAGATCAAGCTCTAAGGAGGAGATCAAGGTCACTAGAAGGTGAACAAGTATCAAAACCAGAACAGGAAGCAGCCCAAAAGAGCTAAGTTCACCTTGATCTTTAGTTTGGGTTGTTCCTATGTTTGGAGATGTTCTATGTGACCTTTACAGGATGTTGGAGCCAAGTAATGTCAATCTAGATCAAGTCAAGCCGACTTGATGATTTATGAGTCCAACATCAAAGCTCAAGCATGTGAAATGCTATAGATTTAATGATTAAGAGAAGGTATGTTTCTATACTTAGTACATTGGTCTTGTGAACTAATATACTTGTCTAAGTGTTAGAAACAGAAAGAAGAAGAAAAGAAGAGAGGTGCAAAGGGCTTGGCTATGTACAGCCAAGGCAGCTCAGTCTGGCACACCGGACTGTCCGGTGGTGCACCGGACAGTGTCCGGTGGTGCACCGGACAGTGTCCGGTGCGCCAGGCTAACTCTGGTGAAAAGGCCGCTCTCGGAAATTCGTCGGCGACGTTCGGCTAAAATTCACCGGACTGTCCGGTGTGCACCGGACTGTCCGGTGAGCCAACGGTCGGTCGGGCCAACGGTCGGCCGCGCAATCCGGGCGTGACGCGTGGCCGGGCCAACGGTCATATGGGGCACCGGACTGTCCGGTGTGCACCGGACAGTGTCCGGTGCGCCAACGGCTCCAAGACTGCAACGGTCGACTGCGCTGAATTAGGAAAGAAATCGGGCACCGGACAGTGTCCGGTGTGCACCGGACTGTCCGGTGTGCCTCCCGACAGAAGGCAAGATTTGCCTTCCTGGATTGCTTCCAACGGCTCCTAGGCCCCTTGTGCCTATAAAAGGGACCCCTAGGCGCCTCCAGCAAAATACAAGTGCAGCCAACAAGTGTAGACATCACTCGAATCAATTCTCACTCTCCCTCTTGTGTGTAACTCTATAGTTTGTGTAGAAGGCACAGCTATAAGCCTTTAGAGAGAGGAGTAGTGCTGCTAAGAGCTAGAGCAAGGTCTTGAGCGTATCATTACTCTGCCGGAGTGCTGCCAAGAAGTTTGTAAGCAGCCGCGGTTCTGTTGTAACCCCACTCAATAGTGAAAGGCTCTATCTGTCATACTGACAGATCTGAGCAAACGGAGGAAGGAGTTGAAATAGACTCCAAGCCCAGGTGTGGCTAACTCCAACGAGGACTAGGCAAGCATTTCAGGCTTGGCCGAACCTCGGGATAAATCCTTGTGTCTGTGTGCTCTGTTCTGTATTGCATCCTGACTCTCTATCTTACTCGCCTTTATATATGCACTTCAATACTTATCTGTGGTATAAGCTTGATTTGAAGTGCAGGACATTTCGAGACAGGATCCTCCATTCCGCTGCAACCTACTCGAAGAGTCTTCTCACTCCACTGCGTACTAAGTCTTTGAGTAGAGTAAGAATTTAAGTTTTAAAGTAATAAGTTTTATTCGCCTATTCACCCCCCCCCTCTAGGCGACATCCAGATCCTGTTCCCGGGTCAAAGGGAACTTTCAAACCCAACCAGCAAAACCCCTTAAATGCCTACTAAAGCATCTAAGGGAAATCCAAGTTTCAATCCACTATGCTTATCCCTAGGCAAAACCCAAACCTAAAGTTGATAAGCATAAACCACTAAGAGCCACGTATAACCAGGAAACCCTAAGTTACTAACTAACTTAGTTTTCTTTCACTTAGCATAATGATTACTAAATCCTGCATAATCATGGCATGCATATTCTTATTCATTGCATTCGATAGAGTTTAACCTCGCCGACGGAGAATACATCCTCGTGTCGGAGCAAGGAGTTACTCAGGAGGTAGCCACGGATCCAGCACCAGAGCCTGCCCAGAGGATCTGCCTGCCCCAGCTTTGGAAGGCAAGCCCCGATTTTATGCATAACCTGTTCTATATGATATTTTACTACACTTAATGTTTGTAGGTTTGTATTGTGCACTTAAGTGTAGGAGTTGATTGAAACCCTAGTTGCATGAACTCAGGAATCCTTGTTGAGATGGATACTAATATGCTAGGTCGAGTGGCTGCTTTGCTAAATAGGGATCTCGGTAGAAGTCGAGTGATTTTTTTTAGCACTCGCGCGAGGTCAGGAATTGGTTGTATCCATTTTGATATCATAATGATGGTGGTCTGTGGACAACGGTCCATGGGGATACATTGTCTATGAGACGGGAATTAGAATAAGGATTAAGGTGTGGTATCGTGTGTCAAGCGTTTGAACGTACTAAACACATGCCGAGAAATATGGTAAATCGGTAAGCCTAGTACCTGAGTGAACCTGCCCGCAGACTTTACCCCTCACACGACCTGAGACGTGGTCTCCCATTCCGGTTATGGTGGGTACAAGTGCGGTCACTGCACGACGGCAGTCGGGGTCAGTGAGGCATTGTACGCCAAGGCAGTGAGCCCTAATCTGTTGCCAGGGAATCGATGGGGACGGTTGATGTGTGTGGGGACGGAGTGCCTCACCACGTCGTGTGTTTAGGTTTACCTTGCAAGGTTTAAAAACTCGATTCGAATCGTCTGCTTCTCGCAGCTAATGAGACTGCTTGATCCATGCTGCTACATTGAGTAACAAGTGGAAATGAGATGACTTGGCAAAAGTTGTTGATTGCTAAATGTTTGATACCATGTGTGATTAGATAGGTATACATTTAGTCTTAAGAGAGTCACACTAAAACTTGACAAAGCTAAAACTTGATTTATAAACTCAGCTAGTGCTTTTGGCAACCAAACCCCTCTGCCAAACAGCTGCATGTCTAGAGGTAGAGGAGTAGACTCCTCACACCGGGTAAGTCTAGCTGAGTATTAGTATACTCAGCCTTGCTTGTGGCATAATTTTACAGGTTCTCTGGAGGACATGGTTGCTGGAGTGACTTGGCCGTCAATCTTGCCACCGGGTTGGACTGTCGAGTGGGACCCTGCCTCGGCTGAGGAGGAGCATGACGAGTGATGGGACAGGCTTCCCCATCTCTCTGTTTATTTACCGTTAGTTTTATTCCGCTGCACTTAGAACAATGATGACTACTTTTGTTAAAACTCCGATGATGATGTAATAAGTTTAATACTCTTTAATGTATGGTTTTATGCTTTATTATATTTGCTCTATGACTGACCATCGAGTGAGACTGTGGTACTTGATCCTGTCAGTGGCCATGTCGGACTAGATCCGAGGGATTGACAGGTTATTCCCATTTAAGTGTGGTCTAGCCTCTAAGGCGGGACTTAGGCACTTAAGTTGGAATAATTCGGACGGTTCCGCCACACCAGCCGATAGTCCGCAAGCCACAATTCCGGCCTTGTTTCCCCCCGAGTACTTGGTGATGGTAGTCGGGGCTCGGAACCGGGTCAGGAACGGTGCCCGTCGTATGGCTCGACTGAAGGCTTGCAGACCCGGTGGTTCGGGCGAGGGGCTCCAATCCTCCACACTGTCGTAGCGTCCCCCACGCCTGGGGTGGTAGCCTCAGCGCACCTTCTCGTTGAGGCGGGCTCGACGGTCGTGGTGGTGGTGCTCGTTGCCGAGGCGATCTGGGGCTGCAGGAGTCGCGTCCCGCGTGCGCCCGGTGTGGACCGAGGCCTCCCGCATGAGTCGGGAAGTCGTTGTGCGATGCTTCGGGGGGCACCCTTGCCTTTAGGAGGCAGAGCTTTCGGCCCGTCAGACCGCGGCATCCTCTAGGAGATTCTTGAGTTCTCCCTGAATGCGCCGCCCCTCGGTGGTGGATGGCTCCGGCATTGCTCAGAGTAGTATTGCCGCTGCAGCCAGATTCTGGCCGACCCCGCTGGAGGCCGGGGGCAGCCTTGCCCTGGCATCGTCAACGATATGGCGCTGGACGTCCCGGGCCCGATGACGCGCTTCTCCGGCGAGCGCTCGGCCTGCCCACTCCTGCTCGATGTTTTGCCGGAGCTGCACAAGTTGCCCTGCTTCCTCGTCGAGCTTGGCCTGCATCTCGCGGATTTGCTCGAGTTGTGTGTCCTGACCCCCCGTAGGGACTGGGACCACAGCTAGCTCCCGCGGGATGTCAACGCGAGAAGCAGGCCCAGGGGGATCGTCATCCTTCGGCATACCGAGGTGGTTGCCTTCGTCGCGACCCCCCAGATCGACGTGGAAACATTCGCGACTTGGGCCACAACCTTCGTCGTCAAGGCTGTGGCCATCATTGGAGCAACCGGAGAGGCAGTAGTCACATGCGGTCATGAAGTCTCGCATGGCACTAGGATCACGGAGCCCGGAGAAATCCCAACCAGAGTTGGGACCGTCCTCTTCCTCAGAACCCGGGTGCCCGTAGGTTGAGACGGCCGTCAGTCGGTCCCAAGATGACCACATATGGTACCCCGGAAGGTTAGGATATGCCTTTATAAAAGCGCTCACCGAAGCGGGGTCGCTTGGTGGATCGAAGCTGAATCTAAAAGGCACAGGGTGGAAAACGGATGGTACCTCTTGATCGATGGACGGTGACGAAGTCGCGTTAGGGACGGACTGCACCGTTATCTCAGGTACGAGGCTAACGGCCAGCAAGTCCTTCGCGAGTGTGCTGGCGTCATCTGTCCGCTTGGGGTTGGCACGTTGCGGGGAAACGACATTCGTCGTTGTCTTAGGTGCGAGGACAACGCCCGACATGTCCCCCGCTGGGGTGCCGGCGTCATTGACTCGCTCGACAGTCGACGAGGTGCCACCTCCTGCCTGGCCATGGTTGCCCCGTCTCCTCTTGTGGCAAGGAGGGTGGCGGGACAAACCCGGATGCTGCTCTTCCGCCACGGGGGGAAGACGTCGTCGAGTTCGCCGCCGCCGGGCAAGCTGACGACCGTCGTTGTTGCTGTCGCGCTGCGGGGGGAGGAGTACCATGTCGTAGCTGCCATCGAGGGACATGAACTCGAGACTCCCGAAGCGGAGCACCGTCCTGGGCTGAAGAGGTTGCTGAAGACTACCCATCTGGAACTCAACGGGAAGGTGTTCGTTAACACGCAGCAGGCCCCTACCCGGCGCGCCAACTGTCGGCGTTTCGGACCCGGGGGTCCCTGGACCGACGAGTAAATTTGTCGCTGCGTGCCCCTGCCCAGATGGGTTGGCGCGAGATGGAACACAAGGGGGAAACGCGACTTGTATTATCTCGCACCAGGGGGTGTGCTCGTAGTAGGAGTTACAAGCGTTCGCGGGAGAGAGAGAGTGAGCCTGTTCGTTAGCTCGTTCCCCCGCACGACCCCCGCGCATGAAGGCCCTGGACCTCCCTTTTATAGATGCAAGGAGAGGGTCCAGGTGTACAATGGGGGTGTAGCTATGCGCTAACGTGTCTGGCAGAGGAGTGCCTGAGACCTGTTTACATGCCAACGTGGCTGTCGGAGAAGTGCTTGAGCCCTATGTACGTGATAACGTGGCCGTCGGAGGAGTGCCTGAGCCCTGTGTAAGCACAGCTGTCGGTGCTGCTGGGATCCTGCTGACGTCTCCTTGCTTCCGTAGGGGGCTGAGAACCACCATCGTCATGGACCCACGCGGGGAGTCATCATTACTTGTTACCGGGGCGAGCCAAATGGGACGCCGGTCTTGTTCCCTCGTAGCCTGAGCTAGCTAGGGGTAGGGTAATGATGTATCCCCCATGGCGCGGTCGGTCCGAGCCCAAGGTCGGGTGAGGCGGAGACTTCTCCTGAGGCCGAGGCCGGGGTCGGGGTCGGGCGAGGACGCGATTCCTCCCGAGGCCGAGGTTGATGCCGAGCCCTAGGGTCGGGCGAGGCGGAGACCTCATTCCGAGCCGAGGTTGAGGCCGAGCCCTGGGGTCGGGCGAGGTGGAGACCTCCTTCCGAGGCCGAGGCCTAAGGTCAGGCGAGGCGGAGCTTCCTGTTGCGCCCGAGGCTGAACTTGGCTTTTGTCAGCCTCACCCTGGTGGGTGGCACAGCAGTCGGAGCGGGGCGAGCGACGCTGTTTTCCTGTCAGGCCGGTCAGTGGAAGGGCGAAGTGACTGCGGTCACTTCGCCCTTGCTGACTGAGGCACGCGTGTCAGGATAAGGTGTCAGGCGATCCCTGCATTGAATGCACCTGCGATACGGTCGGTTGGTGAGGCGATTTGGCCAAGGTTGCTTCACAACGAAGCCTACCCGAACTGGGCTTTGGGCGAGTCGAAGGTGCGCCCGTCGCCTGAGGAGGCCCTCGGGCGAGGCGTGAATTCGTCTGGGACTACTGTTCCTGCCCGAGGCCGGGCTCGGGTGAGGCGAGATCGCGTCCCTTGGTAGACGAGGCCTTGACCTGAACCGCGCCCATCAGTCTTTGCCGTTTGTGCTGATGGTGGTTACCAGCCGTGTTTAGGAGTGTTGGGGGTACCCCTAATTACGGTACCCGACAATTATCAAAGTGCAGAAAAACAAACGTAGCAGATATGGCCTTCACAGGCGGCTGGCTGGGGATTTGCCACTAACATAACTAGAACTCGTCGTAGTCTTGGAACTCCTCAAAGTCCTCCATGTTGCCTGTGTCTCCTCCTGAGCACTGAATACAATGGGGACAACCTCGGGTGGGGGTGGGTTTTAAAGCAAGCGTGAGTACACATCAACGTACTCAGCAAATGTCTCGTTTGGCTAAAGTGGACTAGCTATATGTGGAGTTAAGGTTAAACAGTTGCTTTTAGTTGGTCAAGTATTTATTACTAATAGTAGAGCCAAATTTTAGTAATAAACTCAATTATTACCCAAATGTACTCCCTCCAAAAAAATACTAGAGATCATAATTATAACCATCATCATAAAAGTATCCAAAGTTCTTCTAATCAAAGAGGATCCCAAGGCTGGTCTTAACCATGAGCACGACTGATATACCAGTTTCTAACACTCTGTAGAGGTTGCAAACTTTACCCATGAGTCGTGATTCTCGTTCTGCCCTGAGATCATGACTCCCCATTGATCACTACCAAGTTGACCTAGTAGGGTCTCACTACGTAGCCTTTACAAAGACTCCCCTAATGCATAGCTGCTCGTTAGGTTTCGCCAGTCGTACAAACATAGTACACCTTTCTAAGGTGGGTGACTAACAAAACCAAATCGAATGAACCTCGGCACCCACCCTTAGCAGAGCGAGCACTATGCCCCGACCCCCATTGACGGCCCACCGACAAAGACAACTACACCCCAGGCTCATCTAATTATTCAGCTAAGGGTGTCCCATTCCATCCTCATGGTTGCACTGTTATCCCGGGTGGTCACTCAACGAACAGGTCCTTACGGAGAGGTACTCAGGAAACAGCCTGAGTCCCCTAAAGTATCACAAGATCATCATCGGGATAACATCATCGTATCATAAATATTCACATCATGTTCGTTGACGAAGTTTAAGCAGTGGCATAAAGCTAACCATAGTAACCCAAAAAGGTAACAAGGATAAACTAAATACAGTGTAATCAATCCTTAGGTTTCAATAATGTAATGTGGGATAATGAATTATGAAGTAAGTAGGACATAGTAGGTCAGAGGACACTTGCCTTCACCAGGTTGCTGCTCAGGAAGGTCTTCGGCAGCACACTCAGGAACCACAGGCTGCTCGTCGTCTAAGTAAAGTGATCATGCATTCAATACATTTGGATAAACACAAATGAACAACACACCAATCATGTACAAACAAGTGAACATAACTCACAAGAATATCATAAACTTAAGAGGTAGTTTAGTTTATAAGGTGAACTAACACATTTAGAAGTTTGTTATTCTCTAAGTATTATCTATCTCCATAGGTTACATAATTAGGTTCCACTTAGTTTAATTTAATGAGGCACAACACTTACACCAGGGATAGATTCATACTTTACATATTATCAGTCTCACAAGATTAAAACATCTAATTACCACTAGGTTTTCCATTTTACTTATCTTATTAATTAAATAAACTATTACATACACTAACCTATAGCCTAGGCATAAAATTAGGATGCGCAGATAGTGAATGATCATAATTTATTTGGACAGAGAATAATCCTATGAACATTTTGCAATTTGAATCTCTCAATTTGGAGTTCATATGCAAAAGGTATGATATAAAAAAGTTTTGAAGTTTCAAATACAAAATTAGGCCTAAATATGTGATTAAATAAAAGTCCAGGGTTCAATCTGCAAGATTATAGGGGCATGCGTGCGAAAAGCAGGGACGGCGGGTTGATTTTCGGAAAACTAGGGGTCTCTTTAACAATTTTACCGCGCGAAGGGGTATCGGGGTCTCTCAGCCGCACGATCGTGAATGAACGACCAAGATCAGATCCAGCGGGCGAGCACGAGGACGTGGGCGTGCACTGACTAGTGGGCCAGGGCGGTCAGCAACCAAGGTCGGAGGCGGGCTGACCGGTCGTGCCCAGCTGCAGAGAGCGAGCGGGTCGCGCACCCGAGCGGCCAGATCCGAAACGGACGACTGAGATTAGATCTATTCTAATTAAACCTAGACCGCCAAATCTCGGATGGACGCCCGAGATCCAACGGCAAGCGCGATCATGGCGGCTGGTCTAGTCGCGGCGGTGTCGCCCGTCTCCGCGGCAAGGTCTCGCCGGAGGCGAGGGCACGACCACGGCGAAGGTCTAGGGTACTGGGGAAGGACTCAGGCGCACTCAGGGTGACACGGCAGACTCGACCATGGGCACATCGCCAGAGTGGGGGCACCAGAGAGCGCAAGCCGCGGCAGAGCAGCTCAACGGCGGCGCGGACTTGCTCCGGCGAGCAATCGCGCGAAGGACAGGGCGACAAACGGGGAAATAAGGGCATGGGGAGGTTGCCCACCTCGAGAGGAAATTCTGGAGCACCGGAGCAACGGCGGGGATGCAGGGATGCCTTGGGTCGACGGTGGCGGGGCTTCAGCTGCACATGGAGAACGCCGATGAGCGCGGACCGGGCGAAACCGAGAGGCTACGGGCAAAGCGGAAGATGTCCTGCGTTGATGGCGAAGGGGTGGAACTCACCGAGGAAACGGACGCAGCAGACGCTCGACGACGGCCACAGAACGACGATGGATCTTTGGCGGAGCTCCACAGGCGCACGCGCAGAGAGAGAGAGAGAGAGAGAGAGCGAGGGAGTTCAGCTGAGGGGGCAACTGGGAGAGGGAAACAAGTGAGTGGGCGCGGGCTGCATAAAAGGGCTCGGGCGCGAGGGTCATGTCAGGAAACGCGCGGTCATGGGCGCGTCCACGACGGAGAGCGCTGGCGGAAGGTTAGGGAAGGGGGGAGCGGCTGACAGGCGGGATCCGCAGACCAGCGAGGGTGAGTCGGTGAACGGGAGGTCAGCGCTGACAGTGAGGGTCTACCGAGCAGCGAGCAAGAGTGGGCACGTGCGCGGACGAATCGGTGCCGATAGGGCGGGCCCACATGGCGGCGGGAGCGGGGAAGGGGGGAAGCGGGCGCGCGCTAGCGGGCCAAATGGGCCAGAGTGGGGGCAGCTGGGCTTCTTCGGTTTTCTTATTTATTTCCAAATTTCTAATTCTTTTTCCTTTTATTTTCTCTAGTGAACTCAATTCAAATTCAAATCTAATTCAAATTCAAACCATTTCGAACATGTGCATCAATCAAAATGATAATTTAGGCTCATCATGATGCAACAATTCATGACTCACATTGTTTTGACAAAATAAATACTTAATCCCTAACCTAATTAACATAACTCTAATCAAAAGGAGGAGAGAGAGGAAGTCTAGAGAGAGAGACAAAAGGGTAACACCTGAATTTGGTAGGCATTTAGAAAAGAAATTTTATACCCCCAAATTCAGGGTGTTACACGCCTATACCCAAAACCCGTCATAGAAGGAGGAAGATCACGGTGCACCGTCGTTGCCAAGCTTCAACACATCACACGCGATACAACTATGACTCTTCACCAACGAGCTTGAGATTCCGCCCTGCGCCCACCGACATTTGCCCAACCTCCAAAACAATCCAGTCCACAAAGAAGGGAGGTTTTGTCTCATGTCATAGTTGTTGAGCCACAACACCTAACGTAGCAGCTTCGACTTCATGTTGCAAAACCCCACCTTCATCTGCAAACCAGACACTAAGAAGCAAAAGCATCAAATGAAGTCGACGTCGTGGCCGAGACAAACTTCAATAGCGACGCCATCAAAAAGGGAGTGACGTCTAGGATGTCACCGTCGCTTGTCCGAGATGGACTAGGCTTTCGTCCATGGAAGACAGCACCGGGGAATGTGACGCCCTCAACAGGGAAGCGGCACCCGCGGGCATCACCGTCGTTGAGGCTTTCGCCTAAGATGTCCCCCAGCATATCACCAAGCCAGGACCTCGAGGCAAAGCATGCAACATCCACCGTTGCCTCCGCCCTAGCATCCCACACAAAACCCTCTAGAGGAGCATCGACGTGTCGACTGACACAACAGCTACAAAGCTACTTCGGCCACCACCACCTATGGCTTGGCACATGAAACCAGACAACATCGTGCCGCGTGCGTCACACAGCTTAACTTAGATGTCCTCGTTTTGATATTTTAGTGTTTGTTTTTGTAAGTGTGACTTCACTCATATTTTGTGCTAGATTTGCCATTGGTTCTAATCTAATTAACCGAACCTTTTCAGGAGATGTTAACAGAATAAAACAATATGCTGGTTTTAAAAACAAATTTAGACAACACAATCTATATTTTAAATAACAATAATTGATAAGAGAATAATAGTAATACAGTAAATAAATACATAGCAAATCAATGTGAGACATCAGACATAAATGAAATATAGTTATACAATACAAGTGAATCATAATTCATGTACTCCGTATATCATTTCTTTTGGTTTTGATTTCGGATCGATTTCTCTGTTTCGATGAACTATGCCCATGTCTAATCACACTATTAATTGGTAGGGCTTCATCTAGTCTGCGGTACATTCCTTAGGGAGCCCCGTGTCCTTGAACCGGTTCTGATCCTCGCAGTAGTCGTAGAGCAGATGCTCCGCTCGCACCTTTTGCAGCACCGCTGGCGCCGGCGGCTCATCGCTACACGACGCGACGCCAGACGGGGACGACGGCGCGCACGGCGTGACTCGGAAGTTGCGGTAGTAGGCGTAGAAGGGAGCACGCGTCCAGTCCGTCTTGACGCGGCCGCCCTGCGTCGCCCAGTCGTCGGCGTTCCACAGGCTCCCGTCCAGCCGCATGTGCCGCTGCGTCGGGAACGTCCCGCCGAGCGAGGGCTCGTGCTTGTACACGCGGATCGGCGTGCCGTCGATGAGGAATCTGAAGAGCAGCCCCACGTTTGTTTTTGAGCACACGGCGAACACGACGGCGGCCGGCGGTAAGTACGGCAATGGCGACGCTTACTGGTTATTACTCACATGATGTTCTTGGGCGTCCATTCGACGGAGTAGGTGTGGAATTCCTTGGTGGGGTCGAACCAGAGCCGGAATTGCTGCTCGCGGTTGCCGACGCTGTTCACGAAGATGTTCGTGTGCAGCGTGTACGGCTCGCCGGTGACGTTGCCCAGGAACTCCATGTCCACCTCGTCATGGTACCCCGGCCGCACGTCGTCCGTCGTCAGCTGCAATACCGGCCAAGCAGTGCATGCGATGCGCACGCGGCACGCGTCGCGTCCATGCATTCAACAACATGTCATATATATTTGTGCAGAAATGGTGACTGCGTGCCGCGCGCGGTGACCGCGCCCACCGGAAAACCGATCAGAGATGCGGCCGTGCCGTGGAGGAACTCACGTAGACCGTGGTGACGGTGCCGGCCGAGTCGTTGGCGACGAGCTTCACGTCGATGTCGTAGCGGGCGTAGAGGTTGGCGGCGTTGGAGCGGAACCCCGAGCCGTGGGACTTCTCCAGGCACAGCGCGAGCGCGTTGCCGTCGTCGTAGAAGAAGCTGTGGTCCGGGCCCCACATGAATCCAATGTCGTCCTTCAGCAGCGCCACGCCTGCCGGAGCCTCCGTCGCCATTACAATCATCAGCGCCGCCGCCACCGCCATGCTGGCATGACGAGAACAGAAAGACGGCAAATGCGCCGCCATCACTGCTACCTAGCTAATTGGCTCTGCAATCCAATCGACCAAGGCCAAAGAATCAGCTTCTGGTATCCTTGCTCTTGCTGTCGTTGTCTATTAAGAACAGGTCATGTTCTTGGCAATGTTTGGGAGGCTGACTTGTTAGCTAGCTGGCTTAGGTTAGCTTCATGGAAGACCTGCCTCCATGCTGTTCCGACGTAAACGCGGCTTAATCGGCTTGAGTATTGCGCAGGCACTCTGTTTCTTGTGTCCCGGAATAGACAATGTGCACGTTACATGTGTTGGTGATCGAGCTGCACGTGCAGCTAAACTTTCGGGAGTGACCCCGAAATGGGACATTAAATGATACTTTGTTGCCGCTGACGTGGGCAGCGCCAATCACTAGGGTCACCGTCTGCCCTCTGCGGTGGCGCAGATTGTCTGCGGCTTTGGGTCAGACAGTCTGCGACCTGGCGGCAGGGGCTGCTCCTTCCCTGCGTCGTTCCGGACGGTCCGCGTACAGGGTTAGATGGTCCGCGATGGCGCATGGCCGTCTTCCTTCTCGTGGGGTCCTAGATCCCGCCCACTAGGGAAAGATCTTAGGGCGCTCCGGATCAACAGATCATCTGGGACGTCTCTAGATGATGTAGATTTGCCTAGAAATTAAGGAATCAAGTTAAGAGATCTTTACTTAAAGGGATGAGGAGGGTGGATATTGCCCCTCAGGAAGGGCGAGATCCTAGGGTCGGCAGGCCACCTAAGATGGATCTAGACGACGTAGAGTCGAATAGGGGTGGAGATGGATATGCAGAAAGCTACAACTAAGACTAGGCTACATCTACTCCTAGGACAAGAATAATAAAAAAAGATAATGTAAATAGATTGGTTCGATTGGAATGTGTTCGGGGGTTCTCAATCGGCCGTACCCCTTCATATATACAGGGAGAAGTCTGGATCCGTTCTTAGATGATAGTTAACAAATCCCACGTGATTAGATGAATAACCACGCACAAGATAAGGATAATCGCCAGTTAATCTGATCGCCAGAGCACGAACCGTCCACCACTTTTGGTGTTCAACAATACTTTAGGTTTGCCGCTTGTTTTTAACTCCGGAAGAATATCATAAACAAGACAACACACATGAATTAATCTTTTTTTACTTTGTCCCTTTAATTAACCCTTCTCAAAGAGATTAATTAAATGGATAAGGTTAAAAGAATGAACAAAAGATGAAAAATACTAAGGGTCAGTTAGAAACATGCCACTTAAATTTTAAAAAAATTGGAAACTACTTCATTTTCATGTCACTCCATGCATCAAAATGAAATAACCATCTAATTTTGTAAAAATTAAGTGTCATGTATACAATTAATCCGGTATGGAAGATATAATGGATAACTAATCTTAATTCGACATTACTTTTCTCCATCTTTTATTATATGATGAATGATTACAATTATACCTAGGTTTGATGAACAACAACGTGTAGGTAGAAAGAGAAAAGAACTTCATAGGGGGAGCGAGTCACTCTTCTCCGGCAAAAAAGCGTGCCATATGCATAACATTGTTCCTCTATTTATAGTCGTGGGGTATAACCTTGTGGAAACTACAATCATACCCTTAGACCCATACATATGAACTATGGAGCAGATTAAGGGTATTGTTGTCCTTTCCCTTCATAGTTCTTACTGAACAAGTCTTGAGGACTCCGCCTTGCTCCTGCTAACTTCTTCGTCATGCATGCGTGCCGCTGAGCCGAAGCCTTTTAGCTTCGTTTTTGCAAAACGCTGTTACTGTGCCTCATCTCCATCCGAAGGTAACCTTCGATAAAAGTTATCTACATGAAACAGATTTAGAGATAATTATAAAAACAATGTTTTGAGGACCTTCGGCCGAAGAGGGCCTCCAATAGTAGCCACTCGTGGTATTAGTTTGTTTCCATAACGAGCTCAAACCGTGGAATAAATGAAGGCCTCGGGCCGAAAGTCGAAAAACACTTTCACTGAGCTCATTAATCAAAACAAATTCGTAGTAATGCACCTTCATAAGCACCTTCCACAAAGGGCCCGCTTGTAATTGTAGGTTGCATTAGAATTTTTGATTCCAATGTTTTTGTGTATAAAATGAGCCAAAACCTGTGTAACTAATCACTGCATTCATTTGCTTTTGCAAACCTGATGTTGCCATTTTGTCTGACTCGGAAGCTTGCTTCAGCTAACTTTTTTCACAAAGCTTAGCTCTTTTGCAAGTTTCGTAGCTTCTCAAATAGTCGGAGAGGGAAAAGTGATGAAAGCATACTACGATGCTGTGGAGAAGGCCATGGCTGAGAAAATTATTGAATATGTCATGACTGGTTTGTCTAATTATTATGATGATGGTGAAGAGTTTGATTTTGAAGAGGATAACGTCGAAGATTGGCCATCAAAACAGTAACACCATAACTTTTGGGATATAAAAAATTCTTTGCTCTATACTCAAAATCCAGGTGTTACCCTCTCTTTATTACCCTCTTTTATCTTTTCCCTAAATGAAGAGGAGTTATTTTGTATCATATAAGTGTTAAGTTTTAGTAGAATAAAACCCTAGGGGATTTTGAATGTTACATTACATGCTGGTGCAATAGTGCATCCTGTTTTGGTTGTGCATTCGACTGATTGTGCATTCATCTAAGGCTTGGAATAAAGGGGCATTTCAAATTCCAATACAAAATAAAAAAACAGAAGAAAAGGAAAAAGCCCAGTCCCTTTCCTCTATAGGTATACATTTGGACCAGGCCTGATGGGCCGGCCCGAAGCACAGGAAAAAAAGCACGGTCCAGGCACGGCACGACCCAAAATATTTTAGTGTCGGGCCGGGTTTGGGCTGAGGTCGCGGCCCATGGGCGGGCACGAGCACGGCCCGTTTAAGGCAGGCACGAAATGGCCCATATAGAGGCACGAAAAGGCCCATATATTTATTAATTATTAAAATCACACTTCATTCCACACTTTCATTTACTTGATAAAGAACACAAAGTTAGAGATAATGTTACTTAGATATTTTTTGTAGCTTGGAATTAGAGTATATGATGTAATTTTATTTTTGTTATGAGCATTAGATTATGAACTGAACTTACGAACTTTATATAGAGCTGATTATACTCTTTTTCTTTCTAACAAAATGATTTGTAAACGAGATAGTCATTGCATAGCTCTGGTAACTTAATACAAATATTAAGTTTGCTTTTGGTCAAATTTATTTGTCTTATCTTTTATTTGTTTTATTAAATTTGTTTTGAATTTCGGGCTCTCATGTGAATTTCGGGCAAAAAATACAATTTCTGGCTCTAATGTGAATTTCGGTCTTTTATAATTTCGGGCCGCTTGAAATGAGCCCGGCACGTTTAAGCAATTACGGGCCGGGCTGTGGACCGAGAGCTAGGTCCGTGGGCCGGCCAGGTACGACCCGAAATTCAAACGGGCTAGACTGGCTCGAAATTCAAACAATACAGGCCTTTTCAGGCTTTAACCGGACCGGGCCGGACGGACCTCCCCAGTCTAGCCGCTCCAAGCCCAGCGCGTCCGCGTTCCGCCCTTCCCAGCAAGCACGCCGCGCTTCCCGCCTTGCAGCTAGGGTTCAAAACGGACGGAAAAAATCCCGTCCCGACCCATACCGTTTTCTACATTTGATCCGACCGTTTCCGTATTTACGCAAAAATATGGAAACGGGACGGAAACGGGAGAGGGCTTATTCCGTTCGTTTTTGCATGATCCCGTTTTTTCGGATTGAACCCGTATTTATTCCATATTTGACAAATATGGGACGAGCCTAATATGCATTAGTATATAAACTAAATCCTCGTGTATTTAGGTGACAAATTATAGCACAATTGGCCATTGTAACCACCAGCTCTTTTCAAATGACAAGTGATCTAAAGTCTTAAACAACATCAGATGTAGCTAAATGTACACATTTAGCAACCAAACAAAAATAGAATGTTGCCTCTCTATATCTATTTGTTTTATGTTATTGTTCTACCAATCAATCACTAGTCAAACATCAATAACATTTCTATTTATATTAAATTATGAGTTTCCGTTAGTATTTCCGTTTCAGTTCGTTTTCGCAATTTCGTTTATCCCGCTCCCGTTTCCATTCCCGACTATTCCGGACCCGATCCCGTTTTCGATGATAAAATGCGGATACGGAAACAGGAGAGGGGTTTTTCCGTCCGTTTTCATCCCTACTTGCAGCTAGAGATGTCCAAACGAGCCGCCCGGCCCGGTCCGGCCCGGGCCCGGCCCGCCAGGCACGATTATAAAACCGGGCCGGGCCGGGTAAGCACGCTGGCTTAATTTCTTGTCCGAGCCCGGCCCGCAACGGGCCTAAACGGGCCGGGCCGGCCCGTTTAGCACGAAAAAAGCGGGGCCGAAAAGCGGGCTATGCGGGCTAAAAAACACGTTTTAGTGTAAAAAAGCGGGCTTAACGGGCTTAGAGCTAAACGGGCTGTGCCGGGCTAGCCCACCGTGCCTAATTTCTTGTCCGAGCCCGGCCCGCTTATTCGTGCCGGGTCGGCCCGGGCCCGCATATAACCGGGCCGTGCCGGGCTCGGACCGGGCCCAAACAGCGGGCTTCGTGCCGGGCTCGCGGGCCTCATGCTTATTGGACATCTATACTTGCAGCCGCGTGCACCAAGCCCGCGCCATCGGCTGGCCAGTGGGCCCCGCCGAGCTCGTCCCTACCGGTCAGCCCAGGTGCCATTGTTTCTTTTCCCAAACCGCTTCTCCCGCTCGGCGCTGTTCTCCCTTCCTTCAAGCACGGTGGAACCGCCCCTCGCCTCACCCCCTCCCTCGCTCTTCCTCCACAAAACGCAAAACGAGCAGCACTCTATGCCCTTCCTCTCCCTGCGTCATGCCGCAGTCGCCGAAGAGGAGCGCTCGTTGGTGAGATAACCACCCTCTTCTCCCTTTTCTTCCACGTCGTGCTGCCCTCTCCCTCCCCAAATGCCGTCCATGACGTGCGCCGCTCTCCACTCCCCTGGCCGACGCGAGCCCCATCGCGCCTAGCCGCTCTCCGGCCAGCCCCTCCTCAGCCCCGGCAAGGCGAGCCGCGGCCGAGCCCCGTCCCGTGCGTGTGCAGCACAGCCCTGCCGAGCCGCAGCACCGTCGGCGAGCCCTGCTCGGCACCACTACTCTGATCCGCCGCCTGAAGCCTAGTCGCTGCGGCCATGCCCAGCACCGCCCGGCACTGCATCCCCGGCACGCCGCTGCCACCAGACTAGCCGCTGGCAAACCTGCTCGGCCATCCGGCGCTTGCTGCCCCTGCGTTACAACAGAAACGAAGAAATCGACCCATGCAGTTACAGCCATGGAGAAGAGAATGGACAAAAGATAAACCGCCGTTGCTGCGTGAAAGAAGAAAAGAAAATGCTCCTAGGCTCCACCCACATGCACCATGAGTCCATCAAAATCACTGCATGAAGCATGCGACTAGCCAATAAAAAAATGCCTCTACACCATCTAAGGATTCTCTGCGGCTACCATCTTGTGGCCCTTCATGTGGCATTGCTATGGCGAACCGCATCGTGCCACGTCGCTTAAATATTGTATGATATCATTTGTGTTAGATGTTCGATTTATTTTGTTCCAATTAAGTTAGCTTCATAATAATGTCTTGTACATATTAAAAATATTATTTTGTCATGTCGCATGTTTTTTTAATTAATAATTATTTGTTTATTAGACAGTTAAAATAGTAATTTAATTAGAACTACTTTATAGTTTTAATTTATGCTTTTATATATACATGTTAATGTGAATAATGGCAACAAATGTTTTGAATTAATACTCCCATAGCATAAATACGATATTCGTTAGTTCTCACATGTCGCGTCTTTACTAAATTAATTATTTAAATGTTATGAATCCTACGTAACGCTTTATAAATATGACTTGTTGAGTTTAAAAGGTGGTTTCTAATCAAATTATAATTTAGGAATAAAGCTAAATTAGATCAACATCAATATAGCCTTTTAGTCCCAAGTAAGTTGGGATAGACTAGAGTTGAAACCCAACAAGATGTCACCAAAAAGATAAAGAGAGAGAAAGGGGAGGGAAAAAGCTTTTGAGAGCTCTAAAAGGAAAAAAAGACCTAATCACGACTCAGGCACGTGGATAGCTTCTTTACGAGCACTTCTATCCAAACATAACTCCATTGAGATATTATATTCCTTCAAGTCTGTTTGATTGCGTCCTCCCATGTCAAGTTTGGTCGCCCCTCTACCTCTCTTCACATTATTGTTCTGTCTTCTGATGCCTCTATGCATCGGGTGCCTCTGTGGTCTCCGGTGGATATGCCCAAACCATCTCAACTGGTGTTAAGTAAGCTTTTCTTCAATTGGCGCTACTTCTAGCCGATCGCGTATGTCATCGTTTTCTCACTCGATCCAATCTTGTGTGCCCACATATCCAACGCAACATAAGCATCTCTGCGACACTTAGATGCTGTATATGTCGTCTCTTAGTAGGCTAACACTTAGCCCCATATAACATAGCAGGCCTAATCGCCATCCTGTAGAACTTGTCTTTCAACTTCCGTGGCACTCTCTTGTCGCATAGGACTCCCGATGCTTGTCGTCATTTCATCCACCCCGCTTTGATCCTATGGTTAACATTTTCATCAATATCACCATCTCTTAGTAGCATCGATCCCAAATAACGGAAGGTGTCCTTCTTTGGTACTACTTGGCCTCCCAAGCTTACATCTCCATTCTCACTAATTGTAGTACCAAAGTCACATCTCATGTACTCGGTTTTGGTCCTGCCAATTCTAAATCCTTTTGACTCTAGGGTCTGACACCATAACTCTCGCTTTCTATTTACTCCTTCCCAGCTTTCATCTACTAGAACTACATCGTCAGCAAAAAGCATACACCAAGGGATATTTTCTTGTATATCCCTCGTGACCTCATCTATCACTAAGGCAAATAGATAAGGGCTCAAAGTTGAACCTTGATGTAGTCCTATGTTAATCGAGAAAACATTTGTATCACCATCAGTTGTTCGGACACTAGTCACAACATTGTCATGCATGTCCTTGATGAGCGTAACATATTGTGATGACCCCATGGCCGTGGGAGATGATTTCCACTCCGGCGTGAGATTTCTAGCGGCGGTGAGGTTACTGCGGCGCTGAGCTGAGGGCGTCAGCAGGTGAGTCAGTTGGGAAAATGGATTTTGAGTCTGGTATTCAGTTATATTTTCTCCCCTTTTCTCAATCACCTAGTACAAGTATTTATAGGAGTGATTCCTCCTTACAAGGCCAATTAACAGGCCCAAATCACAGCTTGCTGACAGCTAATCTTCCTGGCAGTTACTAATAGCTCACTGATAGCTCATTAACCCCTGACAGCTATTCTTCCTGGCAGTTAACTAACAGCTTACTGACAGCTCATTAATCTCCAACCTGTATTACCTTGGCTCCTAACATCTTCCCCATGCCTGGAGTTTGATTGTCCCAATCAAAATCAGTAGGAAACCTGGTCTTGAGCACATCATAGTCCTCCCATGTAGTCACTGCATCAGCAAAATGAGACCACAGACAAGTCCACAATCTGAGACAAGTCACTGACAACTCATTAATCTCCAACCTTTATTACTTGGACAACTGGATGATTGCTCTGACGCACCAACCTCCTTTCCCATATCTTCATAGGTTTCACATCTACTCCAGACAAGTCCACAATCTGAGACAACTTTGAATACACAGGAGTAGAAGAAGGAGTAAAAGCCTTGAGTTGTGAAACATGGAACACTAGGTGAATTTGGGAGGAAGGTGGAAGTTCTAGTTTATAAGCCACCAATCCAATATTCTGAATAATCTTGAAAGGCCCAAAATATTTCAAAGCCAATTTAGGAAAAGCTCGACTAACAACTGTAGTTTGCACATATGGCTGAAGTTTTACCAACACAAACTCACCAACTTGGAATTCTCTGTCAGTCCTCTTCTTGTCAGCCTGTATTTTCATTCTGTTCTGAGCAGAAGCCAACTTTTGCTTAAGTAAAGCAGTATAAGCTTGCCTTTATGCCAACCACTCATCCACCAACTAATCCCCTTCTATAGCCACCTCAGGAGCAGCACCAAACATAGGTTCATACCCATATAAAGCTTTGAAAGGTGAACACTTCAGAGCTGAATGATATGAGGAATTGTACAAGAATTCGGCCAAAGGAAGCCACTTCTTCCACTGTCACTTCTTCCACTGTGTTGGAGAATCAGAAATGGCACACCTCAAATACATCTCTAAACACTGATTAACTCTTTCACTTTGGCCATCAGACCAAGAATGATAAGATGTGGTAAGAGCTAATTTGGTGTTGAGTGAGGAAAATAGAGCCTTCCAAAAATTGCTAGTGAACACCTTATCTTTGTCAGATACCAGAGACCTAGGGGTACCATGCAACTTCACAATATTGTCCAAAAATACTTGAGCCACTTTGGTTGCAGTAAAGGGATGTTTGAGTGGGAAAAAATGTGGATATTTAGAAAATCTGTCCACCACAACCAAAATAGAGTTATACCCTTCTGATTTGGGTAATCCTTCAATAAAATCCATTGTTAGATCTTGCCATGCACCTTGAGGAATTGGCAAGGGCTGAAGAAGACCTGGGGTGTGAATCTTTTCTGCCTTAGCCTGCTGACACACTGCACACTGCTTAATAAAGCACACCACATCAGACTTCATGCCTTTCCACCAAAACAACCTTCTTACTTTGTGATAGCTGGCCAGACCCCCAGAATGACCTCCCACAATACTATTATGTAAGACATCAATGATTTTAGTCCTCAAGGCAGAATTGTTAGCCACCCATATCTGATCTCCCTTCCTTATGACACCTTGATGTAATGAAAACCCCCTTCATTGGGACTATGGACAGACAACTTGCCCAACAACACCTGAGCCTCCTCATCTATAACATATGAGTTTACCAACTCCTGAATCAACACAAGTTTTACTTCCACTACTGATTGTAAAGCCATGAAATCTCCCATCCTGGAGAGAGCATCTGCAGCCTGATTCTCCTTTCCCTTTTTGTACTCAATCCTGAACTGCAGTCCCATCAGTTTTGCCATGGCCTTCCTTTGCAATTCTGAATGTAACACCTGGTTATCCAAAAAACTCAGTGGATACACCATTTTGAGAAATTACATGTCCCAAATAGGTAAGTTGGGTCCTTCCAAATACACACTTAGACTTCTTCCAAAAAATTGGTATTTCTTCAATTGTTCAAACACCAATCTAACATGTTTCATATGCTCAGCCCATGAAGTACTGTAGATGAGAATATCATCAATAAAAACTATAAGGGCCCGTTTGTTTGATTGGAATTGGGTTGAATTGGAATTTAATTCTTGGGCTGATCTGTTTGGCAAGTTATAGAATTGGAAACTAACTTTCCATCCATTTCTTGGGCTGGAATTAGAAGGCTGCAAAACTTTCCTAACCTAAAACGAGGAAACAGATTCCAGCCCGTCTCCTCCCGAGCGCTGTCTCCTCCCTAGCCCCGCGCTACACGCTCGCGCCGCCTCCTCTCGAGCGCCGTCTCCTCCCGAGCCCCGCGCTACACGCCCGCGCCGTCTCTTCCCGAGCCCCGCTACACGCCCGCGCCGTCTCCTCCCGAGCGCCGCACGCCTGAGCGCCGCCCGAGCGTCTACGGTGGACGGAGGAGCTGCACCGGCAGTTCGTCGAGGCCATGGTGAGTTGCTGCTTTTCTGTCCCTCGTCCTCGCCTTCTCCCCGGCCACCAGATCTCTTTCTAGCACAGCCGCCTACCTGCGTCTTTCTGCGGTTACCATCTACCTGCGTCTTTCTGGGTCAGTCTGGGCAGCACAGCACAAGAATGGCCGCTTACCTGCGTGCGTTACCAGCGGTGCAGTGGTGTGGACTGTGGAGTGGAGGAGTAACTGATTTGTCCAGCAAACGCCACCTGCCAGAATTCACATCCAAGCACAAGAAACCTACACAACATTCTGAAAATTCACAATAGAGTACATGCTGTGTGGATTTAGTACACGTGCGTGCTTGGAAATGGATGAGTACACGATAAAAAAATAGTACAGACATTGATTATCTTCCAGAGAAGACCTAGCTACTCTCGGCAGAGAGGATTTATCTGTTGATTATTTTCTTGTTAAAAGGCACCAGCTAGTGCATGATTGCGTCCTATTCATGGACACACACATATATATAGCTAGACAAGACAGTGCAAACCACTCGCTCGCTCGATCGCTAACTAATATCATCATTATATTTGTTCATCACGCGGCCGTTAAATCTAACACACGATTATTGTAACTTTATCGTGTACTAAATCCGCACAGCATTCTGAAAATTCAGATTATTGTAACTTTGCTTGTAGTTTTTCAGATTATTGAGTTTCTCCACGTTTCTTTTTTTCAAACAATTGTGCATTACAAGTGGCTTTGGTTGGGATTGGAACAAGAACAAGATATCCGTCTGTTAGCTGATATATCAGACTTGTGTCTCCTGCCATATAGGCGCAGGATACCCTACCATACATGTGCAGGCATCCTTGCCTTTCTAGCTACAGCCACATATAGGAAGCTACAGCCGCATATAGGAAGATATGGATTCAATCCTCCCATTTAGGGGCAGAGATAGTTTCCTTCCATTCCAGGAGATCTCAGGGTACTGTTTCTATAAACCTGAGATCTCCTACCTCTCTGTCCCTCTATAAATATGTGCGCATGTACTCCTCTCTTCATCAATCAATATAGACAACAATTATCTTGCTATCACCGTCGATAGTGATTCTGTATGGGAGGCTTATGTGGCGGTAAGTTTCAGTTTTTCAGAAAAAAACTTCATGTTTGATTTCTATTGGCTATATTATTATTAACAGGTGATGCGCGCAAGTACGAGTCCTTATTGGCACTTCCATTGATTCTGAGGAAGAGATGTCTGTTGAAGCAACTTAAAAAGTGAACCGAGTTGTGGTTGGGTGAATTGAACTATTGTTGGGTGTGTTGATGTTGTTGTCTTAGTTTATGTTGGATGAATTGAACATCACATTGAGTAGCAAGTAATGTGTTCCAATGATATGTAGACATTTGAAACAAATCTGCATTATTATTACTATTCTCGTGATGCACGTTGCTTGATAAATTGTAGGGTGAAAACTTGTGTATTTTGTCGTGTGCAAGTTGATGTGGTTACTTCCCTCCAAATATGTAAATTCTATATATAACTATCCAAACAGGATATTGAATTTGATTCATGGAAAAGAATTCCATTAGCATCCAAACAAAAAAATTGAATTGAATCAAATTCTAAGGAATTACTTTCTTTAGGAATCTAATATCTAGAATGTTATTCATGGAATGAGTTTCATTTCCAAGGAAACAAACGGGCCCTAACAAATTTCCTTAGAAAAGGGTCTACGACTGAGTTCATTGCACATTGGAAAGTTGCTAGAGCATTGGTCAATCCAAAAGGCATAACTCGAAATTGGTACAACCATGGTGAGTTTTGAAGGCAGTCTTGAACTCATCTGCCACACCAATTCTGATCTGGTGATAACCAGCTGTGAGGTCCAGACTAGAAAAATACTGAGTTCCTGCCAATTCTTCCAAGATTTCCTCAACTAATGGCATTGGAAATCTGTTCTTTATGGTCAAATCATTTAACTTTCGGTAATCTACAAAAAACCTCCATGTTCCATCCTTCTTAACCAATAGTACTGGTGAAGCAAAGGGACTTACACTAGGCACAATAAGTCCTGCTTCTAAGAGAGCCTTTACTTGCTTCACTATCTCATTCTTATGAAAAGGTGAGTATCTGTAGGGCCTAGAATTCACAGGTATTGCACCAGGAACCAAGGGAATGTAGTGATCATATTGTCTGGAGGGTGGTAATTGTTGCGGTATTGCAAACAGATCAGCAAACTCCAATAGTAAGCTTTGAATCTCCTCCTTCTGATCACAATCCTCTCTGTCTTCCACTACTTCCAGCAAGACAAATCCCCAGACCACATGTCCCTTCAGCCATTTATGCACTTGCAATACAGACACATCTTGTATAGAAGTTTGGGGCTGAGAATTATCCCCCTTGATTTTCACCATGACTCCCTTGTGCATGAATTCCAATATCTTGTGGTCCCAATCACAATGCATTGGCTAAACTGCCTAAGCCATTCATAGCCCAAAATGACATCAAATGCACTCAAGGGTAAGAATCTCATATCAGTACAAAATAAAAAACCCTGAGAGCACCATTCCACTCCTCTTACCATTCTATCACACATCATAGCTTCTCCATTAGCCACCTTCACCTTAACTAGAGAACAGACCGCCTCTACTAACCCCAAATGTTGCACCATGTGAGCACTGATGAAGTTTGATGAACTTCCTGAGTCAATCAGCATCACTAAAGTTTGTTTGCTCACAGTTGCACTTATCACCATGTTGTTCTCATTATCCTTACCCACCATAGCTTGCAAGGACACTTTGCAACATATTTCTTCCTTCTAATCCTCCTGCTCCAATTGTTGCAGAACCTCATCAGTTAATAATGTGGAATCTTCTTCAGTTACTACCATATTTAGTTGTGCTTGTCCCCTCTTAGTACATTTAGCAAGATGACCAGGTTCGAACTTATCTCCACAAACATAGCACAACCCATTCAGTTTTCTAAACTCCCTTATTTGTCTCTCTTTGCATAAATTAGCACCTCCTGTTAGAGCCCTCCCTTCACCTCTCACTCCAGTATTCATCATTTTTCCTTCCACGTAGGGCCTTGTTACCTTCATCGTACCCCTCTCTAGCACCTCTTGTTGGGTCTGGGCCAATAGAATGGATCTATCCACTATTGAAGGCAGTTGTACCTCTACCACACTTTGTATTTCAAATTTGAGGCCCCTAACAAATTGGGTCACAAAATATGTTTCATCATACTGTAGGTTGTGAACTGTGACACCATATCTAGCCTGCTCAAACTCTAAAATATAGGCAGCAAGACTTTCAGTTTGTTTGAGTGACATCAATCTCCTTAAAACCTTTGGATATGCAGTAGCCCCAAAACTTATCTGTTACTGCCCCCTCAAACTCCTGCCAACCCCCAATTCCGTTTCTCAATTTGTAACTCTTCCACCACTGTGATGCTATGCCTTCCAAATTCAAAGAGGCCACCGAAACCCAGATAGACTCAGGCACACGGTAGATTGTAAAATATTCTCTGCACTGGTCCAACCATACCACAGGATCGCCCTCCGAGAATTTTGGAAAAGGTAGTTTGGGGATTGCTTGATTACCTGAATCAGCAGACTGGCGAGGATCACCTCTAATGCCTCGCTATTGATTTCCACGATTCTGATCACCATGAGAATGTTGTTGATTCCTTCGGACATTTCCTCCTTGTTCCTGAGTAGAAGGCGATGTTTCACCCAGCTCTCTTCCCATCTGTTCCAACCTCAACTGAGATACTTCTCAACCTGTTTCCTCCAACTTCCGGTACAGATCATTCCTCTCAACAGCAGCTTGTTCAGCCACCACTGCCGCCAGCTCTGACTGCATCAACAATTGTTGCTGGACTCTCTCCACCTCCTTCAGTCTTCCAGTCATAAACTCCAGATTCAAACATACGGTCCCAATTCCCTTGCACTGCTCGATCTCTCTCATCCATGGCTTCCAGTAGAAACCAGGTCTGCACGGATGGTTTTATAGAAGGAGTCGTTGCGTCTTCTCTTCAACGATCACCGACTCCGATGGCTCTGATACGATGTGATGACTCCCTGGCCGTGGGAGATGATTTCCACTCCGGTGTGAGATTTCTAGCGGCGGTGAGGTTACTACGGCGCTGAGCCGAGGGCGTCAGCAGGTGAGTCAGTTGGGAAAATGGATTTTGAGTCTGGTATTCAGTTATATTTTCTCCCCTTTTCTCAATCACCCAATACAAGTATTTATAGGAGTGATTCCTCCTTACAAGACCGATTAATGGGCCCAAATCACAGCTTGTTGACAGCTAATCTTCTTAGCAGTTACTAACAGCTAACTGACAGCTTATTAACCCCGGACAGCTATTCTTCCTGGCAATTAACTAATAGCTCACTAACAGCTCATTAATCTCCAACCTGTATTACCTAGGCTCCTAACACATACTTTATTGGGACTTTATGCTTATCCAATGCCCACCACATGAGATAAGGTATTTTATCATAGGCCTTTTCCAAGTCGATAAAAACCATGTGCAAGTCTTTCTTCTGCTCGTTATATCGCTCCATGACCTGTCTTATTAAGAAAATTACTTCCATGATTGACCTTCTAGGCATGAATCCAAATTGGTTCATGGTAATATGCATAATTCCTTCTCAGGTGATGCTCAATAACTCTCTCTCATAGCTTCATAGTGTGGATCATGAGCTTAATCCCTCTATAGTTGGTACAAATTTGAATATCGCCCTTGTTCTTGAAGATTGGTACTAATGTACTCCTCCTCCACTCATCGGGCATCTTGTTTGATCGAAAAATATGGTTGAACAACATGGTTAGCCAAACTATAGCAATATCCCCAAGGCATTTCCACACCTCTATTGGGATACCATCCGGGCCCATCGCCTTGCCCCCTTTCATCCTCTTTAAAGCTTCTTTGACCTCTGATTCTTGGGTCCTGCGTACAAAGCATCTATTTAAATCATCAAAGGAGTCATCCAATTGGGTGTCCATAGTCTCATTCTCACCATTGAAAAGATTGTCAAAATACCTCTGCCACCTATGTTTGATGTCTTGTCCTCTCACCAAGGGTTGATCCATCTCATCCTTAATGCATTTAACTTGGTTTAGGTCCCTCGTCTTCCTTTCCCGAATCCTAGCCATCTTATAGACATCCTTCTCCCCTTCCTTTGTACTTAGTCTTTGGTAAAGATCATCATAGGCTTGACCCTTTGCCTCACTCATAGCTTGCCTTGCAGTCTTCTTTGCTACCTTATACCTATCTATGTTGACCATGCTCCTATCATGGAACAAGCTCCTGTAACATTATTTCTTCTCCTTTATTGCTACTTGAACGTCCTCGGTCCACCACCAAGTATCCTTAGGTTCACCTATTGTCACACCCGGATTTCAGGGGCACCAAGACCCGGGCGCAAACATAATCATCAGGTGTGCTGGGACCATGTCTCACACATATGATGAATCATGGCACAAGATCAAATTTCACAACTTTACTATATAATAGGAGTTCTATACAAAATAAATAAATAATTACATAATAAGGAGACAACGGTCCAGCAACCCAAAGTTGACTGGGAGACGACGGCCTAGACCACTCACGAACTCATCACAGCATCCTCCATGTGCCTCATCCTGTGGTACCTGTTCTTGACCTATGGGGTGTGTGAGATAGCAAGAGTGAGCTCACATACGTTCATAGCTCAACAAGTTGTGGGGAATAATGTGCATGAACTCGCCAAAGGTGGGAGCTCACGTGAAGTGTAAGGCTTACCAAAGAGGATGTTTAGAGCTGAGCATTGCTTTTAAAGTTGGTCAAAATTTTATTAGCAGTTACTAAGTATAAGTAAATACCAACCTAATTAAATAGTAGAACAGAAGTAACAACATCACCTGCGATGCAATGCATATGAAAAATTGAATTTAGTTCCATAAGTTAATCATGTGAGGGTCCGAGCTGCTCATGACCGTGAGCACGGCTAGTATACCAATTTTACACTCTACAGAGGTTGCACATCTTTACCCACAAGTCATGTTACCCATCTGCCACGGGGTTGTACGGGCCCCATACACCTCTACCAAGGAAGCGAGGCAGGGTAACACTACGAGGCCTTTACAAAGTTCCACTAGCTTTAGAAAACCCGCTACAGTTTATAGGAAGCTCCAATGCAGGGATCCCTTGCCTGACTGCCATCGCAGCAAAATCAACCAAGGACCTCCCCACACTGACCACTCCCCTACTGCCCTTGCCCCTTTCGGGTAAGGTAGTCTTCCACTAGCTTTCCTAATTAATTAGCCAAGGGCGTCCCATTAAACCCTTGTGGTAGCACTGTTTTCCGGGGTGGTCGCTCCATGTTCCAATTAACATAATGATCTTATCATGAACAGTAAATAACAACTGATAACAAAAGTATAATCATGAATAATGTGTATCTCAATGCCCAAAACCACATATAGCACTAGCAAGTACTACCCAAAAAGTTCATTGGTAAACAAGGCATAAAGATAGACAAACTAGGGTAACCTATTAGGTCCCATCAAAATTAATCTATGCAGATCATTATGATTAATTAGAACATGAGTGGGTAAAAGAAGTGATCAAGGGCACAACTTGCCTGAGACTTGAGGTTCCAGGTACCAGGATGATCTTCAGATAACTCGTAACCTCGCACTAGTCGTAGCAATACAAACAAATAGTGTATAGACAAAATTAACATCACACCAAACATAAGAATAAACTGTGCAATAATAATCTACGCGCTTCTACAAGATCGTGGGTTCGAGAATCGCTAAATTCGGAGCTACGGTTAAGAAGTTATGGTTTTCCGAAGATCCACGTGGTTAAGTATATAATAGACTAAGTGCAATATCTTAACCTATATCTCATGACAAAACAAAGTTACCAGATGATAATAAATTTTATTGTGAGACTAATTCAACTAGAATGGATCAAAACGGAGTTACGGATATTGAGTTATGAATTTCTGAAATTATTTAGCACCTAGAATAGATTAATTCAATTGAACAATTTTAATTCAAGTTTCATGGCTAAACAATGTTACTGGTTGGTAGACAATATTAATACAAAATGAATGCCACTGGAATGGACGAAAAAGGATTTAATATGAATTTTCTATGAATTTATTGAGTTTTTGGGTTTATTTATGTACTAAAAGTATTTACTATATTATTTTTACTATTTTCTTGGTTCACTGGACCGGGCGTCAAAAGCAGAGAAATGCAGGGGTTAACTCGCAAAATTTCTCAAGACCCATATTCACCCCGCGTGGACGACAGGTTAATTTGGAATAAACCGAGGGGCTCATAAGTAAGAATGCCATGCAAAGGGGTATGGGACGATTACAGTCACGCGATAGGTAATCTGTGGTCCAGATTAGATCTCTTTTATCCAAACAGGTATGCAGCCCGGGCCGTTAGATCTTGATTCAACGCTTAGAATTTTATACGGTTCCAGACCATCCTTGCCCACCCACTAGCAGATCTGCGGTCACGATCTATCCCAGCCGAACCGGTATGGGGCTTCTAATCGCAGCCATCCATCATAGATCTGATGGTTGCAAGCTTATCCCCTACCCCAGGTGGTTTGACCACGGCGGCGCGTTGGAGCTACGGCGGTGCGCCCGCCGGAGTTGGTCAAAACTGCGACAGATGGCCACACCACCCAACCTGACTAGTGCAAAACAACATGGAGGCGATCGCGAGACAGAAGGTGGGCTTACTTCCAAGGATCGTGGCATTCGGAGTCCTGCCCACGGTGTGGCGTGGAACACCGGCCCCTCCCCAAGTCCGACGAGAAATTGGGTCAAGAACGGTGGTCTTCCCTGCCAGCCAACGTCACGATGAGCACTCACGCACCCTGGCGGCCCTCCTCGAGCACACCGCGGACTTCAAACGGCGATGGAGGCCAAGGACAGCTGCGGCGGAGGTCGGGTTCACGCTGCTCTCTCTGCTTCGTTTGCCTCCCTGCATGAGCTGGTGTTTGCGGCGCCCTGCACTTATATAGCCCAGAGCTCCACGATCGCACGAGGCCGAGTCCGCGGTTCACGGCAGCGGGTGAGCATTCAGTTGGGCAAGCGAGATCGACGCAGGCGATTTCGGGATCTCCGGCGCAGTTCGTTGCGATCTGGTGATACGTGCTGTTGATCTGATGTGAGCGGAGGGGCTAAGCATGGGGACCCGTGGGTCAGCGGCTGAAATGGATCGGCCAAGTGCGTGGGCGCGCCAATCCCGCGAGATCCGCGCAGATTTTGATTCACGGACGAGTTCGGTATAGGGTAGAAGATGGAACCGACGAGATGGCCCCACGCGTCAATGACTGAGAAAATGAGAACGACGAGCTGATGGGCCTGGCCCATCCGGCCAAGGAAAGGGGAAAGGATAGGGTCATGTTGGTGCAGGTGAGTTTCCCCTTTTTTCTAATTTTTATTTATGTTTTCTTTTCTATTTTAATCCCCACATTCCAAATTCAAAACAAAGTGCTCACTCAAAATTCCAGCATAAGTGCAAGTATATTTTTTTGAATGTGTAATCAAATAAAAAGCTAACTATAATTTCAATACTTTTAGTTTAGGAGAAAACCTAAAAATCTCCACCATAACTTATCTCTTGATTCAAGTGTGTTAATTTTAAAGTTATAATAAATATGTTGAAGGTGTTTCTTTTACTTATTGTTCCATAGTTTCAACTTGAACTTTAGTTTCAAGATTTGGATTTAAGTGTTAAACTACCAAGCTTTTGACATTACTATTTATTTACTTTAGGGGACTATCCTTAGTAAAGGGTTCTATGACTTTCTCACTCCCATCTTTTTGGAGAAACACATATGAATCTTAAAATAGAATCTTGGGTGTTACAAATCCTACCCCCCTTAACAGAAATCTCGTCCTCGAGATTTGTTAGAAAAGGGATATAGAAATCCAAAAGTTTGGTTGTAGTTTAGCTTCGAGTTTTCCCAAGTGGTTTTAAGCACATATGTTTTCTATTTTCCTTAAGTCCTTAAGTAAGGGATGGGTTAGGAAATCCTGGGTGTATTATGCTTAACTATTAGGCAGAAGTAGAGAAGGCTGGGGTAAGAAGGATTAGGGCAAGGAGTTTCCATTCCGGATGGTGGACCTTGATTCATCTGGTGATCCAACTTGGCTCTTTGAAGACTTGAGTTGGTGCTTATCCTTCTTTGATGAAGTTGGTCATCTTCAGTCTTTAATCTTGGAGTTGCCATCTACGCTAAGGACATATGACTAAGAACATATAGTTTAGCCGAGGTACATGGGGTAGGTAGGTTTACACATAGTTTTACTTTGCTTTTAGGATAGATGGACTAGGCAACCTATGATGTAGGTTAGGTTTTTTTGGGTATGGTCGAGTCAGCCGAGTTGATCTAAGTCACCAATTTAGGCTTAAGTGGGTTAGGAGTATGGCCTAATTCTTTGTACCAGCATTAAGTAACTCACACTAAATTGGATATAACTAGATTAGACTAGTTTAAGTTATCTAGATCTAACAGGGTAGGATAGCATATTATTAGGATATAATAGAATCTTTTGAGGTCAGTTAGATCTATTAGAATAATATAAAATCTTTTCAGGATAAGATGAGTTTCTTTTAAGATGAGATGGATCTATTAAGATAAGGGAGAATCTTTTAAGAAAAGATGAATTGGTTCGAATGAGACCTTTTAGGATAAGATAAATCTCTTAAGCTAGATATGTTCCAATGGGATAATCTAGGTTGTCTAGTTATTTTATAAATATATTTTTTATACCTATGTGTATATGCAGATGCAATTGTGGATATTACTCCACAACCCATCACACTCAATCAAAGATCCAAATCAGACAAATATCATAAGAACAAGCATTCATGCATATAAAAAAATAATAGTTTTGTTTTTGTTCCTAAGGGTAGGTCTCCTATTCCTAAAAGTCACTTTAAGGACTGTTGTGGACTTGTTCTCAACTACTATGAATCAAGAACAAGGCAACACAAAATATTAAATGTTAAAGTCCTTCGTCCTTCGAAGCATTATTTCTCTTAGGATATAACGATCTTCGGACGAAGGACATGAAGGACGTACCTTCATCATCACAGTTATAAGATAATGAAAGATGAAACATATGAAACATAAAAGGTTATATGAATAGACATATATTGTTATTCACATGTTATCATTATATAAACTTGAATATTAAATATAATATTTAATTACATTTATACCTTCGACTTGACAGAAGGCAAAAACCCAAGTGTGGCACGCGGGCAATTACAGGATAGCGTGAACAGTATAGGGGTACTGTTCATCTATTTATAGGCACAGGACGCAGCCTGTGGGGAATTACATTCACTCCCTTTACAAAGGTCTACAATCATAATACAAATTATCATGGGCCGATTGGTCATTTCATCTTTAAGTCGGTGCCTTTGGAAATGTACTCCGAAGCCTTCTGATTGGTAGCTTCGGCTTTATGTCAATCTTCCGAAGGTGTTTCTTCTTATGGGACCTTCGGCGATGAAGCAGACCCCCAACAGTAGCCCCTTCACGGTACTGGATCGTTTTTCGTGACGAGCTCGATCCGTGAAAAACTCTCCCAGGCTTCGGAATGCCGAAGGTCCGAGAAACACCTTCCCTGAGCTTGTTGCCGAGAAACGATTAAAATATTCCCAGCATCGGGTGGTCCACCGTTCAGTGTATACGAGCGATCTGGCGATTCACCTTCCAGGCACCGAGTGGTCCACCGTTCAGCGGGTGCGGGTGACTGTTCAACGGGTGCGGGCAGCTTGACGATTCACCTTCCCACCTGCAGCATTATATAAACAGACGGGTAGGTGTGGAGTTACCACAACATTTATTGCTATTGCATCATTGTGCTGCCAAAAAATTTGACCACAGCCGAAGCTTGCTCATTGCATTCTGAACCGAAGGATCGTTTTGCTCTAGCTTCGTAACAAGAGGGAGCTTTGGCAAAGATAAAAATTTTCAACTTTGTCAAAACGCAAAAAATTCAGCATCAAATGGCCAGGGTACGCTCAACAGCTAGAGTTACTCGCGATGGAGAGGAAGCCGAAGCTGCTGAAACTGCTCCGATCTCTGAAGTTATGAGGCGGTCGGGATTGTTTGTGACTGAAGGCGCTACTGACGAAGAATCACCCGCTGCTGAAACGGAGCAGGCAGATATTGAAGAGGGTGATGCTAATGAAGGAGAGATTGATTATGACATCATTATGCCATCGAAACCCAGCCATCTGGATTTTGGGAAATCAACTATGTCTGAAGCTGATATGACTATGATGACGAAGCTAGGCTACTTCAGAGAAACCAAGAAGGGGTTGGTTCGCTTTGGCGGGGAAGAAACTATCCCGAAACCAGAAGATGATGAAGTTGTAGTTTTTAAGAGCTTCTTCAAAGCAGGGTTGAGATTTCCTTTGCACGGAATGATTGCAGAAATCTTGGAAAAATTCGGGATTTACCTTCAGCAGCTGATCCCTAACGCCATTGTTAGGCTCAACGTGTACATCTGGGCCCTCCGAAGTCAAGGGGTAGAGCCGCTGGCCGATGCATTCTGCCGAGTACATGAACTTCACTATCAGATGAAGGCTAGAGAGGACAGATTGCATGAGAACTTCGGCTGCTATAATTTTGCTTATTGGAAGGATATGAAGACACCGGTGGTCAGCTATCGTACAAAATGGCCGACCAGTTGGAAATCTGAATGGTTTTATGTTAAAATTGATGAAGAAAAGGAGAAGTTAGTTCAGAGCCCGATGAAGCTAATCTTCGGGCTGACTAGGCCTCAATGCAACATGACACCGGGGGATCCATGCCAAGATGCTGTTTATGAGTTTAGAATTGTGTCTGAACATATTGGAACTAGGGACCTAGTTCAGGAATACTTGGCCAACAGAGTATTCCCAACGCTGAGGAAGTGATGAAGCTTGAAGAAGAGAAGAAAGAGGGTGAACTCGTTCGGCTGCCTTATCACTTTAAATTCAAAAAACACTTCAAGGAACCCTGCCAAGAATGGTTGGACACGATCGAAGTTATGTATAACGAGATTTTAGGGAACTATACGAAAAAAGAAGATCAGTTGATGACTGCAGCCTTCGGCTCTTGATCGAAGCGAAGATTGAATCGGGTAATGGATGTTCTACATTTTGAATATCCTGATTATGAGCGGTTGAACAAGGGTGCCGAAGGGCAGAAAAGAAAAAGAGCTGTCAGTGTTGTTGGCAGACAGGCCGCTTGTCACACCCGGATTTCAGGGGCACCAAGACCCGGGCGCGAACATAATCACCAGGTGTGCTGGGACCAAGTCTCACACATATGATGAATCATGGCACATGATCGAATGTCACATCTTTACTATATAATAGGAGTTCTATACAAAATAAATAAGTAATTACATTATAAGGAGACAACGGTCCAGCAACCCAAAGTTGACTGGGAGACGACGGCCTAGACCACTCACGAACTCATCACAGCATCCTCCATGCGCCTCATCCTGTGGTACCTGTTCTTGACCTGTGGGGGGGTGTGAGACAGCAAGAGTGAGCTCACATACGTTCATCGCTCAACAAGTTGTGGGGAATAATGTGAATGAACTCGCCAAAGGTGGGAGCTCACGTGAAGTGTAAGGCTTACCAAAGAGGATAGTTAGAGCTGAGCATTGCTTTTAAAGTTGGTCAAAATTTTATTAGCAGTTACTAAGTATAAGTAAATACCAACCCAATTAAGTAGTAGAACAGAAGTAACAACATCACCTGTGATGCAATGCATATGACAAATTGAATTTAGTTCCATAAATTAATCATGTGAGGGTCCGAGCTGCTCATGACCGTGAGCACGACTAGTATACCAGTTTTACACTCTGCAGAGGTTGTGCATCTTTACCCACAAGTCATGTTACCCATCTGCCAAGTGATCGCGACTTCCCATACACCTCTACTGAGGAGGCGAGGCAGGGTAACACTACGAGGCCTTTACAAAGTTCCACTAGCTTCAGAAAACCCGCTACAGTTTATAGGAAACTCCAATGCAGGGATCCCCCGCATGATCGCCATCGCAGCAAAATCATCCCAAGGACCTCCCTACACTGACCACTCCCCTACTGCCCTTGCCCCTTTCGGGTAAGGTAGTCCTCCACTAGCTTTCCTAATTAATCAGCCAAGGGCGTCCATAAACCCATGTGGTAGCACTATTTTCCCAGGTGGTCGCTCCATGTTCCAATTAACATAATGATCTTATCATGAACAGTAAATAACAACGGATAACAAAAGTATAGTCATGAATAATGTATCTTCATACCCAAAACCACATAAAGCACTAGCAAGTACTACCCAAAAAGTTCAGTGGTAAACAAGGTATAAAGATAATCTGTCACACCCGGGTTTTAGGGGTCCAAAGCCCGGGCGCGAACATAATCACCAGGTGTGCTGGGACCAAGTCTCACACATATGATGAATCATGGCACAGGATCGAATGTCACATCTTTACTATATAATAGAAGTTCTATACAAAATAAATAAATAATTACATTATAAGGAGACAACGGTCCAGCAACCCAAAGTTGACTGGGAGACAACGGCCTAGATCTCTCACGAACACATCACGGCATCCTCCAAGCGCCTCATCCTGCGGTACCTGTTCTTGACCTGTGTGGGGGGTGTGAGACAGCAAGAGTGAGCTCACATACGTTCATAGCTCAACAAGTTGTGGGGAATAATGTGTATGAACTCGCCAAAGATGGGAGCTCATGTGAAGTGTAAGGCTTACCAAAGAAGATGGTTGAAGCTGAGCATTGCTTTTAAAGTTGGTCAAAATTTTATTAGCAGTTACTAAGTATAAGTAAATACCAACCCAATTAAATAGTAGAACAAAAGTAACAACCTCACCTGCGATGCAATGCATATGACAAATTGAATTTAGTTCCATATATTAATCATGTGAGTGTCCGAGCCGCTCATGACCGTGAGCACGGCTAGTATACTAGTTTTACACTCTGCAGAGGTTGCGCATCTTTACCCACAAGCCGTGTTACCCATCTGCCAAGGGGTCATGAATCCCATACACCTCTACCAAGGAAGCGAGGCAGGGTAACACTACGAGGCCTTTACAAAGTTCCACTAGCTTCAGAAATCCCGCTACAGTTTATAGGAAGCTCCAATGCAGGGTTCTTGCCTGACCGCCATCGCAGCAAAATCAACCCAAGGACCTCCCTACACTGACCACTCCCCTACTGCCCTTGCCCCTTTCGGGTAAGGAAGACCTCCACTAGCTTTCCTAGTTAATCAGCCAAGGGCGTCCCATTAAACCCTTGTGGTAGCACTGTTTTCCCGGGTGGTTCTCCATGTTCCAATTAACATAATGATCTTATCATGAACAATAATAGTAAATAGATAATAAAAGTGTGATCATGAATAATGTATCTTCATACCCAAAACCACATAAAGCACTAGCAAGTACTACCCAAAAAGTTCAGCGGTAAACAAGGTATAAAGGTAATCAAACTAGGGTAACCTATTGGGTCCCATCAAAATTAACCTATGCAGATCATTATGATTAATTAGAACATGAGTGGGTAAAAAGAAGTGATCAAGGGCACAACTTGCCTGGCACTTGAGATTCCAGTTACCAGGGTGATTCTTCGGATCCTCGTGACCTCACGCAAGTCGTAGCAATACAAACAAACATGGTATAGACAAAATTAACATCACACCAAACATAAGAATAAACTACATAATAATGATCTACGCGTTGCTACGAGATCATGGGTTCGAGAATCGCTAAATTCGGAGTTACGATTATAAAGATACGATTTTCTAAAGATCTACGTAATTAAATATTAAACTATATTATAAATTGGTTAATCTACAACATATGAGAAAATATCCTCAAAATAATTAATTCTACTTTAATCAAGATTATAACTTGTTTAGAAATTATATTACAGTCAAACTACATTTATAGACATGTCGACTTGACTAGATTGATTAATCAACTAACACAAGTTAAATAAATATCTAGTTTTATGTGGACTAATAAAAAATAATATTTTTAAGGTGTAAAATTTTTTATCATGAAGTTAATGCAATTTGAACGGATTGAAACAGACTTAAAATAAATTAGTTATGATTTTCTAAAGTTTTTAAGCGGTAGATACAAAACAAATCAAGCACATAAATTTAACCTTATATTTCATACTAAACTAAGGTTACCAGAGGATGAACAATATTATTATGAATTTACTACAATTAGAATGGATCAATTTGGAGTTACGGATTGCGAGTTATGAATTTCTGAAATCCTTGTGTTTGGTACAAACATAATTGCGTGATAAATTTTAATATAGTTTTCATGCTAGAACAGTGCTACTCATTGATAGAAAATATTATTACCAAATTATAGAAACTGGAATGGATTAAAAATGAGCTAGTATAAATTTTCTATGAATTATACAAGTTCCTACAGTTATTTTTACATTAAAATGATTTTATAAATGAATTTCTCTGATTTATTCGTGGTCTGGACTGCGCTCACAATTTTCCAGAAGCCTAGGGTCTATTTCGCATAAAACAGGACCTATCTGTATTGGTTTTCAAATGGTATAGGACGACGGGTCGATTTTACTAAAACAATGGGGCTCTTATGTAAAACTCCGCGTCGAAGAGGTATCGCTCAATCTAGGCCATGCGATCTGAGATGGACGCACGAGATTAGATCTAGCCCTTACCGAACCGGTATGCATAGGGGTTCGTTGGATCGACAACCTACGGTTCAGATTTAAAACGACCGCGATCCATCCTAGTTCGCACGATCACGGATCTATGGCCCAGATTTGATCGCGCGAAGAGGTATTCACGTCCTAATCAGGATCGTCCGTGGTCAGATCAACGGCCCCGGGTTCATCTTCTACCTACGACGGTCGGTGTACTCTCTTTCCTCCCGGTGGTCGCCTAAGCGGAGGCATGCCCACCCAATGGCGGTGTGGCTCAGCGGAGATACGTCCAGGCACACAGGTGCGACACCAACCATAGGCTGGGTTCAAAATGATGTGCTGATTATAGGGAATAACTAGGAATAGCTCTTACCAGGAATGGTGCCGCGGTGAAGTTTGTCCCGGTGGTGTCTCTTTTCTCCTCGCCCTCTCTGAACTTTGGATTTCATGGTGGTGCTCTCGGTGTGGATTCCCGCGACCCTAGACAGCTCGACTTATGGATTCGAGGGGAACTGTGGCGTCCTTAAACAGGTGCTGAAAAAAATCGGCATGGACAAGATCCTGGTGCGGCGATCCCCAGCTCTCTCCCCTTCGGTGATGGTGCAAAGTAATGGTCCCAGCTCGATCTCGTGGTAGTAGAGGTGGAGGCGGTCTGGGTATTTATGCACTGGGCATATGCTCTGTGACGGAACCTCCCAAGTAATTAGGCCCACCTACAGTTGTCCTTGTCTAACAGACATCAGACACCCTGTAGATGTTCCTAAGTCACTTGACAAGTTCGGTATCTTTCCTTACCTTACCAGGAACGTCTCACCCGTCTTGCAGACATTACAGATCATCGGGGATATAGAAGTGCGGAAGCAATTACATAAACTTTCATTTATTTAGAAAGTAAGATCAAGTTACTTGTTACAGACCAGAGCTATAAACGAGTGCTGAGTAGTTACACATATCAAGGGAGGCACAGACTCCTCCCGATAGCTTTAAAACAAGAAGATCCTATATGGAGGACCAAGTCCTCCCGCATCTTCACTCCTGTTTTCCTTCATTTGGTACCACCTTGGAGCAAAAGCAACAAAAATATGTCGCTTCCTCACCTAAAAACAACAAAGGGATAAACCCTGAGTATGGAATTACTCAGCAAGTCTTACCCGACTAAGGAAAAGACTCTCAAGGGTATGCTGGATAAATAGGAGTCAAGGAGAGGCTTTAGCAAGAATCAACTTAGATACTTTTGCAGAAATAGCTTACTAAAGTGAGTCCTTACTTTCAATATTTTAACGCCAGATTAAATATTTAATAGACTCTGTTTGCATCTAGTCTAATTTCATCATCTCATCAATACAACATCATTTTTATCCATAGTGTTCACATCTTGACTTAGGTTGTAGGTCGGAGCTCAAGTCTCCACTCTCCGGGGATATAACGGCGATCCGAATCGATTTACTCAGCTGAGGATCTCTAACCACACGACATATGTTTCTCGTAAACCTTGATGTCTACTATTCCCACGGATCCTCCACTGCATGAACAGGTCCGCGCCACCCGAGAGTACACCACCCCTTTTAGGCGATCCGTTGCCAGGAGGGTACGTGCCACTCTCGCCATCTCTCCACGCCCAGTGCGCGATTGTCTTTTCATGAATGGAATAGCCGGGTTCAAGCTTACCCTGTCCCATTCTCAGGGCATGTGGCTAGATAAGATAGTCCTTGATCAACAGGCCTACATACGCATCCAATCCTTAATTGACCCGGGCGGAGCATCACCTGTTCCTAGCCCAAGTCTCGATTTAAGTACTTCCATCCTTAGGATTGTTTCTGTTCCTTAGGATGAAAAGAGCATCACAGGGAACTTTGCAGTAAGATCCCACCATTGCTCCAAATGAAAATATTCTTGCAGGTAGAAGTCATCCTCTCCCGGGTTAAATTGAGGACAACCTCTATCCACAAGATCTAAGCAAGGCTAAGCATTTTTGTAAATCATATTTTGATACTTCACAGAAGTATCTATAAAGGTATGGATATCAAGGAAAGCAATGCATCAAAGGGTTTCAAGCAATTCCTATGAACTTAATGCACATTTCACTAGACTTAAAGTGTGCGAAAAGTATTTAAAACACAAGGAAAGGGGCTGCATGCACCGGGGCTTGCCTTCATTAGTAGGTGAGTCAGGCTCGGACTCGCAGTTGTCGAAGTAGAGCCAAGTCTCTGCCTGAGATTCCAAAGGTGGTGGTGGCGTCTTCTCTTTAAGTCACTTCACTCTCTTCTTCGTTCTCTAGATATAACCATATAGGTATATATATAAGAATGAATTCCATGTAATGCTTATGAGAGTGCAAAGGTAATAAGGATTTATTAACTAAGTCTTGAGTACAACTTTCCTTCACGGGATTCCGGGAACTTAGGGTTTCCGGAGTCGGTAAAGGAGTTCATAGGGCAGGGGTAGGGTTTTTGGGTTCTAGTTATCAAACAATGTTCAAATCAAACCAAACTCTACCCAAGGCTTCTAAATATTGTGAAAAGCTCACATAAAAAGTGTGGGCAATTTTGGGATTATTATCTATTTTCTAAAAATCCAGAACCAGTAGTTTAGGCTATTTTAAATACTCTAAAATTCCCTATTTGATCTAAAAATCATGAGTTTATTTTTATTAAATACTACAGGAAATTAGGGTTCTAAGAAAATTGGTCTCATATTTTTAGGATTTTTCTTCAATTTATGACAGCTTTCCAAAGCCCGCTAGAAATAGAAAAAGAAAAACAATGAACAGACTCGGGCCGAAATCAGCCCAAGTCGGCCCAACAAGCGCAGAAACGCGCCAGCGCGCGCCCGCGCTGCAGGTTTTGCAGAAAAGGCCCTGACAAACAGAATAACTTAAAGCGGGGTCAGAGCACTATTTCGGTGAGTCCCTGACATATGCAGAAAGACCCTTCGCGTTCTAATCTTTTACCACACCTAGTCCCCGACTGCGCTCACGTCCAGCAGAGCTCCGGCGAGCACCTACGCCGGCCGATTAGGGCAACGGCTGGGGTTCCCGAGCGGCGGACATCAAATTGAACCAAGCCCGAGCATTTCCCCTCCATTAATTTCACCAAGGGGGCGTTGGATCAATCGGTTCATGGTGTCCGAGCGGATGGGCAAGGGGATGAACGTGTTCCGATCAAACAGAGATGAGGATGGCCAAATTGGGGCTGGGCAAAGCTTCACGGGTTCACCAGGTTCTACGGACACATGTTGGTTTGGGCAGAACAAGGCCCGAGGAGCGGGTCGACGGCGAGGGGGTCACGGCGGTGTTTTTCAGAGCAAGCACACGTTCCGGTGAAAGCTCTTGGCTTAAGTTCGATTGGTTGGCACTGGGAGCAATAGGGGGCTAATAGCAAGCAAGAACATGAAACAATTGGGCAAGTACTCACTCGAAGAAGGCTGGCCACGGAGATGTTCTTCGCGGCGGAGTTAAAACAGAGAGGAAACAGGCTCGGGGTTATTCCGGTGAGCCAGAGTCGGGCGCTTAGTGGCTGAGAGGTGGGATACGGTGAAGAAGCAACGCTCGCCCTCAATTTATAGCTAACCGGCCGCAATCGGATGAGCCTCACCGGCAGTAATCGCGCTGGCGAGCTCACCCGCATGGCAGAGCCACGGCGCAAGTCCGGTGGCCGCCGTTTAACCGGGTAGCGCCACCTCAACGCTTGAAGCCACGTCGCACCAGAACTTTACCGCAGCCGCCGACGACCATCCGCTACGGTGGCGTTCTTATCGTCGGCGAGGGGCTGACCATATCCATGGCGCGATATTTCTGAAGGCCGGTGAACAGTACTCGGTTTCAGTAAAATCAACGAGTCTGACAGAGCGATTTGGGGCCAGATTTTCTCCAGATTTTGCATGAGAAATTCATCAACCTTCTGTACCAAAGTTATAGCCCCATGTTCCAGCTACAATTTTGTTATGGGAACCATGCCCAAACTTGCACTGGATCATGTTTAAATCTGGGTTCAAAGATTGACCCACCCCACTGTCAGACCAAGTTTCAGTCATCAGTCAGCCTGACAGTCTGATTTTAAGTGGGATTATCTCCAAATATTCCTTAACAACTATGCTCACAACCTTAAGCAAAGTTGTTATCCTTTGTTTGGTCTGCAAGTTTGGTGTGGTAACCTAGGGCAAATTCTTATTAATTTGTAAGATACAAGGGCTCAAAGTTGAAGAAAACACACTGATTTCAGACTTAGACTCTATAGAGGTCAAGTGGTACTTTTTGCAAATAAACCCAAAACTTAGGGTTTAACTTGCAAATTCACAGATTTGTGAACCAAATGACTATATATGTTCAAACATAGTAGTTTTTACACTTTAGTCCAAAGGTTCACCACTTTTGTACATAAGCCCCTAGGGTTTGATTTTAGGGTTTTCCAGGGTTCCAATTAGGGTTTCTGGTATCCCAGAGGTATAGAAGTGATTCAACTTTATGATTGGGGTCATTTTATGACTTTTACCCTAAAGCTTTTAGGTTTTCTCAACTAGGTTAAGTTTTACCCCTTTAACCACTATTTAGGGTTAAAGCTCCCTATCCAGGGTCCTATTTGTAATACATTAAAACAATACAACTTGTTTGAAATTTTTGCCTAGTGAATGCACTCTAGGTGTGTCAAACATATGCAATGCCAATGCTTATGATGCCATGCTCAAGTTTTAGTTACAGTAACACCAGGGGTGTTACATCCTTCCCCCCATAAAAGAATCTCGTCCCGAGATTAAAATCCTAGGGTAGGTAATGGTAAAGGAAACACATCACATTTTTATTTCTTAAGTCTTGGTACAAGGCAGGGGTAATGTGGGGGTTACTTCTCTATTACACAGCTATACAGGCTTTACAATTTACATGAGGCTAAAAAGCCTGGGAAATTCTTATTCAAGAAGTCTTGAGTTTCCCATGTAGCCTCATCTTCAGAATGCTGGTTCCACTGTATCTTGTAGAACTTGAGAGTCTTTCTCCGGGTAACCCTGTCCTTTTGATCCAGAACTCGAATAGGATATTCCGAGTATGTTAAATCTGGTTCCAGGACAACATCAATCACTTCAATGGTTCGATCGGGAACCCGAAGACACTTCTTCAATTGTGACACGTGGGACACATTGTGCACAGCAGACAATGTTTCGGGTAGTTGGAGTCAGTATGCCACTGGTCCACATTGCTCAAGTACCAGGAATGGACCAATGTACCTGGGTGCAAGCTTCCCTTTAACCCCGAAACGCGATACACCCTTCATTGGTGAAACTTTCAAGTAGACATAATCGCCTACCAGAAAGCATAAGGGTTGTCGTCGTCAGTCTGCCTAACTCTTTTGTCGAGTTTGAGCTTTCTTCATATTATGAATAATTCTCTGAACCTTTTCTTCGACCTCTTTCACCATATCAGGTCTAAAGAAGTATCTTTCTCCAGGTTCAGACCAATTTAGCGGAGTACGACATCGTCGTCCATATAAAGCTTCGAAGGGTGCCATCTTGATATTTTCTTGATAGCTATTATTATATGAAAACTCTGCTAAGGGCAAACATTCATCCCCTTTTTGTGGGAATTCCAGAACACATGCCCGTAGCATATCTTCCAGTACTTGATTGACTCTCTCAGTCTGTCCGCTAGGCCGAACTGTCGAACAGCTTGGTATCCAGGGATTTATGAAGTTCTTCCCAAAATTTGGATACGAATTGCGATCCACGATCCGACACTATGGTCTTCGGAACACCATGCAGACTAAGAATACGAGCAATGTACAATTGGGCATAGACAGTAGCCGGGTGATCTGTCTTGACTGGCAGAAAATGAACAATTTTCGTAAGCCGATCAACAATAACCCAGATAGAGTCATACCCATTTGTAGTCCTGGGTAATCCCATGATAAAGTCCACACAATATCTTCCCCTTTCCATGTTGGGATAGGTAAGGATTGTAATGGACCAACAGTCTTCATGTATATGGCCTTGACACGTTTACAAGTGTCACATCTAGCCACGTAGGGTGCAATTTTAATTTGCATTTTTGCCCACCAGAAGAACACATAAGGTTCCAGGTGTGCAACTTGCTTCTTCTGATGACACTGTACTATCTGAGGTGGTAATTATGCAACTTTACCCAAATAGAATCAGATGCACCATCTTGGGTAAAACACACAAGAAGAGGTTTACCAATAAGTGGTTACAGTAGGTTCATACACGAGACGGGTGTGAATGTCAAATAACATCACAGTTGACCCGTGGCTAAGCAGAAAATCCAAGTCTCTAGAAGGCGATATAAATTCGAGAGAATCACCAGCGGAGGGATCAATAGATACGGACTTTGCAACCAGTCCCTTTTATCCAACACTAGTCATGGATCGGCATGATCACACATGCAGGAAAAACATGCGTGAGGTGGTCGAGGCACGACTAGAGCGATGATTAGGTGACTATTAGCTGACTTAATCTCATTTTGGTAAGTACTTTCTTTGGGGTAGGTTGAACTAAAGTGAGTTTAGACAACTTGATGAAACGATCTCTAAACTCAACATTCGTTCAACGGGCAATTACAAGTTAGTCAAAACCAACTTGTTGAACTACTTGTGACATTAAGCAAATCCTCTCAATACCATTGGTAAGCCAAGGAGTTGAGAGTTCACATTTGCTAACAAAAGGTCATGCATTTGGGTAAAAATCCATTTGGTCAGGTGGTTCATCCGTTTCTTCATGCGAGATGAACGGACTAGGTTCGGAAATACATGGAAAATAGGAGAGCGAATGAACAAACTCCTGCATTTTAGCAGCAGGGGAAATCCAATCTCCATTCTGAGAGCTAATCAGTTGTCTCTCGACACTAAAAAAACTCCAAGGCTTCACCTTTACACAAAGGATGCAAAGGGAACTTATGTGAATAGTCACTACCAAGATCAAAAGAAATAAGACCACACATGAAAGTGGTATGCCCTTTTGATCCAATGGAAATAACAGATGTTGCTTGATCTCTTTTATAAACAACACAGAAATTGTTTCAAGGAAAGGTCAATAGAAGACAACACATCAGTGTAGTTTCACAATGGATCATGACCAGAGACCTTGGTACCGGCAGGCGCCAAGCAGCAAAATCCTGTGTGCGCATTCACAGGAGGCCCTCAGCTTCGCTGCAGTACCATACGTTCTTAACCATGACACCATTACAAAACTGGCACCAATACTGAATCTCACGTGGCAAGAATAATTTGCGTAGAGATAACATATCAATATAGTCTTATAATGGATTATGACTACTAACTGTGATACTAGCGCGTGCCAAGTAGCGCAACCCTGTGTGTGCACCCACCGGAGGCCCTCGGTTTCAGCGCGGTATCACCGATTTTAGTCATAACGCCATTACCAGACATAACCAATAAGAAACCTCATGCGACACCAATAGATTGAGCAAGGGTGACTACATACAAAGGGATACTCCACCAGTAAAAATGGCTACAAGTAGAGCGCCAAATAGATCATGGCCCAAAGAAGTGAACAAGGAATGGCCATAACCTAAACTTGATGAAAGAAGTATGATGGGAGACTGTTAATTCAGCCCAAGCATATTTTTTTATGCCCATCATAGAAATCACAAGGTCAAGGATTAAGTTGGTAGGCCTTCGATAGATATGAAGAAACCAAAGGCATCAAATTCAAGGAAATGGTCGGACATGGCTTTTCTAGGTTGGGTTAATAGAGCAACACGACGATCCGCAAGGAGAGGCCAAATACACTAGAGACTGCAACCTGCATCAGCTGATCAAGAGAACGGCTCTAGGAGGAGGCATGACTTGAGATCCTTGTTTGAAATCTAGGTATACTCTAGGTCCGACAAAGAAATTATCTAGGCATTTACTTGTATGGGTTTGGCCATGAAGTGATAACGGAAAATTCGACTTTGGGCCGTGTTATGGTTCACTAAATACGAATATAGCCTAATTCTTGGGTTTAGGCAATCAAATCATCAACTCTCTATTGGTTATAACTCAACCTGATGGTTCTCAGATCAGTGTTTGAGAATTGCTTTTTGCTGGACTAACCAGTTTATGCCCAAGATGACATCTAAGTCTTGGCCTTTTGGAACAATCATATTAGTAGGAAAGTTTCGTCCGGCCAATGTCATGGGCACATGGTAAGCCGCTTCTTTTCACCTTTGGTAGCTTTACTGTCGGGCGTAGAAGACCATTCGTCAACCAACTTCATAGAGGGAGGAGGCCTGAAAAGGTCCAGTGCACCATCAAGTGCTTCTCCCGCTACATGAGAAGGTCCGGCTTCCATCCCGACAGAATTCACAGGGACGTTCGGGTGCAGTTGTGAATACAACACATGAATTCCTTCATGTAGTGTATTATAATAGACCTGCAAGTTATTCATGGCTAAGCTAAGCTCCTCCACATGGGCTCGAGCTTTGGCTTTCTTAGCCCAGGCGAGTGGACGAGAGTTAACCGTCCAATCGAGCGCTAGATCTCGATTCACGAGTTGGTCTTGTAAGTAGCGGATGGCTGCATCCGCGACCCATAGATCATTCCTGCGACGGAGTTCTGATTGAAGCAGTTTGACTTGTGCTTCCAGATCCCGATAGGATCGTTGCTACCACTGCTACTTTCTTCATGTCTTAGGGTAAGTTAATGGCAGGTATGCCAATGGGTCTAGTAGATTTGCGCGCGGTCTTTCTGATGCGCGACAGCATTTCTCTAAGGGGGAAAATGTTATTAGTATGATTCTTAGCATGATGCATGTATAATTACAGAATCAACCTTAGTCGATTCAACCTTCTATACATTGCACTCTTCCTATCTGGTCTTTAAGATAGACTCTTCAGAATACTTAGGTAAGAAGAGAAAAGAGTTTTTAGGTAAGACTTTTGAAATTTTTTTTTGAAGATGCCTCATAATATCTGCAAAGAAGGGCTACGCTCCGATACCAGCTGTGACGGAACCTCCCAAGTAATTAGGCCGACCTACAGTTGTCCTTGTCTAACAGACATCAGACACCCTGTAGATGTTCCTAAGTCACTTGACAAGTTCGATATCTTTCCTTACCTTACCAGGAACGTCTCACCCGTCTTGCAGACATTACAGATCATCGGGGATATAGAAGTGCGGAAGCAATTACATAAACTTTCATTTATTTAGAAAGTAAGATCAAGTTACTTGTTACAGACCAGAGCTATAAACGAGTGCTGAGTAGTTACACATATCAAGGGAGGCACAGACTCCTCCCGATAGCTTTAAAACAAGAAGATCCTATATGGAGGACCAAGTCCTCCCGCATCTTCACTCCTGTTTTCCTTCATTTGGTACCACCTTGGAGCAAAAGCAACAAAAATATGTCGCTTCCTCACCTAAAAACAACAAAGGGATAAACCCTGAGTATGGAATTACTCAGCAAGTCTTACCCGACTAAGGAAAAGACTCTCAAGGGTATGCTGGATAAATAGGAGTCAAGGAGAGGCTTTAGCAAGAATCAACTTAGATACTTTTGCAGAAATAGCTTACTAAAGTGAGTCCTTACTTTCAATATTTTAACGCCAGATTAAATATTTAATAGACTCTGTTTGCATCTAGTCTAATTTCATCATCTCATCAATACAACATCATTTTTATCCATAGTGTTCACATCTTGACTTAGGTTGTAGGTCGGAGCTCAAGTCTCCACTCTCCGGGGATATAACGGCGATCCGAATCGATTTACTCAGCTGAGGATCTCTAACCACACGACATATGTTTCTCGTAAACCTTGATGTCTACTATTCCCACGGATCCTCCACTGCATGAACAGGTCCGCGCCACCCGAAAGTACACCACCCCTTTTAGGCGATCCGTTGCCAGGAGGGTACGTGCCACTCTCGCCATCTCTCCACGCCCAGTGCGCGATTGTCTTTTCATGAATGGAATAGCCGGGTTCAAGCTTACCCTGTCCCATTCTCAGGGCATGTGGCTAGATAAGATAGTCCTTGATCAACAGGCCTACATACGCATCCAATCCTTAATTGACCCGGGCGGAGCATCACCTGTTCCTAGCCCAAGTCTCGATTTAAGTACTTCCATCCTTAGGATTGTTTCTGTTCCTTAGGATGAAAAGAGCATCACAGGGAACTTTGCAGTAAGATCCCACCATTGCTCCAAATGAAAATATTCTTGCAGGTAGAAGTCATCCTCTCCCGGGTTAAATTGAGGACAACCTCTATCCACAAGATCTAAGCAAGGCTAAGCATTTTTGTAAATCATATTTTGATACTTCACAGAAGTATCTATAAAGGTATGGATATCAAGGAAAGCAATGCATCAAAGGGTTTCAAGCAATTCCTATGAACTTAATGCACATTTCACTAGACTTAAAGTGTGCGAAAAGTATTTAAAACACAAGGAAAGGGGTTGCATGCACCGGGGCTTGCCTTCGTTAGTAGGTGAGTCAGGCTCGGACTCGCAGTTGTCGAAGTAGAGCCAAGTCTCTGCCTGAGATTCCAAAGGTGGTGGTGGCGTCTTCTCTTTAAGTCACTTCACTCTCTTCTTCGTTCTCTAGATATAACCATATAGGTATATATATAAGAATGAATTCCATGTAATGCTTATGAGAGTGCAAAGGTAATAAGGATTTATTAACTAAGTCTTGAGTACAACTTTCCTTCACGGGATTCCGGGAACTTAGGGTTTCCGGAGTCGGTAAAGGAGTTCATAGGGCAGGGGTAGGGTTTTTGGGTTCTAGTTATCAAACAATGTTCAAATCAAACCAAACTCTACCCAAGGCTTCTAAATATTGTGAAAAGCTCACATAAAAAGTGTGGGCAATTTTGGGATTATTATCTATTTTCTAAAAATCCAGAACCAGTAGTTTAGGCTATTTTAAATACTCTAAAATTCCCTATTTGATCTAAAAATCATGAGTTTATTTTTATTAAATACTACAGGAAATTAGGGTTCTAAGAAAATTGGTCTCATATTTTTAGGATTTTTCTTCAATTTATGACAGCTTTCCAAAGCCCGCTAGAAATAGAAAAAGAAAAACAATGAACAGACTCGGGCCGAAATCAGCCCAAGTCGGCCCAACAAGCGCAGAAACGCGCCAGCGCGCGCCCGCGCTGCGGGTTTTGCAGAAAAGGCCCTGACAAACAGAATAACTTAAAGCGGGGTCAGAGCACTATTTCGGTGAGTCCCTGACATATGCAGAAAGACCCTTCGCGTTCTAATCTTTTACCACACCTAGTCCCCGACTGCGCTCACGTCCAGCAGAGCTCCGGCGAGCACCTACGCCGGCCGATTAGGGCAACGGCTGGGGTTCCCGAGCGGCGGACATCAAATTGAACCAAGCCCGAGCATTTCCCCTCCATTAATTTCACCAAGGGGGCGTTGGATCAATCGGTTCATGGTGTCCGAGCGGATGGGCAAGGGGATGAACGTGTTCCGATCAAACAGAGATGAGGATGGCCAAATTGGGGCTGGGCAAAGCTTCACGGGTTCACCAGGTTCTACGGACACATGTTGGTTTGGGCAGAACAAGGCCCGAGGAGCGGGTCGACGGCGAGGGGGTCACAGCGGTGTTTTTCAGAGCAAGCACACGTTCCGGTGAAAGCTCTTGGCTTAAGTTCGATTGGTTGGCACTGGGAGCAATAGGGGGCTAATAGCAAGCAAGAACATGAAACAATTGGGCAAGTACTCACTCGAAGAAGGCTGGCCACGGAGATGTTCTTCGCGGCGGAGTTAAAACAGAGAGGAAACAGGCTCGGGGTTATTCCGGTGAGCCAGAGTCGGGCGCTTAGTGGCTGAGAGGTGGGATACGGTGAAGAAGCAACGCTCGCCCTCAATTTATAGCTAACCGGCCGCAATCGGATGAGCCTCACCGGCAGTAATCGCGCTGGCGAGCTCACCCGCATGGCAGAGCCACGGCGCAAGTCCGGTGGCCGCCGTTTAACCGGGTAGCGCCACCTCAACGCTTGAAGCCACGTCGCACCAGAACTTTACCGCAGCCGCCGACGACCATCCGCTGCGGTGGCGTTCTTATCGTCGGCGAGGGGCTGACCATATCCATGGCGCGATATTTCTGAAGGCCGGTGAACAGTACTCGGTTTCAGTAAAATCAACGAGTCTGACAGAGCGATTTGGGGCCAGATTTTCTCCAGATTTTGCATGAGAAATTCATCAACCTTCTGTACCAAAGTTATAGCCCCATGTTCCAGCTACAATTTTGTTATGGGAACCATGCCCAAACTTGCACTGGATCATGTTTAAATCTGGGTTCAAAGATTGACCCACCCCACTGTCAGACCAAGTTTCAGTCATCAGTCAGCCTGACAGTCTGATTTTAAGTGGGATTATCTCCAAATATTCCTTAACAACTATGCTCACAACCTTAAGCAAAGTTGTTATCCTTTGTTTGGTCTGCAAGTTTGGTGTGGTAACCTAGGGCAAATTCTTATTAATTTGTAAGATACAAGGGCTCAAAGTTGAAGAAAACACACTGATTTCAGACTTAGACTCTATAGAGGTCAAGTGGTACTTTTTGCAAATAAACCCAAAACTTAGGGTTTAACTTGCAAATTCACAGATTTGTGAACCAAATGACTATATATGTTCAAACATAGTAGTTTTTACACTTTAGTCCAAAGGTTCACCACTTTTGTACATAAGCCCCTAGGGTTTGATTTTAGGGTTTTCCAGGGTTCCAATTAGGGTTTCTGGTATCCCAGGGGTATAGAAGTGATTCAACTTTATGATTGGGGTCATTTTATGACTTTTACCCTAAAGCTTTTAGGTTTTCTCAACTAGGTTAAGTTTTACCCCTTTAACCACTATTTAGGGTTAAAGCTCCCTATCCAGGGTCCTATTTGTAATACATTAAAACAATACAACTTGTTTGAAATTTTTGCCTAGTGAATGCACTCTAGGTGTGTCAAACATATGCAATGCCAATGCTTATGATGCCATGCTCAAGTTTTAGTTACAGTAACACCAGGGGTGTTACATGCTCCGTGGAATTCGGTGGTCGTTATGCGGCTGCGCGATTGCCGGTGAGGTTGAGCGACGTGCGGAGTCCTCCTAGCTTTTCTAACTTCCTAACGCGGATGGCTGGAGGCGGTTGTCTGAGTTTATGTGATCCACGCCTAGGATCCTTTAATTTTATAGGCCACAGGGGTACGAGATAATGACTTTTAACTGCATGTTTATCCATCCAATGCAATAGATTAATGCAGCCACATCCATTCATTTCTGGTATGGTTTAGTTTATCGAGTGTTTAAGTTAAAAAAAAGGACGCAGCCCAAAGACCATCACCTAGAGGTCGATTTGGATGTTGTGTTTGAGGAAAATTCCAAGGTCATCACGTGACCATGGCTCTAATCTAGAAAATAATTTGTGCAATATTTGTTTATAGTATTTTATAAATTATCATATTGAGTATGCACGTATGAGGGCCATTTCTATAAAGTTTATTGGGTTTAGGTTTTGAACTGCCAAAACATTGTCATTATAGAGAGGTAAACTTTATAAACGAAATAAATCATTATTAGAAGCCTTTTAACCTCTCATTTTTTATTTCGGGAATTTTTCTAAATCACCAAAATATTATTCTGGGTGTTACAAATTCTACTTTTCAAACTTAAGCTTATCTTAAAATTTTGAGTACAAAGGTAAAAATGCAAGAACTCTAGGTGCATAATTCTGTATCTATTTATTTTGTTATTTGGCTAGCTTAATTCTATTTAATTAGACATTCAAAAGCATGAGAATCCCAATATTATCCAAAGGTTTCAAGAATCCCTAAAACACTATCTTAAATATATTCATTTATTTATTTTATCATTATTTTTTTTCTCCTACCAATTTTGGGCTTTACATAATCAAACTAGGGTAACCTATTGGGTCCCATCAAAATTAACCTATGCAGATCATTATGATTAATTAGAACATGAGTGGGTATAAAGAAGTGATCAAGGGCACAACTTGCCTGGGACTTGAGATTCCAGGTACCAACTTGCTCTTCAGATGACACGTGACCTCGCGCTACTCGTAGCAATACAAACAAACATGGTATGGGCAAAATTAACATTACACCAAACATAAGAACAAAATACATATTAATAATATATAAATGAAAATAAGATGATAGGAACATGAATTATTAATTTTGGAGTTATAGATTTTAAGTTACGGATTTCCAAAGATTCTATGTGCTTTTAATAAGATTAGTTAAGATAACAATTTTAATGTGGCTCTTATGTCAAAACAGTGGCACTAAATGATAAACGATAATATTACAAAATTATAGGAACTGGCATGGGCTAATTTGGACTTAATATGAATTTTCTATGGATTATACAAGTTTTACAATTATTTCTATACTCAAAATCAATTTCTAAATCTCTTTTTCCCTATTTTCTTTATTTTCTGGACTGCTTAACAATTTCTGTAAAGTACAGGGCACTGGAGCAATTTGTACTAAGACTCAGGCGAACCTTATATGGACGGCGGGTTGAAATAGAGAAAACAGAAGGTCTCTTTTGTAAATTTGTTCGGCCGAAGGGGTATTGTTGGATATGGGTCGCTCGATCAATTTCAACGGCTCGGAATTAGATCTATATTATCCTGAACCGGTACACGATATGGACCTTCCGATCAAATAACAACACTCAGGATTTAAATAGCCGAGATGGAAACCCGTACACCCGATCTCGATCTAATGGACAGCCCGATCGGCATGCGACTTCTAATCTCAACCACAGGTTTGGATCCGACGGCCAGAAACCCATCGTCTTCCCAGGAACTTGCTCAGAGGCTGCGCCATGGCCTGACCGGCGGCAAACACGCCGATGCACAGCCATAAAACCCAACCGGCGACTATCCCTAAATCCGAAACGTGCTACACAAAGCGGGGTAAGAGCTGAGTTCACCAGAGGAGCCCTTACCAGCAAGCGCGTAGCCGAGGCCCTGCTCTATTTTCTCCCTTCCTGCATCTCTCTCTCCTCCACGGTGGCATGTTCGCCCACACGGTTCCAGCGACCGAACACGTTTCTCCCTCTCTTGCAGTCACAATGCTGCCCACCCAGACAACCCGCTCGACCACGCAGAAGGTCTGAGTGACTGCGCAGACGAGATCTGGTTGCAGTGGCTCCATCCTCCTTGCCCTTTCCACTCGGTGGCGCTGCTACGAGGCGAAAGAAGCTGCGGCACAAGGTAGATGGCGAGAGGGGGGCAGCACGGGTTTTATACCCAGGGTAGCGGCCAAAGTCTGAGTCAGAGCAAGCTGCGAGATCCACGATGGTTTGTTGAACCACCCGCGCTGATTCCGCGTGAGCGGTGGAGGTTTACCGTGGAGCTTGGTTGGGGAAGGATCTGAAAGCGAGGGCCCACCGACCGATGAGAAGGCAAGCAGAGCGCGGCAGAGTGGGAGCCAGGCGTGAAAGGGAATTGGTGGGCCACGCGAGCTGAGCGAATTTGGGCCGACTGAGGTTTTGAGCCCAATACGGGTACATCCTCATTTTCTTTTTCTTTTATTTTCCTATTTTGGTTTTCATTTTCAAATTTCAAGTTTGAATTCAACTCTGATTCATCTTTCTGTTTAAAATTTAAAACAGATTCCAATCCTAGGGTGCCATATAAATCCTACTATTTTCGGTATCATTACTTATTTATTCTATCTCTTTAAGTTTAGAGGCATAATATATAATTCAATAGGAATGATTGTGTTCCAAAAAAACATAATCAATATATAGATATATTTATTTATTTATATATATATTAATTAGAATTCCAACCTCAGTATTCAAACATATATATATATATATATATGAACAATTTAATATTATCATTTATGTGTTCCAAGAAGGTGTTTTCATGGATATGATGATCTTTATCAATGACATCTTTTGGAGAACCTCTTTCAAATTCCAAAATAGGTATTTTGGGTGTTACAAATCCTACCCCCTTAACAGAAATCTCGTCCTCGAGATTTGTTAGAAAAGGGATATAGAAATCCAAACGTTTGGTTGTAGTTTAGCTTCGAGTTTTCCCAAGTGGTTTTAAGCACATATGTTTTCTATTTTCCTTAAGTCCTTAAGTAAGGGATGGGTTAGGAAATCCTGGGTGCATTATGCTTAACTATTAGGCAGAAGTAGAGAAGGCGGGGGTAAGAAGGATTAGGGCAAGGAGTTTCCATTCCGGATGGTGGACCTTGATTCATCTGGTGATCCAACTTGGCTCTTTGAAGACTTGAGTTGGTGCTTATCCTTCTTTGATGAAGTTGGTCATCTTCAGTCTTTAATCTTGGAGTTGCCATCTACGTTAGGGACATATGGCTAAGGATATATAGTTAGGATAGCTGGGGTACACGAGGTAGGTAGGTTTGAACAAAGTTTTACTTCGCTTTTGTGATATCTGGAATAAACAACCTATGATGTAAGTTAGGTTGTTGTTTACGGATGAGTTAGTCCAAGGTATTAATTTAGGGTAAGATATGTTTACAGAATTAGGGCCTAATTTATGTCACCAACATTATCTAACTTATTTAAGTAACTCAATTTGGATTAGATCATGTTAGATTAGGTGGGATCTAGATCAGATTGGTATAACTAGATAAGATCTATTTACTTTAGGCTAGATCATGGTTGTTACGGTAGAGTGGGATATGTATGCCTATTAGAACAAGATAAATCCATAAGGATAAGGTAGAATCTTTTGAGGTCAGTTAGATCTATTAGGGTGACATAATTTTTTTCAAGATTAGATGAATCTACTAAGGTAATAGAGTATCTTTTAAGATAAGATGGATCTATGAGTGTAGGATAGAATCTTTTAAGATGAGATGGATATTGTTAGGCTAGATACTTTAATGAGGGATAATCTAGTTTGTTTAGTTAGTTTTGTAAGCATTATGTATATGCAGATGTAATTGTGGACATTACTCCACAACTCATCACACTCAATCAAAGATCCAAATCAGACATGTATCATAAGAACAATCACTCAAGCGTATAGATGCCAAAAAAATTAGTTTTGTTTTTGCTCCTAAGATTAGGTCTCCTATTCCTAAAGGTCACTTTAGGCACATGATTTCAAAGTGTAAAATCCACATTTGTCTCTTAGAAAGAAAAGGTAAGAATAATCAGAGTAAAGCAGAATTAGATGAGAAAAGATTAAGAGAAGTTTAGAAAAGAATCAGAGTAGCAAAGGTAAGTAAGTATTGGTTGTCCAGTTCTATCTAGGTTTCGTCCTACAGTCAACATTCCTCTGATACCACTTCTGTCACACCTGGATTTCAGGGGCACCAAGACCCGGGCGCAAACATAATCACCAGGTGTGCTGGGACCAAGTCTCACACATATGATGAATCATGGCACAGGATCGAATGTCACATCTTTACTATATAATAGGAGTTCTATACAAAATAAATAAGTAATTACATTATAAGGAGACAACGGTCCAGCAACCCAAAGTTGACTGGGAGACGACGACCTAGACCACTCACGAACTCATCACAGCATCGTCCATGCGCCTCATCCTGTGGTACCTGTTCTTGACCTGTGGGGGGGGTGTGAGACAGCAAGAGTGAGCTCACATACGTTCATCGCTCAACAAGTTGTGGGGAATAATGTGAATGAACTCGCCAAAGGTGGGAGCTCACGTGAAGTGTAAGGCTTACCAAAGAGGATAGTTAGAGCTGAGCATTGCTTTTAAAGTTGATCAAATTTTTTTTAGCAGTTACTAAGTATAAGTAAATACCAACCCAATTAAGTAGTAGAACAGAAGTAACAACATCACCTGCGATGCAATGCATATGACAAATTGAATTTAGTTCCATAAATTAATCATGTGAGGGTCCGAGCTGCTCATGACCGTGAGCACGGCTAGTATACCAGTTTTACACTCTGCAGAGGTTATGCATCTTTACCCACAAGTCATGTTACCCATCTGCCAAGGGATCGCGACTTCCCATACACCTCTACCGAGGAGGCGAGGCAGGGTAACACTACGAGGCCTTTACAAAGTTCCACTAGCTTCAGAAAACCCGCTACAGTTTATAGGAAGCTCCAATGCAGGGATCCCCCGCATGATCGCCATCGCAGCAAAATCATCCCAAGGACCTCCCTACACTGACCACTCCCCTACTGCCCTTGCCCCTTTTGGGTAAGGTAGTCCTCCACTAGCTTTCCTAATTAATCAGCCAAGGGCGTCCATAAACCCATGTGGTAGCACTGTTTTCCCGGGTGGTCGCTCCATGTTCCAATTAACATAATGATCTTATCATGAACAGTAAATAACAACGGATAACAAAAGTATAATCATGAATAATGTATCTTCATACCCAAAACCACATAAAGCACTAGCAAGTACTACCCAAAAAGTTCAGTGGTAAACAAGGTATAAAGATAATCAAACTAGGGTAACCTATTGGGTCCCATCAAAATTAACCTATGCAGATCATTATGATTAATTAGAACATGAGTGGGTAAAAAGAAGTGATCAAGGGCACAATTTGCCTGGGACTTGAGATTCCAGGTACCAACTTGCTCTTCAGATGACACGTGACCTCGCGCTACTCGTAGCAATACAACCAAACATGGTATGGGCAAAATTAACATTACACCAAACATAAGAACAAAATACATATTAATAATATATATATGAAAATAAGATGATAGGAACATGAATTATTAATTTTGGAGTTATAGATTTTAAGTTACGGGTTTCCAAAGATTCTATGTGCTTTTAATAAGATTAGTTAAGATAACAATTTTAATGTGGCTTTTATGGCAAAACAGTGGCACTAAATGAAAAACGATAATATTACAAAATTATAGGAACTGGAATCGGTAATTTGGACTTAATATGAATTTTCTATGGATTATACAAGTTTTACAATTATTTCTATACTCAAAATCAATTTCTAAATCTCTTTTTCCCTATTTTCTTTATTTTCTGGACTGCTTAACAATTTCTGTAAAGTACAGGGCACTGGAGCAATTTGTACTAAGACTCAGGCGAACCTTATATGGACGGCGGGTTGAAATAGAGAAAACAGAAGGTCTCTTTTGTAAATTTGTTCGGCCGAAGGGGTATTGTTGGATATGGGTCGCTCGATCAATCTCAACGGCTCGGAATTAGATCTATATTATCCTGAACCGGTACACAATATGGACCTTCCGATCAAATAACAACGCTCAGGATTTAAATAGCCGAGATGGAAACCCGTACACCCGATCTTGATCCAATGGACAGCCCGATCGGCATGCGACTTCTAATCTCAACCACAGGTTTGGATCCGACGGCCAGAAACCCATCGTCTTCCCAGGAACTTGCTCAGAGGCGGCGCCATGGCCTGACCGGCGGCAAACACGCCGATGCACAGCCATAAAACCCAACCGGCGACTATCCCTAAATCCGAAACGTGCTACACAAAGCGGGGTAAGAGCTGAGTTCACCAGAGGAGCCCTTACCAGCAAGCGCGTAGCCGAGGCCCTGCTCTATTTTCTCCCTTCCTGCATCTCTCTCTCCTCCACGATGGCATGTTCGCCCACACGGTTCCAGCGACCGAACACGTTTCTCCCTCTCTTGCAGTCACAATGCTGCCCACCCAGACAACCCGCTCGACCACGCAGAAGGTCTGAGTGACTGCGCAGACGAGATCTGGTTGCAGTGGCTCCATCCTCCTTGCCCTTTCCACTCGGTGGCGCTGCTACGAGGCGAAAGAAGCTGCGGCACAAGGTAGATGGCGAGAGGGGGGCAGCACGGGTTTTATACCCAGGGTAGCGGCCAAAGTCTGAGTCAGAGCAAGCTGCGAGATCCACGATGGTTTGTTGAACCACCCACGCTGATTCCGCGTGAGCGGTGGAGGTTTACCGTGGAGCTTGGTTGGGGAAGGATCTGAAAGCGAGGGCCCACCGACCGATGAGAAGGCAAGCAGAGCGCGGCAGAGTGGGAGCCAGGCGTGAAAGGGAATTGGTGGGCCACGCGAGCTGAGCGAATTTGGGCCGACTGAGGGTTTTAGCCCAATACAGGTACATCCTCATTTTCTTTTTCTTTTATTTTCCTATTTTGGTTTTCATTTTCAAATTTCAAGTTTGAATTCAACTCTGATTCATCTTTCTGTTTAAAATTTAAAACAGATTCCAATCCTAGGGTGCCATATAAATCCTACTATTTTCGGTATCATTACTTATTTATTCTATCTCTTTAAGTTTAGAGGCATAATATATAATTCAATAGGAATGATTGTGTTCCAAAAAAACATAATCAATATATAGATATATTTATTTATATATATATATATTAATTAGAATTCCAACCTCAGTATTCAAACATATATATATATGAACAATTTAATATTATCATTTATGTGTTCCAAGAAGGTGTTTTCATGGATATGATGATCTTTATCAATGACATCTTTTGGAGAACCTCTTTCAAATTCCAAAATAGGTATTTTGGGTGTTACACCACTAGAATGGTAAAAGAAGATGAAGAAAACCTGAAGAAGAGGAAATTGAGCCCTGAGCCGACGACAGTTGCTCCGAAGAAGAGAAAAGTTGCGGCTCCGAAGCAGAAGGCGACTGATATAGAAGAAGAAACTCCTACATCACCTTCTACTACTGATGTGGCAGAAATTCTAAAGGTAATGACTGAATCCTTGCCTATCAAGCTAAGTCCACTGGCGCCACATCTGACGAAGCTTTTTCAGAAGAAGAAGGAGCCTTCGATAGCGAAGAAGGCAGCTCGGCCGAAAAAACGAAGAATTATTACTGTGACAGAAGCTATCGAAGAAACACCATAACTGACTTCGGCTTCAAAAGCACCAGTTGTTGAGAGCACTACAGCTACCGAAGCTGCACCTACTGAAGCTGCAACTGTCGAAGCTGAACCGACCGAAGATGCAAATCTAGAAAGCATGCTTTCTAATATTGATAAGATACTTCTGGACATGGCCGCAGAAGAAGCTGCTGCAGCTGCCGAAGAGACCACAACTATAGTGCTTGAGAAGGAGAAGGAAATAGCCGAAGCTGCTTTAGAAGAAGAAAATTTTAACTTTCAAAACTTAATTGGGCAAGAATCGACGAAGGCTGAGAAAGAAGAGTTGAGAGAATACGCCATATCCTGCGGGTATCAACCAGGGGCACTACTCTTCAACGGTGTTGACGATGAAAGGTTAGGCTGTCTCCAAGATCAAACCGGAGCCAAGGTTATCGGTACTCTATTAAAGAGTATTGGTTTCCCGAAGCTTGAGACAGACATTAGCCGCTACCGACGACAGCATATCGTCGGTAGTTTATTCTATTCTAATTTCAAGGTAAAAACTTTTCTTCAACTTTTTATTGTTTTTAACAACGAAGGTGTTTTCTAACGAAGGTTGCTTCTGCACAGAGTATGCTATTGAGTAAAGCGTTGAGAATGCAACAAGATCTTGAAGATAAAAAATATGAAGTTATAATTGAGGGTTTAGAAAGCAAAATAAAAGATCAAGCAGCTGCTCTTGAAAAGAAGGATTTCGAGCTTCAGACAACAGAGGGTTTATTGGCAGAAGCTGAAGCTAAAATTGCAAAGTTGAATATGATCTTCTCTCAAAGTCAGAAAGCTTCGAACAGGAAAAGCAGAAGTTTGATGCAAAATTTGAGGCTGAGGTCGAAAAAGTTCAAATTTGCAAAAATCATTGACAGAGCTTCAAAACAAATGTCTGGAGTTCAGTAGTCGATGTGTGCAACGGCTGAAGCACATCTTCAATTCGGTTGGAGCCGGCTATGAAAAATTTATTCCTTCGATTGAAGATCTGCCAGGGGCCTTCGAACATATCGAGGGTGAAGTTGATGCCCTTGATGAAATTATAGCCGGACATGGTGATTTCTGTGCCCTGGTAGCTTCTCGAGGCACAGCTGTTGTTTTCCTGAAATCTAGTTGCACACATGGAAAGATTGTCAATAGACCCAACTTTAGCTTATCACCAGCAGATCTGATTGATATTCCGAGTCTTGCCCGAAGCATAGAAAACAGATTTATAAAGCTAGTATGGACGAAGGGTGGACGAAGCTGAGCTGGTGTCGAAGCACGAAGTCATCTTAAGTCGGTAACAAAATCATACCTTGTGCTTACTTTTTCCTTTAAACTTGAATTTTCCTTACAACACTTTAATATGTACAGGATGACGAAGCTGAAGAGCACAAAGCCAAAGTTTAACAGACGATCCGAAGCTCAATAAATAATGATGAAGCTTGAATAGATAGCTGTGGAAAAAAACTCTAAGAACTCTTGTATTAACCTTTGTAAAGAATATTGTAATTTAAGAATTAGATTCTACTCTGTAAATTTTGTCCATACCTTGTAATATATTTTTACCTTTCCATCAACGTGTGAAGTGCTTTTATGTGAACGAAACTTGTACTTTTTGAGTCGAAGGTGAAAAACACCTTCCCTTCTTTTCGTACACAATGAAGCATGATACTGCTTTCGAAGCTGCATTCTTAGAGCCGAAGCAACTGTTTGTATCTGTATGGTATGATGATGATGATCCTATGTATGTCTAAATGAATGTTTATGTATGCAATGTATGATGTAATGTATCGTGCAAATGAATGCCCAAGCACACACATCCGAAGCTTCATCCATAACCTTCATTCCTAAGGAATGACTGGATCTTTGCCGTTTATTTTTTGGCTGCACCGTTTATTTTTCGGTGTAAGTTCTGCATTCCCTAAGGAACGTCTTTTGAACTTCTTCGCCTTCTATTTCGGCGATATTCGCATTGACTTTTCGCGCTTCACCTTATATTTCGGCGGTATTTGGCTCTGCATTCCCTAAGGAACGACTTTTGAGCAGAAAACTTACGCTGCACTCCCTTAGGAACGGCTTTTTGTGGCTTCGTCATGCTCTGCATCCCCTTAGGGACGACTTTCGAGTTTCTCCCTGTTTTTTCTTTTTCTCTGCACTCGATGGTGCATGTTCAGATTTTACATTTACATATTTGGGGGATTTTGCTCTCGTGGAGCTGAATAAGAAAGGAAAAGATTACAAACTATGGCCCCATTAAAAACCTTTCTCCCCCTTCGGAAAGGAAAAGGGTGCCATAGAAAAATAGAAAAAGATTACATGAATCTATACATAATACCGCCGAAGCTCATCTGCATTCCAAGACCTAGGAATATCATTGTCGTCCATATATTTTAGTCTGTAAGAACCGGGCCTTGACGAAGATACGAACAGAAAAGGTCCTTCCCACTTCAGCTGTAGCTTGCCTACTATGTTCGGATTAGCCACTCTCCGAAGCACCAGATGCCCTAGCTTGATATTTTTCAGCCGGACTTTTCTGTCGCGTCATTTTATTGTTTCAGCTTGATATTATTAATATTTTCTACAGCCTGAAGTCTGACCCCTTCTATAGTGACTTTTGCTACATGATAACAGCTTCGTTCTCAGTCGAAGCTGTTGTTCTTATTGACCCCATTTTAGCTTCTTCTAGGGTTATGGCTTCGTCACCAAATAGTAGCTTGAATGGCGTAAAACCTGTTGATCTTGATACAGTTGTGTTGTGACTCAACACCACTTTAATCAACTCTTCTGGCCACTATCCTCTGGGCTAATTAAAAATTAACTTCATTATTCCTGTCATTATAATACCATTTGCTCTTTCGACAAGTCCATTTGATTCTAGATGTCTGACTGATGCAAAATGGATCTTTGTGCCGATTTGATCACAGAATTCCTTGAAGGTTTCGGCATGAAACCGTGTATCGTTGTCCACAGTTATAGCCTTTGGTACGCCGAAGCGACAAACAATGTTTTGCCAAAAGAATTTCTGGACTGTGACCGAAGTTATTGTGGCCAAAGGCTTCGCTTCAATCCACTTAGAAAAATATTCTACAGCCACCACAACATATTTTAAATTGCCTTGTGCTGGTGGAAGTGGACCTAACAAATCCAGGCCCCATCTTTGCAATTGCCAGGCTGGTTGTATCACTTGGGTTAACGACGAAGGTTGTTTCTGGTATCTTACGCATTTTTGGCAATTTTCACATTTTTGAACTAGATCCGCTGCATCTGAAGCTGCCTTCGGCCAATAAAATCCTTGTCTGAAGACTTTCCCCAGCAAAGGTCTAGATCCAATGTGAGATCCACACAATCCTGCGTGTATTTCCTTCATCAATTCTATACCTTCAGCTCTGGATAGACACTTGAGCAATGGGGAGCAGACTCCATGTTTATATAACTCCCCCTCTATTATTACATATGGTCATGCTCTTGCCTCCATTCTATTATTATAAGCTTCGTCATTTGAAAGGCAGTTGCCTTGGAGAAAAGATATAATCTCAGTCCTCCAATCTTCACTATGAACAGGAGATATATTGAGCACTGCTCTTTCAAGAAGTTCCACCGAAGGTGCTCTTATTGTCTCAAAAAATACTTCCGAAGGCAAGGGAAGCCCCTGTGCCGCTGACTTGGCTAGCAGATCAGCGTGGTCATTTTCTCCTCGTGGAATATTCTTGACAGAAAACCCTTCGAAAGAAGCTTCAAGCCTTCGAACTGTATCCAGGTATTTCTCAAGCTTCGGGTCTCTTGCTTTACAACTTTTGTCAACATGACCAGAAATAACTTGGGAATCAGTTTTAAGGACCGCCCTTCTTATCCCCATTGCCTTTAACTTCTGAAGCCCCAAAAGCAAAGCTTCGAATTCAGCAATATTATTTGTGCAGCTGAAATCAAGTTTTACTGCATAGCATGTTCTGACTTTGGAAGGTGCAACCAAGACAGCAGCTGCATCTGCTCCGAAGGTTCCCCAGGAACCATCCCAGAACACTGTCCAAGCTTCGGTATCTTTATTTGCTTCTTCTTCCTGAGCCCCTGGCGTCCAGTCAGCGATGAAGTCTGCTAACGCCTTGGACTAGATCGAGGATCTATGCACATAATCAATGCTGAATTCGTTAAGTTCCGCAGCCCACTTTCCAATCCTTCCAGTAGCTTCTCTGTTCCTCATAATATCTTTCAAAGGCTAAGATGAAGGGACAATTATATGGAATGCCTGAAAGTAGTGCCGAAGCTTCCTTGAGGCCATTAAGACAGCATACAACACCTTCTCCAATTCTGTATAATTTTTCTTTGATAAACTTAGAACTTCGGAGACAAAGTATACTGGGGCTTGCTTTTTGATTTGTCCTTCTGATTTCTCCTGCACAAGCGTCGCGCTCACTGTAGAGTGCGAAGCTGCCACATATAATAGTAACGGAGCCCCTAGCGCAGGTGGAGTTAATGTTGTTAGATCAATCAGGTATTTCTTCAGCTCTTCAAAGGCTTTCTGTTGAGCTGGGGCCCACTGAAAGACTTCGGCTGACTTTAGTATTTCAAAGAATGGCAAGTTACTTTCTGCTGATCTAGATATAAATCTGTTCAATGAAGCCAATCTTCCTGCCAACCGTTGGGCCCCCTTCTTCGTACTTGGCGGTTCCATTCGAAGTATAGCTTCGATCTTGCTTGGATTGGCTTCAATCCCCTTCGTTGAAACTAGGCAACCAAGGAACTTACCCTTCTTTACTCCAAAGACACATTTTTCAGGATTTAATTTTAGGCCAGCTTGCCTGAAATTAGCAAATGTTTCTTGCAGATCAGTGATATGATTTTCTTGCTTCGTGCTTTTTACTATGATGTCATCAACATATGTTAGCACATTTCTACCTATCTGAGAATGAAGGACCATGGTTGTCATTCTGCTGAAGCTTCTTCCAGCATTTTTGAGCCCCTCAGACATCCGAAGATAACAATATGTACCACTGGGGGTTATGAAGCTGGTCTTCGACTCATCTTCCTTCTTCATCTAGATTTGATGGTAGCCGGAGTAACAATCTAGTAAACTCATAAGCTCTGATGAAGTTGCTGTATCTACCAGAGAATCTATTCTTGGAATTGGGAACTCATCCTTTGGACAAGCCTTGTTAAGATCTGTAAAATCGATGCACATTCTCCATTTACCATTTGCCTTCTTCACCATAACAATATTAGCTAGCCACTCTGGGTATTTGACCTCTCTGATAATGCCAGCACTAAGAAGCCTCTTCACTTTGTTTCGAGCACCTTTAGCTTTGTCATCGAACATTTTCCGAAGCCTCTGCTTTCTTGGCCTGAAAGACGGGTCGACATTGAGTGAATGCTCAATGACATCTCTGTTGACACCGCAAAGATCATTGGCTGACCAAGCAAACACATCTTTGTTGTTGAATAAAAACCTTATCAAGGTTTTCTCCTGCTCTTCAGATAATTGAGATCCCAGCAGTACCTTCTGCTCTGCTATGTCTTCACATAGAAGCATAGGGTTCGGCTGATCAGCCGAGGCAGCCTTCTCTCTTCTATACTTGTACTATTCACAAGCTTCATTTCCATCTATGTTGTGAATTGCTTTTGAATCTGTCCAGTTTCCTTTAGCTTTTCTAGCAGCTTCCTGACTACCATGAACAGCAATGGGTCCTTGTTCCGAAGGTATCTTCATGCATAGATATGCTGGATGAAGTATTGCTTCGAAAGCATTGAGTGTTCCACGACCAATGATTGCATTGTAGGGGTATTCCATATCAACGATGTCAAACACAACTTGTTCAGTCCTTGTATTGTGGACGAAGCCGAAGGTCACTGGCATCGTGATCTTGCCGAGCGCTGTAATCTGTCTTCCTCCGAAGCCACAAAGAGGGTGTGTAGCATCATGAATTTTGTCCTCTGGCTCCTGCATCTGTCTGAAGGCCTTAGCGAATATGATGTTAGCTGCACTGCCTGTATCAACCAAAACATTGTGGACCAAAAATCCCTTAATGACACAAGATATGACCATAGCATCGTTATGAGGATAATCCTTGAGCTGAAGGTCCTCCTGGGAGAAGGTAATTGGGATGTGAGACCATTTTGACTTGATGAAGGGTCCCTGCACCCCAACATGCTGCACCCTTCTCTGAGCCTCCTTCTTCTGCTTCTTGTTGGCTGGCTCTGAGCATGAACCGCCTGTTATTGGGAGCACCAGCTTCGTAGCCGAAGCAGCTTCAGCTTGGTTGTTGGACGAAACCTTCAGCTCAAAAGTGGAAGTGAGTTCATCGGAGGTGGGCGCCAATGTTGGGGACTTGTTCTCAACTGCTATGAATCAAGAACAAGGCAACACAAAGTATTAAATGTTAAAGTCCTTCGTCCTTCGAAGCATTATTTCCCTTAGGATATAACGATCTTCGCACGAAGGACATGAAGGACGTACCTTCATCATCACGGTTATAAGATAATGAAAGATGAAACATATGAAACATAAAAGGTTATATGAACAGACATATATTGTTATTCACATGTTATCATTATATAAACTTGAATATTAAATATAATATTTAATTACATTTATACCTTCGGCTTGACAGAAGGCAAAAACCCAAGTGTGGGACGCAGGCAATTACAGGATAGCGTGAACAGTACAGGGGTATTGTTCATCTATTTATAGGCACAGGACACAGCCTGTGGGGAATTACATTCATGCCCTTTACAAAGGTCTACAATCATAATACAAATTATCATGGGTCGATTGGTCATTTCATCTTTAAGTCGGTGCCTTTGGAAATGTACTCCGAAGCCTTCTGATTGGTAGCTTCGGCTTTATGTCAATCTTTCGAAGGTGTTTCTTCTTATGGGACCTTCGGCGATGAAGCAGACCCCCAACAAGGACATGATTTCAAAGTGTGAAATCCAAGTTTGTCTTTAGAAGAAAAAGGTAAGAGTAATCAGAGTAAAGCGGAAATAGATGAGAAAAGATTAAGATAAGTTTAGAAAAGAATCAGAGTAAGGTAAGTATTTAATGGTTGTCCAGTTCTATCTAGGTTTCGTCCTACAGTCAACATTCCTCTGATACCACTTCTGTCACACCCGGATTTCAGAGGCATCAAGACCCGGGCGCGAACATAATCATCAGGTGTGCTGGGACCAAGTCTCACAGATATGATGAATCATGGCACAGGATCGAATGTCATAACTTTACTATATAATAGGAGTTCTATACAAAATAAATAAATAATTACATTATAAGGAGACAACGGTCCAGCAACCCAAAGTTGACTGGGAGACGATGTCCTAGACCACTCACGAACTCATCACAACATCCTCCATGCGCCTCATCATGTGGTACTTGCTCTTGACCTGTGGGGGGTGTGAGACAACAAGAGTGAGCTCACATACGTTCATAGCTCAACAAATTGTGGGGAATAATGTGCATGAACTCGCCAAAGGTGGGAGCTCACGTGAAGTGTAAGGCTTACCAAAGAGGATGGTTAGAGTTGAGCATTGCTTTTAAAGTTGGTCAAAATTTTATTAGCAGTTACTAAGTATAAGTAAATACCAACCCAATTAAATAGTAGAACAAAAGTAACAACATCACCTGCGATGCAATGCATATGACAAATTGAATTTAGTTCCATAAGTTAATCATGTGAGGGTCCGAGCTGCTCATGACGTGAGCACAGCTAGTATACCAGTTTTACACTCAGCAGAGGTTGCACATCTTTACCCACAAGTCATGTTACCCATCTGCCACGGGGTTGTACGGGCCCCATACACCTCTACCAAGGAAGCGAGGCAGGGTAACACTACGAGGCATTTACAAAGTTCCACTAGCTTCAGAAAACCCGCTACATTTTATAGGAAGCTCCAATGCAGGGATCCCTTGCCTGACCGCCATCGCAGCAAAATCAACCAAGGACCTCCCCACACTGACCAATCCCCTACTGCCCTTGCCCCTTTCGGGTAAGGTAGTCTTCCACTAGCTTTCCTAATTAATCAGCCAAGTGCGTCCCATTAAACCCTTGTGGTAGCACTGTTTTCCTGGGTGGTCACTCCATGTTCCAATTAACATAATGATCTTATCATGAACAGTAAATAACAACTGATAACAAAAGTATAATCACGAATAATGTGTATCTCAATGCCCAAAACCACATATAGCACTAGCAAGTACTACCCAAAAAGTTCAGTGGTAAACAAGGCATAAAGATAGACAAACTAGGGTAACCTATTAGGTCCCATCAAAATTAACCTATGCAGATCATTATGATTAATTAGAACATGAGTGGGTAAAAGAAGTGATCAAGGGCACAACTTGCCTGGGACTTGAGGTTCCAGGTACCAGGATGATCTTCAGATAACTCGTAACCTCGCGCTAGTCGTAGCAATACAAACAAATAGTGTATAGACAAAATTAACATCACACCAAACATAAGAATAAACTGTGTAATAATAATCTACGCGCTGCTACGAGATCGTGGGTTCAAGAATCGCTAAATTCGGAGCTACGGTTAAGAAGTTATGGTTTTCCGAAGATCCACGTGGTTAAGTATATAATAGACTAAGTGCAATATTTTAACCTATATCTCATGACAAAACAAAGTTACCAGATGATAATAAATATTATTGTGAGACTAATTCAACTAGAATGGATAAAACGGAGTTACGGTTATTGAGTTATGAATTTCTGAAATTATTTAGCACCTAGAATAGATTAATTCAATTGAACAATTTTAATTCAAGTTTCATGGCTAAACAGTGTTACTGGTTGGTAGACAATATTAATACAAAATGAATGCCACTAGAATGGACCAAAAAGGATTTAATATGAATTTTCTATGTATTTATTGAGATTCTGGGTTTATTTATGTACTAAAAAGTATTTACTATATTATTTTTACTATTTTCTTGGTTCACTGGACCGAGCGTCAAAAGCAGAGGAACGCAGGGGTTAACTCGCAAAATTTCCCAAGACCCATATTCACCCCGCGTGGACGGCAGGTTAATTTGGAATAAACCGAGGGACTCATAAGTAAGAATGCCATGCAAAGGGGTATGGGACGATTACAGTCGTGCGATCAGTAATCGGTGGTCTAGATTAGATCTCTTTTATCCGAACCGGTATGCAGCCCAGGCCGTTAGATCTTGATTCAACGCTTAGAATTTTATACGGTTCCAGACCATCCTTGCCCGCCCACTAGCAGATCTACGGTCACGATCTATCCCAACCGAACTGGTTTGAGGCTTCTAATCGCAGCCATCCATCATAGATCCGATGGTTGCAAGCTTATCCCCTACCCTAGGTGGTTTGACCATTGTGGCGTGTTGGAGCTACGGTGGTGCGCCCGCCGGAGTTGGTCAAAACTGCGACAGATGGCCACACCACCCAACGTGACTAGTGCAAAACAATGTGGAGGCGATCGCGAGACAGAAGGTGGGCTTACCTCCAAGGATCGTGGCGTTCGGAGTCCTGCCCACGGTGTGGCGCGGAACACCGGCCCCTCCCCAAGTCCAACGAGAAATTGGGTCGGGAACGGTGGCCTTCCTAGCTAGCCAACGTCACGATGAGCACTCACGCACCCTGGCGGCCCTCCTCGAGCACACCGCGGACTTCAAACGGCGGTGGAGGCCAAGGACAGCTGCGGCAGAGGTCGGGTTCATGCTGCTCTCTCTGCTTCGTTTGCCTCCCTGCATGAGCTGGTGTTTGCGGCGCCCTGCACTTATATAGCCCAAAGCTCCACGATCGCACGGGGCCGAGTCCGCGGTTCACGGCGGCGGGTGAGCATTCAGTTGGGCGAGCAAGATCGACGCAGGCGATTTCGGGATCTCCGGCGCAGTTCGTTGCGATCTGTGATACGCGCTGTTGATCTGAGGTGAGCGGAGGGGCTGAGCATGGGGACCCGTGGGTCAGCGGCTGAAATGGATCGGCCAAGTGCGTGGGCGCGCCAATCCCACGGGATCCACGCGCATTTTGATTCACGGACGAGTTCGGTATAGGGTAGAAGATGGAACCGACGAGATGGCCCCACGCGTCAATGACTCTGAGAAAATGAGAAGGGCGAGCCGATGGGCCTGGCCCATTCGGCCAAGGAAAGGGGAAAGGATAGGGTCGTGTTGGTGCAGGTGAGTTTCCCCTTTTTTCTAATTTTTATTTATGTTTCTTTTCTATTTTTATCCCCACATTCCAAATTCAAAACAAAGTGCTCACTCAAAATTCTAGCATGAAGTGCAAGTATATTTTTTTGAATGTGTAATCAAATAAAAAGCTAACTATAATTTCAATACTTTTAGTTTAGGAGAAAACCTAAAAATCTCCACCATAACTTATCTCTTGATTCAAGTGTGTTAATTTTAAAGTTATAATAAATATGTTGAAGGTGTTTCTTTTACTTATTGTTCCATAGTTTCAACTTGAACTTTAGTTTCAAGATTTGGATTTAAGTGTTAAACTACCAAGCTTTTGACATTACTATTTATTTACTTTAGGGGACTATCCTTAGTAAAGGGTTCTATGACTTTCTCACTCACATCTTTTTGGAGAAACACATATGAATCTTAAAATAGAATCTTGGGTGTTACACCTATGCTCCCTTTAGTGACTCCAAACACCTCTAACGCCACCTTCCTAATACAAGTTGTCATCTTCACCCACATGTTGTTTGCATCTTCTTCTTCGAACCAAGCGCCCTCCACAAAAACTCTTTCCCTAAAAACTTTGGATATCTCCTTTGAGTTTCCACCACTTTGTCCATGCAATTTTGGCTTGTTTATCCCTATGGTTATGGATCCAAAAACGAAAGTCAGCCACAACAAGATTATGTTGGGCCAAAACACTCTCTCCAGGTATCACCTTACAATCCAAACATGCTTGTTTATCTTCTCTCCTTGTGAGAACAAACTTGATCTGGCTCGAATGATGAACACTGCTAAAAGTCACCAAATGAGAATCTCTCTTTCTAAAGAAAGTGTTGGCTATCACTAGGTTGTACGCTACAACAAAGTACAAAATATCCTCTCCTTCTTGATTCCTACCATACTCGAAACCTACATGATCCAGCTCATAACCAGCATTTGTTGAACCTACATGACCATTGAGATCTCCTCCTATGAAAAGCTTCTCATTGGTGGGTACTGCTTTGACCATGCCATCTAAGTCTTCGCAGAACTTCCTATTCTTGCTCTCACTGAGACAAACCTGAGAGGCATAAGCACTTATAATGTTCAAGACTACATCCCACAAAACTAGTTTGACTAGGATAATCCTATCTCCCTGCCTTTTGACGTCCACCACTCCATCCTTGAGGATCTTATCAATCAGGATACCTACTCCATTTTTGTCTGCCAATATTCCTGAGTACAAAAGTTTGAAACCAGTGTTGTTTACCTCCTTCGCTTTTTCCCCTTCCATTTTGTCTCCTGGACACATAGGATACTAACACGCCTCCTGGTCGCTGCATCGACTAACTCTTTTAGCTTACCTTTAAGGGACCCTATGTTCCTACTACCTACATGGATCCTAGTTGGCTCAACTAGCTTCCTTACCCCTCACACCCATTGAGACATGTGCAAAGACCCTTGCACATTTGTCACTACACCCGGGCGCCGATGTAGCGCGCCACTAAGGAAGCGACGACCCTATTGGGGACTTGTTCTCAAATGCTATGAGTTAAGAACAAGGCAACACAGAATATTAAACGTTAATATCCTTCGTCCTTCGAACCATTATTTCCTTTAGGACATAATGATCTTCAGACGAAGGATATGAAGGTACATAACTTCATAAATGTGATATATATTAATATAAGTAAAAGTATATGAAATATAAGAGGCAACATATACAATCATATAACATTATTAATTCATTATTATTATATTATTCTGGAAAGATAGAAACAATATTGAATTACAAAGGGTACCTTTGACTTGATGGAAAATGAAAGTACAAAAATGAATATTAGTCCGCCTGAACAGTATGGGGGTACTGTTCATCTATTTATAGGCACAGTACACAGCCTGTGAGAAATTACATTCATGCCCTTTACATTTATTATTAACTTATATACAATTATATGAGGACTAGATAGCCTTTTCCCCTTTAAGTCGGTTCCTTTTTCTGCCATTTAGCCGAAACTCCCCTGCGCGTAGCTTCGGAGCAACTCCGACCTTCGTCACGATCATGCTTTTTACATCATACATGCTTTTAGCCCGAGTCCGAAGGTACCTGTTCATATGTCACACTTGGAAGATATTGTTAAATCACGTTTTTTGAGGACCTTCGGAGGACGAAGGCCCCCAACAGTAGCCCCTCGCAGTATTAATTTGTTTAAGATAACGAATTCAGGCTGCGACATGGACGAAGGCCTTAAGCCGAAGGTCCGAAAAAACACCTTCCCTTTGCTAGAATAGCAACAGTCAATGACGGACGGGGCCCCCCGATTTGGAGCGTGCCGAGCGTATAAATAAGAACTCGCACCAACCACATTTGGTACGCTGCTTGTGTCATTTGCTATATTTTCTCAATTTTATAGCTCTTGCTCACTAACGCTTGCTAGTTTCTCAAGCTTCCTGAGCTTCGTTTAGAAAGACACATTTTCGTCATTTCTGAAGGAAAAAATGTATCAAGACAAGAAGGTTGCTGCTGAGACGAAGCTAACTGAAGAGGAGAGGCTTTTTGAGGAGAAGAAGGCTGTGAATCCTTACATAGCTGGGTTTATCGAGTCAATGGTGAAATCAAATACAGAGAAGATTACTAAGGAGATAATGGAGGGCCTGTCTGAAGATACTCGTGACAGTGACAGTTATGATGCAGAAAGTGGAGGCGAAGATTCCGATGATCGACCCTGGAGACCAAGTCATGCAATTTTCGGAAAATCGACCATCAAGCAAAGTCACCTCGAAAACATGAGGGGAAGGTACTTTTGGGATATGTCTATTGTGAGGGCTGGCAGAGACAACAACGTTCCTGTGCCTAAGGAGAACGAAGTTATGATTTTCCGAAGCTTCTTCAAAGCTGGGCTTCGGTTCCCACTGAGCAGGTTTGTAGTTGAAGTGTTGAAAACCTTCCAAATTTTCCTTCATCAATTGACCCCCGAAGCCATATTGAGGATGGGGGTCTTCGTCTGGGCAGTAAGAAGCCAAGGGATAGAGCCAAGCGCAAAATGCTTCTGCAGCATGCACGAACTTCTGTATGAGACGAAGGCCACGGGGAAAGAACAGTATCACAACAACTTCGGTTGTTATGGATTTATCACCCGTCACAACGCAAGCCACCCAGTGCCAACATTTCGGAAGAGATGGCCAGGAAATTGGATGGAAGAATGGTTTTATGTGAAGAATGACTTGATAGCGAGGGAGGACATCAAGGAGGTTATTATGCGCCCCATATGGTCCCGCTTCGGCCTCCGAAAGCCGAAGGTTGAAATTGATGAAGCCGCCGAAGCGTGTCAGAAGGCATTTGGTACTGTCTGCTTCTTTATTGGTACGAGAGATTTAATTCAAAAGCACATAGCATTCAGAGTATGGCCGCTTGTAGAGGGCTGGGAAATGCCGAAAGAGACCATCACCAAGTCTAGCGAAGGCGAACTGGTCCAGCTGAAGTATACATTCAGATATGGGGATAAATTCGATGAACCAAACGATGACTGGCTAAAATGCATCGAAGTTACAAGTGATGAACTGCTTGGGTCATATTCCAAGGCAGAAGATAATGCATTATCCACAGCCTTCGGAAGTCGAGAAAAGAAGAGATTGAATAGAGTTTTTGACGCTATTGGCTTCGTCTACCCCGACTACCGCTACCCGCTGCGGGGGCAAGGGAAGAAGAGGAAAGCTGCTGCTCTGGCCGCCTCGGCTGAACCTATGCCGAAGGCTGCGGCCAAAAAGATGAAGGTACTTACCCACCAACCACGTTATATTGAACCGGCCGTGGTGCCTGAGTTTGGCGGGGAGGCCTCTTCAGTTGCTAAATCAAGAGAAACTGCTCTTCCGATGCAGAGGGCTGAAGAACCGGCTATAATGCCGAAGGCACCTTCGGTTGAGCTAGTTGAAACAATGGTTGACAAAGATAAGGCTGAAAGGTCAACAACTAAAGAGGTAACAAAGATGCCAGGGACTTTAAGTCCTTCAACAGAAGCAACAGGGCTGAGGGCACAAAAGAGTTCTGCCATAACTCCTAGGAGAAGGAGGATGGTAAACGTATTAGATGTACTAGAAACAACCGACTCCATAAGTCTCACTCCCAAAGGGAAGGTTGCTGAAGCTGACAAAACGCAACCCAAAGCTGATACTAAGCAAATAGATGTTGAAGCTACAACAACCCAAGCTGAAACCGAGGCGGGGCCCTCAGTGCCTGCTGAGACGAAGCCTGCAGAATTTGAAGAAAAGGCAACAGAAGAAAAGGCCGCAGAGCAAATTTCATTTGAAAAGATTGCCACTCCTGCTCTCGAAGCTTTAAAAGAGAGCATTGATTACATCATCTGCCATGCTTCGGGAAAGGGACTTTCTCAGGAAGAAGAACGAGAAGCTCAACATTATGCCCAAAAATTGAAATACCCGAAGGGGGCATTAGTGTTCAATGGCAGTGGGGAAGAAGATTTTTTGTACTGTCTCCCGGATAATAAAGAGATATCCGTCTGCTGGGAGATAGGTAGAAGCTTCGGATTTCCGAAGCTAGAAGATGGCCTTTCAATATTATCAAAGGATGAACTGGCTGACAGTTTAGCGTATAATATCATAAAGGTATAAAAGTCAGTTTTGTATTTGAAGACGAAATATTTCATTTGTTTATACTTAATCTTGTCCTCCTCTTGGAGGGCTTAATCCTTAGCAATGCCCTTAGAGCACAGAAAAACATTGAAGATGAAGGGTATACAATGGCTCTGAACAACCTTCGTTTATAGGTGATTGAATTAAGGAACGAAGGCCTTGAAAAAGACAAAATATTAATTTCATTGGTAAACAAAGTAAAAGAAGATGAAGCTAGTTCCAAGGCTCAAGCTGAGATTCAAAAGAATGAGATTGAAGACCTTCGGAAACAATTAGCAGAGGCCAAAGAAAAATGCGCTCTCGCAGAAGCTAACCGAGAGGCCAGCGAATATTGGAGAAATTATTTAGAAAAAACAGTTGCAGAACTTCGCGCATCCAAAGAAAAATGCTTCGAAAAATCCCTGGGCTGCATGGAGAAAATAAAGGCTAGCTTCGCCAACGTGGGCGCCTATTCCAACAAAGATAACTTTATACGAGGCGACCCTGAAGGCATTATCGAATGGATAAGCAGAGAAGACGAAGCTTTTGAAGAAATTTTAAGTGATCGCGGGGATGTCTGCGCGTTCTCTGGTGCAAGAGAAATTTCAGCCATCTTGGAGAAGGCGGTTTGCGATCATGTCAAAACCCTGGCTCAGGCCGAAGCTGCCTTCTCGGTGGATGACACAAAGGATCCATCAGCCGTAGCAAGTTTAATAGGCGGAAAATTCTACACTGATATCTGGGCAAATGGCGGCCGAGAAATGGCCCACGAAATAATGAAGAAAAGTGAAAAAGATATTCACGACGCTCAAGAAGAAGCGAAAAAAGCTGAGGAAGTTGCAGAACGCGAGAGACGGATAGGTATTGTTTTGTGGCCTTTAGCTTCGTCGTTTGTTTTCGTAACTTCGAACTGATTAATTTTTTCTACCATAGCTGAATTATCTCCTCCACCAAAGCTGTTCGACCCCCTGGCCGACCCAGAAACGAATAAAGCAATATAAATCATCAATATATCCGAATCTATTGTAGACAAAGTTGTTAACAAGTTGTTGAATGAAATTGCAGAAAAGGTCCTAGAAGAGGACTAATACTTATTGTAAAAACATTTTTAGACGATAGATGTAGCTTTGCTGTACCAAGACTGTAATATTCGATGTGCATATTTTTGAATCTAATGTGTAAATTATTTGTAATTCAGTTATTTGTGATGCATGAAACTTTATATACATACCGTTTTCGAGCCTTCGGCGAAAAAACACCTTCCCTTCTTTTCATGCTTCACAAAGAAGAAAATATGTGCTTCGTGAAAATATCCATGCTTCATAAAATCCTCCTAGCTTCGTAAACAAAGGATCCCTTCTTTTGCAATAGAGCTGACGAAGCTGTATTTCTCAGCTAACTTTGTGCCTTAGCACATTTTCATTTTTTTATAAAGCAGTCTCCGAAGGTCGACTTCGTATTCAATTCGTGTCATCGGTGCAATATGATGTATGATGTGATGCTATGCGAGATGATGTGACGATATGATGCGAATGATGCTAATGCCGAAGATACGCACCCACACGCCCAGACTAGAAGACACCATCTCTGCGTTCCCTTAGGAACGATCGAAGTCTCTTTGCCGTTTATTTTTCGGCTTCACCGCTTATTTTTCGGTGTAAGTTCTGCATCCCCTTAGGAACATCTTTTGAACTTCTGCGCCTTCTATTTCGGCAGTATCACCGTTGACTTTTCGGTGTAAGTTCTGCATTCCCTTAGGAACGTCTTTTGAACTTCTTCGCCTTATATTTCGGCGGTATTTGGCTCTGCATTCCCTTTGGAACGACTTTTGAGCAGAAAACTTACACTGCGCTCCCTTAGGAACGACTTTTTGTAGCTTCGGCAAACTTACGCTGCGTCCTTAGGAACGACTTTTCGTAGCTTCGGCGAAACTTTTGAGCTTCAGCAATTTTTGAGCTTTGTAAATATTTGAAGAAGATATATTTCATTCTGATAAAAGTGAGACTATTACAAGAAATTAAAACTAGTTCTGCATTGTTTGTTCCTTATTGAAAAACAAAATGACATAGAAAACAAAAGTACTTCAGGGGTAGGATATCTCTCAATAAATGTGCTTTGATTCTGGCACAGTACGATTGACTGTGCGAGCTTCGGATTCCTCCCTGACTTCACGTTGCTGCTGAGGGTACTGGCGCCCTTCTGGCTGGCCTCGAGAATAGGTCGGCTGTAGTGGTGGCAGGGGTGGGAGTTGTGGCCAGGAAGCCTGTGAGTGACTAGCCGAAGCCACAGAAGCTGTGGGATGATTGCATACATACTCCTGTATGTAGGGAGAGTGGCACGAAGCAGTGTGCAAGACCTGCTTCGGCTGGTTCTGCCGAGCTTCGGCTTCTACTATCTCCTTTTGTTTCTGAATGGTGATTTGACACATTCTTGTAGTATGGTCCTTGTCCTCACCATAGAATAAGAAGTAGATCTTTCTAGGCTGATCCCCAAATCTTCCCCCGAAGCCCCTAGCGCCTCTGCCCCTTGGAGCTGGTGGTCTGAAAGAGCTCTATTGTTGCCCCGAAGATTATGAGGTGTATTGTGACCTCTGAGGCTGACTTCCTTTGTCGTCACTCTGAGTGGAGTTATGGATTGACCTGACGTGCCTCGGATGGATTCTTCCTCCGAAGCCCCTGGTCATTTCCGAGAATCTGTAAGCTTCCTCCCTTCTTTGGTGGAAGTCGTTGTCAGCCCGGATGTACTCATCCATCTTCTGAAGTTGCTCCTCCAGAGTTTGTGGGGGCTTCCTAGCGAAATATTGGGCAGTATGTTCTGGGCGAAGACCTTTGATCATGGCCTCAATGACAATCTCATTGGGCACCGTAGGCGCTTGTGCCCTCAATCGCAAGAATCTTTGTACATATGCCTGAAGGTATTCTTTGTGGTTTGCGTGCATTGGAACAGAGCCTGAGCTGTGACCGGCTTCGTTTGAAAGCCTTGGAAGCTGGTAACCAACATGTCCTTAAGCTTCTGCCATGACGTGATAGTCCCTGGCCGAAGAGAAGAATACCATGTTTGGGCTACATTCCGGACTACCATGACGAAGGACTTCGCCATAACTGTAGTATTGCCTCCATACGAAGATATAGTTGCTTCGTAGCTCATCAAAAACTGCTTTGGATCTGAATGCCCATCATACATGGGAAGCTGAGGTGGCTTGTATGACGGGGGCCATGGGGTAGCCTGCAGTTCTGCTGCCAAGGGAGAAGCATCATCAAAAGTAAAGGCATCATGATTAAAAACATCATACCATCCATCTTCATTGAACAAGCCTTCTTAACGAAGCTCCCTGTGTTGGGGTCTTCGATCCTGTTCATCTTGAGCAAGATGATGCACTTCCTCAGTGGCTTCGTCGATCTTCCTTTGAAGATCAGCCAGCCGCGCCATCTTCTCCTTCTTCCTTTGTACTTGCTGATGGATTATTTCCATGTCCCTGATCTCTTGGTCCAACTCCTCCTCCTGGAGTGTTGGACTGGTGGCTTTCCTCTTCTGGCTTCGAGCCTCTCGAAGAGAAAGAGTTTCCTGGTTTGGGTCCAGCGGCTGCAGTGCAGCGGTCCCTGGTGCTGAAGCTTTCTTCAGCGGCATGACGAAGGTGAGTGCTTGCCGAAGGTGGTCGAAAGAGTTCATCGGAGGTGGGCGCCAATGTTGGGGACTTGTTCTCAAATGCTATGAGTTAAGAACAAGGCAACACATAATATTAAACGTTAATATCCTTCGTCCTTCGAAGCATTATTTCCTTTAGGACATAATGATCTTCAGACGAAGGATATGAAGGTACATAACTTCATAAATGTGATATATATTAATATAAGTAAAAGTATATGAAATATAAGAGGCAACATATACAATCATATAACATTATTAATTCATTATTATTATATTATTCTGGAAAGACTAAAACAATATTGAATTACAAAGGGTACCTTCGGCTTGATGGAAAATGAAAGTACAAGCGTGACACAAAAATGAATATTAGTCCGCCTGAACAGTACGGGGGTACTGTTCATCTATTTATAGGCACAGGACGCAGCCTGTGAGAAATTACATTCATGCCCTTTACATTTATTATTAACTTATATACAATTCTATGAGGACTAGATAGCCTTGTCCCCTTTAAGTCGGTTCCTTTTTCCGCCATTTAGCCGAAACTCCCCTGCGCGTAGCTTCCGAGCAACTCCGACCTTCGTCACGATCATGCTTTTTACATCGTACATGCTTTTAGCCCGAGTCCGAAGGTACCTGTTCATATGTCACACTTGGAAGATATTGTTAAATCACGTTTTTTGAGGACCTTCAAAGGACGAAGGCCCCCAACAGACCCGATCCTTGCTCACTTGACACCACGTACTGATCACGACACGGTGCACCACCAAGGGGTGGTGGCCCGGCCTGGCCCTTGCCCATTTAACACCATACCCGGGTTCCGATATGGCGCGTCGCTAAGAGGCTTATGCCCCCAACGATTTTCTATTGGGTTTCATCTCCATTTGACTGGCTAAGTTTTTATAGTTGGCTCGCCATGCCTAACACAACCCTCCTCCTTGTACCTAGACTTGGGACTAGGCTATGCTGCACCAACATATGCTAAGACAACATAGGCGGAGTTGATAAAGCTAAATTAGATATTTCTCTAAAATATCTTCCGCACATGATTTATAGTAATCAAAATCAACATAGAAATATAGTTCTACGTGTTAATTACGTAAATCTTCCAAAGTTAAATCTTTTCAACCGTAGCTCCGATTGCAGCGTTTCTTTTTTTCATGAGACCATAGAAGTGATCTATATTTCATATTGCCTATTTTTATAGTGTTTTCCCTCATATGTTGTAATGTTCTTATGCATGTATATGTTTGTTTGCTTATGCCTATTCGTCTTTGCTGCGCGTTGCGAATGGAACATAATCTGTTCCCGAGCTTCAGCGAATCGAAGATTAAGCGTTGGTGACAAAGTGATCAAGCTCTTCTAGATTGATAGTGTTGAAGACCCTGAGCATCTGTTCGGTGAAGGCAAGTGTCATCTGACCTACTATGTCCCATTCACATGAATTCATATTCCCGCATATCATGATTCAAATCTAAGGATTGATTAGATTTCCATTTATCATGTCCTTGATTACCTTTTGGGTTGGGCTATTATGATTAGTTCTAGCGCTCTAACTTAATTAATGAACATGATGAGATATTTATGATACAATGTTTCCAAGATTTTGTTGATGGATTTCTAATATCAAGGGGGCTCGGGCTATGCCCCGAGTACCTCTCCATAAGGACTGGTTCTTTGGATGACCACCCGGGAAAACAGTGCATCCACGAGGATGGTATGGGACATCCTTAGCTAATTAATTAGAGGAATTGGATGTGTAGTTGCTTCGCCACCGTGCCGTCAATGGGGTTCGCGACACAGTACTTGCTCTGTTGAGGTTGGGTGTTGGTCACTTGTTCTCAAATGCTGTGAATCAAGAACAAGGCAACACAATTGTCAAGCATTAAGGACCTTCGTCCTCCGAAGCATTGCCTCCTCTCAGATTTAATGATCATCGGACGAAGGTCATGAAGGACATGCCTTCATCATTTTATAGATAAATAAGAATACATAATGATGAAGGATATAATTCATTGATTCATTTACATTTATATTTCATAATGTACACATGAATAATAACAAATTTTATATTACATTGATACCTTCGGCCTGCTCGAAGGTGCGGACGTGAGAGTGATTACAATCTAGTGTGAACAGTACGATGCTACTGTTCATCTATTTATAGGCTCGGGACGCAGCGCGGGGAAAATTACATTTACGACCTTCAACACTTGGTTATTAATGTGACTTAAATCGCTAAGGACTAGATAGTCTCTTATCCTCTACTTGGTGGCAGCTTCGGCGCTCGTTGTCGCTGCTTTAAGACGAGATCTTCGTCTTGAGGAGCTTCGGCATAAATAGAAGGAAATCCTCAGTATTGCTTTGCCAATGGTCTATATCTTGAGGACCTTCGGCGGAGAAGAATACCCCCAACAGTAGTCCCTTTGCGTTGCTAGATTATTTTTTCATAACGAGCTCGACACGCGAATAACACGAAGGCTTTGGATGTCGAAGGTCCGAAAAACACCTTTACTGAGCTTGTTATCAGAAAACGAATAAAATATTCCAAGCGCTTGCCGGTCCACCGATCAGCCAGTATGCGCGTTTTAGCGGTTCACCTTCTTCTCCTGTAGGGCTATATAAACAGACAGGTTGGTGAGAAGTTACCACAACTTTCATTGCTATTGCACCATTATGTTGTTGAAAATTTTCACCGAAGCCGAAGCTCTCTGCATTGTACTTTCGAACAAGCATTTCATCGCTTAAGAACAACTTCGTCTGAGAGAAGCTAAACAACGAAATGGCCAGAGTAAGATCCACTACAAGAGTATCTCACGAGGGAGATGAAACTGAAATGACTGAGACAACACCGATCTTAGAAATGATGAGGCGATCGGGGCTGGTTGTGGTGGAAGGAGTTATTGCCGAAGGTACCTCTACTGCCGAAGCTGAACAAGCCGTGACTAAAGTTGAGAGTGATAATGAAAGTGAATATGACGATAGCATTCTGTGTCCAACTAAGCCTAGTCATGTTGAATTTGGGAGGTCTACAGTTAAGGCTGAAGATCTGATTGTGATGAAGAAACTAGGATATTTTGGAGAAAATGATGATGAATTGGTTCGCTTTGATGAAGAGGAAATAATTCCACAGCCAAAGGAAGATGAAGTTGTGGTATTCAAGAGCTTCTTTAGGGCGGGGCTTTGGTTCCCCTTTACGAGATGATAGGTGAAGTTTTAAAGAAGTTTGAGATCTATCTCCATCAGCTAACCCCGAACGCTACTATCAGGCTCAACGTTTACATCTGAGCTCTCCGAAGCCAAGGAAAGAGCGCTAACGCCGAAGGGTTCTGCCGGGTACATGAGCTTCATTACCAGACAAAGGCAAGGGCCGACAGACTGCACAAAAACTTTGGATGCTACAAATTTGCATACCGAAAGGATACGAAGGCTCCCGTGATAGGCTACCACATCAAGTGGCCAAATTGATGAACGAATGAATGGTTTTACATGAAAGCAGATGAGAAGAAAAGGTAAAAACTTATGAGCACGGTGATGAGTCCGCTGTGATTAAACTTCGGCATGACTCGGCCCCTGTGCAATAAGCAATATGCAGTTGGTGTCTCCTTGTCAGCTAGCTGAAGTGGAATTCAGGGTCATGGCTGAGCATATCAGCACGAGAGAATTGGTTCAAGAATATCTGGCAAACCAGACATTCCCAATGTTGGGGGCCTTCGTCCTCCGAAGGTCCTCAAAAACGTAATTTAACAATGTTTCCCAAGTATGATTTATGGACAGGTATCTTCGGATTCATGGTAAAAGCAGACATGATGAAGAGCTTGATCGTGACGAAGGTTGCCGTCGCTCCGAAGCTGTGCGGAAGGGAGCTTCGGCTAAATCGCAGAAAAGGGAACCGACTTAAAAGGGAAAAGGCTATTCAGTCCTCATAGATTTTTCTATAAGACAATAGCAAATGTAAAGGGCATAATTGTAATCTCTCATAGGCTGTGTCCTGTGCCTATAAATAGATGAACAGTGTCCACGTACTGTTCACGCTGACTTGGCATTTGCCTTTGCGTCACGCTCGTACCTTTGTTTTCTGTCAAGCCGAAGGTACCAAATGTTATTCAATATTGTTCTTATATTAACTTACAATTATATACTGAGAAATATATATGATAATGTTATTGTTCACATTGTTTCTTATGCTTTACATGCTCCATTCGTTGTTAATATTTATACATATATGTATGTTGAGATGATGAAGGTATGTCCTTCATGACCTTCGTCCGAAGATCATTATATCCTTAGGGAAATAATGCTTCGAAGGACGAAGGGCATTAACAAATAACTTGTTTTGGTGTTGCCTTGTTCTCAATTTATAGCATTTGGGAGCAAGTCCCCAACACCCAACTTCTGGTGGCTGGGGGATGCCGAAGAAGAGGGAAGAGGGGAAAAAGTATGAGCTTGTCCGTCTGTCATATCGTTTCAAGTTTCAGAAAAGATTTAAAGAACCATGCACTGAATGGTTAGAGTTGATAGAAACCATATGTAATGAAATTCTTAGAAATTATACAAAGAAAGAAGATCAGTTAATGACTGCTGTCTTCGGCACCCGCACAAAGCGAAGGCTGAACTGTGTGATGGAGGCTCTGAACTTTGAGTATCCTGATTACGAAAGGCTTGATGAAGGGGCCGGATGAGTCAAGAGGAAGAGAATTGTCAGCATCCTGAGTAGGCAGGCTATCCGGTCGGTTAAAGAAGACCAAAAGGCTTTGAAAAAGCAAAAAACTGTACCGGAACCAAAGGTATCGGCTCCCAAGAAGCGGAAGCTTGTCGAGATATCCTTTGAGAAGACGAAGGTGCAAGATGTGTCGAAGTAGTCTTTGAGTCATTCTCCGTCTTCTGCTACTACGGTCTCGGAGATTTTGAAGGTAATGACTGAATCTTTCCCATTTGCACTGCTAAGTCCTCTGAGGTTGGATCTAACTAGCCTCTTGCAGTCAAGGGAAATCGCCTCGACTGTCGAGGGGGAAAACGGAGGGCAGAAGAAGCGACGTATGATGAATATAATGGAAGCTATTGAACAGACCCCGCCCTTAGCTTCGGCGAATAAAGCTACTATACCCGCTGATGCTGAAGCTACTGCCGCATCCGAAGCCGAGAATCTCGCAACCACTCTGTCAGAAATCGACAGACTTATATCGGATGTGGTTGTGGAGAAAGATGTAGTGGCAGTGACCTCTGATAAGGGGAAGAAAATTGAAGAAACTTCTTCGGAAAGCATGAATTTCGACCTACGACACCTGGGCGACCAACAGCTTTCCAAAGAAGACATATCAGAATTAAAGGAATTTGCTATATCCTGCGACTACTAGCCTGGATCAATGCTCTTCGGTGGGGTTGATGAAGAAATTGTGGGATGCATTCGCGACCGCGGTGGGGCAAAAATTATAAGCACTCTATCCAAGAGCATTGGATTCCTGAAACTTGAAAAGGATATCAGCTGCTACAGACGTCAGCACATCATCGACAACTTATTTTACTCGAACTTCAAAGTAAGGCTCCTTTATAAGTTACCGTTGATATCTTCGTGTTGATTTAGGTATTCTAAATTTAATTTATTTTATAGAGTTTATTGTTAAGCAAAGCTAATTTGAAAATGCAACAAGACGACGAAGATAGAAAGAATAAAATTGTTGTCAAGGGTTTTGAAGATAAAATCAAGAAACTTGAAGATTCTTTGAAAGAAAAATATGATTTGCTGCACTCAACCAAGGGTCTCTTGCCAAGGCTCAGGCTCAAAATGAGAATTTAACCAAAGAGTTGAAGGAGACTCAGATACTTTTGGAAGAGAACTCCAGCCGATTCAACCGTGAAACCGAAGCTTTGAATATGACAATCAAGGGTGAGGCTAAAAAGAACCTGAAGCTAAGTGAAGCACTCAGAACTCTTAAGAATAAATGTTTTAACTTTGCAACTCAATGAACTGCTTGATTAAAGAGTATATTCGATTCAGTCGGAGCTGCATCTGAAGAAGCTAGTCTCTTTGCCGAAGATATCCCCAGAGCACTTGATTGCGTTGAGAAAGAGGTTGACGTCCTCGATGAAGTCATAACTAGCCACGGTGACTTCTGTGCGCTAGTAGCTTCTCACAGTACGACTTCCGCTTTCATAAAAGCTGGGTGCAACCATGCAAGGGTCGTTAACAGGCCAAACTTCAGCCTATCTCCAACTGATCTTGTTGACATTCCAGCCGAAGCTCGAAACATAGGTAACAGGTTTATTACCCAGATCTGAGCAAAGGGCGGTCGAGAACTGGCTGGAGACGAAGCTCGAAATTTGCTTAACAAGGTATAAAAAATCTTTTTTCCTTTGTGCCTTTATTTTATATTTTATCTTATCACCTTCCTTAGTACCTGCCTTTGCCGTTCTTCAGAATGATGGTACCAAAAGCTAGCAGGCAGAAGCTATATCTGAAGCATTAGAGGGAACTTCAGGAGCTTCGTTTGTTAGTATCTGTAGAAATACTTTTTGGAAACTCTTTGTGGAAAGAGATGTATTATTTGACGAAGAATTGTAATTGACTATGAACAAATAGTTGTAAATATTTGTAAATGCTTTGTAATGCTATTTTACCTTTCCTCCGTGCATTATCTGCTTTCTTGTGGACGAAACCAATGCTCGTAGCTTTTTGAGCCGAAGGCGAAAAATACCTTCCCTTCTTTTCGCTCACATCGAAGCACCCTCGGACCAATACCAAATAATGGTCCTTTCATACGTAGCGAAGCGTCTTTGCTCATGACGAAGCACTTTTATGTTGAAGGCAAGAACCTTCTCTTCTTCTTCGTTAGTGCCTTATGCGATATGTCATGATGCGATGAAGCTACAGATGTCTAATATATGTTCGCATGAATGCAGAAGATGATGTAATGAAGTATGCAAATGTATACCGAAGATAAAAAACTTGCACAAATACACACCCATACTCTGCATCCTCTTAGGAATGACTTTGAAGTCTCTTCACCTTTTACTTAGGTGGTATTTCAGCTCTGCATTCCCTTAGGAACGACTTTGGAGCTAAGCTCTGCATCCCCTTAGGGACGACTTTGGAGCTTCTTCACCTTTCACTTAGGTGGCATTTAAGCTCTGCATCCCCTTAGGGACGACTTTGGAGCTTCTTCACCTTTCACTTAGGTGGCATTGTAGCTCTGCATCCCCTTGGGGACGACTTTGGAGCTTCTTCATACTTTTTTTTCTTTTACACTCGATGGTGTAATCCCAGATCTTTACATTTTACATGTGGGGGAATTTGGCCCTTATATTGCACATGGCTGAATCGAAAAAAATTACAACCTATGGCCCCATTAAAAACCTTTCTCCCGTCTTGAAAGGAAAAGGGTGTCATAAGGAAAAGGTAAAAAAAATTACAAAATTTATACATAATATCTCCGAAGCTCATCTGCATTCCAAGATCTTGGAATGTCATTGTCGTCCATGTATTTCAACATGTATGACCCAGGCCTTGACGAAGATACCACCAAGAAAGGACCTTCCCATTTGAGCTAAACTTTTCCCACTGTATCCGGGTTGGCCACTCTCCGAAGTACCAAGTGTCTTGGCTTGATATTCTTTAGCCTTACCTTCCGATCACGCAATTTGACTGTTTCCGCTTGATACTTATTGATGTGATCTATTGTCTGAAGTCTGGTCCCTTCTTTGGTGTCTTTTGTTATTTTACAATCATCCTCATCTTCTGCCGAAGCTAGGGTCCTTATTGAACCTGTTCTTGCTTCTTCCGGTGTTATTGCTTCATCACCGAATAAAAGCTTGAATGGGGTAAATCCTGTTGACCTTGAGACAACCACGCCAGTCGACCATTGGATCTTCCCGTTAGTGACTGTTGTATTTACTGTGCGTTCGGTGTGCCACAGGACACGTCTGGTGTGCTAAGTCTGACTTGCTCCAAAAACATGCTCTCTATGTGTCCTGTCCAGTGACATATCTAGTGTCACACCGGATAGGTTGGGTGTGACCAAATTGCTATGTCCAAAAATAGCCTCTCTATGTGCCCTATTTGATGACACGTCCGGTGTCACACCGGATAGGTCCAGTGCACCATTGCACAACCCGAATTTTCTTAACTTCTGCTCAATTTGTTTGGCTTCACTTGGCTTGTGTCTTGGGCACTTCTATGACTTAGACAAATGTTTGTTGAGTCTATCCAACCACTCTAAGGAATTACTTTTGACTAATTTGATCTTCTAAATCGATTTGCATATTTTTACTTGAGTCTTTGCTTCAATTGACCCTCATCATTAAGACGTTATGATCATCAATTACTTAACGAGATGTAGGAATGGCCCAAAGTCCACTTCCTTATTAACTTGCACTTTTTCTCAAAGTGCATGTTGCATTTCTCCATTTTGACTTCTAAAATCATTATATTGATTTTGCAATCAAATACTTAGCAAACTAGTTAGTCCACTCAGTTATGATAGTCATCAAACACAAAAACCAATATAGAAATGTCCCAAAACTCATTTCCCTTTCAGTACCAAATATTGTATGTGGTATTATATTGTGCATGCTCTCTATATACGTTAATCGGTTATATATTATGTAGTACTCCAAATAACCTACATAGACACTATTATATGGATTCTACACTTGCAACTATCTCAAAGAATTCGACAAATTCAATATCAGCTATAGGGAAACCACAAGATGGGTGGTAAAAGGAACCGGTCACTGAGAAGGATATAATGAGAACCAAAATGGACATATGTGGATTTGTTATGCACAAATGTATGCATCAAAATAGAAACCGGAAGTAGCTACAGTTAGAGGATTATAAAATAGAAAAAATTTTAATTAGAAATTAGAGCAATATATATAAAAGATTCGAAGCCTTCGTTTCATATGTATATGATATGTAACTTGCATTATTCATGCTAGGATGAAGACAAACACAAATATGATATATATTCTCTACATGTGCATAGCGAGAGTTTTCAGTATACATTGTTTATATTAAATATGAAACAAAATTTAAATTTAAATAAAATATTATAAAACTATTTAATATGGAAAATAGTTGATGGAGATAAGCAGATTATGCTAATCATTTATCCAAGACAAATGTCTTAATATTCATGTCTCCCTTAAAAGAATTACTAGTCATATGCAAGTGTATATATATATATATATATATATATATATATATATATATATATATATATATATATATATATATATATATATATATATATTTTCGGGGACCATAATTAGGGTACCCTCAAGGCTCCTAATTCTCAGCTGGTAACCCCCATCAGCATAAAGCTGCAAAGGCCTGATGGGTGCGATTAAGTCAGGGATCAGTCCATTCGAGGGACTCGATCACGCCTCGCCCGAGCCTAGCCTCGGACAAGGGCAGCCGACCCCGGAGGATCTCCGTCTCGCCCGAGGCCCCCCTCCAGCGGCGAACATATTTCCGGCTCGCCCGAGGCCCTGTCTTCGCCAAGAAGCAACCGTGACCAAATCGCCGCACCGACCGACCAAATTGCAGGAGCATTTAATGCAAAGGTGGCCTGACACCTTTATCCTGACGCGCGCCCCCCAGCCGACAGAGCCGAAGTGACCGCCGTCACTCCGCCGCTCCACTGACCGGCCTGACAGAAAGACAGCGCCGCCTGCGCCGCTCCGACTGCGGTGCCACTTGACAGAGTGAGGCTGACAGGCAGTCAGGCCCGGCCGCAGGCACCATAGGAAGCTCCGGTTCGCCCGACCCAGGGCTCGGACTCGGGCTAAGTCCCGGAAGACGGCGAACTCCGCTCCGCCCGACCCAGGGCTCGGACTCGGGCTAAGCCCCGGAAGACGACGAACTCCACTCCGCCCGACCCAGGGCTCGGACTCGGGCTAAGTCCCGGAAGACGGCGAACTCCGCTCCGCTCGACCGAGGGCTCGGACTCGGGCTCAGCCCCGGAAGACGACGAATTCCGCTTCGCCCGACCCCAGGGCTCGAACTCCGCCCTGGCCTCAGCCGACGGTCTCCGCCTCGCCCGAACCAGGGGCTCGGACTCGACCTCGGCCACGGAAGACAGACTCGACCTCGGCTTCGGAGGAGCTTCCACATCACCCAATCTAGGGCGCAGACCAGCCACGTCAACAGGAGACGCCATCATCACCCTACCCCGAGCTGACTCGGGCCACGGGGAACAAGACCGGCGTCCCATCTGGCTCGTTCCGCCAGAAAGGCAATGATGGCGCCCCGCATACTCTGTGACGACGGCGGCTCTCAGCCCCCTTACGGAAGCAAGAGGACGTTAGCAAGGACTCAACAGCTCCGACAGCTGTCCCTCCGCCAGGCTCCAACACTCCTCCGATGGCCACGACATCACACCAGCTGGGTGCCAAAATCTCTCCGGCTGCCACGACGGCATGTACTTAGGGCGCTAGCTCTCCTCCGCTAGACACGTAGCACTCTGCTATACCCCCCATTGTACACCTGGATCCTCTCCTTACGCCTATAAAAGGAAAGACCAGGGCCCTCTTAGGGAGGGTTGGCCGCGCGGGGACGAGGAGGAGACAGGCACTCGCGTGAAGCCTCTCGCTCCCTATCCCGCGTGGACGCTTGTAACCCCCTACTGCAAGCGCACCCGACCTGGGCGCGGGACGAACACGAAGGCCGCGGGATTTCCACCTCTCTCACGCCTGTCTCCGGCCACCTCACTTCCCCCCTTCGCGCTCGGCCTCGCGTCGACCCATCTGGGCTGTGGCACGCGGCGACATTCACTCGTCGGCTTAGGGACCCCCCGGTCTCGAAACGCCGACAGTTGGCGCGCCAGGTAGGGGCCTGCTGCGTGTTGACGAACAGCTTCCCGTCAAGCTCCAGATGGGCAGTCTCCAGCAACCTCTCCAACCCGGGACGGTGCTCCGTTTCGGGAGTCTTGAGTTCATGTCCCTCGACGGCAGCTACGACATGATACTCATTCCACCGCCGGGCGACAGCGGCAATGGCGGCCGACAGCCCGCCCGCCGCCGGCGGAATCGACGACGTCTTCCCTGCGTGGTGGAAGAACAACCTTCGAGCTCATCCCGCCCTCTTCCCCGCCGATGGAGGGGAAGGCGGGGCAACCAAGGCCAAGGAGGAGGCAGCGCCTCGTCGGCTGTCGAGCGAGCCGATAGCGCCAGCACCCCAACGGGGGGGCGCACCGGGCATTGACCTCGCGCTTGAGACGAAGACGAGCGCCGTCTCCCCGCAACACGCCAATCCCGAGCAAACGGACGACGCCAGCACGCTCGCGGAAGGCTTGCTGGGTGTCACCCTTGTACCTGAGACGACGGTGCAGTCAGTCCCCGACGTGACTTCATCTCCGCCCGTCGACCAAGAGGTACCGACCGATTCCCATCCCACGTCATTTGGATTCAGCCTCAACCCGCCTAGCGGTTTCGCTTTGGCGGGCGCTCTCGTAGAGGCGAGTCCAAACCCTCTGGGGTTTCGTATGCGGTCACCTTGGGACCGGCTGACGGACGTCTCGACCTACGGGCCCTCTGGGTCCGAGGAAGACGACGAGCCCAACTTCTGTTGGGATTTTTCCGGACTTGGCAACCCCAGTGCCATGCGGGAATTCATGACCGCATGCGACTACTGCCTTTCCGACTGTTCCGACGGTAGCCGTAGCCTCGGCGACGAGGGCTGCGGCCCAAGCCGCGAATGTTTCCACGTCGATCTAGGGGGTCCCTCCGAAGGCAACCATCTCGGCATGCCAGAGGACGGTGATCTCCCTAGGCCGGTGCCTCGCGTTGACATCCCACGGGAGCTAGCTGTGGTCCCCGTTCAGGCGGGGGGCCATGACCCACAGCTCGAGCAAATCCGCGGGGTGCAGGCCAGGCTCGACGAGGGAGCAGGAGCGCTTGAGCCGATCCGTCGGGACGTCGGGCAGGCATGGGCGGCTCAACCTCCGGCCGGAGAAATACGTCATCTACCCCAGGGCTTCCAGCACCGCATTGCCGACGATGTCAAGGTCAGGCCGCCACCCGCATCCAGTGGGGTTGGCCAGAACCTGGCTGCAGCAGTAATGCTCCTCCGCGCGATGTCGGAGCCATCAACCACCGAGGGGCGGCGAATCCAGGGAGAGCTCAAGAATCTCCTAGAAGGCGCCGCGGTCCGATGGGCCGAGAGCTCCGCCTCCCGAAGGCAGGGGTACCCCTCGGAACCTCATGCCGCGACTTCCCGATTCATGCGGGAAGCCTCGGTCTACACCGGGCGCACGCGCAACACAGCGCCTGCGGCCCCGGGTCGCCTCGGCAACGAGCACCGTCACCGCGACCGTCGAGCCCACCTCGACGAGAGGGTGCACCGAGGCTACCACCCCCGGCGTGGGGGACGCTACGACAGCGGGGAGGATCGGAGTCCTTCGCCCGAACCACCCGGTCCGCAGGCCTTCAGCCGGGCCATACGACGGGTGCCGTTCCCGACCCGGTTCCGACCCCCGACTACTATCACAAAGTACTCGGGGGAGACGGGACCGGAACTGTGGCTCGCGGACTACTGTCTGGCCTGGCAACTAGGTGGAACGGACGATGACAACCTCATCATCTGTAACCTCCCCCTGTTTCTCTCCGACACCGCCCGCGCCTGGTTGGAGCACCTGCCTCCGGGGCAGATCTCCAACTGGGACGACCTAGTCCAAGCTTTCGCCGGCAATTTCCAGGGCACGTACGTGTGCCCCGGGAATTCCTGGGACCTCCGAAGCTGCCGACAGCAGCCGGGAGAGTCTCTCCAGGACTACATCCGGCGATTCTCGAAGCAGCGCACCGAGCTGCCCAACATCACCGACTCGGATGTCATCGGCGCGTTCCTCGCTGGCACCACCTGTCGCAACCTGGTGAGCAAGCTGGGTCGCAAGACTCCCACCAGGGCGAGCGAGCTGATGGACATCGCCACCAAGTTCGCCTCCGGCCAGGAGGAGGTCGAGGCTATCTTCCGGAAGGACAAGCAGCCCCAGGGTCGCCCATCGGAAGATGCCCCCGAGGCGTCAACTCAGCGCGGCGCCAAGAAGAAGGGCAAGAAGAAGTCGCAAGCGAAACGCGACGCCGCCGACGCGGACCTTGTCGCCGCCGCCGAGTACAAGAACCCTCGGAAACCCCCCGGAGGTGCCAACCTCTTCGACAAGATGCTCAAGGAGCCATGCCCCTATCACCAGGGGGCCGTCAAGCACACCCTTGAGGAGTGCGTCATGCTTCGGCGCCACTTCCACAGGGCCGGGCCACCCGCGGAGGGTGGCAAGGCCCGCGACGACGACAAGAAGGAAGATCACCAAGCAGGAGAGTTCCCCGAGGTCCGCGACTGCTTCATGATCTACGGTGGGCAAGCGGTGGATGCCTCGGCTCGGCACCGCAAGCAAGAGCGCCGGGAGGTCTGTTCGGTGAAGGTGGCTGCGCTAGTCTACCTAGACTGGTCCGACAAGCCCATCACTTTCGACCAAGCCGACCATCTCGACCATGTGCCGAGCCCGGGGAAATACCCGCTCGTCGTCGACCCCGTCATCGGTGACGTCAGGCTCACCAAGGTCCTCATGGACGGAGGCAGCAGCCTCAACATCATCTACGCCGAGACCCTCGGGCTCCTGCGTGTCGATCTGTCCTCTGTCCGGGCAGGCGCTGCGCCCTTTCATGGGATCATTCTCGGGAAGCGCGTCCAGCCCCTCGGACAACTCGACCTTCCCGTCTGCTTCGGAACACCCTCCAACTTCCGAAGGGAGACCCTGACGTTCGAGGTGGTCGGGTTCCGAGGAACCTACCACACGGTACTGGGAAGACCATGCTACGCGAAGTTCATGGCCATCCCCAACTACACCTACCTGAAGCTCAAGATGTCGGGCCCCAACGGGGTCATCACCGTCGGCCCCACGTACAAACACGCGTTCGAATGCGACGTGGAGTGCGTGGAGTACGCCGATGCCCTCGCCGAGTCCGAGGCCCTCATCGCCGACCTGGAGAGCCTCTCTAAGGAGGTGCCAGACGTGGAGCGTCATGCCGGCAACTTTGAGCCAGCGGAGACGGTTAAGGTCGTCCCCCTCGACCTCAGCGGCGACGCCTCCAAGCAGATCCGGATCGGCTCCGGGCTCGATCCCAAATAGGAAGCAGTGCTCGTCGACTTTCTCCGCGCGAACGTCGACGTCTTCGTGTGGAGTCCCTCGGACATGCCCGGCATACCGAGGGATGTCGCCGAGCACTCGCTGGACATCCGAGCCGGAGCCCGACCCGTCAAGCAGCCTCTGCGCCGGTTCGACGAGGAGAAGCGCAGAGCCATAGGCGAGGAGATCCACAAGCTAATGGCGGCAGGGTTCATCAAAGAGGTATTCCATCCCGAATGGCTTGCCAACCCTGTGCTTGTCAGAAAGAAAGGGGGGAAATGGCGGATGTGTGTAGACTACACTAGTCTGAACAAAGCATGTCTGAAGGTTCCCTACCCTCTGCCTCGCATCGATCAAATCGTGGATTCCACTGCTGGGAGCGAAACCCTGTCTTTTCTCGATGCCTACTCAGGGTATCACCAAATTAGGATGAAAGAGTCCGACCAGCTCGCGACTTCTTTCATCACACCCTTCGGCATGTACTGCTATGTCACCATGCCGTTCGGTTTGAGGAATGCGGGTGCGACGTACCAGCGGTGCATGAACCATGTGTTCGGCGAACACATTGGCCGCACGGTCGAGGCCTACGTCGATGACATCGTAGTCAAGACGAGGAAAGCCTCCGACCTCCTTTCCGACCTTGAAGTGACATTCCGATGTCTCAAGGCGAAAGGCGTCAAGCTCAATCCCGAGAAGTGTGTCTTCGGGGTGCCCCGAGGCATGCTCTTGGGGTTCATCGTCTCCGAGCGGGGCATCGAAGCCAACCCGGAGAAGATTGCAGCCATCACCAGCATGGGGCCCATCAAGGACTTAAAAGGCGTGCAGAGGGTCATGGGATGTCTCGCGGCTCTGAGCCGCTTCATCTCATGCCTCGGCGAAAGAGGTCTACCTCTGTACCGCCTCTTAAGGAAGGCTGAGTGCTTCACTTGGACCCCTGAGGCCGAGGAAGCCCTCGGGAACCTGAAGGCGCTCCTCACAAAGGCGCCTATCTTGGTGCCCCCAGCTGCCGGAGAAGCCCTCTTGGTCTACGTCGCCGCGACCACTCAGGTGGTTAGCGCCGCGATTGTGGTCGAGAGGCAAGAAGAGAGGCATGCATTGCCCGTTCAGAGGCCAGTCTACTTCGTCAGCGAGGTACTGTCCGAAACCAAGATCCGCTATCCACAAGTCCAGAAGCTGCTGTATGCGGTGATCCTAACACGGCGGAAGCTGCGACACTACTTCGAGTCTCATCCGGTAACTGTGGTGTCGTCCTTCCCCTGGGGGAGATCATCCAGTGCCGAGAGGCCTCGGGTAGAATCGCAAAGTGGGCGGTGGAAATCATGGGCGAAGCAATCTCGTTCGGTCCTCGGAAGGCCATCAAGTCCCAGGTCTTGGCGGACTTCGTAGCTGAATGGGTCGACACTCAGCTCCCAACAGCTCCGATCCAACCGGAGCTCTGGACCATGTTCTTCGACGGGTCGCTGATGAAGACAGGAGCCGGCGCAGGCCTACTCTTCATCTCGCCCCTCGGGAAGCACCTACGCTATGTGCTACGCCTCCATTTCCCGGCGTCCAACGATGTGGCCGAGTATGAGGCTCTGGTCAACGGGTTGCGAATCGCCATCGAGCTAGGGGTCCGACGCCTCGACGCTCGCGGTGACTCGCAGCTCGTCATCGACCAAGTCATGAAGAACTCCCACTGCCGCGACCCGAAGATGGAGGCCTACTGCGATGAGGTTCGGCGCCTGGAAGACAAGTTCTACGGGCTCGAGCTCAACCACATCGCCCGACGCTACAACGAGACTGCGGATGAGCTGGCTAAAATAGCCTCGGGGCGAACAATGGTTCCCCCGGACGTCTTCTCCCGAGACCTGCATCAACCCTCCGTCAAGATCGGCGACACGCCCGAGCCTGAGGCACCCTCGGCCCAGCCCGAGGTACCCTCGGCATAGCCCGAGGCACCCTCGGCATAGCCCGAGGCACCCTCGGCTCGGCCCGAGGTACCCTCGGCCCCCGAGGGCGAGACGCTGCGCGTCGAGGGGGAGCAAAGCGGGGTCACGCCTGATCAAAACTGGCAGACCCCGTACCTGCAATATCTCCACCAAGGAGAGCTACCCTCCGACCGAGCCGAAGCTTGGCAGGTGGCGCGGCATGCCAAGTCGTTCGTCCTGCTGGGAGATGAGAAGGAGCTCTACCACCACAGCCCCTCCGGCATCCTCCAGCGATGCATCTCCATCGCCGAAGGTCAGGAACTCCTGCGAGAGATACACTCGGGGGCTTGCGGCCATCACGCAGCGCCTCGAGCCCTTGTCGGGAATGCTTTCCGACAAGGCTTCTACTGGCCCACGGCGGTGGCCGACGCCACTAGAATTGTCCGCGCCTGCGAAGGGTGTCAGTTCTACGCAAGGCAGACCCACCTGCCCGCTCAGGCTCTGCAGACGATACCCGTCACCTAGCCTTTTGCTGTATGGGGTCTGGACCTCGTCGGCCCCTTGCAGAAGGCACCCAGGGGCTACTCGCACTTGTTGGTCGCCATCGACAAATTCTCCAAGTGGATCGAGGTCCGACCCCTAAACAGCATCAGGTCCGAGCAGGCGGTGGCGTTCTTCACCAACATCATCCATCGATTCGGGGTCCCGAACTCCATTATCACCGACAACGGCACCCAGTTCACCGGCAGAAAGTTCCTGGACTTCTGCGAGGATCACCACATCCGGGTGGACTGGGCCGCCGTAGCTCACCCCATGTCAAATGGGCAAGTAGAGCGTGCCAACGGCATGATTCTACAAGGGCTCAAGCCTCGGATCTACAACGACCTCAACAAGTTTGGCAAGCGATGGATGAAGGAACTCCCCTCGGTGGTTTGGAGCCTGAGGACAATGCCGAGCCGAGCCACGGGCTTCACGTCGTTCTTTCTAGTCTATGGGGCCGAGGCCATCTTGCCCACAGACCTGGAATACGGCTCCCCGAGGACAAGGGCCTATGCCAGCCAAAGCAACCAAGCTAGTCGAGAAGACTCACTGGACCAGCTGGAAGAGGCTCGGGACAAGGCCTTACTACACTCGGCGCGGTACCAGCAGTCCCTGCGACGCTACCACGCCCGAGGGGTCCGGTCCCGAGACCTCCAGGTGGGCGACCTGGTGCTTCGGCTGCGACAAGACACCCGAGGGCGGCACAAGCTCACGCCCCCCTGGGAGGGGCCGTTCGTCATCGCCAAAGTTCTGAAGCCCGAAACATACAAGCTGGCCAACAGTTAAGGCGAGGTCTACAACAACGCTTGGAACATCCAACAGCTACGTCGCTTCTACACTTAAGATGTTTTCAAGTTGTTCATATACCTCGCTCCCACGCAAAGTTTAGTCATCAAGGAAGGGTCGGCCTCGCCTCGGCAAAGCCCGACCCTCCCTCGGGGGCTAAAAGGGGGGAACCCCCTCTGCGTCGAACTTTTTCCTCAAAAAAAGATCCCTTCTGCCAGAATGTCTTTCGTGCTTTTTGACTACTTCGAAAGTGGATCCTGAAAACGGCGGAGTACACGTAAGCAGCCAAGGCTGACCAAGCCGAGGGACTCCTACGCCTCCGGGATACGGATACCTCACTCATCACCTTCTGCGATAAGTAACTCACGTTCGGATAAGTGATTCCGCGGACCGAACAAGTCTTCACGTTCGGAAGCTCTTCTGCCGGAGCGATTCTTCGAGCCTTCTTGACTGCGTCGGTGACAGAACCCCATGGACGGGTAAGAGTGCGCGTAAGCGGCAAGGCTGACCGAGCCGAGGGACTCCTACGCCTCCGGGATACGGATACCTCACTCATCACCTTCCGTGAGAAGCAGCTCTCGCTCGCACAAACAATTCTGTTATCGACAAAAAAGTCTGGGTACTCGAAGCAAGAGGAAAAGAGACGCAGCTTCACAACACGGCGAGGGTGTGTTTTGGCCTCGGCGGCCGTAGGAAACACACGCTACAAGATGATCCGATCCTGCAGGCTCGGATCTTGACGCTTGAAGGAAGCAGCAGCACCCTTGGCGTCGACAACACCTTCGGTGAAGTCCGACCCAGCCTCGGACGGTGACGCGGTCCGAAGACCTCCACTCTGAAGGACGGCGTCATCACCAAGCCCGGGCCGTCGCCGCCAGGGTCTTCTCTGGGAATCCGGCCCGAGCAGGCGGCTCGGCCGGTCACCCTGGGGCCTCGGCCAGCTGTCCTTCGAGGACGTCAGCCCGACCCGAGGCCTCGGTTGGTCAATTCCGGCGTCGGTCCCGCTAACGGACGACCCGGCTAGGCTCCGGCCGACCAGGTCTTCTTTTCAAGCCAACTCTGCCTCTGTTCGCGCTGACACCGCTACCCCTGGCCTCGGCTCATCGAAGAGCGGCCGAGGGGTTCCTTTAACTGAGCAAGAGAAGCCTCGGACAACAAGGCTGACCGAGCCGAGGGACTCCTACGCCTCCGGGATACGGATACCTCACTCGTCACCCTTACACGGGGCGACTCACGCTTGGTGAAGCGGTTCAGACAACCAACAGGCGAGTCTTAGTGCTCAAAAATGAGGAAAAAACACGGCTCCGTGCCGAAATTACATACATGTTCAGGCCTCGACAGCCACAATGAACAAAAACACTGGCATTCAAAGTGCCATTACAAACGGAACTCCGGTTCCACCTCCGCAGGTACGAACAACCCCACTCGATGGGGGGGCCTGCGGAGCAACAAAAGACTGACGGGCGGCTCGCCGTCGCCCGCTCTAGCAGCAGCAACAACGACTCCCACTCCGGGTGGCCGAACTGCAGCAGCGAGGGCCTCAGGGCGGATGCTGCTGCAATCTTGCCCTCGCCCACGCCGATGCTCGAGGGGCGAGGACAAGTACAAAGAGCCGGAGGCCCGAAGCGCGGATGGCGGCGGTGATCCCGTCGGCAACGGGGACTTCTCGAGCCGCCTCCGCCTCGGCACCGACGACAGGGGCCGTCAGCCCTCCGGCAGATCCCCACTCAGATCCTCCCGGACGAGTGGGGCACCGACCTCCACGCAGAGGCGCCGTACCGGTGCAAAGGCAGGACCGCCCCAGAACACGAACGCCGCCCTAGCAGCGCGCGACATCTTGGGCGGTCCTCCCGTGCACACGACGCGGCAGCCGCCTTCCGGCAGGAGGGGGCACCGGGAGCCAAGCCGACGCGTCCGACGCGCTGAGGCTGACGACGCCCGCCGTCGACCAGCCCCGCGTTTTCGAAGTCCGACCCGCCCGCAGGGCCAGTGGGTGCCCTCTCCCTCGAACGCCGCAGGAGAGGCCGACCCACGGACCCGCGCGGGAGGTAGAGCTCCGGCTCAGCCCGGCCTCCACCCCAGCGAGGATGATGAACATCCTTGAAGCTGAGGGTGGGACCAAGATCGCAGCCCGGCTTGCTTCTCCCCACCCAGGGGCTGGTGGTCACCGTCTCGGGTGACCGCCGGCGGAGGGGTACAGCCGGGCTGGCTGATGAAAATCCTTGAAGCCGAACGATGGCTGAAAGGTACCAACTCCCGCGGAGTTGCGTTCCTCCAACGACGAAGCGGAAAGACGGCGGGAATCCCTCATCCAGGGGCTTGGAAGGTGGAAGGACACGATGCATAAGGGAGCGCGAAGACATGGTCGCCTTCCCAGAGGGTCACCCTCCTTTTAAAGGCGACTCTCCCTACTTGCGTCCCCAGCCGTCGCGGGCTGAGTCTTCTCCAACATGCTCCAAGGTCTTCCCCTACGGCGCGGGGGCTGGGTCCCACACGTCATGCAAGCCGGCTCAGAGCAGAAGAAGCCAAACCGCCGTGCGCGGTGCGTACAACCGCCCAGCGGTTACAAGCGACTCTCCACTTTTGCCCAGACCAGCGGGCGAAAGGGCGGGCAGCCATGCAGGCGGCATGCAACCGCGCCAAGTGGGCACACTTCTCCGACTCCCAACACGCCCGGCATGGAGGCCCAGGCCCACGCGTCATGCAACCGGCGCGCCGAATGCTTCGTGCATGCAGCTGCACCGCCACTTGCGCCACCACCGCGCCTCCTCGACTGCGGAACCAATACCGCGACTCGAGGCGACCCAGCGCACGACCCAGCAGCGCCAGCCTGGCGCGACGGTCAATACGGCCAAAAATGGGCCAGCAGTAATGGCGGTGGCAGGCGGGCAGGAGCAGCGGTCACGTCGTCAGCCAAGCCTACGTCCCATCCAGGGGCGACGAGAGAACCCTCTCTCACGGCGTGAAGACAACGCGCCCGTGTTCCGTTCCTCGAACGGCTCGCGCACGCGCAATGGCCGCCTCGCGAACCACTCACCCTGTCGCATTAACTCCGCGGCGGGACAGGCGGCGCCTCTGGCAGGAGAAGCGGGCGACGCTTCGCCTTCGCCATAATGACTGCGTCAAAAAAGGTACGCCGCGTCGTTCGATTTCGTATCCTTTTCCTTTTTTCCTCTTTCTCTCTCTTGCAACAGGGACCGGGAAAGGGGGATACCCCGAAAAGGATCCTTCCCCGTGAAGGAACCAGGCTCCGAGCCTCCCTACTGATCAGAGGTTCGAAGGCTGGCCCCTTGGAAGGGTTCGACAGCCGCCTCAGATCACGTGGGCTCTACACCCACTACTGGTCAGAGGTTCGAAGGCCGGCCCCTCGGAAGGGTTCCACGGCCGCCTTAGGCTACTCGGGCTCCGCGCCCACTACTGATCAGGGGTTCGAAGGCTGGCCCCCGAAGGGTTCACAGCCGCCTCAGACACAGAGCGAGGGATGACCATGGGTACGTTCGATACATAACCAAGGCTCGGGCTGCGCTCCTGAGGTACCCTAAGACATTTCCGAGACCAGCGGGAACGATCTTGTAACGGAATCCCATCAGAGGGAGGCATCGAGCCCTCGCACCCCGTCGCCAGGGGACCGGGTCCGGCAGATCACTCGCAGGTACTTCTGGGCGCGCCTCTGGGCCCCTAGCCGACCCCTAACAAACGGGGCACGGACGTCCACTCGAATTACCCGCTTGCAGCTCACCGGAGACACCATGTTCGGCGCCCATCGAGGGCAACATGGCGCTTTCCCCCCCTCCTCCTTGCGGAAAGGCGACGCAGGGGCGTATGTAAAAAAGTCGAGTCTGTCCCTGATCACCCTCTCGCCCTGCGTAGAGGCTCAGGGGCTGCTCTCGCAAACCCGGCTCCGGCCGAACCGTTGACAGCGTCAACATACCAGCCCGAGAACTTGGGACCCGACCGTACACCCGGGCTACGACCAGCTCGCATGAGGGACGACCAGACCAGCCGAAGCATTACGCGAGGCATTAAGACCTCGGAGGAGTGAAACCACTCCTCCGAGGCCTCGGGGGCTACACCCGGCGGGTGCGCTCGCGCGCACCCACCGGAACAAAACGCAACCGAGAAAGGCTGGTCCCCTTGCAAAAAAGTGCGACGAAAGCCTCCAAGCGAGTGCTAACACTCCCTTCGAGGCTCGGGGGCTACTGTCGGGGACCATAATTAGGGGTACCCTCAAGGCTCCTAATTCTCAGCTGGTAACCCCCATCAGCATAAAGCTGCAAAGGCCTGATGGGTGCGATTAAGTCAGGGATCAGTCCATTCGAGGGACTCGATCACGCCTCGCCCGAGCCTAGCCTCGGACAAGGGCAGCCGACCCCGGAGGATCTCCGTCTCGCCCGAGGCCCCTCCAGCGGCGAACATATTTCCGGCTCGCCCGAGGCCCTGTCTTCGCCAAGAAGCAACCCTGACCAAATCGCCGCACTGACCGACCAAATTGCAGGAACAATTAATGCAAAGGTGGCCTGACACCTTTATCCTGACGCGCGCCCCCAGCCGACAGAGCCGAAGTGACCGCCGTCACTCCGTCGCTCCACTGACCGGCCTGATAGAAAGACAGCGCCGCCTGCGCCGCTCCGACTGCGGTGCCACTTGACAGAGTGAGGCTGACATGCAGTCAGGCCCGGCCGCAGGCACCATAGGAAGCTCCGCTTCGCCTGACCCAGGGCTCAGACTCGGGCTAAGCCCCGGAAGACGGCGAACTCCGCTCCGCCCGACCCAGGGCTCGGACTCGGGCTAAGCCCCGGAAGACGACGAACTCCGCTTCGCCCGACCCAGGGCTCGGACTCGGGCTAAGTCCCGGAAGACGACGAACTCCGCCCCGCCCGACCCTGGGCTCGGACTCGGGCTCAGCCCCAGAAGACGACGAACTCCGCTTCGCCCGACCCCAGGGCTCGGACTCCACCCTGGCCTCAGCCGACGGTCTCCGCCTCGCCCGAACCAGGGGCTCGGACTCGACCTCGGCCACGGAAGACAGACTCGACCTCGGCTTCGGAGGAGCTTCCACATCACCCAATCTAGGGCGCAGACCAGCCACGTCAACAGGAGACGCCATCATCACCCTACCCCGAGCTGACTCGGGCCACGGGGAACAAGACCGGCGTCCCATCTGGCTCGCTCCGCCAGAAAGGCAATGATGGCGCCCCGCATACTCTGTGACGACGGCGGCTCTCAGCCCCCTTACGGAAGCAAGAGGACGTCAGCAAGGACTCAACAGCTCCGACAGCTGTCCCTCCGCCAGGCTCCAACACTCCTCCGACGGCCACGACATCACACCAGCTGGGTGCCAAAATCTCTCCGGCTGCCACGACGGCATGTACTTAGGGCGCTAGCTCTCCTCCGCTAGACACGTAGCACTCTGCTATACCCCCCATTGTACACCTGGATCCTCTCCTTACGCCTATAAAAGGAAGGACCAGGGCCCTCTTAGGGAGGGTTGGCCGCGCGGGGACGAGGAGGAGACAGGCGCTCGCGTGAGGCCGCTCGCTCCCACTCCCGCGTGGACGCTTGTAACCCCCTACTGCAAGCGCACTCGACTTGGGCGCGGGACGAACACGAAGGCCGCGGGATTTCCACCTCTCTCACGCCTGTCTCCGGCCACCTCACTTCCCCCCTTCGCGCTCGGCCTCGTGTCGACCCATCTGGGCTGAGGCACGCGACGACGTTCACTCGTCGGCTTAGGGACCCCCGGTCTCGAAACGCCGACATATATATATATAGGATAAATTTTGTTTTAATAAAGCACAAAATATATGTTTTCTTTAGATTAGATGGGTGTGAATGTGGAACCAATAACCAATGTTCAAACACTCACCTATACATAATTTCATCTTTTTTTACATAAACTCTCATATTATAGTAGTAGAGAAGAGATTATAGTAGTGCATGTTGATTCTAAACAAATGTAGGGTTTTTTTTTGAAAAATATTAACATAGGACGATAGTTGAAACTGGTGCTTTAATATAGTAAAGACTAGAGGCAAGTACTTCTGAAGACTGTCTCGACTAATGTATATTAACGTAAATGACAACTGTAAGGCGGTCACCTACGTTAATACTTTTAATGGAGGCAGGCAGGGTGACCACCTCCGTAAAAGTCCATTAATACAAGCCTTTACAATAAGCCGGATGATTTGACCGATTTTGTAGATCTAAAATGTTTGTCACCGTAACATTGATTTTTTCTTATAAATTTAATTACGATTAAGATAGCTGGACTAAAAACTAGGTTTGTGTTGGCACTCTTTTGGACCAATTACCTAGCACACCTTAATCCCGCTCGTAGGGAGCTAGGACTTGGGGTATTCTTTGATTGAGCGCAGGCCATCTGCTCCTGGTGGTAGGACCGTCCACGACTTTGTGGAGAGGGCTCCGCTCTTCTATGCAGGACAACAATCTATCCGCTTAGGGTGTCCAGATCGTCCATGCGTGCGTAGAGGATGGAACGATCTCCTGCAGAACCTGGATCTCGCTCCCCCGGAGAGACCCTGTCAGAGAGGAAAGATCATAGGGTTGTATTGGGATTGGCAGATCATTCAAGACGTCTTTAGACAATGTCAAGTCGAGAAGACGTGAAGATTGGGGAAGAAGAAGACTAATCTAGGATAAGTCACTACTACTTCTAGGGGGGAAAATACCAAAGAACCGGTAAATAGATTGATTTGATCGATTGGGTGAAGTTCAATCGATCATATCCCCTTATATATATAGGGGTGGAGGTTTGAACCCGTTTCTAGACGCTTCCTAATAGCTCCCCGCGCGAATGGCTAGATAAGCACAAGAACTCTCGCCTGAATTAATCTAATCGCGAATTGTCCAGCCTACATCTGCGGACTGTTTTGGGCGTGGAGCATCTGGACCACATGGCTATACCATCCCATCGTGTATAGATGCCAAATCTAGTGCTCAATAGTTTGTACGTAGAGGTCCACAACGATGTCCTTGCTAGTTCTCCACACCTCATACAATATACTCCTTGCTAGTCGTTGTAGCTCTTATCAGTTTTTATGTCTAGATTCAAATAGATGAAAATGAACCTAGACATATATGTATAACACATACATCAAGTATTATATCAAGTATTATATGAACCCTATCAATTAACTAAAACATATTTTAATTTGGAATGGAGCGAGTTCGATTTCTCTTTCTTTAAACATGGATACAGTATCAAAGTTTCTGGTTGCCAACGCGAGCCAGGCAAAACTGCCCTCCGGCGCTGGTAAGCCTAACCTTGCTTGGCGAGGCGAGCAAGACATGCTGGTCAGACAAGCACCGCTTTGTACTTACCTAGTAGCAACTTCGGCTACAACCAGCTGATCCAAAAGTCAACGCGTGGAAAATAAAAACGGACGGGAGAAACGCTATGCCAGGCGCCACCAATGGCTGTGCCGTTGAACAAGAAGGAGACCCCGTTACGCTGTCCGACAGTGGGTCCACGCGTCGTCCTTGGTTTGCACGCGCTCTTCTGGGGAGTGAGGACGGGGTCTTCGCTGTCCAGTCAACTCTTGGACACAACAACAGGCCACAGCGGCACGGATATCCCAACGGCACAGCCCCAAACGGGCCAACCGTCCCTGAACGCGAAAGCGACCGCTCATCGACTGCTTTTGACCGGCTTTGTGGTCATGGGCCCCATGCACCCAAACCCGACACGATACTTTAAAGCGCGTATTGATGCCGTGCCCATGCCCTGTCCGTTTCTTTGACTTGAGAGTTGAGAGCCAAAGGAACCTGCTGCGACCACTTCAAATCACCACCCAAATTCCATCTGTGTGTATCATATTTCCTACAATTATTATATATATATATAATCCCCGAGAAATTGACGCTTATGCATAGAAGATAAAATAATACGTAGATTTGGAGAAAGTTCATGGCGAGATTAAGTTTAAATGCTCTTTAATTCCTTTTACAGGAGCAAAGCTCGATCTACCACTAATCCGAAGAACAAATGAAACAAGAGGTCTACTACTAGTATCGATTGACTTGACTACCGCTGCTACACTGACTGCTACGGCGGGAAGCAAACGATCTTCACGCCGCGCGGGAGCGGGCAGCGCCAGCGCCAACGCCGCCGTCGCCGTCGCCGTCGCCGTCGTGGCGGTGGTCGCCCTCGTAGGTGACGACGAGCACGGCCGGGTCGTCGGCGGCGCGCTCCACGTGCTTCCGCGCGGGGCAACCCTTGGCGCTGCTGCACCGGTAGTAGCCGCGCGGGTAAGGGGACCCCTTGATGGGCTTCTGCCCGTACTTGCGCCACGAGTACTCGTCGTGGGGTACGTCCGACGACGCCGGCACGTGGCCGGGCGGCTGCGACCCCGGCGTTGCCGCGGCCGCGGGTAGGCGCACCGTGCGCCGGGACAGGCCCTGCCGGCTGCGCTTCTTCTTCGAGCAGTGGCAACCTCCAGCGCCGGACTCGGCGTGGTGCGCCCCCGGCGGAGCAGCGGCGGGGCACGGCGACGTGCGCTTCGGGAGAGGCGGCTTGCCCGAGGACACGGCGGCGAGGCTGCACCCCTTGGACACGCTCCCTTCGCCGCCCGCGGTCACGGACGACAGGAACGAGGTCGAAGTCGCGGACACGGCCGGCGCCCGCGGGGCCTTCTTGTTCGCTGCCGGCGGGACAGACTTGGCGAAGTCCAGCGTCAGGGCTTTGTTCTGAGCCTGATGAGGCGGCTCCGCCGCCGCCTGCTGTGACGCTGGCGTCTCCGTCTCTATGGGCTCCACCGCGGCGACGGCGGGCGCGCGGCGGAAGCGGGCGTGCCCCGTGCGGTCCAGCAGGTTGATGACGCGCCGGAACCGGGACACCGCCTGGTCGGCGATCTGCCCGAGCGGCGGCGACTCCGCCCGCCCCGCGCCGCACGGGGAGAGCGAGGAAGCGAGCAACTCCAGGCTGCGGAGCCCCGCCGCGGCTGCCTCCTGGAACGCCAGTTGCTCGTACGCCCCGCCGCCGCAGGACATGAGGTCCACCGCCATGGCTTAGCTGCTCTGCCGGGCTGCTGCCTGTCTCCTTCCGGCCTTGCGTGGGGCTCTGGAGCCTGGATCGTCGCTTGTAGTTGGAGGTCAGGTCCGTGCGGTGCTGCTGCTGCTTTCTTGTGGCTTCTTGGGTTGTGGGATTGTGAGGTGGGAAACAGGTGGAGGGTGAGTTTTATAGGTAGAAATGGCGGAGGTGCGAACGAGAGGACCAAATGCTAGACGACGAGCTGCCTGCTGGGCTGTGCAAAGTCAATGCCTCGCTTCTCTTTTTTTCCCCCTACCACTACCGGTTTACCACCACTCTTTATTCTAAGTTAAGACTAAGGTGTATTCGGTATGGATTCAAAACAAAACTCTCTAATGAGGAGCTGGACAGATCTATTCCAACACCTGAACTCCACAGTTACAAACTCTATGGAGTTTTGAGAGATGTAGTATAAATTTTTAAGGAGTGTTTAGAATGGCTACAGGTTTCAGCTCTAGTGTGGAATTATAATTTATAATATGAATTTAAATAGTTTTAAAAATATTTTTAATCTAAATAATAAACAAAATGATTTATATATAGCTCCACGATTTTCTAGAGCACCTAATGACCTGTTCTACCAACTCCACCAAATTTCTAAAGCTAGAACTATCTCAAATAGGGCCTTATAGTACCTCTTTTCCTACTCCGAAAACTCTAAAAAGAAATCCATACATGGAGTTTGGAGTTATTTACTCACCACTGTCACAGATTATGAGAAAGCTATTTAAACTCTAGAGTATAGCTTTTCCACTTAGAGCTTTGGAGTAGAGCTGCTCTGTAGTGGAGCAAAGCCACGACAAAACACGCCCTTAGTATAGATCATCCATGGATTTTTCTTAGTCACCGCCTTGGAGTATTACATTATTACAGTACTTGCAAATACTCCATCAAAGTCTAAATTATAAGTCGATTAGGACAACGACACGACAAAAATAGTTTAGTCCAAATTTTTTGTTAAAATACAAATGAACTTTCAATACACTTATACTTTTGTGAAAATACTTTTAAAGATAAATCGGTGCATATGACTATTATGTTTCAAAACTACATAATGAAACACCTATTTGTAGTCAAAGTTTTACAAGTTTGACTCAAACTTTGTCTAGGACGACTTATAATTTGGACCTAGAGGGAGTATATTTTCCGAGTAAAATGCATATGCGGTCCTCGAACTTGACATGTTGTGTCAGTTGAGTCCTCAAACTCCAAAAAACAGGAAAACAGGTACTGTAACTTGATCAGTCCATTCAAAACTAGGTTTGCTTAAACCAGATGCCGACGTGGCGTGCCACCCTAGAGTCACTTTGGTCCTCAAACTTGCCATGTTGTGCCACTTAGGTCCCCGAATTTTGGCATGTTGTATTACTTGGGTCCCCCGAACTTTCATTAGTGTGCTCCAACGTGTCACGTCATGTTGTCATCTGGTTTGAGCAAACCTAGTTTTAGATGAGCCAGCCAAGTTACAACACTCGTTTTTCTGGTTTTGAGAGTCCGAGGACCCAAGTGATACACCATGCCTAGTTTGAGAACCACAGATGCATTTTATAACAAAATCTATTATTTGTCACCAAACAACTCTAGCTTATATGAGCTTCATTGGAACAACTCCCATAAGTTTAAAATCGATAAAAATAGCTTTACTCCATGAAAGTTTTTAATGGTTTAGCTCCACCAAAATAGTGAATCTGGGGGGATAGATTTACCTTTTTGGAAGAGCTCATGTGCTTCACGAAAGCCTCTTTCATACATCATCGTGGAGTTAGATGAAATTTAGCTACCAGTACCACTGATTCATTCTGTTTTCTTTTTTCCCTCTTCCCTTCTCTTGTTCAATAGTTCACGCCCCTCTTCTTGTTCCTCTCAATACAACTAACAGCGCGCCACATGTTCACTTTTTCCGAGCATGACAATCAATGAGCAAGTTGCATCATCCCTTAAGGTGTTTGAGCCTATAGCACTTGCAACACAGGAGCCTTCAGAACCAAGGGATGATGTTGTGCTTTGATGATACACCATTAGAGCAACCCTAGAACCCTCAAAATGATGTAATTTTAAGGTCTCAAAGAGACAGAAGATCTACAATATCTAATGATTATGAAGTACATGCTAGTGAAACATAGAATATTGTGAGATACATGTTAGTGAGGATATCGACTCCAAAGGAGATCACAACACTTATGAATAAGCCATGAGAAGTCTAAACTCATAAAATTGGTTTTCTGCTATGAAGGTTGAACTGCATTTTATGAGAATGAACAAAGTTTGGGGCCTAAAGGTTATTCCCAAAGGAGCTAAAACAGTAGGTTGCAAGTGGATCTACAAAACCAAGCATGACTCTAAAGGGACTATAGAAACAAATAAAGCTAGACATGTGGCCAAAGGGTTCACATAGAGAGAAGGAATAGATAATAATGAGACATTCTCATTTGTCTCAACCAAAGATTCATTTAGGATAATCATGACATTAATTGCTCATTATGATCTAGAACTCCATCAAATGGATGTAAATATAGCATTCTTGAATGAAGAGATGTTAGAAAATGTTTACATGGCACATCCTAAGGGTTTTGTTATAAAAGGAAATAAAATGTGGCATGTCACTTAAGAAAACCCATTTATGGATTAAAGCAAGCTTCTAAACAGTGGTGCCTATAGTTTGATGAGACTATTAGAAAATATGGTTTTGAGGAAACAAGGAAGATAATTGCATTTATGCAAAGTTTAAGAATGGGAGGTATATCTTACAAATTTCATATTTAGATGACACTCTACTAGCTAGCAATGATAAGAATTCGTTGCTGGAAATAAAGAAGTTTATTTACTCAAATTTTGATATGGAGACAAATGAGAAGCCTACTATATACTAGGAATAGAAATTCAAAAGGATAGAAACAAAGGTATATTTGTACTTTCATAGAAAATGTACTAAAGAGGTACCATATGCACAAGTGTAGGCCCTCACTTGCGCTAATAGTCAACGGTGATAAGTTTACAAATTATTAGTGTCTCGAGAATCATTATGAAAAAAATCAAATGAAGTAAGTATCATATGCTTCAGCTATTAGAAGCATTATGTATGCTCAAATCTACACTTGTCCTGGCATAGCATTTAAAATCGGGATGCTTGGAAGATATCAAGTTAATCTATGCATAGAGCACTAGAAAGCGATTAAGAAGGCTCTCATATCTACAAGGAACAAAATGCCTCACGCTTATATATATAATATATATCTAGTTCCCTCTAGATAGTTAGGTATTGATATGCCGACTAGGCGAGCTGTGTTGATACATTGAAATCCACTTCTAGATATGTCTTCTCACTTACTGGAGGGCCATTTGTTAGAAGAGTTGCAAATAGACATGTTGGGGACTTGTTCTCAAATGCTATGAGTTAAGAACAAGGCAACACAAAAAATGTTAAACGTTAAAGTCCTTCGTCCTTCGAAGCATTATTTCCCTTGGAATATAATGATTTTCGGACGAAGGTTATGAAGGACATACCTTCATTAGCACAACATATAATAATGAAGAAGGAATCATACGAAGTATAAGAGGTAACATAAACAATTATGTATTATTACCAAATCATTTCTATTTTATTATTATGGAAAAATAGAAGTGATATCGAATTACAAATGTACCTTCGGCTTAAAAGAAGGTAAAAGTACAAGCGTGACGCAAAAGCAAATGCCAAGTCAGCGTGAACAGTACGGGAGCACTGTTCATCTATTTATAGACACGGGACGCAGCCCATGTAAAATTACATCCATGCCCTTTACATTTGCTAATGACTCTATAGTAACCTATCGAGGTCTGAATAGCCTTTTCCTTTTTAAGTCGGTTTCATTTTCTGCCATCGTGCCGAAGCTTTCCTGCACATAGCTTCGGCTCTGCGCCAACCTTCGTATTCCTTGTGCTTCTTCACACTGTGGTTCTGATCCGAGTCCGAAGGTACATGTTCATGTATTATACTCCAGAAACATTGTTAAATCATGTTTTTTAGGACCTTCGGAAGCCGAAGGCCCCCAACAGTAGCCCCTCGCAATATTAATTTGTTAGAATGATAAATTCAGATTGTGATATGGACAAAGGCCCTAAGCCGAAGGTCCGAAAAAACACCTTCCCTTTGCTAGAATAGCAACAGTCAATGACAAGCGGGGCCCTCCAGCCTGCAACGCACTAGGCGTATAAATAAGAGCACACCACGAGCTCATTTGGCATGCTTTTTGCCATCTGCTCTGCTTGCTCAATTTTTAGCTCTTGCCTTCCAACGCTTGCTTGGTTTTTTAGAGTTTCTAAGCTTTGGATTTGAAGGACATATTTTCGTCAGTTCCGAAGATAAAATGTCTCAAGACAAGAAGACAGTTGCTGAAGCGAAGCTAACCGAAGAGGAGAAGCTTCTTAAGGAAAAAACCACTGGGTTCATCGAGTCAATTGCAAAGACCAACACAGAAAAGATTACAAAAGAAATTCTAGAAGGCTTATCTGAAGATACCGATGACAGCGATAGTTATGATGTGGAAAGTGGGGGCGAAGACTCCGAAGATCGGCTGTGGCGACCAAGTCACGCGGTCTTCGGAAAATCGACTATCAGGCAAAGTCATCTTGATAACATGAGAGGAAGGTATTTTCGAGACATATCCATCATGAGGGCTGACAACGGAGATAGGACTGTTCTGTTCCTGAAGAGAATGAAGTTGTAATCTATCGAAGCTTCTTCAAGGCTGGGCTTCGGTTCCCCCTAAGCAGTTTTGTGGTTGAAGTTCTAAAGATATACCAGATTTTTCTGCATCAGATTACTCCCGAAGCCATCATAAGAATGGGAATCTTTGTATGGGCTGTGAGGAGTCAAGGTTTGGAACCAAGTGCAAAAGGTTTCTGCAGTATGCATGAACTTTTATATGAGACAAAGCCCTGGGGTAAGGAGCAGTATCACAACAATTTTGGTTGCTATAGCTTCGTTGCTCGCTCAGGCTCAAGCTGCCCAGTGCCAACCTTTCGGAAGAGGTGGCCTGGAGACTGGATGAAAGAATGGTTCTACGTGAAAAATGATTTAAAGGCGAGAGAAGATATTAAATAGATCATAATGCGCCCTATCTGGTCCCGCTTCGGCCTTCGGAAACCGAAGGTAGAGATTGATGAAGCAGCCGAAGAATGCCGAAGGGCCTTTGGCATAGTTTGTTCTTTCATCGGGACAAGGGACTTATTTCAAGAGCACGTGGCTTACAGGATATGGCCATTGGTAGTCAACTGGGAGATGCCAAAAGAAACCATCAGCAATCCCAATGAAGGTGGTTTGGTTCGACTGAAATATACCTTCAGGTTTGGGGACCAATTTATCGAGCCAGACGATGACTAGCTGAAGTGCATCGAAGCTACAAGTGATGAACTGCTTGGGCCGTACTCCAAAGCGGAAGATAATGCGTTATCTGCGACCTTCGAAAGCCAGAAAAAGAAAAGGTTAAATAGAGTTTTCGATGCTATTGGGTTCATGTACCCTGACTACTGCTACCCGTCACGGGGACAGAAAAGAAAAAGTGCAACTTCCGGGAAGGACGATGCTTCAGTTGCTCCAAGCGAGCCCGCGCCGAAGAGGAAAAAGGTGAAGGTTCTTACTCACCGACCGCACTATATTGAACCGGCCACAGTGCATGAATTTGGCGGTGAGACCTCTTCGGCTACTGAAGCCAAAGAACCTGCGCTTACGCAGAGGATTGAAGAGCCGGCTGTAAAGCCGAAGGCATCCTCGGTCAAATTAGCTGAGCCGAAGGCCGATAATATTGAAGAGATAGAGGTCGAAAGAACAAAGATATTAGAAGTTATAAGCCCTTCGGCAGAAATGTCAGTGCCGAAGGCACAAAAAGATCTTACAGCGACCCCCAAGAGAAAAAGGATGGTCAACGTACTAGATGTGCTAGAAACGATAAAAACTTCAAGCTCTACTCCAGGGAAAACTGCCGAAGCTTTAAAAACACAGACTGAGACAAAACTAACCAAAACCGAAGCTGCAAAGAGCCAGGCCGAGACCGAAGCTGGACCTTCAGAGACCGCCAAGAAAAAATCCTTGGAAATCAAAGAAAAGGAGGCAGAAAAAGAAGCTACAAAACAAATTCTGTCTGAAAAAGCTGCCACTCCTACTCCCGAAGCATCTTCCGAAGTTCTCGATTATATTGTATGACATGCTTTGGGAAAAAGGTTATCTGAGAAAGAAAAGCGAGAAGCTCAATACTATGCCCAGAAACTGAAATATACAAAGGGGGCATTGATATTCAACGGCAGCGGAGAAGAAGATTTCTTGTATTGTCTCCCAGACAGCAAGGAGATTTCTGTCTGCCGAGAGATGAGCAGAAGCTTCGGATTCCCGACACTAGAAGACGGGCTTTCGGTGCTATCGAAAGATGAATTGGCCGACAGCTTGGCATATAATAGTTTAAAGGTGTGAGAATAAGTTTTTTGTACTTAAAAACAAAAAAAAAATTATTTGCTTATACTTAATACCGCACTTCTTTTGCAGGGCCTGATTCTTAGCAACGCCCTCAGGGCGCAGAAAAGTGCCGAAGACGAAGGATGCACTATAGCTTTGAACAACCTTCGTTCCGAAGTAATTGAACTAAGGAACGAAGGTCTTGAGAAAGATAAAATATTAAACTCATTGGTGAACAAAATAAAAGAAGACGAAGCTACTTCCATGGCCCAAGCTGAAGCCTAGAAATGCGAAATTGAGGATCTTCGGAAACAGCTGGCTGAAGCAAAATTAAAATGTGCTATTGCCGAAGCTGACCGAGATGCCAGTGATTACTGGAAAAATTATTGGGAGAAAACAGTTGTAGAACTTCGCTCTTCAAAAGAAAGATGTTATGAAAAATCCATAGAATGTGTGGGAAAAATAAAAACTAGCTTCGCCAATGTTGGCACATATTCCAGTGAAGACAACTTTGTAAGAGGCGACCCTGAGGGCCCAATTGAATGGATCAGCAGCGAAGCCGAAGCTTTTGAGGAAGTTTTGAATGGCCGTGGGGACGTCTGCACCTTCTCAGGTGCGAGAGGAATTGCGACTATCTTGGAGAAATCAGGTTGCGATCATGTGAAAGCTTTGGCCCAATCCAAAGTTACTTTATCTATTGATGATACGAAGGACCCCTCGGCCGAAGCAAGCTTAGTTGGCGGAAAATTCTTTACTAACATATGGGAAAATGGCGGCCGAGGGATGGCTCACGAGATAATAAAGAAGAGGGAAAAAGATACTCACGATGCTAGGGAAGCGACGAAGGCGGCTAAAAAAGCTGCAGAACTCGAAAGACAGATAGGTATTGCTTAATAGCTTTTTAATTTTATTTTTTATTTTTGTGACTTCGAACTTATTTATGTTTTCTATCACAGCCGAACTATCTCCTCCCCTGGAGCCCTTCGAGCCACTGGCCGAAGCAGAGGCAAAAGAATCATCAGAAATTATTAGCATGGCTGAAACCATTAAGGACGAAGTTGTTACTCAACTGCTGACCGAAGCTGCAGACAAAGTTTTGAGAGAAGAAGAATAGATATTGTAAAAATATTGCCAAAATATTAATGTAACATTTGCTGGACTATGCTTGTAATATTTGGTACTCATGAGTTCTTAATGTAATGTGTAAATGACTTTGTAATCTATTTCTTTGCGATGCATGAAATTTTTATTGTACATACCGTTTTTGAGCCTTCGGCGAAAAAACACCTTCCCTTCTTTTCATGCTTCGTAAAGAAGAGTTTTTATGCTTCGTGAGAAATCCAATCGTCGCAGAAACATTAATGCTTCGTCAGTAATAGACTTTCTTCCTTGATATTAGAGTACTTTACAAAAATGCTCCAAGCGTCGCCATAACACTGATACTTCGTCAATAAAAGACTTTCTCCTCCACTTCAAAGCTGATAAAACCGTATCTCTTCAAAACTTATTTTGTGCCTTAGCACAATTTCACTTTTTGGAAGCATTCTCCGAAGGTCAACATTATGTCCCTTCTTGTGCCATTGATCCAATATGATGTTATGTTATGCAAAATGATGTGATGATGTTATGCTATGCGAAAATGATACTTTGTGCCGAAGACACACACACATCCCCACAATAGAATACACAATCTCTTTGTCGTTTATTTTTCGGCTTCACCGCTTATTTTTTGGTGTATCAGCACTGACTTTTTGCTGTAAGTTCTGCATTCCCTTAGGAGCGTCTTTTGAACTTCTTCGCCTTCTATTTCGGCGGTATTCGCGTTGGCTTTTCGCGCTTCGCCTTATATTTCGGCGGTATTTGGCTCTGCATTCCCTTTGTAACGACTTTTGAGCAGAAAACTTATACTGCGCTCCCTTGGGAACGACTCTTTGTAGCTTTGGCAAACTTACGCTGCGTTCTGTAGAACGACTTTTTGTAGCTTCGAAGATACTTGTGACTTAGGACCGGCTTTTTGTGCCTCGGCGATTTTTTGGATTCCGTAAGTCTATGGAGAAGATATATTTTCACTATGGCAAAAACGAAGCTATTACAAGGATTTGAAAACGCCAAGAAAACTAAGTTTTCAACAACTGTTCTTTAGTAAGAAAGAGAATGACAATGAATGTAAAAACTGATTCAGGGGTAGGATATCTCTTAGTAGATATGCTTCGACTCTGGCATAGTACTGTTGACTGTGCGAGCTTCAGACTCCTCCCTGAAGTCTCTCTGCTGATGGGTCTGTTGACTCCCTTCTGGCTGTTGGCCGCGTGAATATGCAGGTTGTAGTGGTGGCGGAGGTGGAGGCTGTGGCCAGGATGCCTGTGGCTGACTAGCCGAAGCAACAGACGCTGCAGGATGGTTACCCACATACTCTGGTATGTAGGGTGAGCGATATGAAGTAGTATGCATGACCTGCTTCGACTGGTTCTGCTGAGCTGCAGCTTCTGCTATTTCCTTCTGTTTCTGAATGGTGACATGGCACATCCTTGTAGTATGGCCCTTGTCCTTACCACAGAATAAGCAATAAATTTTTCTGGGCTGATCCCCAAACCTTCCTCCGAAGCCCCTGGCGCCTCTGCCCCTTGGAGCTGGCGGCCGAAGATAACTTTGTTGCTGACCCGAAGCTTGCGAGGAATATTGTGGCCTCTGTTGCTGAATTCCTCTATCGTCATTCTGGGTGGAGTGGATTGATCTGACGTGCCTTGGGTGGATTCTCCCTACGAAGCCCTTGGTCATCTCAGAGAACCTGTAGGCTTCCTCCCTTCTTTGACGAAAGTCATTATCAGCGCGGATGTATTCATCCATCTTTTGAAGCAATTTCTCCAGGGTCTGAGGGGGTTTCCTGGCGAAGTATTGGGTCGTAGGTCCTGGCCGAAGTCCCTTGATCATGGCCTCAATGACAATTTCATTGGGCACTGTTGGCGCTTGTGCCCTCAGACGCAAGAACCTTCGGACATACGCCTGGAGGTATTCTTCGTGATCTTGCGTGCACTGGAACAAAGCTTGAGCGGTAACCGACTTCGTCTGAAACCCTTGGAAACTGGTGATCAGCATGTCCTTCAGCTTCTGCCATGATGTGATTGTTCCTGGCCAAAGAGAGGAGTACCAGGTTTGCGCAACATTCTTGACTGCCATGACGAAAGATTTCGCCATGACTGCGGTATTGCCTCCATATAAAGATATGGTTGCTTCGTAGCTCATCAGAAACTGCTTCAGATCTGAGTGCCCATCATACATGGGGAGCTGGGGTGGCTTGTAAGATGGGGGCCAAGGTGTAGCCTGCAGTTCTACTGACAGAGGAGAAGCATCGTCAAAAGCAAAATTTCCATGATGGAAATCCTCATACCATTCATCCTCGTTGAAGAAGCCTTCTTGGTGAAGCTCCCTATGTTGGGGCCTTCGCTCTTGCTCATTTTGGGCGAGATGGTGTACTTCTTCAGTAGCTTCGTCAATCTGCCTCTGAAGGTCAGCTAGTCGAGCCATCTTCTCCTTCTTCCTTTGTACTTGTTGATGAAGCATCTCCATGTTCCTGATTTCTTGGTCCAACTCGTCCTCCTGGGGTGTTGGACTAGTGGCCTTCCTCTTCTGGCTTTGGGCCTCTCGAAGAGAAAGGGTCTCCTGGTTCGGGTCCAGCGGCTGCAGAGCGGCAGCCCCTGTCGCTGAAGCTTTCTTCGGTGGCATGACGAAGGTCAGTGCTTGCCGAAGGTGGTCGAAAAGAGTTCACCGGAGGTGGGCGCCAATGTTGGGGACTTGTTCTCAAATGCTATGAGTTAAGAACAAGGCAACACAAAAAATGTTAAACGTTAAAGTCCTTCGTCCTTCGAAGCATTATTTCCCTTGGGATATAATGATTTTCGGACGATGGTTATGAAGGACATGCCTTCATTAGCACAACATATAATAATGAAGAAGGAATCATACGAAGTATAAGAGGTAACATAAACAATTATGTATTATTACCAACTCATTTCTATTTTATTATTATGGAAAAATAGAAATGATATCGAATTACAAATGTACCTTCGGCTTGAAAGAAGGTAAAAGTACAAGCGTGACGCAAAAGCAAATGCCAAGTCAGCGTGAACAGTACGGGAGCACTGTTCATCTATTTATAGACACGGGACACAACCCATGTAAAATTACATCCATGCCCTTTACTTTTGCTAATGACTCTATAGTAACCCATCGAGGTCTGAATAGCCTTTTCCTTTTTAAGTCGGTTTCATTTTCTGCCATCGTGCCGAAGCTTTCCTACACATAGCTTCGGCTCTGCGCCAACCTTCGTATTCCTTGTGCTTCTTCACACTGTGGTTCTGATCCGAGTTCGAAGGTACCTGTTCATGTATTATACTCCAGAAACATTGTTAAATCATGTTTTTGAGGACCTTCGGAAGCCGAAGGCCCCCAACAAGACAGTCATTACATCGTCGATAATGCACGCTGAGTTTGTGGCAACATATGAGGCAACTGGATATGCAATGTGGTTAAAGAAATTTGTACCTAGATTAAGTTTGGTGGATAAGGTAGAAAGACCACTAAGAATATATTGCAGCAATGAGCCAATAACATTTCATTCCTATAACAATTAAAGTGGGGCAGCCAAGTACATTGGCATCAAGTGTTATGTTGCTAAGGAGAAGATCCATGATCAAACTACATAAGTTGAGCATATCAGAATGTATCAAATGTTATTGGATCCACTAACAAAAGGCCATCCATCCTGCTTATTTAGAGAACACATAGCAAACATGGGATTAAAAAGGCTTATGATTCTAGATCAAGGGGATATTTGACAACCATCTCATAAGATTGAAAAGATTACCCTACCATGAGGCAGAGGGGCATGTTATAGTCAATAAGTTTGATAGCACATAATTGGTCTACGTAATCCATAGGGGTCAATGTGTCATTTCGTCAAATGGTGGAACGTAGAAAGTTAAAGAACAGGAAAGTCGAGAATAAAGTAGAGAAGAAGGCTATGTTCTCGAACTCGGTCAATAGAATGAGTCTAGAACTAACTTACACCCTAATCAGGGTCACAAACCTCCCATGGTTGTGGTCCTCGGTCATATACACTATATCAACTGAGGTAGGGGTCAACATGGAAGGCAAGACTCTTATGCCTTAGAAAACACTAGCCTCCATATTTAGATGGGACTCATTCTACCTCTAGCGCCCAAGTTACCAGAAATCGCCTAGCCTATTGATGGCCACCGTAGATCCTAGCATTTTTATGTTGTTAGGCATTGATGTTCTACCCCAAGGGCTTAGTGTGCAAGGAGGAGAGTCAATACAAGATGCAGGCACTCAACTCCATGACTCGACGAGAATGTCAATTATGGCCACAATCGTTCTTCACCTCGGTCTCGAAGGTATGGCACCTACACTCTCTTCACCTTCCTCTTTCTCTATCTTACTAGTGCATGAACTATGAACCTTGGATCTACTTAGGAAGAACCTAGATGGATCAAAGTGGGAAATCAACCAGATTCTAAGGCTAGAGAGGTCTCAGAATCTTCAATTCAAATTGCTACTTAATTAAAGATTATAATTGGCTTTGAGTTTTATTTTCTAGGATGCAATAATTATCTTGAGGGTGCGTACTGTCATGGAACCTCCCAAGGTATTAGGCCCACCTACAGATGTCTTTGTCCCGAGGACCTCAGACAGTCATGCAGGTGCGCTCAATGGCTCGACAGGTCCGGTTATCTGTATCTCTATCACATCGCCCAAGAGCGCTTAACCCATAATGCAGACATTACACATCATTGGAGTAAGCGGAAAGGATTACCAAATCATAATTTACATTCATAAATAAAATATAGAAAGAGTTGATTATTACATAACAGGGTACTGAGTGCTTAAACTTATTACATCATAGGAAGGCAAAACACCTTCCCCAGGCAGGTCTTAGTTTTCTTCCTCCTACTTTGGAACAACCTTGGAACAGAAACAACAGAGCTCAGTAGTTTCATCACCTACAACAACATGGGTTTGAAAACCCTAAGTACATAGTGTACTTTTGCAAGTCTTACCCATCAAAGGAAAAAGACTCTCAAGGATATGCTGGCTTTTGGGAATCAAGGTAAAGCTTATCAAGATTCAAAGACTCTTTTTGCAGAAAAGCTTACTATGAGTAGATCCTTGAGAATTCATTTTTCTTATCAGCTTAAGTAGTTACCTGCATCTAGATTTCTTTCTATTCTAGATCAAGCACTTGGCCTATACCAGCCATCTTTTTATCATCCCTTCAATTCACTTGTTGCTACGTGTAGGTCAGTGACCAAGTCTTCATGTTCGAGAAGTAATGGGGATCTGAATCGATTATTACCCAGCTGGGGATCTCCATCCACACGACATAAGTAGCACTTAACACTTGCATATGTCAACTCGCACCCGGTTTTCTCAAGACCAGAATGGGTTCACGGCAACCTAGAGCACCGATACTCCACGGTCTAGCCTCTTGCCATGGAGGGTACATGCTACTCTCACCATCTCTCCACTCCCATTGCGTGGTAGCCTTTCTGGTATTGGTCCGACCGAGGCAAAGCTTACCTATGAAGAGGCATATGGCTAGTTAAAAGGTCCTCGATCAGCGTGTCGGTGTTTTGGGTCCGACCGCACACCCGAGGTTGCCCCTCAAGGTGTTTTAGGAGTAGGACTGAAAGGGAATTAGGCCTACACCTATTCCCTAAACTAATTTTGGTGGTTGAATTGTCCAACACAAATATTTGGACTAACTAGTTTGCCCAAGTTTATAAGCTCTACAGGTACCAAAGGTTCACCATAAGCCAATAAAAAGATCAAGAGAAAGGGTTCAAACAAAGAAGCATAGGGACAACCGAAGGCACCCTGGTCGGGCGCACCGGACTGTCCGGTGTGCCACCGGACAGTGTCTGGTGCACCACCGGACAGTGTCCGGTGCACCAGGGAACTCCAAGCTGAACTTCGCACCTTCGGGAATTCTCAGAGCCGGCGCGCTATAATTCACCGGACTGTCCGGTGTACACCGGACAGTGTCCGGTGCTCCAAGAGGACGCGGCTCTGAACTCGCCAGTCTCAGGAATTTGCATCGGGTGCTTCGCTATAATTCACCGGACATGTCCGGTGTACACCGGACTGTCCGGTGTAACAGCGGCCCAACGGCTACTTCGGCGCCAACGGCTACCTGCAGACGCATTAAATGCGCGCCAGCGCGCGCAGAAGTCAGGCACGCCCATGCTGGCGCACCGGACACTCTACAGTGCATGTCCGGTGCGCCACCGGACATCCAGGCGGGCCCAGCGTCAGAGCTCCAACGGTCGGAACCCTAACGGCCGGGTGACGTGGCTGGCGCATCAGACATGTCCGGTGTGCACCGGACTGTCCGGTGCACCATGCGACAGACAGCCTTCACCCAAACGGCTAGTTTGGTGGTTGGGGCTATAAATAACCCCAACCACCCCACATTCAAGTTATCCAAGTTTTCCACCTCTCAACCACTTACAAGAGCTAGGCATTCAATTCTAGACACACTCAAGTGATCAAATCCTCTCCAATTCCACACAAGGCTTTAGTGATTAGCGAGAGAGATTTGCCGTGTTCTTTTGAGCTCTTGCGCTTGGATTGCTTCTTTTTTCTCACTTGTTCTTGTGATCAAAACTCATTTGTAACTGAGGCAAGAGACACAAATTGTGCGGTGGTCCTTGCGGGGAAGTTTTGTTCCCGGTTTTGATTTGAGAAGAGAAGCTCACTCGGTCCGAGGGACCGTTTGAGAGAGGGAAAGGGTTGAAAGAGACCCGGCCTTTGTGGCCTCCTCAACGGGGAGTAGGTTTGCGAGAACCGAACCTCGGTAAAACAAATCCGCGTGTCACACTCTTCATTTGCTTGCGATTTGTTTTGCGCCCTCTCTCTCGGACTCGTTATTATTTCTAACGCTAACCCGGCTTGTAGTTGTGATTAATTTTGTAAATTTCAGTTTCGCCCTATTCACCCCCCCTCTAGGCGACTTTCAATTGGTATCAGAGCCCGGTGCTTCATTAGAGCCTAACCGCTCGAAGTGATGTCGGGAGATCACACCAAGAGGGAGATGGAGACTGGCGACAAGCCCACTACGAGTCACAGGAGCACTTCATCGGAAGAGTCCCACACCAAGAGGAAGGTGAAGAAGAAGAGCTCCTCCAACAAAGGGAAGGGGAAGGAGAAGAAATCCTCTTCCCACAAGTCGCATCGGAGAGGCGACAAGCACAAGAGGATGAGAAAAGTGGTCTACTATGAGACCGACTCTTCATCACCATCGACCTCCGACTCTGATGCGCCGTACGTAACTTCTAAGCGCCAAGAGCGCAAGAAGTATAGTAAGATCCCCCTATGCTACCCCCATATTTCAAAACGTACTCCTTTACTCTCCGTTCCATTAGGCAAACCACCGGTTTTTGACGGTGAAGATTATAATATGTGGAGTGACAAAATGAGGCATCATCTAACCTCACTCCACACAAGCATATGGAATGTTGTTGAGTTTGGTGTACATGTACCATCCATAGGGGATGAAGACTACGACTCGGACGAGGTGGCCCAAATCCACCACTTTAACTCCCAAGCAACCACTATACTCCTCGCCTCTCTAAGTCGAGAGGAGTATAACAAGGTGCAAGGGTTAAAAAGTGCGAAGGAAATTTGGGACGTACTAAAGACCGCGCACGAAGGAGACGAGGTGACAAAGATCACCAAGCGGGAAACGATCGAGGGGGAGCTCGGTCGCTTCATGCTTCACCAAGGGGAGGATCCACAAGCTATGTACAACCGCTTGAAGACCTTGGTGAACCAAGTGCGCAACCTCGGGAGCGAAAAAATGGGATGACCATGAGATGGTCAAGGTTATTCTTAGATCCCTCGTATTTCTTAACCCTACACAAGTGCAATTAATTCGAGGTGATCCTAGATATAAGCTAATGTCTCCCGAGGAGGTTATAGGAAAATTTGTGAGCTTTGAGCTAATTATTAAAGGCTCAAAGAAAATCATCGAGCAAGGCACCTCCTCCACACCCGAGGCACAACCGGTCGCTTTCAAGGCGACGGAAGAAAAGAAGGAGGAGGCTACTCCAAGTCGAACACCCATCGACGCCTCCGAGCTCGACAATGAGGAAATGGCGCTCATCATCAAGAGCTTCCGCCAAATCCTCAAGCAAAGGAGGGGGAAAGACTACAAACCCCGCTCCAAGAAAGTATGCTACAAATGTGGTAAGCCCGGTCATTTTATTGCTAAATGTCCATTATCCAGTGATAGTGACAGGGGCGACGACAAGAAGGGAAGAAGAAAGGAGAAGAAGAGGCACTACAAGAAGAGGGGCGGCGATGCCCATGTTTGCCGGGAGTGGGACTCGAACGAGAGCTCCACCGACTCCTCCTCCGACGAGGACGCCGCCAACATCGCCGTCACCAAGGGACTTCTCTTCCCCAACGTCGGCCACAAGTGCCTCATGGCAAAGGACGGCAAAAGGAAGAAGGTTAAATCCAAATCCTCCACTAAATATGAGTCCTCTAGTGATGATAATGCTAGTGATGAGGAAGATAATTTGCGTACTCTTTTTGCCGACCTCAACATGCAACAAAAGGAAAAATTAAATGAATTGATTAGTGCTATTCATGAGAAGGATGATCTCTTGGACTCTCAAGAGGACTTCCTTATTAAGGAAAGCAAAAAGCATGTTAAGGTTAAAAATGCCTATGCTCTACAAGTTGAAAAATGTGAAAAATTGTCTAGTGAGCTAAGCACTTGCCATGAGACTATTGACAACCTTAGAAATGAGAATGCTAAATTGTTAGCTAAGGTTGATTCACATGTTTGTAGTATTACAACTTCCAATCCTAGAGATGATAATGTTGATTTACTTGCTAGGATTGATGAGTTGAATGTTTCTCTTGCTAGCCTTAGAAATGAGAATGAGAAATTAATTGCTAAGGCTAAAGATTTTGATGTTTGCAATATTACTATTTCTAACCTTAGAAATGAGAATGATATACTACATGCTAAGGTTGTAGAATTAAAATCTTGCAAACCCTCTACATCTACCGTTGAGCATGTTTCCATTTGCACTAGATGTAGAGATGTTGATATTAATGCTATTCATGATCACATGGTCTTAATTAAACAACAAAATGATCATATAGCAAAATTAGATGCTAAAATTGCCGAGCATAACTTAGAAAATGAAAAGTTTAAATTTGCTAGAAGTATGCTCTATAATGGGAGACGCCCTGGTATCAAGGATGGCATTGGCATTCAAAGGGGAGACAATGTCAAACTTAGTGCCCCTCCTAAAAATTTGCCTAACTTTGTTAAGGGCAAGGCTCCCATGCCTCAGGATAACGAGGGTTACATTTTGTACCCTACCGGTTATCCCGAGAGCAAAATTAAGAGAATACATTCTAGGAAGTCTCACCCTAGCCCCAACCATGCTTTTATGTATAAGGGTGAGTCATCTAGCTCTAGGTAACCAACCCATGCTAAGTTGCCTAGAAAGAAAACTCCTAGTGCATCAAATGATCATAGCATTTCATTTAAAACTTTTGATGCATCTTATGTTCTGACTAACAAATCCGGCAAGGTAGTTGCCAAGTTTGTTGGGGGCAAACACAAGGGCTCTAAGACTTGTGTTTGGGTGCCCAAAGTTCTTGTTTCTAATGCCAAAGGACCCAAAACCGTTTGGGTACCTAAAGTCAAGAACTAAACTTGTTTTGTAGGTTTATGCATCCGGGGGCTCAAGTTGGATCATCGACAGCGGGTGCACAAACCACATGACAGGGGAGAAGAAGATGTTCTCCTCCTACGAGAAAAACCAAGATCCCCAACGAGCTATCACATTCGGGGATGGAAACCAAGGTTTGGTCAAAGGTTTGGGTAAAATAGCTATATCTCCTGACCATTCCATTTCCAATGTTTTTCTTGTAGATTCTTTAGATTACAATTTGCTTTCCGTTTCGCAATTATGTCAAATGGGTTACAACTGTCTATTTACTGATGTAGGTGTCACTGTCTTTAGAAGAAGTGATGATTCAATAGCATTTAAGGGAATGTTAGAGGGTCAGCTATACTTGGTAGATTTTGATAGAGCTGAATTCGACACTTGCTTAATTGCTAAGACTAACATGGGTTGGCTCTGGCACCGCCGACTAGCCCATGTTGGAATGAAGAATCTTCATAAGCTTCTAAAGGGAGAGCACATTTTAGGACTAACAAATGTTCATTTTGAGAAAGACAGGATTTGTAGCGCATGCCAAGCCGGTAAGCAAGTTGGCACTCATCATCCACACAAGAACATCATGACAAGTGACAGGCCATTGGAGCTCCTACACATGGATTTATTCGGCCCGATCGCTTACATAAGCATCGGCGGGAGTAAGTATTGTCTAGTTATTGTGGATGATTATTCTCGCTTCACTTGGGTATTCTTTTTGCAGGAAAAATCTCATACCCAAGAGACCTTAAAGGGATTCTTGAGACGGGCTCAAAATGAGTTCGGCTTAAGGATCAAGAAAATTAGAAGCGACAACGGGACGGAGTTCAAGAACTCTCAAATTGAAGGTTTCCTTGAGGAGGAGGGCATCAAGCATGAGTTCTCTTCTCCCTACACCCCACAACAAAATGGTGTAGTGGAGAGGAAGAATCGAACTCTATTGGACATGGCAAGAACCATGCTTGATGAGTACAAGACACCGGATCGGTTTTGGGCCGAGGCGGTCAACACCGCTTGCTACGCCATCAACCGGTTATATCTACACCGAATCCTCAAGAAGACATCCTATGAACTCCTAACCGGTAAAAAGCCCAATATTTCATATTTTAGAGTTTTTGGTAGCAAATGCTTTATTCTTGTTAAGAGAGGTAGAAAATCTAAATTTGCTCCTAAAACTGTAGAAGGCTTTTTACTAGGATATGACTCAAACACAAGGGCATATAGAGTCTTTAACAAGTCCTCAGGACTTGTTGAAGTTTCTTGTGACCTTGTGTTTGATGAGACTAACGGCTCTCAAGTAGAGCAAGTTGATCTTGATGAGATAAGTGAAGAACAGGCTCCGTGCATCGCGCTAAGGAACATGTCCATTGGGGATGTGTGCCCTAAGGAATCCGAAGAGCCTCCAAATGCACAAGATCAACCATCCTCCTCCACGCAAGCATCTCCACCAACTCAAAATGAGGACGAGGCTCAAGTTGATGAAGGAGAAGATCAAAGAGATGAGCCACCTCAAGATGACGGCAATGATCAAGGGGGAGATGCACATGATCAAGACAAGGAGGATGAAGAACCAAGGCCGCCACACCCAAGAGTCCACCAAGCAATCCAACGAGATCACCCCGTCGACACCATCCTCGGTGACATTCATAAGGGAGTAACCACTCGATCCCGTGTTGCATATTTTTGTGAGCATTACTCTTCTGTTTCCTCTATTGAGCCACACAGGGTAGAGGAAGCACTTCAAGATTCGGATTGGGTGATGGCGATGCAAGAGGAGCTCAACAACTTCACTAGGAACGAGGTATGACATTTAGTTCCACGTCCTAACCAAAATGTTGTAGGAACCAAATGGGTCTTCCGCAACAAGCAAGATGAGCATGGTGTGGTGACAAGGAACAAAGCTCGACTCGTGGCCAAGGGATATTCACAAGTCGAAGGTTTGGATTTTGGTGAAACCTATGCACCCGTAGCTAGACTTGAGTCAATTCGCATATTATTAGCCTATGCTACTTACCATGGCTTCAAGCTTTACCAAATGGACGTGAAGAGTGCCTTCCTCAACGGACCAATCAAGGAAGAGGTCTATGTTGAGCAACCTCCCGGCTTTGAAGACAGTGAGTACCCTAACCATGTTTATAGGCTCTCTAAGGCGCTTTATGGGCTCAAGCAAGCCCCAAGAGCATGATATGAATGCCTAAGAGATTTCCTTATAGCTAATGGCTTCAAAGTCGGCAAGGCTGATCCTACTTTATTTACTAAAACTCTTGACAATGATTTGTTTGTATGCCAAATTTATGTTGATGATATTATATTTGGATCTACTAACAAATCTACATGTGAAGCATTTAGTAGGATCATGACACAAAAATTCGAGATGTCTATGATGGGGGAGTTGAAGTATTTCTTAGGATTTCAAGTGAAGCAACTCCAAGAGGGCACCTTCATTAGCCAAACGAAGTATACTCAAGACATTCTAACCAAGTTTGGAATGAAGGATGCCAAGCCCATCAAGACTCCCATGGGAACAAATGGGCATCTCGACCTCGACACAGGAGGTAAGTCCGTGGATCAAAAGGTATACCGGTCGATAATAGGTTCATTACTCTATTTATGTGCATCTCGACCGGACATTATGCTTTCCGTTTGCATGTGTGCAAGATTCCAATCCGACCCTAAGGAATCCCACCTTACGGCCGTAAAACGAATCTTGAGATATTTGGCTTATACTCCTAAGTTTGGGCTTTGGTACCCTCGGGGATCCACATTTGATTTAATTGGTTATTCGGATGCCGATTGGGCGGGGTGTAAGATTAATAGAAAGAGCACATCGGGGACTTGCCAGTTCTTGGGAAGGTCCTTGGTGTCTTGGGCTTCAAAGAAGCAAAATTCGGTCGCTCTTTCTACCGCCAAAGCCGAGTACATTGCCGCAGGACATTGTTGCGCGCAATTGCTTTGGATGAGGCAAACCCTGCGGGACTATGGTTACAAATTAACCAAAGTTCCTCTTCTATGTGATAATGAAAGTGCAATCCGCATGGCGGATAATCCCATTGAGCATAGCCGCACTAAACACATAGCCATTCGGTATCATTTTCTTAGGGATCACCAACAAAAGGGGGATATCGAGATTGCATATATCAATACTAAAGATCAATTAGCCGATATCTTTACCAAGCCACTTGATGAACAAACTTTTACCAAACTTAGGCATGAGCTCAATATTCTTGATTCTAGGAATTTCTTTTGCTAATTTGCACACATAGCTTATAAGTATACCTTTGACCATGTCTCTTTTATATATGCTATGACTAATGTGTTTTCAAGTATATTTCAAACCAAGTCATAGGTATATTGAAAGGGAATTGGAGTCTTCGGCGAAGACAAAGGCTTCCACTCCACTCTACTACTCATCCTTCGCCGTCGCTCCGCTTCACTCTCCGTCTTTGGTATAATCTTCACTCATATGTTGTATTTGCCAAATGGGAGAAAGTAGTTAGAAAAGGGCTTATATCTCACTCAAAATATCCGTTTTTGGCGATTCATGCCAAAGGGGGAGAAAGTATGAGCCCAAAGCAAAAGGACCGCACCACCACCCTAATTTTAAAATGAATGATTTTCAATTGGTAAAGTTCAAATTAGTATCTCTTTGTGTTCTAAAGGGGGAGAAAGTAGCACCTTTCAAAATTGAGATCTTAAAACCCTCTTGAACACTAAGAGGAGAATTTATTTGAGGGGGAGTTTTGTTTAGTCAAAGGAAAAGCATTTGAAACAAGGGGAGAAAATTTCAAACTTGAAGATGCTTCGCAAAAATCTTATTCATTTACCTTTGACTATTTGGCAAAAGGACTTTGAAAAGGATTTACAAAAAGAATTTGCAAAAACAAAACATGTGGTGCAAGCGTGGTCCAAAATGTTAAAATTAAAGAAACAATACATGCATATCTAGTAAGTAATATTTATTGGCTCTAATTCTAAGTAACCTTTGCACTTACATTTTGCAAACTAGTTCAAATTCTGCACTTCTATACTTGCTTTGGTTTGTGTTGGCATCAATCACCAAAAAGGGGGAGATTGAAAGGGAATTAGGCCTATACCTATTCCCTAAACTAATTTTGGTGGTTGAATTGCCCAACACAAATATTTGGACTAACTAGTTTGCCTAAGTTTATAAGCTCTACAGGTACCAAAGGTTCACCATAAGCCAATAAAATGATCAAGAGAAAGGGTTCAAACAAAGGAGCATAGGGACAACCGAAGGCACCCTGGTCGGGCGCACCGGACTGTCCGGTGTGCCACCGGACAGTGTCCGGTGCACCAGGGAACTCCAAGCTGAACTTCGCACCTTCGGGAATTCTCAGAGCCGGCGCGCTATAATTCACCGGACTGTCCGGTGTACACCGGACAGTGTCTGGTGCTCCAAGAGGACGCGGCTCTGAACTCGCCAGTCTCGGGAATTCGCATCGGGTGCTTCGCTATAATTCACCGGACATGTCCGGTGTACACCGGACTGTCCGGTGTAACAGCGGCGCAACGGCTACTTCGGCGCCAACGGCTACCTGCAGACGCATTAAATGCGCGCCAGCGCGCGCAGAAGTCAGGCACGCCCATGCTGGCGCACCGGACACTCTACAGTGCATGTCCGGTGCACCACCGGACATCCAGGCGGGCCCAGCGTCAGAGCTCCAACGGTCGGAACCCTAACGGCCGGGTGACGTGGCTGGCGCACCGGACTGTCCGGTGCACCATGCGACAGACAGCCTTCACCCAAACGACTAGTTTGGTGGTTGGGGCTATAAATACCCCCAACCACCCCACATTCAAGTTATCCAAGTTTTCCACCTCTCAACCACTTACAAGAGCTAGACATTCAATTCTAGACACACTCAAGTGATCAAATCCTCTCCAATTCCACACAAGGCTTTAGTGATTAGCGAGAGAGATTTGCCGTGTTCTTTTGAGCTCTTGCGCTTGGATTGCTTCTTTCTTTCTCACTTGTTCTTGTGATCAAAACTCATTTGTAACCGAGGCAAGAGACACCAATTGTGTGGTGGTTCTTGCGGGGAAGTTATGTTCCCGGTTTTGATTTGAGAAGAGAAGCTCACTCGGTCCGAGGGACCGTTTGAGAGAGGGAAAGGGTGAAAGAGACCCGGCCTTTGTGGCCTCCTCAACGGGGAGTAGGTTTGCGAGAACCGAACCTCGGTAAAACAAATCTGTGTGTCACACTCTTCATTTGCTTGCGATTTGTTTTGCGCCCTCTCTCTCGGACTCGTTATTATTTCTAACGCTAACCCGGCTTGTAGTTGTGATTAATTTTGTAAATTTCAGTTTCGCCCTATTCACCCCCCCTCTAGGCGACTTTCAAGGACGGTGTCGCCGACTGTAGCTAAATGGTTTGTGCCCGATGCACGAGGAACAATGGACAATGTTTACAGGTTCGGGCCGCTTTGAGATGCATAACACCCTACGTCCTGGCGAGCTTGCTTTGTGTAATGGGTTACAAGGTAGCTCTCATAAAGAGTTGAGGTGGGTGGCTGAGTAGTGGGATCGATCGTTCTGAAGGGGTGCCCCCTAGGCCTTATATATTCGACCGTGAGGCAATACATGTGGATATGCACCTAAAAGATAGTGAACCGTTTTTGTCTATCTTCCTATGATTCTGCTGACTTATCCTTGCCTGGTTACATCGTACGGGGCTCCAGCGCGGGAATTCGGATCTTCTGTTGCGATCGTTTGCTCGACGCTGTGGGGCCATCCAGGCTTGCATCAACCCGGCCTTATGTCGATCTGCTTCACTGGTCGCTCCTCCCCAGGCCCATGAAGGAGTGACCTTACGATTTATTGGGCCCTTGGGCCTTTCGTGAGGTCTTTTATCCTTCTAGTGGACCCGGGGGATATCTGTCCCCCACAAGCCCCCGATCTTCGGGCTGATTTTGAGATAATCAGCCCAAAGATCCTAGGTCCAGCTTGCAGTCTTTGTTTATGACGAGAAATGCTTTCCAAGCAGTTTGACATAAACGATTTTTTACTGTCTCCTCCTGATTTGATCACTCGTGAACTGGAGCTTTGTTTCATGCTTGTGCCTTAAAAGTCGGCATTTCATATTGTAGGACCCTGAACTTCATTGGGTGCACCGGAGGTGCACCCAATGGGTGTAGCCCCCGAGCTTCGAGTGGATTTTGGAAAATAATCCACTCGAAGGTCTTCATCAGAAATCTTGCCTTCAGTTTTGTCTTATGCCTTAGAAACTGGCGTTGCTTTCTCTCGAAATGGTGATTTATTGGGTGCACCGGAGGTGTACCCAATGGGTGTAGCCCCCGAGCTTCGAGTGGGTTTTTGAAGATAATCCACTCGAAGGTCTTCATTTCGTGTCTTTTTGATGAGAGTAACCCTTTCTTTTTCCGAATGCCTTAGAGGTCAGCATTATGTCATCAATATTATGCTTTAGAGGTCAGCATGCATTTTGTCTTTTGCAGCCGAGTTCGCGATCCGCCCATATCTTGCTAGGTGGTGTAATTTACTTGCTCTGCGACTGATTGGACATTTGATGGACGTTCTCTGGCTAGTCTTCACGTCGCTTCTGTCGGTCAGATTTTGTACTTCACTGGCTATATTTGGCTTTTCTCTGATCCTTACTGATATCTCATTTTTGTCTTGAGGTATTCATTGCATGCCCTGCGCGGATGTGACAGTTTTGAAAAATATACTGATAATTTCTGGGCGTCCCCCCCCAATGGGTGTGGGCAAGGGACGGCTTGGTACGCTGAGTGTTTTAGCCGGCTGCTTCTGAGTAGTAATGTGATGTGACGGCGGGTGTAATCATATCATCCGCGTTGTTGACTGGAGTCCCAATGGGTGTTGCGTTGCGTGAAACGGCGTCAGCCGCCTGACGTGTCTTCAGACGGGTTGAAGTGTGTATTGAATGCTTCGCGACTGTTCAGTGACCGTGGTTGGAGGTGAGCGGTTGCCTTCTTCTTCTATAAATAGTGCCTTTGCCTCTCTGGTTTTTTCACATCTCTTGCTGTTCTCCGCTGCTTGCTTTCTTCCTCTCCTTGCATTTCCGCCATGGGCAAGAACAACAAACGCAAGCGCGAGCCGACTCCTCCATCAGAGGACTTTGGCGACTCGGAATACTCAGAGGAGGAGTTCTCCTCTGAGTCCGAGGGGTCTCCAGCTCCCGTCTCTCCCCCAGCGTCGTCCGATGACTCAGACGACTCTTAGGGGATTGTCGCGGAGGTCTGGACTTACATCCGGGCCGTCGAGCGCTCCGGGCTCGAGGGCTCGGATGAGTCGGAGTACTCCTCGGACGAGGAGGACTCGCCCGAGGAGGACGGCGAAGGTGACGACGACGACGGAGGCGACGACAGCGATGATGGTGATGGCGGCAGCAGGGGCGGCAACGGCGGCAGCAGGAGCGGCAACGGCGGCAGAAGGGGCGGCGACGGCGGCAGCAGCAGGGGCAGCGGCGGCGGCGGCAGCAGCAAGGGCAGCAACAAGGCCAGTGGCTAAATGCCACTGGTTTTTAGATATTAGTATAGATTAGAAGTAGTATAGTGAAATAATGTAGTAGTATTAGTAGTGTAGAGTAGTATAGTGTAGCGTAGTAGTAGTAGTAGGGGAGTATCAACTCATAATGAGTTGATTTGTAAGTATTGTTACTTCCCTTAATGAAGGATGACTTTGTCTCCTCCTGTGTCAATTACTTTGCTTCATAGTAAATTGATCTCTTATTTGTGAAGTTGATTCATTCGGAATAGTATCCAAATAACTCGGGCATCATATCGCCGCCTCAGGGGTGATGTCCGAGCTATTATTGTCGACACTTATGCGTTTGAAATAGAGTCCGAGTGACGACGAAATCATGTCAGCGCCGGAATGACTGTTGACCACGTCGGCGATCTTAGAGGTGACAGCCGAGTGACTTGTGACGATGCCAGCGTTCTTTAGAGATAACCGCCGAGCGACTGAGGACATCGTCGGCGCTTCAGAGATAGCCGCCGAGCGACTGAAGACATCATCGACACTTTAGAGATAAATGCCGAGCGACTGGAGGCATCGTCGGCACTTTAGAGATAAATACCGGGCGACTGGTGATAACGTTGGCGTTTTAGAAATTGCCGCCGAGCGACTGAAGACATCGTCGGTGCTTTAGAGATAAATGCCGAGCGACTGGTGATAACGTCGGCGTTTTAGAAATAACAGCCGAGTTAGAACGGGTCGTGTCGGCCACTTTGAGGATAATAGCCGAGTGATGATGTGGCCCGCAGGGGTTTTAGAAGTAACCGCCGGGTGACAACGTGGCACGCCGGTGTTTTAGAAGTAACTGCCGGGTGCTGACTGGGCGCTTTTGGAAACGGTATCTGACTCGGGAATATCCCATATGCACTGCGCTTTTTAGCCGCCTCTGCTTTCTGTGCCCTAGTTCTTGCTTTCCTGCCTCCAGATCCTCTCTGCAATTCGGCTCCCGCTCTGTTCGCCAGTAGAGTTGAGATGGCGCCCAAGCGAAAGGCCTCGAGTTCATCCGCTGTGGTGATTCCCCCCATCGATCCCAACAGCCAGTTGCCTTTCGCAGGTAACCATATGTCTGTTGTCTCCAAGCCTGACCTTCTCCACCTCGTATCCATCGGGGTCCTTCCCCCGAGGGAGCTTTGTTCTTGGCGGATTTGCCATGGGGTCACTGTCCCGACAGAGGATACCCACGAATCCGTAATTTATGTTCCTTTTCTTCTCCGCGGTCTCGGTCTTCCCATTTCTCCCTTTTTCCGCGGCCTCCTTGATTTTTATCGTCTTAATTTGACCCATCTGAATCCCAATTCCATTCTGCAAATTTCCATTTATGTTCATCTGTGCGAAGCTTTTCTTGGCGTCCTGCCACATTTTGGACTGTGGAAGTATCTGTATCACTGTCGCCCTGGAATGGCCGGGGGGCAGCATCAGCTGGTTAGGGGTGCTAGTTTAGAGATGCACCGTGGGAGGAAGTCTGATTATCTTGAAATCCCTCTCAAGGACAGTATTAAGGGATGGCGCTTGGAGTGGTTTATCGTTGAAAACCACGGAAATTCTCTTCCCCCACGTTCAGGGAGACAGCCGGACGTTCGTACTCCGAGTTGGACCGAGTCCCCCACAGATCAGGAAGTGGCTGAGGCTGGGGCTTTGCTAGCTGAAGTTGGACTGCTAAAGGAGAGGGGTCTGACTATAGAGGCTGTGGTTGCTGATTTTGTTTTCAAGAACATTCAGCCGTTAAAGGACAGGGCTTACCCGGCTTATCTGTACCGAGGCCTAGCTGACTCAACTCGGGTTACCAACAGAAGAATTCCCTCCGTAGACTTGGTGAACCGACTTGAGATGATTCTTAGAGGCAAGGTATCAAACGTTGGTGCCCTAGTGGCATACTCGGCCTAGAACCTACCTCCTTCCAAAGCCTTCACTCATTTTGCTTCGAATCCACCTGTTGCTGATGGCAGTTTGGGCCTTAGAGTGCGACCCTCTGCTAAAGAAGTTAACGCCTTGGTTGCCTCGCTTGGGGAAATTCCTGATGATGAATGGCAAGTCCACTTTGAGGTACCTTTGGATCCTAGTGACGCAGAAATAAGTGCTATGCTTGATTTGCTGGCTGAGGACTCTTCTGATGCTGCTCCTGCTAGGACGTTGGTGGTGGCGCCTCCCCCAGAAACTGATACAACCTTGGATATTCAGAAGCCTGTCAGTGTTCGCCCAAGACGCCCTTCCCGAGCCAATCAACTTGATCCTCCTGCCGACGAGCAGAAAAGAAAAAAGAGACGTCTCCGGCGAGTATCTAGTTTGGATCGGGATGTTGGTCCTTCGGTTCCTGCTGCTGAAGAAGTGCCTGCTCCTGAATTTACTGATGCTGACCTCAATGGGGGTGCTCCACCTGCTGCTGACCCCAATGGGTGTGTTGTCTGTGTTGCTGATGAAAACGACGGGGAGGAAGAAGATGAGGTCCCTTTGACTCGGAAGAACAGTCGGCAGTATGTCGCTAGTGGGGAAAGTAGTGGAATTCCTTCTCCTGCTTTGTCTGCCCTCATTGGTCTACAAGAGTTGTCCCTGACAAACTTTGATCAGACTCTTGAAGATATGGTTCCAGAAGATCTGCTGTCAGAGCCAGCGGATGATGGTGTGATGGAGGTTTGTGCTGATGTGCTCGACGCCGGGTTGGGATCATCCCGGGCAGCGTCCCGCGCCTCGTCGACCTTAGAGCGTGGTCTTGAGGGTCAGGAAACTGACTTGGATTGTCTTGCTCCCATGGAAGTAATTGAAGGACCCTCAGCCTTAGAGGCGGCTGCTACGGAGAACTTGGTCCTCAAGGATGGTGTTGACACTTGCCCAACCCCCGAGGATGTTGCCGGGGATGACTCGGCTCGGGTGGGAAACGCAAGCCACTGCCCAGCCCCCGAGGGTACTGCCGGAGATGATCCGGCTCAAGTGGGTAGTGCAAACTATAGCCCAGCCCCCGAGGGTGTCCGAGCGGGGTCTCCCTCTTGTACTTCCATGGATGTTCATGCAGGATCTTCTCCGCGCTCCGGTTGCATGGTGGTAGCCCAAGCTTTGGGCCAGGGAGTCGCTTTAGAGGCTAGCGCTCCCACTGACCAAGTTTTGGGCTCTGTTGATGGTACCGAGTTGGTCCCTGCTGGTTCATTGCAAGCCGCTTCGGGTGGCGACCTTACGCCAGGTCGTCAATTGATTTCTCACGATTTGGGAGTCCCTTCGTTCTTCTCCAATCTCCAGGTACTGTGGTATATTCTGGCCTGACTTTTACACCATACGAACTGCTGCCAACACGCTCATATGTTCTCCATATCAGACATTGGTGGACGGGATGGCTAGTCAGCTGAGGTTGCAAGGTGCTTCTGTTCCAGAAGGAGCTTCATCTCTGGCACGTTGGAATCCGGTGTTGCTCCAACATCGTGTCTCTGATTTGGAGGCGATGAATGCTGGTTAATACTCTTTTGCTTCTCTTTGTCTACCTTATTGAACTGCTTTACATTTTGACTCTTTTTGCTTGATTGTCTCTTGCTAGATATGGCTCGACAGATTTCCATTCTTGAAGAAAAACATTCTCAAGGTCAGGCTGAACTGGTCCAGCGGTGTTCTGATTTTGAGGAAAAGTATTCTCAAAGCCAGACTGAACTGGCCCAGGTCTCTGCTGCTCTAAATGACGCTAAAACGCTGAACTCTGCTCTTCGCGCTCAGCTTGATTCTGAAAAGGTGACTTATGAAACTGTGCCTTGTGTTACTGTGTTCTTATTGCCCGCTTGATGTTTGAAGGAGTTGATTCTTGTTTGCAGGAAGAAAAAAGTGCCCTTGTCGCTTCTCGCGACAATCTTGATAGACTGTATCGTGATTCTAGCAACTCGTTGACCATCCTGGAGAGAAGTCATCGCTTTACTGTGGAGGAGTTAGACAATCATCGTTGTAAGCTGCAGGAATCCACTGATGATGTGATCCGTCTCAGGCAGTTGATATCGGCTAAGGATGCTGCTATCAAAGAACTCCGTGCTTCCAAGAAATCCATCGCCCAGGAGCTAGAGACCGCTCAATTGGCTGCCAAAGTTGCTGAAGAAACTTCCATTACTCTGAGAGCTCAGCGCGACAGAGCCATGGATAAAGCCATTAGTGCGGGGCGAATCTTGATGAGGAGACCCAGCGTGGTTGTTCCTGAAGACATAAGGGATGACGTGAACGCTGCTCCTGATTCCTCAAGTCGCCCTTCTTCATCGGTTGCTCCTGAGAAAGATATTGCGGAATAGAGAAACATTTTGCGTGCTTTGAGCGCACGGTTAGCATGATCGAATATTTGTTAGAGGACACCGGTTCAGCATTCGAGTGATATTGTTACTCTCCTATTGTTTCGGAATTCGACAGTACGTAAATTTGCAGTAGTAAAGTGCTATGTGATGGTTTTGGAACTTGTTTATGGGATATAGAAGTCACCCCTATATGAGTATGCGAAATCGTCTTAAGTCGTTGCTGACTTGAATCGATCGCTTTTGTTAGTAGGGCATAGTGGTCACCCTAAGTTAAGTAAGCGCGAGCATGTTGCACCGTCTTAAGTCGTCGCCGACTTAAGCCGATTGCTCCGTTAGCAGGGCATAGTGGTCACCCCGAGTTAAGTAAGCGCGAGCTTGTTGCACCGTCTTAAGTCGTCGCCGACTTAAGCCGATTGCTCCGTTGGCAGGGCATAGTGGTCACCCTGAGTTAAGTAAGAATGTGAGTCAATCATGAACAAACTGAGTATTCTTGAAGCCTTTCTTTACTGATGACATATTTCCCATTTTACAGAGTACATTGTCGTCTCGATAGCTTTTGAAATATAGCTAGGGATAAAACTTCCTGAGGTGTTCTATATTCCAGGAGTTCCCAATTTCTGTGTCGTCCATTTGAGTGAGACGATATGATCCCGGCCGAGTGACTTCTGCTACTATGAATGGTCCTTCTCATAAGGGCGATAACTTGTGTCGTCCCTCCCCCGTTAGAATTCGGCAGAGGACGAATTCTCCCACTGAAAAGGATTGTTGTCGCACGGCCTTGTCGTGATAGCGTCTCAGAGTCTGCCGGTACCGTGCCGATTGAATTACTGCGTTCAGCCGCTCTTCTTCGAGTACATCAATATCTTCCAGCCTAGTTGCTTCGGCCTCTGCTATGCTTTCAAAGATCAACCTTGGCGCCCCAAACTTGAGATCAGCAGGTAGTACTGCCTCTGACCCGTAGACCATGAAGAAAGGAGTGTTTCCATGCAGAGCTCGGCTAGGTTGGGTTCTTAGGCTCCAAACGACATAGGGCAATTCCCTTATCCACTTTCCTGCGAACTTTTCATTTTTATCAAAGACCTTTTTCCTGAGTGCCTCCAATATCATCCCGTTAGCTAGGGCTGGGCACTTTGCAACCGAAAACCGAACCGTAAACCGAACCGAGCCGAACCGAGCCGAAGTTTCGGTTTATTCGGTTATTCGGTTCGGTTTCGGTTGTTGTTTTCCCGTAGTTCGGGGATCGGTTCCGGTATCGGTTTTTCCTTCGTACAAACCGAACAACCAAACGCCCACCGAACTCTGCTACTTCGATCCTTTTCTCTGGTCTGTTGTTCGCTCTTGAGTCTTGGCCCAATAAATCACCATCCAACGAGGCTCATTTCAAAATCGTGTAGCCATCGACCCATCATGCATTAGCACTATGGAGCATCGGGCATAAGAGCCAAAGGCTGCAAGGCTGCAACCAAAGAAGCTACCGCTGCTGCTCACCAACCTCGGCGGAAACCGAACTCCAAATCAAATAAACCGAAACCGAAGTCATCGGTTTCTTTATTTCTCAAACACCGATCGGTTATCAGCCTTCCGTAAACCGAACTTCACCTGCACCGAGATAACCGAACCGAATGGTCGGTTTAAACCGATTGCCCAGCCCTACCGTTAGCTCGTTCAACCTGCCCGTTGGCTCTCGGGTGTGCTACCGAAACATACTTGATCTGAATGCTTTTTTGCTCGCAGAAATCAAAGAACTCTGAACTTGTGAAGTTGGACCCCAAGTCGGTTATGATACTGTTCGGTATTCCAAACCTGAATATTATGTCTTGTATGAATTCCACGGCTTTAGCTGAGGTTAAAGAAGCAATGGGTTTGAACTCTATCCATTTAGTGAATTTGTCGATAGCTACCAACACGTGAGCGTATCCTCCTTGAGCTTTCTTGAAAGGTCCAATCATATCTAGCCCCCAGCATGCAAAGGGCCAAGTCACCGGTATGGTCTGCAGTTGCTGTGCTGGTAGATGTTGTTGTTTCGACAAGTACTGGCAAGCTTCGCACCTCTGAACTAACTCGGTGGCATCACTTTTTGTTGTTGGCCAATAGAATCCCGACCTGAAGACCTTCCCGACTAGTGTCTTGGACGCTGCGTGTATTCCACATTGTCCAGCATGAACCTCCTCCAGAAGTTGCTTCCCAGTAGACGATAGAATGCATTTCATGAAGATGCCTGATGCGCCCCTTCTGTATAGTGTCTCCCCAATGAGTGTGTAGTGAGCCGACTGTCTAGCGATGCGCTCGGCTGCATTTTTATCGTCTGGCTCCTCTTCATTCTTTATATATCTGATGATCGGCCTTCTCCAGTCATCAGAGCTTGACTCTGGTTGATTCACGATATTACACTCTTCTGCCTGATCCATTGAGATGCTTGGTTGTGGTATTTCTTGTACAAAGACTCCGGGTGGGACCTGAGTTCGACTGGATCCTAGCTTGGACAATACATCGGCTGCCGTGTTTCGATCTCTTTCTACATGATGAAATTCCAGGCCTTCAAATTTATCTTCTAGTTTTCGGACGGCAGTGCAATATTTTCCCATTGAATCATTCGAACAGTCCCATTCTTGGTTTATCTGGCTTATGACTACCAAAGAATCTTCGTATACCATTAGTCTCTTGATGCCTAATGATATGGCGATGTTTAGTCCATGGATCAGAGCTTCATACTTGGCTGCATTGTTGGAGGCTAGAAATAACAACTGGAGGGCATACTTGAGGTGCTCGCCTCCAGGTGAGATGAAGAGAATTCCCGCACCTGCTCCCTGCAGCTTCAGCGAGCCATCAAAATACATCCGCCATACTTCTGTAGTTTCTGGGTTTTCTGGTACTTGTTGTTCAGTCCATTCTGATACGAAGTCAACCAATGCTTGGGTTTTAATGGCAGTGCGAGGTCGAAATTCGATGTCATGAGATCCCAGTTCGCAGGCCCACTTGGCTATTCGGCCAATGGCTTCCTTGTTGTGAAGGATGTCCCCTATCGGAAAACCAGTGACTACTATGACTTTGTGGTCGTCAAAGTAGTGACGTAGCTTGCGGGCAGTTAGAAGTACTGCGTATAATAGCTTCTGAACTTGAGGATACTTTTTCTTCGAGGGACCCAGAACTTCACTGATGAAATAAACAGGATGTTGCACTGGGTAGGCATGTCCTTCTTCTGCTCGCTCGACTACCAACGCGGTGCTTACCACGTGAGTCGTGCAAGAGATATACAGCAGCAGATCTTCAGCTGGTTGAGTTGATGTGGCTCGCCGCGGTGGTTTCAATACTGGTGGGGTTGTCAAGAATTTCTTCAGTGCATCTAGGGCTTCCTGTGCTTCTGAAGTCCACTGAAACTTGTCCACCTTCTTGAGTAGCTTGTAAAATGGTAAACCTTTTTCTCCCAGCCTGGATATAAATCTGCTCAGGGCTGCCATACATCCGGTAAGTCGCTGAACCTTCTTTTGTGATCGTGGAGCTTCCATTTTCATGATAGCTTCAATCTTATCCGGGTTAGCTTCAATTCCCCGGTGGCTGACAATAAATTCGAGTAGCTTCCCTGCCGGTACCCCAAAGACACATTTTTCGGGATTAAGCTTCCATCGATATCGCCGTAGACTGTTGAAAACCAGCTGTAAGTCTTCGATGAAGTTTTCCGAGTTCTCTATTTTGATTACTACGTCATCCACGTAGGCTTCCACACGCTTGCCCCAGTGATCGGCTAAGCATGTTTGAATGGCTCTCTGATAAGTCGCTCCAACGTTTTTGAGGCCAAACGACATGGAGGTATAGCAGAAAGCACCGAATGGAGTGATGAACGCTGTTTTTCCTCGTCTTCCTTTGCCAAACTGATCTGAAGATATCCGGAATAGCAGTCCAGAAAAGACAGCACAGAACATCTAGCGGTGGAGTCTACCACCTGATCTATCCTAGGGAGCCCGAAGGGATTCTTTGGACAATGTTTGTTGAGATCTGTATAGTCGACGCACATGCGCCAATCCACTTTATTCTTTTTGAGTACAAGAATAGGGTTGGCTAACCACTCGGGATGTAACACCTCTCTAATAAATCCGGCCACGACCAAGCGAGCCAACTCAGCGCGAATGGCCTCTCTTTTGTCGGGCGTGAAGCGATGTAGTTTTTGCCGGATCAGCCTTGCCTGGGGGTAGACCTTCAGTTTGTGCTCGGCCAGTTCTCTTGGGACTCCCGTCATATCCGCAGGTTGCCATGCAAATACGTCCCGGTTGTCTTGCAGAAACCGGACGAGCGCGCCTTCCTATTTATCGTCCAGGCTGGAGCTGATGATGGCAGTCTTGCTTTCATCAGCAAACCCCAGGTTGATCCTTTTAGTTTCTTCAGTCAGCCGCATAGAGGTCGCAGCTTGAGCTTCGTTCACCGGTGCTGTAAGGTCTTCCTCAGGCTTAGAGTTCGCCTGCGCTGAAGAAGTCGCCGATGGTTTGGTGGAGAGGGCTGCTTGGATGGCCACTCGGAAACATTCTGCGGCGCCTTGGAAGTCAGCGCGCATAGTTATGATTCCTTGTGGCCCTGGCATCTTCAGTATCATGTACGTGTAATGCGGGATGGCCATGAATTTTGCCAATCCCGGCCTCCCGATGATGGCGTTGTACCCGCAGTCGAAGTTTGCTACTTCGAACCTCAGGAACTCGGTTCTGTAATTCTCCGGAGTTCCGAAGGTGATGGGCATGTAGATGTGGCCCACCGGGTATTCCCCTTCGGTCGGCACGATGCCGAAGAAAGGAGTGTCTGACTCGCGGAGTTCTTTGAGGTGAACTCCCAAGCCTTGGAGTGTCCGGGGGAAGGTGACGTTGATGCTGCTTCCCCCGTCCATTAACACCTTCTTCACCCTGCTCTCTCGGACCACCGGATCGACGAGGAGCGGGTACTTGCCTGGGTGGTCGAAGTTGAGCCATTGATCTGCCCGAGTGAAGGTAATCGGGTGCTCTGACCACCGGTACGGAGCGGGAGGACCGGTGGTCGCCACCAATATCTGGCGATCGTTGAGCTTTTGTTGTCTTCTGTTCTCCTGCGATCCGTGTCCGCCGAAGATGACGTTGACCTCCCTGTCAACGCGTGGGAAGGCTCCTCCTTCCCCCTCCTCCTGCTGCTGGGGTTGTCGTGGTTCTTCTGGTCCTCCCCGCGGCGGATGAGGAGGTAGAGGTTGGAAAGGTCGGCCGTGTCCGATGGAGTGCTTGAAGTCCCTGCAGTTCCGCAGGGTGTGGCGCATGTCCTTGTGGTACGGGCACTGGGCGTCGAGGATGTCGTCCAGCGTGCGCTCGCCTCCGCGAGGTCCTCCCCGGGCACGAGAGGCAGGTGGTCTAGCGGCGTGCACCTCTTCGCGAGGTCTTTTCTCCCAGCGTTTGTCGGGTTGCTGGTTCGCGTCGCGTCGTGGCGCTTCCGGTGCGGGCTTCGCTCCCCCGATGAGGTCCTGAGCTCGCTCGTCGGCGGTGATGTAGAGGTCGGCTTCCCGGAACAGCTGCTCGGAAGTAGTTGGCGCTTTCTGCAGTATGGCTCGGACGAAGGCTGAGTCATTGGATCCTCTGTAGAAGTCCTCGATCACGGCCGCCTCCGTGACCTTGGGGATACGATTTCTCATGGTCTGGAACCTTTTGAGGTACGACTGGAGAGTTTCGTCCCCTCGGCGCTTGATGGATTTGAGGTCCCATGGTTGCGCTGGTTTGTCGGAGAGGGACTGAAAGTTGGCGGTGAAGCGTCGACTGAAGTCGCTCCAGTCGTCGATGCAGTGTCGAGGTAGATGTCGCAGCCATTGTAGTGCGTCTTGCCCGAGGACAATGGGTAAGTATGCAGTCATCACGTCCTCGGATGCTCCGGCGGCTCGGGCGGCAGTGGTGTAGACGGCCAGCCAGCCTCCTGGATCCTGCTTAGGCTCATATTTGTCGACATTGGATACCTTGAAGTTAGGGGGCCACTGAATGGCCCTAAGGCGTGGAGTAAGGGCTGTCACTCCACACGTGTCCTCCTGTCGTCGGGGATGATGTCTGTCCCGGGGAGGGGAGTAGTCGTTGTGATTCCTCGACCGACCCCGGGTAGTACTGCCAGTCGAGGCCGTTGCTGACTCGGTTCTGGTTGCCTGACTCCGAGCTGGGATGCCATGATCCCTGTCGTACTCCTCCCGGCGGCGGATCTCGTTCTCATGCCGTCGTTCACGTGAAGCGTTGATGGAGCTTCGTGCGTCCCGGCGACTGTTGATGGCGTGTCGTAGATCGTTCGGCGGGTGAGCGAGCGTTAGAAGATGGTTGGCTGCCTGGGTGAACAGTCGTCGATAGCCCTCGGCGTCGGGAGTCCGAGGGAGTCCATCAGCTATCCGAGCTAGTACCCCTCCGACTTCACTCGGCGTGTTCATGGCTCAGGCGAAGTCGGGATTCAGGTTGCGCCCGAAGAGTGGATTTTCCCGGCGCTGCCTTGCGTCCTGCTCGGCTTGTTCCTGAGCTCGTCGGCGATCACGTCGGCGGGAATTCCTTCGTTCTCTGAAGACGCGTTCCTCCGGAGTTTCTCCTATCTCCGAGACCTCGTCCCGCGAAACAGGTTGCTCCGGATCCCGTTCTCCGGCCTCATGATGTCGCCGAATGTTTCGGCGCCGGTTTCTCCGCCGGCGGGATTCCCGCTGAGGTGGTTCTTCTCCGGGTGCGGTCGGCTCGTCGTCGGAGACGGGGGGTGACTCCACTCTCCCGATGAAGAGGATGTCGGGATAGAATGGTGCGGCGGTCGTGGCGATCTTCTTCCCGTTCTCCTTTGAGGGCGGAGGAACGGAAAGAACGACTTGCTTCCTCCCGATCTCTTTCTTCCTTGCGATCCGTGTCCATTCTTTCGTCGGGGAAGTAGATAACGGAGTTCTCCGGGTCAGCGGGCCCTCGGCCCCTGGCTTTCTGAAGGCGATCTTTTTTCGGAAAGCTGGAGGTTGCGCTTCTCCGATATTCTCGGAGTTCGTTGGGGAAGACTTCTTTTTCGGTGGATCTGCAATGCGGTATAGAGTTCCCTCTTCATCTGCTATGGACGAGATCGTTCCAAAGCAGAATACGGATCCGGGTCAGAGGGTGATCTTGCTGTAGAAGGTGACGGCCATTGAGCTAGCTTGGATCGACGACACACCCCCTACCTAGCGCGCCAGCTGTCGGTGTTTTGGGTCCGACCGCACACCCGGGGTTGCCCCTCAAGGTGTTTTTAGGAGTAGGACGGTGTCGCCGACTGTAGCTAAATGGTTCGTAACCGATGCACGAGGAACAATGGACAATGTTTACAGGTTTGGGCCGCTTTGAGATGCATAACACCCTACGTCCTGGCGAGCTTGCTTTGTGTAATGGGTTACAAGGTAGCTCTCATAAAGAGTTGAGGTGGGTGGCTGAGTAGTGGGATCGATCGTTCTGAAGGGGTGCCCCCTAGGCCTTATATTTTCGACCGTGAGGCAATACATGTGGATATGCACCTAAAAGATAGTGAACCGTTTTTGTCAATCTTCCTATGATTCTGCCGACTTATCCTCGCCTGGTTACATCGTACGGGGCTCCAGCGCGGGAAAGTCGGATCTTCTGTTGCGATCGTTTGCTCGACGCTGTGGGGCCATCCAGGCTTGCATCAACCCGACCATATGTCGATCTGCTTCACTGGTCGCTCCTCCCCAGGCCCATGAAAGAGTGACCTTACGATTTATTGGGCCCTTGGGCCTTTCGTGAGGTCTTTTATCCTTCTAGTGGCCCGGGGGATATCTGTCCCCCACACAGCGGGCCTACATCAGCTCGGTCCTTAAGCGACTCAGACGGATACACTACACCAAGATTTCCTTCTCGTGCAAGTCACCCGCCCAGTCTCATCTTTATCATTTAAAACCCAAAGTTTGGTACCTGACGGAGGTACTCTTTTCAGAAGTTGAACCCATCACGGCCGTGATGGATCCACCATCATCATTCTTTTCTTTCTAACAATTCTCATCCCATGTGAAGCATCACCTTTTTCAAAACAAAACCTTTTGTTTTCTATAGAAAGACTAAGCATTAGAAAACTTGTTTAAAATAGGCAAACAAGGAATGGTAACCAATTTTTCCATGGAAGGAAATGCATCAACTGTTTATCACACAATTCCTATCACCTAATGCATCATATAAGGCGATAAAGATTTTAAAACAACAAGGAAAAGGGATATTGCACCAGGGCTTGCCTTGTGTTGTAGGAGTCTCTGTTTCCACACCGCAAATTTCGAAATAAAAGTTGTTCTCCACTGGAGAATTCTCAGTCCGCGAGACAACTTCTTCCTCTACTATGGATTCTTCCTCGTGTTCTATACATGATAATACATGTACATGAATGCTTATGATATTTCATGAATATGCAGTCATACAATAGAAATATAGTAAGTTACGTCTTGAATACAACTTTTCTTAACGACACTAGCCAATCACTAAGATTTCCTAATTGGGTGTTTCTTTGAGATTAATATTAGATAATTAATCCTAGGAAGCTAGTTATGGGGTTTTCTGTCACACCCGGTTTTAGAAGGCAAACCGAATGCGAACCATGTACGTGCCAGGATCAGTTATTCACGTACACAGCAGTTACATAACATGGACATCATCACACAGTGCTCAAAATAGTATTAATAAGGGAAATAGTCGATTACATCATACGTCTGAGACGTCCATATAGTTCTTACAATAAATCAAAGTGCGGAAAAGAAACGTAGATAACGCGGCCTTCACAGGCAGCCGACTGGGGGGTTGCCGCTAACCCACACCTAGAACTCGTCGTAGTCTTGGAACTCCTGGAAGTCTCCTTCCACAGCTTCATCTTCGCCTGAGCAGTGGTTGCAATGCTGACAACCTGGGGGGGGTTTGGTGTGTAGAGCAAGGGTGAGTACACATCAACATACTCAGCAAGTATCCTGTTTGGCTGTAGTGGACTAGCTTTATGTGGGGATAAGTCAAGCAGTTGCTTTTAGTTGGTCAGGTTATTACTTACTAGTAGAAAGCCAGGTTTTAACATTAACCCAAGTTATTAGCCCAATGTATCCTTTCCAAACGGAAAGAATACCACTTACCAATACCATAATCGTAATCAGAACCATCAATCTCATTGTCACCTGTACCAAAGTATCTCTGATCAAGTATCACTAATCTCTGGAGCTCCCTTGGCCGCTCATAACCGCGAGCACGGCTGATATATCAGTTTCATAACACTCTGCAGAGGTTGTGCACTTTACCCACAAGCCGTGATTCCCTCTCTGGCCCGGGCTTGCAAGACCCTTATTCACTCCCGAGGTGAATGGCCAAGGATTCACTACGAAGCCTTTACAAAGATTCCCCGGGGCTGTAACCACCCGTTAGGTTTCCTAAATGTACCGCACTCCTCCCCAAGGGACAAATCAACCTTGGCAGAGCGAGCCGCATACACCGAGCCCCATTGACGGCACGACGGCGAAGCGAACTACACCCCGGATCCTCTAATTATTCAGCTAAGGGCACCCCATTCCACCCTCATGGTTGCACTGTTTTCCCGGGCGGTCATCCATTGAACAGGTCCTTACGGAGAGGCACTCGAGAAACCGCTCGAGTCCCCTTAAATGCCACAAGTATAATCATAAATAAGAACGGGAAAACAACGTATCATAGATAACCACATCATGTTCATTGATTAAAGTTGAGCAATAGCATCAAACTAAGCAGTAATAATCCGACCCAAATAGGTAAACAAGGACATGGATAACAAAAAGCTAGTCAATCCTTAGGTATAAATGTGTGATGCGGGAGGTGAATTAAAGAATGATTAGGATAGAGATAGGCCAAAGGACACTTGCCTCCACCAACCGACTGCTGCTCAGGGGCTTCTCCTACGAATTCCTCGGGCTCTTCGACCGGATCGTTCTCTATGCGAGCGCAAACATACATACATCCATCCACATATTTAATACAAAAGAACAGTACACCATACAAGGGAACAAATAAAGCGAATATGCATCAAGTATGACATTTGACATTGCATTTGTTATGGTTAGAAAGAAACGGGAAAAGGGTCTCGCAGGGGGGTTAAAGTTTATGCACTAATGATTAGTTAAATTATGCACTCTAGTTTCAATAGGTTCCTAACAAAAGAATTCTGTTATATGCACTAGTGGGAACCTAATCATTTTAAGTTGATTAACATTGCACAGGATAAACAATTAACTAAATGAATCAACTAGCGCAACGAAATTCTAAATTAAACTTCTCATTTCCATAGCATGAACCATGATTAGTCTACCCAAAATACGGTAATTATGATCACAGAAAGTAAATAAAATAAAATAAAAAAAATAAAAAAAAAAACAGGGGGGGGGGGCGGTTGAACCGGCCCTAGGGCGGTTGAACCGGCCGGCTGGGCGAGCGGCTGGGCCGGCCAGGGGCGCGGCCGAACCAGCGGGCAGGGGGCGGCTGGCGGGCGGCCAGGGGCCAGGGGCGGCCGAGGGCGCGGCCAGGGCGGGCCGGGGGCGCGGCTGGGCGCGGCCGGGGGCGCGGCCGGGGCCGGCCAGGGCGCGGACGAGGCTGGCCAGGCGCGGCTGGGGCCAGGGCGCGGCCGGCGGCTGGGCTGGGGGCGGCCAGGGGCGCGGCCAGGGGTGGCCGGGCGGCTGGGCTGCCAAGGGGGAGGGAGGAGGGGAGAGGGGAGAGGGAGGGAGGAGAGGGAAAGGGGGGGGGGCTCACCGGCGATGGGCGGCCGACGGCGAGGGCGGCAGCCGAGCAGGGGGCGGCGGCGGTTAGGGCAGAGGGGTAGGGGCGGCGGCTTAGGGAGAGAGAGGGAAAATGAGAGGGAGAGAGAGAGGGAGAGGGAATTGGGAAAAAAAAGGGGAGGTGGGGGGGGGGGCGGCTGGGCCTGCCAAGGCCCAAGAGGGGGGGCGCGCAGGGGGCTTGGGCCGGCCAAGGGGCGGCTGGGCCGGCCAAGGAGCCCATGGCGCGGGAGAGAGGGAAAGGGGAAGAGGGAGAGAGAAAGAAAGAGAAAGAAAAAGAAAAGATTATTTCCCTGTTTTCGAAATCCGATCTTCCTAAATGAATGCACTTACATTTCTAAGCAATCAAAGAATGCATAGTTCGGCATGATGCATCAAACAACATAAAGTAATTTTAGGGTTTTTCTTTACACGGGAATTCCAAACCGAATCCCGCTAGCTTTGGAAAAAGTCAAGGTCTAGCGAGGGCAAAAAGAAAAAGAAAAGGTAACGCCCGAATTTGGCGAGTAAAGAAAAGAAAAAATTCAACTGCAAAATTCGGGGCGTTACATTTTCTGGTCAAACAGTGTCCAAATCATTTCAAACCTCACTCAGGGTCTCTAATCATCATATTAAGTCTACCCAAAATGTTTTATGATTTTTGCATTTGATAAACTATTTCTTAAATTCTAAAAGACTTTATTCAAGAACCTTTAAATGTTACACAATTCCAGGTTTGAACTAAAAATCTTGAAATTATTATTATTAAATACTACTTGATTTTAGAAATCTAACAAAATTGGTCGCATAATTTTACCATTTTTCTACTATTTCTACCGATTTCCTAAGTTATCAGGAAAAAGAAAAAGAAAAATGATGAACAGGGTTGGGCTGGATTCAGTTCGAGTCGGCCCGAGAACAGGGAAACGTGCACGCTCCCGTGCCCACGCTAGCAATTTAGAGTAAACCCCCTTAACGGTTTGAACATTCAGAAAAGAGTCCCGGGCACTATTCCATGTGCCATTGACATCTTCACTTAGACACCTCCCTTCAATCTCCTTTACAACGTCACGCCCCCGCGCTCGACTCCAGTCGAATACCTGGCTTCGGCCGCGAGGCTCGCCACCCATGACCCCCATCAATGGTAGCAAGAACACTGACATCACTCCCTAAGGTTCCCCAAGTATGTTACCGAGACTAACTCGACGGTCTCGCCCTTAGACCTTGTCTGCCCGCGACGATGGCGGAGCCAGAGCATCGACGAGTCTCTTCCGAGCAACAGAATGCAGTAGCATTTAAATTGATGGTAGGACGAGTATCACTAGCTCACCAGAGGTGTGGTACGCACACGAATTTGGATGGAGCAGGCGTGGGAGAGTGGGTCGGCGTGCAAGGTGTCCACGGCGGCGTTCCAGGGCGACGATGCTGTGTTCTCGGAGCTCTGCGGTGGTAGTGTTCAACCGATCGACATAGTGAGCAACCAGAGACTAAAGGCATGCCAAAACAAGGATTATATGGGTATGAACTAACCTGATGAAGGCTGGCCATGGTTGGGCTCCTCACGGCGGCGCTAGTGATGGCTCTCGAGGAAATTTGATGACTTGAAGCTATGGTGAACGAGGGGAGGTGTTTGTGGGTGGACTGGATGCGCAACAGAGAGGCAGAGCGAGGGAAGCACTCAATTTAAAGAGATGGGGCGCGACTTGATCCAATTTTGGATGAGAGCGAATCCTATCACCACGGCAGAATGACTTACAGAGACCTACCGTGGAGCTCATGCATTCACTGGTCTATGGGCACGACCGAGAGAGTGCCACAGTCATGATACTATGGTGAATCAAGCAGCTACGTGTCATTTATAGAGAACAATGGCGAGCTTTATGGTAACATCCACTCAGGCAAGTGGGTACGGTGAACCGACCGGTGACAGGGCTCGAGCTCATTTCTATGCCGAGATCTTTTACCCTCTAGTGATATGTAACACCACAAAAGCCATCAACTAAAAATAATGAATTTAGTTATTATGTTAATTAAGATAATAATTTTTTAAGTGTTTAATTATTTATTTGCATTTTGATCATTTTCTTTGTATGCGCTTGATTGATTATCGGATGTTTATTATCAATTCTTTTTAAAGAAAAACCTAGTAATTAATATAATAATTAAATAATATAATAGTTATTAGTCTAAAAACAAGTATTTTATTTATAAATAGTTTTGGTGATTTTTTATGAATTTCGAGCTCTTTAAAAATTCATTTCGCAATTTGAAAAAAAAAGAAAAAAAAACTAAACTAACCTAACCCTAAGGCCCAACTAGGGGCCCATTTTACTCACACCGCACCCTCCCCATGGCTGGCTTCTCCCAAGCCGCCGCCGCCCCCTGCTAACTCCTTCCTCTCCCCTATTCTCTCTCCTCCCTTCTTCTCTCTCTCACGCTCGCGCCTGAAACCGCCGAAGCCCTGCACCGTCGCGCAGCCAGGGAGCCGGCCGAGCAGCGCCCGCCCGACCGAGCGTCCCGAGCCCCGCGTGAGCCCCGATGGCGCCCTGCACCGACCGGCTGCGACGACAGGCACGCCAACCGAGGCTGACCCACCCCCGCGGCCCAGAAGCCGTGCGCGCGCGCCAGCCGACCCGACGCCGCGACGGTCCCTGCACCTGAGCGACGTCCGAGCCCGACTACAGCGCCGCGATGCCCGCGCACCGAACACCCGAGCCGCACCGGCCACGACGTCCATCAAGCCGCGCCATGAATGTCCCGCGTCCGTTACTCCCTCCCTATTACTCTCTCCCTCACTCCATTGATGTCGAGGAAGAAACGGACCCATCAATGGCGCCATGAAGTCCGACGGCGCCCATTGAACAGCCGGCCACCCCTCCCTCTCTCTGGCCGACTCTCCCTCTTCCCTCCTGCTCTCTATAAAAGGCAGCAGAGCCTCTCTCCCTTCTCCTGCCTACCAAGCTCACCCCATCTCTCTAGCTCGCCAGTACACTGCTCGACGCCGTCGTTTGTTGCCGTTCGTCGCCGGAGTTCACGGAGCCCGCAGTTCGTCGCCGGAGCCACGCACTCGCCGTCCGTAGTCGAGCCCTGCTCTTCACCCGGCCAAAACCCTGTTGAGTCGTCCCTGTCGCACTCACGAACCCAAGGTTGAAGACGACCCAAATTATTTTGTGTATCTTATAAAAGTACTTTTTGATTCGATTCATGAGTTGTATATTTTGTTTGTTGTAATATAAACACGTGTGATTCGCAATTTATGTGTATGTGCGTTATAGAATTTTTGGTAGAGATATGCGATTGTTAGTACACCATTATATTTCATGTTATTCGTGGCGATGATTTTTGGATTAGAGAAATATGACGAGAAATGGTGATAAAAAAGATAGATAGGAATTTTTGTAGTTAAAATTTGGTCACAAGGAACTTTAGAAACTATTTGGAGAATTATAGTTATAGGTGCATTTTAATGGATTTAGGAAATGGTATAGAACTCATGTCACATGAATAATATAGGATTTTTAGATGATTTATCTAATTATTTTATTAACATTTTCTTCTTATAAAGAAAGGAGAAAATATCACTAGTAGGATGGAAAGTAGATTTCTACTAGCCAAATAAGCATGTTCACAAATTTAGCACTACAATTGTTAGAGTACTAGTTTATGTCAAAATAACCTCGCTTGTGTTGGAAAAAGTTCAATTAGTATTTATAGGAATTTTTAATGTAAATTCATTTTTTACTATACTCAATAAATTGAGTTAGAAATAAAAAGGATAAAAGGTATTAATTTATTTATTAGTATTAAAGACGATAATTATCATTTAATTTCATTGATGATGTTAAAATATATTAATACTAGTTAAAACTGTGTTTATTGCACCCACTCATAAATTCATCATTTAGGACTCACAATAATAGCTATAATTGAATTAATAAGTATTTACGCGATTAGGACGTATTTAAGATGTGATAAGTGCGATGCGTTAATGTGTATGTAATGGTGTATGATTATGTAATGGTGCATGTTTATTTATTGGTGTATGTTTTCTTTTTGTATGGCAACGTACGACGTTATTAGAAGCTGAGTTTGTGGTAGAGGAACCGAATTTGTTTGAGGACGAACCGCAGGACGCATTTGAGGAAGGCAAGTGGATTCTCCCTCTGCATACTCTATTTGTACCTAATCATTGCATATAATAATGTTTACTTTTTGAGATACTGCATAATTTGATGGGTTTTACCTAATTAAGGATTTCCTAGATTTACCAGTTGTATTCCTTGTTTACCCTAGGAAATTATTAAGCTTTGCAAAATTTGTGTTACCGCTCAACTTAATGATTTTAATGTCACTCATTAATTGGTATTAATGTTCCAAAATTGAAATTGGCAATTATGACATTAACCCAATGGTTAAAACAACATTATTTCAAATTAATTGGAACATGGAGTGACCACCCAGGATAACAGTGCAACCACGAGTGCTATCATGGCTCTGGCTTTGGTAATTAGCTTTATATGCTTAGTGCCTGGCAACCTTACCTGAAATATGGGCAAGAGGGGGAGCGGTAGGTGCTGGCAGCCCACGTTGTCTTTAGAAACCTTAGCGGGTACCTCACCCAGAGGGCCACCACCATCGTCTTTAGAAACCTTAGCGGGTTGCTTCGTATTAAGTGTATTTTGTGAAAGCCTCATAATGGATCCCTAGCCATTCACCTCGGCAGTGTTTAAGGGTCCGATCAACCCGGGTTAGATGGGATACATGGCTTGTGGGTAAAGTTGTACCACCTCTGCAGACTGTAAAACTGATATATCAGTCGTGCTCCCAGTTATGAGCGACCTCGACTCCTCACATGATAATTGAACTTGAAGATGGAATTAAATTGAGATCCGATGATCTGCCAATAATTTGATTAACTGATTTCACTTAAGTGTTTTTGTTATATTCATATTCCTTTGTTTAAATGGGATACTTGGGATTCACACTTATTAGTAAGACAGGTGTTGTTAATAAAATATTGACCAACTAAAATGCTTATTGCTCAACCTTAGCCTCACCTTGTTATACCTGGATTAATTTTCCCCCACTTGCTGAGCCCCGACCATAAGTGAGCTCACCCTTGCTAATATTTTGATCAGAGGGTGATGCTGGAGACTTTGATGGAGATTTTATCGACGAAGAATTCTAAGTCTAACGATGCGCCGGTCATCTTCCTGTGGGAGATTGCCCCTGTTATTTAAATTCCGCTTTACTTTGATGTGATACTTGTTAAATATACAATGATTCAGATGATGCAATTAAGTCTTCTACTCTGTTTACGCCTTTATTGCATTGTCTTTTGATATATTACACTTGTGACGTCAACATATGTGTGGAAATGGATCCTGGCACACATATGCTATGCGCTCGGTTCTACCCCTTGGAACCGGGTGTGACATGCTATCCACTTCACGCTGCGCACGAATCTTACAGGTGAGCTTCGATCACCGCACGGGTACACCGACGACGAGTGCACTGCACCTGGGATCTTCTTCAGATATTGTTCACTCTAAATTTGCTTTCGAAACTGTCTAACAGAGCAAGTTTGGGTCACTTTTACTTCCTGTTCCAAGCACTAACATACCTACCTCCTTTGACAAAGTTGTTCTCTAATATACATGCTTCAACATTATCGTAGTGACCCCAACATTAACCCCACCGGATCAGCCACAACTGGATTCCAAAGTTGAGAAAATGTCACTGAATTTCAGTTTCAGAACCGTCCTCAGTCTGACAGCCACACTTTGGGGACATTTTACACTAGGTTCCATATGGTTTTAGGGCTAGATCACTAAATCAAATTTGTACTACTATGGTAGCTCTACAACTTTGTTGTGATGACCCATAACAAACACCTCATAGATTAAGAGATATATAGGCTTAAAGTTGGCATGTTACCACTGTTTTTAGAGTTAAGAACAAGGGTGCTCTTGGACCTTTTTGCAATTTTCCCCAATTCTTACCACAAAAACATGGAAATCCCCAAACATGAAAGTTGCTTAACTTTTGTTACACTATCACTTTGATACATACACTTTTGACTAAAAGTGCACAAAATTTGAAATCACCCAATAGGGCACTAATTAGGGTTTTAGGGTTCCAAATTAGGGTTTTGAGTCTTCTAGGGTATAAGTGGCACTTGAGCTCTCTAAGTTTAGCTTTTCTTGAACATTTCTTCTAACTTGTTGAGATCATCCTTTAGTGCTCATCTCACAAGTCCACATGCTTCTAATCCTTGGGGAAATACCCTATCCTAGGATCAAGGGCCTCTTTGACCAAGTCAGATCACCACACAAGATTGTTTTGAAATTTTACCCTAGTGGATGCATCCTAGGTGTATCATACATAATGAAATTCCAATGCATATGATGTAATGCCAAAGTTTTAGTTCTTGTTACACTAGGGGTGTTACATCCTTCCCCCCATAAAAGAATCTCGTCCCGAGATTTAAGGCTCTAGGGCAAGTAATGGAAAAGGAAACGCGTCACAACTTTGTTTCCTATTTTCTCTTACAGAGCAGGAGTTGGGTGTGGGAGTTTGTTCTAACTTTACAATAAAGTATATAAACTTTAAAGGTTACAGGAAGCTAAAAACTTAGGAAAATGTTTTTCTAAGAAATCTTTAGTCTCCTAGGTAGCTTCTTCTTCTGTGTGTTGGTTCCACTATAATTTGTAAAACTTAAGAGTCCTTTTTTTAGTAACTCGGTCTTTCTGATCCAAGACTCGAATGGGATGTTCTGAATAGGTTAAGTCTGGTTCCGAATTCACATCTGATATATCCATAGTTTGATCAGGGATCCGAAGACACTTCTTCAATTGGGATACGTGGAACACATTATGTACAACGGACAATGATTATTGCAGCTGAAGTCGGTACACAACCTGCCCACATCGTTCAAAAATAGGGAACGTGCCAATGTATCGGGGTGCTAACTTTCCTTTAACCCCGAATCGACTAACTCCTTTCATCGGTGATACTTTCAAGTACACATGATTTTCGACTTGAAAAATTAATGGTCGACGTCGTTTATCCGCATAATTCTTCTACCGTGCTTGAGCTTCTCTCAAGTTATGTCTTATCTATTGGACCTTTTCTTCTGTTTCTTTAAATAAATCAGGCCTAAAAAACCACCGTTCTCCTGGTTCTGACCAATTCAAGGGTGTTCTACATCGCCGACCATACAGAGCTTCAAACGGTGCCATTTTAATACTCTCTTTGTAACTATTATTATAAGAAAATTCTGCCAATGGCAGACAATCATCCCACTTTTGTGGAAACTCCAAGACATAGGATCGTAGCATATCTTCTAGTATTTGATTTACTCTATATGTTTGCCTGCTCGTTGGAGGATGATAGGCCAAACTGTGGAGCAATTTCGTGGCCAAAGATTTATGCAGCTCCTCCCAAAATTTGGATACAAATTGCGGTCCACGGTCCGACACGATAGTCTTTGGCACTCCATGCAAACTAAGAATATAGGCAATATACAATTGAGCATAAACAACGACTGTTAATAATACTAATAAGGGCACATTAATGATGAGAATTATGGATCTAATTAAAATTCAATTATAGGATTTGAAAATAAAATTATAGAGAAAAGAGAATTGAAAATGGAAAGGGAGAAGGAGAGAAATACTATAAAATACAAAATAAGAATTTATAAAATTCATACTATGAACATTTAATGTGAAGATAAATGTGCCACAAAAATTTGAATTGGAATTGAAGTTATGAATTTGGAATCTAAAAATAAAAAGAAAATGGAATGGATAGAAAAGAAAAAGAAAAAAAAGTAAAGAAACGCTGTGTTGGGCCTTAAACCGAATCTGGCCCACTTCACTTGTGCGCAGCGTGGCCCAACCTCACCTAACAGCACCGACCCATGGGCCAGCGTGACAGCCTCACTCTGTGCTGCGTGATCAGTTGCACCCACTGCGTCGCGGGCCCGCTTGACAGTTTCCTAGCGCCTCACAGTTACCACTATCGCGTGCACGATTACCACTATCGCGTGGGGTTCGCTTGTCAGCTGCTCTTCAACTGAACCGCACTCATGGCGGGCGTCACCGCCACGTCTCGCGTGAGGATCTCACCCGGGGAGTCCGTGGCCTCCTTCCCGACTCATCCGTGTGGAGGATAAGTACCCTCCCGGCGTCTCGGGCGCATCACGTTCCTCCATTCCACTGCCATCTCTGTGAACCGAGTGTTGGAACTTGCTCTCCGGTGCAAGTTGATCCAACGGGGGAGTGTAGTAACGCAAACAGGGTTTTTGCATGAGATGGCAATAGCTCTGTTAATCTAGCCTCTCAAGGGCACTGTGCGGGGGTATTTATAGGTATCTGTGTGCCCAACGTCCTGTGTTAAGGACGCATGTGCCCTCAGACACCTAGGTTATCCTTGGAATATTCCCATAAAGCGGGGTTACATACCGTAATTACAGGGATGCCTTTACAAATTAGGCCCGTAATGCGCAGCGGCCACGCAGGGCCTGTTACAATGGGCCGGATCACACGTGGGCCTCCATGCTGGACGAGGTCGCAAGATGAGACGACCTCGTCACAGGCCTTCGTCCGGTGACGTATGGGACGAAGGGTTAGTCTGCCCGTTGTCTTGTCTCCGTTGGTGCAACGAGGACGGCGAAGGCATCGAGCGAAGGGTGGCGACAACGGTGTCTACCACAGTGCCTGTGGCGAAGGGTGGCGCTCTCAGCGCTGGCGGTGATATTTCGGCGCTCGCTGCCGTCAAGGACGAGGCGGGCGCTGTGTCCCGCCGGCTGAAGGAGGCGTCTCAGCGGCTAAGTCAGGTAAGTTGAGCTAGACTTCGTTTTTTACCGGTTTCGTTGGGATTGTTGTCTTATGTGTGTCTTTTAGGCGGCTGACTTCGCTGACCGCGTGGCTGTGATACCCAATTTTCTGAAAAGAAGTTAAGTGTATTTTTCCCTTTTCTTTCGTGATCTGTGTAGTTGGGGTTGGAGTTTTATAGGAAGCATTCACCAATAAAACAGTAGAATACTTGTTGGATTTGTGCGCTGGGGTCGGGAGCAGACGTGAGAGCGAGTTTGGGCCATGGATCTCGATCCGGCGGTGGGGAGCCCATTAGTTTCTCCCCCTTAACCCTAGCCGCCCCCTCCCTCTCACTCCCCCACCCCTTTGGCCGCCCCTCCCCTCTCTCTTCCACTCTTGCAGCCGCCCCAATCCCTCTCCTTCTTCCCCAAGTGATTGCAATGCCACCCCTCAACCCTAGCCCCCCCCTCTTCCTCATCAAGGTGGAGCCTCCCCGCTTGGTGTCCGTCGTGTGGGTGCGAGTCTTCCATGGGAGTTTGGAGGGAGGAAGAAGGAAGAAAAGAAGGAGGAAAGGAGGAACCTAAGGTGATTTTCGTGATCATTTTGTTGTATTTGTGCTGCAATTCAATTGGTTACATGTTTACCTATGCGATTTGGTAGAGGTGCTGTCCAGAAATTTAGTGGGTGGACGAACAGCAGTAGTTCTAGGGATTTCTGGGAATTTTTCGTGGGCAATTAGTGGGGATCAGTGGGAGAATCATGTAGAGCTTTGTCATACCTTTCCAACGAGTACTTATGCGCTCGATTTGGAGTTATAATTTAGGAGATATCGTTGTTTGAATCCGGTTATGTTGCTGTCCAAAAAAACAGATTTTTCAGTTGGGTGAACAGCAGTAGTATTAGCAGTTTCTAGGAATTTTTTGTGGGTAATTAGTGTTAACCAGTATGATAATCATGTAGGGCTTTGTCTTATCTTTCCAATGAGTACTTATTTGCTTGATTTGGAATTATATTTTAAAAGATATCGCTGTTTGAATCCGGGTATGTCGCTGTCCAAAAGACAAAAAAACAGATTACAGGGTTCATCTTGTGGACTGTTTTGGGCTAATTAGATGTTGGAATTTAATTATAAATTGTATACAAAACTTGTGGGGAATTTCATGTAGATTCCTCTGGAATTTTTGTTTGTTACCACTGCTGTCATAATTTTAAAGTTATGAAATTATTAAGCAGCGCCGCTGCAGTTTGGTGGGTGTGGGGAGAGATGTAACCCGCGGCGCGGTTTGTGTTTGTGCGTAGGTGCGGCGTCGTTTATGAGCCTGATTATGTGAAATTGGTGCACTAAGTTGTGTGTCAAAAACAGGTGGTGGACTCCCCGATCGTACTTAGGGATTTGCCCGAACTTCCGGTAAAGGCAAGTAAATACAGTGGTGGTTGCTACCGTTTGGGTTGCATCCTATTCCCTGACATTGAGTATGCATAAGTTTCAATTATGTTAATCATTGAATTCTATGATGAAGTTTATTTGTTTGGAAGTATTAATTCTCAATTGTCTAATATTGTGGATGATCATAATTTGGTAATGATATATGTGGTTGATTCCCATCTTGGATGAAGTTGAAGTATTTTTTTTGAATCACGTAATATGAAGTGTTGTAGGCATGACATGCTCATCGCATCATCCATCTTGCATTTTGAAGTTATGTCGTGATCTTATGGTCCGACCGTACCGGTACATTTTTTAGCATCGTACGTTGCCCGAGGAGGGGTACGATGCGGCTTCATATCCTTAGAGGTATGAAGGCAGAAGTCATCCTTGCATTTGCAGACATTTGCACTCATGAGGTATATATGAAGTGTGACATTACTATGTTACTATTGTGGTTTCTACCTACGAGGTGTGGTGACTAGGTGTGTTGTACGTTGTATACGTGCTGCACCTTCGTAATAAGAAGGTTGTTGAATCAAGTGGTGGTAAAACAATGTTCTTATGTGGTTAAACAGTTTGATATTATTTTACTTGCTGAGATGTGACATCTCACTCTTGCATTACTCAATGCAGGTACTTGATACATGTTGGCAATGAGGGGAGTAGCAGCATGTCCACTTTCACTCTCACAATAACGCTGCCCAGGCGCAGCCATGATTTAATTAGAAACTTATTGTCAAAGGAAGTTTTTTTAACTAGTCGTGCGCACTAGTTAATTCACTTCATGTCGTATGTTTAACTTCTCTTTGCTAGCCGATTAATAATACTTAGTATGTTTTTGTCATGATATATGTTTATACACTGTTGCCCCCTCATTTATGCAATTTTTAAGGGGGGTGCTGCCGAAATTTTATATATAGATGTCAGAAGTGTTGTTTAGTAGCATTCCGGGGTGTTGGTGGACCCCGGGGTGTTACAGTTGGTATCAGAGGCTAGGCTTTAGATTCTACGCAATTTGAAGATAAATCTGACACACTTGCACCTATAGGAAGGGTATGCGTTCGTATCTCTTTCATATTAGTATTTTATGGTATAGATGACTAGAACTTCCTTACTCCAAATCCCTTTATGGTTTGATGGGGTATGTCGTTAACGACGTAATGCTTGATATGATATGTTACTTCTATTTAGTATTGGTTTCTTGATGTGGTTGTTATTGAAGATATTATGCAAGTGAAGCTACTAATGTACATGTTTTATATACATATCGTCATGATGTTTTTTTGGGATGCAATGTTTTCAAATCTCTGAGCTATTACCATCATATATTTCTATATGCTTGACTATGGATGTTTTTTTCCAAAGGGATTCTTGGGTTCTTGTACTTATAGGACCGATTGTTTATTGAGCTTGTGTATAGTGGGTCTAATCCGACTTGGTGTAGTGTGAAAACACTATATAATGTAGCTTTATGGTGTTGTTGAGTTTGATTGACTGTTGGATTACTACCCAACTTATCAATGTAATATTTCAATGGGTGCAATGCTTTGCGCCTCACTTTTTTTAGGCTAGTGTGGCTACTTGCTAACTTGATCTTAGTATAAAATTAGTTTGTCTCTATAGAGCAGATGCAACGTTGTAATGTCTATGAAATCTTTAGACTGGTAGAACTCGAGTGAATTTGTGAGATGGCGTAGATTGATAAGTCCAACCATGTCTACCTGATAGGTTTTCTTATTATGTGCAACCTTATTTTTAACAATAAATGGGGTGGTTTCAAGTGGATTTTATGTCGTGCATGTTTTCCTTCTATGGCTTGTTTCAATAGCCATAAAGGCTATGCATATTTTTTTAGTTGTTGCAGGCTAGTCATGTGGGCGATATTGACAACCCGTTTTATTTTTTTTTATTTGCCAACATTGTATGGCAGTTTGATTTTTTATGAGCAGTTTCTCTATGCATGCTTGTTGAATCATTATTTGGACCGCTTTATCTTAAACGAAGTCAATGCTTAACTGGGAGTTGCTTATGTTTGTTAGTCATCGATCTCTTTAATGATGGGGTTGTTGCATCGGATTAAGATTTTTCTTATATGAATGATGGTTTGATAGATTATGTATGTCTACTACTTTGAATGCATCATGTGATATCACGAAGTACAAATTGTTCAAGTGCAGTAATAGTAGGTTTTGTTGTATGTGAGGTTAATCAAGGTAGTTTGGTTATGTGGATTGTCTTATTGACGTCCAATTACTCCTGTTGAGCATAGTATCGTGTTATTATTTTAGTATTGAAAGTAATATTTATGAAGCTTTTGCATGAGTCTGTGACAAGAAGTACATTAGTTTTTCTTGTTATCCCTCCATTGCTTTATGAGTATTGCAAATTTTATCTCTTTTGAGAGGAGGAAAAGACGTTACATGACATGAGCACCATTTGCTTCACGTCAACAGAATAGTTGTGGAGAGCTCTAATAGTTGGATTCTAGTGTAATAACAACCACGTTTTATAGTGCTAGAGACGGGTATGTCAGGTGTTTCATACATTGTCGATACATGGATGTTTGACCTTAGTGGCATTAACAAATGAGGTTGTTGAATTCGTTGATTGTGGTGCTTAGTGTTCTAACCTATTAGGTAAAGTGTTGCTTAAAGGCTTTGGGGAGTTGCATCCCCATTTGGTAGTGGAAAATCCTAATGTTGGCCGCACCTGCCAATGCCTTGGGTTTTATTTTATATTGTTTTTTTATTATGGGTAAGGTGTTGTTTTGTTTTGGGAGTCATTTTAAATTAGTTGGAGGCTGAATCAGGCTTCGCTTATCTAGAATGTTTTGTAGTAGGTTTCTTCATCTTTGCATAGGATGCTCAATCACCCAGTTTGGTCTAAACATTTGAGAGTTATGGGTTTCCTATAGCAGCCTTAATTTGGTACGGAAGTATAGACATTGAATATGGTAAATTTTGGGTTTTGTTGGATTATGAAAGTTTTAGTAATTTCATGATCTTCCCAAAGAGTATTAGTTTGTAATTTTCATTGCATATAATTGGAGTTAGGCTACTCTGAAGTTGTTGCACCGTTGTGTTTGAACTTTAGGTGTCGTTAAAACCACTAATAAATCGACCGCGTTTTGATAGTTTCAGAGCCCAAATTTGGGAATTCTCTTTAGGAAAAACTTTTAGTTTTTCTTAGTACCTTTTAATGGGTATTTACTTGTAATTGTCTGTTAAATAGATTGGGAGAGGTGGTTGTCCGGATATAAGTTGAATCTCTGATGTGCAGTATCTCAGGCCGAGTTTAGCTGTAGGTCATGCAGAGTTGAGGGCTATAAAGTTAAATTTGGGTGGAACTTTATTGCAAAAGTCGTGGACAATTTCCAAACTTTTCCAACGCGTGTTCGTTGTAGTTTTAAGTTGAGTATAGTAGGAGTTATAGTATTTTGAATTTTAGTTGTCCATTGTTTCTAACCTATCAGTTTTGCAACAAAGCAGTTGCATTGTTTTATCGGTTTGGAAACCAATTCTGAGACACTCATTATAATAAAAGTTTTAGGGAATGTTATAATCTTTTCAATGAGTTTATATTTGTAAAATTTTGTTAGATGCAGAGAGTTATGAGGTTTTGAATTTATGGGTCATGTTCCGTCAGGTTTTGGTGGCAGATCATGTATGTCACCTTACAAGTCAAATTAAAAAAATGGAGATAAAAAAACTTTGTTTATCCTTTGAATACAAAAGTTGTAGGTCATGAAGTTTAGATGATTTTACAATATTTCTTTGTTATCATTGCTTTTATAGTGAAAGAGGTAGAGACAGAATGAGCATTTGTGCTGTTGATTGTCAATTTTCTATTTAGGGATATTTCTTTGGGACTTTGGTTTAGTTATGGTGAGCTCTTTCGCAATCCATGTTAATTATGTTGTATGGTGGGAGGGAATAGATGTAGTGGTTGTGATAGTTATCTTGTTATTGTATATGTGGAGCGTGGGCTGAAACAGACAGATAGCGAGGGATATTTGAATAGGCCAGTACGTATTGTTGTGAAGCCATGTTTTCTGGTCTTGGCGTGTTTGCGTAAGTATGAAATAGTTAAGTCGTGTGAAGTCTAGGTGGAGATGCAGATTGTCTGAGTTATTGGATGGATATATGGGCAGGCATAGTATACTTAAATTGATTCTTGCTTGCATGATGTGAGATCAGGCTTAAAATGATTTAAAAAGTAAGCATATTGCTTCTACCCTTATGTTGGCTCTAAGTGTCTCGTAATGAAGAACCTAAAGTTATTAGTCCTTCGATGAACGCTTAATCTTAAAAGAGTATAGAACCTAAATAAATATATTGCTTGTTGTTTGGGACTACATGACCAGTTTTGGTTATGCCGCTAGTTCAATGAATTACACCATGTTTTTGGTAGAGGTGTTGTATATGAAAAGTTGTAGCCAACTTCTTCATCTTACTTGTGTAAAATTTCATGACCATAGGTGTTGGGGGCCTTCGGCTTCCGAAGGTCCTCAAAAACATGATTTAACAATGTTTCTGGAGTATAATGTGTGAACAGGTATCTTCGGACTCGAATCGGTACCACAGTGGGAGAAGCCCAAGGAATACGAAGGTTGACACAGCGCCGAAGCTGTGAGCAGGAAAGCTTCAACGTGATAGCAGAAAAGGAAACCGACTTAAAGATGAAAAGGCTATTCAGACCTCGGAGGATTACTATAGAATTACTACCAAATGTAAAGGGCACGGGTGTAATTTTACATGGGCTGTGTCCCGTGACTATAAATAGGTGAACAGTGCCCCCGTACTGTTCACGCGGACTGGGCATTTACTTTTGCGTCACGCTTGTACTTTTTACCTTCTTTCGAGCCGAAGGTACATTTGTAATTTGATATCATTTCTATTTTTCTATAATAATAATATAGAAATGAGTTGATGATTATATATACTTGTTTACGTTATCCTTTATATTACATATGATTCCTTCTTCATTATGGTATGTTGTGTTGATGAAGGTTTGTTCTTCATAACCTTCGTCCGAAAATCATTATATCTCAAGGGAAATAATGCTTCGAAGGACGAAGGACTTTAACGTTTAACATTTTTTGTGTTGCCTTGTTCTTAACTCATAGCATTTGAGAACAAGTCTCCAACATTGGCGCCCACCTCCGGTGAACTCACTTCCACTCTTTGAGTTTTGAACATCTTCGGCAATCATAAACCTTTGCTATGGCGCCGAAGAAAGCTTCAGCAACTGGGGCTGCAGCTCTGCAACCGCTGGACCCCAATCAGGAGACTCTCTCCCTTCGGGAGGCCCGAAGCCAGAAGAGGAAGGCTGTCAGCCCGACACCGCAAGAGGATGAGCTAGACCAAGAAATCAGAGACATGGAGATGCTTCATCAACAGGTGCAGAGGAAGAAGGAAAAGATGGCCAGGCTAGCTGAACTGCAAAGGCAGATAGACGAAGCCTCTGAAGAAGTTCGTCATCTTACTCAGGATGAGCAGAACCGAAGGCCTCAGCACAAAGACCTTCATCAGGAGGATTTCTTCAACGAAGATGACTGGTATGAGAATTTCCACCATGGAAATTTTGTTTTTGATGATGCTTCTCCTCTGTCCGCTGAGCTGCAGGCTACACCTTGGCCTCCGTCCTTCAAGCCGCCCCAGCTTCCCATATTCGACGGCCATTCAGACCCGAAGCAGTTTTTGATGAGCTACGAAGCAACAGTATCTTCGTATGGTGGCAATACTGCAGTCATGGCAAAATCTTTTGTTATGGCTGTCAGGAGTGTTGCTCAAACCTGGTATTCCTCCCTTCGACCAGGAACGATCACTTCATGGCAAAAGCTGAAGGACATGTTGTTAACCAGTTTCCAAGGGTTTCAGACGAAGCCGGTCACTGCTCAAGCTCTATTCCAATGCACCCAGGATCATGAAGAATACCTTCAGGCATATGTCCGGAGGTTCTTGCATTTGAGGGCACAGGCGCCAACAGTGCCCAACGAAATTGTCATTGAGGCCATGGTCAAGGGACTTCGGCCAGGACCTTCAGCTCAGTACTTTGCTAGGAAGCCTCCTCAAACTTTGGAGAAGCTACTCCAGAAGATGGACGAGTATATTCGGGCCGACAATGATTTTCGTCAAAGAAGGGAGGAGGCTTTCAGGTTTTCCGAAATGACCAGGGGCTTCGGAGGAAGATTTTATCCGAGGCACGTTAGGTCAATTCACAACTCTACTCAAAATGATGATAAGGGGAGCCAGCAGCAAAGGCCACAGGGCTCCTCACAGGCTTCGGGGCAACAGCAAAGCTCCTTCCGGCCGCCAGCTCCAAGAGGCAGAGGTGCCAGGGGCTTCGGCGGAAGATTTGGAGATCAACCAAGGAGAATATTTTGCTTGTTCTGTGGTGAAAACAAGGGCCATACCACCAGGATGTGCCATGTTACCATCCAGAAGCAAAAGGAGATAGCCGAAGCTGCAGCACAACAGGGTCAGCCGAAGCAGATCATGCACACTGCTTCGTATCATTCGCCTTATATCCCAGAATATGTAGGCAACCACCCCGCAGTTTCTGTTGCTTCGGCGAGTCAATCTCAAGCTTCCTGGCAACAGCCTCCACCTCCACCACCGCTGCAACAAGGCCAGCAGCCAGAAGGGGGTCAATATGCTCAACACCAAAGGGACTTCAGAGAGCAGTCCGAAGCTCGCACAGTCAATAGCACTGTGCCAGAGTCGAAGCACATTTATTGACAAATATCCTACCTTGATAGTAGTCTTTTACATTCAGTTTTATTTTCTGTGTAATAAAGGACACTTTTTAAATCTCATGTAATAGTTTCGTTGTTTGCCACAAGGAAAATATATCTTTTCCACAGGCTTAAGTTGTTGAAGCTTAAAGATTTGCGATAGCAAGGAGGACCTTCGAATTATCAAAAATTTATTTTAAAAGGCACGGTATGAATTCTTCGAAGCAACAAAAAGTCGTTCTAAGGAACGCAGAGTAAGTTTGCTGAAGTTACAAAAAGACGTTCCAAAGGGAGCGCAGTGTAAGTTTTCTGCTCAAAAGTCGTTCCAAAGGGAATGCAGAGCTTACAGCGAAAAGTCAACGCTGATTCCGCCGAAAGTAAAAGGCGAAGAAGCTCCTAAGGGAGGCTTACAGCAAAAAGTCAACGCTGATTCCGCTGAAGTAAAAGGCGAAGAAGCTCCTAAGGGAGGCTTACAGCGAAAAGTCAACGCTGATTTAAAAAGATTATGTGTTTTTATTGCGCGGATGTGCGTCTGTCTTCGGAATAAATACCATTTTACATAGCATAACATCATCACATCATTTCGCATAGCATAAGCATCATGCATCATGCTGCATATGGCACAAGAAGGGGACACAATATCGATCTTCGGAAGAATGCTTTGAAAAAGGGAAAATCATGCTAAGTCACAAGGAGATACAACATTGATCTTCGGAATGTAGCTTCGGAAAATATTTTCACGAAGCTTGGATATTCTTCATCAGAACACTATGGATATTGTTGTGATGAATGAAAATTCTTCTTCACGAAGCATGAAAAGAAGGGAAGGTGTTTTTTTCGTCAAAGACTCAAAAACGGTACGTATGTAGAATTTCATGCATCGTAAAGATTTGAACCATAAAAAACAAGTATATTACATTCAGAGTTACAAGATATTACAAATACAAGATATTACACATATTACATTTCAGATGTTTTTATAATAGCACCTAGTCTTCCCTAAGTACTACTTCCGCAGCTTCGTTCAGGAGTTGATTGACAACTTGATCCATGATAGCTTCAGCCATCTTTTTAATTTCATCGTCTTTTTTCGGGTGAGGACCCGGAGATGCTTTAGAAGGATCTGAGGGAGGACAGGATACGGCTACATTGCTATTACAAATTGCGAACGAAGTTTAAAATCAAAAATTACAGCACAATAAAAACCATTAGTTAATACCTATTTGTCCTTCAGGCTCTGCGCTTGTTTCAACAGCCTCTGCTACTTTTCTTGCGGCGTGAATGCCTTTTTCGCTCTTTTGGATAATTTCTCGAGCCATTTCTCGACCACCATTGTCCCAGATATCGGTGAAAAATTTTCCACCAACCATGCTAGCTTCGGCTGAAGGATCTTTTGCATCTTCGAAGGGCAAGGTAGCTTCGGATTGCGCTAAAATCTTTACATGCTCGCAGCCTTTTCTCTCCAAAATGGTGGCAATCCCCCTGGCACCCGAAAAAGCGCATATGTCTCCGCGGCTATTTAAAATTTCCTCAAAGGCTTCAACTTCGTGATTAATCCATTCGATGGGACCTTCGGGGTTGCCTCTTGTAAAGTTTTCTTCGCTCGAGAATGCGCCAACGCTGGCGAAGCTAGCTTTCATTTTCTTAACACACTCCATAGATTTGTCATAGCATCTTTTCTTGGACGAACGAAGCTCTTCAACAGTTCCTTCTAAATGATTTGCCCATTGGTCGCTAAGTTCTCGCTTCGTTTCTTCAAGTATGCGTTCTTCTTTAGCTCGGGCTAATTGCTTCCGAAGATCATCAACCTCGTGCTTTTGAGCTGCAGCTTGTGCTTTAGAGGCAGCTTCGTCCTCCTTTATTTTATCCACCAATGTAACTAGAATTTTGTCCTTTTCCAAGGCTTCGTTTCTTAGTTTGATAACCTCTGTTCGAAGGTTGTTGAAAGCAATTTCATAGCTCTCGTCTTCGGCATTCTTTTGCGCTCTCAGCGCGTTGCTTAGAATTAAACCCTATATGTAAAAGAGTTAGTATAAGAATAAAGGAGTAAATTTCAAATCATGAAGTTTCCAAATGCGCAGATCTCGCACCTTCAGGCTATTATACGCAAGGCTGTCCGCAAGATCATCCTTTGTCATCGCGCAGAGGCCAGCCTCCAGCTTTGGAAACCCCATGCTTCGGGCCATTTCCCGGCAGACGAGTAATTCCTTGTTATCCGGGAGGCAGTATAGGAAATCTTCTTCATTTGTACCATTGAACACTAGTGCCCCCTTCGGATATTTCAATTCTTTGGCATAATGATTAGCTTCAAAAACTTCTTCTTCTGATAACTTTTTCCCCGAAGCATGTCGAACAATGTAATCAAGGACTTTGGGGGATGCTTCGGGGGCAACAGCACTGATTTCTTCAACAAGAATTGGCTCCGTCATTTTTTCTTCCTCGGTTTCCAAGGGTTTTACTTTCGTGGGCTCTGAAGGCCCAGCTTCAGTCTCAGTTTGTTGTTTTGGAGTTTTAGTGTCAAAGATTTCAGTTTCCGCTTCGGAAGTTTCAATAGTCTTCTTTGGAGTCGTGCTTGAGGACTTAATTGTCTCCAGAACATCTAGCACATTGACCATTCTTTTTCTTTTCGGGGTCACCGCTGGGCCCTTTTGGTTTTTTATTGTCTCAACACTTGCTGAAGGACTTAAAATTTCCAATATTTTCGTTCCTTCAGTTCTCGGTTTTTCTGCTTTCTTTGCTGAGGGTGCTTCAGTTTTTTCTTCGATTTTCGGCACTGAAGTTGGTTCTTTAACTTCGGTGGCCGAAGAGGTTTCGCCGGCGAACTCAGGCACTGTAGCTGGTTCAATGTAGCGTGGCCGGTGGGTGAGAACCTTTACCCTTTGTCTCTTCGGCGCTGGCTCGCTGGGAGCGGCTGAAGCAGTTTCCTGTGCAGAAGTTGCGCTTTTTCTTTTTTGGCCCCACGCTGGATAGTGGTAATCGGGGTACATGAACCCAATTGCGTCAAACACTCGGTTCAGTCTTTTCTTTTTCCGGCCTCCGAAGGCTGCTAACAATGCAGTATCTTCGGCCTTTGAATAAACCCCAAGTAGTTCATCACTTAAATTTTCAATGCTTTTCAGCCAGTCATCATCTGGCTCAACGAATTTATCTCCAAACTTGAAAGTGTACTTCAGCCTGATAAGTCCACCTTCGTCAGCCTCCTTTATGGTCTCTTGCAGCATTTCCCATCTTTTCGCGAGCGGCCATATTCTGAAGGCAATATGCTCTTGGACCAAATCCCTCGTTCCAATAAAAGAGCAAACAACTCCGAAGGCTCTCTGGCATTCTTCGGCAGCTTCATTCATTTCAACCTTTGGCTTCCGCAGGCCGAAGCGTTGCCAAATAGGGCGCATAATTATACCTTTAATATCTTCCCGTGTTTTCAGGTCATTGTTCACATAAAACCATTCTGTCATCCAGTTGCCGGGCCATCTCTTCCGAAAGGTTGGCACGGGACAGCTTGACCCGGACCGAGAGACGAAACTGTAGCAGCCGAAATTATTGTGATACTGCTCCTTACCCCAGGGTTTTATCTCGTATAACAATTCGTGTATGTTGCAGAAACTTTTCGCATCAGGTTCCAGACCTTGGCTTCTCATGGCCCACACGAAGATATTCATCCTTATGATTGCTTCGGGGGTAAGTTAGTGAAGATAGATTTCAAATATTTTCAGCACCTCTACGACGAAGCTGCTCAGGGGAAATCGTAGTCCAGCTTTCAAAAAGCTTCGGAATACTACGACTTCATTTTCCTCAGGGGTCGGACAAGTCTTCTCTCCTTCGTCGGCCCTCACAACGGACAAGTCCCGGAAATATCTTCCTCTCATGTTGACAAGGTGATTTTCTTTGATACTTGATTTGCCGAAAACCGCATGGCTTGGTCGCCAAGGGCGATCTTCGGAGTCTTCACCACCACTATCCGCATCATAACTGTCGCTGTCATCAGTATCTTCAGATAAACCCTCTAAAATCTCTTTGGTGATCTTTTCTGTATTGGTTTTCGACATTGCTTCAAGAAACCCCAGGTTTTTCTCTTCAGAGAGACTCATCTTCATCTCGATAGCAGCCTTTTTATCTTCAGACATCTTCGAAAATGCTAAAAAACTGTTTTCAAAGCCGAAGCTTGAAAACTCAAAAAGCCAAGCAAGTGTTGGTGCGCAAGAGCTAAAAATTGAGTAAGCAAGAGCAGATGGCAAGAAAGCATGCTAACTGAGCTCGTGCTATGCTCTTATTTATACGCCCAGTGCATTGAAAATTGGAAGACCCCGCTTGTCAGTGAATGTTGCTATTCTAGTAAAGGGAAGGTGTTTTTTCGGACCTTCGGCTTAAGGCCTCCGTCCATGTCGCAATCTAAATTTATCATTCTAACAAATTAATATTGCGAGGGGCTACTGTTGGGGGCCTTCGGCTTCCGAAGGTCCTCAAAAACATGATTTAACAATGTTTCTGGAGTATAATGTGTGAACAGGTATCTTCGGACTCGAATCGGTACCACAGTGGGAGAAGCCCAAGGAATACGAAGGTTGACACAGCGCCGAAGCTGTGAGCAGGAAAGCTTCAACGTGATAGCAGAAAAGGAAACCGACTTAAAGATGAAAAGGCTATTCAGACCTTGGAGGATTACTATAGAATTACTTCCAAATGTAAAGGGCATGGGTGTAATTTTACATGGGCTGTGTCCCGTGACTATAAATAGGTGAACAGTGCCCCCGTACTGTTCACGCGGACTGGGCATTTACTTTTGCGTCACGCTTGTACTTTTTACCTTCTTTCGAGCCGAAGGTACATTTGTAATTTGACATCATTTCTATTTTTCTATAATAATAATATAGAAATGAGTTGATGATTATATATACTTGTTTACGTTATCCTTTATATTACATATGATTCCTTCTTCATTATGGTATGTTGTGTTGATGAAGGTTTCTTCTTCATAACCTTCGTCCGAAAATCATTATATCTCAAGGGAAATAATGCTTCGAAGGACGAAGGACTTTAACGTTTAACATTTTTTGTGTTGCCTTGTTCTTAACTCATAGCATTTGAGAACAAGTCTCCAACATTGGCGCCCACCTCCGGTGAACTCACTTCCACTCTTTGAGTTTTGAACATCTTCGGCAATCATAAACCTTCGCTATGGCGCCGAAGAAAGCTTCAGCAACTGGGGTTGCAGCTCTGCAACCGTTGGACCCCAATCAGGAGACTCTCTCCCTTCGGGAGGCCCGAAGCCAGAAGAGGAAGGCTGTCAGCCCGACACCGCAAGAGGATGAGCTAGACCAAGAAATCAGAGACATGGAGATGCTTCATCAACAGGTGATTTTCGTGATCATTTTGTTGTATTTGTGCTGCAATCCAATTGGTTACATGTTTACCTATGCGATTTGGTAGAGGTGCTGTCCAGAAATTTAGTGGGTGGACGAACAGCAGTAGTTCTAGGGATTTCTGGGATTTTTTCGTGGGCATATAGTGGGGATCAGTGCGAGAATCATGTAGAGCTTTGTCATACCTTTCCAACGAGTACTTATGCGCTCGATTTGGAGTTATAATTTAGGAGATATCGTTGTTTGAATTCGGTTATGTTGCTGTCCAAAAAAACAGATTTTTCAGTTGGGTGAACAGCAGTAGTATTAGCAGTTTCTGGGAATTTTTCGTGGGTAATTAGTGTTAACCAGTATGATAATCATGTAGGGCTTTGTCTTATCTTTCCAATGAGTACTTATGTGCTTGATTTGAAATTATATTTTAAAAGATATCGCTGTTTGAATCCGAGTATGTCGCTGTCCAAAAGACAAAAAAATAGATTACAGGGTTCATCTTGTGGACTGTTTTAGGCTAATTAGATGTTGGAATTTAATTATAAATTGTATACAAAACTTGTGGGGAATTTCATGTAGATGCCTCTGGAGTTTTTGTTTGTTACCACTGCTGTCATAATTTTAAAGTTATGAAATTATTAAGCAGCGCCGCTGCAGTTTGGTGGGTGTGGGGAGAGATGTAACCCGCGGCGGGGTTTGAGTTTGTGCGTAGGTGCGGCGTCGTTTATGAGCCTGATTATGTGAAATTGGTGCACTAAGTTGTGTGTCAAAAACAGGTGGTGGACTTCCCGATCGTACTTAGGGATTTGCCCGAACTTCTGGTAAAGGCAAGTAAATACAGTGGTGGTTGCTACCGTTTGGGTTGCATCCTATTCCCTGACATTGAGTATGCATAAGTTTCAATTATGTTAATCATTGAATTCTATGATGAAGTTTATTTGTTTGGAAGTATTAATTCTCAATTGTCTAATATTGTGGATGATCATAATTTGGTAATGATATATGTGGTTGATTCCCATCTTAGATGAAGTTGAAGTATTTTTTTTGAATCACGTAATATGAAGTGTTGTAGGCATGACATGCTCATCGCATCATCCATCTTGCATTTTGAAGTTATGTCGTGATCTTATGGTCCGACCGTACCAGTACATTTTTTAGCATCGTACGTTGCCCGAGGGGGGGTACGATGCGGCTTCATATCCTTAGAGGTATGAAGGCAGAAGTCATCCTTGCATTTGCAGACATTTGCACTCATGAGGTATATATGAAGTGTGACATTACTATGTTACTATTGTGGTTTCTACCTACGAGGTGTGGTGACTAGGTGTGTTGTACGTTGTATACGTGCTGCACCTTCGTAATAAGAAGGTTGTGGAATCAAGTGGTGGTAAAACAATGTTCTTATGTGGTTAAACAGTTTGATATTATTTTACTTGCTGAGATGTGACATCTCACTCTTGCATTACTCAATGCAGGTACTTGATACATGTTGGGAATGAGGGGAGTAGCAGCATGTCCACTTTCACTCTCACAATAACGCTGCCCAGGCGCAGCCATGATTTAATTAGAAACTTATTGTCAAAGGAAGTTTTTTTAACTAGTCGTGCGCACTAGTTAATTCACTTCATGTCGTATGTTTAACTTCTCTTTGCTAGCCGATTAATAATACTTAGTATGTTTTTGTCATGATATATGTTTATACACTGTTGCCCCCTCATTTATGCAATTTTTAAGGGGGGTGCTGCCGAAATTTTATATATAGATGTCAGAAGTGTTGTTTAGTAGCATTCCGGGGTGTTGGTGGACCCCGGGGTGTTACAGTGGCGTCGGGGGCCCTCACGGCAGTTGTGTCTGCCGAAGTCGAGAGACTTCGGGCGCAACATGCTGAGGCCGTCCGGGAAAAGTCGGCCGTCGATAGCAAGTGCCGCAAATTGGCGGAGAAGGTGGTCGTGCTGGAGGGCGAGAGGACTGAGCTCCGGCGCCAGCTGGCGGAGGAGAGGAGGGAAGCCAATCAGGTCCTTGCCAAGGCGCAGTCTGCGCAGGCGGAGGCCAATGTGGCGCGGGTGGAGGGTAGCCTCGCCAGGCAACGCGCCGAGGAGTGGGAGGAGTGGTTCAACGCTCTGCAGACCCGCGTGGAGAGGGCTGAGGCTTCGACACGCTCGGAGGCTGAGCGGACACGCAAGCAGCTTATGGACTCATACCACGAGCTGGGCGCGCGGACCGCTGACTTTGAAGTGCCTGACCGAGAGTCAGGCCTTCGGTGCCTCGAGTGGCTGCAAGAGGAGTTGCTGGCACTCCCGACCATTGTGGAGGGATTTATGTCCTATGCCTCCCTGGTCACCTGCGAAGGGGCGATGAACGCGCTGTCCCGCGAAGGGTGCCGTCACTATGAGGTCTTCGACCGATCTGATGAGGATTTCGAACGCGAGATTTACAAGGTTGAGGACCCTGTGGTGAAGGAATCCGCGGGAGCCCTCTTTGACCAGATGTGGGGCCCCCACGGTCGGGAGGTGGTCAGGGAGCGGTCCGACACAGTGAGGGGTCAGGTAATGTTTGATTTTTGTCTGGTTTGTTGAATGTGGGTTATATGTGGGCTTGCTAAATCTGTGTGCTGTGTTTCAGGCGGCGCGTGACGAGAAAGTGGATGACTTTGGGGCTTTGAACAACGCGCGGCCTGAGGCGGAGTCGAACCCGGTGGCGGCTGGGCCCGAGGTCGCTCCAGTGCCGCCCCTAGAAACCGTCGAAGGCGCCCCTGATGCCCCCGTAGCCACTGCGGCCGGCGGTCGCTCGTCGCCAACCGCTGCGCCGAGGGCTGAGGATCCTGTGAAGACGGCGGCGGAGCCGGCAGCGGAGGATCCCGCGGCAGCTGGGTCTTCGCAGGTGGCTTAGTGGGTGTGGGTAGTTAGGGAATTTTGTATATATTGCTGAACCTTGGTTGCTGCGCAGGTTCAAGATTTTGGGCCTGCGCACGCAACCGCTACTGCTAATTTTTTGGCGACTTCGACCGTGGATGATGGGAATGAATCGGATGAATCTGCGTCTAAGTTTTCTGATTTTGGTGACTCTGGGAGTTCGGTTTAGTGGACTGAAGAGTCGTCGGATGAGGACTTGGATTAATTTGCAGCCTTGGATGTGGCAGCGGCGGAGGCTTCGCAGCGTGCTGCGGATGCTGAAGTTGTGCCTGGTCCAAGTGCTGGGCGTAGGCGGCGAAGGGCGGTTGCGAAGCGTAGAGTTAGTGAGGCGGGCGGCGGTCGGCTTCGTGTGGGCAGGGCTGGCAGGCAGGAACTGTTGTCCTTGCCGGCCGCCGATAGTGTAGGTGAGGGGGAGCTGCGAAGTCTTTTTGAGGGTGAGGAGCTGAGGATAATGCTATTTAACTATAGGGAGATGGGAATCATTCCGAAGGTTGAACCGATGTGAAGTGTGATGCCCTCGCTGTACATATGTAATGGCTTGTATGATGAGGTTGTGTGCCTTCACACATTTGGCTATGCTCACGAAGGCGTTGCGCACTTGGTCTGGTGTGTTATGTCGGTCTGGCCCGCGTGTAGTCGGTCTTTGCGCGGACAGTTTGGTGTAGTCTTTTCCGCACTTGTTGTGCTTGGTCCGACTGCACCCTTAGGCGACTTTTGCACGGACAGTTTTTTTTGAGGAAGACTTCGATTTTTCGCACTTGTTGTGCCAGTCCGGCTGCACCCTTAGGCGACTTTTGCACGGATAGTCTTTTTGAGGAAGACTTCTATTTTTCGCACTTGTTGTGCTAGTCTGGCTGCACCCTTAGGCGACTTTTGCACGGATAGTCTTTTTGAGGAAGACTTTGATTTTTCGCACTTGTTGTGCCAGTCCGGTTGCACCCTTAGGCGACTTTTGCGCGGAGTGTCGCACGCGAGGGTAGCTAGCGCTGGGCCTCGCTGTGACTTTGTATTGGTCGAATGTCGAAGACCATCGGCGCGGTCTTTTTTCGACGTAGATTTTTGCGGGGGATTTTTCACTTGTATATTACATGACTCCGCCTTGTTAAAAACCTCACCCCCCGGGAGGAAAAGAGTGCGGGCCAGAATAGAATTGTTTTTGCGAATTACAAGGGCGAGCTGGCCCTGATGAGTCAAACAAAAAATTTGCGGAGATTATCGATGTTCCAGGAATGCTCCAAGTCTTCGCTGTTTGGCGTTGCGAGCCTGTATGCGCTGGGGGATGCCTTCGTCTTGACAATGAAAGGGCCCTCCCACTTGGGCTCCAACTTGCCCCTAGACTCTGTCCGAGCTGTTCGGACGAGTACGAGGTCCCCTTCGCTGAATTCCCTCGGGATGACTGTGTGGTCGCGCCATGCTTTTGTCTGGGCTTGGTATTTATTTAGAGCCTGTAGAGCGAAGACGCGGGCTCCGTCGATAAGATCCTTCGAAGTGGGTTCGTCCACGTCGGGGACAGTTGACGAGACTGTCCGTGGGGACCCATGTTTTATTTCTTGCGGGGTGATGGCCTCCGATCCATATAGAAGGTGGAAAGGGGTGAACCCAGTCGCCCTGCACTCAGTCGTGTTTAGCGCCCAGACCGCTTCAGGTAACAAATCGGCCCACCTGCCCTTTTTTCGTCGAGGAGCATCTTCTTGACAGCTGTGAAAATTTTTCCATTGGCGCGTTCCACAACTCCGTTGGACTGCGGGTGGTATACTGAGGCGAAGGCAAGCTTGGTGCCAATGGAGAAGTAGAAATCCTTGAAGTCTTGGCTGTCAAACTGCTTGCCGTTGTCAACTATGAGTTCGGACGGTACTCCGAAGCGGCAAACAATGTTTTGCCAGAAGAATTTCTGTGCAGTTTTTGATGTTATTGTGGAAACAGCCCTCGCCTCGATCCATTTGGTAAAATACTTGACAGCGACGAAGGTGAACTTGAGGTTCCCCTGAGCCGTGGGCAGGGGCCCGACAATGTCCAGGCCCAGCGCTGGAGAGGCCATGTGTGGGCGATCAGTTTTGTGAATTGCGAAGGGCTGCCTGATCGAGGAGAAAACTTCTGGCAGGCTTCGCAGGACCTTGTGACCTGATTTGCGGCGCAGATCATTGCGGGCCAGTAGAAACCTTGACGGATCACCTTTGCGGCTAGGGCCCTTGGCCCTGCGTGAGAGCCGCAAGTACCGCTGTGGACTTCGCGCAGGATTTGGACGCCTTCGGTCTCGGTGACACATTTAAGCATTGGCTGACTGACCCCCTTCTAGTAAAGCTGGCCCTCAATCAGTGCGAAGTCCCGGCTTCGATGTTTGAGGCGCTTGGCCTCGTTGATGTCGGTTGGGGGGTAGTACACCTGTAGGAACATGGTTATTGGTGCCCGCCAGTCTTCGGTCATAATAAGGTTGACTATGCGGTGGCCCTCGCTGTCATTGGTTATTTGGAGCACTTCGGGGCTCCGGACTGCTGGCGTGCCGATAACATGGTAGAACACGTCGGAGGGCAGGGACTCGCCTCTGGCGGCAGCCTTGGCCAATGTGTCAGCTTCTTCATTCTTGGCCCGGTCCACATGCTGCAAGGTGAATCCCTTGAATTGCCTCTCGAGACTTCGGATAGCCGCGAGGTATTGCATAAGTGCGGGGTCCTTTGCTGCATAGTCTTTCTCGACTTGGCCGGTGACTACCTTGGAGTCTGTTCTGACAATGCAGGTGGTGACACTAAGGGCCCTTAGCTTGCGGAGGCTGAGGATGATAGCTTCGTATTCTGCTATGTTGTTTGTGCATCTATCAGATTCCAGAGCGAAGCTTAAGCGTGTCGCGTATCTGTGCTTGACCCCAGCGGGTGAGGTGATGACTGCAGCAGCACCTGCCCCCGCATGGCACCATGCACCGTCGCAGTGGATTGTCCAAACTTTCTCTGTGGACGGGTCCGGCTGTGTAATTGGCCCAGTCCAGTCGACGACGAAGTCTGCTAGAACTTGTGACTTGATGGCTATCCTAGGCTCGAAAGTGATGTGGTAGCCGGAGAGTTCGGTCGCCCATTTGGCGATCCGTACCGATGCCTCCGGGTTTCTGAACAATTCACCGAGTCCATTATCTGAGGTGACTCGGACCTTGAATGCTTCAAAATAGTGGCACAATTTGCGCGAAGACATAACAACTGCATAGGCAATCTTTTCCAGTTCCGTCATGTTACATTTTGATGGTGTGAGCACTTCGGAGACGTAATAAACTGGACACTACCTGATCACGCCCTCTACTGTCTGCTCCTGAACCAGTGTCGCGCTGACCGCGTGCGGCGAGGCCGCAACATAAAGCAACAGGGGTAGCGATGAGTCGGGGCTTGTAAGAACCGCCAATTCCGACATGTACTATTTCAATGAGGCGAGGGCTGCCGCCTGCTCTGGTCCCCAAGTGAAGTCTTTTGCGTCGAGGAGAGTTTTGAGGAAGGGGAGACTTCGCTCTGCGGATTTGGAGATGAATCTGTTGAGGGCGGCCAATCTGCCCGTCAGGTGCTGGACGTCTCTGGCTGACTGCGGGGGCGTCATGTTGATGATGGCCTGAATTTTGGTTGGGTTGGCCTCGATGCCGCGGTGTGATACCAGGTAGCCCAATATTTTCCCCTGGCGAACGCCGAAGACACACTTTTCGGGGTTTAGGCGAAGTCGTGCGTCCCGCATGTTCGCAAATGTCTCGGCGAGGTCAGCAAGATGGTCCTCCTTGCTCCTGCTAGCGACGACGATGTCGTCCACATATGTGAATATATTTCTGCCGACTTGCCCCTCGAGCACCGTTTTGGTAAGCCGGGAGAAAGTGGACCCGGCGTTCTTGAGTCCCTCCGGCATTCTGATGAAGCAATATGTGCCGAAGGGTGTTATGAAGCTGGTGCTGGCCTTGTCCTCCTCCTTCATATATATTTGATGGTAACCGGTGAAGTAGTCGAGGAGTGACATGACTTCGCACCCGGCCACGCTATCGACTATTTTGTCGATCCGAGGCAGCGGGAAGTTGTCCTTTGGGCAGGCCTTGTTGAGACTGGTGAAGTCGATGCACATTCGCCACTTTCCGCTCTTTTTCTGCACCATCACAACGTTGGCGAGCCACGTGGGGTAAGCCACTGGCTCGATAAATTTGGCCTCCAGGAGGCGATGTACCTCGGCCTTGTCGGCTTCTGTCTTCTCGTCAGACATTTTGCGGAGCCGCTGTTTTTTCGGTCTCACCGAAGGGTCGATTCCCAAGCTGTGCTCAATTATGGATCGGCTGACCCCGACCAGGTTGAGGGCGGACCAGGCGAAGACGTCTTTGTTCTTGGACAAGCAGCAGAGGAGTTTCTCCTCATCATGCGAAGTGAGGTCTTCGCTGATGGTGACTGTCTGCTTGGGCGTGGCCTGGTCGAGGGAAACAGTCTTGGTCCCGTCGTTGCTCTGTAGCTGTGCTTTGTCGTGTTCTTTGTCAGTTGGGTTAGCGGACGCAGGGACCTCGCGCTGGGCCGTGAGGCAGTGCACGTTTCTTTGCCCGGGGATGAAGTCCCGCTCTATGTTGCGCTCAGTCTGCTGGTTGCCATAGACCGTGATGGCGCCTAACGGACCTGGTATCTTCATGCACAGGTAAAGTCTGTGAATGACTGCCTCAAACTTGTTGATGGAGCCCCGGCCCATAATGGCGTTGTACGGATACACCATATCAACGATATCGAAGGTCACTTGCTCACTTTGGGCATTGGGTGCTACACCGAAGGAGAGAGGCAACTCTATTTTGCCGACGAGAAATGTGCCCTTGCCGCCGAAACCATACAACGGGTTGTCCGAAGGCTTGAGCAGGCTATGGCTTATGCCCATGCGGTCGAAGGCATGGAGGAAAATGATGTCTGCTTGACTGCCATTGTCGACCAGGACTTTGTGCAGGTCCCAGCCTGCCACGCTGCAGTTGATAACCATGGCGTCGATGTGGGGGGCGCTGCGCAGATCAACGTCTCGGGTGTCGAAGGTTAGTGGCACATGGGACCACTTTGTCTGCACGACCGGACCGGTGATGGCGACGTGGTTGATGATGTGGTAGTGGTCCCGCTTCTGCCGCTTCGTGTCGAAGTCGGTGCTGGACCCCCCAGTGATCATGTGAATGGCTCCGCGATACGGCTGATCGGCGAAGTCCTCTAGTTTTGGGGCATGAGGGTGGTGGATGTTTTGTTGTTGCTGATGAGGAGGTGGGGGTGGGGGAGGTACGATTTGTACTTCCTGGTGGTGTTGGTATGCGTGGTGCGGTGGATGCGGAGCGGGGGCGTGGATGTATGGTGGAGGGGGCTGCTGATATGTGTGTGCGATAACTCTAGGGTTGTCGGCTGGTTGCGCCCGTGCCATCCTGTCTCTGGTGGCCTTCGTCTCTGGGCAATCTCTGGTTTGGTGGGCGCAGTCTTCGCCGTGAAACATGCAGTAAAATCGGCGAGGCGGTTGCGCACGTCCCCGGCCCCGTCCGCGAGTTCCGTTTCCACGGCCCTGGGGGGGATATTCCTGGCGGCGAGGGGCCTCACCAGCGGGGTGCTGGTTGGCGATGTTGTGCACTTACTGCTGATTGCGGCCGTCCCGACCGGAGTCTGGCTGCAGAGTCCTCGTCCACGTGCGGCTGGACTGTGGAGCATCTTTGGGTTTCCTCTGAGACTCAATTTTGCGCTGGTGGAGCTCTTCGTATTTGGCATATTTTTCAAATAGCTGATACAACTCCTGGAGGTTCTTGGGCGGATCCCTGATGCAGTGGCTGTAGAGGACGCCGGCCCGAAGGCCACTGATGGCGTAGTGGATGGCGATTTGGTCATCGACCGAGGGTAGCTATGACTTGAGTGTCAGAAACTTGCGGTAGTACTCCCGCAGAGTCTCCTTTTCCAGCTGCTTGCAGAGTGAGAGTTCGGCCAGGGCGTCGGTGTCTGGGCGGTACCCTTGGAAGTTGAGCAGGAATTTGTCCCGGAGGCTTCTCCAGGAGTCAATGGACAACGGGGGCAGTCTGGTGAACCAGGTGAGAGCTGGGCCCTCGAGGGCAATGATGAAAGACTTGGCCATCGTGGCGTCGTCCCCTCCGGAAGATGCAACGGCGATCTGATAACTCATGATGTACTGTGCTGGGTCAGTACTGCCGTTGTACTTGGGATAGGTCCCTGCCCGGAAGTTGGCAGGCCAGGGTGTCACTTGTAGGTGCGGCTCCAGGGGACTTCGTTCGTCGAGGTAGTTGACACCTTGGAATGCCGCGACATGTGGGATGGCGTGATCGCGGTGGGGAAAGTGCAGGTCTTTGACTTGTGCGCGCTGTTGCAGGGGTGGCCCGTGTTGCAGGCCGAAGTGGCCTTCGCGCTGCATTAGTGCGATCTCTTGCTCGAGCTCCTGGGCCTTCTGCTCTTCGTCGCGTATCATTTGCCGCACCTTGGCTTGTGCAGACACACGTTGGCGCTTGGCCTCAAGTATCTCTTTTTGCTTCTGGAGATTGCGGTTCTTGATGCGCAGGGCGCGCAGCTGTAGCTGTTATTCTGCTGAGACACCGATGACTTCACCGTCCTCGGTGAAGTCCGTGCCCTCTGGTGGAGCGAAGCATGGGGGAGGTTGCGGTTGTCCTTCAGGGCCGCAGGTGCGGAGAGCGTCGTCTTCAGTGGCCTCTTGGTGGGTGGAGTGGGTGAGGGCGAGGGCCTTGCCATTTTTTGCGGCCAGCAGTGCTGCCTTCGCAGCCTCGTCAGCCTTCGAGCTAGCTTTCTTGGGTGCCATCGCGGGTGGTTTTTTCGTAGCACGAACGGTGGGCGCCAAATGTTGGAACTTGCTCTCCGGTGCAAGTTGATCCAACGGGGGAGTGTAGTAACGCAAATAGGGTTTTTGCACGAGATGGCAATAGCTCTGTAATCTAGCCTCTCAAGGGCACTGTGCGGGGGTATTTATAGGTATCTGTGTGCCCAACGTCCTGTGTTAAGGACGCATGTGCCCTCATACACCTAGGTTATCCCCGAAATATTCCCATAAAGCGGGGTTACAGACCGTAATTACAGGGATGACGTTACAAATTAGGCATGTAATGCGCAGCGGCCACGGAGGGCCTGTTACAATGGGCCGGATCACACGTGGGCCTCCATGCTGGACGAGGTCGCAAGATGAGACGACCTCGTCACAGGCCTTCGTTCGGTGACGTATGGGACGAAGGGTTAGTCTACCCGTTGTCTTATCTCCGTTGGTGCAGCGAGGACGGCGAAGGCATCGAGCGAAGGGTGGCGTCTTCGCCTTCGCCCCAACATCGAGAAAGAGAGAGAGAAGGCTGAGAGCCGCCACGGTTAGAGTTTGGCAAAGTCGTGACGCCAACCGCATGAAGGAGCTGAGGGGGTCCTCGAGTGGAGTCGATCTCGTACGGGGACACTGCCTTGCATCGAGGGTGGCCGGAGCGTAGGGAATTGCTCATCGGAATTGCTCTCGCCTCCGTGGAATCTAGTCGCCGTGGTCGGGCCCATTCACCGCACAATCCCCGGTAATAAGTTTACCCTTGTCCTCAGTATACCTTCCGCATTATGTAGCTAGGCCGAATTAGAAAACGGGCATAGGAGTGCGGTGATTGATTCCGCCGGTCATGGGCGCCGCCGTGCGGGGGTATCACCGCCGACCGGAGTCGTGGTAGGGGAGTTGGGATCGCATGGCCACTGGATCCTTAATCCCTTCGTTGTTTTAAATCCAAGTTGTCGGTCCGTGATCACGTAGTTCGGGGAGAGTTGGAGTTATGAGTGATCGTCGACCATAGATCTTAGATCGCACGATTGCTGTGGAATCCCGATTTGGGGGTCTGGACGATTTAATCGTGGTGGCCAGATCCTGATCAGACGGCCAGAATCCCGCGATACCCCATCGTTCGATCTCTTTACCAAAAAGCCCCTGGCTTTAATGAGTATCAACCCGTAATCCTTTCTCGGGTGTAGCTAGAGTCTTTGGAAAATTATGGATTAGCCCCTCGAGTTTCTCTGTATTTTGCGCTCGTCCAGGGAACCAGGAAATCAGTAAAAACAATATAAGAAATACTTTTTAGTACATAAATAAATCTAGAAACTCATTTAATTCATAGAAAATTCATATTAAATCTTTTTTGATCCATTCTAGTTGCAATAATTTTGTATTAATATTGTCTATCAACTAGCAACACTGTTTAGCAATGAAACGTGAATTAAAATTATTCACTTGAACTATGCTACACTTGGCACTGAATAATTTCAGAAAATCGTAACTTAAATTTCATAACTCCGAATTTAGTGATTCTTGTTCCTGCAATCATGTATCGATGCGTAGATTATTATTATGTATTCTACATTAATGTTTGGTGTGATGTTAATTTATCCCTTGTACCATGTATGTTTGTATTGTGACAAGTAGACGAACCAGTGGCCGAGGATTCAGGTGTTCAACAGTTAGAAGTTGCTGCGCAGGAGCTCATTGAAGGCAAGTTGTGCCCTTGACCACTTTTATTTATCAAATAATATTCTCTATAATCATTTTATAATGCATATGCTTAATTTTGATGGGACCCAATAGGCCACCCTAGTCTGGTTATCTTTACACCTTGTTTACTCTTGAATTTTGGGTAGTCTTTGCTATTGCTATATATGGTTTTGGGTGTTGAGACAACTATTACACATGATCATTCTTTATTATTGTTCTATTTCTGTTCGTGATAAGACCACTATGTTAATTGGAACATCGAGCTTAACTTGAGAAACACGTGCCACCACAAGGGTGGAATGGGACGCCCTTGACTGATTAACTAGGAAAGCTAGTGGAGGACTACCTTGCCCAAAAGGGGCAGAGTGTAAAACTAGTATACTAGTCGTGCTCGCGGTCATGAGCAGCTCAGGACTCTCGCATGATTAAATTATGGAATTAAATTCAATTTGTCATTTGCATCGCATTGGGATTTATTATTAATTTTGATCTATTATTGTTCTGGTTGGTATTTACTTACATTTAGTAACTACTAATAAAATTTGACCAACTTATTAAAAGCAATGCTCAGCTTTAACCCCTATTGTTGATCAGCCTTACACTTCACATGAACTCCCACCTTTAGTGAGTTCATGCACATTATTCTCCACAACTTGTTGAGCTATGATCTTTTGTGAGCTCACTCTTGTGATATATAAACCCCCACAGGAGAAGAACATGTGGCCCAGGAGGAGCCGTACAATGAGGAGTACGAGTTGATCTAGGTGGTGTCCACTAGTCAGCTTTATGGCGTCAAGGATGGATGTTTAGTTTGCTTTATTATTATCATTTATTTTTTTAACACTTCCGCTATGTAATAATGATACTTGTGACATTTATCTCTATACACTTTGCAATTATATGTGATGTTCTTCTTTGGCACACAAATGAGACGCACCCGACTTTATCCCTTAAATCCGGGTGTGACAGGAATACATCCGGAAATTCACACAAAACCGGGATGTCTGGTATCTCTTGAACTACGGCTTCAAAAACTTGTCTAGATATTTTGACAGGGACAGATACAATGATAGATAACTTGGCTTCTCTTTGCCCATGACTTAGCTGAACAATCCTTTGATCGGCATTGATAATAGCCTTATTCTGGGCTAACCAAATCATGCCCAGAATCACATCTACGCCTTGCCCCTTTATAACTATCATATTGGTGGGGAAATCATATCCGGTTAAATTCACGGGTATGTGGAAGACTACTTCCTTAGTAAAAATTTGACCCCCGGGTGATTGAATAACAAGACCCTTCTTTGATTCAACACTAGGTATGCAATGCTTCTCAACAAAAGTCTTTCTCATGAAAGTATGTGATGCACCAGAATAAAAAAGAATGACAACGAGATGATTGGCAATGGAAAACGTACCCATCATCACAAGCTCTCTTTTCGGGGTGGTAGCCACTTGAGTATAGTAGACTCGTCCAATTTTCCATTGATCTTTGCCTGTCTGAGTGCTTGTCACATTTCTCTTACCTTGAGATGTGCTTCCAGAAGCCTTTTGAAAGTTGGATTTATTTTTCTTTGGATAGGGACAATCCTTGATGAAATGTCCAGACTTCCCACAGTTGAAGCAGCTGTTAGATGAACTGGGTAAGGCGGGGAAACGAGTACCAGGGGCACTCGGATGATTGTTTTGAGCAGGGGCAGAAGTGGGACGGAAGAAATTTGGTTGCTTGAAAGGATAAGCGGGTGGACGAGGAAAAGAGCAATTTGGGTTAAAAAGACGAATTACCAACCTTGACCACTTCTCAGATCCTTAAGAGGATCCTTCACCCCCTTCCTGCCCGAATCTTTTTGTCTTTTCCTGCCCTGAATTCTTGGCTTCCACTAAAAGCGTTGTGCTCATGGCCCTGCTGTAAGTGAGATCTAGGCAAGTGGCCATCTTTCGTTGTAGACGATCATTCAGAACTCTCATGAAACAATTTTTCTTTTCAGGTCCGTGTAAACTTTCTCTATAGCATACTGGGAGAGATGGTTGAATTTAGCGAGGTATTGCATCACCGAGTCTCCTCCTTGCTTTAAGCAAACAAACACTTCCAGTTTCATCAGTAGAACACCATCTGGAATGTAGTGTTCCCTGAACGCTTGCTTGAACTCTGCCCACGTGACAAGATGTCTTTCAGGTTGAACAGCTACAAAGTTTGCCCACCAGGTACTGGCGGGACCTCTCAATTGCTAGGCAGCAAACAGGGGCTTCTGGGTCTCTGTGCACCGAATCAGTCCAAATTTCTGCTCCACGACTTGAATTAATTTGTCTGCTTCCAAAAGTTCTTCTTCCTTAATGAAAATAGGTGGACGAGTTTCTGAAAACTCCATGTACGTAGTGTCTCTAGGGGCTTGGTGTTGACCTCTGCCTTCCTACTGATGAATTTGATTCCCAGCCATTTCTCGAAGAAAACGAGTGTTATCAGCAGTGGCATTAATTAAGGCAGCAATAGCCTCTGCCAGCTTCGGAAGAATGATCATCCGTGATGTTCATGGAAGGAGGGGCTCCAAAGAGATCCAAGTCCCCATAAGGTCCTCCGCCAGCTGCTCTTGATGTATCGGCTCCCATCGCCGCAACCCCCGGTGGCACGTTCGGATATAGCTAGTCATACAGCACGTGCACTTCCTCGTGCATAGTGTTATTATACGTTTGCATATTTTCTAGGGCTACACTTAGCTCTTCCACACGGGATTGGGCAGTCGCCTCGCAATCCCAGGCTATAGGTCATGAATTTACAACCCAGTCAATAGCCCTATCCCGCTGCAAATGGTCAACCTCTGCTGATAACTCAACGATGCGGCGGCTATCACGCGCACGCTCCCTACTTCCATGGCGCAGTTCCAACGTTAGACGTTCAACTCTAGCCTCTAGATCCCCTATGGGATCATTACTTCCGCTACTGCTCCCCTTAGGTCGAGGAGCCAACTGGTGCCGAGGTACGCCCTGAGGTCCGGTTGCCTTCCACTGGGTAACCTTTGTGAGTGCCATGTCTCTATAAGAGGGGAAGATTACTTAGTATTGTTTAAATATGATCCATGCATGACCTACGATTATGGAATCAACCACCTGTTGATCCCATACCTCCTATGTATAACCTAATATTTGGCACTTTTTTCCCGACTTCAAAAGATAAGTTGCAATAAGAAAGGATCAAGGTAAGAATGAAAGAATGTTCAAAGGTAAGTATTTTAAAATCTTTTGAAGCACTAAGTAATGTCCGAAGAAATGGGCTTCGCTCCGATACCAGCTGTCTCGAAACCTCCCAAGGTATTAGACACAGCTACAGATGTCCTTGTCCCAAGGATCTCAGACACTCATGCAGGTGCGCTTAATGGCTCGGCAAGTCCGGTAATTTGTATCTCTATCACATAACCCAAGAGCTCTTAACCCAAAACAACCTTGGAACAGAAACAACACAACTCAACAGTTTCATCACCTACAACAACATGTGTTTGAAAACCCTGAGTATGGAGTGTACTTTCGCAAGTCTTACATGTCAAAGGAAAAAGACTCTCAAGGATATACTGGCTTTTGAGTATGCAGAAAAGCTTACTATGAGTGGATCCTTGAGAATTCATTTTTCTAATCAGATTAAGTAGTTACCTGAATCTAGATTTCTTTCTATTCTAGATCAAGCACTTGGCCTATACTAGCCATCTTTTTTATCATCCCTTCAATTCACTTGTTGCTACGTGTAGGTCAGTGACCAAGTCTTCATGTCCGAGAAGTAACGGCAATCCGAATCAATTATTACCCAGCTGGGATCTCCATCCACACAACATATGTAGCACTTAACCCTTGCATATGTCAACTCGCACCCTGGTTTCTCAAGACCAGAATGGGTTCACGCCAACTGAGAGCACAGATACTCCACCATCTAGCCTCTTGCCACGGAGGGTATACTCTACTCTCGCCATCTCTCCACTCCCATTGCGTGGTAGCCTTTCTGGTATTGATCCGACCGAGACAAAGCTTACCCATGACGAGGCATATGGACATTTAAAAGGTCCTCGATCAGCAAGCCTACATCGGCTCGGTCCTTAAGCGACTTAGACGAAGACACTATACCAAGACTTCCTTCTCGTGCAAGTCACCCGCTCGGTCTCGTCTTTATCCTTTAAAACCCAAAGTGTGGTACCTGACAGAGGTACTCTTTTCAGATAATGAACCCATCACGTCCATGATGGATCCACCATCATCTTTCTTTTCTTTGTAACAATTCCCATCCCATGTGAAGCATCACCTTTTTCAAAACAAAACCTTTTGTTTTCTATAACAAGACTAAGCATTAGAAAACTTGTTTAAAATAGGCAAACAAGGAATGGTGACCAATTTTTCCAAGGAAGGAAATGCATCAACTGTTTATCACACAATTCCAATCACCTAATGCATCATATAAGGTGATAAAGATTTTAAAACAACAAGGAAAATGGATAATGCATCGGGGCTTGCCTTGTGTTGCAGGAGTCTCTATTTCCACACCACAGATGTCAAAATAAAAGTTGTTCTCCACAGGAGGATTCTCAGTCTGCAAGACAACTTCTTCCTCTACTATGGATTCTTCCTCATGTTCTATACATGATAATACATGTACATGAATGCTTATGCTATGTCATGAATATGCTGTCATAAAATAGAAATATAGTAAGTTACGTCTTGAATACAACTTTTCTTCACGACACTAGCCAATCACTAAGATTTTCTAATTGGGTGTTTTTTGGAGATTAATATTAGATAATTAATCCTAGGAAGCTAGTTATGGGGTTTTCTGGTCAAAAAGTGCCCAAATCATTTCAAACCTCACTCGGGGTCTCTAATCATCATATTAAGTCTAACCAAAATGTTTTATGTTTTTTGGAATTACTAAACTGTTTCTAAAATTCTAAAATACTTTATTCAAGCACCTTTAAATGTCACACAATTCCAGGGTTGAACTAAAAATCTTGAAATTATTTTTATTAAATACTACTTGATTTTAGAAATCTAACAAAATTGGTCGCATAATTTTACCATTTTCTACTATTTTCTACCGATTTCCTAATTACCAGGAAAAAGAAAAAGAAAAATGATGAACAGGGTTGGATCGGATTCAGCCCGAGTCGGCCCGCGAACAGGGAAACGTGCGCGCGCCCGCGCCCACGCTGGCGATTTAGCGTAAACCCCCTCAACGGTTTGAACATTCAGAAAAGAGTCCCGGGTACTATTCCCTATGTCATTGACATCTTCACTGAAACCCCTCCCTTCTATCTCCTTTATAACGTCACGCCCCCGCGCTCGACCCTGATCGAATACCTAGCTCCAACCGCGAGGCTCGCCGCCGACGATTCCCATCAATGGTAGCAAGCACACTGGCATCACCCCAGAGGCTCCCCAAGTATGTTACTGAGACTAACTCGACTGTCCTGCCCTTAGACCTTGTATGCCCACGACGATGGCGGAGCCAGAGCTCCGGCGAGTCTGTTTCGAGCAGCAGAACGCGGTAGCATTTAAATTGAGGGTAGGACGAGTATCACTAGCTCACCAGAGGTGTGGTACGTGCGCGAATTCGGATGGAGTAGGTGTGGGAGAGTGGGTCGGCGTGCAAGGTGTCCACGGCGACATTCTCGAGCGATGATGCGGTGTTCTCGGAGCTTTGCGGTGGTAGTGTTCAATCGGCCGACATGGTGACCAACCAGAGACTAAAGGCATGCCAAAACAAGGATTAGACGGGTATGAACTGACCCAAGGAAGGCTGGCCACGGTTGGGCTCCTCACGGCGGCGCCATTGTTGGCTCTCGAGGAAATTCGATGACTACGAGCTATGGTGAACGAGGGGAGGTGTTTGCGGGTGGACTGGATGCGCAACAGAGAGCCAGAGCGAGGGAAGCACTCAATTTAAAGAGATGGGCACGACTTGATCTAATTTTGGATGAAAGTGAATCCTATCGCCACGGTGGAATGACTTACAGAGACCTACCGTGGAGCTCATGCATTCACTGGTCTACGGGCACGACCCAGAGGGTGCCACGGTCACGATACTATGGTGAATCAAGCAGCTACTTGTCGTTTACAGAGAACAACGGCGAGCTCCATGGGAACATCCACTTAGGCAAGTGGGTACGGTGAACCGACCGGTGACAGGGCTTGAGCTCATCTCTATGCCGAGATCTTTTACCCTCTGGTGTTATCCACTTCACCCTGCACACGAATCTTACCGGCAAGCTTGGATCACTACGTGGGCACACCGACGACTGGTGCACTGCACCTGAGATCTTCTTCAGATATTGTTCACTCTGAATTTCCTTTCGAAACTGTCTGACAGAGCAAGTTTGGGTCACTTTTACTTCCTGTTCCAAGCAGTAGCATACCTACCTCCTTTGACAATGTTGTTCTCTGATATACAAGCTTCAACTTTGTCATAGTGACCCCAACCTTAACCCCACTGGATCAGCCACAATTGGATTCCAAATTTGAGAAAATGTCACTGAATTTCAGTTTCAGAACCACATCCTCAGTCTGATATCCACACTTTGGGGACATTTTACACTAGGTTCCATATGGTTTTAGGGCTAGATCACTTAATCAAATTTGTACTACAATGGTAGCTCTACAACTTTGTTGTGATAACCCATAACAAACTTCTTATAGATCAAGAGATATAGAGGCTTAAAGTTGGCCTGTTACCACTGTTTTTAGAGTTAAGAACAAGGGTGCTCTTGGACCTTTTTTGCAATTTTCCCCAATTCTCACCACAAAACATGGAAATCCCCAAACATGAAAGTTGCTTAACTTTTGTTACTCTATCACTTTGATACATACACTTTTGACTAAAAGTGCATAGAATTTGAAATAACCCAATGGGGCACTAATTAGGGTTTTAGGGTTCCAAATTAGGGTTTTGAGTGTTCTAGGGTACAAGTGGCACTTGAGCTCTCTAAGTTTAACTGGTCTTGAACATTTCTACTAACTTGTTGAGATCATCCTTTAGTGCTCATCTCACAAGTCCACATGCTTCTAATCCTTGGGGAAATATCCTATCCTAGGATTAAGGGCCTCTTTGACCAAGTCAGATCACCACACAAGATTGTTTTGAAATTTTAGCCAAGTGGATGCATCCTAGGTGTATCATATATAATGAAATGCCAATGCATATGATGTAATGCCAAAGTTTTAGTTCTCGTAACACCAGGGGTGATCCACCATGGTCAATGACGAGGAATCAAGGATGACAGAGCCGCACAGAATCTTGTTCATTGCACCTAAACATGAGAGACCACCGATGGATAGGCATTCAGGACTCATCGTTGTACACTGGTCACTATGGTCGGAAGAGGATCCTTCTAAGGCTTTCTCCAACATCCCATGCATTTGCGGACAAACATTTCGATGGATGCCTCTCAAATAGTGTCACACCCGGTTTTGGAAGGCAAACCGAATGCGAACCATGTACGTGCCAGGATCAGAAACTCACGTACACAGCGATTACATAATTGGACATCATCACACAATGTTCGAGATAAATAGAAGAAAGGTACTTTATTACATCAGGATGTCCAAGACATCCACATAGTCTATTACATAACCATTGTTCAACATAATTGTCAAAGTGCGGAAATACGAAACGTAGATACTAAGCCTACACAGGCAGCTGACTGGGGGTTTGCCACTAAGAAAGAACTAGAACTCGTCATATTCCTGGAACTCCTCGAAGTCATCCATGTTGCCAGCTTCACCTCCTGAGCACTGAGTACAATGGGGACAACCTGGGGTGGGGTGGTTTGTAAAGCAAGGGTGAGTACACATCAACGTACTCAGCAAATGTCTCGTTTGGCTAAAGTGGACTACCCGTATGTGGAGTTAAGGTCAAGAAGTTGCTTTTAGTTAGTCAAGTATTTAAGATTATTAGTGGAGCCAAGTTTTACTAAATAACCCAGTTATTACCCAGAAGTACCTCCTCAAACGAGGGAATACCAGAGATCAGAATTATAATCACCATTGTTAATCATCATCATAAAAGTATCCAAAGTTCTTCGAGTCAAAGAGGATCCCAAGGCTGCTCTTAACCGTGAGCTCGGCTGATACACCAGTTTTTAACACTCTGCAGAGGTTGTACACTTTACCCACAAATCGTGATCCCTGTATGCCTTGGGTCGATCAAACCCTCAAACACTACCAAGGTGAGTCGGCAAGGTTTCACTACGTAGCCTTTACAGAGACTCCCCTGGTGCATAGCTGCTAGTTAGGTTTCGCCAGTCATACAAACGCAGTACACCTCCCCAAGGTGGGTGACTAACAAAACCAAACCGAAAGAACCTCTGCACCCTAACCTTGGCAGAGCGAGGACTACGCCCCGGCCCCCATTGACGGCCCTCAAGCAAAGCCAACTACACCCCCAGGTTTATCTAATTAATCAGCTAAGGGCGTCCCATTCCACCCTCATGGTTGCACTGTTATCCCGGGTGGTCACTCCACGAATAGGTCCTTATGGAGAGGTACTCAGGAAAAAGGCCTGAGTCCCCTAAGGTATCACAAGGTCATCCACATAGTCAGGATAACAGTATCGTATCATAAATATTCACATCATGTTCATTGATTAAGTTAAAGCAATAGCAACATGCTAACCATGATAACCCAAAAAGGTAAACAAGGATAAGTGAATACAGACTAGTCAATTCTTAAGTTTCATAAAGTAACGTGGGACAGTGAATCATAAAGTATGTAGGACATAATGGGTCAGAGAACACTTGCCTTCACCAGGTTGTTGCTCAGGGAGGTCTCCAACAACATACCCAGGAACCTTGGACTGCTCGTTGTCTAAATGAAGCGAGCATGCACTCAATACATTTGGAAAGTACAAATGAACATCACACCAAACATGTGCAAACATTGGAACACATCTTAAAAAGACACACTACTTCATAAGGGATAATGACTTCAAAGTATAATCATAAACTATAACATATATTAACTTTATTTGGAAATAGATTATTATTTCCCTAAGTGTTACTTACAAGTACATAAACATAGATCCATTTATTTTATTGTGACTTAAAATTTAGAACAAAGGTGAACTCATGTAGTACACATTATTAATCTCACAAGCTTACACATGTTTAAATCTCTAAGGTTCTCCTTTTATTTATTTTATTAAATAAATAAAACATACACCTACATTAGTTCATATTCAATCCTAAATATTAGAGTGTGCAGACAATAAGTGAACCTATTTTATTTAAACAGAGAATAATTCTATAAACATTTTGCAATTTGAATCACTAAATTTGGAGTTCATATGCAAAAGTTATGAAATAAACAAGTTTGGGAATTCAAAATATGAAATTAGGCCTAATTCTGTGATTAAATAAAAGTCCAGGGCTAAATCTGCAAGATTACAGGGGTCCGCACGCGAAAACCAGGGACGACGGGTTGATTTCCAGTAAACCGAGGGTCTCTTTAAGAAAACTACTGCGCGAAGTGGTATCGGGTGAATCTAATCATTAGATCAGAAACCGATGGCCGAGATTAGATCTGTGGCCGAGGGCGCGGGCGTGGGGGCGGGCGAGCGCTGACAGGCGGGCTAGGGAGTGTCAGCGACCGAGGGGAAGAGCGCACTGACCGAGCGGGTCCAGCGCCAAAGGGGAAACGGACGGCTACAGAGTTCCGAGGGGGTCCGAACCGTTCGATCAAGATCGAACGGAGGGGGTCCGAACGGGTCCGAGCGGGTCCGAGCGGCTATGAATGGCACTGACAGGCGGGCCAGGGCATGTCAGGCGCGCTTGCGCGAAGCGGTATCCTGTGATCCGTGCCGTTCAATCTGAATCGAACGGAGGGAAATCAGACCACGGGAAAACAGATGGCTGCGGGCGGCGCCGCTCCTCTCCACGACGGTGAGGTCACTCGAGCTAAGGCTGGCGTGAGCTAGGGTGGCTCTGGGGTCGCCGGAGTTGGGCAGAGAGGGAGAGGGCGCCACGACGAACTCAATGGCGGGGAAGAGGCCATGAATCCACGCGCAGAGAGGGTACAACGGCAGTGAGATGGTCTCGGGCGTGCCGGAGTAACTCCGGTGAGCGATTCTGGCCATGGGGAAGGGACTTAAGACATGCTAAGGCTTTGGCTAACTTCAGCAAAGGCAAAGGTGACACAGGGAACTACTCCGGTGAACTAGACCGGGCTAAATCGACCGGCCACCGCGCGAGCACGGCGGACCGCCGTGGTCGAACACCGTCGAAGGCGAAATTGGATGAACACAGGGCGCAAAAAGGGAAATTGGGCACGAGGACGGATGTCTCACCTCGGGGCGGAGCTCGGGGAGGCTTGGGGCGGTTTCCGGCGAGCTGGATGGTCATGAACACGAGCACGGGTCTCCAGCGGCGGCTGGCGGCGAGGGCAGAGCGCAAGAAAGGGTGAGGGTGTGCGAAATGAGGTGAGGGGTGTGTGCGGGGCACCAGCGGGGCTATAAGAAGAGGGTTGGGCGCGTGGGCGGGCGTCGTGGCTGAGAAACCTGGCGACGTGCGTGAGTGCGCATGCGTCGGTCCACGGCGACGCATGGAGAGGGCGGAGCTGACAGGGCTGGCCCACGGCGCAGAGAGAGAAAAGAGGGACGCTCGGGGGCAACGACTCGACGACTAGCGATCTGGGCCCGCGAGACGAAGAGAGAGAGAGAGCGGGTGAAGTAAACTGGCACCGACAGGTTGGTCCCACCGGGCAGAGAGCGAGAGAGAGCGCGCGTGGGAGAACTGCCGCTGACAGGTGGGGTCCGCCTGTCAGGGACGGCAGGCGCGCGGCCTGGCTGGGCTTAACTGGGCCGGATGGGCTGCTGGGCTGCTTTCCTTTTTCTTTTTCTCTAGATTTTCTAATTCATTTTCTATTTATTTTTCTATAGGGTTTTCAAATCCAAATTCAACTAGGTTTCAAATTCAAATAAATTCAAACTTGTGCAACACTTCAAAGAATATTTTAAGCTCAGCATGATGCAACATGTCATGACCCATAAAGTTTTGACAAAAATAAATAATTAAACTCTACTAGTCCAAGCTATTTCTAATCAAAAAGGAAAAAGGAGAGAGGATCTAGAGAGAGAGAGAAAGCCTACAGTGAGAAAAAGGAAGAGTAACACATAATTTTGGCTGATAATTAGAAAGAAATTTTATACCCCCAAAATCAGGTTGTTACAGACCTATCCCCCTTAAAAGAATCTCGCCCTCGAGATTCAGGGCTAGTTAGAAAAGAGCTCGGGGTACTTTGCACATCCTGATGGTACTTCTCCGAGTGACCCAATTTGCTGTCTCCAGAATTTGAGTTGGCTTCTCAATATAAGTTAGATCTTCTTGAACTTCAAGATCCTCTGCTGGCAACTGCTCTTCTGGCACTCTTAAGCATTTCTTCAACTGAGACACATGGAACACATCGTGCATAGCTGACAGATTCTCCGGTAAGCTGAGTTGATAAGCCACTTCTCCACGTCTTGCTTGGATCTGATACGGCCCAATATAACGAGGTGCTAGTTTGCCTTTGACTCCAAACCTTTTGGTTCCTCTGATAGGTGACACCTTTAAGTAAACATAATCTCCCACTTCAAAACTAAGTTCTCTTCTTCGAGTGTCAGCATAGCTTCGCTGTCTGGACTGCGCTGCCTTTAGATTCTCTCGGACCATTCTGATGTTCTCTTCGGCTTCAAGCAAAATATCTGGACCGAACACCTGCCTTTGGCCAGGTTGATCCCAATGCAATGGAGTTCTGCAATTCCTCCCATAGAGCGCTTCAAACGGTGACATCTTTAGACTGGCTTGGTAGCTGTTGTTGTAAGATAACTCTGCATATGGTAATCTCTCGTCCCAACCTATCTTATCTTGCAAAGCACAAGCCCTCAACATATCCTCCAGAATCTGATTGGTTCTATCTGTTTGACCATCTGTCTGTGGGTGATAAGCTGAGCTGAACTTTAAGTGTGTGCCCAAAGCTTCATGCAAATGCTGCCAAAAATGAAAGGTAAACTGGGTACCTCTGTCTGATACTATCTTCTTCGGAACACCATGCAAGCACACAATCCAAGCCATATATAGTTCGGCTAACACCACGTTGTTGTAGGTAGTCTTGACTGGTATGAAATGGGCCGCCTTGGTCAAAAGGTCCACTAATACCCAGATGGAGTCATAACCAGTACGAGTGCGGGGCAAATCGACTATGAATTCCATTCCGATCTCATCCCATTTCCACTGAGGAATCTGCAATGGTTGCAACAAACCTGCAGGTCTCTGATGTTCTGCTTTAATCCTCTGACAACTGTCACATACAGCCACATACTCTGCTATTTCTCTTTTCATACCGTACCACCAGGATCTTTTCTTCAAGTCTTGGTACATTTTCTCACTACCAAGGTGTAAAGAGTATGCTGTCTCATGGGCTTCCTTGAGAATCAGTTCTCGGATCGATTTGATGTCGGGAACACACAGTTTGTCCTTGAACCATACTACGCCTTCTGCATCCTCACGGAAATCCTTGCCTTTTCCATCTTTGATCAGCTGCCAGATCTCGTTGATTTTCTCATCATCCTTCTGACCTTTCCTGATGTCTTGCTCTAGAGTGGGTTCCAACTCAATTGTCACTCCTTGGGTGTTGTTCAGAAATCCGAGACTCAATCTGTCGAACTTATTCACTAGCTCATACAACATCGGGTGAGCGGCCAACATATTGACTTGACTCTTTCTACTTAGAGCATCTACAACCACATTTGCTTTGCCTGAGTGATAATGAATCTCTAGCTCATAGTCTTTGATCAAGTCTAGCCATCTTCGCTGCCTCATGTTTAACTCTGACTCAGTGAATATATACTTGAGGCTCTTGTGATCCGTGTAGATACCACACTTCTGCCCATAAAGATATTGCCTCCAGGTCTTCAATGCATGAACCATGGCTGCTAATTCCAGATCATGAGTAGGATAATTCTTCTCGTGAATCTTCAACTGTCGGGACGAGTATGCCACTACTCTCCCTTCCTGCATCAACACACATCCCAGTCCGGTATGCGAAGCATCACAATACACTGAGAACGGCTTGTGAACATCTGGCAGAATCAGTACTTGTGCCATTGTCAACTTCTCCTTCAATGTCTCAAAGGACAATGCTGTCATTGGTCTGGCAATCTTGGAGAAACCTTCAATGAAACGCCGATAATAACCGGCAATTCTGATGAAACTCTTGATTCCTCGGACATCTTTTGGTGCCTTCCAGTCGAAGATAGCTACTACCTTCTTCAGATCTACAGCCAATCCCTCTCGGTTTATAATGTGACCCAAGAATAGGACTTCACTGATCCAGAACTCACACTTGCTAAGCTTGGCATACAGCTGACAATCTCATAGCCTCTGAAGTACTTTCCTCAAATGCTCCTCATGCTCTTGCTCATTCTGGGAATATATAAGAATATCATCAATGAACACTACTACGAACTTGTCGAGGTAGTCCATGAACACATTGTTCATCAAGTACATGAAGTAAGCTGGCGCATTCGTTAGACCAAAGGACATGACCGTGAACTCATATAGTCCATACGGTGATGAATGTTGTCTTCGGTATGTCTGAGGGTTGGATTCTGAGCTGATGGTAGCCTGACCTCAAATTTATCTTTGAGAACACACTGGCTCCTCTCAAGTGATCGAATAAATCTTCAATTCTGGGCAGGGGGTACTTGTTCTTGACAGTGACTTCATTCAAAGCTCTGTAATCAATGCACATCCTCTTCGTGCCATCCTTCTTCTCCACAAATAACACTGGGGCTGCCCAAGGTGAGGTACTTGGTCTAATGTAGCCTTTCTCCGACAACTCATCAATCTGCTTCTTGAGTTCCACCAATTCCGTTCCGGACACTCGATAGGCTCTCTTGGAAATAGGGGCAGTGCCTGGAATAAGCTCTATGGCAAACTCAACCTTCCTTTCAGGTGGCATACCTGGTAACTCCTCAGGAAACACATCTGGGAAATCTGATACTACACTGATAGCCTCTGATGGTTTAATCTCCTCAATATGAGCGGTGACTTGGTGACAACTCCCTTTCCTTGGTCCAGACAAGACCAATTCTACTAACACTTCTTCCCCTGATAAGGACACTAGCTTCACCGTTCTCTTGTCACAGCTAAGACTGGCTTGATACTTGGTTAGCCAATTCATCCCTAGGATGACGTCTATAGTTGTATCTTGGTTACCGATAACTATTAAATCAGCGGGGAACTCTATCCCTATTATTTGAACGTTTGCACTAGGGCAAAATCTATCGGTTTGGGTCCTTCCACCAACTGAACTAACTCTCATAGGTGGGTACATGGGTGCTACTGGTATATTATGTGATTCTACCCATGATGCAGTCACAAAAGAATGTGTTGCTCCAGTATCAAATAAGACATTTGTAGAATGGTACTCGACTGAAAATGTACCTAGTGCCACTCCTAGAGTCTCCTGGACTGTGTCGGCCTCCAAGTGGTTCACCTTTCCATACTGGGCACGAGGTTGCCCATGGTTGTTGCCTCCTTGCTACATTGCATTCTGCCTGACTGGGGCATTGGGAGCTGGCTGCTACTGAGCTGCTTTCTTTGGGCAATGATTCGCCCAATGGCCTTGTTCCCCACAGTGGAAACATGCACGACTTCCTCCTTGAGCTGGCGCTGCTTGATTGTTCTGGTTGGTTGCTGGGGCAGGAAGACAGGCGGCCTGGTTGCTCTGACGCTGGTATTAATTTCCTCCTTGCTGGTTGTTCTGACGGTAGTGCTGCTGCTGAGGAAACCGCCTCTGGTACTGCTGCGGCTGGTTCTGACGCTGATGCTGGTGCTGGGGCTGGTGACCTTGCTTGAATTGCTGAGGTGGGTTGCCTGAGTAGCGAGGACGGCTGCTACTCCCAACCTGAGGTCCACCAATCTTACTTTTTCTGTCCTCCATCTCCCGACGCTTCCTTTCTGTCATGATTGCTCTGTCTATCAGATGCTAGAAGGTAGGGAAGGTGTGGTTCATCAGCTGGTAGTGGAGGGGATCGACCAACCCTCTCAAGAAGCGGTACTGCCTCTTGGCATCTGTGTTGACATCCTCTGGGGCATAACGCGACAGCTGCAGAAACTTATCCCTGTACTCACTGACGGACAGGGGACCTTGCTTCAGGGCGGGAAACTCCTCCTTCCTCACTATCATCAGTCCCTCGGGCACATGGTAGCGACAGAAATTATCCCTAAACTCCTCCCAAGTGATGGCTTCAGAGTTGGCATGGGTGGCGAGGTAAGACTCCCACAAAGACTGTGCTGCTCCCCTCAGCTGTCGAGGTCCATAGAACACCTTCTCGCGGTCGTTGCACTGGGCAGTGTGCAACTCACGCTCCACGGTATGCAGCCAATCTTCGGCGTGCATGGGATCAGTAGAGTGGGCAAAGACTGGGGGATGGCCCCTCATGAACTCTGCCCGCTTGTCTCGGGGCACTTGTGGCATCTGGACTTGCACTGGAGGCTGAGGCGGTGGTGGCTGCTGCTGCACCTGCAGCATGGCTGCTAAGGTCTGACCAATTGCTTGGACTGCTTGGGTCTGCATCAAGAACATCTGCTCGATAGTCATCGGGGGTGGCGGTGGCAAATGCTACTGCGGAGCTGCTTCCTCTTAGGGTGCCTGCTGTTTAGGCTGAGCACGCCTCGCACCTCTGCGCCTGTTCTCAGACATCTATAGAGATCACACACATATATCAAATCTGACTCTGCAGTCCTTCAGCATAAGAAAAGATGTATAGAAGATCTTCATAGAACTGGACAAGTGACCATCTTCACTGACAGCTTCTCAGATAAGAGGAAAGTGGAAATAAATGGATTACCCAACTAAATAACTGACTTTATTAATAACTACACCAAGTTGCAGGGGATACCCACACCTTGGTGACAATCATTACAAAGATCCAACTTCAGTACATGTCCATCATAATAAGCATCCAACATATGATAAGCAAACTAACTCTAACTAAGACTGACTAGACTAAGACACCGAACTAAGCATTATTACAGACTCTGACTCTATCGATATAGGGATCCAAATCTATCCGGGTCCTGCAGTCTGGGGTACCATAGTTGAAGAGACCACGGGGCAATGAACGGTAAGGGTGCTGAATCCCTACAGGGGCGGGAGAACCACCATCCAGATAGTGGCGTGCCGCACATTCAGCACGCAATTCCGCAAACTCCGCCCGAACCTTGCTCAACTTGTCAAGGGCGTGGTCCAACTCTGTGTTGAGCATGGCGACCAAGTTGACCATGCTAGTTAGCCTGGGATTGCCCTCACCAACTGGCGAGACAATCACACCTCCAGCACTTCCGGTTGAACAGCGAGGGTAGTACTTTAGGTCAAGGCCATCAACTACCCCACTGAACAACAAGCAATACTGAGAAAGTGCTCGTCGTGCTGCATCTTGCATGGCTACCTCGGTAGTATCCCTCTCAGTAATAGAATAGTGCTCTGAGAAGGCTTCTGCACCCTGGAGATCATCGTCCGGACGGCGCACCAAGCAAGTAGCCTCCCACTGGTCCGGGTATAGCCCGCGACGATGCTAGTAGACTACACAACGGTACTCGATAGACCATGTGTGCCGGTCCAAGGCCCGACATAGCAGGGTATCGAGAGCGTCATGGAAGTGACACCCGCGAGCGGCGTCACGAGTGATGGGTCTAGCAATCCATCCATTCGGCTCCGGCTCCTCCAAAAGCTCCATGCCGTGGCTCGAATTGCCACCATCGTCGTCGTCGTCTCCGTCTCCGTCAGGGTCTCCTCCAGTAGCCGGGATGCCCTAAGGTGGTGCAGGGGGCATCTCTAACTGAGGTGCAGGGGAAGGCGGCCTCTCAGACTCCACCTCCCGCTGAGGCGAGGGGAAGAGTCCTGCTGCTCCTGCTCCTGCTCCTAGCGTTGGCGCTCCTCCTCCTTGTGCAGGCGATGATGCAGTCTCTCCAGATGACTGGACTGACCTGACACCGTGCGACACAGGGGATGCTCCACCAGTCAAGAAGGCAAAAAGGGGATCACAGACTTACGTGCAGTGCACCTGATACGAGCCATCTACAGAAGACAGCGTAAGCACAAGAGTAAGAGTAGAACTATGAGACCAGAAAGTAAGTAGAAAGAAAAGTGAGGTAAAACTTTTTGAGATAAGTAGATAACATAGAGTTGGTCAAGATGACCAACTTTTGAAAAGACTTTAAGGTCAAGGTAAGAGTAGAGGTCTATAGTCCTTAGGGCAACCATTCTAGTCTAGGTTAGCGGTCCTAAAGTCAGCAAGGCTTTGATACCACTTATGTCACACCCGGTTTTGGAAGGCAAACCGAATGCGAACCATATACGTGCCAGGATCAAAAACTCATGTACACAACGATTACATAAATGGACATCATCACACAATGCTCGAGATAAATAGCGGAAAGGTACTTTATTACATCAGGATGTCCAAGACATCCACATAGTCTATTACATAACCATGGTTCAACATAATTATCAAAGTGCGGAAATACGAAACGTAGATGCTAAGCCTACACAGGCAGCTGACTGGGGGTTTGCCACTAAGAAAGAACTAGAACTCGTCATATTCCTGGAACTCCTCGAAGTCATCCATGTTGCCAGCTTCACCTCCTGAGCACTGAGTACAGTGGGGACAACCTGAGGTGGGGTGGTTTGTACAGCAAGGGTGAGTACACATCAACGTACTCAACAAATATCTCGTTTGGTTAAAGTGGACTAGCTGTATTTGGAGTTAAGGTCAAGCAGTTGCTTTTAGTTGGTCATGTATTTATCATTATTAGTGGAGCCAATTTTAGTAAATAACACAGTTATTACCCAGATGTACCTCCTCAAACGAGGGAATACCAGAGATTAGAATTATAATCACCATTGTTAATCATCATCATAAAAGTATCCAAAGTTCTTCTAATCAAAGAGGATCCCAAGGCTGCTCTTAACCGTGAGCTCGGCTGATATACCAGTTTTTAACACTCTGCATAGGTTGTACACTTTACCCACAAGTCGTGATCCATGTATGCCTCGAGTCGATCAAACCCTCAAACACTACCAAGGTGAGTCGACAAGGTTTCACTACGTAGCCTTTACAGAGACTCCTCTGGTGCATAGCTGCTCGTTAGGTTTTGCCAGTCGTACAAACACAGTACACCTCCCTAAGGTGGGTGACTAAGAAAACCAAATCGAAAGAACCTCTGCACCCCAACCTTGGCAGAGCGAGCACTACGTCCCGACCCCCATTGACGGCTCTCCGGCAAAGCCAACTACACCCCCAGGTTCATCTAATTAATCAGCTAAGGGCATCCCATTCCACCCTCATGGTTGCACTGTTATCCCGGGTGGTCACTCCACAAACAGGTCCTTACGGAGAGGTACTCAGGAAAAAGGCCTGAGTCCCCTAAGGTATCACAAGGTCATCCACATAGTCAGGATAACATTATCGTATCATAAATGTTCACATCATGTTCATTGATAAAGTTAAAGCAATAGCAACATTCTAACCATAATAACCCAAAAAGGTAAACAAGGATAAGTGAATACAGACTAGTCAATCCTTAAGTTTCATAAAGTAAGGCGGGACAGTGAATCATAAAGTATGTAGGACATAATGGGTCAGAGAACACTTGCCTTCACCAGGTTGTTGCTCAGGGAGGTCTCCAACAACACACATAGGAACCTCAGACTGCTCGTTGTCTAAATGAAGCGACCATGCATTCAATACATTTGGAAAGTACAAATGAACATCACACCAAACATGTGCAAACATTGGAACACATCTTAAAAAGACACACTACTTCATAAGGGATAATGACTTCAAAGTAAAATAATAAACTATAACATATATTAACTTTATTTGGAAATAGATTATTATTTCCCTAAGTGTTACTTACAAGTACATAAACATAGATCCATTTATTTTATTGTGACTTAAAATTTAGAACAGAGGTGCACTCATGTAGTACACATTATTAATCTCACAAGCTTACACATATTTAAATCTCTAAGGTTCTCCTTTTATTTATTTTATTAAATAAATAAAACATACACCTACATTAGTTCATATTCAATCCTAAATATTAGAGTGTGCAGACAGTAAGTGAACCTATTTTATTTAAACAGAGAATAATTCTATAAACATTTTGCAATTTGAATCACTAAATTTGGAGTTCATATGCAAAAGTTATGAAATAAACAAGTTTGGGAATTCAAAATATGAAATTACGGCTAATTCTGTGATTAAATAAAAGTCCAGGGCTAAATCTGCAAGATTACAGGGGTCTGCGCGCGAAAACCAGGGACGGCGGGTTGATTTCCAGTAAACCGAGGGTCTCTTTAAGAAAACTACTGCGCGAAGGGGTATCGGGTGAATCTAATCGTTAGATCAGAAACCGACGGCCGAGATTAGATCTGCGGCCGAGGGCGCGCGCGCGCGTGCGGGCGAGCGCTGACAGGCGGGCCAGGGAGTGTCAGCGACCGAGGGGAAGAGCGCACTGACCGAGCGGGTCCAGCGCCAGAGGGGAAACGGATGGCTACAGGGGTCCGAACCGTTCGATCAAGATTGGACGGAGGGGGTCCGAACGGGTCTGAGCGGATCCGAGGGGAGTCCGAGCGGCTGCGAATGGCACTGACAGGCGGGCCAGGGCGTGTTAGGCGCGCGTGCGCGAAGCGGTATCCTGCGGTCTAGGCCGTTTGATCTGAATCGGACGGAGGGAAATCAGACCAAGGGAAAACAGATGGCTATGGGCGGCGCCGCTCCTCTCCACGGCGTTGAGGTCGCCGGAGCTGAGGCTGGCGCGAGCTAGGTTGGCTTCGGGGTCGCCGTAGTTGGGCAGAGAGAGAGAGGGCGCCACGGCGAACTCAATGGCGGGGAAGAGGCCATGAATCCACGGGCAGAGAGGGTAGAACGGCGGTGAGATGGTCTCGGGTGGGCCGAAGAAACTCCGGTGAGCGATTCCGGCCACAGGGAAGGGACTTAAGGCGCGCTAAGGCTTTGGCTAACTTCAGCAAAGGCAGGGGTGACACAGGGAACTACTCCGGTGAACTAGACCGGGCTAAATCGACCGGCCACCGCGCGAGCACAGCGGACCGCCGCGGTCAAACACCGGCGAAGGCGAAATTGGACGAACACAGGGCGCAATAAGGGAAATTGGGCACGGGGACAGATGTCTCACCTCGAGGCGGAGCTCGGGGAGGCTTGGGGCGGTCTCCGACGAGCTGGATGGTCAGGAACACGAGCGCGGGTCTCCGACGGCGGCTGGCGGCGAGGGCAGAGCGCGAGAGAGGGTGAGGGTGTGCGAAATGAGGTGAGGGGTGTGTGTGGGGCACCAGCGGGGCTATAAGAAGAGGGTTGGGCGCGTGGGCGGGCATCGTGGCCGAGAAACCCGGCGACGTGCGCGAGTGCGCATGCACCGGTCCACGGCGACGCGGGGAGAGGGCGGAGCTGACAGGGCTGTTCCACGACGCAGAGAGAGAGAAAAGAGGGACGCTCGGGGCAACGACTCGACGACTGGCGATCCGGGCCCGCGAGACAGAGAGAGAGCAGGTGAAGTAAACTGGCGTCGACAGGATGGTCCCACCGGGCAGAAAGCGAGAGAGGGAGCACGCGCGGGAGACCTACCGCTGAGAGGCGGGGTCCACCTGTCAGGGACGGTAGGCGCGCGGGCGAGCAGCCTGGCTGGGCTTAACTGGGCCGGATGGGCTGCTGGGCTTCTTTCCTTTTTCTTTTTCTCTGGATTTTCTAATTCCTTTTCTATTTCTTTTTCTATATGGTTTTCAAATCCAAATTTAACTAGGTTTCAAATTCAAATAAATTCAAACTTGTGCAACACTTCAAAAAATATTTTAAGCTCAGCATGATGCAACATGTCATGACCCATAAAGTTTTGACAAAAATAAATAATTAAACTCTACTAGTCCAAGCTATTTCTAATCAAAAAGGAAAAAGGGGGAGAGGATCTAGAGAGAGAGAAAGCCAACAGTGAGAAAAAGGAAGAGTAACATATGATTTTGGGTGATAATTAGAAAGAAATTTTATACCCCAAAATCAGGGTTGCATTAGGCATGTAAAAAAGTTTGATGTCAAACAACCAACGCAAAATTAGTTGCCTTTCCCTTTGTCGGTTGGCTTGCGGACATTTTTGACCGCGCATTAGACCTAAGGGTCTGGCCCTAATGCAAGCTTGTAGGTTTTGGTCAAGAAGCGATTGTTGCTCTATGGAAGAAGGCCTCGAGGAGAGAGGTTATTCATTTTGGTTCATCTATCTTCTCAAGGGCAAGATGTATTCTTTGTATGTGTCATCTATTGAAGGATTTTGCTTCATGCTACAATGTTGTGGGAAAGGCATTTCTTTGTGGGTGTAGTCGTTTGCCTGGGCTATTGGAGAAAGCCTAAGGTGGTAGATCAATTGTTTGCTATTGTGAGAGCCGGAGTGTTGGATAGTGGAGCTGTTTATATCTGGGGATGTTTTTTGATAGGTTGGGACGAGGGGGATCTATGGCTAATGATGGTAGAATAAATGTTTATGGTTTATGCTAATGGTTAGGAGTCATTGTCACCTAAATCAGTTTTTGTACTATTGCTGTTTACGTGTATGTAGAGCGAGCATTTGTGTTTGTATTGTACTGTCGCATTTGAAGGACTAATACAATGCAGATTGCGTTGCAACGACATATAAATTAATCGATTAGATGTTAGAGCACACTGATTACATGAAAACGAATATCACATATATTATCATCGACCTCAATATCTCACAAAATCTTTTCCATCAACCAATATAGAACTAAACTAAAACAAATCAAATTATACTAGGAGAAAAGAGCTCTAAGCATGTGGTACACACAATTTTTCAATGGCAGTTTCAGTTATCGTGCGCCAGTGAAAATAAACAGGTGGGCCTGTCTTAAGGAACCGCAAGTGGAAACATATTTCCACTAGCGGTTCTCTTAACGCAACCGCCAGTGGAAATCGTCCATTTCCACTGGCGGTTGGTGTAATGGAACCGCCAATGATAATATCATTTTCATTGGCGCTTCCATTACACCAACTATAAGTGGAAATGGATAGTTTCCACTAGCATTTGTGTTAAGAGAACTGCCAGTGGAAATAGGTTTCCAATGGGGGTTTGTTAAGCCAAACGCCAGTGACCTTTGTAGTATAAATACCCCTTCGTCCTCTCCGACAGGAGATATAGCACGCAACCAACTTCCATTGGAGATGATTTTGGAGGTCTAGATTTCACAAAATACAAGGAGGAAGTTTTGATCTTCAAATTTTGAAGAAAGTTGCTAAGAAAGGTTGGTTTATGTTTCTCTAGCCAGTTTTTGTTCATTCTTGCACAATTTTATCCACATTTTGGATCTAGGGTTTCACCATGTGAGAGAGAAGAGTATAGCTTGATTATTTTCTCCATTTCCTCAAATGAGGTTGCTTAAGATGGTTAGATTTTGTCTATCCTCTCTCTTTTTTCATGTTTAGTTCTCAAATCAGTTTATCCACGACATATTTAGTTGTTTAATGAATGGTTCATGTGTTTGTATGGAGAGAGAGGAAGATATGTTTGGTAATTAAGATTTTTTTATTAGTTGCTATGAAAGGTTGGTTTAATTATGTTTCAATTGCCAATTATTGTTCATTTTTGCTCAATTTTAGCCACATTTTGGAACTAGACTTTCACCATGTGTTAGAGAAAAGAGTATAGCTAGTTTTTACTTAATTATTCAAATGAGGTTGCTTAATATGGTTAGATATTGTCTGTCCTCTCTCTCCTTTTCATTTTTGGTTCTCGATTCAGTTTATCCAATATATATTTAGTTTTAATGAATGATGCACATGTTTGTATGGAGAGAGAGAGAGGAGGTTTGGGTATTAAGGTTTTTTGTTTATTAGTTGCTAGAATAGTTTGGTGTATGTTTCTCTTGTCAATTTTTGTTCATTCTTCCTCAATTTTAGCCACATTTTGGATCTAGGGTTCACCATGTATTAGAGATAAAGAAGTTAGGTTGTCTAATCCAATCGCGTGTGACCTTTGTTGTATAAATACCCCTTCATCCTTCCCGACAAGAACTATAACTCACAACCTAACTTCCATTGCAGGCGATTTTGGAGGGCCATATTTCACCAGATACAAGGGGGAGGTTTTGATCTTTATTTTTTGGAAGAAGGATGCTAAGAAAGGTGGTTTATGTTTCTTTTGTCAATTTTTGTTTATCCATGATATATTTAGTTGTTAGGAATTTTTTGTTTATGTTTCTCTTGCCAATTTGTGTTCTTGTGTGTTTATGTTACTTTTTTTACAGGTGATGATGGAGAGGACATCTTGGATGTATAACTTATCATGGATAGATCCATCATACATATATGAGGTCCATAGGTTTATTGATGTCGCTACGAACCATGCTTGGAGAATAAAGACAAAGCACATATATTGTCCATGCATGGACTGCAAAATTGTTGTTGTATTTGATGACACAGAACAAATCATATCTCATCTGGTATGCCAAGAATTTATGAATGATTACATAATTTGGACAAAGCATGGAGAGGGTATATCTTCGCCTTATACAACTAGAAACATTGCGAACATCAATGACATATTTTAGTTCGTTCATGAGACACAACAACCTCTTCCACAAAGCGAACATGTAGTGCCTAATGTTACTGATCATGGTTTCACTGGAGGAAATGGACGTGATAGAACTCATGTTCTACCAAATTATATGGATGAGGAAGGCACAGAGTTGTTAGAAGCAATATTGCGTCGTCATATAGATCCATCGATGTTCTTGATGATAGGTATGGAGTCCTCAATGAAGGATGCAGAAGAGCTGTTGTACGACGAGTCCAAGGGTTGTACCAAAGAGTTCATGATGCTCTGGTCTGTGCTAAAGTTCTTGATGTTTAAAGCTATATATGGTCTGTTTGATGCTGGCTTCGATGTGTTCTTGAGTGTTATCGTAGACATGCTTCCAAAGGAGAACAAAGTGCTTGCTAACACGTACTATGCAAAGAAACTAATCAGTCTGCTCACTATGGGTATGGATAAGATCCACGCTTGTAGAAATCACTGTATCCTTTTCTTAGGTGATGATTATAAAGACTTGGAGAGCTGTCCAAAGTGCGGTGCAAGTAGGTACAAGACGAATAAAGTCTATCCAGGGGGGAGAATGTGTTGCATCCGTGTTTACAGGGAAGAAGCTAAAGAAAGCCCAACATAAGACTTCAAAATCTACGAGAAAAGAAAAAGAAGTAGACTATTATGCACTCAAAAAGGTTCCTGCTTTAGTGATGTTGTACCTGCCCATCATCGATCGGTTAAAGTGTTTGTTCGCTAACCCTAATGATACCAAACTTATGAGTTGGCATGCTTCTGATGTGCACAAAAACGATGGAAAGCTTCGTCATCTAGCCGATGGGAAGCAGTGGCAAGATTTCAACGACAACCACTAAGATTTTGCCAATGAACTAAAAAATGTTAGGTTCGCACTAAGTACCGATGGAATGAATCCATTTGCCGAGAGGAGCAGCAACCATAGCACATGGTCGGTGATGCTCACCATCGAAAACCTTCCACCATGGTTGATGTAGAAACAAAAATACATTTTGCTAACCATCATTATTTTTGGACCTACACAACCTAGAGTTGACATGGATGTAATTTTGGAGCCCTTAATAGAGGATTTGAAAATTTTGTGGGAAACGGGTGTTCAAATGTTGGACAAGTACCATAAAGATCCATTCACTCTTAGAGCAACTATTTTTGCATTATGAAGTCAGTTTAAGGAAAAGGTTGGTTGTGCAATATGTATTGATGGAACTGCTTATGTGTCCCTTTCTGCATCAAAGAAGATAGGGTACATGAGGCACATACACTTTTTATTGAAAGGACACAAGTACCACATGTGAAAGATGGATAAGTACTTTGACAATAATGATGGGCTACATTCTACTGCTCCATCTGATAACAATAAAGATCAAAGAGTTTTTGAAAAAGTCAGGAATATTAAATGTGTTTTTTGAGAAAAAGACAAAAGACGAAAAACAAGGAAAGATACCAAACTAGCTCCTGGGGCTACATTCAAGAAGTCTATTTTCTTCGAGTATTTTCCTTACAGGAAAGAGTTAGATGTGCGGCACACAATCGATGGTAAGCATGTTCAGAAGAATGTGTTTGAAAGCATAATTGGCACCTTGCTAGACGTTAACGTCAAACCAAAAGAAGGCTCAATTCACACATGGACTTGGTAAATTTAGGCATAAAAAAGAAATTCATCCTATTCTTCAAGAATATGGGAAGTGCCATCTCTCGGCAGCAAGCTACAATCTCAATGTAGATGTGAAACATACGATGTGTGTTTGGCTCAAGAATTTGAAAGTCTCATCCAGAATCTGATCTAGCAAATAGAGTATTGTGTCAATGAAAGACCTGACACTCATCAACTATAACTCACATGATTGTCATGTCATACTGAATACTTTCCTACCTATTGCCATCGGGACTATAAATCCTATGTTGTTAAAGATGGCAATCACACGATTGTACTACTTTTTCAATAGGATTTCACAAAAGGTAATTGACAGTGATGTGTTGGCATCTCTTTAGGAATTCACAATGAAGATAATATCATGGTTTGGGAAGTGTTTCCCTCCATCACTTTTTGATATTATGGTTCACCTTGTGGTGCACTTGGTGCCACAAATAGCGGCATTAGGTCCCATGTACTTGCTTGTAATGTGGATGTATAAGCATTTCATGTCAATACTGAATGGCTATCCATCAACCCGTGCTCGTCCTGAGGCATCCATGATAGAGGGGTACTGTACCGAAGAGGCCATTGAGTCTAGAGATCCATTCTACAATAGAATCCTAAAAGACCAAGTTGCAATAGATTTGCCTATGTCACGACACGAGGTTAGATTGTATGGAAGAGGGAGGATGGCACAAAAATCTTTCATCCCACCAGATTACAATACAGTACTAGAGGCACATCATAGCATCCTACATCAGCTATCGATAATGGAGCCATTTATCCAACAACATATGAATGAGCTTCGTGAGCAAAATCCTGGGCATATGTATGATTGGGCAATGAAGCAACACAAGCATCGGTTCAACACATGGCTAATGGTGAAAGACATTCCACATGGGGAGACAATAGAAGAACAAACCATCAAAGATTGGCATCTAGACCATCACGCCATGTCACGACATGGAAAACCTATGATATTAGTGGATTCACATTTTGTACCAAGTCCAAGGACAAAACAACGTGTCACAAAATAGTGGTGTTCTATGTGAGGCCATAGACTATGAAACTGGTGAGATTAGTACATTTTTAGCTTTATTGAGGACACATGGGAACTAGACTATGGTACATTTCAGATCTCGGTTTTCCGATGTCAATGGGTTAAAGACAAACATGTCACGGTGGACAACTATGGGGTTAGATTTCTTGATCTAAGTAAGGTGGGTTACAAAGATGACCAGGATCCTTGCTATCGTGTTGCATAGGTCTTCTATGCTGAACAAATCATTTCTAACAATGAGAATAAAAGCACCAACAAACTGAAGCATGCCTTTTTTCCTAGAAAATAACAAGCTATAGGAGTTGATGGTGTATCTGATTTAGAGGATTTTAACCAGTCAGCGACATGTCTCTTTCCATAGACCATCCAACCAAGATAAAGAATGTTGAGCGAAGCATCCCACGCAATTCGTTGCTTTGGGTATATCACGATGGACAAGGAAGAACAATAGCTCCCAAGATTATATATTTGTCATGTAATTGATTAATGTTAGGTCTTGCCTACTAGGTTTGAGATCAATATATTTTTTCATTGACTTCATTCAATTTTTGTGGGTATCATTTACAAGTTTACACAACTTTCTAATGACTTTCTAGAGAGGAGAGAGGTAGAGGGAGAGAGAGGACAGAGAGGAGGGAGAGGGAGAGAGAGAGATGAGAGAGAGGAGGGAGAGGGAGAGAGGCGAGTGGAGAGAGAGGAGGGAGATGAGGGAGAGAGAGAGGAGGGGATAAGATGTATACTCAATAATACATATAGAGTATACTAAAGCCTAAATATAATATATATATAAATTATACTAAAGCTTAACTCATATTGACCAAGGAAAGAACGTGAATTCCATTACGGAGGAAAAGAAGTTCATGCTGCCCAATGAACAGGGGATGCTATAGGGAGAGAGAGAGAGAGACGAGAGAGAGAGAGGAGGGAGAGGACAGAGAGGATGGAGTGGGAGAGAGGGGAGATGTAGAGGGTGATAGAGGGCAAGGCCCAATCTTCTGTGAGGTAGGATAACTTGATTGGGTGGATGAAAGTCGCCTAGAGGGGGTGAATAAGCGAAACCTTAAATTTACAAAATTAAGCAAGCACTAAGGTCGGGGGTTAGCGTTAGATTTAAATTCAAGTCCGAAAGAGAGGGAAAACAAATCAACCAAGAATCAAGGCGAGTGAACATGGTGATTTGTTTTACCGAGGTTCGGTTCCAAAGAACCTAGTCCCTGTTGAGGAGGTCACAAAGACCAGGTCTATTTCAACCCTTTCCCTCTCTCAAACGGTCACTTAGACCGAGTGAGCCTTCTCCTTAATCAATCGGGTCACTAAGACCCCGCAAGGACGACCACACACTTAGGTGTCTCTTGCTTTGATTACAAGTCACTTGAGAACAAGAATGAGAAGGAAGAAAGGAAAACCAAGAAACAAGAGCGTAAAAGAACACGAACACACTCTCTCACAAGTCACTAAATATTTGAGTTGAATTCTAGGCTTGGAGAGGGTTTGATCTTTGGAAATGTGTCTTGGAGTGAATGCAGTAGCTCTTGTATTGAATGTGATCTCTAAAAAACTTGGATCCCCAAGGTTGTGGTGGTTGGGGGTATTTATAGCCCCCAACCACTTTGGTAGCCGTTGGGGAGGCTGCTGGCGATGTGCGCACCAGACAGTCTGGTGCGCCACCGGACAGGCACTGTTCCTTGTCCGGTGCGCCGCCACCTCACCCAATCGTTAGGGTTCGGAGCTGGCTGACCGTTGGAGGCTTTGTCCTCTTGCTGCACCGTACAGTCTGGTGCCCCTCTGACTTCCTGCTATGACTTCTGCCATGACACTGTTCACCATTCAGAGTCGACCGTTGGTCCAAGAGAGCCATTGCTCCGCTGGCTCACCGGACAGCCCGGTGTGCCAATTTTCACTCAGGTTCTTTGCTCTGTTTTAAATTGAGTCCCTAACTTGATTTCTTTCTTGGTTTGTGTTGAACCATATGCACCTGTAATACATGAGTTCTAGACAAACTAGTTAGTCCATGCGTTTGTGTTGGTTATCAACCACCAAAATTAGTTATACGAAATGGTTAACCCAATTTCCCTTTCAATATCCCCCTTTTTGGTGATTGATGCCAACACAAACCAAAGCAAATATAAAGTGCAGAAATGTAATTAGTTTGCATTTAGAATGAGCATAGGTTACTTGGAGTTAAACCAATCGAAAATCTCACTGAGTATGAATGGATTGCTTTTTCTTTTATTTAACATTTTGGACCACTTTTGCACCACTTGTGTTGTTTTTGCAAATCTTTTTGGAAAATCTTTTCAAAGTCTTTTTGCAAATAGTCAAAGGTATATAAGTGGTATTGCAAGAAGCATTTTTAAGATTTGAAATTTCTCCCCCTATTTCAAATGCTTTTCCTTTGGCTAAATAAAACCTCCCCTGAATCAAATTCTCCTCTTAGCTTTCAAGAGGGTTTTGAGATGGACATCAATTTGAAATTTTACTTTCACAAATCAAGTAAAACATAGATACCAATTGATACCAAATACTAATTTGAGAATACATCAATTGAAATAAATATCAATTGAAAATACCAATTAAAACTTCATTTCGAATTTTTTTTGAAATGGTGGTGGTGCGGTCCTTTTGCTTTGGGCTAAATATTTTCTCCCTCTTTGGCATTAATCGCCAAAAACGGAGACTTTGAGAGCCCCTTTTTTCATCTTTCTTCCCATTTGGGGCCTAATACTTTCTCCCAAATGATAATATAGATATGAGTGAAGGGTCATACCATTGAGAGTTTGTGGAAGTAATGACAAAGGGTAAATGATACCGTCAGAGTTGGAGTGGAAGCCTTGTCTTTGCCAAATACTCCATTTCCCTTCCAATCTACGACTTAGTATAGAAATACACTTGGAAACACATTAGTCGTAGTCTTGGCACACGAAGAATAAGAAATATGCATTTGTACCAAATGAAAGAGACATGATCAAAAGTATATAAATGAGCTATGTGTGCAATGTTTCAATCAATGTTTCGAGAATCAAGTATATTTAGCTCATTCCTAAGTTTGCTAAAAGTTTTCTCATCTAGTGGCTTGGTAAAGATATCGGCTAATTGGTTTTGAGTGTTAATATAAGCAATTTCGATATCCCCCTTTTGTTGGTGATCTCTCAGAAAGTGATACCGGATGTCTATGTGCTTAGTGTGGCTGTGTTCAACGAGATTATCCGCCATGCAGATTACACTCTCACTATCACATAGGAGAGGTACTTTGCTCAATTTTTAGCCATAGTCCCTGAGGGTTTGCCTCATCCAAAGTAATTGCACACAACAATGGCATGCGACAATGTACTCGGCTTCGGCGGTGGAAAGAGCAATTGAGTTTTGTTTCTTTGAAGCCCATGACACCAGGGATCTTCCCGAAAACTGACAAGTCCCTGATGTGCTCTTTCTATGTAATACCCAAAATTGTAAAACATAATATAAGAGTGGTCCCTCTTGATTGTTTTGCCATCCAATCCTCATTTCATGGGGATAATAAAATTTAAGGAAATTAAATAAGGCACCTTCATATAAAAGTATACTAATTGAGTTTAGAATTTGAAGTTAACGCAAAAGTACAATTTAGGAAATTGGGATTTAGCCCTAAATTTAAATTCGGATTTGAAAATAAGAAAGAGAGAAATATTCTGAAATACAAAACAAAAACTTATAAAATTCAAATTATGTTCAAACTGAAAATTTAAGGTGAATATAAATGTGTCATAAAAAACTTGAATTAAATCCTTGGATTTGGAATTTAAAACTGAAAAGAAAAAGAAATAGAGAAAAAGAAAAGAAAGGAAATTAAAAAAAAGAACCACCAGCGCATGGGCCGAAATCTCCCTGGTCGGCCCATTAACTCTCCCCGCGCGTCCCTCTCTACTTCAGCCGTTGACCACCCGGGCCCGCACGCCAGTTTCTCTATTTCCGCGCACGCACCTGCCTTCCTCAGTTGTCGTGCTGTGGGCCTCGTCCGTCAGGAGCGTCCCTGTCCTTCGTTCTGTTCCACAACTGAAGGCGCGGAGCTCGCCCGCGCTGACCAGAATCCGCCAGGGATTCTCGCGCCAGATCCGATCTCCTAGCTTGGGACTGGCATATGGGATTATAAAGTCGCGATAACCGCTTCCCATCTCACCTATGCCGTACCAGGGGCCACCATAGACAGGGGATGCCACCATCGCCGCCAGAGACGGAAGCACAGGAAATTGCGAGAGAGAGTATGGATCGGGTGCCGCTGCGCTTGGGCTCTGTCGTAGAAGCTTCACTGCGCAGCTCCGGGGATGGATTGCGGCTTTGCCTTGTGGGATTGACGACCTGGTGACCCGGGATTGCGCACCGATGCGAGCTCATGCCGCGATTCCGCCCTGCTTTGTCGCACGGTCATCCTGTTGTGCGTCACGCGGTGAGAACCCTTCCTACCCTTTCTTTACCGCGTGTTCTAGGTTTGGAACCAGTCGGAGTTGAGTTTCGTGCGCGCTAGCGGGATTTGGCTATTCACCGGCCATGGCCGCCGCCGCGGTTGCTACTGCACCGCCGCTCGGTCTGCGCTGGGGTACATGGGCGGAGGTGAAACAACCTTGTGCTTTGATCTCTTGATTGACGGCTACAATCAGACGATCGAGTATCTCTTCGCTCAGGTTAAGTAGGACCGTTGGATGTTGGTCGTGTGGATTCGATTGGATTGCGATCTTTAAATCATAACCCTTGATGTTAGATCCAGTGGCTTAGGATGTGTGCGGGTTCATAAGTAATCCGATCTAATCTAGGCACTTGAAAGATGATCCGATGGCCCAGATCACACCGTACCTCTTCGCTGAGCCAAGTTTACAAATAAGCCCTTGAAGAAATAGATAATGAACCCACAGTCCATTTTGACTGTTTACTGAGTCTTGGGATCCTTTGCGTTTTCGCCCTGAACTGTCTGCAAATTACACGCGCAGTACAGACAGATTATAGAACAGAGAAATTCAGTTAGAAAATGATTTATAGTGAAAATTAATTCCAATAACTTGTTTAATTCCTAGAAAATTCATTTCAACTCCTTTTTAATCCATTCCAGTTCCAATAATTGTGTTTTAATATTGTTCATCATATAGTGTCTCTGGTTTTACATGAAAACTGTATTAAAATTAATCTCTTAATTAATCTTATATCAAATACATAAAACCTCATAAATTCATAACCCTTTCGTTTTAGATCCGAATTGACTCGTTCCAGTTGTGTTAGTCTCGTACAAATATTTACTATGCAATAGCAACATTTATTATGCCATGTCTCATTCTTTTATAATTAGGTCTTTATTTAACTTAAGTTGGTTAGTCTTGTTAATCTACTTACCATTGTAATCCACTAAAATATGATCTATGGTCAATTGGTGACCTAGATGAAAGTTGAATTAATTACTACTTTAGGTTATCTTTTCTCTGGAATTATAAAATAAAACCTGGTTATAATCATTTAAACCACATCATAACTTGATGACCGTAACTCCGATCTTAGTGGTTCTCGTTCCCGCGATCTCGTAGCGAAGCGTAGATTATTATTATACAATATGTTCTTATGATTGGTGTGATGTTAATTTTTGTCTATACCATGTCTGTTTGTATTGCTACGACTAGCGTGAGGTCACGAGGATCCGAAGAATCACCCTGGTAACTGGAATCTCAAGTCCCAGGCAAGTTGTGCCCTTGATCACTTCTTTTATCCACTCATGTTCTAATTAATCATAATGATCTGCATAGGTTAATTTTGATGGGACCTAATAGGTTACCCTAGTTTTGATTATCTTTATACCTTGTTTTACCACTCAATATTTTTGGGTAGTACTTGCTAGTGCTATATGTGGTTTTGGGTATGGAGACACATTATTCATGATTATACTTTTGTTATCAGTTGTTATTTACTGTTCATGATAAGATCATTATGTTAATTGAAACATGGAGCGACCTCCCGGGAAAACAGTGCTACCACAAGGGTTTAATGGACGCCCTTGGCTGATTAATTAGGAAAGCTAGTGAGAGACTACCTTACCCGAAAGGGGCAAGGGCAGTAGGGGAGTGGTCAGTGTGGGGTGGTCCTTGGTTGATTTTGCTGCGATGGCGGTCAGGCAAGGGATCCCTGCATTGGAGCTTCCTATAAACTGTAGCGGGTTTTCTAAAGCTAGTGGAACTTTGTAAATGCCTCGTAGTGTTACCCTGCCTCGCTTCCTTGGTAGAGGTGTATGGGGCCCGTACAACCCCGTGGCAGATGTGTAACATGACTTGTGGGTAATGATGTGCAACCTCTGCAGAGTGTAAAACTGGTATACTAGCCGTGCTCACGGTCATGAGCAGCTCGGACCCTCACATGATTAATTTATGGAACTAAATTCAATTTGTCATATGCATTGCATCGCAGGTGATGTTGTTACTTTTGTTCTACTACTTAATTGGGTTGGTATTTACTTATACTTACTAACTGCTAATAAAATTTTGACCAACTTTAAAAGCAATGCTCAGCTCTAACCATCCTCTTTGGTAAGCCTTACACTTCATGAGCTCCCACTTTTGGCGAGTTCATGCACATTATTCGCCACAACTTGTTGAGCTATGAACGTATGTGAGCTCACTCTTGCGGTCTCACACCCCCCATAGGTCAAGAACAGGTACCACAGGATGAGGCGCATGGAGGATGCTGTGATGAGTTCGTGAGTGGTCTAGGCCGTCGTCTCCCATTCAACTTCGGGTTGCTGGACCGTTGTCTCCTTATAATGTAATTATTTATTTTGTATAGAACTCTTATTATATAGTAAAGATGTGACATTCGATCATGTGCCATGATTCATCATATGTGTGAGACTTGGTCCCAGCACACCTGGTGATTATGTTCGCGCCCGGGTCTTGGTGCCCCGAAACCCGAGTGTGACAGAAGTGGTATCAGAGGAATGTTGACTGTAGGACGAAACCTAGATAGAACCGGACAACCATTATCTACTTACCTTTGCTACTCTGATTTTTTTCTAAACTTTTCTTAATCTTTTCTCATCTATTTCCGCTCTACTCTGATTACTCTTACCTTTTTGCTTTCAAAAGACAAAAGTGGATTTCACACTTTGAAATCCTATGCCTAAAGTGACTTTTAGGAATAGGAGACCTAATCTTAGGAACAAAAACAAAACTATTTTTTTATATCTATGAACTTGAATGCTTGTTCTTATGATACTTGTTTGATTTGGATCTTTGATTGAGTGGGATGAGTTGTGGAGTAATGTCCACAATTACATCTGCATATACATATAGGTATAAATATAAATAAATAAAATTCATAAGATAACTAAACAACCTGGTTTATCCTCCATTAAAGTGTATCTATTTTATATAGATCCCTCATCTTAAAAGACTCTCTCTTATCTTAATTGGTCCATCTTATCTTAAAAGATACTCTCTTATCTTAATAGACTCATCTTATCTTGAAAACATTTTATCTCATCCTAATAGATCTAACTGGCCTCAAAAGATTCTAACATATATCCTATCCTAGTAGATCTATCTAACCTAAACTAGTCTAATCTAGTCATATCCAACCTAATCTAGATTTTATCTAATCTATTATGATCCAATCTAAAGTGAGTTATTTAACAGGTTAGTTAGTACTAGTGAAATAGATTAGACCTCACTCCTATAAAAATGTTTTAAGCTAAATTGGTGACTTGGACCAACTCGTCCATACACCAACAACTTGACCTACATAATAAGATACATAATCTATCCAACCAATATAAGAGCAAACAATCAAACCAAATTCTGACTAATATCATTTAACTCATAACCACCTACTAAACTAGCTGCTCTACCTCTTAAGGGTTACCTACAAATCTACATTAACTACATGTTCCTAATTCGAATGACAACCCCAAGACCGGTGGTGATCAACCACATCAAGGAACGATAGAAGTCAAACTCGATCATCAGATGCATTACCATCCAACACGGAGTTCTTCTCACAAAAAAAACTATCTTACCCTAGGCTATTCTTGCCCTAACCTTCCTATCTTTTATCCTACATAACAAAATGGCTATACATATAAACACCCATGCTTTCCTAATCACTTTTTAATTAACGAGAAACTTCTTAATCATAAATTAATTAGAAACTAAAAGTAAACTATAAATAAGGTTTTTTTACATCCCTGTCCTTACAAATCTCGAGGACGAGATTTCTGTTAAGGGGGTAGGATTTGTAATACCCAAAATTGTAAAACATAATATAAGAGTGGCCCCTCTTGATTGTTTTCCATCCAATCCTCATTTCATGGGGATAATAATATTTAAGAAAATTAAATAAGGCACCTTCATATAAAAGTATACTAATTCAGTTTAGAATTTGAAGTTAACGCAAAAGTACAATTTAGGAAATTGGGATTTAGCCCTAAATTTAAATTCGGATTTGAAAATAAGAAAGAGAGAAATATTCTGAAATACAAAACAAAAACTTATAAAATTCAAATTATGTTCAAACTGAAAATTTAAGGTGAATATAAATGTGTCATAAAAAACTTGAATTAAATCCTTGGATTTGGAATTTAAAACTGAAAAGAAAAAGAAATAGAGAAAAAGAAAAGAAAGGAAATTAAAAAAAGAACCACCAGCGCTTGGGCCGAAATCTCCCTGGTCAGCCCATTAACTCTCCCTGCGCGTCCCTCTCTACTTCAGTCGTTGACCACCCAGGCCCGCGCGCCAGTTTCTCTATTTCCCAGCACGCACCTGCCTTCCTCAGTCGCCGTGTTGTGGGCCTCGTCCGTCAGGAGCGTCCCTGTCCTCCGTTCTGTTCCGCAACTGAAGGCGCGGAGCTCGCCCGCGCTGACCAGAATCCGCCCGGGATTCTCGCGCCAGATCCGATCTCCCAGCTTGGGACCGGCATATGAGATTATAAAGTCACGACAACCGCTTCCCATCTCACTTATGCCGTACCAGGGGCCACCATAGACAGGGGATGCCACCATCACCGCCAGAGACGGAAGCACAGGAAATTGCGAGAGAGAGTATGGATCGGGTGCCGCTGCGCTTGGGCTCTGTCGTCGAAGCTTCACTGCGCAACTCCGGGGATGGATTGCGGCTTTGCCTTGTGGGATTGACGACCTGGTGACCCGGGATTGCGCACCTATGCGAGATCATGCCGTGATTCCGCCCTGCTTCGTCGCACGGTCATCCTGTTGTGCGTCACACGATGAGAACCCTTCCTACCCTTTCTTTACCGCGTGTTCTAGGTTTGGAACCAGTCAGAGTTGAGTTTCGTGCGCGCTAGCGGGATTTGGCTATTCACCGGCCATGGCCGCCGCCGCGGTTGCTACTGCACCGCCGCTCGGTCTGCGCTGGGGTACATGGGCGGAGGTGAAACAACCTTGTGCGTTGATCTCTTGATTGACGGCTACAATCAGACGATCGAGTATCTCTTCGCTCAGGTTAAGTAGGACCGTTGGATGTTGGTCGTGTGGATTCGATTGGATTGCGATCTTTAAATCATAACCCTTGATGTTAGATCCAGTGGCTTAGGATGTGTGCGGCTTCATAAGTAATCCGATCTAATCTGGGCGCTTGAAAGATGATCCGATGGCCCAGATCACACCGTACATCTTCGTTGAGCCAAGTTTACAAATAAGCCCTTGAAGAAATAGATAATGAACCCGCAGTCCATTTTGACTGTTTACTGAGTCTTGGGAACCTTTCCATTTTCGCCCTGAACTGTCTGCAAATTACACGCGCAGTACAGACAGATTATACAACAGAGAAATTCAGTTAGAAAATGATTTATAGTGCAAAATTAATTCCAATAACTTGTTTAATTCCTAGAAAATTCATTTCAACTCCTTTTTAATCCATTCCAGTTCCAATAATTGTGTTTAAATATTGTTCATCACATAGTGTCTCTGGTTTTACATGAAAACTGTATTAAAATTAATCTCTTAATTAATCTTATATCAAATACATAAAACCTCATAAATTCATAATCCTTCCATTTTAGATCCGAATTGACTCGTTCCAGTTGCGTTAGTCTCGTATAAATATTTACTATGCAATAGCAACATTTATTATGCCATATCTCATTCTTTTATAATTAGGTCTTTGTTTAACTTATGTTGGTTAGTCTTGTTAATCTACTTACCATTGTAATCCACTAAAATATGATCTATGGTCAATTGGTGACCTAGATGAAAGTTGAATTAATTACTACTTTAGGTTATCTTTTCTCTGGAATTATAAACTAAAACCTGGTTGTAATCATTTAAACCACATCATAACTTGATGACCGTAACTCCGATCTTAGTGGTTCTCGTTCCCGCGATCTCGTAGAGACACGTAGACTATTATTATACAATATGTTCTTATGATTGGTGTGATGTTAATTTTTGTCTATACCATGTCTGTTTGTATTGCTTCGACTAGCGTGAGGTCACGAGGATCCGAAGAATCACCCTGGTAACTGGAATCTCAAGTCCCAGGCAAGTTGTGCCCTTGATCACTTCTTTTACCCACTCATGTTCTAATTAATCATAATGATCTGCATAGGTTAATTTTGATGGGACCTAATAGGTTACCCTAGTTTTGATTATCTTTATACCTTGTTTTACCACTCAATATTTTTGGGTAGTACTTGCTAGTGCTATATGTGGTTTTTGGTATGGAGACACATTATTCATGATTATACTTTTGTTATCAGTTGTTATTTACTGTTCATGATAAGATCATTATGTTAATTGGAACATGGAGCGACCACCCGGGAAAACAGTGCTACCACAAGGGTTTAATGGACGCCCTTGGCTGATTAATTAGGAAAGCTAGTGGAAGACTACCTTACCCGAAAGGGGCAAGGGCAGTAGGGGAGTGGTCAGTGTGGGGAGGTCCTTGGTTGATTTTGCTGCGATGGCGGTCAGGCAAGGGATCCCTGCATTGGAGCTTCCTATAAACTGTAGCGGGTTTTCTGAAGCTAGTGGAACATTGTAAAGGCCTCGTAGTGTTACCCTGCCTTGTTTCCTTGGTAGAGGTGTATGGGGCCCGTACAACCCCGTTGCAGATGGGTAACATGACTTGTGGGTAAAGATGCGCAACCTCTGCAGAGTGTAAAACTGGTATACTAGCCATGCTCACGGTCATGAGCAGCTCGGACCCTCACATGATTAATTTATGGAACTAAATTCAATTTGTCATATGCATTGCATCGCAGGTGATGTTGTTACTTTTGTTCTACTACTTAATTGGGTTGGTATTTACTTATACTTAGTAACTGCTAATAAAATTTTGACCAACTTTAAAAGCAATGCTCAGCTCTAACCATCCTCTTTGGTAAGCCTTACACTTCATGAGCTCCCACTTTTGGCGAGTTCATGCACATTATTCCCCACAACTTGTTGAGCTATGAACGTATGTGAGCTCACTCTTGCGGTCTCACACCCCCCCATAGGTCAAGAACAGGTACCACAGGATGAGGCGCATGGTGGATGCTGTGATGAGTTCGTGAGTGGTCTAGGTCGTCGTCTCCCAGTCAACTTTGGGTTGCTGGACCGTTGTCTCCTTATAATGTAATTATTTATTTTGTATAGAACTATTATTATATAGTAAATATGTGACATTCGATCCTGTGCCATGATTCATCATATGTGTGAGACTTGGTCCCAGCACACCTGGTGATTATGTTCGCGCTCGGGTCTTGGTGCCCCAAAACCCGGGTGTGACATTCTATCAATCTTACATCAGGCCTAATGGACATCGGAATGTCCAATTAGATCAAAGGTAGATCCCTTAGGGTACCAAAGCCCAAACTTACGAGTGTAAACTAAGTATCTCATGATTCTTTTCACGGCCCTAAGGTGAACTTTCTTAGGATTTGCCTGAAATCTTGCACACATGCATACTGAAAGCATAATATCCAGTCGAGATGCACATAAGTAGAGTAAAGATCCTATCATCGACTGGTATACCTTTTGATCAATGGATTTACCTCTCGTGTCGAGGTCGAGATGCCCATTGGTTCCCATGGGTGTCTTGATGGGTTTGCCATCCTTCATTCCAAACTTTTTAAGAATGTCTTGAATGTACTTTGTTTGGCTGATGAAGGTGCCATCTTGGAGTTGCTTGATTTAAAATCCAAGGAAATACTTCAACTCCCCCATCATAGACATCTCGAATTTATGTATCATGATCCTACTAAACTCTTCACAAGTTGACTTGTTAGTAGACCCAAATATAGTATCATCAACATAAATTTGGCATACACACAAGTCTTTTGCAACAGTTTTAGTAAAGAGAGTAGGATCGGCTTTTCCGACTTTGAAGCCAATAGTGATTAGAAAATCTCACAGGCATTCATACCATGCTCTTAGGGCTTGCTTGAGCCCATAAAACACCTTTGAGAGTTTATACACATGGTTAGGGTACTCACTATCTTCAAAGTCGGGAGGTTGCTCAACATAGACCTCTTCCTTGATGGGTCCATTGAGGAAGGCACTTTTCACGTCCATATGATAAAGCTTAAAGCCATGCTAAGTAGCATAGGCAAGTAATATTCAAATTGACTCAAGTCGGGCTTTGTTTCTTGTCACCACACCATGCTCATCTTGCTTGTTGTGGAATACCCACTTGGTACCTACAACATTTTGATTAGGACGTGGAACTAAATGCCATACATCATTCCTCGTGGAGTTGTTGAGCTCCTCTTGCATTGCCAGCACCCAATCCAGATCTCTTAGTGCATCCTCTACCCTGTATGGCTCAATAGAGGAAACAAAAGAGTAATGTTCACAGAAATGTGCAACTCGAGGTCTAGTAGTTACCCCCTTATGAATGTCACCAAGTATGGAGTTGACGGGTGATCTCATTGAATTGCTTGGTGGACTCTTGGGTGTGGCGGTCTTTGATCCTGAATTTCTTGATCATCTTCCTTGTCTTGATTATGTTCATCTCCCCCTTGATCCATGTCCTCCTCTTGAGGTGGCTCATCTTCTTGATCTTCATCTTCATCATTTTGAGCCTGTTCCTCATCTTGGGTAGGTGGAGATGCTTGATTGGAAGATGATGGTTGATCTTGCTCTTGTGGAGGCTCTTCGGATTCCTTCGGACACACATCTCCAATATACATGTTCCTTAGCGCAACGCACGAAGCCTCTTCATCATCTAGTTCATCAAGATCAACTTTCTCCACTAGGGAGCCATTAGTCTCATCAAACACAATGTCACAAGAAACCTCAACTAATCCAGTGGATTTGTTGAAGACTCTATATGCCCTTGTGTTTGAGTCATAACCAAGTAAAAAGCCTTCTACAACCTTAGGAGAAAATTTAGATTTTCTACCTCTTTTAATAAGAATAAAGCATTTACTCCCAAATACACTAAAATAGGAAACATTGGCCTTTTACCAGTGAGGAGTTCATATGATGTCTTCTTGAGGATTCGGTGAAGGTAGAGCCGATTGATGGAGTAGCAAGCGGTGTTGATTGCTTCCACCCAAAGCCGGTCCGGTGTCTTGTACTCATCAAGCATGGTCCTTGCCATATCCAGTAAAGTTCTATTCTTCCTCTCCACTACACCATTTTGTTGAGGTGTGTAGGGAGAAGAGAACTCATGCTTGATGCCCTCTTCCTCAAGAAATCCTTCAATTTGAGAGTTCTTGAACTCCGTCCCATTGTCGCTTCTTATCTTTTTTATCCTTAATCCGAACTCATTTTGAGCCCGTCTCAAGAATCCTTTCAAGGTATCTTGGGTCTGTGATTTTTCCTGCAAAAAGAACATCCAAGTGAAGCGAGAATAATCATCCACAATAACTAGACAGTACTTACTCCCGCCGATGCTTATGTAAGCTATCGGGACGAATAGATCCATGTGGAGTAGCTCGAGCGGCCTGTCAGTCGTCATGATGTTCTTGTGTGGATGATGGTCTCCAATCTGCTTTCCTGCTTGGCATGCGCTACAAACCATGTCTTTCTCAAAATGAACATTTGTTAGTCCTAAAATGTGCTCTCCCTTTAGAAGTTTGTGAAGATTCTTCATTCCAACATGGGCAAGTCGGCGATGCTAGAGCCAACTCAAATTGGTCTTAGCAATTAAGCAAGTGTCAAGTTCAGCTTGGTTATCATTAAAATCAACTAAATATAGCTGACCCTCTAACACTCCCTTAAATGCTATTGAATCACCACTTCTTCTAAAGACAGTAACACCTATATCTGTAAATAGACAGTTGTAGCCCATTTTACATAATTGAGAAACAGAAAGCAAATTGTAATCTAAGGAATCTACAAGAAAAATATTGGAAATAGAATGGCCAGGTGATATAGCAGTTTTACCCAAACCTTTGACCAAACCTTGATTTCCATCCCCGAATGTAATAGCTCGTTGGGGATCTTCATTTTTCTCATAGGAGGAGAACATTATCTTCTCCTCTGTCATGTGGTTTGTGCACCCGCTATCGATTATCCAACTTGAACCACCGGATGCATAAACCTACAAAACAAGTTTAGGCATTGTTCTTATGTACCCAAACAGTCTTGGGTCCTTTGACGTTAGAAAGAAGCACCTTGGGTACCCAAACACATGTCTTAGGACTCTTGTGTTTGCCCCCATCAAATTTGGCAAATACTTTGCCTGATTTGTTAGTTAAAACATATGATGCATCAAAAGTCTTAAATGAAACATTATGCTCATTTGATACAGCAGAAATTTTCTTTCTAGGCAATTTAACATTAGTGGTATGCCTAGAGCTAGAAGCCTCATTTTTGTACGTGAATGCATGATGAGAAACATTGTGAGGTTTCCTAGCATTAATCTTCCTAATTTTGTGCTCAGGATAGTTAGCATGATATAAAATGTAGCCTTCATTATCCTGAACCATGGGAGCCTTGCCCTTAACAAAATTAGACAATCTTTTAGGGGCATTAAGCTTGACATTGCTCCCCTGTTGGAAACCAATGCCATCCTTAATGACACGGCGTCTCCCATTATAAAGCATACTACGAGCAAATTCAAAATTTTCATTTTCGAGCTCATGCTCAGCAATTTTAGCAATTAATTTAGCTATGTGATCATTTTGTCGTTTAATCATAGCAAGGTGATCATCCATAGCTTCTGCATTAACATCTCTACATCTAGTACAAATAGAAATATGCTCAACAGTAGATGTAGATGGTTTGCAAGCATTTAATTCTTCTATCTTAGCATTTAATCTAACATTCTCATCTCTAAGATAGGAAATAGAATCATTGCAAACATTCAATTCTTTAACCTTAGAAATTAAACTAGCATTTTCATTTCTAAGACTAGAAATTGAATCATGACAAATGCTAAGCTCCTTAGTTAAGTTTTCACATTTTTCTACTTCCTGAGCATAAGCATTTTTCAATTTATCAAATTTTTTGTTTTCTTTAATGAGGAAGTCCTCTTGGCTATCCAAGAGTTCATCCTTCTCATTAATGGCTTCAATTAATTCATTTAATTTTTTCTTTTGGTCCATGCTAAGGTTGGCAAAAAGAGACATTAAATTATCTTCACTATCGCTAGAGCTACCCTCATCATCACTAGATGTTGTATATTTGGGGGTGGCTCTAGTGTGTACCTTCTTTTTCTTGCTGTCCTTAGCCATGAGATACTTGTGGCCGACGTTTGGGAAGAGGAGGCCCTTATTGATGGCGATGTTGGTGGCGTCCTCGTCGGTGGAGGAGTCGGTGGAGTTCTCGTCGGAGTCCCATTCCCGGTATATGTGGGCATCGCCGCCCTTCCTCTTGTAGTATCTCTTCTTCTCCTTCTTCTTCTTCCCTTTATTGTCGTCGTCCCTGTCACTTCCATTAGAAATTGGACATTTTGCTATGAAATGACTGGACTTACCACACCGGTAGCACACCTTCTTGGAGCAGGACTTATAGTCCTTTCCCCTCCATTGCTTGAAAAATTGGCGGAAGCTCTTGATGATGAGCGCCATTTCCTCATTGTCGAGCTTGGAGGCGTCGATTGGAAGCCTACTTGGTGTAGACTCCTTTTCTTCCGTCGCTTTGAATGCGACGGGTTGCACCTCGAGTGTGGAGGTAGCGCCTTGCTCCAAGTTGACAATGTGTTTGGAGTCTTTGATCATAAGTTCAAAGCTCACAAACTTGCCAATCACTTCCTTGGGAGACATTAGTTTGTATCTGGGATCCCCACGAATTAATTGCACTTGAGTAGGATTGCTAAAAACAAGGGATCTTAGAATAATCTTGACCATTTCATGGTCATCCCACTTGGTGCTCCCGAGGTTGCGCACTTGGTTGACCATCATCTTGAGTCAGTTGTACATTGCTTGCAGCTCTTCCCCTTTGTTGCGCACTTGGTTAACCCTTGCACCCTGTTATACTCCTCTCGACACAAGGAGGCGAGGAGTATAGACGTGGCTTGAGAGTTAAAGTGCCTAATTTGGGTGGCCTCGTCCGAGTCATAGTCTTTGTCCCCCACTTGCGGTACCTGCGCTCCAAATTCAACTATGCCCCATATGCTTTCATGGAGTGAGGTTAGATGATGCCTCATTTTATCACTCCACATACAATAATCCTCACCATCAAAATATGGTGGTTTGCCTAGGGGTAAGGAAAGTAATGGAGCACGCTTTGAAATACGAGGATAGCGAAGAGGAATCTTACTATACTTCTTGGGCTCATGGTGCTTAGAAGCGATGAATGACTTGGAGCTTGACGTGGAGGGTGACGAAGAGTCGGTCTCGTAGTAGACCACCTTTTTCATCATCTTCTTCTTGTCACCTTTTTGTTGCCGGACTCCCTTGAGAGAGTCCTCCCCGAGCTTATGGATTTGTCGCCGGTCATGATCTCCCTCTTGGCGTGATCTCTAGACATCACTTCGAGTTGGTTAGACTCTAAATGAAGCACTGGCTCTGATACCAATTGAAAGTCGCCTAGAGGGGGGGTGAATAGGTGAAACCTTAAATTTACAAACTTATGCAAGCACTAAGGTCGGGGGTTAGCGTTAGATTTAAATTCAAGTCCGAAAGAGAGGGAAAACAAATCAACCAAGAATCAAGGCGAGTGAACACAGTGATTTGTTTTACCGAGGTTTGGTTCCAAAGAACCTAGTCCCTGTTGAGGAGGTCACAAAGACCGGGTCTATTTCAACCCTTTCCCTCTCAAACGGTCACTTAGACCGAGTGAGCCTTCTCCTTAATCAATCGGGTCACTAAGACCCCGCAAGGATCACCACACACTTAGGTGTCTCTTGCTTTGATTACAAGTCACTTGAGAACAAGAATGAGAAAGAAGAAAGGCAAACCAAGAACAAGAGCGTAAAAGAACACGAACAAACTCTCTCACAAGTCACTAAATATTTGAGTTGAATTCTAGGCTTGGAGAGGGTTTGATCTTTGGAAATGTGTCTTGGAGTGAATGCACTAGCTCTTGTATTGAATGTGATCTCTGAAAAACTTGGATCCCAAGGTTGTGGTGGTTGGGGGTATTTATAGCCCCCAACCACTTTGGTAGCCATTGGGGAGGCTGCTGGCGATGGGCGCACCGGACAGGCACTATTCCTTGTCCGGTGTGCCGCCATGTCACCCAACCGTTAGGGTCCAAAGCTGGCTGACCGTTGGAGTCTTTGTCCTCTTGCGGCACCAGACAATCCGGTGCCCCTCTGACTCCCTACTCTAACTTCTGTCGTGACACTGTTCACCTATCAGAGTCGACCGTTGGTCCCAGAGAGTCGTTGCTCCGCTGGCTCACCGAAAAGTCTGGTGGCACACTGGACAGTTAGGTAAATTATAGCGGAGGGCGCCTTGGAATTCCCGAGAGTGGCTGTTTGACATCTGTACGGTCCTGGTGCACCGGACAGTGTCCGGTGGCACACCGGACAGTCCGGTGCGCCAATTTTCAGCACACTCAGGTTCTTTGCTCTGTTTCAAATTGAGTCCCTAACTTGATTTCTTTCTTGGTTTGTGTTGAACCTTATGCACCTATAATACATGAGTTCTAGACAAACTAGTTAGTCCATGCGTTTGTGTTGGTTATCAACCACCAAAATTAGTTATAGGAAATGGTTAACCCAATTTCCCTTTTAGTGGAGATCTCGATGTTGATGATCCAAGGCTCCGAGCGAACAGATCCTCGCAATCACTACACCACTGCTCTGTTGGTTATCAATCGTGACACACGAGTGACCTCGCCATGAAAGCTTATCCCTGCAAGCACAATCAAGACAATAAGCAAGAACAAAAATAACACAATCAAAATTGTATGGATCACGAGATGGGGTCTCACAGACCGTTCAACGACAATATTATTCGATAACAGACATGTAACACCCCGTTTCTCCCACACAATGAGTGTTACCAAAGACCCTTCCCACAAACTTAAACAAACATAAGAAAAGAAATAGAGACAGAGAGTAAAATAAAATCTGGCAGCACCTCCCTTGAAAGTAGCATAACGAGAGGAACATAGAGTTTATACATGATGTAAAAGAAAGGTAATCCACAGTGTATAATCAGGATGCAAAGGTAGGAATAAACATTCAAGACCAAAATAAAATGAATTCAGCCAACCAAAAAAAGTTCGACCACCATGAAGACTAGAACATATTACTCCCCTCGCACACAATATTTCATAACAATCAACCCCCTTGTCTCAAAACCCCTGTTTAACATCATTACTAAGCAGTGGTATAATTATTTAAGGGTGTAGTGACCGTGCTGCTACTTCCCTCCTTTCTCCAAGCAAAGATCAAGTGTCTGCATCAAACAATGCAAGAGTGAGATGACACATCTCAGCAAGTAAAATGATCAAACAACAATTTGACAATGTAAGCAAATCGTGTTTTAACAACCACGTAGTTCACAACTTCCTTATTGAATATTAAATTGCAGCAAGTAAACAAGATACTAATTACTCAGTTCCAAAATGAAACACAAAGTGAAGATCCACAATATCCACACCACCATAACAGGTTACACGTTTCACCCATGAATGCACATGGCTACAGATGCAGTAATGACTTCTGTCTTCATACCTCTAAGGATATGAAGCTGCATCATACCCCTCCTCGGGCAACGTTTGATGCTTATTGTACCGGTACGGTCGGACCATAAGATCGCGACGAAACTTTCATGCAAAGGATGATGGATGCACTGTGCATGACACCAACATAAGACCACCCCAAATAACATGTGTTAAACATATACTTCCACTCCTTCCAAATAATAATCAATACATGTAACTTGTTCGAACAACATCCTCAACATATGTAAATAATAGAACATGAATATCTTCAAGCAACAATTCTCAAAATGGATTACGAGGATGAACATATTTGACATGGATATAATCAAGCATAAGACACATAATTCAACCCACGGTATAAACCATCACTATTTTACGTGCCTTCACCGGGGAATTTGGACAAGGCCCTAAGTACGATCCGAAAGTACACCACTTATTTTTGACACACAACTTAGTGCACAAATCCACATAACCAACGCTCATAAACAACGCCGCACCTACGCACAATTCCAAACCCGTCGCGAGCGACCTCTCTCCCCATCACCCACCAAAACTGCAGCGGCGCTGCTTGACAATTTCATATCTTTAAAATTATGACAGTAGTGGTAACAAACAAAAACTCCCTAACCATATACATAAAATTCCCCACAAGTTTTGTATTCAAACGATAATTAAATTCCAACATCTAAATGGCCCCAAACAGCCCACAAGACACACCTTGCAATATGTTTTTGGACAGCAACCTAACCGGGTTCAAACAGCTATATCTCCTAAAATATACCTCCGAATCGAGCGCATAAGTACTGTTTGGAAAGTTATGACAAAGCTCTACATGATTTTTACAATGATTACCACTAATTACCCACGAAAAATCCCAAGAAACTAATAATACCACTGTTGTTCGTCCATCAACAAAATTCTGGACAGCACCTCTACCTAATCGCATAGATGAACGGATGACCAATTGGATTGCAGCACAAATAAAAAAATAATCACAAAATCACCTTGAATTCTCCCCCTTTCCTCCCTCCTTCCTTCCACCAAATTCCAATTGGAGACTTGCACCAATGCGACGGAGATCCAAGCAGGGGAGGGGCTGCCCTTGGAGAGGAGGAGATGGGGGGCGGCTAGGTTTGTGATGGCTGCAAGAACTTGGGGAAGGAGGAGATGGGAGGGCGGAGGGCCAAGAGGGACTAGAGGGAGGGGGCGGCTGCAACAAAGGGAGGGGAATAAGGTGGAGGTCGGCTAGGGTTGGGGGGGAATGGAAATAGAGGGCTCCCCACCGCTGGATCGAGATCAACGGCCCAAACCCGCTCTCATGTCTGTGCTCCCGACCCCCACGTACAAGTCAAACAAAAATTCTACTCTTTTACTGTTGTATGCCCCCTAAAATTCCAAACCCCAGTAGCATAGGACTCGAAAGAGAAAAACAAAGAAAGAATAAACTTCAACTTCTCTTTTTTTTGAAAATTGGGTATCACACTCTTCCCCCCTTAAAAAGAATTCGACCTCGAATTCCGACGCTTCTATCGGAATGACAAAAGAAAGATTAATGAATCATCAAAACTCACCCATAACAAAAAGTTCGGGATATTTCTACTGCATCAGCTCCTCAAGTTCCCAAGTAGCCTCGCGCTCAGACTGATTAGTCCACAAGACCTTAACATATTTAATTGATCTCCTTCTCATGACACGCTTTGAGGACTCCAAAATACGCACCAGACGACACTCCAAAGTCAGATCCTGCTGCACAGCAATCGGTTCCATCTCGATTTGATGGTCCGGATCTCGCAAAAACTTCCTCAACATAGAGACATGAAATACCGGGTGTACCCCTGCCATGGAATCCGGCAATTGCAAGCGATAAGCCAAGCTGCCCACCCGGGCCAAGATAGGGAACGGTCCAATGTATCTCGGGCTAAGCTTTTCGGAGACACCGAACCGAACAACTCCTTTAGTAGGTGATACCCTCAGAAGGACTTGATCACCCACTGTAAATTCCGAGTCTCGCCTCCTCACATCAGCATAACTCTTCTGATAGCTCTGAGCGGCCAAAATATTTTGACAAATTTCCCGAACCTTCTCAGATGTCTGCTGAACCCAATCAGGACTAACCAGAGATCTCTCTCCCATAGTCTCCCAGCACAGAGGGGAGATACACCGCCTACCATATAAGGCCTCATATGGTGTCATCTTGATGCTAGTCTGGTAGCTGTTGTTATAAGCAAACTCGGCCAACGTGAGATGATCCTCCCAGCTACCCTTCCAAGACAGAACACAAGCATGCAACATATCTTCCAAGGTTTGGATAGTTCGCCCCGACTGACCATCAGTCTGAGGGTGAAAAGCGTCACTAAGTGAGAGCTTGGTACCCAATGCACTGTGAAGCCTCTCCCAGAATTTGGATACAAAGTTGGAGCCTCGATCAGAAACAATGGACTTAGGCACCCCATGAAGCCTGATTACTTTCTTCATATACAAGGGAACCAACTCTGAAGTTGAATTTGTGGTCTTCATGGGAATAAAGTGCGCAGACTTAGTCATGCGATCCACTACCACCCATATAGCATCCCTGCCTCGAGGAGAACGAGGTAAGCCCACCACAAAATCCATGGTGATATGCTCCCATTTCCACTCTGGAATTTACAATGGCTTCAATAAACTTGTAGGCCTCTTATGCTCGGCCTTCACGCGCTGACATACCTCACAGGCGGCCACATACTTAGAAACGTCAACCTTCATACTCTTCCACCAGAAGTTTTGCTTCAAATCTCGATACATTTTGGTTTCGCCAGGGTGAACGGTGTAAGGCGTTTTATGAGCTTCTCTCAAGATATCCATCTTCACCTCTGATTTCTGAGGCACACAAAGACGGCCCCTGAAACAAACCAAATCATTCTCATCAATGGTGAACTCACGGGGTTTACCATCGCTCACCCTCTTTCGAGCTTCCTGCAATAAAAGATCCTGCTGCTGAGCCACGCGCACTCTCTCCAGAAGGGATGATTAAATGAGCATCCGAGTCTCCTCACTAGCGGTGCCGACATAGCACAAAGCAATCCCCATACGGTCCAGATCTGCGATCAAAGGCAAGGCCACCTTTGGAACCCCGGACCTGCTAGTGGCATCAACCACCACATTTGCCTTCCCCGGGTGATAATGAATGGACAGATCATAATCTTTAATCAATTTGAGCCACCGACGCTGCCTCAAATTAAGCTCCTTCTGGGTGAAAATATACTTGAGACTTTTATGATTGGTGTAGATGTCACAAGATTCTCCATAAAGATAATGCATCCATGATTCTAGAGCAAAGACCACCGCGACCAATTCGAGATCATGAGTTGGATAATTCCGCTCATGCTTCCTCAACTGCCTTGAGCCATAAGCAATCACTCTGCCTTCCTGCATCAACACACAGCCAAGACCAATTCGAGAAGCATCCATAAAAACTGTGAAACGCTTACCACTCTCAGGCAAAGCTAGGATAGGGGCGTTCACCAACTTGTTCTTCAATGTCTAATAACTGATCTCGCAATCGCTGGACCAGACGAAAAGAACACCCTTCTCCAAGAGTCTGGTTAAAGGCTTAGCAATGCTGGAAAATTTTGGTATGAAACGCCAATAATATCCGGCAAGCCCCAAGAAACTTCGGATTTCAAAGACACTGGAGGGTCTCTTCCACTCCACCACAGCCGCGACATTCTTGGGATCAACTGCAATGCCCTGTTAATTAATCACATGACCCAAGAAAGCCACTTCCAACAGTCAAAAGGCACACTTCTTCAATTTGCCAAAAAATTGATTCTTCCTTAAAGCACCCAGAATGAGACGGAGATGCCGCTCATGCTCTTCCTCTGGTTTTGAATAAATCAGAACATCATCCAGAAACATGACAATAAAGTCATCCAAGAACTCATGAAACATCCTATTCATTGCTTCCATAAAAGCAGCAGGGGCATTAGTTAAGCCAAAGGACATGACTATGAACTCGAAATGCCCATACCTGGTGCAAAAGGTTGTCTTTTCAATATCCTCCTCACGAATCCTCAATTGATGATAACCAGAGTTCAAATCAATTTTAGGGAACACCTGAGCACCCCTCAACTGTTCAAAGAGAACCTCAATGCAGGGTAGAGGATATTTATTCTTGATTGTCACTTGACTCAAAGCACGATAATCCACACATAACTTATTGCTTTTATCCTTCTTCTCAACAAACAATACTGGAGAAGCCCATGGTGACCTGCTAGGCCTAAATGAAACCCTTAGCCAGCAGATCATCCAATTGCCGCTTCAATTCAACCTGCTACTTTGGAGCCATCCGATATGGGGCCTTATGAATAGGTTGCGTACTCGGAATCAGTTTGATTTTCAAAGCTGCATCGTGCTCCGATGGAATGCCTGGAAGCTCTGCTGGAAACACATCGGCAAAGTCACACACCACATGGATGTCTTGCACCCGCAAAGCAGCCTCACTCACCACCACCATAGAGAAAAAATTCCCAACATCCTGGACCGATGATCCGGGAGCAATTGCGACAACAAGGATCACGTGAACTTTGGAGAACTTCCCAAAAATACCACCTCCCTACCCGACGACGCCTGCAATAACATTGTCTTCCAAAAACAGGATATAACTGCGCGATACTGAGATAACCAATCCATACCCAAGATAACATCAAATGCCCCCAAGGAAATCACAATAAGATTAGCTGAAAAGACCTCATCAGCAAGAATGGCGGAACAACCCTGACAAACTGAACAACTACTAATGGAGCCATTAGCAGAACTAACCATAATTGGGTGACCCAACCTCTGCACCGAAAGACCAGCCCGCGACACAAAATTCTTCGAAACAAACGAATAGCTAGCGCCAGAGTCAAAAAGAGCATGGGCCACAAACGAATCAACTGAGATCGTACCTGTCACCACGTCTCCCTGCTCTCTGCCATCCGCAGAGGGTAGCACATATGCTCCAGAAATACTCGCATAAGAGGAAGCTCCCGGAGTGAAGTTAACAGAAGAACCCCACTGAGTCATCGGATGAGGCAGACACGGAGCTCCAAACTGAGATGGTATAGGAGTAGTCGGTGAAGGAGTAGGCGCGGTCAGATACTAAGGAAAACCCTGCATAGGCACGAACTGAGGAGTCCCAGGCACATAAAACTGCTGCGGAGGGGGTGGTACTGAAAATTGCTGCTCAGCGCTTGACATCATGTTGACAGTGCCCTGAGAAGAGGAAGAAGTCACTGGCTCCCATCTGAGCTTCCCATTGGGATTCCTCCTACACACCACATCCTTGTGGTCTTGGCTGCAGATAGAGCACCTACCACTCCACTGACACTCGGCACAGCGATGCGCCTCACCAAAACGAAAACACACCAGCCCTAGCCCGGGCTTAGGAATAGTCCGATACCTCTGAGTACTTCCTCCTGAAGTACTCGATTCAGAGGATTTGCCACGGTAGGGGTGGTGGCGCTGGTGTTGTGACTTGGCCCGCTTGTGGGCTGGACCCCCAGTGTTGCCCCTCCTCGTGTCCTGGCCACGAGGCTGATCAACACCCGAAGACTTCTATGACTCCATGGTGTACTGGCGTTGCATCTCCACACCCAATGCATGCTCTACTATAGTACGAAAATCCACCAACGGAAAGGCGCCCAGAGCATGCCTGATAGAAGGTTTCAGGCCCTGATGGAACTGGTTCACCTTCTCCAACTCATTGTAAGCCACATGAGGAACAAAGCGGACCATCTTGTTAAAGCCCACATCATACTATGTGACATACTTCTTCTCTTGCTTGAAAGACTGTAAATCAATCTTCATTTTCTCCAGGAAGGTGATCAGGTAGAACCTCCTCTCAAACTGCCTGATGAAAACATCCCAGGACACGACTCCTGGTGAGGAGGAGTGAGCTGCCTGCACGCCTCTCCATCAAATTTGAGCCTCTCCCGTCAGCAGTTCTGTGCTAAAACAAACACGATCACCATACACAATCTCGAAGACATTCATCTTATCCTCCACATAAGTCAGCCAATCCACCGCCTCAACCGGAGTACCACTGCCATCAAATGTGTCCAGCTTCATGCCCATCCACTGCATCAGAGAAAGACCAATGACGGGAAGGGGCACCTCAGCCCCGCCACCTGGAACAACACCCGCGGGGCAGCGCCCCCGGGCACTCCTCCACCTCCTGCACCCTGAGCAGCACCCGCAAGGGCAACAGGAATAACTTGCCTCAAAATGGCCAACTCCTGCTGCATGGCCTGCATCGCGGCTAACATTGCCGCCGGACTCATAGAATCCCCACTAGGAACTTGCGGGCTGCCACGAGCCCTACGAGGCGGCATAACTGCAGCCACAGGAGTAAGTAAATAAGTAAATAAGGTTGGCATAGCACCTCATCAAATAATGTCAAACCAGCAATGACAATATCATAATATATCAATAGTAAAGCAGGAAACCCATCCTATATGTGCAGTGTGTCAATTTATCATTATTTCACTTGCTAGGACCTACAACCTATTCCTCTGATACCAACTGTAACACCCCGTTGCTCCCACACAATGAGTGTTACCAAAGACCCTTCCCACAAACTTAAACAAACATAAGAAAAGAAATGGAGACAAATCGTAAAATAAAATCCGGCAGCACCTCCCTTGAAAGTAGCATAACGAGAGGAACATAGAGTTTATACATGATGTAAAAGAAAGGTAATCCACAGTGTATAATCAGGATGCAAAGGTAGGAATAAACATTCAAGACCAAAATAAAAAAATGAAGCCAAGAGTGAGATGACATATCTCAGCAAGTGCCTGCATCAAACAATGCAAGAGTGAGATGACATATCTCAGCAAGTAAAATGATGAAACAACAATTTGACAATGTAAGCTAACTGTGTTTTAACACCCACATAGTTCACAACTTCCTTCTTGAATATTAAATTGCAGCAAGTAAACAAGATAACAATTACTCAGTTCCAAAATGAAACACAAAGTGAAGATTCACAATATCCACACCACCATAACAGGTTTCACGTTTCACCCATGAATGCACATGGCTACAGATGCAATAATGACTTCTGCCTTCATACCTCTAAGGATATGAAGCTGCATCATACCCCTCCTCGGGCAACTTTGGTGCTTATTGTACCGGTACGGTCGGATCATAAGATCGCGACGAAACTTTCATGCAAAGGATGATGGATGCACTGTGCATGACACCAACATAAGACCACCCCAAATAACATGTGTTAAACATATACTTCCACTCCTTCCAAATAATAATCAATACATGTAACTTGTTCGAACAACATCCTCAACATATGTAAATAATAGAACATGAATATCTTCAAGCAACAATTCTCAAAATGGATTACGAGGATGAACATATTTGACATGGATATAATCAAGCATAAGACACATAATTCAACCCACGGTATAAACCATCACTATTTTACTTGCCTTCACCGGGGAATTTGGACAAGGCCCTAAGTACGATCCGGAAGTACACCACCTGTTTTTTACAAACAACTTAGTGCACAAATCCACATAACCAACGCTCATAAACAACGTCGCACCTACGCACAATTCCAAACCCGTCGCGAGCGACCTCTCTCCCCATCACCCACCAAAACTGCAGCGGTGCTGCTTGACAATTTCATATCTTTAAAATTATGACAGCAGTGGTAACAAAAAAACTCCCGAACCATCTACATAAAATTCCTCACAAGTTTTGTATTCAAACGATAATTAAATTCCAACATCTAAATAGCCTCAAATAGCCCACAATACACACCCTGCAATCTGTTTTTGGACAGCAACCTAACCGGGTTCAAACAGCGATATCTCCTAAAATATACCTCCGAATCGAGCGCATAAGTACTCTTTGGAAAGGTATGACAAAGCTCTACATGATTGTCACAATGATTACCACTAATTACCCACAAAAAATCCCCAGAAACTAATAAAACTACTGCTATTCGTCCATCAACAAAATTCTAGACAGCACCTCTACCTAATCGCATAGATGAACGTATGACCAATTGGATTGCAGCAAAAATAAAAAGATAATCACAAAATCACCTTGAATTCTCCCCCCTTTCCTCTCTCCTTCTTCCTTCCAACAAATTTCAATTGGAGACTTGCACTAACGCGACGGAGATCCAAGCGGGGGAGGGGCTGCCCTTGGAGAGGAGAAGATGGGGGGGGCTAGGGTTGTGATGGCTGCAAGAACTTGGGGAAGGAGGAGATGGGAGGGGGGGCGGCGGCCAAGAGGGACTAGAGAGAGGGGGGGGCTGCAACAAAGGGAGGGGAATAAGGGGGAGTTCGGCTAGGGTTGGGGGGAAGAAAATAGAGGGCTCCCCACCGCCGGATCGAGATCAACGGTCCAAACCCGCTCTCATGTCTGTGCTCCCGACCCCAACGTACAAGTCAAACAAAAATTCTACTGTTTTACTGTTGTATGCCCCCTAAAATTCCAAACCCCAGTAGCACAGGACCAGAAAGAGAAAAACAAAGAAAGAATAAACTTCAACTTCTCTTTTTTGAAAATTGGGTATCACAAGATATGATTTAAGCAAAACCCAAACTCTAATGTGGTGGCAGCTGCTGATAAATAGAGGTTAGGGGCATGCATCGTCCATGGTCGCACCACTAAAGGGCTTCAACACGATACACGACCCAACAACTCAATAGACAGTGTCGCAGCACCAATACAGAATCTGAATACTGAATTGTTTTGACGATTCCCATTGACTCCAGATCAATTTTAAGGTGGTTCTAGTTGGGTCGAAAATCTTATCTCCTTAGCTTTCCATTCATATAAAGCCCAACCTAATCAGAGTTCAGATGCATTTTGTGTGTCCATTTTAGTGCAGACTGGTCCTGGACTTCGAGGTGAAGACAAAGTTGGGTCAGACATGGCTTTCTCTTGTTGTGAACGTCCTAGCTTCTCCTCCTTGACATTTTGGCATTTACCAAGTCCTTGCTGGTCTTCTCCAAGGTTCCTAATCTTCAGGTAAGAACGAACCTGAAGATTTAGTTAGCATGCACGTGCTCGTGTTGTTGGTCCATGCATTGTTTGTATGGGATTGATGTCCTCATCGTCCTCCCCACTTGAATTGGATTCGTCCTCGACTCAGGCGGTGGCCAAGGGGGTAGCCAAGCAACCCTAGGATGTACAAGGCCTTTAGACCAAGAAATAGGAGTCAATGATTTCTGACAAATTCTAGACGTCATCTTGTTACGATTATTCTGATTAGCTCCGACAATATTTTATTGTGGGACTAGTTGGGTTGGAAAGCTTATTTTCTCAGCTTTCCAATGATATCTTGAATGTAGAAAACATAATTCGTATGTGGCCTGGGCGTTCGTTTTTGTGATACCCACTCTTGCAGTTCGAACCATATCCACGAATTAACTTGACTTCGACTCCCCTTGAACTTGAGACTCTATCATTGATTGGGACTTGACCATATAGTTGACGTCCATGTACTTATCATTCTGCCCTTTTTGGTTTTGAGTCGTCCTCGACTCAAAGTAGTTGGTGCCTGCACAAGGTGTTCTTATAGGTCTTGACATCGTCCAGCTTTGCTCCCCTTCTTGAAGTTGACCCTTTTGTTGCAAAACATACAAAGAAGGATAAGTGGAACTGGAAATGGTATAGTTAGCTTTAACAGAACCCTCTAGTTGATCATATTGTTTCATGACAAAAGGAGAATTCATATTTGAACAAATATATACTCGATGTACCATATATTCTTCTTTTCAATTATATCTTCCAATAAAATGATATGTATGTTTAGATGTCCATGGAAAATCAGCAATAAAAGAAAGTTTCTCCTCTTAATTATTTAGATTACATAGAACATCAAATTCAATGTAAGGCAAAGTATTTAAAGAAGATAACAATTTCAGCTCACAATGCACACTAGTTATTGGATTGAATATTCTATTTTCTTTCATAAGTTGTGGCATAGAAACAACACAAACATCATCACACAATTCTTCTTTACCACAAGGAATATGTTGGTGATTAGGAGAAAAATTTAACACATCAAGAGAAATCTCACCATGACCATTACCTTTACTCTCACTAGCAAAAGGAATACTTGATGAATTATGAAATGATGGGTCTAAACTTTCTAATGCTGCTATGAGCACCTCATTTTCTTTAACATCATCCTCTCGCTTTTGTATACGATCCTGCAAAAGGTTAGTCACATCAAGAGGAATAACAATAGTATGATCCACTACATGATGGACCTCATCAGATGAATTTAATATAGGAGCTGTATTAATAAAAGTTTCTCGCATAAGAATTTTCAGATATTTCCAAGTATGTGGTTTATTAGATGGAGTTAAGGACTCCCACCAAGATAAAGCAAAATGGGTCAAAACACTAGTTGCCTTCTTCATCTTTTTCCATTGACACATAAAATATTTTGGAAAAAGACAATCTATCTTAGTCTCGCACTCAATATATTTTTCAGCATCTATACCATCGTAAGATGGAAAAGCAAGAATAGAATCACCTGTAGAAGAAGTTTTAGGTTGTGGTAGATGAGTCTCCATCGCGTCCATCTATTCAACAAGACATGAAACTCCCTTCAACCTTTCAGTGTTCATGTTGAGTGCATCACACATAGCTCTCATCATGTCGTGGAGCTCCAGGTCGGATGTTCCTGTTATTGTTAGTACAAAATAGAAATAAAGGCAACAAGCAGAAGGTGTGTACCCTATAACTACTCTCAAGGGTGGTGGTGGAACACAAGTTATAAATCGTCTTACCCCCTTTTACAAGGTTCTTTCCAGCACTGCAGGTGGCCAAGGGTGGCTGTTGTAACTGCCCAAAGAGCATGAGTGTGATTGCAAAGGAGTACATGATCTGCACGACATAAAGGTAGAGATTTGGGAAGGCTCACTAAATATATATCTGTGGCACACAAGTCAGTAACAGATAGCAATGTTGAATAAGTGTTCCAAGTACTCGTCCTAGTTGCTGGCCTAGAGAATATATTAGAACAGTTAGACCAAGACACAAAGGAAGTGACAAGGATCTAAGAACAATAAGGCAACAAGTTGGAATGAAAAACAATCACAGAGGTGCACAGATCAATGGTGTTCCTGCTTATGAGTACTCTTTTTATCTTTTTTTTCTCTGATTTTCTTCTTCTTTTTTTCTTTGTTTTGTGCGGCTTTTTTGCACTTGCATTTTTATATTCTCTTTTTTCAAAAGAGTGCCATAAAAACAAGATATAACACAAGAGTTTAAAAAATATTCGTGTCTGTCTATCATGGTTTTTATGCTCTAAATTCAACAGACTGTTTAACAAATTTAAAGACCTCAAACACAAAAACTCACAACACAAAAGATATAGGTCTCCTTTTTATATTTCTTTTAGATATATAGATCTCCTATTTTGGATAAATGAACTTGGAGATATTGACCCCGAAATACACACTAGTCCGAAATTTCAGGATCACAAATAAATTTACTTCCAATGCCAATAACTCCTTGATACTGACTTTTTCTGTAAATCTCGTAAACTAAAAAGTTATAGATAATTTTCTAAGATTTCCAGAAAGTACAAGAACACTAAATTCTGAGTTTGTATGCAAGATTTATGCTCAAAATACCAAACTAGGTAGAAACAAATATGATAAAGGCGAGATGATGAGATGAAAATGATGGGTGAATGTTCGATTTATGGATAGAGTCGATTTTGTGGATGATATTGGTTTATTGAAATTGAGTTTGTGGGACGACAGCGGGTGATAATGACCAAACTGATACAAAACAAATCTAAACCAACAACCTAATTAGGGTTGTTGTCGAGGCAAACAAAGGATGAATGATTTCGATTTATGGATAGGGTTGGTTTTGTGGATGTGATCTTTTTATTGAGGTTGAGTTTGTTGGATGGTAGCAGATGGTAATGACCAAACTAATCTAAAACAAATCTAAACCAATAACCTAATTAGGGTTGTTGCCGAGGCAAATGAAGGATAAATGGTTTCAGTTTATGGATAGGATTGGTTTTGTGGATGGGATCGATTTATCGAGATTGAGTCTGTTGGATGGCAGCGGATGATAGAGACCAAACTGACACAAAACAAATCTAAACCAGCAACCAACTCAACCTAGGACATGAACTCAGAAATGCAGACTACAAAACTGAATTGCGCAAAGGGTAAGACGATAGTTTTAGGTCGGGATAAACTTATCATAATTTTTTTAGCTTTTTGTTGACTACGGGACGAAATAAAATGAATATAAAAGTAAGGTTATACCTCACGGGCAACCTGATCCTTGATACCACTTGATAGAGGGCAAGACCCAATCATCCATGAGGTAGGATAACTTGATTGGGTGGAGATCTCGACATTGATGATCCAAGGCTCCGAGCGAACGGATCCTCGCAATCACTACACTTGTGACACGCGAGTGACCTCGCCACGAAGGCTTATCCCTGCAAGTGCAATCAAGAACACAAGCATGAATAGCAAGAATGCAATCAAAATTGTATTGATCACGAAGTGGAGTCTCACAAACCGATGAACAACAATAATGTTCAACGATAGATATGATCTAAGCAAAACCCACACCCTAATGTGGTGGCGGCTGCTGATAAAATAGAGGTAAGGGGTGTGCATGACCCTGGTAGCACCACTAATGGGCTCCAACACGATACACAGCCCAATAGCCCAACAGACGGTGTCGCAACACCAAAATAGAATATGAACACTAACTTGTTTTGACGATTCTCGTTAACTCTGGATGACTTTTAAGGTGGTTCCAGATGGGTTGTAAATCTTATCTCCTTAGCTTTCCATCCATATATAGCCCAACCTAATCAGAGTTCGGATGCATCCTAGGCAATCGTTTTAGTGCAGACTGGTCCTGAACTCCGAGGTGTAGACGAAGTTGAGTCAGACTTGGCTTTCTCTTGTTGTGAATGTCCTAGCTTCTCCTCCTTGAAATCTTGACCTTTCCAAAGTCCTTGTTGGTCCTATCCAAGGTTCCTAATCTTCAAAACATCCATGGAACTAGGAGTAAGCTCTAAAACACAATTGACTAGGTAAGAACAAACCTAGAGATTTAGCTGGTGTCTGTGCTCGTGTTGTCGGTCCATGCATTGTTTCTATGTTAGTGATGTCTTCATCAGAGGGAGAGAGAGAGAGGAGGGAGGGAGATGAGGAGGGAGAGATAGGATGGGGATATTAAAATGTATACTAAATAATAAATATAAAGTATAATAAAGCATAATTATAATATATATAAAGTATACTAAAGCCTAACTCAAATTGGCTAAGGAAAGAAGTTCAATTCCATTAGCGAGGAAAAGAAGTTCACGCTGCCTAACAAAGCGGGGGATGTTGTAGGGAGAGAGAGGAGAGATAGAGAGGAGGGAGAGGGGGAGAGGAGAGAGAGGAGGGAGAGGGAGAGAGGTAGAGGGGGAGAGGGAAGAGAGAGAGAGAGGAGGGGAATATATAAAATTTCCCAATAATATATATATATATAGTTTAATAAAGCATAATTATAATATATATAAAGTATACTAAATACTTACTCATATTGGCCAAGGCAAGAAGTTCAATTCCATTAGCGAGGAAAAGAAGTTCACCCCGCCCAACAAAGCAGGGGATGCTACAGGGAGGCAGGAGAGGGAGAGAGGAGAGAGAGGAGAGAGAGAGGACATAGGTAGAGGGGAATAGGGGAGAGAGAGGAGGGAGAGGGAGAGAGGTAGAAGGAGAGAGAGAGAGAGAGAGAGGAGGGAGATGAGGGGGAGAGGAGGGATAGAGGAGGGAGAAGAAAGAGGAGAGAAAGGAGGGAGAGGGAGAGAGAGGAGAGAGGGAGAAGAAGAGAGAAAGGAGGGGAATATATAAAATGTGTACTCAATAATATATATAAGTATACTAAAGCCTAATTATAATATATATCATAAATAGTAATATATGTATTAAGTATACTAAAACCTAACTCATATAAAGTTTAATTAATAATATACTAAAATAGATTTCTATTGGCGGTTCTCATTGACCACCGCCACTAAAACAACATTTCTAACTTTATGAACCGCAAGTAGAAATGGATGCTATATATAGGCAGGTGCAGGGGGGCAAAAGTTTTACAAGTCCTCGCGCCATTTTGTCTTCTCTATTGTCAGGCTGCCCAAATTTCGCACGACACCTCCCTTTCGTCTTCTCTGCCACCGTCCACCGCGCTGCCATCCACGTTGCAGTCCCTCGCCCCTAGGTATGTCCCCCCTCTATCCCTTTCCACCTATGTCGCCGCCGTGCAACCCACCACCACCACACGCCCCACCACCGTGCAATGTGCTACCGTTGCCTGTAGAGAGAGAGAGGGAGAGGGAAGAGAGTGGAAGAGAGACGAGGGAGAGGGAGAGAGAGAGGAGAGAGAGAGAGAGGATATGAGAGGTAGGGAGGAGAGGGAGAGAGAGAGGAGGGAAAGGAAGAGGGAGAGAGAGGAGAGGTAGGGTGAGAGAGCGAGAGGGAGAGAGAGAGGAGAGGAGAGGGAAGAGAGAGGAGGGAGAGAGAGAGAGGGAAGAGACCGGGGGAGAAGGATGTATGTGTTAGATATGTGTTCACTCAATATATGGGTTAATATGTATTCATACAATATTTGTTGTTTAATATATACTTGTTTAGTGTATTCATTGAATACTTGGTGTTCAATATATACTTGTTTAGTATATTCATACAATACTTGTATTCATTCAATATATGTGTCATACAATACTTATTATTATTTTTTAGTGTGTTCATATAATACTTGGTGTATGTGTTCAATATATGTGTCTACATTCATTATCATCTTGTTGAGTATATAGATAAAAATCAAGAGCTAAAATGAATACTATTTTGGAACACAGGGAGTATTTAAGATGTCGATATCCGTTGTAATTTTATCTGTCACAACTTGATAATATTTGTAACCGATCCGGTTCGAATCCAATTCGAACTCAGTAATATTCGTTTCAACACAACTCGATAATATCCGTATCGACACAACTCGGTAATGTATGTATGACTCTCCCTCTCTATATGTCAAATACGACTCTCTCTCTCCCTCTCTATATGTAATTCGATAATATGCCCAACTCGATAATATCTGTAGCACGATAATATATGACTATCGCTCTCTCCCTCTCTATACGTCTCTATGTATGTGAGACGTCGTATATAGGGTTAGGGTTAAGGTTTAGGTTTAGGGTTAAGGGTTAGGATTAAGGGTTAGGGTTAGAGTTAGGGTTAGGGTTTAGGGTTTAGGGTTAGGTGAGGGTTAGGGTTAGGGTTAGGGGTTAGGATTACGGGTTAGTGTTAGGCTTTATGGGTTAGGGATTAGGGTTAGGGTTAGGGTTTATTGTTTAGGGTTATGGTTTAAGTTTAGGGTTAAGGGTTATGGTTAGGGTTAGGGTTTAGGTTTCCTTCGGCTCTGGCATTTCCCACTCAGTTCGAAGTGGCCAGACACTGAAAGCCAAGTGCTCCTACATAAGATCTCTTGTATCAATATAATCGCACATAACTATGAAGGCCGCTAGAGGAGCTTAAGCTTCATCATTCATATCACATGATGGCCTCTTTATGCCAAAGAGGGGTGTCACATGCCTCTAGATGATTCCTTGGATATCCTCTCTTTTCTCCAAATCATAGTTTACATAGAATCATTCCCTTGTCCAGGGATTCAGCCATTTGCTTCGGTGTGCCCAGGATACCGGGCTTCCTTCTAGTATTGAAAATTGTAGAAGACGATGTTGTGTTGCTGCTCTTTCCCTGTTGCCTTTGTTTGATAATTGTTGGGGCCTTCGTCTTTCGAAGGTCCTCAAAAACACGACTAACATGTTTTTCAAGTATAATATACTGTTACAGGAACCTTCGGCTTTGAGATGAAGGTGCGCATGGTATGAAAGGCACGGTCTGGAAGAAGGATGAATTAGTTCCGAAGCTATGGATGGAGAAGCTTCGGCTTAGCGCAAAGACGGTGATGGAGAATGAAACCAACCTAAAGGGGAAAAGACTGCTTAATCCTCGACAGATTACTCCTTAGTCAATAGTAAATGTCAAGGACATGGATGTAATTTTACCCAGGTTGCGTCCTGTGCCTATAAATAGATAAACAGTAACACCGTACTGTTCACGCTGACTGGTTACCACTCGCACGTCACTCTTGGATTCTTATTTTCTGTCAAGCCAAAGGTACAAATGTAGTTCAATATTATTAATGTTTGTTCATGATCATATAATGAGAAGATATATAATCTAATGATTTGATATTATCATTCATGTTCTTTATATGTCCCCTATGTTCCTGCTTGTTGGGGACTTGTTCTCAAATGTTATGAATTAAGAAGAAGGCAACACAAAATGTTAAAGGTTAATGTCCTTCGTCCTTCGAAGCATTATTTCCCTTAAGGTATAATGTTCTTCAGATGAAGGTCATGAAGGACGTACCTTCATCATCACAATATACGTTAATGAAAGAAGAAGCATGTGAAATGTAAGAGACAACGTGAATAATCATATAACATTATTAATTCAACTTTATTATATTATCATGGATAAACAGAAACAATATAGAATTACATTTGTACCTTCGGCTTGACGGAAGGAGAAAATACAAGCGTGACATATAAGCGAGTACAAATCAGCGTGAACAGTACTTGGTACTGTTCATCTATTTATAGGCACAAGGCGCAGCCTGTGTAAAATTACATTCATGCCCTTCATGTTTACTATTGACATTAGGACAACCTATCGAGGACTAGATAGCCTTTTCCTCTTTAAGTCGGTTCCTTTTCTGCTACTGAGCCGAAGCTTCCTTGCGCGTAGCTTCAGAGCTGGTTCGACCTTCGTCCCGACCATACTTTTCATTTTGTGAACAACTTCATCCCAAGTCCGAAAGTTCCTGTACATATATTATACTTGGGAAACATTGTTAATCATGTTTTTGAGGACCTTTGAAAGACGAAGGCCCCCAACAGTAGCCCCTCGCAGTATTAATTTGTTAAGATAACGAATTCAGACTGCGACATGGACGAAGGCCTTAAGCGGAAGGTCTGAAAAAACACCTTCCCTTTGCTAGAATAGCAATAAACAATGACAGATGGGGCCCTCCACTTGCAGCGCGCTGGGCGTATAAATAAGAACTCACACCAGCTGCATTTGATACGCTATTTGTGCCATTTGCATTATTTTCTCAATTTTATAGCTCTTGTTCACTATCGCTTGCTAGTTTTTCAAGCTCTCTGAACTTTGGTTTAAAAGACGCCTTTTCACCATTTCTGAAGAAAAAATGTCTCAAGACAAGAAGGTTGCTGCTGAGACGAAGCTGACTGAAGAGGAGAAGCTATTTGAGGAGAAGAAGATTGTGGATCCTTATATTGCTAGATTTGTCGAGTCAATGGCAAAAACAAATACAGAGAAGATTACTAAAGAGATACTGGAAGACTTATCTGAAGATACTGTGCTGCTTCGGCTGCCCCAGTTGAGCCTGTGCCGAAGAGCAAAAAGATGAAGGTTCTTACTCACCGGCCGCGTTACATTGAACCGGTCGTGGTACCTGAGTTTGGCGAGGGGGCCTCTTCAGCTGCTGAAACAAGAGTAACTGCTCCGTCTGCGCAGAGCACTGAAGAGCCAGTTGTAATGCCGAAGGTGTTTACAGTTAAGCTAGTTGAAACGAAGGCTGAAGGGCCAAAAATAAAAGAAATGACAAAAATGCCAGAGATTTTGAGCCCTTCAACAGAGGCAACAGTGCCGAAGGTACAAAAAGGTTCTGCCTCAACTCCTAAGAGGAGAAGGATGGCAAATGTGCTACATGTTGTGCTAGAAACAACAAAAACCTTGAGTCCTGCTCCTACAAGAAAAATTGCCAAAGCTTCCAAGGCACAACCTGAAGCTAAAACGAAACAAGCAGGAGTCGAAGCTGCAACAATTCAAGCTGAAACCAAAGCTGGGCCTTTAGTGCCCATCGAAATGGAGCGTGTTGATCCTAAAGAAAAATCAACAGAACAGATTGCAACTGGAAAAGCCGAAGCTCCTGGCCCCGAAGCGTCGGACAAAAGTATTGATTACATTATTCGTCAGGAAAGGTATTATCTCCAGAAGAAATATTAGAAGCGCAACATTATGTCCAAAGATTGAAATATTCGAAGGGGCACTAGCGTTTGATGGCAGTGGGGAAGAAGATTTTTTGTACTATCTCCCGGATAATAAAGAAATATCTGTTTGCCAGGAGATAGGTAGAAGCATCGGTTCTCGAAGCTGGAAGATGGCCTTTCAATCTTATCGAAGGATGAGCTTGCTGACAGCTTAGCGTATAATAGCATAAAGGTATAAGAGTTACATTTGAATTTAAAAATGGGGTATTTTATTTGTCATACTTATTCTTTCCTCCACTTGCAGGGCCTGATTCTTAGTAATGCTCTCAGGGCACAGAAAAATATTGAAGATGAAGGATATATGATGGCTCTGTACAATCTTTGTTCAGAGGTAATTGAATTAAGGAACGAAGGTCTTGAAAAAGACAAAATCTTGATTTCATTGGTAAACAAAGTGAAAGAAGATGTAGCTAGTTTCAAGGCTCAAGCCGAAATCCAAAAGAATGAAATCGAAGACCTTCGGAAACAGTTGGCAGAAGCCAAAGAAAAATGCGCTCTTGTAGAAGCTAACCGGGAGATCAGTGAATATTGGAAAAACCAATTAGAGAAAACAGTTGAAAAACTTCGCGCATCCAAGGAAAGATGCTTTGAAAAATCCTTGGGCTGCGTGGAGAAAATAAAGGCTAGCTTCGCCAACATGGGCGCCTATTCTAATGAAGATAACTTCATACGAGGCGACCCTGAAGGTGTTATCGAATGGATAAGTGGAGAGGCCGAAGCTTTCGAAGAAATTTTAGGTGATCGTGGGGATGTCTGCGCGTTCTCCGGTGCAAGGGGAATTTCAGCCATCCTGGGGAAGGCGGGATGCGACCATGTCAAGACCCTGGCCCAGGCTGAAGCTGCCTTCTCCATGGATGATACAAAGGATCCCTCAGCTGAAGCAAGTTTAATGGGCGGGAAATTTTACAATGACATCTGGGTAAATGGTGGCTGAGAGATGGCTCACGAAATTATGAAGAAAAGTGAAAAAGACATTCATGACGCTCGAGTGGAAGCAAAACAAGATGAGGAAGCTGCAGAGCATGAAAGACGTATAGGTATTGTTTCGTGGCTTTTAGCTTCGGCATTTGTTTTTGTGGCTTCGGGCTGATTAATTTTTTCCACTGTAGCTAAATTATCTCCGCCAGCGGAACCGTTTGATCCCCTGGCCGATCCAGAAACGAAGGAAGCATTGGAGATCATTAATATGGCTGAATCTATTGTTGACGAAGTCGTCAATAAATTGTTGAATGAAGTTGCAAAGAAGATCCTGAAAGAAGACTAGCACTTTTTATATAAACATTTTTAAATGGTCAATGTAGCTTTGTTGTAACAAGACTGTAATATTCGATGTGCATATCTTTGAATCTAATATGTAAATTATTTGTAATTCACTTCTTTGCGATGCATGAAACTTTATATACATACCGTTTTTGAGCCTTCGGCGAAAAAATACCTTCCCTTCTTTTCATGCTTCGTAAAGAAAAAGATCCATGCTTCGTGAAAATATCCATACTTCGTAAAAATTTCCATGCTTTGTAAAAATATCCATACTTCGTAAAAACATCCATGCTTCGTAAAAATATCCGTACTTTGTAAAACATCCATCGTTCGTAAACAAGGGATCCCTTCTTTTGCAACAGAGCTGATAAAACTGTATTTCTCAGCTTACTTTGTGCCTTAGCACATTTTCATTTTTTATAAAGCATTCTCCGAAAATCGACTTGGTATCCATTTCGTGTCATTGGTGCGATATGATGTATGATGTGATGCCATGCAGGATGATGTGATGATATGATGCAAAAAATGATGCTAATGTCGAAGACACACACCCACACGCCCACGCTGAAACACACAATCTCTGTGTCGCCTTAGGAACGATTGGAATCTCTTTGCCGTTTATTTTTCGGCTTCACCGCTTATTTTTCGGTGTAAGTTCTGCATCCCCTTTAGGAACGTCTTTTGAACTTCTTCGCCTTCTATTTCGGCGGTATAAGTTCTGCATCCCCTTAGGAACGCCTTTTGAACTTCTTCGCCTTATATTTCGGAGGTATTTGGCTCTGCATTCCTTTTGGAACGACTTTTGAGCAGAAAACTTACACTGCGCTCCCTTAGGAACGACTTTTTGTAGCTTCGGCAGAACTTACGCTGTGCTCCCTTAGGAACGACTTTTTGTAGCTTCGACAATTTTTAGCTCTGCATTCCCTTAGGAACGACTTTTGAGCTTCGTAAGTCTGTGAAGAAGATATATTTCATTCTGATAAAGTTGAGACTATTACAAGGAATTAAAACTAGATTTACATTGCTTGTTCCTTATTAAAAAAATGACATAGAACATAAAAGTATTTCAGGGGTAGGATATCGCTCAATAAATGTGCTTTGATTCTGGCACAGTACTGTTGACTGTGCGAGCTTCAGATTCCTCCCTGAACTCCCGTTGCTATTGGGTGTGTTGGCGCCCTTCTGGCTGCTGGCTTCGGGAATAGGTCGGTTGCAGTGGTGGTGGGTGTGGGAGATGTGGCCAGGAAGCCTATGAATGGCTAGCCGAAGCAACAGAAGCTGCATGATGATTGCCCACATATTTTGGTATGTAGGGAGAGTGGCATGAAGCAGTGTGCAAGACCTGCTTCGGCTGATTCTGCCGAGCTTCGGCTTCCACGATCTCCTTCTGCTTCTGAATGGTGATTTGGCACATACTTGTAGTATGGCCCTTGTCCTCACCATAGAATAAGCAATAAATCTTCCTAGGTTGATCCCCATATCTTCCTCCGAAGCCCCTGGTGCCTCTGCCCCTTGGAGCTGGCGGCCTGAAAGAGCTTTGTTGTTTCCCCGAAGATTGTGAGGTGTACTGTGGCCTCTGAAGCTGGCTTCCTTTGTCGTCATTCTGGCTGGAATTGTGGATTGACCTGACATGCCTCGGGTGGATTCTTCCTCCGAAGCCCCTGGTCATCTCCGAGAATATGTAAGCTTCCTCCCTTCTTTGGCAGAAGTCATTGTCAGCCCAAATGTATTCATCCATCTTCTGAAGCAGCTTCTCCAGAGTTTGTGGGGGCTTCCTGGCGAAGTACTGAGCCGTGGGTCTTGGCCGGAGACCCTTAATCATGGCCTCAATGACAATTTCGTTGGGCACTGTGGGCGCTTGTGCCCTCAGTCGCAAAAACCTTCGGACATACGCCTAGAGGTATTCCTCATGGTCTTGCGTGCACTGGAACAAGACCTGAGCTGTGACTGGCTTCGTCTAAAAGCCTTGGAAACTGGTCACCAGCATGCGTTGAGCTTTTGCCATGACGTAATTGTCCCTGGCCGAAGGGAAGAATACCATGTCTGGGCCACGTTCTGGACTACCATGATGAAGAACTTACCATGATAGTTGCATTGCCTCCATATGAGGATATTGTTGCCTCATAGCTCATCAAAAATTGTTTTGGGTCTGAGTGCCCATCGTACATGGGTAGTTGAGGTGGCTTGTAAGATTGTGGCCATGGGATAGCCTGCAGTTCTGCTGCCAAGGGAGAAGCATCATCAAAAGTAAAGGTATCATGATTAAAATCATCATACCATCCATCTTCGTTGAATAAGCCTTCCTGATGAAGTTCCCTGTGTTGGGGCCTTCAGTCTTGTTCATCTTGAGCAAGATGACGCACTTCTTCAGTAGCTTCGTCGATCTTCCTTTGACGATCGGCCAGCCGAGCCATCTTCTCCTTCTTCCTTTGCACTTGTTGATGGATGATTTCCATGTCCCTGATCTCTTGGTCCAACTCCTCCTTCTGGAGTGTTGGACTGGTGGCCTTTCTCTTCTGGCTTCGAGCCTCTCGGAGAGAGAGAGAGTTTCCTGGTTTGTGTCCAGTGGCTGCAGTGCAGCAGCCCCTGGCGCTGAAGCTTTCTTCAGCGGCATGACGAAGGTCAGGGCTTGCCGAAGGTGGTCGAATGAGTTCACCGGAGGTGGGCGCCAATGTTGGGGATTTGTTCTCAAATGCTATGAATTAAGAACAAGGCAACACAAAATGTTAAAGGTTAATGTCCTTCGTCCTTCGAAGCATTATTTCCCTTAAGGTATAATGATCTTCAGACAAAGGTCATGAAGGACGTACCTTCATCATCGCAATATACGTTAATGAAAGAAGAAGCATGTGAAATGTAATAGACAACGTGAATAATCATATAACATTATTAATTCAACTTTATTATATTATCATGGATAAACAGAAACAATATAGAATTACATTTGTACCTTAGGCTTGACGGAAGGAGAAAATACAAGCGTGACGCATAAGCGAGTACAAATCAGCGTGAACAGTACGGGGGTACTGTTCATCTATTTATAGGCATAGGGCGCAGCCTGTGTAAAATTACATTCATGCCCTTCATGTTTACTATTGACATTAGGACAACCTATCGAGGACTAGATAGCCTTTTCCTCTTTAAGTCGGTTCCTTTTCTGTTACTGAGCCGAAGCTTCCTTGCGCGTAGCTTCGGAGCTGGTTCGACCTTCGTCCCGACCATGCTTTTCATTTTGTGAATAGCTTCATCCCAAGTCCGAAAGTTCCTGTACATATATTATACTTGGGAAACATTGTTAATCATATTTTTGAGGACCTTCGGAAGACAAAGGCCCCCAACACTGCTTTTTATTATTACATGTTGAGATGATGAAGGTTTGTCCTTCATACCCTTCGTCTGAAGATCATTATATCCTAAGAGAGGTAATGCTTCGAAGGACGAAGGTCTTTAACCATTAACATTTGTGTTGTTTTATTCTTAACTCATAGCATTTGAGAACAAGTGACCAACATTGGCGCCCACCTCCGGTGAACTCATTTGACCACCTTCGGTAACCCGTGACCTTCGTCATGCCGCCGAAGAAGTCTTCAGGGCTAGGGGTTGCACTGCAGCCACTAGACATCAACCAACAAACATTACGCGAAGCTAGGAGCCAAAAAAGGAAGGCTACCAGTCCGACACCTCAAGAGGAGGAGTTGGACCAAGAAATCAGGGACCTCGAAGCCATTCATCAACAGGTCCAGAGGAAAAAGGAAAAGATGCTTTGTCTCGCCAATCTTCAGAAGAAGATTGATGAGCTCACTGAAGAAATGTGTCATCTCACCCAAGATGTCCAAGACCGAAGACCTCAATACAGAGAGCTTCATCAAGACAACTCCTACAATGATGACGAATGGTATGATGATTTCCATCATGGCAATTTTACTTTTGATGATGCTTCTCCTCTAGCAGCAGAATTGCAGGCTACCCCATGGCCCCCATCATACAAGCCACCCCAACTCCCTATGTATGATGGGCACTCAGACCCGAAGCAGTTTCTAATGAGCTACGAGGCAACCATATCTTCATATGGGGGCAATACTGCAGTCATGGCGAAATCCTTCGTCATGGCGGTCAAAAGTGTTGCACAAACCTAGTACTCTTCTCTCCGGCCAGGGACAATCACATCATGGCAGAAGCTAAAGGATATACTAATCACTAGCTTCCAAGGATTTCAGACGAAGCCAGTCACTGCTCAGGCTTTGTTCCAGTGCACGCAAGACCACGAGGAATACCTTTAGGCTTATGTCCGAAGGTTCCTGCGTCTGAGAGCACAAGCGCCCATAGTGCCTAATGAAATTGTTATTGAGGCCATAATGAAAGGGCTTCGACCAGGACCTACAGCTCAGTATTTTGCCAGGAAACCCCCACAAACCCTGGAGAAGCTTCTTCAGAAGATGGATGAATATATCCGGGCTGATAATGATTTCCGCTAGAGAAGGGAAGAAGCCTACAGGTTTTCTGAGATGACCAGGGGCTTCGGAGGAAGCATCCACCCTAGGCACGTTAGATCGATTCATAATTCTAGCCTAAGTGATGACAGAGGAAGCCAGCCACAAAGGCCACAACACAGCTCCCAATCTTCAGGGCAACAACAAAGCTCTTTCAGGCCACCAACCCCAAGGGGCAGAGGCGGCAGGGGCTTCGGAGGAAGGTACGAGGATCAACCCAGAAGGCTATATTGCTTATTTTTTGGAGAAGATAAGGGCCACACCACAAGAACATGCCAAGTCACAATACAGAAGAAAAAGGAGATTGCCGAAGCTGAAGCGCGGCAGAATCAGCCGAAGCAGGTTTTACATACTGCTTCATGCTACTCTCCCTATGTACCAGAGTACGTAGGCAACCAACAAACTTCGGCTTTCATCGCTTCGGTAAGTCACTCTCAAGCTTCCTAGGCCCAGCTCCCATTACCATCACCATTACCACCCACTCAGACCCGAAGCCAGCAGCTAGAAGGACACCAACACGCACAATAGCAGCGTGATTTTCGGGAGGAATCCGAAGCTCGCACAGTCAACAAAATTGTGCCAGAATCCAAGCATATCTATTAAAGAGTATCATGTTCTTGATGTATCTTTACCTTTTACACCATTTTATTTTTTGTATGAGAAACAAGTCATGAAGGACTAAATTTTGATTTTCTGTAATAATTGTGACTGTATCAACGAGTAAAATATGTCTTAAACAGATTTCCGAAGCTACAAAACTCGTTCCTAAGGGAGCGAGGAGTAAGTTCCGAAGCTATAAAAGTCGTTCCTAAGGGAGCACAGAGCAAGTTCCGAAGCTACAAAAGTTGTTCCTAAGGGAGCACAGAGTAAGTTTTGAAGCTACAAAAGTCGTTCCTAAGGGAGCACAGAGTAAGTTTTCTAAGCTCAGAAGTCATTCCTAAGGGGATGCAGAGCTAAAAATTGTAGGATTACGGGGAGGCTACGCTAGCGCAAAACAAAATTTTCAACCCCATAATACCAAGAACTACTACGGTTATAGGTCATGGAATTACCACTAGACGCGCAGAGCAGCGGAAGACGTCTCGATGTAGACGAACGCGTCGAGCAGTGCCGTGCAGTCGTCGACGTCCTTCACGTCCTCGCACGGTTCGTCCTAGTGCTCCAGATGCAGCACCTCTGAGGTATCCACACGTACAGGGAGGAAGCGCCGTGTACCGAACTGCTAGGTTCGCGACGGCGGCTTTGAGAGCACCTAGAGGGGGGGTGAATAGGTGATCCTGTGAAAACTTAAACTTATAGCCACAAAAACTTGTTAAGTGTTAGCACAATGATTGCCAAGTGGCTAGAAAGGAGTCTCAACAAAACACAATACCACAAGAGATCAATCACAGAGATGACACAGTGGTTTATCCCGTGGTTCGGCCAAGACCAACGCTTGCCTACTCCACGTTGTGGCGTCCCAACGGACGAGGGTTGCAATCAATCCCTCTCAAGCGGTCCAAAGACCCACTTGAATACCACGGTGTTTTGCTTGCTTTTTCTCAATCCCGTTTGCGAGGAATCTCCACAACTTGGAGCCTCTCGCCCTTACAATTGAAGTTCACAAAGAAACACAGAGCAAGGGGGAATGAGCAACGCACACAAGACTTCAAAAGATCAGAGCAACAACACGCACACAAGTCGCAACAAGAGCTCGCAACACAACTCAAAGAGTTCACAACTCCACAAGAGCTCTATATGCTATCACAATGAAACGAATGCGCGAGATCGATGTCTTGGTGCTTAGGAATGTTGTAGGAATGCTTGGTGTTCTCCTCCATGCGCCTAGGGGTCCCTTTTATAGCCCCAAGGCAGCTAGGAGCCATTGAGAACAAACCAGGAAGGCTGTCCTTGCCTTCTGTCGTCGGGCGCACCGGACAGTCCGGTGCACACCGGACACTGTCCGGTGCCCGATTTCCTTCCTTAAACAGCGCAGTCGACCGTTGCAGATCTAGGAGCCGTTGGCGCACCGGACATGTCCAGTGCACATCGGACAGTCCGGTGCCCCCTTCCGACCGTTGGCCCGGCCACGTGTCGCGCGCAGATTCCGCAGCCGACCGTTGGCCCGGTCGACCGTTGGCTCACCGGACAGTCCGGTGCACACCGGACAGTCCGGTGAATTTTAGCCGTACGCCGTCGGCAAATTCCCGAGGGCGGCCACTTCACACCGAGTCAGCCTGACGCACCGGACACTGTCCGGTGCACCACCGGACAGTCCGGTGTGCCAGACTGAGCTGAGTCTTGGCTGTACACAGCCAAGCCTTTTTCACCTCTTTTTCTTTTCTTCTTCTTTCTGTTTCTAACACTTAGACAAGTATATTAGTACACAAAACCAATGTACTAAAGCTTAGAAACATACCTTTACTCTTGATTTGCACTTTGTCCATTCATGGGCATAGATTCACATTTAATCACTTGTGTTGGCACTCAATCACCAAAATACTTAGAAATGGCCCAAGGGCACATTTCCCTTTCAATCTCCCCCTTTTTGGTGATTTATGCCAACACAACATAAAGCAACTAGAACAAGTGCAATATCACTTCAAATAAGAACTCAAATTCATTTTGATTCAATTTGGCATATATGGATCATCCTTTGCCACCACTTGGTTTGTTTTTGCAAATCAAACTCAGATTCCTGTCTCTAAGTCAAATCCACTTGTAGAGACATAAAGAGAGGTTTTCCAAAGAAAATTAATTCAAGATTCCAAAAAACTCCCCCTTTTTTCCCATGATCAACACTTCTCCCCGCAAGAGGCCAACTTTTGACAAAAGAGACAATGCAAGAGTTTTGACAAAACAAAAAGCTCTATTCTACTATTTTCAAAATATCTCAAGTGGTAGCTGATCCATTTATCGCTTTGGCCTTTATTTTCTCCCCCTTTGGCATCAAGCACCAAAACGGGATCAATCTTGGCCCTTTAACCCCATTGCCTCACCAAATTCTTCAATTAAGAGCAAATAGGCAATAAGAGTTTAAAGATGAACTTGGAATAAGTTACCCTCTCATCGGAGTGCAGTGGAAGTCTTTCATGGTCCAAGTCCACCTTTTTCCCTTTCAATCCTCCTTCGAGACTAAATCATCAAACTCAAGCACATGGTTAGTCTCCAAGGGTCAAGTTGTAACACATCTCCCCCTAAACATGTGCATCACTTTGCAACAGACTTGTGAGGTCCAGGGAGTGTTTGTACAACTTGAGCACCATAATAAGCAAAATGCAAAAAGGAACATGATCAAAAGCATAACTACATGTATGCTACAATTCAATCCAAGTTCCGCAAATCTAAGACATTTAGCTCACTACGCAGCCTGCAAAAGGTCTTCTCATCTAGAGGCTTGGTAAAGATATCGGCTAGCTGGTTCTCGGTGCTAACATGAAACAATTCGTTATCTCCCTTTTGCTGGTGGTCTCTCAAAAAGTGATGCTGGATGTCTATGTGTTTTGTGCGGCTGTGCTCAACAGGATTTTCCGCCATGCGGATAGCACTCTCATTATCACATAGGAGTGGGACTTTGCTCAGATTGTAGCCAAAGTCCCTGAGGGTTTGCCTCATCCAAAGTAGTTGCGCGCAACACTGGCCTGCGGCAACATACTCGGCCTCAGCGGTGGATAGGGCAACAAAGGTTTGTTTCTTAGAGTTCCACGACACCAGGGACCTTCCTAAGAATTGGCACGTCCCTGATGTACTCTTCCTATCGACCTTACATCCAGCATAGTCGGAGTCTGAGTATCCAACCAAGTCAAAGGTAGACCCCTTTGGATACCAGAGCCCGAAGCAAGGCGTAGCAACCAAATATCTAAGAATTCGCTTCACCGCCACTAAGTGACACTCCTTAGGATCGGATTGAAATCTAGCACACATGCATACGCTAAGCATAATGTTCGGTCTACTAGCACATAAATAAAGTAAAGACCCTATCATTGACCGGTATGCTTTTTGATCAACAGACTTACCTCCTTTGTTGAGGTCGGTGTGTCCGTCGGTTCCCATCGGAGTCTTTGCGGGCTTGGCGTCCTTCATCCCAAACCGCTTCAGCAAGTCTTGCGTGTACTTTGTTTGGGAGATGAAGGTGCCGTCCTTGAGTTGCTTCACTTGGAACCCAAGGAAGTAGTTCAACTCGCCCATCATCGACATCTCGAATTTCTGCGTCATCACCCTGCTAAACTCTTCACAAGACTTTTGGTTAGTAGAACCAAATATTATGTCATCGACATAAATTTGGCACACAAACAAATCACCATCACATGTCTTAGTGAACAGAGTTGGATCGGCTTTCCCAACCTTGAAAGCATTAGCAAGTAAAAAGTCTCTAAGGCATTCATACCATGCTCTTGGGGCTTGCTTAAGTCCATAGAGCGCCTTAGAGAGCTTACACACGTGGTCGGGGTACCGTTCATCCTCGAAGCCAGGGGGTTGCTCCACGTACACCTCCTCCTTGATTGGCCCGTTGAGGAAGGCGCTCTTCACATCCATTTGGAACAACCTGAAAGAATGGTGAGCGGCATATGCTAGCAAGATACGAATTGATTCTAGCCTAGCCACAGGAGCAAACGTCTCCTCAAAGTCCAAACCTGCGACTTGGGCATAACCTTTTGCCACAAGTCGAGCCTTGTTCCTCGTCACCACCCCGTGCTCGTCCTGTTTGTTGCGGAACACCCACTTGGTTCCCACAACATTTTGCTTCGGACGAGGCACCAGTGTCCAAACTTCATTGCGCTTGAAGTTGTTGAGCTCCTCCTGCATGGCCAACACCCAGTCCGGATCTAGCAAGGCCTCCTCTACCCTGAAAGGCTCAATAGAAGAGACAAAGAAGTAATGCTCACAAAAATTAACTAATCAAGATCGAGTAGTTACTCCCTTGCTAATGTCACCCAAAATTTGGTCGACGGGATGATCCCTTTGAATCATCGCTCGAACTTGGGTTGGAGGTGCTGGTTGCGCTTCTTCCTCCATCACATGATCATCTTGTGCTCCCCCTTGATCACACTCCTCTTGATGAACCTGTTCATCGTTTTGAGTTGGGGGATGCATCATTGTTGAGGAAGAAGGTTGATCTCGTTCATCTTGTTCCTGTGGCCGCACTACTCCAATCGCCATGGTTCGTATAGCGGCCGTCGGAACATCTTCTTCATCTACATCATCACAATCAACAACTTGCTCTCTTGGAGAGCCATTAGTCTCATCAAATACAACGTCGCTAGAGACTTCAACCAAACCCGATGATTTGTTGAAGACTCTATACGCCTTTGTATTTGAGTCATAACCTAACAAAAACCCTTCTACAACTTTGGGAGCAAACTTAGAATTTCTACCCTTCTTTACTAGAATGTAGCACTTGCTCCCAAATACACGAAAGTAAGATACATTGGGTTTGTTACCGGTTAGCAGCTCATACGAAGTCTTCTTGAGGAGGCGATGAAGGTAGACCCTGTTGATGGCGTGGCAAGCCGTGTTCACGGCTTCCGACCAGAAACACTTGGGGGTCTTGAATTCTCCAAGCATCGTCCTCGCCATATCGATTAGCGTCCTGTTCTTCCTCTCTACCACACCATTTTGCTGTGGTGTGTAGGGAGCGGAGAACTCGTGCTTGATCCCTTCCTCCTCAAGAAACTCCTCCACTTGAAGGTTCTTGAACTCGGACCCGTTGTCGCTCCTTATCTTCTTCACCTTGAGCTCAAACTCATTTTGAGCTCTCCTGAGGAAGCGCTTGAGGGTCCCTTGGGTTTCAGACTTATCCTGCAAAAAGAACACCCAAGTGAAGCGGGAAAAGTCATCAACAATAACTAGACCATACTTACTCCCTCCTATGCTCAGATAGGCGACGGATCCGAAGAGGTCCATATGCAGCAGCTCCAGGGGTCTTGAAGTGGTCATCACATTCTTGCTGTGATGCGCTCCTCCCACTTGTTTACCTGCTTGGCAAGCTGCACAAGGTCTATCTTTTTCGAATTGCACGTTAGTCAAACCTATCACGTGTTCTCCCTTTAGAAGCTTGTGAAGGTTCTTCATCCCCACATGTGCTAAGCGGCGATGCCACAGCCAGCCCATGCTAGTCTTAGCTATTAAGCATGCATCTAGACCGGCCTCTTCTTTTGCAAAATCAACTAAATAAAGTTTGCCGTCTAATACACCCTTAAAAGCTAGTGAACCATCACTTCTTCTAAAGACAGACACATCTACATTTGTAAATAGACAGTTATACCCCATGTTGCATAATTGACTAACAGATAGCAAATTATATCCAAGAGACTCTACTAAAAACACATTAGAGATAGAGTGCTCATTAGAAATTGCAATTTTACCTAACCCTTTTACCTTGCCTTGATTCCCATCACCGAAGATAATTGAATCTTGGGAATCCTTATTCTTTACGTAGGAGGTGAACATCTTCTTCTCCCCCGTCATATGGTTTGTGCATCCACTATCAATAATCCAGCTTGAACCCCCGGATGCATAAACCTGCAAGGCAAATTTAGGCTTGGGACTTAGGTACCCAACTCTTGTTGGGTCCTACAAGGTTAGCACAAATATCCTTAGGGACCCAAATGCAAGTTTTATCACCCTTGCATTTTGCCCCTAACTTTCTAGCAATTACCTTTCTATCCTTTCTACAAATTGCAAAGGAAGCATTCAAAGCATGATATATTGTAGAAGGCTCATTAACTTTCCTAGGAGTATTAACAACATCTCTTCTAGGCATATTATGAACAACATTCCTTCTACCAACATTTCTATCATGCACATATGAAGAACTAGAAGCAAACATGGCATGAGAGTCAAAGGCATTATATGCATTACAACTCCTATAAGCATTTCTAGGTTGTCTTCTATCATAGTACAAAAAGGCATGGTTCTTTTTAGCACTAGTAGCCATAGGGGCCTTCCCTTTCTCCTTAGCGGGAATGGGAGCCTTATGGCTTGTTAAGTTCTTGGCTTCCCTCTTGAAGCCAAGTCCATCCTTAATTGAGGGGTGTCTACCAATCGTGTAGGCATCCCTTGCAAATTTTAGTTTATCAAATTCATTCTTGCTAGTCCTAAGTTGGGCATTGAGACTAGCCAATTCCTCAGTTAATTTGGAAATTGAAACTAAATGATTACTACAAGCATCAACATCGAAATCTTTACACCTAGTGCAAATCTCAACATGTTCTACACAAGAATTAGATTTACTAGCTACTTCTAGTTTAGCATTTAAGTCATCATTAACACTCTTTAAAGTAGCAATGGTTTCATGACACGAAGATAGTTCACTAGAAAGCACTTCATTTCTTTTAACTTCTAAAGCATAAGATTTTTGTGCCTCTACAAATTTGTCATGCTCTTCATACAAAAGATCCTCTTGTTTTTCTAAGAGTCTATCTTTTTCATTTAAGGCATCAATCAGTTCATTAATTTTATCTACTTTAGTTCTATCCAATCCCTTGAACAAACTAGAGTAATCTATTTCATCATCACTAGACTCATCGTCACTAGAAGAATCATAAGTGACATTGTTTTGATTACATACCTTCTTCTCCCTTGCCATAAGGCATGTGTGACGTTCGTTGGGGAAGAGGGATGACTTGTTGAAGGCAGTGGCGGTGAGTCCTTCATTGTCGGAGTCGGAGGAGGAGCAATCCGAATCCCACTCCTTTCCGATATGTGCCTCGCCCTTGGCCTTCCTGTAATGCTTCTTCTTTTCCCTCTTGCTCCCGTGTTCCTGGTCACTATCATTGTCGGGACAATTAGCAATAAAATGACCAAGCTTACCGCATTTGAAGCATGATCGCTTTCCCTTGGTCTTAGTCTTGCTTGGCTGTCCCTTTCGACCCTTTAGCGCCGTCTTGAATCTTTTGATGATGAGGACCATCTCTTCATCATTAAGTCCGGCCGCCTCAAACTGTGCCACCTTGCTAGGTAGCGCCTTCTTGCTTCGTGTTGCTTTGAGAGCAAGGGTTTGCGGCTCGTTGATCGGACCATTCAAGGCGTCGTCCACGTACCTTGCCTCCTTAATCATCATTCGCCCACTAACGAATTTCCCAAGAACTTCTTCGAGCGACATCTTGGTGTACCTGGGATTTTCACGTATATTGTTCACCAAATGAGGATCAAGAACGGTAAATGACCTTAGCATTAGGCGGACGACGTCGTGATCCGTCCATCGCGTGCTCCCGTAGCTCCTTATTTTGTTGATAAGGGTCTTGAGCCGGTTGTATGTTTGCGTCGGCTCCTCCCCCCTTATCATCGCGAACCGTCCAAGTTCGCCTTCCACCAACTCCATTTTGGTGAGCAAGGTGACGTCGTTTCCCTCATGAGAGATCTTGAGGGTGTCCCAGATCTGCTTGGCATTGTCCAAGCCGCTCACCTTGTGATACTCGTCCCTGCACAAAGAGGCTAGCAATACAGTAGTAGCTTGTGCATTTCTATGAATTTGTTCATTAATAAACATAGGGCTATCCGAGCTATCAAATTTCATTCCACTTTCCACAATCTCCCAAATGCTTGGATGGAGAGAAAACAGGTGAGTACGCATTTTGTGGCTCCAAAATCCGTAATCCTCTCCATCAAAGTGAGGGGGCTTGCCAAGTGGAATGGGAAGCAATTGAGCATTTGAACTATGCGGGATGCGCTAATAATCGAAAGAAAAGTTTGAGTTAACCGTCTTTCGTCTATCATAGTCGTCGTCGTCCTTTTGGGAGGAGGAAGATTCGTCGCTGTCGTAGTAGACAATTTCCTTGATGCGCCTTGTCTTCTTCTTCCTCCCATCTTTTCTTTTGTGGCCCGAGCTCGAGTCGTTGGACATGTCATCCCTTGGCTCGTTGACGAAGGACTCCTTTTCTTTGTCGTTGATCACCATCCCCTTGCCTTTAGGATCCATCTCTTCGGGCGGTTAGTCCCTTTCTTGAAGAGAACGGCTCCGATACCAATTGAGAGCACCTAGAGGGGGGGGTGAATAGGTGATCCTGTGAAAACTTAAACTTATAGCCACAAAAACTTGTTAAGTGTTAGCACAATGATTGCCAAGTGGCTAGAAAGGAGTCTCAACAAAACACAATACCACAAGAGATCAATCACAGAGATGACACAGTGGTTTATCCCGTGGTTCGGCCAAGACCAACGCTTGCCTACTCCACGTTGTGGCGTCCCAACGGACGAGGGTTGCAATCAACCCCTCTCAAGCGGTCCAAAGACCCACTTGAATACCACGGTGTTTTGCTTGCTTTTTCTCAATCCCGTTTGCGAGGAATCTCCACAACTTGGAGCCTCTCGCCCTTACAATTGAAGTTCACAAAGAAACACAGAGCAAGGGGGAATGAGCAACGCACACAAGACTTCAAAAGATCAGAGCAACAACACGCACACAAGTCGCAACAAGAGCTCGCAACACAACTCAAAGAGTTCACAACTCCACAAGAGCTCTATATGCTATCACAATGAAACGAATGCGCGAGATCGATGTCTTGGTGCTTAGGAATGTTGTAGGAATGCTTGGTGTTCTCCTCCATGCGCCTAGGGGTCCCTTTTATAGCCCCAAGGCAGCTAGGAGCCGTTGAGAACAAACCAGGAAGGCTGTCCTTGCCTTCTGTCGTCGGGCGCACCGGACAGTCCGGTGCACACCGGACATTGTCCGGTGCCCGATTTCCTTCCTTAAACAGCGCAGTCGACCGTTGCAGATCTGGGAGCCGTTGGCGCACCGGACATGTCCGGTGCACACCGGACAGTCTGGTGCCCCCTTCCGACCGTTGGCCCGGCCACGTGTCGCGCGCAGATTCCGCAGCCGACCGTTGGCCCGGTCGACCGTTGGCTCACCAGACAGTCCGGTGCACACCGGACAGTCCGGTGAATTTTAGCCGTACGCCGTCGGCAAAGTCCCGAGGGCGGCCACTTCACACCGAGTCAGCCTGACGCACCGGACACTGTCCGGTGCACCACCGGACAGTCCGGTGTGCCAGACTGAGCTGAGTCTTGGCTGTACACAGCCAAGCCTTTTTCACCTCTTTTTCTTTTCTTCTTCTTTCTGTTTCTAACACTTAGACAAGTATATTAGTACACAAAACCAATGTACTAAAGCTTAGAAACATACCTTTACTCTTGATTTGCACTTTGTCCATTCATGGGCATAGATTCACATTTAATCACTTGTGTTGGCACTCAATCACCAAAATACTTAGAAATGGCCCAAGGGCACATTTCCCTTTCAGGCTTGGCGAGGGCGAGAGGTGAGCGGCGGCTGCTCGTTTGCTGGTGGCAAATTAGGTTAAGCCTAACGGCGCCCCCGCCCCTCATTATATAGGCGTTATGGTGGGCTTCTGACACCGAGGCCCATCATTAACCCTAAAGTCCAGTCTAATTCCGGATCTAATCCGAGTTAGGCTTCCTTCCCCTTAAGTGTGTGACCCTATAGGTTCACGTACAAATAGACATAGCCGAGTACTCTTACTTGGCCCAATAATTGACAGCAGCCTCTAGCAAGACATGTCAACTCCTATGCGCACGTAAAGATCATATCAGACGAACCATTGCAACATTACGTACATGTTGTTCCCTTTGTCTTACGATATTTGGTCTGGCTCTAAGCTGACCTCTCTTTCTCGATACTGTGAATTGGAATCCTTTCAATGGTTAACTCTTAACCCTAGCACGGCCATGCATTTCTTGATCCAATCACTCGAGGGGCCCAGAGATATCTCTCTCACAAAGAGAGGGACATATTCCATCTTGACTGACCATGCCTCACAGCATGCTTCCTGACAAACCCAAAACTACCTTTATAACTACCCAGTTATGGAATAGCGTTTGAGAGTCCTTATGTAAGTCAATTCACATCTTGAGAACATGCGACAATCTCAGGTCTAAGGATACAATATTCATGTTGCAAAAAGAGAACTATATTACAATATCTCACGTTGGGTCGGTCCAGCCTCATGTCATACATGCGCCCACATTATTAGTTTAACATCTCCATGTTCATGACTTGTGAAATGTAGTCATCAACTAATACATGTGCTAGTCATCGACTCTGACTAGGGACATCATTTAGAATAACCATATAAGTAAAGAATCTCACAAACAATTCACATAATTGCTAATCAATACAAGGTGCCTTCCATGGATATTCAATTAAGCAATATATATATCATGGATACAAAGAAATATGCTCATCTCTATGATTATCTCTAGGGCATATTTCTAACAAAAATACCACCGAAATAGGAGGTGAAGAAGCTCCAAAGTCATTCCTAAGGGGATGCAGAGCTTAAATGCCACCGAAATATAAGGTGAAGAAGCTCCAAAATCGTTCCTAGGGGGATGCAGAGCTTAAAGACTCCAAAGACGTCCCTAAGGGGATGCAAAGTCTTGTGTGTCCCAGTGTGGGAGCGTGCGTGCGTGTGTTCGACATCACCATCATTTTGCATCATATCATCATATCATTCCACATAACATTACATCATACATCATATCGCATCAACGACAAAAAGATTGGATACGAAGCAAATCTTTGGCAATACATTGTTAAATGAAAATGTGCTGAGGCACGAAGCAAACTTCGGGAAATACAATTTCATCAGACTTGCCATAGAAGGGGTTTCTTTCTTTACGAAGCATGAAAAGAAGGGAAGGTGTTTTTTCGCCGAAGGCTCATAAATGGTATGTACGTAAATTTCATGCATCGCAAAGAAATAAATCACAACAATTTACTTGTTTGATTCATTGTTTCATACATAAAATGTTACATAGTATTATTACAATAAAAGCCTAATCTTCCTTAAGTATTTTCTCGGCGGCTTTGTTTAGCAGCTTGTCGACAACTTCGTCGACGATGGAGTTAGTAACGCTCTTTCATGACTGGATCGGCTAGGGGGTTGTACGGCTCGGGCAGCGGTGACAGTTCAGCTCTAATAGACAAAATGTTAGTTCAAAGCTATAAAATAAACACCGAAGCTAAAATTCAAAAACAAATACATATGCGCCTTTCACGTTCAGCAGCTTCTTCGGCTCGCCTAGCTTCTTCTTGGGCTTCATGCGTTTCTTTTTCATTCTTCTTTATGATTTTGTTGGCCAATTCCCGGCCACCGTTCACCCAGACATCGGAATAAAATTTTCCGCCCACCAAAGTAGCTTTGGCCGAAGGGTCTTTCGTGTCGTCTGTGGAGAAGGTGGCTTCAGCCTGGGCCGCAGCTTTAACATGGTCGCAACCAGCCTTCTCCAAAATTGCCACAATACCTCGAGCGCCAGTAAAAGCATAGATATCCCCACGATCGCTTAGGATCTCTTCAAAAGCATTGGCTTCCCTTCTTATCCAATCAATAACGCCCTCGGGGTCGCCTCGAATGAAGTTCTCTTTGGAAGAATAAGCACCTACTTTGGCAAAGCTGGTTTTCAGTTTTTTCACGCAATCCAAGGATTTTTCAAAGCATCTTTCCTTGGATTCACGAAGCTCCTCAACATTTTTCTCCAACCTGGTGGTCGACCATTCACTTATTTCTTGACTAGCTTTTGCGAGTGCACAATTTTCATTAGCCTCGGTAAGCTTTTTCCGAAGGTCTTCAATTTTGGCCTTATAAGCTTCGAATTGAGTGTTAAATTTTACTTCATATTCTTTCACTTTATCCACCAATGAAAGTAGAATCTTGTCCTTCTCCAAGACTTTGTTTCTCAGCTTAATGCCTTCTGATCGAAGGTTGCCGAGAGCTATAGTGCAGCTTTCGTCTTCAGCATTCTTTTGCGCCCTCAGGACGTTGCTAAGGATTAAGCCCTGCAAGAAAAAAGAAAGGATTAGCATGAGAATGAAAGACTTCATTTCCAAGTACATAAACTTTAAAGTTCACAGCTTTTGTACCTTCATACTGTTGTATGCGAGGCTGTCCGCAAGGTCATCCTTCGACATGGCAGAGAGGCCAGCTTCGAGCTTTGGAAATCCCATACTTTTGGCCATCTCCCGGCAGACGGATATCTCTTTGTTGTCCGGGAGACAGTACAGGAAATCATCTTCGTCCGTGCCATTGAACACTAAGGCCCCCTTCGGATATTTCAGTTCTCGGGCATAGTGTTTGGCTTCTAAAAATTCTTTTACGGATAAACTTTTTCCCGAAGCATGTCGAATAATATAGTCTAGATCTTCGGACGGTGCTTTGGGAGCAGGAGATTTAGCTTCTTTGGCCACTTCATTCTCCATAGCTATGCCAATATCTGGAGATTTTTGCTTAGCTCTTTCCTCAGTTACGGTAGGCTTTGTCTCAGCAGGCATTGAAGGCCCAACTTCGGTTTCAATATGAGTCGTAGCAGCTTCAGCAACCTTTTTTACAGGAGCAGGAGTTAATGCTCTTGTTGTCTCCATGACAGCGTCTAGTATGCTAGCCATTCTTCTCCTCTTGGGAGTTGTGGCAGGAGCTTTTGCAACCTTCGGTAATTCTGCTTGTACTGGTGGGCTCAGAATTTCTGGCAGCACTATTGTTTTTTCAAACTCTGGCTTTTTGGCCGCCCTATCTTCGGCTTTGACTGGCTCAAATATAGGCACCTTCAGCACTATAGTCGATTCCTCAACGCTCCGAGCGGTGGGAGCAGCTTGTTCCGCTTCGGCAGCGGAAGATGTCTCTTCACCAAACTTTGGCACTATGGCTGTCTCAATATATCTTGGTCGGTGGGTCAAAACATTGATTTTCTTGCCCTTCGGCACAACAGAGATGGCCGAAGTGGCAGTTTTCCTCTTTTTTCCCTGCTTTCGCGAGGGATAGCAATAATTAGGATATATAAAACCAATTGCATCGAAGACCCTGTTCAACCTTTTCTTGCCCCGACCCCCGAAGGTTTAGGACAAAGCATCATCTTCGGCTCTGGTATATGCCCCAAGTAACTTGCCGCTAGTTGCCTCAATACATTTCAGCCAGTCGTCATTTGGTTCGTCAAACCGGTCTCTGTATTTGAAGGTATATTTCAAATGAATTAATCCATCTTGACTGGACCCGATAGCAGTCTCCTTCGGCATCTCCCAGTTATCCACAAGTGGCCATACCCTGTAGGCTATGTGCTCTTGGATCAGGTCTCTTGTACCAATAAAAGAATAGACATTGCTGAAAGCCTTTTGACACGCTTCGACATCATTTTCAATCGCCACAGTCGGCCTTCGAAGGCCGAAGCGAGACCAGATGGGGCATTGGATAATCCCCTTTATGTCCTCCCTTTCAATCAGATTATTCATAACATAAAACCATTCCTCCATCCAGGCCTCGTGCCACCTTTTCCGAAATGTTGGAACCGAGTAGCTTGCATTAGAACGAGCTACGAAGCCATAACAACCAAAGTTGTTGTGATACTTCTCTTTGCTAGTGGCCATCGTCTCGTACAACCATTCGTGCATATTGAAAAAACACTTCGCACTCGGTTCCAGCCCTTGGCTTCTCACAACCCAAACAAACAAACTCATTCTGATTATAGCTTCAGGAGTAATTTGATGAAGAAAGATCTGAAATATCTTCAACACTTCAACCAAAAATTTGCTCAATGGGAACCGAAGACCCGCCTTCATAAAGCTTCTGTAGACAACAACCTCATTTTCTTCAGGAGCAGGGGCGGTGTTGTCCCCTCCAACCCTCACAATAGACATATCATGAAAGTATCTTCCCTTCATGGCGTCAATCTGACTTTGTTTAACGGTCAACTTTCCGAAGATGGTATGGCTTGGCCGCCAGGGCCGGTCTTTAGAATCTTCATCCCCACTTTCCACATCATAGTCATCGCTATCGTTAGAATCTTCAGACAAATCTGCCATTATTTCCTTTGTGATCTTCTCTGTATTTGTTTTTGCCATAGATTCGTAAAACCCAGCAAGAAAAGGGTCCACAACTTTCTTCTCCTCAGACATCTTCTTCTCTTCAGAAATGCAACAAGCACTTGTGTATATCACGAAGCTCAAAAATCAAGCGAGAGCTGATAGCAAGAGTTAAAAATTTGAGAAACTAACGCAAGCAACAGAAATGGCGTAGCAAATGCTGCCGCTGTGGGTTTCTATTTATATGCCTAGTGCATTGCAACTTGGAGGGCCCCATTTGTCATTGACTTTCGCTATTCTAGCGAAGGGAAGGCGTTTTTCGGACCTTCAGCTAAAGGCCTTCGTTCATGTCGCAGTCTGAATTTGTTAGATACAAGAACAAATTAATACTACGAGGGGCTACTGTTGGGGGCCTTCGTCTTCCGAAAGTCCTCAAAAACACGACTAACATGTTTTCCAAGTATAATATACTGTTATAGGAACCTTCGGCTTTGAGATGAAGGCGCACACGGTATGAAAGGCACGGTCTGGAAGAAGGATGAATCAGTTCCGAAGCTATGGATGGAGAAGCTTCGGCTTAGCACAAAGACGGTGATGGAGAATGAAACCGACCTAAAGGGGAAAAGACTGCTTAGTCCTCGATAGATTACTCCTTAGTTGTTGGGGGCCTTCATCTTCCGAAGGTCCTCAAAAACACAACTAACATGTTTTCCAAGTATAATACATTCATAGAGACCTTTGGCCTCGGAATGAAGTTGTACATGGTATGAAAAGCGTGATCTGGGAGAAGGATGAACCAGTTCTGAAGCTACGCGTGGAGAAGCTTCGGCTTAGCGGTGGAAAATGAAATCGACTGAAAGAGGAAAAGGCTATCTAGTCCTCGATAGATTGTCTTTAAGTCAATAGTAAACATAAAGGGCATGGATGTAATTTTACACAGGCTGCGTCATGTGCCTATAAATAGATGAACAGTAACACTATACTGTTCAGTCTGGCTTGTATTCACTCACACGTCAAGCCGAAGGTATAAATGTAATTCAATATTATCCATGTTTATTCATGATTATATAATAAAAATGTCTGAATGATATCATATTATTATTCATGTTTTCTATGTGTCATATGATCCTGTTTTCCATTGTATATTGAGATGAAGGTACGTCTTTCATGACCTTCATCTGAAAATCATTATATCCTAAGGGAAATAATGCTTTGAAGGACGAAGGTCTTTAATTATTAACATATGTGTTGTCTTGTTCTTAATTCATAGCATTTGAGAACAAGTCCCCAACATTAGTCAATAGTAAATGTCAAGGACATGGATGTAATTTTATCCAGGCTGCGTCCTATGCCTATAAATAGATGAACAGTAACACCGTACTGTTCACGCTGACTGGTAACCACTCGCACGTCACTCTTGGATTCTTATTTTCTATCAAGTCGAAGGTACAAATGTAATTCAATATTATTAATGTTTGTTCATGATCATATAATGAGAAGATATATAATCTAATGATTTGATATTATCATTCATGTTCTTTACATGTCCCATATGTTCCTGCTTTTTATTATTACATGTTGAGATGATGAAGGTTTGTCCTTCATACCCTTCGTCTGAAGATCATTATATCCTAAGGGAGATAATGCTTCGAAGGACGAAGGTCTTTAACCATTGACATTTGTGTTGTCTTGTTCTTAACTCATAGCATTTGAGAACAAGTGACCAACAATAATGAAGCTCGTGAATCTGGCACAAGCAATCAGCATTCATTTCCATGCCTCATCAAAGCATTGGGGTCAGTTGATGAAGATAGATGTCAAACTTCTTCAACATCTTGATGATCATCTTGTGGTGTGGACATTGGAGCCCAACTTTCACAAAGCTTCAAAATACTATCACTTCATTTTTCTCTGGAAGGGGGTAGTGTACTCTCCACCAGGCCTAACGATGGAAGTATCACTAATGTACTTCGTGTTTTACAATACCTCAATATGCCCTTCATTATGGTTGACTTGCCAAAGTACATGTGGCTTGGCTGTTGTCACACCCAGTTTTAGAAGACAAACCGAATGTGAACCATGTACGTGCTACGAGCCTACGATCAGAACTCACGTACACAGCGATTACATAAATGGCTCATCATCACACAATTCTTCTAATAATCATAAAGAGTAAGGGCGTGTTTGGCATGGCTTTGCTCCACCCCAGAGCAGCTCTACTCCAAAACTCTGCGTGGAGCAGCTCAGCTTCAGAGTTTATATTGTTTCTCATAAATGGTGGCAGTGGCAGTTAAATAACTCAAAACTCCATGACTAGGTTGTTGTTTGGAGTTTTCAGAGCAGCAAAAGAAGTACTCCAAAAAATTGTACTGCAGCTCCAACAACTCTATAGAGTTTACCACTCTGGAGTTAGGGTGTTTGGCATGCTCTGGCCAGCTCCTACTTGGAGTTTTGCTCTGGAGCCATGCCAAACATGCCCTAAGTAATATTATTACAGATGAGTCATTTACATAATATATATCAAAGTGCACATAATAGAAACATAGCCAATGTAAATAAACCCACCACAGGCAGCTGACAAGGGGAGGTCGCTAGCCTAATCCTCGAACTTGTCGAAATCTTGGAACTCCTAGAGATTCTCCTTGACGCCTTCTTCTTGTTTACCTGAGCATAAGTTGTACCAAAGGCAACCTGATGTTTTGTGAAAACAAGGGTGAGTACAAATCAACGTACTCAAGAAATGTCCCGTTTGGCTGAGGTGGACTAGCTTTGTGTGGAGTTAGGTTGATAGCATTTTGCTTTTACTTCATCAAGTTTTATCATTAATATAAGCCAAGTTTTAACATTAATACTAGGTTATTAGCCCATGGGATATCTCATCATAAAGAAAATATTGTTACATGTATTCATGTTCACCATAATCAAAACCATCATCATAATCATAATCCATTGTGTCTCTAATCAATGGACATCCCTAGGACGCTCTTAACCATGTGCTCGACTGATATATCAGTTTCATTCCTCTGCAGAGGTCGCACACTTTACCCATGAGCCCTGATTCTCTTTCTACCCGGGGGTTCTAGCCTCCCTAGTGATCTGGTAGGGTTTCACTACGTAGTCTTTACAAAGATTCCCTAAAAGTATAGTCGCTTACTAGGATTCTCTAGGTTTGATAAACACAGTACTCCTCTCCACAGGGGGTGATTAACAAAAAAGCAAAATGAAAGAACATCATAACCCAGTGTTGGGGTCTTCTTCTCCGCTGAAGGTCCTCAAGATATAGACCATTGGCAAAGCGATACTGAGGATTTCCTTCTGTTTATGCCGAAGCTTCTCAAGACGAAGATCTCGTCTGAAAGCAGCAACGACGAGCGCCGAAGATGCCACCATGTAGAGCATGAAAAGACTATCTAGTCCTTAGCGATTTAAGTCACGTTAATAAGAAAGTGTTGAAGGTCGTAAATGTAATTTTACTCGGGCTGCATCCCGTGCCTATATATAGATGAACAGTAGCATCGAACTGTTCACGCTAGATTGTAATTACTCTCGCGTCAGCACCTTCGAGCAAGCCGAAGGTATCAATGTAATATAAATTTTGTTAATATCCATGTGTACATTATGAAATATACGTGTGAATGAATCAATGAATTATATCCTTCGTCATTATGTATTCTTAATTATCTATAAAATGATGAAGGCATGTCCTTCGTGACCTTCGTCCAATGACCATTAAATCCGAGAGGAGGCAATGCTTCGGAGGACGAAGGTCCTTAATGCTTGACAATTATGTTGCCTTGTTCTTGATTCGCGGCATTTGAGAACAAGTGACCAACACTGGAGCCCACCGTCGGTTTACTCACTTCCACGACCATGACAATGGCTTGCAAGGAACCCAAATCGTGGCACCTTCGGCTATGAAGCTGGTGCTCCCAATCATGGGTGGTTCAAGTTCTGAACCAGCTAACAAGAAGCAGAAGAACGAGGCACAAAGAAGGGAACAACATGTTGGAGTACAAGGTCCCTTCATCAAGTCCATGTGGTCGCACATACTAATCACCTTGTCCTAGGAGGACCTTCAACTCAAGGACTACCCTCATAATGATGCAATGGTCATATCTTGTGTCATCAAGGGGTTCCTGGTACAAAACGTCCTTGTAGACACAGGTAGTGCAGCGGATATCATCTTTGCAAAAGCTTTTAGGCAGATGCAAGAGCAGGATGACAAGATACATGAAGCAACACATCCCCTCTGTGGCTTCGGAGGAAGGCAGATAGTGGCACTCAAGAAGATAATAATGCCGATGACCTTCGGCTATGTTCATAACACAAGGACAGAGCAAGTTGTTTTTGACATTGTTGATATGGAATATCCTTACGATTCAATCATTGGTCGAGGAACATTAAATGCCTTCGAAGTAATACTTCATCCAGCATATCTATGCATGAAGATACCATCTGATCAGGGTCCCATAGCTGTGCATGGAAGTCAAGAGGCTGCTAGAAGGGCCGAAGGGAACTGGACAAATTCAAAGGCTATCCATAACATAGATGAAGCCAAAGCTCATCAACAGTACACGCATAAAAGAGATAAGGTTGCCTCAGCAGACCAACCGAAGCCCATGCTTCTATGTGAAGACATAGCGGAATAGAAGGTGTTGCTGGGATCTCAATTGTCTAATGAACAAGAAAAAACCTTATTGAGGTTTTTGTTCAACAACAAGGATGTCTTTGCTTGGTCAGCCAATGAACTTTGTGGTGTCAACAGAGATGTCATTGAGCACTCACTTAACGTAGATCCGTCTATCAGGCCAAGGAAGCAGAAGCTTCGGAAGATGTCCGATGACAAAGCCGAAGGTGCAAGAAACAAAGTCAAAAGTCTCTTGAGTGCTGGAGTAATCAGAGAGGTAACATATCCAGAGTGGCTGGCCAATACTGTGATGGTGAAGAAGGCTAATGGAAAGTGGAGGATGTGCATTGACTTTACAGATCTTAATAAGGCATGTCCGAAGGATGAGTTCCCTTTGACAAGAATAGACTCCCTTGTGGATGCATCAGCTACCTCGGAGCTCATGAGTCTATTGGAATGCTATTCATGCTATCATCAAATTTGGATGAAGAAAGAAGATGAGCCCAAAACAAGCTTCATAACCCCTAGTGGGACCTACTGTTACCTTTGGATGCCCAAGGGGCTCAAAAATGCTGGAGGAAGCTTCAGCAGGATGACTGCTAAAGTCCTTTGCTCTCAGATTGGCAGGAATGTTCTAACATATGTCGATGATATCATAGTGAATAGTACCAAGCAAGAAAATCACATCGCTGATCTACAAGAAACATTTGCAAATTTTAGAAAGGCAGGCCTCAAGCTCAACCCAGAGAAATGTGTCTTCGGAGTAAGGAAAGGGAAATTTCTTGGGTGTCTCGTGTTAACAAAAGGAATTGAGGCTCACCCAAACAAGATAGAAGCTATACTTTGGATGGAACCACCAAAGTCAAGAAAAGGCGCCCGGTTGGCCTCATTGAACAGATTTATTTCAAGGTCAACAGAAAGGAAGCCATTCTTTGAAGTATTGAAGTCAGCCGAAGTCTTTCAATGGGGACCAACTCAGTAAAAGGCTTTCGCAGAGCTGAAGCAACATCTAATAGAACTGACAACATTAACCCCACCTTCGTCAGGAGCCCCATTGCTGTTGTATATAGCTGCTTCTCATGTTGTAGTTAGTGCAGCGTTGGTGCGAGAAAAGCAAGATGGCCAAGCAAAGACGTAAGTCCTAGTGTACTTCGTCTCTGAAGTACTTAGTCCATCAAAGAGAAATTACACAGAGTTGGAGAAGGTACTATATGCTGTATTGATGGCCTCCAGAAAGTTTCGGCATTATTTCCAGTCATACCATATTATAGTACCTTCTTCTCAGTCTCTCAAGTACATAATAAGGAACAGAGAAGCCACAAGAAGAGTTGGAAAATGGGCTACAGAACTGAATGAATTCACATAGATTATGTTCATAGGTCTTCAATCCAATCTCAGACGTAAGTAGACTTTATTGCTGACTGGATGCCAGGGGTCCAGGACGAGGAAAGAACAAAAGATAACGAGGCTTCGACAGTGTTCTGTGATGGGTCATGGGGAACCTTCGGAGCGAGTGCAGCTGCCATTCTAATTTCACCATCTAAGATGAGAACCTGCTACGGAGCCAGGCAGGAGTTCAACTACACAAATAACATTGTAGAATACAAAGCCCTTGTCTTGGGGCTTCGAAAACTCGAGGCAATGGGAATAAGAAGGGTAACCCTCAAATCTGATTCACAAGTTATCACAGGCCACATCGACAAAAGTAGTAAAGCAAGAGATCCGAAGCTTGAGAAATATCTCGATACAGTCCAAAGAATGGAAGCCTCTTTCGAAGGTTTCTCTATAAAGAATATCCCAAGAGGAGAAAATGAACATGCAGAACTATTAGCCAAGTCAGCGGCACAAGGGCTCCCATTACCTTTAGAAGTATTTTTGAAACAATAAAAGCACCTTCAGTTGAGCTCATGGAGCGAGCCGTGCTTACAATCTTACCAGTGCACAGTGAAGATTGGAGGACAGAGATTGTATCCTTCCTACAAGGCAACTACCCTTTGGACGACGAAGCTTATATCAAAAGAATGGAAGCTAGGACAAGGCCTTACATGATCATAGAAGAGGAATTGTATAAACAAATGGTCTGCTCTCCATTGCTGAAATGTTTGTCTAGAGCCGAAGGTCAGAAGCTAATGAAGGAAATACATGCAGGGCTATGCGGGGCTCATATCAGGTTCAAACCTTTACTTGGAAAAGTTTTCAGACAAGGATTTTATTGGCCGAAGGCAGCTTCGGATACAGCGGAGTTAGTCCAAAAATATGAAAACTGCCATAAGTGTGCGAGAGACCAAAAACAAACTTCGTCTTTAACCCAACTAATCCATCACACTTGGCCATTGCAAAGGTGGGGTCTATATTTATTAGACCCACTTCCACCAGCACAAGTAAATTTAAAATACGTTGTGGTAGAGGTGGAATACTTTTCAAAGTGGATTGAAGCTAAACCTCTAGCCACAATCACTGCGGCCACAGTCCACAAGTTTTTCTGGCAGAATATTGTTTATCGCTTCGGTGTGTCGAAGGCCATTATAGTTGACAACAGAACTCAATTTGATGCCGAAACGTTCAAAGCTTTTTGTGACCAAATCGGTACAAAAATACATTTTGCATCGGTGAGACATCTAGAATCAAATAGACTAGTAGAAATAGCTAATGGAATCATAATAACAGGAATAATAAAGTCAATCTTCAATCAGCCAAAAGAAAAAGTGGCCAGATAAATTAATAAAAGTGGTATGGAACCACAACACATGAATTGGTCTATTATAGTTTCAGTCATTTCATACCATTCAGTTATTTTATGACTTATTTAAGATATTTCATATTATCACCCATTGTTACAAAACTTTCTTACAAATATTTTAAGTCACTCAATAGTTTTTTCATCCAGAGACTTATAATATATTTTAAGTCAATTGTTTCTATCAGTTTGAGGTATTTTTTTTAACTAGACTGGACACGTTTAACGGGTGAGGCGCGCCCAGTTAGAGTGTCTAATCTAAAAAATTTAAAAATTAATTTAGGGTGTTATTAACTATAAATTATGCTTCAATGATTCTTTAAATGAGATCCTCAAATATATCAACTTCCTAAGTATTCCTATCTAGTCCCTAGAATTTGAGAGTTGTACTATTGCGCTCTCAATATCCTGTTTTGCACGTCAATCGCACCGTAAAACCACTTGACCGTCATGGAGTTCGTGCTCGTGCACAAGTGATGCACTTTGAATGATTTGAGGTGCGGAAAGGATGAATTCATCATCTTCGTTTGACATGTCACATCTGAAAGTTTAGGGAAAAACGATTGACCGTGATTCATACTGAATAAAAATAGTAATAAAGAGAAGAACTAATATTTTTAAACTCTATCGTACAAATAAAACCAAATTTAAATATGTAAGCGGTAATTAGGAAAGTTGGGTTGGTATAATTTTTTTAAAAAATATTTACCAGCCTAAGAATTGAAAACTATTCGAGGCTAAGAATATTTGTGTTCGTAATACATATTTAGTAACTTGCTAAATGTGAGTATAGGCGGTGTTTTTTTATATAGGACTAATGGAGATGATCTTATGTGTCATTGTCAACCAGAGATCCCCGTCTCACCGAGAAAGCCGTACGTAATGGCAGATACGGGATCGAATATTGCTATCCAGTGGCTGGTTGGTTCGGTGGATGAGCACGTACGTGCGCATGCAGCTGCAGCTGCAGCTGCAACCGCCTCCCAGTGCTACTGCTATCATATCTCATTTCCCAACCTAACCTATCGATTTAGTAGTAGTAGTGGATGGATGGATCCATCCGCAGGCGGACTTGACTTGAATGAAATATACAGATCGGAGGGAGTACATATGTATGTAAACAATAATGGAGGCGATCGACGACCAGACCGTGAGCAGGTCAGCTGCTGATGTATGCACGAGCCTTTAGTGGTGGGAAGGCCAGCAAGGACCAGGAGGAGCCAGCTGACACAACAACACTGTAGATCATTTTCGGCGGCCCGTGTTATTTTCGGCGGCCAGGGTACAGCCGCCGAAAATAAGAAGTTAATTTCGGCGGCCCGCGTATGCCGCCGAAAATAGTACTAATTTCGGCGGCCTAAGAGGCAGCCGCCGAAAATAGACCTAATTTCGGCGGCCACCTGTCTCGGCCGCCGAAAATAGACCTAATTTCGGCGGCCACCTGTCTCGGCCGCCGAAAATTAACCATTAAAAACTGCATCCCCTCGGTTCTCCGTCTTTCTCTCTCTCAATCCCGCGCGCTGCTATAGCCGGTCGTCCGCCGCCGTCGCCGCCAGCCCCTGTCGCGCGCGCTCCCGCCCCTCGCCGGCCACCGCGCCTCGCCGGCCACCGCGCCGTGGACGCCGGCCGGCCGCCCCCGCCCTCGGCCCCCGCCGGCCGACCGCCCAGCGCCCCCACCGTCGGCCTCCGGCGCCGGCCGCCCGAGCGCGCGCGCGGTCCGCCCTCGTCGGCCGCCGCCCCGCCGCGCCGTGGACGGCCGCCAACCGTCGTCCGCCCCCGCCAGCCACCCGCGCCGTCCGCCCCCGCCAGCCACCCCCGCCGTCCGCCCCCGCCCTCGTCGACTCCATTAAGGTATTGTTTTTGTCTATTTTATTTCTTATTTTCGACGGCCTTTTATTTAATTGCCGCCGAAATTAGTATATCGTTGTAATTGTGTTTGTTGATTAGTGCGTTTGATTAATACTATTGTTTAGTATATTTTTGAAATTATATGGTGTATTTTTGGCCATATTTTATTGTATAATATGTGGTTTATTAATGTATTAGTGGTTTATATATATGTGTTTGTTGATTAATTATATATGTGTTTGTTGATTAGTATTATATGTGGTTTATGTCGTTTAGGAAAGATATATGTACGTGGTATATGTGGTTCATTCTTATATTGTTTAGTGGCAGCGAGGTCATGCTGCCGAATTTTTTTTGGTCCTGCTAGCTTGCTGTGGGTTTAGAACCTATTCTTGCCTATACATATATATAGGACCGAAACCATTAACGTAGTTGAATAATGTTTTCACGATATGATTCGGTTTAACAGTCTCAGGCATGGTTGAAGATCGTGCATGGATGTACAATGGCTGGAGTAGGAATGGGCGTCATTCTGATGAGTGGGTAGCCAAGACCAAAGATTTTGTGGACCACGTATTCGCTTTGTCCTTAACCGGCACTGTCAGATGCCCTTGTAGGCGTCACGAAAACAGTATATTTCTTAATAAGGAAAGAGTTAGCCTAGATCTTTGTCAGTTTGGATTTATGCCCGGATATGAGGTGTGGGAACATCATGGTGAGGTAGTACCCAACCGGAATGTAGAAGAGGAGGAGAACAATGATTGGGCTGGCGATGATGCGATGCATGAGATGGTAGATTCGCTACGTCCAGAATTCAACCTAAGCTCCGAGGATCCTGCCACACCAGAGGTTTCCAGATTTTTTAAACTACTAAAAGACTCTGAAGAGCCGTTGCATGAACACACAGATGTGAGTATACTCGCTTTTGTGACTCGGCTCATGGCCATTAAGTCCAAGTACTTTTTCTCGAACAATTGTTACAATGAGATTTTAAAGTTATTAGGAGATGTGCTCCCAAAGCCCAATAAGTTGCCTAAAGACATGTACCAATCAAAGACAATTATCAAAGGTCTCGGTATGGATTATGAGAAGATTGATGTGTGCAAAAATAATTGTATGCTTTTCATGAAGGAGCATGCGGAAGAGAAAAAATGTCTGAAATGTGGACAATCTAGATTTGTGGAAGTTGTTAATGATGAGGGTGAAAAGGTGATGACAGATGTTGCACATAAGCAGCTCCGCTACTTGCCACTAACTCCTCGAGTGAAACGAATGTTTCTATCTAAAAAAACCGCTATGCACATGCGATGGCACAAAGAAGGTGTCCGTGATAACGATGACCTAATCGTGCACCCTTCAGATGGGGATGCATGGAAGGCTCTCGACACGTTTGATCCTGAGTTTGCAGCTGATCCGAGGAATGTTCGAATCGGCCTCGCGACCGATGGCTTCACACCTTTTGGTCAAATGGCATCATCATACTCATGTTGGCCCGTCTTTGTTATTCCATACAACCTTCCACCTTCTCTTTGTATGAAATATGAATTTATATTTCTTTGCTTAATCATTCCTGGCCCAGACTATCCTGGAAAGAACCTCAATGTCATGTTAAAACCCTTGATTGAAGAGTTGAAGGAGCTTTGGAAAGGTGTTGAAGCATACGATGTTTTTACAAAACAGATATTCAAACTTCGAGTTGCGTATTTGTGGTCGGTGCATGACTTCATGGCGTATGCTATTTTTACCGGTTGGAGTACACATGGTAGATTGACATGTCCATATTGCGGTTCAGATACAGATTGCTTCCGTCTTGCTCATGGTGGAAAGATCACTTACTTCGATTGTCATCGACGCTGGTTGCCCAGGAAACACCCCTTTAGGAGCGATAAGAAAAACTTTATAAAGAACACTGTGGTCACCAAAGGTCCGCCTAAACGTCTTAACGCGGCAGAAATATATGCTCAGCTGAACAACCTTGTCCTAAATGAAAAGGGGGACAAGTATGAAGGATTCGGAGTGGACCACAACTGGACACATATATGTGGTCTCTGGGAGCTCCCTTATATGTCGTCATTGATTCTTGTGCACAACATTGATGTCATGCACCAAGAAAGTAATGTTGCTGAAGCCCTCATACACACCTGCATGCATTTTGACAAAACAAAGGACAATCTGAAAGCTCGAAGAGATCTAGCAATGCTTTGTGACCGACCAACCCAAGTGCTCAATGACAACGGTAGGCCGCCCCGTGCCTTGGATCGAAGAAGACTCCTTGATCGTGATTCTGATGAATTTTGATGTGTAATGCAAAATTTCATATTATGTGATGTATTATTTGATTTTTTATTAGTTCACTTAATTTTATGGAGCTAATACATTTAATGTTTTTCTATTGAACAGGATGAGTGGTAGGAATAAACCAAAGCGCACTGCTAGGGGGTTTCTTAATGCGGCTAGCAGGATACTCCCTGGTGCACGTTCCCTTTTCCAAGGGAGTTCTTCTAGCCAGAGCAGACAGGAGGCGTTGCTGAGACACGCTCGGCCAGAACTACGTGATACACCTATCGCTCTACAACGGAGTACCGATGTAAATGTTTATGTAATTGATCTTATTTGTCAGTCACTTGTGTAATTGATCTTATGTAAATGTTTATGTAAATTTTTACGTGTCTCTATTTCATGTGCATAGGAAGAGGAGGACGACGAGGAGGAGGTGCAACACCATGAGGAGGAGGACGAGGACGAGCAGGCCCATGAGGAGGATAACGAGGAGGACGAGCAGGCCCATGAGGGCATAGATGCTGAGGCGGATGACGATACCACCGAGGCTCCTGTCGTTCGACGAAGGGGCACTCGGAAGGGCCACTTTGTCCTACCTCCGTCAGCGCCTGCACAATCTGAAGCTCGAGTACTGATCATCCCGGTTGGTGATAGGTACTCACGTTTGGCCACTTTGTTCTTACTTATTTGTTTATTTTACACTATATATATGACATGACTTTCTTGTTTTTTGTCATGCAGCCAATGGGAAGACACGTCATTTGACGGTCGAGGTCACCATAGACAGGTTAATCAAGTCTTAGGTAACCTCTGTCGTCTACATAACCCAGGAATTGTCACCGACCCGAAAGGTGTGGTGGTTCCTTGCACTAGCTGGTCGCACTTCGCACTAGCTCCACATGCTACATATGGAACAGCTCAAGGCGCCGTCAAGCACGACTTTTGGGTAATTTTTTCGAACTAACATTTATTAGTTGTTTCAACCTAACATTTATTAGTTGCTTTTGAACTAATTTTATTTTCGATGTTGGACAGAGACGCTATCGTGTGGAACCTGAGGCTCAAGAGCATGCAGACCGAGTATTAGAGAAAAATGCGAAAAAGGTGTGCAGGGATGCATTTTCCAATGCTCGTCTACAGGTTGTGAACGCGTACATGAAGCGCCGAGGTCATTCTATCAACAACTTTCGACAATATTCAGATGTCTACTTGACTGTAGACCAGTACATGGAGGTAAACATCTAATTTAACAACTCATTCAGATGTGAATGTAATTTTGAGCTAACGCTTTATATGCAGGTAACTCTTCCATGGATGGAACACCGGCCGCAGGCTTACAAGGCTTTGTGTGAGATATGGGCTTCGCCCGAGTGGATTGAGAAGTCAAACAGAAATCGACATAGGCAGCGCCATCAGCAGGACGAGGACGATGATGAGGTCGTAGTCAACCATACCTATGGGGCTGATGGACACATTCGGTTGGCTAAGCGAATGGTGAGTATGTAGTATTCTGTTTTACTCAGAAATGAAACAGGATTGAACTCATATATTTGCAGGAGGCTCAAACTGGAGTTGTCCCGAGCCCAATCGATGTTTATAGGAGAGGGCATCGAGCGAAAAACAGTGAAATCTCCGATGAGCTGTGTAGTCAAGCGGCCGTTGAGCGTATGGTTAGTTGTTGTTATGATTAATGTTTTCTTCCCATATAGCTATAAATTACTTGTATTGCAGGAGACATACGGGCAGGAGATGGTTAAGAAGTATGGAGAAGACTACGATTGGCGAGGAGCGCCTACCATCGACGCTGAGGTTGTGCATTCACTTGGAGGCAAGGCGCATGGACGGTATGAACTTGTGAATTGTTTTCAATAATATTGGAACTACGACCGAATAGCTAATTTTCTTGTTCTTCAAGATATTCTATGTTTACCGGTGTTATCGATTCGACGGAGTTGCGTTCTCGTGGCGGCTCTTCGTCGCAGGCGGGCTGTGGTAGTAGCAGCCGTAGTCGCCGCTCTGTATCTAGCATGGAGGAAGCTATGAGGGAGCAGCAAGAAAAATTTCGTGAAGAGATGCGGCAACAACAAATGGCATTTCTCCAACAGCAATCAGAGTACATGGCTGCTTATAACGCACAGGCGCAACAAGCAATGAACGTGAGTGTCTTATTTATTCTCAACACGCTCGATATTGGTTCTATAACTAATATATTATATTTGCAACAGTCTTGGTTTCCACAGCAGGCACAGCAGCAACCATTTGTTTTCCCTCAATTTCAGCCGCCGATGCCTCAGTGGGGATTACATGCTCCGCCACCTCCACCTCCACCTCAGGTTATTCAATTTAGTTAAGACTTGTCGTTTGTATCAACCTAATTGTCAAATCTTTACTAAACTTGATTTTGTAGGGATCCGGGGTCATGGGCCACAACACGCCACCACCGGTCATACCAGCACCAGGAGGAGCTTATGCAGGGGAGGGAGCTTATGCAGGAGAGGTTAGTTTGAGAAACAATTTGTTTGAATAGTCGTTATACATGTAACTGTAGCCGTTATTAATGTCATCTTTTTTTTAGGATCCAAACCCGTTACACGACTTCGTCGACCAGTTATTGGCTTCTGGAGGTAGTGGACACAACTCCAACGACCCCAATGTGTGATTAAGTTAGCTTTGTGCCGCACTGTGTTGTAATGAACTATTTGTGGACTTTATGTTTGTATGGACTATTTGTGGACTTTATATTTGTATGGACTCAAGTTTTATGTTATGAACTCAAGTATGAATTTTCTGTTATTGTATGGAATTTCTGTGATTGTATGAATTTTGTATAAAATTCTGTTATTTTTCGTTTTTTTTTCAATTTTTTTTGCTCTGAAATTAGTAATTTTCGGCGGCCCCCCTGGCCGCCGAAAATAAGGGTTTTATTTTCGGCAGTCTTTATTTTCTGCGGCCAGAGAGACAGCCGCCGAAAATAGATTACTTTCGGCGGCCACGAAGCCAGCCGCCGGAAATAAGCTATTTTCGGCGGCCAGGCCCTGGCCGCCGAAAGTAAAGCCTTATTTTCGGCCAGGTTTTTTTGGCGGCCAGAAGCCGCCGAAAATAAGCCTTTTGCCGCCGAAAATAGCTTATTTTCGGCGGGAACTGGCTTATTTTCGGCGGCTTCTGGCCGCCGAAAATGACTGTAGCTGTTGTAGTGTGATGCTTGCTGCCTGCTACAGACTATGCACGGAGGGGGAGAAAAAGAGGTAGTTGAGCGTTGAAGACGACGCTGCACGCCTTAGTGTTGACGCTTTTTCGGAGCGCCAAATATTCAAGAAGAACCGGCGGCGGTGCTCTTTGGTCAGGCGCGGCCTGGGACCGGACGGTCCGCGACCTGGCGTGAGGCGGCGGTGCTCTCTGGTCAAGCGCGGATGGTCCGCGGCGCAGGGCCGGACGGTCCGCGACCTGGTGTAGGAGCTCGGGTTCCCTGCCTGACGGCCGGACGGTCCGCGCGTGCGCAGGGGCGGTGGAAGATCGCCGGCGGCGCCTAGATCTCGCTCCCGGGAGGGACCCCGTCGGGGAGGAGAGATCCTAGGAGTTGTCTAGGCTCGGGCAGGCCGACCTAGACTCCTCTAATCGACGTAGAGTCGAGAAGAGGCGGAGAATTTGGGGATCGAGAGGCTAAACCTAAACTAGACTAGAACTACTTCTAAGATAAAATGTGAAATAGAAGTTGTATTGATTCGATTGATGATCACAAATCGGCCGTATACCTCTCTATTTATAGAGGAAGGGGGCTGGACCCTTTACAAACTAATTTTTGAGCTTTTCCCATGATTTTAGCTAACAACCGTAGCACAAAACTCGGAACCCTAATCTGCTATGCGCACGCGCGGACCGTCCGCAAGCCTCAATATGGTGCTCAACAGTTGGGTTAATCGATTTTTCAAATACAAAAGATCTTTTAATTAATGGTGTTATATACGTGTCTTACAGCCCATGTGTTTCTCCTTGCTAAACTTTAGCACTGCGTTTTTTTGCTACTAAAGAAACAAATAGTATGGCTAAGCAATGTGTTTTTTGCTACTAAAGAAACAAACAGTATGGCTAAAACTGTTGTACTAAAGTTCAGCACATTAACACTTTAGCTCCACCAAAAGTACTAAAATCTAGTCACCAACCTCATTTGCATTGAATACGCATTTCTCTTCTCCACCATTGACCGCATGCTCCTCGTGAACCGCAAGTGTTAAAGTTAAGCACTTGAGCTATCAAATGCTAAAGTTTAGCACGTGATAAATTTTAGTATGTGATACACTTTAGCACTAAAGAAACAAACATGCCCTTTTAAGACTATCTCCAGTAGACGGTATAAAATAGAGGATTCGGAACTGTAGATGACACTGTTTGACAGAGATAGTCTAAGAGCAGAGAAAAGTAGCGGCAACACAAATTACCAAGACGACACAAAACTGGTGACGGGTAGGGCTGGAAATGGATGTCTAGAAATCCGAATTATCCGTATTCGTATTTGCTAAAATTGATAATATGGATATCTGTATTCGTATTCGATTTCAATATTATGTCAAATAGATGTATCTGAATTCGATTTATAGTACTTTTCTCTATCCGATTCCGTATTCGTATAGAAAAAACTATGAAACATCTGATTCTATCCGTATCCATGAAAAAATATGTTCGATTAAACCATTTAAAACTTAATTTTATCAGTAATTACTAATTACAAATGATTTTAAGTTTAATAATATGATAGAAAAATGATATGTATCATTTAAAATATTAAAAAACATTTATATGATAAATAAATAAATATATCAACCTTATATTTCTAGTGATGATCAATAATAAAATTCAATAAGTTTCATAAACATTTAATTATAACTCTCCACGTTATCTATATAGTGAACACATCTTAACGAAGTTCTATAAACATTCAACTATAACTCTCCACTTCACACAATATATATATATATATATATATATATATATATATATATATATATATATATATATATATATATATATATATATATATTTCTTCATGTTTTCATTTAAGTTTTGGTACACACATTTATATAGAGCATTAATTCATTTTAGAATGAAACTTTTGTTTTTCTTGGTACATTTACTATTTTATGTCAATTTTAGTTTACTTGTATTTGTACGAATGACACTTATTAAATATCATGTGTTGTTGTTTATCTTTTTTTGTTACGTGATTCGATAGTTTAAAAATATTATTTATATAGTTTTTTTGACTTAGATATGGGGATCACGAGAAATATACTTTAATTTAAGTTTATTTTAACTACATATTGACTATCTATAAACTTGTACTTCAATAAAAATTCACATATTTTAAATTTTAGGATATGCTGTTTGAGTTGAATTGATGAGTAAATATCCAAATAAAAATTCGGATTCGACTATCTGTTTTGTATTCGTATCTGAAAATATTCGAATTTATATCTGAATTTGGACTAAAATATAGTAAACTGTGACATTCAAATTTATATCCATGTCGATCCGTTTCCGCCCCAGTGACGGGCGCTCGAACTACTCTTCCACCGGTGTCGAACCATGCTGCGCCATGCTCGTCACGCCCCAGGGGCCAGGCCAGCAGATGTTGCACGTTTTCACGAAGAGTATGAAAATGAAGCACCCAGTTATATACAAAGAGAGAAGCGGCTAGGTTTTTATGCGTTCTGTTTGGTACACTTCATTTTTAGCTTCTTATTTTTAGCTTCTTCATAGATTTTAAGTAGAAGCTATATAGCTTATAATACAGCTTATCAGAATGAACTAAAAACAGTCCATAAGAAAAGCTATTTTTCACCGGCTTTTTGGATAAGCTGCTTTTCTAATAAACAACAACTATCCCAAATACGGCCTTTGTTTTGTCTACCGTATGCTTTGTTTTGTGGAGTCGTCGTCCAGTCCAGCCGCCAAAGTTACAATAAGACCAGCTCAAAGAAGTCTCCCTGTTCCGATTGCGGAATACTTTCATCAGGCAACACATACGATGAACGCAAAATTACCCCGCAGAGGCTTTCCAGCACGCTGGAATGGGAGCTGTTGGCACACACTGGTAAAGTGGTAATTGCTACTTGCAGTAATGAGTACTCTAGTGCTCAGCAATTGAGTACCATCATATCTAGCAGTATATAGTCATAAAAGGGTGTTTGAATGCCGATTTTTTTTTTTGCATTTTGGCACTTTCTCGAAAAAAAAATCACGTTTAGACTTTAGAAAATTTTAATGTCATTTTTGAACTCTTTGCTCGGCGTCATAGCCTATGGCGCCGAAGTAACACAGCTCGGCTTCATAGGCTATGGCGCTGAAGTACGTGCTGCGCTGGCACAATCGGACGCTGTGGCGCCGACGTGGCACTGAGCTCGGCGCCAAGATCTATGGCGCCGAGCTCGGTTGGGTAACCACAAAGCCCAGTCGGTACAGCGCAAGGCTGTTAACCTTGTGGTTGTTGGTTCGAGCCCCACGGTGGGTGTTTAATATTTTTTTTGTCTTTGTCACTGATTTGTTTTTTTTCCAGATTTTTCGTTTATGTCGCTGATTTGTCCGTCCAGATTTATTTCTCATCCAATTTTTTTATATTTTGTCGGGGACCATAATTAGGGGTACCCTCAAGACTCCTAATTCTCAGCTGGTAACCCCCATCAGCACAAAGTTGCAAAGGCCTGATGGGTGCGACTAAGTCAGGGATCGGTCCATTCGAGGGACTCGATCACGCCTCGCCCGAGCCTAGCCTCGGGCAAGGGCAGCCGACCCCGGAGGATCTCCGTCTCGCCCGAGGCCCCCCTCCAGCGACGAACATACTTCCGGCTCGCCCGAGGCCCAGTCTTCGCCAAGAAGCAACCCTGGCCAAAACGCCACGCCAACCGACCAAATCGCAGGGGCATTTAATGCAAAGGTGGCCTGACACCTTTATCCTGACGCACGTCCTCCAGTCGACAGAGCCGAAGTGACCGCAGTCACTTCGCCGCTCCATTGACCGGCCTGACAGAAGGACAGCGCCGCCTGCGCCGCTCCGACTGCTGTGCCACTCGACAGAGTGAGGCTGACAGGCAGTCAGGCCCGGCCTCAGGCACCATAGGAAACTCCGCTTCGCCCGACCCAGGGCTCGGACTCGGGCTCAGCCCCGGAAGACGGCGAACTCCGCTCCGCCCGACCTAGGGCTCGGACTCGGGCTCAGCCCCGGAAGACGGCGAACTCCGCTCCGCCCGACCCAGGGCTCGGACTCAGGCTCAGCCCCAGAAGACGACGAACTCCGCTCCGCCCGACCCCAGGGCTCGGACTCAGCCCTGGCCTCCGCCGACGGTCTCCGCCTCGCCCGACCCAGGGGCTCAGACTCGACCTTGGCCTCGGAAGACAGACTCGACCTCGACCTCGGAGGAGCTTCCACATCGCCCAACCTAGGGCACGGACCGACCACGTCAACAGGAGGCGCCTTCATTACCCTACCCCAAGCTGACTCAGGCTACGGGGAACAAGACCGGCGTCCCATCTGGCTCGCTCCGCCAGACAAGTAATGACGGCGCCCCGCACGCTCTATGACGACGGCGGCTCCCAGCCCCCTTACGGAAGCAAGAGGACGTCAGCAAGGACTCGACAGCCCCGACAGCTGTCCTTCCGCCAGGCTCCAGCGCTCCTCCGACGGCCACGGCACCACACGAACCGGGTGCCAAAACCTCTCCGGCTGCCACGATGGCATGTACTTAGGGCGCTAGCTCTCCTCCGCTAGACACATTAGCACTCTGCTACACCCCCCATTGTACACCTGGATCCTCTCCTTACGCCTATAAAAGGAAGGACCAGGGCCCTCTTACAGAGGGTTGGCCGCGCGGGGGAAGAGGATGGGACAGGCGCTCGCGTGAGGCCGCTCGCTCCCCTCCCGCGTGGACGCTTGTAACCCCCTACTGCAAGCGCACCCGACCCGGGTGCGGGACAAACACGAAGGCCGCGGGATTTCCACCTCTCTCTCTCTCGCTCCGGCTGCCTTCTTCCCCCCTTCGCGCTCCGTCTCGCGCCGACCCATCTGGGCTGGGGCACGTGGTGACTTTTCACTCGTCGGCCTAGGGACCCCCCGGTCTCAAAACGCCGACAGTTGGCGCGCCAGGTAGGGGCCTGCTGCGTGTTGACGAACAGCTTCCCGTCAAGCTCCAGATGGGCAGTCTCCAGCAACCTTTCCAGCCCGGGACGGTGCTCCGTTTCGGGAATCTTGAGTTCATGTCCCTCGACGGCAGCTACGACATGATACTCCTTCCCCCGCCGTGCGACAGCGACAATGGCGGCCGGCAGCCCGCCCACCGGTGGCGGAATCGACAACGTCTTCCCCGCGTGGTGGAAGAACAACATTCGAGCTCACCCCGCCCTCTCCCCCGCCGACGGAGGAAGAGGCGGGGCAACCAAGGCCAAGCAGGAGGCGGCACCTCGTCGGCTGTCGAGCGAGTCGACGGCACCGGCGCCCCAACGGGGGGCACGTCGGGCATCGACCTCGCGTTTGAGACGAAGACGAGCGCCGTCTCCCCGCAACACGCCAATCCCAAGCAAACAGACGACGCCAGCACGCTCGTGAAAGGCTTGCTGGGCGTCACCCTCGTACCTGAGACGACGGTGCAGTCAGTCCCTGACGTGACTTCGTCACCACCCGTCGACGAAGAGGTACCCACCGATTCCCATCTCACGCCCTTTGGATTCAGCCTCGACCCGCCAAGCGACTTCGCTTTGGCGGACGCTCTCGTAGAGGCGAGTCCAAACCCTCTGGGGTTTCGTACGCGGTCACCCTGGGACCGGCTGACGGACGTCTCGACCTACGGGCCCTCAGGGTCCGAGGAAGATGACGTGTCTGACTTCTGTTGGGATTTCTCCAGACTTGGTAACCCCAGTGCCATGCGGGACTTCATGACCGCATGCGACTACTGCCTTTCCGACTGTTCCGACGGTAGCCGCAGCCTCGGCGACGAGGACTGCGGCCCAAGTCGTGAATGTTTCCACGTCGATCTAGGGGGTCCCTCCGAAGGCAACCATCTTGGTATGCCGGAGAACGGTGATCTCCCTAGGCCTGTGCCTCACGTTGACATCCTACGGGAGCTAGCTGTGGTCCCCGTTCAGGCGGGGGATCATGACCCACAGCTCGAGCAAATCCGCGGGGTGCAGGCCAGGCTCGACGAGGGAGCAGGAACACTTGAGCCGATCCGCCGGGACATCGGGCAGGAATGGGCGGGCCAACCTCCGGCCGGAGAAGTGCGCCATCTACCCCAGGGTATCCAGCACCGCATCGCCGACGATGTCAGGGTGAGGCCGCCACCCGCTTCCAGTGGAGTCGGCCAGAACCTGGCTGCAGCGGCAATGCTTCTCCGCGCTATGCCGGAGCCATCAACCACCGAGGGGCGGCGAATCCAGGGAGAGCTCAAGAATCTCCTGGAGGGCGCCGCGGTCCGACGGGCCGAGAGCTCTGTGAAAGGGAATTAGGCTTACACCTAGTTCCTATATAATTTTGGTGGTTGAATTGCCCAACACAAATCTTTGGACTAACTTGTTTGCCCAAGTGTATAGTGTATACAGGTGTAAAAGGTTCACACTTAGCCAATAAAAAGACCAAGTTTTGGATTCAACAAAGGAGCAAAGGGGCAACCGAAGGCACCCCTGGTCTAGCGCACCGGACTGTCCGGTGTGCCACCGGACAGTGAACAGTACCTGTCCGGTGCACCAGGGGACTCAGACTCCAACTCGCCACCTTCGGGAAATTCCAAGGCGACTCGGCTATAATTCACCGGACTGTCCGGTGTACACCGGACAGTGTCCGGTGCGCCAAGGGAAGTCGGCCTCAGGAACTCGCCAGCCTCGGGTTCGCGCGGCAGCCGCTCCGCTAAAATTCACCGGACTGTCCGGTGTGCACCGGACTGTCCGGTGTGCCAGCGGAGCAACGTCTCTCTGCGGCGCCAACGGCTCCCTGCGGTGCATTTATTGCGCGCGCAGCGCGCGCAGACGTCAGGCACGCCCATGCCGGTGCACCGGACATCAAACAGTACATGTCCGGTGTGCACCGGACACCCAGGAGGGCCCACAAGTCAGAAGCTCCAACGGCTAGAATCCAACGGCAGTGATGACGTGGCAGGGGCACCGGACTGTCCGGTGTGCACCGGACTGTCCGGTGCGCCATCGAGCAGACGCCTCCAGCCAACGGTCAAGTTTGGTGGTTGGGGCTATAAATACCCCAACCACCCCACCATTCATTGCATCCAAGTTTTCCACTTCTCAACTACTACAAGAGCTCTAGGCATTCAATTCTAGACACATTCAAAGAGATCAAATCCTCTCCAATTCCACACAAAACCCTAGTGACTAGTGAGAGTGATTTGCCGTGTTCATTTGAGCTCTTGCGCTTGGATTGCTTCTTTTCTTTCTCACTTGTTCTTGAGACTATAACTCCATTGTAATCAAGGCAAGAGGCACCAATTGTGTGGTGGCCCTTGCGGGGAAGTTTTGTTCCCGGCTTTGATTTTAGAAGAGAAGCTCACTCGATCCGTGGATCGTTTGAGAGAGGGAAGGGTTGAAAGAGACCCGGCCTTTGTGGCCTCCTCAACGGGGAGTAGGTTTGCAAGAACCGAACCTCGGTAAAACAAATCTCCATATCTCACTTGCTCATTCGCTTGGGATTTGTTTTGCGCCCTCTCTTGCGGACTCGTTCCTTATAACTAACGCTAACCCCGGCTTGTAGTTGTGTTTATATTTGTAAATTTCAGTTTCGCCCTATTCACCCCCCCCCCCCTCTAGGCGACTATCAATTGGTATCAGAGCCCGGTACTTCATTAGAGCCTAACCGCTCGAAGTGATGTCGGGAGATCACGCCAAGAAGGAGATGGAGACCGGCGAAAAGCCCACTACAAGCCACGGGAGCACTTCATCGGAAGAGTCCCGCACCAAAAGGAGGGAGAAGAAGAAGAGCTCCTCCAACAAAGGGAAGGAGAAGAAATCTTCTTCTCACCACAAAGAGAAGAAGGAAAAATCTTCTTCCCACAAGCCGCATCGGAAAGGCGACAAGCACAAGAGGATGAGGAAGGTGGTCTACTACGAGACCGACACTTCATCAACATCGACCTCCGACTCCGATGCGCCCTCCGTCACTTCTAAGCGCCAAGAGCGCAAGAAGTATAGTAAGATCCCCCTACGCTACCCTCGCATTTCCAAACATACACCTTTACTTTCCGTCCCATTAGGCAAACCACCAACTCTTGATGGTGAAGATTACGCTAGGTGGAGCGATTTAATGCGATTTCATCTAACCTCGCTCCACAAAAGCATATGGGATGTTGTTGAGTTTGGCGCGCAGGTACCATCCGTAGGGGATGAGGACTATGATGAGGATGAGGTGGCCCAAATCGAGCACTTCAACTCTCAAGCAACAACAATACTCCTCGCCTCTCTAAGTAAAGAGGAGTATAACAAAGTACAAGGGTTGAAGAGCGCCAAGGAGATTTGGGATGTACTCAAAACCGCGCATGAGGGAGACGAGCTCACCAAGATCACCAAGCGGGAAACGATCGAGGGGGAGCTCGGTCGGTTCCGGCTTCACAAAGGAGAGGAGCCACAACACATGTACAACCGGCTCAAGACTTTGGTGAACCAAGTGCGCAACCTCGGGAGCAAGAAGTGGGACGATCACGAAGTGGTAAATGTTATTTTAAGATCTCTCATTTTTCTTAATCCCACTCAAGTTCAATTGATTCGTGGTAATCCTAGATATACTAAAATGACCCCCGAGGAAGTTATCGGGCATTTTGTAAGTTTTGAGTGCATGATAGAAGGCTCGAGGAAAATCAACGAGCTTGGCGACTCATCCGAAGCCCAACCCGTTGCATTCAAGGCAACGGAGGAGAAGAAGGAGGAGGCTACACCAAGTCGACAACCAATCGACACCTCCAAGCTCGACAATGAGGAAATGGCGCTCGTCATCAAGAGCTTCCGCCAAATCCTCAAACAAAGGAGGGGGAAAGACTACAAGTCCCGCTCCAAGAAGGTTTGCTACAAGTGTGGTAAGCCCGGTCATTTTATTGCTAAATGTCCTATATCTAGTGACAGTGACCGAGGTGACGACAAGAAGGGGAGACGAAAGGAAAAGAAGAGGTATTACAAGAAGAAGGGCGGCGATGCCCATGTTTGTCGCGAGTGGGACTCCGACGAGAGCTCAAGCGACTCCTCCGACGACGAGGACGCCGCCAACATCGCCGTCACCAAGGGACTCCTCTTCCCCAACGTCGACCACAAATGCCTCATGGCAAAGGACGGCAAAAAGAAGGTTAAATCTAAATCCTCCACTAAATATGAATCCTCTAGTGATGACAATGCTAGTGATGAGGAAGATAATTTGCGTTCCCTTTTTGCCAACCTTAACATAGCTCAAAAAGAAAAATTAAATGAATTGGTTAGTGCTATTCATGAAAAGGATGACCTTTTGGATTCCCAAGAAGATTGTCTAATTAAAGAAAACAAAAAACATGTTAAGGTTAAAAAGGCTTATGCTCTTGAAATTGAGAAATGTGAAAAATTATCTAGTGAGCTAAGCACTTGTCGTGAGATGATTGACAACCTTAGAAATGAAAATGCTATTTTAAATGCTAAGGTTGATTCACATGTTTGTAATGTTTCAATTCCCAATCTTAGAAATGATAATGTTGACTTGCTTGCTAAGATTGATGAATTGAATGTTTCTCTTGCTAGCCTTAGAAATGAAAATGAAAAATTGCTTGCTAAGGCTAAGGATTTTGATGTTTGCAATACTACTATTTCCGATCTTAGAGATAAGAATGATATTCTTCATGCTAAGATTGTTGAACTTAATTCTTGCAAACCATCTACATCTATTGTTGAGCATGTATCTATTTGTACTAGATGTAGAGATGTTGATATTAATGCTATTCATGATCATATGGCTTTAATTAAACAACAAAATGATCATATAGCAAAACTAGATGCAAAAATTGCCGAGCACAACTTAGAGAATGAGAAATTTAAATTTGCTCGTAGCATGCTTTATAATGGGAGACGCCCGGGCATTAAGGATGGCATTGGCTTCCAAAGGGGAGACAATGTCAAAATTAGTGCCCCTCCTAAGAGATTGTCCAACTTTGTTAAGGGCAAGGCTCCCATGCCTCAGGATAACGAGGGCTACATTTTGTACCCTGCCGGTTATCCCGAGAGCAAAATTAGGAAAATTCATTCTAGGAAGTCTCACTCTGGCCCTAATCATGCTTTTATGTATAAGGGTGAGACATCTAGTTCTAGGCAACCAACCCGTGCTAAATTGCCTAGAAAGAAAACTCCTAATGCATCAAATGATCATGATATTTCATTTAAAACTTTTGATGCTTCTTATGTGCTTACAAACAAATCCGGCAAAGTAGTTGCCAAATATGTTGGGGGCAAGCACAAGGGGTCAAAGACTTGTGTTTGGGTACCCAAAGTTCTTGTGTCTAATGCCAAAGGACCCAAAACCATTTGGGTACCTAAAGTCAAGAACTAAATTGTTTTTGTAGGTTTATGCATCCGGGGGCTCAAGTTGGATACTCGACAGCGGGTGCACAAACCACATGACAGGGGAGAAAAGGATGTTCTCCTCATATGAGAAAAACCAAGATCCCCAAAGAGCAATCACATTCGGGGATGGAAATCAAGGTTTGGTCAAAGGTTTGGGTAAAATTGCTATATCTCCTGACCATTCCATTTCAAATGTTTTTCTCGTTGATTCTTTAGATTACAATTTGCTTTCTGTATCTCAATTATGTCAAATGGGCTACAACTGTCTTTTCACTGATATAGGTGTCACTGTCTTTAGAAGAAGTGATGATTCAATAGCATTTAAGGGAGTGTTAGAGGGTCAGCTATACTTGGTAGACTTTGATAGAGCTGAACTCGACACTTGCTTAATTGCTAAGACTAACATGGGCTGGCTCTGGCATCGCCGACTAGCACATGTTGGGATGAAGAATCTTCATAAGCTTCTAAAGGGAGAACACATTTTGGGACTAACAAATGTTCATTTTGAGAAAGACAGAATTTGTAGTGCATGCCAAGCAGGAAAGCAAGTTGGCTCTCATCATCCACATAAGAACATAATGACGACCGACAGGCCACTGGAGCTCCTACACATGGATCTTTTCGGCCCGATTGCTTACATAAGCATCGGCGGGAGTAAGTACTGTCTAGTTATTGTGGATGATTATTCTCGCTTCACTTGGGTATTCTTTTTACAGGAAAAATCCCAAACCCAAGAGACCTTAAAGGGATTCTTGAGACGGGCTCAAAATGAGTTTGACTTAAGGATCAAGAAAATAAGAAGCGACAACGGGACGGAGTTCAAGAACTCTCAAATTGAAGGCTTCCTTGAGGAGGAGGGCATCAAGCATGAGTTCTCTTCTCCCTACACGCCACAACAAAATGGTGTAGTGGAGAGGAAGAATAGAACTCTATTGGACATGGCAAGGACCATGCTTGATGAGTACAAAACTTCGGATCGGTTTTGGGCCGAGGCGGTCAACACCGCCTGCTACGCCATCAACCGATTGTATCTACACCGAATCCTCAAGAAGACATCATATGAACTCCTCACCGGTAAAAAGCCCAACATTTCATACTTTAGAGTTTTTGGTAGCAAATGCTTTATTCTTGTTAAAAGAGGTAGAAAATCCAAATTTGCTCCTAAAACTGTAGAAGGCTTTTTACTTGGTTATGACTCAAACACAAGGGCATATAGGGTCTTTAACAAGTCCACTGGACTAGTTGAAGTCTCATGTGACGTTGTGTTTGATGAAGCTAACGGCTCTCAAGTAGAGCAAGTTGATCTTGATGAGATAGGTGAGGAAGAGGCTCCATGCATCGCATTAAGGAACATGTCCATTGGGGATGTGTGTCCTAAGGAATCCGAAGAGCCTCCAAATGCACAAGATCAACCATCATCCTCCATGCAAGCATCTCCACCAACCCAAGATCAGGAAGAGGCTCAAGTTGATGAAGAAAAAGATCAATCAAATGAGCCACCTCAAGATGATGGCAATGATCAAGGGGGAGATACAAATGATCAAGATAAGGAGGATGAGGAAGAACCAAGGCCGCCACACCCAAGAGTCCACCAAGCAATCCAACGAGATCACCCCGTCGATACTATCCTAGGAGACATTCATAAGGGGGTAACTACTAGATCTCGGGTTGCTCATTTTTGTGAACATTACTCTTTTGTTTCCTCTATTGAGCCAAACAGGGTAGAGGAAGCTCTCCAAGATTCGGATTGGGTGGTGGCGATGCAAGAGGAGCTCAACAATTTCACAAGGAACGAGGTATGGCATTTAGTTCCACGTCCTAACCAAAATGTTGTAGGAACCAAATGGGTCTTCCGCAACAAGCAAGATGAGCATGGTGTGGTGACAAGGAACAAAGCTCGACTCGTGGCCAAAGGGTATTCACAAGTCGAAGGTTTGGATTTCGGTGAAACCTATGCACCCGTAGCTAGGCTTGAGTCAATTCGCATATTATTGGCCTATGCTACTTACCATGGCTTTAAGCTCTATCAAATGGACGTGAAAAGTGCCTTCCTCAACGGACCGATCAAGGAAGAGGTCTATGTTGAGCAACCTCCCGGCTTTGAAGACAGTGAGTATCCTAACCATGTTTATAGGCTCTCTAAGGCGCTTTATGGGCTCAAGCAAGCCCCAAGAGCATGGTATGAATGCCTTAGAGATTTCCTTATTGCTAATGGCTTCAAAGTCGGCAAGGCCGATCCTACACTCTTTACTAAAACTCTTGAAAATGACTTGTTTGTATGCCAAATTTATGTTGATGATATTATATTTGGGTCTACTAACGAGTCTACATGTGAAGAGTTTAGTAGGATCATGACACAGAAATTCGAGATGTCTATGATGGGGGAGTTGAAGTATTTTCTAGGATTTCAAGTGAAGCAACTCCAAGAGGGCACCTTCATCAGCCAAACGAAGTACACTCAAGACATCCTAAGCAAGTTTGGAATGAAGGATGCCAAGCCCATCAAAACACCCATGGGAACAAATGGGCATCTCGACCTCGACACGGGAGGTAAGTCCGTGGATCAAAAGGTATATCGGTCGATGATTGGTTCATTGCTTTATTTATGTGCATCTCGACCGGACATTATGCTTTCCGTTTGCATGTGTGCAAGATTCCAATCCGACCCTAAGGAATCCCACCTTACGGCCGTAAAACGAATCTTGAGATATTTGACTTACACACCTAAGTTTGGGCTTTGGTACCCTCGGGGATCCACTTTTGATTTGATTGGTTATTCGGATGCCGATTGGGCGGGGTGCAAAATTAATAGGAAGAGCACATCGGGGACTTGCCAGTTCTTGGGAAGATCCTTGGTGTCTTGGGCTTCAAAGAAGCAAAATTCGGTCGCTCTTTCCACCGCCGAAGCCGAGTATATTGCCGCAGGTCATTGTTGCGCGCAATTGCTTTGGATGAGGCAAACCCTGCGGGACTACGGTTACAAATTAACCAAAGTCCATTTGCTATGTGACAATGAGAGTGCAATCAAAATGGCCGACAATCCCGTCGAGCATAGCCGCACTAAGCACATAGCCATTCGGTATCATTTTCTTAGGGATCACCAACAAAAGGGAGATATCGAGATTTCTTACATTAATACTAAAGATCAATTAGCCGATATCTTTACCAAGCCTCTTGATGAACAAACTTTTACCAGACTTAGGCATGAGCTCAATATTCTTGATTCTAGAAATTTCTTTTGCTAGCTTGCACACATAGCTCATTTGAATACCTTTGATCATATCTCTTTTATATGCTATGACTAATGTGTTTTCAAGTCTATTCCAAACCAAGTCATAGGTATATTGAAAGGGAATTGGAGTCTTCGGCGAAGACAAAGGCTTCCACTCCGTAACTCATACTTCGCCATCACTCCAAGCAACTCTCTATTCCTTGGGGAGAAATGAGCATCAAGGAAAAGGACTTCGTCTTTGGTATAATCTTAACTCATTTACTTTTGACCAAAGGGGAAGAAATTACTTTAAGGGCTCTAATGATTCCGTTTTTGGCGATTCATGCCAAAAAGGGGGAGAAATGAGCCCAAAGCAAAAGGACCGCACCACCACCAATTTCAAAAACTTAGTGCTTTCCAAAAGTATTTATCAATGGGTATCCTATTGTGTTCAAAAGGGGGAGAAAGTAGTATTTCAAAAATGGTATATCAAAACCCTCTTGAACACTAAGAGGTGGATCTCTTTTAGGGGGAGTTTTGTTTAGTCAAAGGAAAAGCATTTGAAACAGGGGGAGGAAATTTCAAATCTTGAAAATGCTTTTGCAAACTCTTATTCATTTACCTTTGACTATTTGCAAAAGATCTTTGAAATGGATTTACAAAAGGTTTTGCAAAAACAAAACAAGTGGTGCAAACGTGGTCCAAAATGTTAAATAAGAAAGAAACATTCCATGCATATCTTGTAAGTAGTTTTATTGGCTCAATTCCAAGCAACCTTTACACTTACATTATGCAAACTAGTTCAATTATGCACTTCTATATTTGCTTTGGTTTGTGTTGGCATCAATCACCAAAAAGGGGGAGATTGAAAGGGAATTAGGCTTACACCTAGTTCCTATATAATTTTGGTGGTTGAATTGCCCAACACAAATCTTTGGACTAACTTGTTTGCCCAAGTGTATAGTGTATACAGGTGTAAAAGGTTCACACTTAGCCAATAAAAAGACCAAGTTTTGGATTCAACAAAGGAGCAAAGGGGCAACCGAAGGCACCCCTGGTCTGGCGCACCGGACTGTCCGGTGTGCCACCGGACAGTGAACAGTACCTGTCCGGTGCACCAGGGGACTCAGACTCCAACTCGCCACCTTCGGGAAATTCCAAGGCGACTCGGCTATAATTCACCGGACTGTCCGGTGTACACCGGACAGTGTCCGGTGCGCCAAGGGAAGTCGGCCTCAGGAACTCGCCAGCCTCGGGTTCGCGCGGCAGCCGCTCCGCTAAAATTCACCGGACTGTCCGGTGTGCACCGGACTGTCCGGTGTGCCAGCGGAGCAACGTCTCTCTGCGGCGCCAACGGCTCCCTGCGGTGCATTTATTGCGCGCGCAGCGCGCGCAGACGTCAGGCACGCCCATGCCGGTGCACCGGACATCAAACAGTACATGTCCGGTGTGCACCGGACACCCAGGAGGGCCCACAAGTCAGAAGCTCCAACGGCTAGAATCCAACGGCAGTGATGACGTGGCAGGGGCACCGGACTGTCCGGTGTGCACCGGACTGTCCGGTGCGCCATCGAGCAGACGCCTCCAGCCAACGGTCAAGTTTGGTGGTTGGGGCTATAAATACCCCAACCACCCCACCATTCATTGCATCCAAGTTTTCCACTTCTCAACTACTACAAGAGCTCTAGGCATTCAATTCTAGACACATTCAAAGAGATCAAATCCTCTCCAATTCCACACAAAACCCTAGTGACTAGTGAGAGTGATTTGCCGTGTTCATTTGAGCTCTTGCGCTTGGATTGCTTCTTTTCTTTCTCACTTGTTCTTGAGACTATAACTCCATTGTAATCAAGGCAAGAGGCACCAATTGTGTGGTGGCCCTTGCGGGGAAGTTTTGTTCCCGGCTTTGATTTTAGAAGAGAAGCTCACTCGATCCGTGGATCATTTGAGAGAGGGAAGGGTTGAAAGAGACCCGGCCTTTGTGGCCTCCTCAACGGGGAGTAGGTTTGCAAGAACCGAACCTCGGTAAAACAAATCTCCGTATCTCACTTGCTCATTCGCTTGGGATTTGTTTTGCGCCCTCTCTTGCGGACTCGTTCCTTATAACTAACGCTAACCCCGGCTTGTAGTTGTGTTTATATTTGTAAATTTCAGTTTCGCCCTATTCACCCCCCCCTCTAGGCGACTATCACTCCGCCTCCCGAAGGCAGGGGTACCCCTCAAAACATCGCGCCGCGACTTCCCGATTCATGCGGGAAGCCTCAGTCCACACCGGGCGCACGCGCAACACAGCACCTGCGGCCCCGGGTCGCCTCGGCAACGAGCACCATCACCGCGACCGTCGGGCCCACCTCGACAAGAGGGTGCGCCGAGGCTACCACCCCAGGTGTGGGAGACGCTACGACAGCGGGGAGGATCGGAGTCCCTCGCCCGAACCACCCGGTCCGCAGGCTTTCAGCCGCGCCATACGACAGGCGTCATTCCCGACCCGGTTCCGAACCCCGACTACTATCACAAAGTACTCGGGGGAGACGAGACCGGAACTGTGGCTCGTAGACTACCGACTGTCCTGCCAACTGGGTGGAACGGACGATGACAACCTCATCATCTGCAACCTCCCCCTGTTCCTCTCCGACACCACTCGCGCCTGGTTGGAGCACCTGCCTCCGGGGCAGATCTCCAACTGGGACGACCAGGTCCAAGCCTTCGCCGGCAATTTCCAGGGCACGTACGTGTGCCCTGGGAACTCCTGGGACCTCCGAAGCTGCCGACAGCAGCCGGGAGAGTCTCTCCGGGACTACATCCGGCGATTCTCGAAGCAGCGCACCGAGCTGCCCAACATCACCGATTCGGATGTCATCGGCGCGTTCCTCGCCGGCACCACCTGCCGCGACCTGGTGAGCAAGCTGGGTCGCAAGACCCCCACTAGGGCGAGCGAGCTGATGGACATCGCCACCAAGTTCGCCTCTGGCCAGGAGGCGGTTGAGGCTATCTTCCAGAAGGACAAGCAGCCCCAGGGCCGCCCACCGGAAGACGCCCCCGAGGCGTCAACTCAGCGCGGCGCCAAGAAGAAAGGCAAGAAGAAGTCGCCAGCGAAACGCGACGCCGCCGACGCGGACCTTGTCGCCACCGCCGAGTACAAGAACCCTCGGAAACCCCCCGGAGGTGCCAACCTCTTCGACAAGATGCTCAAGGAGCCGTGCCCCTATCATCAGGGGCCCGTCAAGCACACCCTTGAGGAGTGCGCCATGCTTCGGCGCCACTTCCATAGGGCCGGGCCACCCGCGGAGGGTGGCAGGGCTCACGACGACGACAAGAAGGAAGATCACCAGGCAGGAGAGTTCCCCGAGGTCCGCGACTGCTTCATGATCTACGGTGGGCAAGCGGCAAACGCCTCGGCTCGGCACCGCAAGCAAGAGCGTCGGGAGGTCTGTTCGGTAAAGGTGGCGGCGCCAGTCTACCTAGACTGGTCCGACAAGTTCATCACCTTCGATCAAGCCGACCACCCCGACCACGTGCCGAGCCCGGGGAAATACCCGCTTGTTGTTGACCCCATCATCGGCGACGTCAGGCTCACCAAGGTCCTCATGGATGGAGGCAGCAGCCTCAACATCATCTATGCCGAGACCCTCGGGCTCCTGCGTGTTGATCTGTCCTCGGTCCGGGCAGGCGTCGCGCCTTTCCATGGGATCATCCCCGGGAAGCGCGTCCAGCCCCTCGGACAACTCGACCTTCCCGTCTGCTTCGGAACACCCTCCAACTTCCGAAGGGAGACCCTCACGTTTGAGGTGGTCGGGTTCCGAGGAACCTACCACGCAGTATTGGGGAGGCCATGCTACGCGAAGTTCATGGCCGTCCCCAACTACACCTACCTCAAGCTCAAGATGTCGGGCCCCAACGGGGTCATCACCGTCGGCCCCACGTACCGACACGCGTTCGAATGCGACGTCGAGTGCGTGGAGTACGCCGAGGCCCTCGCCGAGTCCGAGGCCCTCATCGCCGACTTGGAGAGCCTCTCGAAGGAGGTGCCAGACGTGAAGCGCCACGCCGGCAACTTCGAGCCAGCGGAGACGGTTAAGTCCGTCCCCCTCGACCCCGGCAGCGACGCTTCCAAGCAGATCCGGATCGGCTCCGAGCTCGATCCCAAATAGGAAGCAGTGCTCGTCGACTTTCTCCGCGCGAACGCCGACCATTTTCGCGTGGAGTCCCTCGGACATGCCTGGCATACCGAGGGATGTCGCCGAGCACTCGCTGGATATCCGAGCTCGAGCCCGACCCGTCAAGCAGCCTCTGCGCCGATTCGACGAAGAAAAGCGCAGAGCCATAGGCGAGGAGATCCACAAGCTAATGGCGGCAGGGTTCATCAAAGAGGTATTCCATCCCGAATGGCTTGCCAACCCTGTGCTTGTGAGAAAGAAAGGAGGGAAATGGCGGATGTGTGTAGACTACACTGGTCTAAACAAAGCATGTCCGAAGGTTCCCTACCCTCTGCCTCGCATCGATCAAATCGTGGATTCCACTGCTGGGTGCGAAACCCTGTCTTTCCTCGATGCCTACTCAGGGTATCACCAAATCAGGATGAAAGAGTCCGACCAGCTCGCGACTTCTTTCATCACACCCTTCGGCATGTACTGCTATGTCACCATGTCGTTCGGCTTAAGGAATGCGGGTGCGACGTACCAGCGGTGCATGAACCATGTGTTCGGCGAACACATTGGCCGGACGGTCGAGGCCTACGTCGATGACATCATAGTCAAGACGAGGAAAGCCTCCGACCTCCTTTCTGACCTTGAAGTGACATTCCGATGTCTCAAGGCGAAAGGCGTGAAGCTTAATCCCGAGAAGTGTGTCTTTGGGGTTCCCCGAGGCATGCTCTTGGGGTTCATTGTCTCTGAGCGGGGCATCGAGGCCAACCCGGAGAAGATCGTGGCCATCACCAGCATGGGACCCATCAAGGACTTGAAAGGCGTACAGAGAGTCATGGGATGTCTTGTGGCTCTGAGCCGCCTCATCTCACGCCTCGGCGAAAGAGGCCTGCCTTTGTACCGCCTCTTAAGGAAGGTCGAGTGCTTCACTTGGACCCCTGAGGCCGAGGAAGCCCTTGGGAACCTGAAGGCGCTCCTCACGAACGCGCCCATCTTGGTGCCCCCCGCTGGCGGAGAAGCCCTCTTGATTTACGTCGCCGCAACCACTCAGGTGGTTAGCGCCGCGATCGTGGTTGAGAGACGAGAAGAAGGACATGCATTGCCCGTCCAGAGGCCAGTCTACTTCATCTGCGAGGTACTGTCCGAGACCAAGATCCGCTACCCACAAGTTCAGAAGCTGTTGTACGCGGTGATCCTGACGCGGCGGAAGTTGCGACACTACTTCGAGTCTCATCTGGTAACTGTGGTGTCATCCTTCCCCCTGGGGGAGATCATCCAGTGCCGAGAGGCCTCGAGTAGAATCGCAAAGTGGGCGGTGGAAATTATGGGCGAAACGATCTCGTTCGCCCCTCAGAAGGCCATCAAGTCCCAGGTCTTGGCGGATTTCGTGGCTGAATGGGTCGACACCCAGCTCCCAACAGTTCCGATCCAACCGGAACTCTGGACCATGTTCTTCGATGGGTCGCTGATGAAGACAGGAGCAGGCGCAGGCCTGCTCTTCATCTCGCCCCTCAGAAAGCATCTACGCTACGTGCTACGCCTCCACTTCCCGGCGTCCAACAACGTGGCTGAGTACGAGGCTCTGGTCAATGGGTTCCGGATCGCCATCGAGCTAGGGGTCCGACGCCTCGACGCTCGCGGTGACTCGCAGCTCGTCATCGACCAAGTCATGAAGAACTCCCACTGCCGCGACCCGAAGATGGAGGCCTACTGCGATGAGGTTTGGCGCCTGGAAGACAAGTTCTACGGGCTCGAGTTCAACCACATCGCCCGGCACTACAACGAGACTGCGGACGAGCTGGCTAAAATAGCCTCGGGGCGAACAACGGTTCCCCCGGACGTCTTCTCCCGAGACCTGCATCAACCCTCCGTCAAGATCGACGACATGCCCGAGCCTGAGGCACCCTCGGCCCAGTCCGAGGTACCCTCGGCTCAGTCCGAGGCACCCTCGGCTCGGTCCGAGGCACCCTCGGCTCGGCCCGAGGCACCCTCAGCTCGGCTCGAGGCACCCTCGGTTCAGCCCGAGGTACCCTCGGCCCCCGAGGGTGAGGCACTGCGCGTCGAGGGGGAGCAGAGCGGGGTCGCGCCTAATCGAAACTGGCAGACCCCGTACCTGCAATATCTCCACCGAGGAGAGCTACCCCTCGACCGAGCCGAAGCTCGGCGGTTGGCGCGACGCGCCAAGTCGTTCGTCTTGCTGGGAGATGGGAAGGAGCTCTACCACCGCAGCCCCACAGGCATCCTCCAGCGATGCATTTCCATCGCCGAAGGCCAGGAGCTCCTACGAGAGATACACTCGGGGGCTTGCGGCCATCACGCAGCACCTCGAGCCCTTGTTGGAAACGCCTTCCAACAAGGTTTCTACTGGCCGACGGCGGTGGCCGACGCCACTAGAATTGTCCGCACCTGCGAAGGGTGTCAGTTCTACGCGAGGCAGACCCACCTGCCCGCTCAGGCTCTGTAGACGATACCCATCACCTGGCCTTTTGTTGTGTGGGGTCTGGACCTCGTTGGCCCCTTGCAGAAGGCACCCGGGGGCTACACACACCTGTTGGTCGCCACCGACAAATTCTCCAAGTGGATCGAGGTCCGACCCCTAAACAGCATCAGGTCCGAACAGGCGGTGGCGTTCTTCACCAACATCATCCATCATTTTGGGGTCCCGAACTCCATCATCACCGACAACGGCACCCAGTTCACCGGCAGAAAGTTCCTGGACTTCTGCGAGGATCACCACATCCGGGTGGACTGGGCAGCCGTGGCTCACCCCATGACGAATGGGCAAGTAGAGTGTGCCAACGACATGATTCTACAAGGACTCAAGCCTCGGATCTACAACGACCTCAACAAGTTCGGCAAGCGATGGATGAAGGAACTCCCCTCGGTGGTCTGGAGCCTGAGGACAACGCCGAGCCGAGCCACGGGCTTCACGCCGTTCTTTCTAGTCTATGGGGCCGAGGCCATCCTGCCCACAGACTTAGAATACGGCTCCCCGAGGACAAGGGCCTACGCCGACCAAAGCAACCAAGCTAGTCGAGAAGACTCGCTGGACCAGCTGGAAGAGGCTCGGGACATGGCCTTACTACACTCGGCGCGGTACCAGTAGTCCCTGCGACGCTACCACGCCCGAGGGGTCCGGTCCCGAGACCTCCAGGTGGGCGACCTGGTGCTTCGGCTGCGACAGGACGCCCGAGGGCGGCACAAGCTCACGCCTCCCTGGGAAGGGTCGTTCGTCATCGCCAAAGTTCTGAAGCCCGGAACGTACAAGCTGGCCAACAGTCAAGGCGAGGTCTACAGCAACGCTTGGAACATCCAACAGCTACGTCGCTTCTACCCTTAAGATGCTTTCAAGTTGTTCATATACCTCACTCCCACGCAAAGTTTAGTCGTCAAGGAAGGGTCAGCCTTGCCTCGGCAAAGCCCGACCCTCCCTTGGGGGCTCAAAGGGGGGAACCCCCTCTGCGTCGAAATTTTCTTCGAAAAAAGATCCTTTCTGTCAGAATGTCTTTCGTGCTTTTTCGACTACTTCGAAAGTGGATCCTGAAAACGACGGAGTACACGTAAGCAGCCAAGGCTGACCGAGCCGAGGGACTCCTACGCCTCTAGGATACGGATACCTCACTCATCACCTTCTACGATAAGTAACTCGCGTTCGAATAAGTGATTCCGCGGACTGAACAAGTCTTCACGCTCGAAAGCTCTTCTGCAGAGGCGATTCTTCGGGCCTTCTCGACTACGTCGGTGACAGAACCCCATGGACGGGTGTGGCAGAACCTCCCAAGTTATTGGGCCCACATGCACCTGTCCTTGTCTCAAAGACCTCAGACAGCTATGCATGTGCACTAAATAACTTAACAGGATCCGTCCGATTGCTCCAAGGACATCGGATAAACCACTTACAACCAGAACCGCGGGATTAAGTAAATACAAATCACACACATCAACATCTTTGCAGCGGAAATCTTATTACCAAATTTTACAAGCTACAAAAATTTTACTTTGTATGATCGGAGTGATTACAAAGGTGATTCAAAGAAATAACTTTAAACTGTTATAAATTATTTATAAGTTTGAAATATATGCTAGCTCAAGTGACCATCCTCAATAAGAAGATAAAGACGGGGTATACTTATATAAGAAGGCCGAGCCCACTGGCACTTAGCACCATTCACAGCAGCACAAAACTATAACCTGAAAAACAACAGGGAATAAAACCCTGAGTACGGAATTACTCAGCAAGACTTACCCGACTAAAGAAAAGACTCTCAAGGGTATGCTGGATTTGGGAATCAAGGAGAGGCTTTAGCAAGAATCAACTTAGATACTTTTGCAGAAATAGCTTACTAAAGTGAGTCCTTACTTTCAATATTTTAACGCCAGATTAGATATTAATAGACTCTATTTGCATCTGGTCTAATTTCACCATCTCATCAATACAACATCATTTTTATTCATGAGGTTCACATCCTAACTTAGGTTGTAGGTCGGAGATCAAGTCTCCACTCTCCGGGGATATAACGGCGATCCGAATCGATTTACTCAGCTGAGGATCTCTAACCACACGACATATGTTTCTCGTAAACCTTGCATGTCTACCATTCCCACGGATCCTCCACTGCATGAACAGGTCCGCGCCACCCGAGAGCACACCACCCTTTTTAGGCGGTCCTTTGCCAGGAGGGTACGTGCCACTCTCGCCATCTCTCCACTCCCAGTGCGCGATTGTCTTTTCATGTATGGAATAGCCGGGTTCAAGCTTACCCTGTCCCATATCCAGGGCATGTGGCTAGTTAAGATAGTCCTTGATCAACAGGCCTACATACGCATCCAATCCTTAATTAACCTGGACGGAACATCACCTGTTCCTAGCCTAAGTTCCGATTTAAGTACTTCCATCCTTATGATTGTTTATGTTCCTAGGATGAAAAGAGCATCACAGGGAACTTTGCAGTAAGATCCCACCATGCTCTCAATGAAAATATTCTTGCAGGTAGAAGCCATCTTTCCTCAGGATAACCCCTGAGCTAGGCCTTAAAGCAAAAGACAACCTCTATCCACAAGATCTGAGCAGGGCTAAGCATTTTTGTAAATCAGATTTTGATACTTCATCAGAAGTATCTATAAAGGTATGGATATCAAGGAAGGCAATGCATCAAAGGGTTCCAAGCAACTCCTATAAACCTAATGCTCAATTCACTAGACTTAAAGTGTGTAAAAATAATTTAAAAACACAAGGAATGGGTTGCATGCACCGGGGCTTGCCTGGGTAACACTAGGTTAGTGTTTTTAGATGATGTCCACTTCACGATCATCCTTGTCCTGGCACTTGATCAGGCAGGTTTGTTTATCAGCATCTCCATGCGGAGAGCCCGCACTTGGGGTCGACTTGGGTTATCTTCCGCATCACGTAATTAATTATCGTACCTGAATGGAATGCATTATGCACATGAATGCATATCGACGGAAATATTACAAACCTAAATAGTGTTACGCGATAGCAGATTTAAACATCTAGCGGCGAGGCGTCGTACAAGTTTATATGGAAATACTAGTTACCGACGTACGACTAAGCGCAATAATCACGGTTTTCTAGATTAAACGAACCTAACGCAAACATTACGAACAACACATTAAACATAATTAGCCTAAATACAACTCATTAGCTAATTGATTAAATTCTAAACTCAGTGGTCTAAGGAATTTAAATCTAGAACGGGAATACAAGCATATCACAAGCATCAGATCAATTCGATTATATTAGATATATGTTTCTTCGTGAATTAAGATGCATAAGATATAGGTCGATGGTGCTAACCACACTCGGCCATAACCATACTTAAGATTAACTTAACTAGTTTTCTAACTATTTTCCAAATTAATTTATATAACACATTACTTGGTTACGATATTTACCGATCACAAACATAGACCGATATATACTACTATTAGAGCATAACATCGACTTCTTTAAACAAACATCATTCATCATAGGCAATACTGACCACGCCTACCAGTAAAGCTTTCGAAACACGAAACTTATCCTTCGTCTTACTAATACACCAGGTCGCAAATATAGAAACGATTCAATCCTATTTCACTTAGGTTTACCCACATATTTATCGCATAATAAACATCTAAACCTAACCTTCGCATGACGACTAATCTACGACCGTGATCACAAGCACTTCACAAACATCTAATACACCACAACACGCATGCTACAGACAAGATCATTATCGACTTGTATATATAACTACTTCGGGCATAGGACCAATGATAATGAATTGGCTTACCACACTAAACTGAACTCAAATTCACGATATCGACGACGATCTGCAGTTCACCCATTTTACCGAACATCCGAAGAGTCCTACGCTAGAGCTAATTTTTACCACACAATCAAAAATCAGCTAAGCACAAGCGACACCGACGGATCCCACTAAACACATCATTCGTTTCATCCATCTAACAATTTAGCTAACAGGAATCATAGATCAGCTTACCGACCTAAACCAATTCGATGATCGCGAGAACGACGATGGTCCTGATTCAGGCGTTTTGTTGAGCACCAAGCAAGCGTTGCACGCGCAAGATGACATCGAGGCGAGGATCAAAGACGGACAACCGGCACGGAAGAGAGAAACTTGACGCGAAAGCTCGACACGTCGTGGCGAGCAGAAAACTTCGTGATGGACAGCGAGGCTCGACGGTTGCTAGAGAGACTCGCGCGCGGCGAAATCCGAGATTCCAGGGTGCTGGACGTGCGCAGGGACAGAGCACCGCGCGCGCAGAGCCGAGCCAAGGGAGCGACCGAGCTGGAACGCGACCAGGCGAGCTCGAGCAGAGGGCCAGGGACACGCGCGCAGGAGCTTGGGGCCAAGGACGCGGCAGCTGAGCAGAGAGCTGGCGCGTGGTTTCTATGAGCGAATAGGAGAGGGATTTGGAGCAGCCGAGCGCCATGGATGGAGAAGCGGAGGAAAGTCCAGCACGCAGGGGAGATCCACGGTAGAGGAGGACGCCGGCTGGGAGCTGGAGGAGAGAGAGAGACGTGTACGGGGAGGAAGAAGAACGCAGAAAGCGAGTTCGGCTGGGGAGATAAAGGTGACTGTTTGGTTCAGCTTTTTTCTGACCAGCTTTTCTGAAAATCTGGCTGTGGGGAGAATCTGAGTATCATTACGATTACGTGTGGAGGAAGATAAAGTTGTTCATAGGACTCAGGATCTAGAAAGTGACGGATTCCTACTATTACAACGACTCAACCGATTATATGTTTATGTTGATTTTGGATGGTTTTTGCCCCAACGAATTTTATAGAAGCTGACTGAAAAGCTGAGCGTTTGGCAGTCCGCAGCAGCTTTTGGTGGCCAGAAGCTGCCAGAAGCCGAAACAAACAGGGTCAAGGTTTGCGCGGGACCTTGATTAGGAAACCAAGAGAACGTGTGGGATTTATTTACCTGATGAGCGGTGATCGGATGAGATCGTGGGATATTTTCTTTTTCTTTTTTTATTTCTTCTTTTTCTTACAGAAAATCATAGATATTCTTATATCCAGATTTTTAGCGATAACTACAGGGTCAACAATATTGGTGACATGGTTTGATTTGATTCGTAACCTGATAAATTAGAGCTGCGATCAAAACACATGATTCCATGGTCACAGTAATTTACGAGAGAATCAAAACTCAATTATAATTCCTAGTCGCGCAGTCACGGTTTTGATTTAGCGAATACACGGGAGTAGGATGAATTCGTACCCTTAATTCACCTTTTAAAATTAAGGCGAAAAACAACGAACCGAATTAAACATATTTCGGCTTTGTTATTTTAATTTACGACTGATTTCGTTGAAGTTAAATCGGTTAGAAATTATTCAAGTCCGGCTCTAATTACCAAATTCTCCTGATTATTAATCTCGCGCATGATTTCTCTCAGACAACTCGCGATTCAGACTATTTTGCCCCGAACATTCTAGTCGTCGAGTTCAAATTAATCTACTTGGAATAAAATCGTCCGAGTGAATCGGGCTTCCGAATTCGTATTCGCGCGAGCGACGAATTTTAAATAATCACCGAACGCACTGATTTTCAGAACAAATATCTTCTGAACAGCACGAAAATTTAGGAAGAGCCCGAACGATTAAAAACAAAAACGACGTCGCACTCGTGACAGACGGAACAGATGCGATCCTAAAATTGCGATGGCGAAAATAATTAGAATATAGCATCTGTTTTATTCACTGATATTTTGTGCGTAAGTCCATACTTGTTGTCGAGCAGAATATAAACACCTGGGGTGTTACAGCCCTCCCCCCTTAAAATAATCTCGTCCCGAGATTCGGAGCGAAAAACTTTTAAGAGTAGAGATGCATATACCCCATGTTCATATCAGCAATAATCGGGAGACATTTCCAAACAAGGGCGAGTGTCTCAGGATAAGGTTTCCTGAGAGCACCTAGAGGGGGGGTGAATAGGTGATCCTGTAATAACTTAAACTTATAGCCACAAAAACTTGTCAAGTGTTAGCACAGTTAATGCCAAGTGGCTAGAGAGAAGATCTTGCACAATACGATAACCACAAAGAGTTCAACACAGAGAGGACACAGTGGTTTATCCCGTGGTTCGGCCAAGTACAAAACTTGCCTACTCCACGTTGTGGCGTCCCAACGGACGAGAGTTGCACTCAACTCCTCTCAAGTGATCCAATGATCAACTTGAATACCACAGTGTTTTGCTTTGCTTATCTTTATCCCACTTGCGAGGAATCTCCACAAATTGGAGTCTCTCGCCCTTACACTTAAAGTTCACAAAGAAATACGGAGTAAGGGGGAATGAGCAACGCACACAAGACTTCAAAAAATCAGAGCAACAACACGCACACAAGTCGCAACAAGAGCTCGCAACACACTCAAAGAGTTCACAACTCCACAAGAGCTCTATATGCTATCACAATGAAACGAATGCGCGAGATCGATGTCTTGGTGCTTAGGAATGTTGTAGGAATGCTTGGTCTACTCCTCCATGCGCATAGGGGTCCCTTTTATAGCCCCAAGGCAGCTAGGAGCCGTTGAGAACAAAACTGGAAGGCCATCCTTGCCTTCTGTCGTCGGGCGCACCGGACAGTCCGGTGCCCGATTTCCTTCCTTAAACAGCGCAGTCGACCGTTGCAGATCTGGGAGCCGTTGGCGCACCGGACATGTCCGGTGCACACCGGACAGTCCGGTGCCCCCTTCCGACCGTTGGCCCGGCCACGTGTCGCGCGCAGATTCCGCGGCCGACCGTTGGCCCGGCCGACCGTTGGCTCACCGGACAGTCCGGTGCACACCGGACAGTCCGGTGAATTTTAGCCGTACGCCGTCGGCAAATTCCCGAGAGCGGCCTCTTCACGCCGAGTCAGCCTGGCGCACCGGACACTGTCCGGTGCACCACCGGACAGTCCGGTGTGCCAGACAGAGCTGAGTTTTGGCTGTACACAGCCAAGCCTTTTTCACCTCTTTTCTTTTCTTCTTCTTTCTGTTTCTAACACTTAGACAAGTATATTAGTACACAAAACCAATGTACTAAGGCTTAGAAACATACCTTTACTCTTGATTTGCACTTTGTTCATCCCTTGGGCATAGATTCACATTTAAGCACTTGTGTTGGCACTCAATCACCAAAATACTTAGAAATGGCCCAAGGGCACATTTCCCTTTCAATCTCCCCCTTTTTGGTGATTTATGCCAACACAACATAAAGCAACTAGAACAAGTGCAATATCATTTCAAATAAAAACTCAAATTTATTTTGATTCAATTTGGCATATATGGATCATCCTTTGCCACCACTTGGTTTGTTTTTGCAAATCAACCTCAAAATCCTATCTCTAAGTCAAATCCACTGGTAGAGACATAAAGAGAGGCTTTCCAAAGAAAATTGAAAACTCCCCCTTTTTCCCATAATCAACACTTCTCCCCACAAGAGGCCAACTTTTGACAAAAGAGACAATGCAAGCTCTATTCTACTATTTTCAAAATCTCTCAAGTGGTAGCTGATCCATTTATCGCTTTGGCCTTTATTTTCTCCCCCTTTGGCATCAAGCACCAAAACGGGATCAATCTTGGCCCTTTAACCCCATTGCCTCACCAAAATCTTCAATTAAGAGCAAATAGGCAATAAGAGTTTAAAGATGAACTTGGAATAAGTTACCCTCTCATCGGAGTGCAGTGGAAGTCTGTCATGGTCCAAGTCCACCTTTTTCCCTTTCAATCCTCCTTCGAGACTAAATCATCAAACTCAAGCACATGGTTAGTCTCCATGGGTCAAGTTGTAACACATCTCCCCCTAAACATGTGCATCACTTTGCAACGGACTTGTGAGGTCCAGGGAGTGTTTGTACAACTTGAGCACCATAATAAGCAACAAAATGCAAAAAGGAGCATGATCAAAAGCATAAATACATGTATGCTACAATTCAATCCAAGTTCCGCGAATCTAAGACATTTAGCTCACTACGCAGCCTGCAAAAGGTCTTCTCATCTAGAGGCTTGGTAAGGATATCGGCTAGCTGGTTCTCGGTGCTAACATGAAACACTTCGATATCTCCCTTTTGCTGGTGGTCTCTCAAAAAGTGATGCCGGATGTCTATGTGCTTTGTGCAGCTGTGCTCAACAGGATTTTCCGCCATGCGGATAGCACTCTCATTGTCACATAGGAGTGGGACTTTGCTCAGATTGTAGCCAAAGTCCCTGAGGGTTTGCCTCATCCAAAGTAGTTGTGCGCAACACTGTCCTGCGGCAACGTACTCGGCCTCAGCGGTGGATAGGGCAACAGAGGTTTGTTTCTTATAGTTCCATGACACCAGGGACCTTCCTAAGAATTGGCACGTCCCCGATGTACTCTTCCTATCGACCTTACATCCAGCATAGTCGGAATCTGAGTATCCAACCAAGTCAAAGGTAGACCCCTTTGGATACCAGAGCCCGAAGCAAGGCGTAGCAACCAAATATCTAAGAATTCGCTTCACCGCCACTAAGTGACACTCCTTAGGATCGGATTGAAATCTAGCACACATGCATACGCTAAGCATAATATCCGGTCTACTAGCACATAAATAAAGTAGAGATCCTCTCATTGACCGGTATGCTTTTTGATCAACGGACTTACCTCCTTTGTTGAGGTCGGTGTGTCCGTCGGTCCCCATCGGAGTCTTTGCGGGCTTGGCGTCCTTCATCCCAAACCGCTTTAGCAGATCTTGCGTGTACTTCGTTTGGGAGATGAAGGTGCCATCTTTGAGTTGCTTCACTTGGAACCCAAGGAAGTAGTTCAACTCGCCCATCATCGACATCTCGAATTTCTGCGTCATCACCCTGCTAAACTCTTCACAAGACTTTTGGTTAGTAGAACCAAATATTATGTCATCGACATAAATTTGGCACACAAACAAATCACCATCACATGTCTTAGTAAAAAGAGTTGGATCGGCTTTCCCAACCTTGAAAGCATTAACAATTAGAAAGTCTCTAAGGCATTCATACCATGCTCTTGGGGCTTGCTTAAGTCCATAGAGCGCCTTAGAGAGCTTACACACATGGTCGGGGTACCGTTCATCCTCGAAGCCAGGGGGTTGCTCCACGTACACCTCCTCCTTGATTGGCCCGTTGAGGAAAGCGCTCTTCACATCCATTTGGTACAACCTGAATTGATTCTAGCCTAGCCACAGGAGCAAAAGTCTCCTCGAAATCCAAACCTGCGACTTGGGCATAACCTTTTGCCACAAGTCGAGCCTTGTTCCTTGTCACCACCCCGTGCTCGTCCTGTTTGTTGCGGAACACCCACTTGGTTCCCACAACATTTTGCTTCGGACGAGGCACCAGTGTCCAAACTTCATTGCGCTTGAAGTTGTTGAGCTCCTCCTGCATGGCTAACACCCAGTCCGGATCTAGCAAGGCCTCTTCTACCCTGAAAGGCTCAATAGAAGAGACAAAGGAGTAATGCTCACAAAAATTAACTAATCGAGATCGAGTAGTTACTCCCTTGCTAATATCACCCAGAATTTGGTCGACGGGATGATCCCTTTGAATCATCGCTCGAACTTGGGTTGGAGGTGCCGGTTGTGCTTCTTCCTCCATCACATGATCATCTTGTGCTCCCCCTTGATCACACTCCTCTTGATGAACCTGTTCATCGTTTTGAGTTGGGGAATGCACCATTGTTGAGGAAGAAGGTTGATCTTGCTCCAATTGTTCCTGTGGTCGCACATCACCAATCGCCATGGTGCGCATAGCGGCCGTTGGAACGTCTTCTTCATCTATATCATCAAGATCAACAACTTGCTCTCTTGGAGAGCCATTAGTCTCATCAAATACAACGTCGCTAGAGACTTCAACCAAACCCGATGATTTGTTGAAGACTCTATACGCCTTTGTATTTGAGTCATAACCTAATAAAAACCCTTCTACAGCTTTGGGAGCAAACTTAGAATTTCTACCCTTCTTTACTAGAATGTAGCACTTGCTCCTAAATACACGAAAGTAAGATACATTGGGTTTGTTACCGGTTAGTAGCTCATACGAAGTCTTCTTGAGGAGGCGATGAAGATAGACCCTGTTGATGGCGTGGCAAGCCGTGTTCACGGCTTCCGACCAAAAACACACGGGGGTCTTGAATTCTCCAAGCATCGTCCTTGCCATATCGATTAGTGTCTTGTTCTTCCTCTCTACCACACCATTTTGATGTGGTGTGTAGGGAGCGGAGAACTCATGCTTGGTCCCTTCCTCCTCAAGGAACTCCTCCACTTGAAGGTTCTTGAACTCGGACCCGTTGTCCCTCCTTATCTTCTTCACTTTGAGCTCAAACTCATTTTGAGCTCTCCTGAGGAAGCGCTTGAGGGTCCCTTGGGTTTCAGACTTATCCTGCAAAAAGAACACCCAAGTGAAGCGGGAAAAGTCATCAACAATAACTAGACCATACTTACTTCCTCCTATGCTCAGATAGGCGACGGGTCCGAAGAGGTCCATGTGCAGCAGCTCCAGAGGTCTTGACGTGGTCATCACATTCTTGCTGTGATGTGCTCCTCCCACTTGTTTACCTGCTTGACAAGCTGCACAAGGTCTATCTTTTTCGAATTGCACGTTAGACAAACCTATCACGTGTTCTCCCTTTAGAAGCTTGTGAAGGTTCTTCATCCCCACATGTGCTAAGCGGCGATGCCACAGCCAGCCCATGCTAGTCTTAGCTATTAAGCATGCATCTAGACCGGCCTCTTCTTTTGCAAAATCAACTAAATAAAGTTTGCCGTCTAATACACCCTTAAAAGCTAGTGAACCATCACTTCTTCTAAAGACAGACACATCTACATTTGTAAATAGACAGTTATACCCCATGTTGCATAATTGACTAACAGATAGCAAATTATATCCAAGAGACTCTACTAAAAACACATTAGAGATAGAGTGCTCATTAGAAATTGCAATTTTACCTAACCCTTTTACCTTGCCTTGATTCCCATCACCGAATATAATTGAATCTTGGGAATCCTTATTCTTGACGTAGGAGGTGAACATCTTCTTCTCCCCCGTCATATGGTTTGTGCATCCGCTGTCGATAATCCAGCTTGAACCCCCGGATGCATAAACCTGCAAGGCAAATTTAGGCTTGGGACTTAGGTACCCAACTCTTGTTGGGTCCTACAAGGTTAGTCACAATTTCCTTAGGGATCCAAATGCAAGTTTTATCACCCTTGCATTTTGCCCCTAACTTCCTAGCAATCACCTTTCTATCCTTTCTACAAATTGCAAAGGAAGCATTCAAAGCATGATATATTGTAGAAGGTTCATTTACTTTCCTAGGAACATTAACAACATTTCTCCTAGGCATATTATGAACAGCATTTCTCCTACCAATATTTCTATCATGCACATACGAAGAGCTAGAGGCAAACATGGTATGAGAATCAAAGGCATTATATGCATTACAACTCCTATAAGCATTTCTAGGTTGTCTTCTATCATAGTACATAAAGGCATGGTTCTTTTGCACACTACTAGCCATAGGGGCCTTCCCTTTCTCCTTGGCGGAGATGGGAGCCTTATGGCTTGTCAAGTTCTTGGCTTCCCTTTTGTAGCCAAGTCCATCCTTAATTGAGGGATGTCTACCAATCGAATAGGCATCCCTTGCAAATTTTAATTTATCAAATTTGCTTTTGCTAGTCTTATGTTGGGCATTAAGACTAGCCACTTCATCATTTACTTTAGAAATTGAAACTAGGTGTTCACTACAAGCATCAACATTAAAATCTTTACACCTAGTGCAAACCATAACATGTTCTACACAAGAGTTAGATTTACTAACCACTTCTAGTTTAGCATTTAAATCATTATTAACACCTTTTAAAGTAGCAATGGTTTCATGACAAGAAGATAATTCACTAGAAAGCACTTCATTTCTTTTAACTTCTAAAGCATAAGATTTTTGAGCCTCTACAAATTTGTCATGCTCTTCATATAAAAGATCCTCTTGTTTTTCTAAGAGTCTATCCTTTTCATTCAAGGCATCAATCAATTCATTAATCTTATCTACTTTAGTTCTATCCATTCCCTTGAACAAACTAGAGTAATCTATTTCTTCATCACTAGACTCATCATCACTAGAAGAATCATAAGTGACATTGTTTTGATTATTTACCTTCTTCTCCCTTGCCATAAGGCATGTGTGACGCTCGTTGGGGAAGAGAGATGACTTGTTGAAGGCAGTGGCGGCGAGTCCTTCATTGTCGGAGTCGGAGGAGGAGCAATCCGAATCCCACTCCTTTCCGATATGTGCCTCGCCCTTGGCCTTCTTGTAATGCTTCTTCCTTTCTCTCTTGCTCCCGTGTTCCTGGTCACTATCATTGTCGGGACAGTTAGCAATAAAATGACCAATCTTACCGCATTTGAAGCACGAGCGCTTCCCCTTGGCTTTGGTCTTGCTTGGCTGTCCCTTGCGTCCTTTAAGCGCCGTCTTGAAGCGCTTAATGATGAGGGCCATCTCCTCATTATTTAGCCCGACCGCCTCAACTTGCGCCACCTTGCTCGGTAACGCCTCCTTGCTCCTCGTTGCCTTGAGAGCAAGGGGTTGTGGCTCGTTGATCGGACCATTCAAGGCGTCGTCCACGTATCTTGCCTCCTTCATCATCATTCGCCCGCTAACGAATTTCCCAAGTACTTCTTCGGGCGACATCTTGGTGTACCTAGGATTTTCACGAATATTGTTCACCAAATGAGGATCAAGAACGGTAAATGACCTTAGCATTAGGCGGACGACGTCGTGGTCCGTCCATCGCGTGCTCCCGTAGCTCCTTATTTTGTTGATAAGGGTCTTGAGCCGGTTGTATGTCTGCGTCGGCTCCTCCCCCCTTATCATCGTGAACCGTCCAAGTTCGCCTTCCACCAACTCCATTTTGTTGAGCAAGGTGACGTCGTTTCCCTCATGAGAGATCTTGAGGGTGTCCCAGATCTGCTTGGCATTGTCCAAGCCGCTCACCTTGTGATACTCGTCCCTGCACAAAGAGGCTAGCAATACAGTAGTAGCTTGTGCATTTTTATGAATCTGTTCATTAATAAACATGGGACTATCCGTACTATCAAAGTGCATTCCACTTTCTACAGTCTCCCATATGCTAGGATGGAGAGAGAACAAGTGACTACGCATTTTGTGACTCCAAAATCCGTAGTCCTCTCCATCAAAATGAGGAGGTTTACCAAGTGGAATAGATAATAAATGAGCATTAGTACTTTGAGGAATACGAGAGTAATCAAAAGAAAAGTTTGAATTGACCGGTTTCTTTCTCTCGTATTCGTTGTGGTCGTCGTCCTTTTGGGAGGAAGTAGACTCATCGCTGTCGTAGTAGACGATCTCCTTGATGCGTCTTGTCTTCTTCTTCTTCCCATCTTTGCGTCTGTGGCCTGAGCCCGAGTCGTTGGACTTGTCATCCCTTGGCTCGTTGACGAAGGACTCCTTCTCCTTGTCGTTGATCACGATTCCCTTCCCTTTAGGATCCATCTCTTCGGGCGGTTAGTCCCTTTGTGAAGAGAACGGCTCTGATACCAATTGAGAGCACCTAGAGGGGGGGTGAATAGGTGATCCTGTAATAACTTAAACTTATAGCCACAAAAACTTGTCAAGTGTTAGCACAGTTAATGCCAAGTGGCTAGAGAGAAGATCTTGCACAATACGATAACCACAAAGAGTTCAACACAGAGAGGACACAGTGGTTTATCCCGTGGTTCGGCCAAGTACAAAACTTGCCTACTCCACGTTGTGGCGTCCCAACGGACGAGAGTTGCACTCAACTCCTCTCAAGTGATCCAATGATCAACTTCAATACCACAGTGTTTTGCTTTGCTTATCTTTATCCCACTTGCGAGGAATCTCCACAAATTGGAGTCTCTCGCCCTTACACTTAAAGTTCACAAAGAAATACGGAGTAAGGGGAATGAGCAACGCACACAAGACTTCAAAAAATCAGAGCAACAACACGCACACAAGTCGCAACAAGAGCTCGCAACACACTCAAAGAGTTCACAACTCCACAAGAGCTCTATATGCTATCACAATGAAACGAATGCGCGAGATCGATGTCTTGGTGCTTAGGAATGTTGTAGGAATGCTTGGTCTACTCCTCCATGCGCATAGGGGTCCCTTTTATAGCCCCAAGGCAGCTAGGAGCCGTTGAGAACAAAACTGGAAGGCCATCCTTGCCTTCTGTCGTCGGGCGCACCGGACAGTCCGGTGCACACCGGACACTGTCCGGTGCCCGATTTCCTTCCTTAAACAGCGCAGTCGACCATTGCAGATCTGGGAGCCGTTGGCGCACCGGACATGTCCGGTGCACACCGGACAGTCTGGTGAATTTTAGCCGTACGCCGTCGGCAAATTCCCGAGAGCGGCCTCTTCACGCCGAGTCAGCCTGGCGCACCGGACACTGTCCGGTGCACCACCGGACAGTCCGGTGTGCCAGACAGAGCTGAGTTTTGGCTGTACACAGCCAAGCCTTTTTCACCTCTTTTCTTTTCTTCTTCTTTCTGTTTCTAACACTTAGACAAGTATATTAGTACACAAAACCAATGTACTAAGGCTTAGAAACATACCTTTACTCTTGATTTGCACTTTGTTCATCCCTTGGGCATAGATTCACATTTAAGCACTTGTGTTGGCACTCAATCACCAAAATACTTAGAAATGGCCCAAGGGCACATTTCCCTTTCATTTCCCTAGTGGACTTAACATGTATCGACTTAAGCCAATTTAGAGATGTCCACCAATAGAGACGATGTCTGCCAGATGAACACATAAGGTTCCATGTGTGCAGTTTGCTTTCTCTGATGATACTGTACTAATTGAGTCTGTTGGGCGAGCGGTAGATATATGACTTTACCCAAACAGAATCAGATGCAACCTCTTGGGTAAAAGACACAGAATGAGGTTTACCAACAAGTGGTTACAGGAAATTTATAGCACAGGAGATGGATGTGAAGGTCGAATAATATCACAGTTGACCTGTGGCTAGCCTGAAAATCCAAGTCCATGAAAAATGATATAGACTTGAAAAACCACCAGCGAAGGGATCTGTAGATGCGGACTTTGCAACCAGTCCATTTTATCTAGCACTAGTCACGGCTTGACTTGATCACACATGCTGGAAAAGCACACGTGAGGCAATCAAGGCATGACTAGAGCGATGATTAGGTGGTGATCAACGATTTTAACTTGATCTTTGTAAGAACTTTCTTAGGACGGGTTGAACCAAAGTGAGTTTAAACAACTCGACAAAACGATCTCTAAACTCAGCCTTTGTTCACAAAGCAATTACAAGTTAGTAAAAACCAACTTGTTGAACTACTTTCGATATTGAGAAAGTCCTCTCAGTACCATCGGTAAGCCAAGGGTTGAGAGTTCACATTTGCTAGCAAAAGGTCATGCATTTAGGTAGAAATCTATTTGGTCAGATTGTTCATCCGTTTCTTCATGTGAGATGAAATGACTTGGTTCGGAAATACATGGAGTAAATAAGGGGACGAATGAACAAATTCCTGCATCTCAGCAGCAGAAGAAGTCAATCTCCATTTTGAGAGCTAATTAGTTGTTTTTCCAACACTAAAAAGCTCCAAGGCTTCACCTTTACACAAAGGATGTAAAGGGAACTTGTGTAGGTAGTCACTACCAAGATCAAAAGAAATAAGACCACACATGAAAGTGGTATACCCGTTTGATCCAACAGAGATGATAGATGTTGCTTAATCATTTGACAAACAACATAGAAATTATTTCAAGGAAGAGATCTACGGAGGAAGATAATATATTAGTGTAGTTCCACAATGGATCATGATCAAAGACCTTGATACCAGCATCCGACGAGTAGCACAGTCCTGTGTGCGCATTCACAGGAGGCTCTCAGTTTCGCTGCGGCACCATAAGTCATTAACCATGACACCATTACCGAACTGGCACCAATAACAATCTCACGAAGCAAAAACAGATTGTGCCAAGATAACGTATCGACATAGTCTCATAGTGGATTACAACTACTAACTGTGATACCAGCGCGTGCCGAGCAGCACACCCATGTGTGCGCACACACAGAAGGCCCTCGGTTTCGTCACGGCATCATCAGTTTTAGTCATAATGCCATTACCAGACGTAACCAATAAGATATCTCGCACGACACCAATGGATTGGGCAAGGGTGACAATATACAAGGAGATACTCTACCTGTAAGAATGGTTACAAGTAGAGAGCCAAATAGATTATGACCCAATGAAATGAACAAAACACGGCCATAACCTAAACTTGATGAAAGGAGTACGATGGGAGACTGTTAATTCAGCCCCAAGCATATTTCTATGCCCATCATAGAGATTACAAGGTCAAAGATTAAGTTGATATGCCTTCGATAAACATGAGGAAACCAAAGGCATCAAATTGAAGAAAATGGTTGGACATGTCTTTCCTAAATTAGGTTGATAAAATAACGACATGATCTTTTAAGAAGAGACAAAATAGAGATATCTACTTGCACCAACTGAACAAGGAAATGGTTTCGGTTAGAAACATGACTCGATATCCTTGTTTTAAGCCTAGGTACACTTTATGTTCAACAAAGAAATTTTCTAAGCATTTATTTGCATGTGTTTGGTCATGGAGTGATAACGGACAAATCAACGTTGAGTCATGGTTCTTCAACTAAGAACATGGCCTAGATTTGGGTTTAGGCAAACAAGTCACTAACCTTCTATCGACACATCAAGCACAAGAACAACACCATATAAGACCTTAACAGGTTACCTAAGAACGGAGGACAGCTATTTTCTTGAAGTTCGTAATACAATATTACACCACATTATTTACAATCAATGGTTACTGGAATAAGGATGAGAGAAGCATTTTGGGTGTATAGGTGATAAACACGATGCAACAATCAGGATGCATGCTCGTCTTATTTGTCCTCACTGATTTTGCCCACATAATGTGGCGATAGCGTTCTATATCGGTGGCATACTTACGACTCTCACGGTGTTTTGCTAGTCGTCAACTACACATACGTTTTCGAGGTTAGTGTACCTGCAGAAAAATCCATCACAGCCCATTTCCCAATGATGCAAGTCACACATGACAGTTTATCACAGTTTATACTCCATATATTGCTATATGGAGGCCAGCTCAGCATTAAGCGTCGAGCCACGCATAGGCGCCGTTGCCACACTTTAACCATAGGGCAACTCATTATGGTAACTCACCTTCTTACCTGAGCGTAGGTGCGTCGTTACAAGTATATTACACTTCTCAGTAGTCCCATGCATGTATACCCATACACATCCATGGGGTACCGAATTCCCAGAAAAGTAAATACTCCACATCGCAGCCTTCATATATACATATGTGTAACATGTATATAATCAAGCGCTTTTTATGCTCTTCCCTAGACCGACGTTTGTTCGGTCATGCTCTCACATCTCACCTTACCTTGAGTGTCGATCCATTCAAAACTGAATGGCTTCAAAAATAACAATACACATGTATGCAATACCCACCCGGTTGTGGGTTAGTGGTTTGAACTAAGCCACCTGATAGTCCTTAATTTAGGGCTTAATAGAGGATGTCACTAGCATTATAGTTTTTCAAAACTATTTTTCAAAGCCAAACATTGTGTTTAGTTGAAAATAGGTTTTCTATAACCAAAACTTTTGTTTTGAAAATACGTATGTGTCCGTATATACTTAATCCTGCTCCGATACCAGCTGTGGCAGAACCTCCCAAGTTATTGGGCCCACATGCACCTGTCCTTGTCTCAAAGACCTCAGACAGCTATGCATGTGCACTAAATAACTTAACAGGATCCGTCCGATTGCTCCAAGGACATCGGATAAACCACTTACAACCAGAACCGCGGGATTAAGTAAATACAAATCACACACATCAACATCTTTGCAGCGGAAATCTTATTACCAAATTTCACAAGCTACAAAAATTTTACTTTGTATGATCGGAGTGATTACAAAGGTGATTCAAAGAAATAACTTTAAACTGTTATAAATTATTTATAAGTTTGAAATATATGCTAGCTCAAGTGACCATCCTCAATAAGAAGATAAAGACGGGGTATACTTATATAAGAAGGCCGAGCCCACTGGCACTTAGCACCATTCACAGCAGCACAAAACTATAACCTGAAAAACAACAGGGAATAAAACCCTGAGTACGGAATTACTTAGCAAGACTTACCCGACTAAAGAAAAGACTCTCAAGGGTATGCTGGATTTGGGAATCAAGGAGAGGCTTTAGCAAGAATCAACTTAGATACTTTTGCAGAAATAGCTTACTAAAGTGAGTCCTTACTTTCAATATTTTAACGCCAGATTAGATATTAATAGACTCTATTTGCATCTGGTCTAATTTCACCATCTCATCAATACAACATCATTTTTATTCATGAGGTTCACATCCTGACTTAGGTTGTAGGTCGGAGATCAAGTCTCCACTCTCCGGGGATATAACGGCGATCCGAATCGATTTACTCAGCTGAGGATCTCTAACCACACGACATATGTTTCTCGTAAACCTTGCATGTCTATCATTCCCACGGATCCTCCACTGCATGAACAGGTCCGCGCCATCCGAGAGCACACCACCCTTTTTAGGCGGTCCTTTGCCAGGAGGGTACGTGCCACTCTCGCCATCTCTCCACTCCCAGTGCGCGATTGTCTTTTCATGTATGGAATAGCCGGGTTCAAGCTTACCCTGTCCCATATCCAGGGCATGTGGCTAGTTAAGATAGTCCTTGATCAACAGGCCTACATACGCATCCAATCCTTAATTAACCTGGACGGAACATCACCTGTTCCTAGCCCAAGTTCCGATTTAAGTACTTCCATCCTTAGGATTGTTTATGTTCCTAGGATGAAAAGAGCATCACAGGGAACTTTGCAGTAAGATCCCACCATGCTCTCAATGAAAATATTCTTGCAGGTAGAAGCCATCTTTCCTCAGGATAACCCCTGAGCTAGGCCTTAAAGCAAAAGACAACCTCTATCCACAAGATCTGAGCAGGGCTAAGCATTTTTGTAAATCAGATTTTGATACTTCATCAGAAGTATCTATAAAGGTATCGATATCAAGGAAGGCAATGCATCAAAGGGTTCCAAGCAACTCCTATAAACCTAATGCTCATTTCACTAGACTTAAAGTGTGTAAAAATAATTTAAAAACACAAGGAAGGGGTTGCATGCACCGGGGCTTGCCTGGGTAACACTAGGTTAGTGTTTTTAGATGATGTCCACTTCACGGTCATCATTGTCCTGGCACTTGATCAGGCAGGTTCGTTTATCAGCATCTCCATGCGGAGAGCCCGCACTTGGGGTCGACTTGGGTTATCTTCCGCATCACGTAATTAATTATCGTACCTGAATGGAATGCATTATGCACATGAATGCATATCGACGGAAATATTACAAACCTAAATAGTGTTACGCGATAGCAGATTTAAACATCTAGCGGCGAGGCGCCGTACAAGTTTATATGGAAATACTAGTTACCGACGTACGACTAAGCGCAATAATCACGGTTTTCTAGATTAAACGAACCTAACGCAAACATTACGAACAACACATTAAACATAATTAGCCTAAATACAACTCATTAGCTAATTGATTAAATTCTAAACTCAGTGGTCTAAGGAATTTAAATCTAGAACGGGAATACAAGCATATCACAAGCATCAGATCAATTCGATTATATTAGATATATGTTTCTTCGTGAATTAAGATGCATAAGATATAGGTCGATGGTGCTAACCACACTCGGCCATAACCATACTTAAGATTAACTTAACTAGTTTTCTAACTATTTTCCAAATTAATTTATATAACACATTACTTGGTTACGATATTTACCGATCACAAACATAGACCGATATATACTACTATTAGAGCATAACATCGACTTCTTTAAACAAACATCATTCATCATAGGCAATACTGACCACGCCTACCAGTAAAACTTTCGAAACACGAAACTTATCCTTCGTCTTACTAATACACCAGGTCGCAAATATAGAAACGATTCAATCCTATTTCACTTAGGTTTACCCACATATTTATCGCATAATAAACATCTAAACCTAACCTTCGCATGACGACTAATCTACGACCGTGATCACAAGCACTTCACAAACATCTAATACACCACAACACGCATGCTACATACAAGATCATTATCGACTTGTATATATAACTACTTCGGGCATAGGACCAATGATAATGAATTGGCTTACCACACTAAACTGAACTCAAATTCACGATATCGACGACGATCTGCAGTTCACCCATTTTACCGAACATCCGAAGAGTCCTACGCTAGAGCTAATTTTTACCACACAATCAAAAATCAGCTAAGCACAAGCGACACCGACGGATCCCACTAAACACATCATTCGTTTCATCCATCTAACAATTTAGCTAACAGGAATCATAGATCAGCTTACCGACCTAAACCAATTCGATGATCGCGAGAACGACGATGGTCCTGATTCAGGCGTTTTGTTGAGCACCAAGCAAGCGTTGCACGGGCAAGATGACATCGAGGCGAGGATCAAAGACGGACAACCGGCACGGAACAGAGAAACTTGACGCGAAAGCTCGACACGTCGTGGCGAGCAGAGAACTTCGTGATGGGCAGCGAGGCTCGACGGTCGCTAGAGAGACTCGCGCGCGGCGAAATCCGAGATTCCAGGGTGCTGGACGTGCGCAGGGACAGAGCACCGCGCGCGCAGAGCCGAGCCATGGGAGCGACCGAGCTGGAACGCGACCAGGCGAGCTCGAGCAGAGGGCCAGGGACACGCGCGCAGGAGCTTGGGGCCAAGGACGCGGCAGCTGAGCAGAGAGCTGGCGCGTGGTTTCTATGAGCGAATAGGAGAGAGATTTGGAGCAGCCGAGCGCCATGGATGGAGAAGCGGAGGAAAGTCCAGCACGCAGGGGAGATCCACGGTAGAGGAGGACGCCGGCTGGGAGCTGGAGGAGAGAGAGAGACGTGTACGGGGAGGAAGAAGAACGCAGAAAGCGAGTTCGGCTGGGGAGATAAGGTTTGCGCGCATGGGACCTTGATTAGGAAACCAAGAGAACGTGTGGGATTTATTTACCTGATGAGCGGTGATCGGATGAGATCGTGGGATATTTTCTTTTTCTTTTTTTATTTCTTCTTTTTCTTACAGAAAATCATAGATATTCTTAAATCCAGATTTTTAGCGATAACTACAGGGTCGACAATACTGGTGACATGATTTGATTTGATTCGAGGGACTCCTACGCCTCCGGGATACGGATACCTCACTCGTCACCTTTGCACGGGGCGACTCACGCTTGGTGAAGCGGTTCAGACAACCAACAGGCGAGTCTTAGTGCTCGAAAATGAGGAAAAAACACGGCTCCGCGCCAAAAAAATACATACATGTTCAGCCCCGACAGCCACAATGAACACAAGACCGGCATTCAAGGTGCCATTACAAACGGAACTCCGGTTCCACCTCCGCAGGTATGAACAACCCCACACGATTGGGGGACCTACGGAGCAACAGAAGATCGACGGGTGGCTCGCCGTCGCCCGTTCCGGCAGCAGCGACAACGACCCCCGCTCCGGGTGGCTGAACTGCAGCAGCAATGGCCTTAGGGCGGACGCTGCTACAACCTTGCCCTTGCCCACGCCGACGCTCGAGGGGCGAGGACAAGTACAAAGAGCCGGAGGCCCGAAGCGCGGATGGTGGCGGTGATCCCGTCGGCGACGGGGACTTCTCGAGCCGGCCCCACCTCGGCACCAACGACAGGAGCCATCAGCCCTCCGGCAGGTCCCCACTCAAATCCTCCCGGACGAGTGGAGCACCGACCTCCGCGCGGGGGCACCGTACCGGTGCAAAGGCAGGACCGCCCCAGAACACGAACGCCGCCCTAGCAGCGCGCGACGTCTTGGGCGGTCCTCCCGTGCGCACGGCGCGACAACCGCCCTCGCGGCAGGAGGGGGCACCGGGCGCCAAGCCGGCGAGCCCAACGCGCTGAAGCTGACGACGCCCGCCGTCGGCCAGCCCCGCGTTATCAAAGTCCGCCCCGCTCGCAGGGCCAGTGAGCGCCCTCTCCCTTGAATGCTGAAGGAGAGGCTGACCCACGAACCTGCGCGGGAGGTAGAGCTCCGGCTCAGCCCGGCCCCCGCCCCAGCGAGGATGATGAACATCCTTGAAGCTGAGGGCGGGACCAAGATCGCAGCCCGGCTTGCTTCTCCCCACCCAGGGGCTGGTGGTCACCGTCTTGGGTGACCACCGGCAAGGGGATGCAGCCGGGCTGACTGATGAAAATCCTTGAAGCCGAACGATGGCTGAAAGGTACCAACTCCCACGGAGTTGCGTTCCTCCAACGACAAGGCGGAAGGACTGCAGGTGTCCCCCATCCGGGGGCTTGGAAGGTGGAAAGACACGATGCATAAGGGAGCACGAAGACATGGTCGCCTTTCAAGGGGGTCACCCTCCTTTTAAAGGCGACTCTCCCTACTTGCGTCCCCAGCTGTCGTGGGCTGAGTCTTCTCCAACACGCTCCAAGGTCCTCCCCCTACGGCGCGGGGGCTAGGTCCCACGCGTCGTGCAAGCTGGCTCAGAGCAGAAGAAGCCAAACCGCCGCGCGCGGTGCATGCAACCGCCCAGCGGTTACGAGCATTCCTCCACTTTCACCCAGACTAGCGGGCGAAAGGGCGGGCAGCCATGCAAGCGGCATGCAACCGCGCCAAGTGGGCGCGCCCCTCCGACTTCCAACGCACCCAGCATGGGGGCCCACGCCCACGCGTCACGCAACCGGCGCGCCGGTCGCTACGTGCAAGCAACTGCACCGCCACTCGCACCACTGCCACGCCTCCTCGACTGCGGAACCAGTACCGCGACTCGAGGCAACCCTGCGTACGACCCAGCAGTGCCAGCCAGGCGCGACGGTCAATACGGCCAAAAATGGGCCGACAGTAATGGCGGTGGCAGGCGGGCGGGAGTAGCGGTCACGTCGTCAGCCAAGCCTACGTCCCATCCTGGGGCAGTGAGAGAACCCTCTCTCACGACGTGAAGACGGCGCGCCCGTGTTCCGTTCCTCGAACGGCTCGCGCGCGCGCAACGGCCGCCCCGTGAACCACTCGCCCCGTCGCATTAACTCCGCGGCGGGACAGGCGGCGCCTCTGGCAGGGGAAGCGAGCGACGCTTCGCTTTCGCCATAATGACCGCGTCAAAAAAGGTACGCCACGTCATTCGATTTTGTATCCTTTTCCTTTTTCCTCTTTCTCTCTCTTACAACAGGGGCCGGGAAAGGGGGATACCCCGAAAAGGATCCTTCTCCGTGAAGGAAACAGGCTCCGAGCCTCCCTACTGATCAGAGGTTCGAAGGCTGGCCCCTTGGAGGGGTTCAACAGCCGCCTCAGAGCGCGTGGGTTCTGCGCCCACTACTGGTCAGAGGTTCGAAGGCCGGCCCCTCGAAAGGGTTCAACGGCCGCCTCAGGCTACTCGAGCTCCGCGCCCACTACTGATCAAGGGTTCATAGGCTGGCCCTCGAAGGGTTCACAGCCGCCTCAGACACAGAGCGAGGGATGACCATGGGTACGTTCGATACATAACCAAGGCTCGGGCTACGCTCCCGAGGTACCCTAGGACATTTCCGAGACCCGCGGGAACGATCTTGTAACGGAATCCCATCAGAGGGAGGCATCGAGCCCTCGGACCCCGTCGACAGGGGACCGGGTCCGGCAGATCACCCGCAAGTACTTTTGAGCGTGCCTCCGGCCTCTAGCCGACCCCTAACAAATGGGGCACGGGCGTCCACTCGGATTACCCGCCAGCAGCTCACCGGAGACACCATGTTCGGCGCCCTCCGAGGGCAACATGGCGCTTTCCCCCCTCCTCCTTGCGGAAAGGCGACGCAGGGGCGTATGTTAAAAAGTCGAGTCTGTCCTTGACCGTCCTCTCGCCCTGTGCGGAGGCTCGGGGGCTGCTCTCGCAAACCCGGCTCCGGCCAAACCGTTGACAGCATCAACATACCAGCCCGAGAACTTGGGACCCGACCGTGCACCCGGGCTACGTCCAGCTCGCATGAGGGAACGACCAGACCAGCCGAAGCATTGCGCGAGGCATTAAGACCTCGGAGGAGTCAAACCACTCCTCCGAGGCCTTGGGGGATACACCCGGCGGGTGCGCTCGCGCGCACCCACTAGAACAAAACGCAACCGAGAAAGGCTGGTCCCCTTGCAAAAAAGTGCGACAAAAGCCTCCAAGCGAGTGTTAACACTCCCTTCGAGGCTCGGGGGCTACTGTCGGGGACCATAATTAGGGGTACCCTCAAGACTCCTAATTCTCAGCTGGTAACCCCCATCAGCACAAAGCTGCAAAGACCTGATGGGTGCGACTAAGTCAGGGATCGGTCCATTCGAGGGACTCGATCACGCCTCGCCCGAGCCTAGCCTCGGGCAAGGGCAGCCGACCCCGGAGGATCTCCGTCTCGCCCGAGGCCCCCTCCAGCGACGAACATACTTCCGGCTCGCCCGAGGCCCAGTCTTCGCCAAGAAGCAACCCTGGCCAAAACGCCACGCCAACCGACCAAATCGCAGGGGCATTTAATGCAACGGTGGCCTGACACCTTTATCCTGACGCACGTCCTCCAGTCGACAGAGCCGAAGTGACCGCAGTCACTTTGCCGCTCCACTGACCGGCCTGACAGAAGGACAGCGCCGCCTGCGCCGCTCCGACTGCTGTGCCACTCGACAGAGTGAGGCTGACAGGCAGTCAGGCCCGGCCTCAGGCACCATAGGAAACTCTGCTTCGCCCGACCCAGGGCTCGGACTCGGGCTCAGCCCCGGAAGACGGCGAACTCCGCTCCGCCCGACCCAGGGCTCGGACTCGGGCTCAGCCCCGGAAGACGGCGAACTCCGCTCCGCTCGACCTAGGGCTCGGACTCAGGCTCAGCCCCGGAAGACGACGAACTCCGCTCCGCCCGACCCCAGGGCTCGGACTCAGCCCTGGCCTCCGCCGACGGTCTCCGCCTCGCCCGACCCAGGGGCTCGGACTCGACCTCGGCCTCGGAAGACAGACTCGACCTCGACCTCGGAGGAGCTTCCACATCGCCCAACCTAGGGCACGGACCGACCACGTCAACAGGAGGCGCCATCATTACCCTACCCCAAGCTGACTCAGGCTACGGGGAACAAGACCGGCGTCCCATCTGGCTCGCTCCGCCAGACAAGTAATGACGGCGCCCCGCACGCTCTATGACGACGGCGGCTCCCAGCCCCCTTACGGAAGCAAGAGGACGTTAGGCTGTCCTTCCGCCAGGCTCCAGCGCTCCTCCGACGGCCCCGACAGCTGTCCTTCCGCCAGGCTCCAGCGCTCCTCCGACGGCCACGGCATCACACGAACCGGGTGCCAAAACCTCTCCGGCTGCCACGATGGCATGTACTTAGGGCGCTAGCTCTCCTCCGCTAGACACGTTAGCACTCTGCTACACCCCCCATTGTACACCTGGATCCTCTACTTACGCCTATAAAAGGAAGGACCAGGGCCCTCTTATAGAGGGTTGGCCGCGCGGGGGAAGAGGACGGGACAGGCGCTCGCGTGAGGCCGCTCGCTCCCCTCCCTCGTGGACGCTTGTAACCCCCTACTGCAAGCGCACTCGACCCGGGCGCGGGTTAAACACGAAGGCCGCGGGATTTCCACCTCTCTCTCTCTCTCGCTCTGGCTGCCTTCTTCCCCCCTTCGTGCTCCGTCTCGCGCCGACCCATCTGGGCTGGGGCACGCAGCGACATTTCACTCGTCGGCCCAGAGACCCCCCGGTCTCGAAACGCCGACATATTTATAGTAAACATACATTATGTATAGTAAACATACATATATTTATAGTAAATCGAATTTCATTGTGTTCAATTTGGAACATACTTGTCATCTTTTAGTTTTCTCGTCCAATCTCCTGTATTAAACTCATGCATAAAGAACACTCTCATGAATACTCACAAAATACCATCTCTAATGAATACATCACATAATACATTTGGAGAAATGAAACTTTACCAAATCCTCGTTATATTGTTTGCTAGTTGACCTTTGCTTTGGACCTGAATAAGCAATCGAAGATTCACTTGTTGGGATTTGATTTATTAGTGTATTGGCACATGTAAAACTGAAAACAAAAGGATTTAGTACCCAGCTATCATGAACGCTTTGTAAAAAATAATATGAAGTGATATAACAGCAGGTTCAATTAATGTACATGTACCCTGTATTTAAATATATGAGCACGTCTTAGGTATGCTAATTCAAAAGGGCATCCTGACATTTAAAAGGACAATTGACTGTAGAAGGATATAGAACATACATGAGAGCTAGTTTCATGGCTGATTCATATAACTTACACCGGTAACTTAGAACATGCAACATCATTTGGCTTTCTAAACTAGTTCAAGAAAAAAAGGAAAAAGTCAAATACTAATGAATTATGATAAATAAACTACTGATGAAAGAGTCAATAAAGATAGATAATAGAAATATCATATTTGGTTGAAAACATTTCGTTCGAAGTAAATAATAAAATAATTGTAAACAGGACATTGGTAAGCTCAGTACGGGAGCACAAGCAGATCAAAATTAGTACAACACCTACTTATATGCCTCCAGGTAAGAATAACGGTAACTTCAGCATGAATATTTGGAGCATATATTATCAATTTCAGTAAAAAAAATCTGGACGGACAAATCAGCGACATAAACAAAAAATCTGGACAAAAAAAAAACAAATCAGTGACAAAGACAAAAAAAAGTATTGAACGCCCACCGCTCGAACCCACAACCACAAGGTTAAGAGCCTTACGCTGTACCAACTGAGCTAAACAGGCTTTGTGGTTACACAACCGAGCTCGGCGCCATAGATCTTGGTGCCGAGCTCGATGCCACGTCGGTGTCACGGCGTCCGGTTGTGCCAGCGCAGCACGTACCTCGGCGCCATAGCCTATGGCGTCGAGCTGTGTTACTTCAGTGCCATAAGCTATAGCGCCGAGCAAAGGGTCCAAAAATGATATTAAAAATTTTTAGGGTCTAAACGTGATTTTTTTTCCGAGAAAGTGCCAAAATGCAAAAAAAATCGGTGTTTGAATGTCTATAAGCTAAGACTACCATATTTATCAAAAAAACTGTTTTATACTGTTCTGTGTTGTAGACTACACACTATTAGTAGAGTAAATTTTGAACATAGGTAAGAGGATGTGTAAGCTACTGAACATAACCTGATACTATAAAAATTACTAGTAAAATTAGATAGTCAATAAATAGATAGCTAACTATTAGCTAATTTGCTAAAACTAACTAACAGTTGAACTATCAGCTAAACTGTTTGGATGTCTTTAACTAATTTTAGCAGGTAATTATTAGCTCTACTAGTGCATTCAAACATGACCATAGAGTCGGTCCTGATATTTTAGGGACCCTAATCGAAAGACAAACTTGGAGGCTCCTCTCATCTCTCTATATATGTATGTAATATATATTTATATATAAAGTTTTTTAAAAAACATGATTGCTGATCACAGATAGTTTTTCAACAATTTTAGTTTTAAAAAGCTTTTTCGGCAAATGGAATAGTCACTGAGATTTAATATGCAACATAAACGTCAGGATAACAATTCACCTCTACAATATTCTCAAAAATTCATGTAGCAGACAATATTCGATTCGAAAATCTCTTATCTTGGCCTTTTACTCACTTGGTGCCAAAGTAAAATAAGAGTTTGAGATAAAGATACCACATATAACATATCTCTACTACTTATTAAGTAAGCAATAGTAGTCTGCCTCTGACCCGTTCTGCCGTTCTGCCTCTGACCCGTACAGCCCCGCGCCAAAAAATTCTTGCAACCAGCGACGTTAGTCTAAGCAACAAACAACACACACCAACGCATCTGAGCAACAAACAACATACACCAACGCTTATAAGTCACGTTTCGACGCTCTGGGTGGCCGGTATGGCACTAATCAAATAATACCATAGCAGTGCCTGTGTTCGAGCGGTGTATGCGGCCCAACGATGGTGCGGCCCATTCTGCAACCCATCCTACGGCGCCTGCCTTCTACACCCCAGGCTACGGCGCCTGTCGCCTCCACTCCAGCGACGGCGAGGGAGTCCAATCCCAACACGGCGACGACAACAAACAAACAAGGAAATCGCCTCCTCCTCCTCCTCTTTCCCTCGCTCTGCCATCTACCCCCAAATTCCCCTCCCCGCTCGCTCGCGTCGCGATAGCAAGCAACGCGCAGGTACGAATTCCTCCCCAGAACTCGCGATTTCCTTGGATTCTTCCTCCTCGTCGACCCGATCGCGAGTTTTCCCGGTGCGGAACCTTGGATTTTGAGCCGAGATTTCGCGGTCACCCGCCTCGAGTTGACCGGGATTTGAGGAGATCCGCGGATTTGTTGCTGGTCGACGGGGATTGTAGTCGGGCGCGTAGATTCATTCTTCTACGCGTTTAGGAGGGGATTAGGGTTTTGTTTGCTCGGGTCGGGACTCGGATACTCGCTTTCGAGATTGGATTGGTACTTTTCTGGCGTGATGTTTGCTTTCCGTCGGTGACTCATGGGCTCGTAATTTGGCTGCAGGTGCTAAAACTCGTGTACTGTTGATGGATGATGACTGTTCCCATGGATAGTGCTAGCGCAGCCCCATCCTCCGCGCGGGACCTTGCCATGGATAGTGCTAGCACTAGCATGAAGCACTTTCAGTTTTATAATTGAAAAAAACACTTGCATTTGTTGCTGCTTAATATCTCTTTTACAATTACATTATTTTTTATCTGTCTATTTGTAAACACAGAGACCAGCACATGCCTTGTCAACAATTGATGGCTACAGCGGTTGTGGAGCTGATCAAGGTGAAAAGGTACCGTGTGGTGTTATCAGCAATTTTCATTGCATTAACAAGCTAATTCAGATACTTATATAACATCTATACTATGTGAAGCTTTACATAAATATTTCATGGAGAAAACTGGACACAAAGATAGGTCGTCTTTTATTTATAAGTACTTTGAAATGTGGTGTAAGGCTGTTTATTTGTTGGATTATTTATTATTTGACCCATCTTTCAGCATTTACAAAACTACACTCAAATCCAAGAGTTCAATAAATGAGGTGAATCAGGTTGCTCAGGTATGTATTTTTATATTCATACTATTTATATTACTCTGAATATCCTGTTATTTGTAAAATAATTAACCTTAGTACCTTACACTATTTTCTTAGCTGAGGATCATCATAAAACCAAAATCCTGCAATGGTGTTGGGCTATTGTGCACTGCACAACAGGTACCACGATGGAATATATTTCTGCTAATGGGACCGATAAAATCAAGATTCCAACCCTTTTTTTCATTGCGACTTAGCTGTAGAACACACACATTCAAGTTTATACTGCAGGGAGAACACAGTCCCTTTACCTTTCAGATTTGTTGTTACATTTCACCAGTCACAGATGGCGGCGGCGTGTCTTGTCTATGCATGGATGTAGCTGAGCAGAGAGCTATGGCTGGAGCCCAAGTACATCAGGTTCTGTTTCCATAACCACCAGACACAGATGAAGGTGTAGATGCACTTGCTATTGTTACCTTCTCCTTGTCCCTTTGGTTGCCATCCTTTCAAGTTTATTCACTTCTTTTGCCTGTTGGTCATCTGTCTGGTTCACGCCCAATCCTGTTTGTGTATAATAACTTATGTCAAATGTAATGTACCATGTGTCAACATAATTCTTCCTTTCTTGGTATCCAAAAACCATAGATCTGGTGTATTGAGACTATTGTCATGCCTAATAATCGAAGATTCTCTTCAGGTTTGTGTTTTTAGCTTACAACAATGTTATTTGATCAGCTAATCAAACCTAATTGTATGAGGACCGATCAGACGATTAATTGTGATTAGAGAAACAAGATGTTGAAACAACTGAACTCTGACGTGAAGTACAAACATCCTAGAATTATCAAATGAAACAATACATACCTAATACTTAATTTTGTCATGCTCATGGTTGCTTGGATCTGATTATTTGAGACACTTGTGGAGAATACTCCTGAACTATATGCTCTGCTTTAGGTACGTTTACACGTCTTATGACTACCCATTTATAATTTTACTCACTGGAGCTATTTGTTTATAGGAAATCCATGGCCTCCATGGCAAAGTTGTTTCTGTTGAGAATATCTCTTCTCAGCTTTCACCATGGGCATCTGCACTCTGAGTTTTTGCCCCCTTTTATAAGGAAGCAGGAATGTATTGTTTCATTTGCTAATTCTAGGATGTTTGTACTTCACATCAGAGTTCAGTCGTTTCAACATCTTTGTTTCTCTAATGCAGCTACTACTACATCCTGAATCTGATGATTCAACTCAACTTTCCTAGGTACAATAGAATATGGAAATGTAAACCATCAAATTTGTTTTAAATTGTTGCTTCTGGTTGACCTCGTTTTTTTTCTGTGCACTTGTGCAGATTGAGACTGAAAAGCTGCTAGCCCAGTTAGTTGAGACTAAGATGAACATACGTTTGGTATGCTTTCTTTGGACTCTGTTGTACACAAGCAAACAGTAGATCTTTATCACTGTAAGTTCATACGACCAGGAGTTCCTATGACTATATCCTGCAACCACAAACCCCCAAAAAAATGAATACAGGGTCAGACAACAGTATGTTTTTATACAAATTAATTGTCAAAGACTGATTGGGGACACAGTTACATTACATGTCCTATATAATAAAGAAACATTGAGTTTCCATTAAGTGAAATCCGCGAAAAAAGAAGTGGTATGGTAATGGTTTGGTATGCAACGATATCAAAAGTTCATAACTTAATCAATATTCAATATTTAGTACAATTATATGAACTGTGGCTGGGAAAAGAAAAGTGAAATCAGTTATCTTACCACTCCAGATTTAAGGGCAGACATTTGGGGTTCCTTTTTAGTTCCACCATAAAGACAGACTGATTTTATCCCACATGGTGCACCAGCCTCACTAAGTACATCTGAAATCTGGCAAAATACAGAAATGTGTAAATTATTCTTGTATGTTCACATTCAACCATATTATTTTTGTTCGCAATCAATCTTACAGATTACTATGAATTAGTTCTTTTTCATTATCTCACACACCAAACAGGATATGGCATGTGCATTTTTGTATAAAAAGGTAAAATAATTATTATGCCTCTCTTTCCCAACAAACAAATGGCTATTGATGACAGAATCTTCTAGGAAAAATCATGTTAAAAACTTCAAGCAGCAGTAGAAGCTCAAAAAAACAACTGGACCTGAAGTAATGATTATTTCAGAAAAGATTGTCAAATAAGAAAAGCTTCAAAGATTCATCATCCAATGAATTAGCAGCACGAGCAGTGATAGTGACATATGTTTTGATTGAAGTAGTGTGTTCAAACATCTAATCTGGAGTGTATACAGAACATCATATTTTAGTTGACAGGGTTTGGTTCGCTGTAGCTTTAGAGTACCAGTTTTTCATAATGTCTATGTTCGCTGCAGTTTTTCATAGTGTATACGGAACATCTGTTTTCATAATGTCTATGTTCATTCTTTAGACCTTTGTAATCCATACTCGGTCTGTAATAGGATTTATTTTTTTCTTACAATTCTGGTTTGATCATTCTTTCAAGTAGTGTGTTCGTTCATATGTTCAAAAAGTAGATGCTCCGTTCAAGTTTGGGGTTTAAATTTGCTTTAATTCCAACAGTATAATTCCCTGTTAAAAAATTTCAAATAGATGAGTAAAATGGCATCATTTGATTTTGCATATGATTCAAACAGGTGCAATGGATTACAGAGGTACTTCAACATGTACTATCTTGTCACTGAGTTTGTTTTTTGTTGTCAGGTGTTGCTAATATTAATTCACTGACATCCAGGTAATAACACCGCTAATGATTTTTTTAGACCCCACTGACTGGGCCAAACTCAATCATTGGTAGAGCTGTTGTTGTTCACGCTGCTCCTGATGATCTTGTAAAGGGTAATTATGTTCAACACTTTTCCCTTTTGTGTGTTGAATGGTGGTGTTTTTCATCTGTTCTGAGCTAAGTTTTTCACATTGGTTTTGAGTTCAGATAGTCCTATAATCAATATATATACCTGTTTATGGAGCACGTGAATAAAATCCATGTGAGAGTGTGACTAATTATATCAGATTATTAAATGGTCTAAAGAGTTTTGGTAAGGCTATGTCAATGGAGTTTTGGTAATATTTATTTAGTTTTCCTTGAAATCTATCTGATATGAATACCTTTGGATGTCTGTGTTTTTTAGTTGTGGATCTCAGTTGTCTAACCAAATTGGATTCGTGAGTGTAGTAATATACCAGTCGTAGGCATGTGGTAGTCTGATTTAACTTGAATACTCTGATTTGGAATTCGGAAAATGAACAAATACTTTTGTTTAGTCACAATGTGGTTGCTTCATATGATGCATTGTTATTTATATAATAGCTCTTTTTGTATTTAATAATTGTTCTTGTTCTTTTTAAGTTTGTAGAGCAGCTCTTTTTAAAGTTCCCCTCCAAGCCGACACCCCATCCACCATCATCATCGGCGCATCGTGCCTTGTTCGCTGCTTGTGATGATCACCGTTCTCTTCAATCGCTTCGACGACGGTGAGTTGGACAAATTGTTCTGTAATCCAAACTTGTTCTGTATTGGTTAATCATGCTTTGAAGTAGTGTGTTGAATCATATACTCGGTTCAAATTCTTTATGAACACTGAAAACATACATATGTAAGAAAACTGGAAGTGAACATGTGGTAGGATAAAATTCTTTAACAGGGGAAGTGATCTAACATAGTACTGTGTGTTTGTGGTTAAATAATGCAAGTTTTCTCTTTCTTGCTAATCCAGGGAACAATTCTAATCACTGATTGGTAAACTGATTGTGCCTTTCTTTCGTTCGTTTAAATAAAATTTATTTATTTTCTTTAAAGAAAACGATAGGTAAAATCTTCAGTCTGTAGAGTTTGTTAGACGTGTTATCTGAAGTTGAGATAACTCTTGGAACCACCTTTTTCTGTATAGGATATTAATGAAAAAAAATCATGTCTATGGACTCCAGGAACTGCTTAATAGTTATAGAGACTGCAAATGCACAGTTACTCACAAAGATGGAGTGCTCATTATTGTTACTAGATCCTTGACTTCGGATGAAAGCGTTTCCTGTAGGTTTACCCGGTCATTCTTCCTAGCACCATAAGAAAGTGGTGGCTATTATGTTCTCACTGATATATTTAGGTTTATTTCAGAAAGGAAAACAACTGAGATAAATCAAGTTGCTACTCAAGAAAATGAAATCAGTCAGAATGGTAGACCTACATCTAAAACATGCTCAGCATTACCAGAACCTATTCTAGCTTACTGGAGTGTGAACTCAGACCATGTGACAGCTGATAGTAATGTCACAGAGAGTCAAATTAGCGATCCTTGTACTAATGGATTGATGATGACGCTTCACTGGGGGAAGCCTGATGGATTGATGATGAGATACCCACCCTAGTGGTTGATCCCCTTCCTGAAGGCCAGGATCAGGTGAGGTTTTAGTTAGTCCTTTTGTGGTGTTTGTTTTCAGTTTATTATGATACCACCTTGTTCTCTTGCTGATATGATGATTTCGTGTTCTGAAGACTGAAGGAGATATTTAATTAGCATGCATCGAATGAAATGAATTACTAGCGCAAGCAAAACAGCAGAGTTAGATTTGTCTCATGTTGTTTCCACTGATGCAGGTTCATAGGGAGGCTGTTGGAACAACATCACTGAGGGATGGACGGTTCGAGGATCCCGTGTCTGTGGCAGAAGAGGCCACGTTCTGCAATGTTGCACTGAACATAACCATCTAGCTAATTTGTGGGCAGCAAGAGGTCGCGTTCAGCAAGAATGCCAACATTTCTCCACATCGACTCTGGTCAGATTGGTGCTTTAGGGGCTACGGATTGTTCATATACCATCTAGAGTGCACTGTACAGAAACACGTTAAGTTGCTAGGTCCTTGAGCTGTTGTAACGTTGGTGCCATACCATTTTGGTACATCGATGTCATGTAAAATATTGTCAGCTACATTTGATATGGATTATAGAATTATGAATATTCCCAGTTCCTCTTTTCCTTATCTCAAAAATACATATATTCACCGTGTCCAAATTTTTTATAGAAAAGGGTTAAATTAGTTTCATTAACTACGTCGTAAAATGTTCTTTTTTTCTACTACTAGGTAGCTGACATTAATATATATCTCTATTCCTTTAATTCGGACGAGTGATCAAGTGAGCTATAAAAGATGGGATTAGACTTCTTTTCAAATCATATATTTTTCGGTCTTTTGGCTAAAATAAACTATAATATTTGTTTTTATTATTAATTTAATATCTGGTATATATATATCATTCACTAGAGTTCTAAAACCAAGAATGGAAGAATAGAACATTACCTAAAACTTTGTATTAATAATTATGAAGATACATCATATATTACGAATTCAAATCATGTATCAAGAGTCACATTCTTTCTTTGCATATTCTTCATCTCTCTCCTCAAACATAGTGATGAGGACAATTTTTAAGGATATCTGGACAGTCTGACATCATCCTCTTTTTGCACCACAAACTATAGTTCTTATTTATCATACAACATCAATCTTAGCAACAATGGTGGTGGTGACAACTGCACTGTTAGCAATGGTAGGAATTGTGAGATATTGAGGTCGATAAAATATATATTGTTTTTATATAATCGTTGTACGGTAATATTTTGTTGAATAATTTGTGTGCCGTTGCAACGCACGGGCACTATACTAGTACTATAAGAACTAGCTAGTATACTATACACTTCGGATACAGTCATCTAACGAACACACACTCAATGCGTCGCCGCGTCACGTTAGAAGTCTGTGATGATTTGTTTTCTCTATAACTATAGTAGGCTCATCGATTTGTTTCTCAAATCCGAAAAGCTACAGCTAAACGAAAGGACTATACCAAATAGTGTCTAAGCCAAAAACAATTATTAAATATTGATATCATATATCATATACTTACAGTTAATAAATATTTAGAGTCACCATACCTTTGGATACCCTGGGCGGCCGCTCACTCTGCCTACCCTTAGGGCCGCCCTGACCATAGTAGGACTAATCGTCAAGCATTAGACTTTTGTTTTGGGAGGGAACAACGCGTTCCACTTTGACTTTTGGAACGAACGAACAGGGTGGTACCTTGGTGGATGTATGCATTCACACCTAAAGGTGAAAACAGTCGGTAACGGTCGGAAAAAACATCTCACCGTTTTCACCCGTATAAATTTTTGTTCGGTCGGAATCGGTAAACGGGAAAGTCGGAAACGGATAACGGCTGGTAAATTCTGGTATATCGAAAACGGATAAATCTGAGCAAAATAGCTCGAAATTGATCGGGAAACGGTAACTGTAATCGGAAAAGCTCACAATAAACAAATCCTAACCACACAGATGTTCATTCACATCCACATACAAGTCTCATTCACAAAAGTACACAAAACACAATCTTGTCCACATATAATTGGTCATACACTCATACATGTCCACTCTTAAATTTTAACACACAACACATAAGTCTTAAAACACGATTATTCATTCACATTCACATACAAGTCTCAACCACACAAATATACAATACATAGTCATGACCACACATAAATGATCTTCACTAAAGTTTTAACCACATAGTATATAAGTCTTAAACACACGATACATAAACTAGAAATCATGTGGCATGTCGTCTGGATCACTTGATATATCTTCTATGACATCTAAAACCCTAATCTCTAAACCCTAACGGTATAGTTCTTGCCTCCTTTGTTTTTTTTGTGGACCGGGAAAATACGGTTAAAATACGGGAAAATACCGGATTTTCCCGAGAATTCCGAAAACGGACGGTACATATGTCTCACCGTTTACCGTACCGTTTTCGTAATAACACATCCCGTTTCAGTTCCGTTTTCCGTATATCCCGAAAAATCTGAAAACGGTCGGAAAAATCTGGTAAATGGTACCGAAAATTTACAGAATTTTACTGACCATTTACATCCTTATTCACACCCACACATGACACACCCCCGAGGTGCATTGATTTCTAGAGGAAACAGCAGGAGTTTTACCGCAAGTCTTACTACATAAACAAGGGGAAATAAAAAGGGAGCTTCAAAGATCTTGGGGATATAGCGAGTTCCTGAAGGACAGAAAAGGGGAGCCATAGCCCATAGGAGGTTAAACGAGAGCCAATCAAAATTTCTTATAAAATGCAAACAACCTACTAAAATACGGAACCTCATATAAGTGATATCTTTGTTCTAACTGATGGCTCTATGTTCTTGGTGAGGACTAGAAAACACAACGGTCAACCAAGTGCAACACCAGAACCCAAAACAAAAGCTTTCAACATCAATCACAATAATGACAATTTTGAACCCAAAACAAAGCAAGACTTCAATCACAATAATGACAATTTTGAACCCAAAACAAAGCAACACTTCAACTCAATAGTGACCATGAAGATCTTCGAAGGATATAGATGGAGGTCTAATACTAGATTAGAGGGTGCTTGATTATTAAGGCGTTCCTTTTGAGGATATTTGATTTTTATTCTATAATGGATGTTCAGTTAATTATGAGTTTGTAATAGTCGTATGCAAGCCTGCAAAAGAGTGGAACATTTTTTGTTTCTATAATAAAAAAGAGTTCGACTCAATCCTTTTAAGTCAACTAGTGACCTGCCAACCTAGGGAGTGTTTTAAGGTATTCTATATAATGGTAGTATTTTAAACTATAGTATTGTTATGACTAAAGTATATTGTAGTATTTCATAAACTGTGATTTTTAAAAACTTTGTTTTCAAACCGAGCCTAAAACGCGACAAGAACTATTGCTGCAACTCACAAATCAGCTTAGCTCGTACTCAATTCGGCTTGGCCCAATCGTCCTAGCCAGCCCACCATCTGGCCTGGACACATGCTGCTTGGGGATGCACTATCCGGACCGTTAAGAAACCCTAACAAACGGTTATGTTGGTAAATACCAGTTTTACTTTTAAAGGGTCTCGTGTCTATATATAAGGAACTTGTACACCATCAAATATAGAGATAAGAAAGAGGACAGAGGTCCAACCCTACATCGTGTCTCCTATGTGTTTTCTATGTCGTGCTCATGTGAAGGAAACAGGATCTACGACTTCTCCGTGTCTAATTTGCTGACGGGAGGGAAAGGAGCGGATCTGACGATCCGTGGTAATGTAGTTATTCAACACGTTATCAGCACGCTATACCTCAACTATTCATCAAGCCGACAAGTTATCATCCAGCCTAGCCGAACTCTCGTACGTGAAAGGAGCCTTCGATTCTGTACACAATCGAGTGGTATGTTTTCTGTTCTCTGATCCTAGAGCTAAAGCTTCCTATAGGCCCACGTCAAGTCGGGTGGCTGTTCCACAAGCTGCATCTGGCGTCCGCGACGGTGTGCATGGGGTTCTTCGGGGCGTGAATTGCCGGGTAGAACTTCAGGGATGCGGTAGACGCGTAGACAAATCGGTAGTCGGCGCTCGACTCTTCTATGATCTGGCGCTGGCCGAGGCACTCTTGTTCCTCGTTGAGAAGGCAGCGTAGGAAGACAAGAGTGGAAGGTCAGCAACGGTGTGCCAACGCTGGGGTTGCACTCGTGTCGCGCCGGAAGCACGCCTCGCACGGAGCCTCGCCAGGGTCGCACTCATCGGACCGCGCTCGCGCTGCGCCGGAAGCCCTCCTCGCCGAAGCCTCGCAGTGGTCATGGGCATATGCTGTGCCCGGTGATCCCAGACGACGTCCTCCATGGAGTCGAGGAAGTTCGAGTACGCCGGTCCATTGCCACCGTTCGTTATTGCACCGGGCCCACCCTGCGACCTATTCTACAGGATCCGTTTCGTGGGGATTCATTATTTTTTGTGTAGTGACCTGTTCTCCTGACTCTCGGTCAAACCGGTCGCCCGCATGTTGGACCCCACGTGCACACATCGTGACGCGGATGCCATGCAATGGGTTGTCTAGCCCGTAGCCCCTGTCCGTCCGTTTTGCGCCAGGTGACCAGGTCTAGTCAGTGTGGGGGAGCCAAGGCACCACATTGGCCCTGTTTGTTTCGGCTTCTGACAGCTTCTGGCCACCAAAAGCTGCTACGGACTACCAAACACTCAGCTTCTATAAAATTCGTTGGAACAAAAATCATCCAAAATCAATATAAGCACATAATCGATTGAGTCGTTGTAATAGTAGAAATCCGTCACTTTCTAGATCCTGAACCCTATGAACAATTTTATCTTTCTACACACGTAATCATAATGATACTCAAATTCTCCCCACAGCCAGATTCTCCCCACAGCCAGATTTTCAGAAAAGCTAGTCAGAAAAAAGCTGAACCAAACAGGCCCATTGGCACATTGCATCGTGGCCCGAGCCACGTCGTGCCAGCCTATCACCTTTGAATTGTGCTATTTTTTCTCGGTAATAATTTTGCTTATAATTTATACTGTAATTATTAGTATAAATAAACTCTTGCTGAATTTATATAATGCATGCTCCTTTCTCATTAATTCTATATTATTTCCCGATGTATATAATATATAGAATTAAGCATGGTTTTTTGTCATAATTTCTACCTTAATTAATTGTTTCTTGTCGTAAACAATTAGTAGAAAAATACATACTCGAATATTGTAAAATACTTTTTATACCTGATGTGTTATGTTCATGCATTAGTTGTGGAGTTCTATTTTCTGCTTCTATTCTCGTGGTAAATAATTAGCAGAAAATTATTAAAATGTATGTGAAGGCTATATTGTGCATACTCAAATCGCTCTAAATATTTGAGTAACTTTGAGCTTTTGGACTCACATCGAGCGATTAAATTGTATACTGGGCACTCGAACGCACCGATCAGGCTACGTAATTAATCGACTGAGTTATGGCATTCGATGCACATTGGCTGCGTCGTGGCAATACGACGCATTATTTGTATCGTAGGAACTTGGCTGCCTCATGTGATTGCTATATATGTCGCACTCTCGCTTAATCGGACCGCTACCATTGAGTCGGACCTCCATCGCCGCGTCGTGCATTTTTCGCAGGCACTGTCCGTCTGTCGTGGTCATCGAGCGACAATCTCGCTTGTTGCGCACTTTGTGTGGACTTATCTTGTACCCCGACTATCGGGCCACAACTACGCCTATTGCGCTTGTTACGAAGGCTGGTTGTGTTATCGTAGCCCTGATGGTCGCACACACGTTGACGCCAGATACTAGAGCATGTACTCACGTGGATTGTGAGGGTTGTTCAAGACCCTGAAGTCAAAGTATGTGCAACCTTCGTAAACAATTTTGTTTGGCTTTATATATTATCTGACTGTGTTGTGTGTCATCATATATTTATATATATCGCCAAGTGGCCATAACAACTTACAAGCTCTATAGTGCTTGGTCAATTTGGGAAATTAAATTTAAATACAATGAAACATAGATAAGTTAATTATATACTCTCTCTCCTCATGCGTAAATTTTTTACCCGAAGTAATCCGAAGATATATAATATAATGCATGGAAGCCTTTTTGGTATAGAAGACATCACAAATTGGGATTCTATTAGTAAGAAAAAGACCTTACCAAATGATCTAAGACTATAAATCTCAGTCATACATTGCTCAACCAGATGGCACATTGATTTTTCTGTCGCTGAATGACATGAAGCAAACTCTAAGATAAAAGGACATATAACCTCTAGCAACACGAAGCTGTAGGTATATTGAAAGGTTATTCTAAGAAAATTTTCACTATGTTGGTGTGAAAACCCATTGTGTGTTCCCGTCGAACAACTTTCCTAGTTCTATATACGACCTATAGCTTATGTTGCATACATATCTCAGAATTATAAATACCCATAGTTGTTGAACTGACTCAGGATATAGTCCCTTGACTCGTATAGTATATATTATAAGTCAAACAGTAAAAGTCAGTCCTGAATGGACATATAACCTGGGTTTATGTAGCAGAACTACATTGGATTCCGCCCCTTGGTATGCTTACCGTAATCTACATCTGACCTACCAGCAGTAAGAAGAGTAGAAAAATAGCCATGAAATCCCACATCACCACAGAGCTTGAAGCTAATTTGGGCATTAATATATCATTGGTCCTTGGTGCCGGAAGAGCCGTAAGTCTTGACCACTAGATGGTTAGTGATGGTAATTTGTGACAGAAATATGAAGATCTTGTGGAGACCTATTATATTCTCCCTAGTCCCGACAACTTCTTTGTATGAGAGAAGTACTATCTATTGTTTAAAACTAGTCCCAGATGGGAATAAGTCTTGTTTCGCTCTTGCCAAGCAGTTATCACCATTTGCTTAGTCAAAAACTTAGCAACCTGGTGTTTTTTTCCTAGATAATATGAATTCTTGGCCTTGTCTGTTCTATTTCAAAGCTTCTCGTTTTTCTAAACAATGAAGATATTGACATAATGTTTTATAGAACAAATTGGTATATAATACGAGGAGAAAAAGTTGCCCCGCTGGCAGCTTAGATCGTAAATAATTGACTATTGTTATAAGTTCTCTCTTAGAATTATAATACCTGAAAATGTTGCATAAATCGAAGCCCAATTTTAGAGTGGTATGAGTAATTAGGTAAACCATGGGCAATGATAAAACGAGCTAGACTATACATCTCTGCATATAAAAATCTCTTCTTGGCAGTATTGTCCTAATGACGTACACTTTACTACCATTATATGTGCACACATTTTCCCTATATGCTTGGAAGCGCAATGCAACCAGTGAATGTCCTTGTGAGCACTAGACCCTGATGGTTATTTTACTTGTTGATCTGAAGTCAACTACTTGCTCTAAATGACGAATGGTGTGCATGAGCCCCTGAAGTATTTTTATGGCTAACATGGTGTATTTGGTAATAATCACAATAAGTTTGCAGAATTTTAACAACAAAACAACATGTCGTTGCGTTTCTTGTTGGAAGTTGAGACTAACCCTTCACGTTAAAGGGAAAAGATGCAGTATACATGCCACTGTATTAATCTAAGTCCAAAGCTCACTACATAAAACCCCTATCTGCAACGTGCGTAAGATTTCCCAAATAAATCGCCAAAATAGCATACATTAGCCACAACTAGATGATTGTGGTTAGGGATTTTATCTGTATGCTTTTAGAACATCTCGACATTAGGGGGAGATAAAAGCTCATCTAGTGTAATGCCTCAATATTCTATAAAACGCACAAAAGCCAAGTTAAACATGTCGTTCAGTGTGTACTCCTGTGTATATGGAGTTTGCCAGAAATCGTTTAGGAGTAACCATATTAGTTTGAATGCTTCTACCTGAAAGGGAAATGTGCCCTTGGGCCATTTCTAAGTATTTTGGTGATTGAGTGCCAACACAAGTGCTTAAATGTGAATCAATGCCCATGGTTGAACAAAGTGCAAATCTAGAGCAAAGGTATGTTTCTAAGTCTTAGTACATTGGTTTTGTGTACTAATATATTTGTCTAAGTATTAGAAACAGAAAGAAGAAGAGAAGAGAAGACTTGGCTGTGTACAGCCAAGAGGCTGTTTCGGTCTGGGGCACCGGACTGTCCGGTGGTGCACCGGACAGTGTCCGGTGGTGCACCGGACAGTGTCCGGTGCGCCAGGCTGCCTCGGCCGAAGAGGCCGCTCTCGGGTTTTTCTCCGGCGACTTCGGCTAAAATTCACCGGACTGTCCGGTGTGCACCGGACTGTCCGGTGAGCCAACTGTCGGCCGGGCCAACGGTCGGCCGCGCGATCGGCGCGCGACACGTGGCCGAGCCAACGGTCGGAAAGATACACCGGACTGTCCGGTGTGCACCGGACATGTCCGGTGCGCCAACGGTGCGCAGATCTGACTCTGACAGCAACGGTCGGATGCGCTGTTTAAGGAAACAAATCGGGCACCGGACAGTGTCCGGTGTGCACCGGACTGTCCGGTGCGCCCGACGACAGAAGGCAAGGATAGCCTTCCAGATGTGTTCTCAACGGCTCCTAGCTGCCTTGGGGCTATAAAAGGGACCCCTAGGCGCATGGAGGAGTACACCAAGCATTCCTACAACTCTTCTAAGCACCAAGACATCAATCTCACGCATTCGTTTCATTGTGATAGCATATAGAGCTCTTGTGGAGTTGTGAACTCTTTGTGTTGCATTGCGAGCTCTTGTTGCGTCTTGTGTGCGTGTTGTTGCTCTGATTTTCGAGTCTTGTGTGCGCTGCTCATTCCCACCTTACTCCGTATTTCCTTGTGAACTCAATTGTAAGGGCGAGAGACTCCAAGTTGTGGAGATTCCTCGCAAACGGGAAAAGATCAAAGGAAAGAAAAACACCGTGGTATTCAAGTTGATCATTGGATCACTTGAGAGGAGTTGAGTGCAACTCTCGTCCGTTGGGACGCCACAACGTGGAGTAGGCAAGTTTTGTACTTGGCCGAACCACGGGATAACCACCGTGTCAACTCTGTGATTGCTTTCTTGTGGTTATCGTGTTTTGAGTTCTCTCTAGCCACTTGGCAATTACTGTGCTAACACTTAATCTAAGTTTTGTGGCTATAAGTTTAAGTTTTTACACGATCACCTATTCACCCCCCCCCCCTCTAGGTGCTCTCAATTGGTATCGGAGCCGTTCTCTTCAAGAAAGGGACTAACCGCCCGAAGAGATGGATCCTAAGGGGAAGGGAATCGTGATCAACGATAAGGAGAAGGAGTCCTTCGTCAATGAGCCCAAAGATGACAAGCCTACCGACTCCGGCTCGGGTCATAGACGAAAGGAAGGGAAGAAGAAGAAGACGAGGCGCATCAAGGAGATCGTCTACTACGACGACAGTGATGAGTCTACATCTTCCCAAAAGGACAACGACCACAACGACTACGAGCAAAGGAAACCGGTCAATTCTAACTTTTCTTTTGACTACTCTCGTATTCCGCAAAGTTCAAATTCACATTTGCTTTCCATTCCACTCGGCAAGCCCCCACACTTTGATGGGGAGGACTACGGATTTTGGAGCCACAAAATGCGTAGTCACCTATTCTCTCTCCATCCTAGCATATGGGAGATTGTAGATAGTGGAATGCACTTTAATAGTTCGGATAGTCCTATATTTATTAATGAGCAAATCCATAAGAATGCACAAGCTACCACTGTTCTTCTAGCTTCATTGTGCAGGGATGAATATAACAAAGTGAGTGGCTTGGATAACGCCAAGCAAATCTGGGATACCCTCAAGATCTCTCATGAGGGAAATGACGCTACCTTGCTCACCAAAATGGAGTTGGTGGAAGGCGAGCTTGGACGGTTCGCGATGATAAGGGGCGAGGAGCCAACTCAAACATACAACCGGCTCAAAACCCTTGTCAACAAGATAAGAAGCTATGGAAGCACGCGATGGACGGACCACGACGTCGTCCGCCTAATGCTAAGGTCCTTTACCGTACTTGATCCTCATTTGGTGAATAATATTCGTGAGAATCCCAGGTACACCAAAATGTCGCCCGAAGAAATTCTTGGGAAGTTCGTAAGCGGGCGAATGATGATCAAGGAGGCAAGATACGTGGACGACGCATTAAACGGTCCTGTCCATGAGCCTCAACCCATTGCTCTCAAGGCAACAAGGAGCAAGGAGGCGCTACCAAGCAAGGTGGCGCAAGTTGAGGCGGCCGGGCTAAATAATGAGGAGATGGCCCTCATCATTAAGCGCTTCAAGACAGTGCTAAAAGGTCACAAAGGGCAGCCAAGCAAGACCAAGACGAAGGGGAAGCGTTCATGCTTCAAGTGCGGTAAGATTGGTCATTTTATCGCTAACTGCCCCGATAATGATAGTGACCAGGAAAAAGGAAACAAGAGGGAAAAGAAGAAGCACTACAAGAAGGCAAAGGGCGAGGCGCATCTAGGCAAGGAGTGGGACTCGGATTGCTCCTCTTCCGACTCCGACAATGAAGGACTCGCCGCCACCGCCTTCAACAAATCAATCCTCTTCCCCAACGAGCGTCACACATGCCTTATGGCAAGGGAGAAGAAGGTATGTACTCGCAACTCTACCTATGCTTCTTCAAGTGAGGACGAATCTAGTGATGAGGATGAAGTAGATTATTCATGTTTGTTCAAGGGCTTAGATAGATCTAAGATAGACAAAATTAATGAATTAATTGATGCCTTGAATGAAAAGAATATACTTTTAGAAAAGCAAGAGGATTTGTTATACGAAGAACATGATAAGTTTGTAGAGGCTCAAAAATCCCTTGCATTAGAAATTAAGAGAAATGAAATGCTTGTTTGTGAAGTGTCAACATGCCATGATTCTATTTCTAACTTAAAGAGCATAAACGATGATTTAAATGCTAAACTAGTAGAAGCAAATAAATCCAACTCGTGTGTTGAAAATGTTGAAATTTGCACTAGGTGTAAGGATATAGACATTGATGCTTGTAGTGAACACCTAGTTTCAATTTCCAAGCTTAATGATGAATTAGCTAGTCTTAATGCTCAACTTAAGACTAGCAAAAGTGAATTTGATAAGTTAAAATTTGCAAGGGATGCCTACACAATAGGAAGACATCCCTCAATTAAGGATGGACTTGGCTTCAAGAGAGAAGCCAAGAACTTAACAAGCCATAAGACTCCCATCTCCACCAAGGAGAAAGGGAAGGCTCCTATGGCTAATAGTGTTAAGAAGAATCATGCTTTCATGTACTATGATAGGAGATATTCTAGAAATGCTTTTAGAGGTCATGATGTTTTTGATTCACATGCCTATGACTCTTATGCTATGACTGCTTCTAGTTCTTCATATGTGTATGATAGAAATGTTACTAGGAAAAATGTTGTTCCTAAAAAGAATGTTATTCATGCTCCTAGGAAAGTAGCAAATGAACCTTCTACCATTTATTATGCTTGCAATGCTCCCTTCGCTATTTGTAGAAAGGGTAAAAAGGTGATTGCTAGGAAGTTAGGGGCAAGATGCAAGGGAGATAAAACTTGCATTTGGGTCCCTAAGAATATTTGTGCTAACCTTGCAGGACCCAACATGAGTTGGGTACCTAAGACCCAAGCCTAAATTTGCCTGGCAGGTTTATGCATCCGGGGGTTCAAGCTGGATTATTGATAGCGGATGCACAAACCATATGACGGGGGAGAAGAAAATGTTCACCTCCTACGTCAAGAATAAGGATTCCCAAGATTCAATCATATTCGGTGATGGGAATCAAGGCAAGGTAAAAGGGTTAGGTAAAATTGCGATTTCTAATGAGCATTCTATCTCCAATGTATTTTTAGTAGAGAGTCTTGGATATAATTTGCTATCTGTTAGTCAATTATGTCATATGGGATACAACTGTCTGTTTACAAATGTAGATGTGTCTGTCTTTAGAAGAAGTGATGGTTCACTAGCTTTTAAGGGTGTATTAGACGGCAAACTTTATTTAGTTGATTTTGCAAAAGAAGAGGCCGGTCTAGATGCATGCTTAATGGCTAAGACTTGCATGGGCTGGCTGTGGCATCGCCGCTTAGCACATGTGGGGATGAAGAACCTCCACAAGCTTCTAAAGGGAGAACATGTGATAGGTCTAACCAATGTTCATTTCGAAAAAGATAGACCTTGTGCAGCTTGTCAAGCAGGGAAACAGGTGGGAGGAGCGCATCACAGCAAGAATGTGATGACCACTTCAAGACCCCTGGAGCTGCTGCATATGGACCTCTTCGGACCCGTCGCCTATCTGAGCATAGGAGGAAGTAAGTATGGTTTAGTTATTGTTGATGACTTTTCCCGCTTCACTTGGGTGTTCTTTTTGCAGGAAAAGTCCGAAACCCAAGGGACCCTCAAACGCTTCCTCAGGAGAGCTCAAAATGAGTTTGAGCTCAAAGTGAAAAAGATAAGGAGCGACAACGGATCCGAGTTCAAGAACCTTCAAGTGGAGGAGTTCCTTGAAGAGGAAGGGATCAAGCATGAGTTCTCCGCTCCCTACACACCACAGCAAAATGGTGTGGTAGAGAGGAAGAACAGGACGCTAATCGACATGGCGAGGACTATGCTAGGAGAGTTCAAGACCCCCGAGTGCTTCTGGACGGAAGCCGTGAACACGGCGTGCCACGCCATCAACAGGGTCTACCTTCATCGCCTCCTCAAGAAGACTTCGTATGAGCTACTAACCGGTAACAAACCCAATGTATCGTACTTTCGTGTATTTGGGAGTAAATGCTACATTCTAGTAAAGAAGGGTAGAAATTCTAAGTTTGCTCCCAAAGCTGTAGAAGGGTTTTTGTTAGGTTATGACTCAAATACAAAGGCGTATAGAGTCTTCAACAAATCATCGGGTTTGGTTGAAGTCTCTAGCGATGTTGTATTTGATGAGACTAATGGCTCTCCAAGAGAGCAAGTTGTTAATTGTGATGATGTAGATGAAGAAGATGTTCCGACGGCCGCTATACGCACCATGGCGATTGGAGAAGTGCGGCCACAGGAACAAGATGAGCAAGATCAACCTTCTTCCTCAATTATGGTGCATCCCCCGACTCAAGACGATGAACAGGTTCATCAAAAGGAGGCGTGTGATCAAGGGGGAGCACAAGGTGATCAAGTGATGGAGGAAGAAGCGCTACCGGCACCTCCAACCCAAGTTCGAGCGATGATTCAAAGGGATCATCCCGTCGATCAAATTCTGGGTGACATTAGCAAGGGAGTAACTACTCGATCTCGATTAGTTAATTTTTGTGAACATTACTCTTTTGTCTCTTCTATTGAGCCTTTCAGGGTAGAAGAGGCCTTGCTAGATCCGGACTGGGTGTTGGCCATGCAAGAGGAGCTAAACAACTTCAAGCGCAATGAAGTTTGGACACTGGTGCCTCGTCCGAAGCAAAATGTTGTGGGAACCAAGTGGGTGTTCCGCAACAAACAGGACGAGCACGGGGTGGTGACGAGGAACAAGGCTCGACTTGTGGCAAAAGGTTATGCCCAAGTCGCAGGTTTGGACTTTGAGGAGACTTTCGCTCCTGTGGCTAGGCTAGAGTCCATTCGTATCTTGCTAGCATATGCCGCTCACCATTCTTTCAGGTTGTACCAAATGGATGTGAAGAGCGCTTTCCTCAACGGGCCAATCAAGGAGGAAGTGTACGTAGAGCAACCCCCTGGCTTCGAGGATGAACGGTACCCCGACCATGTGTGTAAGCTCTCTAAGGCGCTCTATGGACTTAAGCAAGCCCCAAGAGCATGGTATGAATGCCTTAGAGACTTTTTAATAGCTAATGCTTTCAAGGTTGGGAAAGCCGATCCAACTCTTTTTACAAAGACATGTGATGGTGATTTGTTTGTGTGCCAAATTTATGTCGATGACATAATATTTGGTTCTACTAATCAAAAGTCTTGTGAAGAGTTTAGCAGGGTGATGACGCAGAAATTCGAGATGTCGATGATGGGCGAGTTGAACTACTTCCTTGGGTTCCAAGTGAAGCAACTCAAGGACGGCACCTTCATCTCCCAAACGAAGTACACGCAAGATCTGCTAAAGCGGTTTGGGATGAAGGATGCCAAGCCCGCAAAGACTCCGATGGGAACCGACGGACACACCGACCTCAACAAAGGAGGTAAGTTTGTTGATCAAAAAGCATACCGGTCAATGATAGGGTCATTACTTTACTTATGTGCTAGTAGACCGGATATTATGCTTAGCGTATGCATGTGTGCTAGATTTCAATCCGATCCTAAGGAGTGTCACTTAGTGGCGGTGAAGCGAATTCTTAGATATTTGGTTGCTACGCCTTGCTTCGGGCTCTGGTATCCAAAGGGGTCTACCTTTGACTTAGTTGGGTACTCAGATTCCGACTATGCTGGATGTAAGGTCGATAGGAAGAGCACATCAGGGACGTGCCAATTCCTAGGAAGGTCCCTGGTGTCATGGAATTCTAAGAAACAAACATCCGTTGCCCTATCCACCGCTGAGGCCGAGTACGTTGCCGCAGGACAGTGTTGCGCGCAACTACTTTGGATGAGGCAAACCCTCCGGGACTTTGGCTACAATCTGAGCAAAGTCCCACTCCTATGTGATAATGAGAGTGCTATCCGCATGGCGGAGAATCCTGTTGAGCACAGCCGCACAAAGCACATAGACATCCGGCATCACTTTTTGAGGGACCACCAGCAAAAGGGAGATATCGAAGTGTTTCATGTTAGCACCGAGAACCAGCTAGCCGATATCTTCACTAAGCCTCTAGATGAGAAGACCTTTTGCAGGTTGCGTAGTGAGCTAAATGTCTTAGATTCGCGGAACTTGGATTGAATTGTAGCATACATGTGTTTATGCATTTGATCAGGTTCATTCTGCATTTTGTTGCTTATTATGGTGCTCAAGTTGTACAAACACTCCCTGGACCTCACAAGTCCGTTGCAAAGTGATGCACATGTTTAGGGGGAGATATGTTACAACTTGACCCTTTGAGACTAACCATTTGCTTGAGTTTGCTTGATTTAGTCTCGAAAGAGAATTGAAAGGGAAAAGGTGGACTTGGACCATGAAAGAAAGACTTCCACTGCACTCCGATGAGAGGGTAACTAATTCCAAGTCCATCTCATGATCTCTTATTGCCATTTGCTCTTAATTGAAGAGTTTGGTGAGGCAATGGGGTTAAAAAGGCCACGATTGATCCCGTTTTGGTGCTTGATGCCAAAGGGGGAGAAAATAAAGGCCAAAGCAATAAATGGATCAGCTACCACTTGAGAAATTTTGAAAATAGTAGAATAGAGTTTTTGTTTTGTCAAAAGCTTTTATTGTCTCTTATTGTCTCTATTGTCAAAAGTTGGCTTCTTGTGGGGAGAAGTATTGATTATGGGATTTAGGGGGAGTTTTTTTTTTGAAATCTTTGATCAATCTCTTTTGAAATGACTCTCTTTATGCTTCAACATGTGTGTTTGACTTAGAGATAGAGATTTGAGTTTGATTTGCAAAAACAAACCAAGTGGTGGCAAAGGATGATCCATATATGCCAAAATTGAATCAAAACCAATTTGAGTTTTCATTTGAAGTGATTTTGCACTTGTTCTAGTTGCTTTATGTTGTGTTGGCATAAATCACCAAAAAGGGGGAGATTGAAAGGGAAATGTGCCCTTGGGCCATTTCTAAGTATTTTGGTGATTGAGTGCCAACACAAGTGCTTAAATGTGAATCAATGCCCATGGTTGAACAAAGTGCAAATCTAGAGCAAAGGTATGTTTCTAAGTCTTAGTACATTGGTTTTGTGTACTAATATATTTGTCTAAGTATTAGAAACAGAAAGAAGAAGAGAAGAGAAGACTTGGCTGTGTACAGCCAAGAGGCTGTTTCGGTCTGGGGCACCGGACTGTCCGGTGGTGCACCGGACAGTGTCCGGTGGTGCACCGGACAGTGTCCGGTGCGCCAGGCTGCCTCGGCCGAAGAGGCCGCTCTCGGGTTTTTCTCCGGCGACTTCGGCTAAAATTCACCGGACTGTCCGGTGTGCACCGGACTGTCCGGTGAGCCAACTGTCGGCCGGGCCAACGGTCGGCCGCGCGATCGGCGCGCGACACGTGGCCGAGCCAACGGTCGGAAAGATACACCGGACTGTCCGGTGTGCACCGGACATGTCCGGTGCGCCAACGGTGCGCAGATCTGACTCTGACAGCAACGGTCGGATGCGCTGTTTAAGGAAACAAATCGGGCACCGGACAGTGTCCGGTGTGCACCGGACTGTCCGGTGCGCCCGACGACAGAAGGCAAGGATAGCCTTCCAGATGTGTTCTCAACGGCTCCTAGCTGCCTTGGGGCTATAAAAGGGACCCCTAGGCGCATGGAGGAGTACACCAAGCATTCCTACAACTCTTCTAAGCACCAAGACATCAATCTCACGCATTCGTTTCATTGTGATAGCATATAGAGCTCTTGTGGAGTTGTGAACTCTTTGTGTTGCATTGCGAGCTCTTGTTGCGTCTTGTGTGCGTGTTGTTGCTCTGATTTTCGAGTCTTGTGTGCGCTGCTCATTCCCACCTTACTCCGTATTTCCTTGTGAACTCAATTGTAAGGGCGAGAGACTCCAAGTTGTGGAGATTCCTCGCAAACGGGAAAAGATCAAAGGAAAGAAAAACACCGTGGTATTCAAGTTGATCATTGGATCACTTGAGAGGAGTTGAGTGCAACTCTCGTCCGTTGGGACGCCACAACATGGAGTAGGCAAGTTTTGTACTTGGCCGAACCACGGGATAACCACCGTGTCAACTCTGTGATTGCTTTCTTGTGGTTATCGTGTTTTGAGTTCTCTCTAGCCACTTGGCAATTACTGTGCTAACACTTAATCTAAGTTTTGTGGCTATAAGTTTAAGTTTTTACAGGATCACCTATTCACCCCCCCCCTCTAGGTGCTCTCACTACTTGATGTAGATGTGGATATACCCGGGATTAATATCATATCAACATTTGACTTATTGGCATTTGATCTATTATGCGAGGACGCCTGCGAATATGATCCATCGGCCTTAGTCAAAGCATATGTTTTGATTACAAATTCACGTGGCCTGTGATAACTCTCCTCCGATTAATTCACCATGATGGTGATTTGCCTCACAAAGAGGTTCATCTTGATGATGAAATTCCTAGCGATATGCGCAATATCATTGTGCTGGGAATACAGAACAATGAATCTTTTGTTTTTGGAAAATGATGGAGATCATTATTAAATGTGGGAGACAAATGTGTCTACACCTATATTGCCTCTCTAGGTTGCAAAGGGATCCAAAATAGAGTCCTAGGCATGAGTGTTTGAAGCTCTCTTATTGGTTCAATGATAAATGCAATCGAGGATGAACTAATAATCGCAAAATGAAAGTCGCGAGCTTGATGTTCGGATATTTATGGGCACTATTGAAATAATGTGTGGTGAATGGCGATGGTTCAAGTGGTCTTGTGAGAGACCCATCCCACATATGTGTTGAATAAACACTTTTCCACTATGTATTATATTTGGCAAATGGCATGAATTAAAATATGCAGTTAATAGAATTCTGAAGATTCGTCATGAGATCCTAGAAGGACTTATATCTTTGAATTATAAATATGCAACATATAGATCTCATACTTGATAATACATTCTTGTGTAGAGAGAATATCTCCTAGTTGAGATTATAGTTCCCAAATGGAACCTTTCCAGAAGAAACAAAGTATGTGTTGAACACCAAAGTTTGATAACGTCTATAAAGGGATAAAGACCCATACAGACCCGAAAAGGAATAAGATGAGGTAGCAAAGGACTTGAAGTTTGCTGAATAAGCACATGTACATTCCACGAGTTTTACTCATGGTATTTTCATTAGATGTGGAATTACGGTATCCTCTAAAGCCCTGATGGCAGAAACCTATAAGGTTTAGGTGTTCCTAGCAAAATATACCCATTGTGCCAGAATGACAGACTATAACAATGTATCTGATTGATGAAGAATCCATGATGGATTACTGTATTTGATAGACTTATGTTACACCATCATACCATACAAGATGTAATGAATGAACGCCCGGAGCGATGAGTCATATCTAGAATATGTACTATTACAACTATGGTATCCCCTAAGTCCTGTGGAAGGACAAGTTATTTGCTTTGCACAACTATGTATACATTGTGGTGTATGATAGAATGAAAGGTGTAGCTCCCTAGCCCCATCCATCCTCATTATTCCAGATGAATAATCAGACACATATCTTGAAGAAATATGTTTGAGTTGTGAGGGATAACGACTTTGACATGTCATCGTCAGGGGGAGTGAATGCTTAATATTGATAATAATTGTGAGACACTGAATTTCATTTTGTATGACTTGAAGGCGTCAGCTTTATGATCAATGTGTAAACCTTTATAAAAGTTTCTATCAAATATGTAGATCCAGTCGATCGAATACCACCAATCAAAGTGGCTTATTTATGCTGATACGTGCACTTACCTCATGTATCCTATAGGTGAATGTAAGGGAAATGGACCCCAGGCCATTTGGCTAAATGAGTTTTGGTGCTTGATAATTAACACAACCTATGAACTAATGTATTTGCTAGTGTTTGTGTTTGTAGTTCACATGATGCTAAAGTAACTTGGACCAAGACATTGAGGAAAGCAACACCTCAAAAGAAGACATTATGAAGATCAAGTGAAGTCCAAGAGAAGAATAAAGTGTTTCCTACGGACTGTCTGTGCGAGGAGCACCGGACTGTCCGGTGCACCAGGAACAAGAACCCTAACGGCTAATTCCAAGTGTCACTGTGGAGAGAAGACCACCAGACTGTCCGGTGTGGAGTCCGGACTGTCCGGTGTGAAAAGCCTGTAGCGCCAACGGTCACCTGTGGTGTTACGCCAACGGCTAGGCGCACCGGACAAGGGGCACCGGACTGTCCGGTGAGCCGCAGAGAGCAACAGTTTTTCTCCAACGACTAGTTTTGTGTTGGGGGCTATAAATACATCCCCAAACGGCCATTCTAAAGTGTGGGAGCCCAAGAGACATACCAAGGCATATAGTAGACATCAGTGGCGGATCCAGAAATAGATGAAAAGGGGGCTGAATTATGTATTGGAGAGACTAAACATGGCCCCACAATGTGAATTAATGGAACCACTGTGGAGAGGATGCGCGAATTACATGGACCTATAGCCTATTACCATCATGGATCAGCAATTATGAAGCTTTCTTCCAATGACTATGCTAAAATTACTATAAAATAGTATAGAGTAACAACTTTGTCAAGATATAAAACTAAAATTCTAATAGTAAAAAAATCATCATTGCAACGCCACCTGCGTGGCGGCTGAAAACGACAAGCGGTGCCATGCGTGCTTCTTCACCTTCTCAGCAGAGCGACGCCACCTTGAGTTCGACTGCGCAGACGCAAAACAAAGACCAAATAGACGTGTGTATGTAGCAGGCTAGCGTCTACTCACATAGAGGGCATGTTCACTTTATAGATCATCTTCGTGATATGGTAGATTAGCTGGTCGGGCAGAAATGGTAGAAGTAGGAAAGAGCAGAGTTCTGACGAGACACGAGCTGCTGGACCGAGGCTAGGCTGGAGCCCCGGCAGCCCCGGTCCTGGATCCGCCTCTGGTAGACATTCCCAAGTGCTCTTACACCCAAGTGCTTAATAGAATCACTCGGTGATTAGCGTAGGTGTTTTATGAAGTGCTTAGGTTAGTTAGACCGCTTTAGCACTTGCTCTAGGTGAACCCTAGTTAGTTGAGTGAGTTTAGATAAACCACACAACCCATCGGCTCTTGTGCAAGCCGTTGTAATTGTACCGAGTGGGGCGAGAGTCTTGTGAGACCGTGACAACCGCGTTTGTGTCACGACCGCCACAGTGTACCATAGGGAACGAGGCCCGCGGCGTTTTGGCTGGAAGCTCGATAGTGGAGATAGCGGGGAGCGTCCAGAGGAACCGGAAGCAGAGCACCACTTGTGCATGGAGAAGGCCCGCAGCTCTCTACGGAGTTACTCGATCGAGGTGTTTGGCCCTCGCGTGGGCTTCCCTTTGTGTAGGGGCACCAACGAGGATTAGTCAGGACCTTGCGTGGTTCCGGATACCTCGGTAAAAATACCGGCGTCATCCACGAGAGTTTGCATCTCTACCTCGCTCTTTAACTTCTGAATTTATATTAAGCATTTAAGTTTCCATCTTGTCTTTATGCTTATATAGTGTAGATTGAAACTTAGTCATTGCGGTAGAGATAGCAACACTTAGACAAAACCTAGTTTACACATTCTAATTTGATTATTTGCATAGGTTTTGCTCTAGGGATTTATTTGTGGCCTAGTTTAGTAAAAGTTTTAGAAGTCCTAATTCACCCCCCTCTTAGAGCCTGGTTTGGCTCATTTGAAACGCTTTAACTTCACCGTTAAAAGATCCGACACTTTTAGAGGAAGGGATGGATACCCATAGGCCACCACACTTCGACGACACTAACTTCCCATATTATAGTGCTAGAATGGCTTGTTACCTAGAGGCCGTTGATCTAGGTATTTGGAGAGTCACTCGTGACGGGATGAAACCTCGCAAGAATCCTGAGAAACCCACCACGAGTGAGGAAAAAGAAATTCATTTAAATGCTAGAGCCAAAAATTGCTTGTATGAATCTCTTAGCATATATATTTTTAATCAAGTATTTACATTGAAAACTGCTAATGAGATTTTGCTAAAATTGCATGAGCTCCATGACGGCACATCAAATGTCCATGAGCAAAAACATCGCCTAGTCTTAAATGAGTATAATTATTTTGCTATGAAAGAAAATGAGCTTGTTAGAGATATGTATTCTCGTTTAAATCTAATCATCAATGAGCTCAATTCTATTGACATAATAAGCTAGGTGATGCAGACATTGTAAGGAAGATTATCTCCCTCCTACCAAAACAAAGATATGGGAGCATCATCACCATCCTTCACAACATGGAGGACTTGAGTACAATGACCCCGATCACTGTGATTGGGAAAATCGCGACTTTTGAAATGTCACGAAAATGTGTCGGGGAGAGGAGCCAACTTCCTCAAGTCCATATGCTTTTGCATGTGATGAAAGGAAGGGTAAAAAGAAGGCTCCCACTCTAAGTTCCTCAAGTGAAGAAGAGGAAGAAGAAGAAAGTGATGATGGTGAAGATGATCAACCATCAACATCATCCTCTGAGGACGAAGAAACAATCCAACGCGTCGGAAAGGTAATGGTGATGATTCGCAAGATTAACCTAATGGGTGTGCCCTTGCAGGTAGAGGATCTTCTCTTTAACATTGACAGGAAAAAGCAAAGAAAGAGAGGATGCTTCGCATACAGCGAGAAGGGCCACTTCATGGACAACTGTCCAACTATGGCCGAACCCAAAAAAGAGAGGAGCAAAGGCAAGGCGTAACAAGTGTCAAAACTTGGGATGATTCTTCAAGCGAAGATGAACCTCCAAGGACGCGCAGCCACCGGTTCTCATCACACTCATCACGGTCATCACGCAAATGCCTTATGGCAAGAGGTAAAATGAGCATTACATCCTCTAGTGATAAAAGTAGTAGTGATAATGAAGGTGAGGGAAACCCTCCGTAGATGAGCTTGCGGAAGCCGTTAAATTTTTCTAGGATGTTTGCACTAAGCAAAAGGCTCAACTTAAAACCTTGAAAAGTAAGTTGATTAGCTCCCAAAATGATTATACATGTTTGCTAGAAAAAATTGAAACATTTGCAAATTTGAATTGAGCTATTAACTAAAATTGAGCAATTAGAAACTAGTGCTCCATCGAGTGCTACCGATGATGGCCTTGTTAAAAGGAATGAAAAACTTAAGGCTAAGTTACCTAGCTCCCAAGAAGCTATTGAAAATTTGCTAGGGAAAATGGAAATTCTTAGCATACACAATAATGAGCTAACTACTAAGCTAGAAAACATTGGTAGCACCACAGGGGCATCTTTAGTTGAATCTCCTGAAATTATTAAGAAAGATTCTTCTACTTCTTGCTTTGATTTAATTGATCATTCTAACCCCTGCAACCAAGTTCTTGTTGAGAATATTGTTGTAGAAACATGTTCGAATGAGGTTGCAAAGGAAAATGAGCAATTAAGGCAAGAAGTGGCTCGCCTTGGCAAGGCTTTGTATGATAATAAAGGCAAAGCCAAACAAATCCAACCTTAACAGGATAACACCACTGCGGGAGAGAACAAGCCTGTGGAGGGCGAAACCTTGATTTGTAGGTTATGCCACAAGGAAGGCCATAAGTCTTTCCAATGTAAGGCGATGATCGGGAATATGCAAAGGCAAAAGCTCGAGCAAAAGCCAACAAGCAAAATCTCCAACACCTACATCAACAAGGTGGACAAAAAGGCTGCTACACCATATTTGATTAAGAAGAAAAAGAATGGAAAGGTGATAGCAATCAAGGCCAACAAGCAAGCCAACAAAGGAAAGGGGGTCAAACGCATCTGGGTGCCAAAGGAAATAATTTCAACCATGAAAAGCACCAAGAAGGTTTGGATCCCGGAAGGGAAGTGAGTAGTCCGAAGGACGACGGGAAATTTGGAGACTTGGTAAATTAGGGAAGTATATCATGGGATACATCATATTGGGTCAAGTTAATTGCCAAGGGGGTTAGTGAATATTTTGGATCCAAGTTTCCCCACCCATGACTAAGGTATCTAGATGTATTGTATTTCTGGTTTTTAGATATGCGTATATATTCTTCTTGCATCTAGTTTACCTTTTATGCTTAGTATTACAATTGGTATTTACTTTTGTTTAAATGCATGCATACTGGGTCAATCATATGGTAGGATTGCTTGTTTTCAATTCATAATCTTGAGCAAACCTACATGTTTTAGAATGTTTAATTAAGCATGACACATAGCTTATTTAACAACCCTAAGTAAATGACACTACTGCTTCAGAAATTCATATTCTACAAATAGTATCATTTAACTTATATGTGCCAAAAGCTCGAATTATAGATAATTTGCCCCTCTTGATATCAAATCAAAGTGTATGTCTCCTACAAGTATTCAAAACTTGTATGCAGACATTCAGGGGGAGGTTACTCTATAATCTAAGACTTTGAGACTAATACCTTTTTCAAGTCTATTTCATGTAATAGTCTCATTGTAAGGAAAATGAAGTCCCCGGAGAAATACAACAAGCTTCCACTGCAAAACTACAAGAACTCTTACGTCTCACAATTCTACCACTTGTCTTCAAATGGTCCGCCATTGATTTTCAATTGGTAACTTTGAGGCTACATCTGGCATTATTTACATGTCTTCTCCAATATTTGATTAAACGTTATCTCATATCTTATACTTCCATGTTGCTAAACATGCATAAGTGGTTAAATCATATTCTGTTACCTATGCATAAGGGAAGTTAGTCTAATCAAATCATGTCTTGCACCTCTATTTTCACATGCTTTTTCCTAAGTAGAAGATCTCTATCAGGGGGGTATTTCTTTGTCTCTAAAAAGGGGAGAAAACTCTTTCTAAAGAGAACACTCATTTAGGGGGAGTAACAATTTGGTGTTTCAATTGGTATCCTACAATTGGTATTAGTTTACAAATCCTCTATGAGGGCAAGTCTTATTTGCTTCCTGCATGCTTTTAATGTCTTCCTTTTCGGTGGTTGATGCCAAAGGGGGAGAAGTTTAGGGACCAAAGCAATGAAAATTGTATCAAACACCAAACACCACCAATTTAAAATTTTATTTCTTCAAGTGGTTCTTTAAGTGGTTTGGGTTCTTTGGTCTAAAATAGGAAGTAAGTGAATTATGGAGTTAGGGGGAGGCTTAATTCCATAATATCACATTGTGGGGACAAACATGCATCCTAGCAAGTAGATTGCACATTTTCATTCAAATGTTTATTATATTTGCTTGCTTTGGTTGTGTTGTCATCAATCACCAAAAAG